>NC_141685.1:1731483288-1732704638 GCF_964263255.1 Lissotriton vulgaris
TTTTTTCTAATCAGCTACTTTTAAAACTGTCATTCTTTTTCCCCATGGTACACTCCCCGGTACGCTTACCGGTGCGCGTACCGGGCGCTCACCCCGCGAAAATCAAAAAAAAAATTTATTTTTTTTTTGCCCCGTGGGGCCCTTTTATGGCCCCCACATCAAACCTAGGGGGTCAAGGGGGGTCTACTCTGCCCCCTTATGGTCATTTCCCCCTTTGTTTTGGCCACCTCTTGTGTCTCGATCCTACCGAGACACAAGATGGCGGCCGCTCCGGACTGTTTAGAATGTTTACAGACCCCCCAGAGCCAATCAGCTTTCTCCGCGCAAGTCGCGTGACGCGCCCGGTGCGCGTACCGGGCGCTCACCCCGCGAAAATCAAAATTTTTTTTTATTTTTTTTTTGCCCCGTGGGGCCCTTTTATGGCCCCCACATCAAACCTAGGGGGTCAAGGGGGGTCTACTCTGCCCCCTTATGGTCATTTCCCCCTTTGTTTTGGCCACCTCTTGTGTCTCGATCCTACCGAGACACAAGATGGCGGCCGCTCCGGACTGTTTAGAATGTTTACAGACACCCCAGAGCCAATCAGCTTTCTCCGCGCAAGTCGCGTGACGCGCCCGGTGCGCGTACCGGTGCGCTTACCGGAGCGCTGCTATAGATATATATATTTTTTTGAACCTTAATTACTCAAAATCCACTGGAGCACATATCTTGAGACATAGCAAAGGCACATCGGGCTACCAGTCCCTACAATTTTGCCAAGTTTGGTGGAAATCCATTCAGCCGTTCGGGCTAAAAGTGAAATCGACCGCCCTATGGAAATTAACATGGGGAAAACGCGTTTTGGGACCCCCCTTTTATCTCGGCCCCCGCTTGACGAATCCCCCCCAAACTTTCAGGGAAGGACCGGACCGCCATGAGACCATTTTCCTGAAAATTTCAGGCAGATTCGTCAACCGGCGCCAAAGTTATTCAAAATAGAATGTTGAGATTTAACATTGAAAATTATCCTAACTATAACTACCTACTGGCGACCGCCAGTAGGTAATACATATATATACATATACATATATACATATATACATACATATATATATATATATATATATATTCAGCTTTTCTCCTCACAGAGAAGATTACGATGGATGTCTTATCTTTGTACTCTAATATTCAGAATAAAATTGGCTTGGAAGCTTGCAAATCTTTCCTAATGGATAGAAGCATACAATTTATGGACCACAATAACATGCTATTGGAGATGATTTCAATGTGCCTGGAGCAAAACATTTTTCTATTCGGAAAGGAAATCTATCGACAATCGAAAGGCACAGCGATGGGCTTTTCTTTTAGTCCTTCATATGCATGCCTTACAATGGGCCAATGGGAGAAGACATGGGCATGGAGATCTGAAAATGATGAAGCAGTACAAAAAACCATAGCGTGGTTAAGATATATAGATGACTTGCTGTTAATCTGGGAAGGAACAAAGGAAGAATTTGAAACCTATTTTGAAATTCTTAACAACTCGAATTTTGGTTTAAAGTTTACGTATACAATCAGTGAATCAAGGGTAGTGTTTTTAGACACTGAGATTTTTGTGAAAGACAATGTATTACACACAACATTACATCGTAAGAGCACCGCAACGAATGCAGTCTTACATGCCCAGAGCTTTCACCAACCAAGTCTAATACACAATATTCCATACGGAGAATTTCTTCGAATAAAGAGGATCTGTTCCAATGAGGATGACTGGCAAATACACAAAAATCTAGCCAGAAAAAGATTTGAAAAACGGAAATACAATCCAGCATGGATACAGACAGCTTTGAATCGCTCCTCCAGCATAAAAAGAACTGATTTGCTCAGAGAAAAACAAAAACCAGATGATGAGGAAGAAAAAATTCGATTCATTACTACGCACTCCACGGCAAATCAGGCAATTACCAAAATTCTCAGAAAAAACTGGCACATACTACAAATGGACCCAAAAGTTGCTGAAATAGTAGGGGATCATCCCAATGTGACTTACCGCAGAGCAAAAAACTTGAGACAAACTTATCCATTGTCATTTTCAATAACAAAAGAAACCAGAAGTATGGCGGAGACCCAGAGGATTCTACAAATGCTCTGGATGTAAAGTTTGTTGTATTGCCAAAACAACTAAGGAACTAAAGATGGCAAATAAAAAACTATGGAGGATTGATCAACTAATCAATTGTAAAACACAATTTGTCATATATGCTTTAGAATGTCCATGCTCCTTGAAGTATATCGGAAGCACAAAAAAAGAACTAAAACTACGCATTTTGGAACATGTCCGAGCGACCATCAACTCGGACCGAAGCAACGCAATGGCAAAACATATGGAGAAGGAACATAAAGGAGATTGGAAAGCTCTAACTTTTTATGGAATTGAAAGTGTCGGGCCTAATCAAAGAGGTGGAGACCGTGAGAAAGTAATGAGGCAAAAAGAATCTAAACACATTATGAACTTCCTAACTCTGAGCCCCTATGGGCATAATCAGGATGAAGAACTACATTGCCACCTTTAAACTGCACTTGAATAACATTGATCAGAAATAACTGACACCTACCCTGCCCAATTTTATTTGCACTAATTTGTTTTTTACAAAAAATCGTTTTTGCACTTCATTAATTTTTCTTTATTGAGGACATGTAACCATGACATAAGAACAAAAAGGGTTCAACCTTCCTACCAAACTAGTAGAAAAAATCAGCCAATTGGTGGGCGTTATATGTGCTGATTGCTTATGCCCACTGGAGGGCTTAATTTTTGTTGAAAATTGTTTCAAATTGTTGAATTTAATTCGTATAAATGCATAGAAATGCATGCTAATAGGTGGTATGGACACACTTGAACTCAGAAATGCCCACTGGAGGGCTTAATTTTTGTTTATAATTATTGGTTAAATCCATGGAATCAATCTGCATTAATGTATAGTATTGCGTGAAAGCAACCTGGTATGGACACAATGTACTTAAGAATTTATTACTTTAAACTACATGTCCCACAATGCCTGTGTAAGAAACAGGAAGTGATGTAACTTTACAAACAATTTTTTTTACTTTATTTAAATGAAAATACATGTCGACTTAGTTAACCTGTGAACAAGGTCTCTGCAGAGACCAAAACGCGTAAGGTGTTGCTGGTTGCTGGAAATAAACCTTACAATCGACTTAAAACCAGTGTGGTTAAATTTGAATGTCACACAGGAGTGCACGAGGAAAAACTGAGGAGAAAAGCTGAATTCATTGTTTCACGACGGGTCCTGCCGTGCCTCGCGTGCACCGCTTTAGAGCACCCGAGAGCCTCCAACTTGGGCCAGATGGAATATATATATATATATATATATATATATATATATATATATATATATATATATATATACATATACATATATATACATATACATATATGTGCAAGACTTTCCTGTGCAACAAATTACTTCACTAACATACCATTTGTACAAGGTCAGTTAAAATCTGTGCACAAAAACATCATGCGGATCAAAAAAGAGTGTAAATCTTAAATAATTGTGGATATCAACATGTATTTGTACTATACATGAAATGGCTTCCATTACATGACCTCAGGTCCAAATGGGAGTCCCCTTTAATAAACTACATGTCGAACTATATTGGCTCGAATGTTATATTTCATGTACCAAAATAAACAGGATTAAAGTCCGACAGAATGAGCAAAAAAACACAAACCTAAAAAAAAGGGAACATTAAATAACCTCACACCACACCACTAGTAGCACGAAGATAACAAATCCATTTGACAAAACCGGGAGCACCACTGTGCTTCCATTGCATTATACTACTCATAAAAAATCCTCTGTTTTCCTTTTTTACTTACTTTTACAGATACAGACAGAAAGCCATTTATTTTCCTCTCGGTGTTCATTTTTAAATATGGATAACTACGTAAAATAGGTTTTCAATTGGATGAGTCTCACTTCTGTCAATCATGAATGCTAAGTCAATAGCTGTGCAGGTTTAAGGCAGGGGAGTTAAAAAACATGAAAAAGATTTCCTAATGAAGCGTATATAAAAGCAGCATTACAGATGTTTAAGCTGTTCTTCAATGCAGATGCTTTCAACAAATGAAGTGCCTTGTGACCAAAATACACCGAAGTGCAAGCTCGTTGCCAGCCTGCGGAGGGGGCATCGTAACACTGTAAGAAGAACAGGGCAAGAGCAGCCTTCCCCGGGACAAGCAACGCTCTAGTGGTCAAGGTCACTGTTCCTTTGACATCTTAAATGGGTTACTGTGCACCTATCTGTTCTGCTTGATGTAGGGTGCAGTTACCTGTGTGCGTAGTGGGGGAACTAACACCTAATTGACTGGGATACCTTACGACCCTCTTCAAAATGAGAACTTTCTAGCGCTGACAATATAGGCAGGATTCTTCTGCCTTAGCTTACCTCTATCGGACAGAGCCTTCACTTGCCCAACTATGTCGGGGAGGCTCTGCTGCGCTAAAGCCCTGTGGTGGAAGGAGAGAACCAGGGTCTGGGTCTTCCCTCGCACCAGACCTGCTGCCAGCTAACTGCCCCGGACAGCAAGACAGACCATACTCCAACCTCTTGCCCCTCGCCCATCCCTCTGTGGTACCTCCCAGACGCCATTAGAGATGAGCGGAACAATACGTGCGTGGTAGAACACCCATTTCAATATTATTCGGCACCATGTGGTTCATTAATAAAGATTCCCAACCCCCATCTTTCAGCGCAGAGTTGAGCACGCGAGTTCGCAGCAAGCGAGTCGAAACCACAGGGGGTTTGAGAGGGGTTTTGGCAGAAAGATCTGAGACCTATTGCGTCCCCCTAGGCCTTTCCAATGAGTCCGTCAACAAGGCAATGTTGTGTCAAAGAACCCCAGGCTACCAGCCACTAAGGCCTTACCCGAAAACATAGCCAGCAGTAGCCGCCGCTCCTCTGAGGCAGCTATCCTTCCACTCTCGGACTAAGGTGCGTGGTCAGCAGAGCCTTGAAAACAAGTGCTCGCCATTGGGGGAAAGCAGCACTGTTTATATTTGCATTGTGGTTTCACTTTAAGTGAAAGCAAAAGCTCAATGCAAAAATAAACACGCAACGCCCTGTCTCCCTTTGGGAAGCCCATCAGGACTGGATCGCAGGGCTTGTTTATATATCAAGCCTCTGTGATAAGAAACTGCTTCACAACAGCAGGCGAGCCAGTCCGGGTGGGCCGGCCCAAAAAGCCAAAGGGAGGCAACCCAGAAAGCTAATTTCCAATAGCAGGCCATCGTTTAGCATAAACGGTGACGTCAGCCAATGGAAATGAGGGGCGGGTCTTCAAACCCTTTTCTAAAAGTCCCTATAAGCAAGAAATCTCACCGAGCGAGTTACGCATGTGCGCTGCAACAAGTAAGCAAGCCTGAGCCCTCCTCTCACACCTGCCCAGGCCCCTGAAGGCCTTGCTGGGTGAACCCCAAATCAGTCTCCTCCATCTTGTGAGTTGCAGCCCACATGTGCCCCAGATTGCTTTGAGCAGAGTCCAGGAAGTGGTAAGGAGACAGACTAGTGCTGTCTCTTCCCAAGACAAAAAGTTATTTAAAAAACGATTTTCACTTTCTGTGTTTACTGTCTATGCCTGTGGTTGTTACAGTTAAAAACTGTAGTTTTAGCCTGCCTGTAATTGCATATTTTATCTCCTGTGTTGTGTTTTAAATGTGTGGTTTCCCCTGCCCATGATTGCCTTCATTTAGTGTGTTGAATTGTGGGATTAGCAGTCCAATTTCTGTAGTTTGTCCCTCTCATTCCTTGGTGACAAATCTGTTTTCCCTCCAAATTTCTCCTTTGCTCTGTGCTTAGGCCTGTGTGCTGAAACAGTGCAGCCCCAGCCACCATTTTGTGTTCACAAGCCAGTGAGGCCAGCCCCCCTGCCCACCCCCCCCTCCCCCAGCAACAGGGATTTTCTACATCAGAGGGTGCTTCTGTGAGCTGTTGAAACTGTATTTACTGGGGCCTGTGCACTTCGTTTTTTTGGCCAGCAGGGGGAGTAAAGCTTTATCCAAACAGTATTGTTAGATTTCGAGTTAGTGAAGCCTTTACCTGCTGAAGTCCAAAGTTGTGGATTGAGCCTGTCTGTCTCCTAGGAGATTCTGAACAGGAGCAAGCAGCTGGCCAGACCCCACCCCCAGGCCAGCAGACCATTGGCTATTCAGCTACCAGGCAAGCCTGAGCCCTCCTCTCACACCTGCCCAGGCCCCTGAAGGCCTTGCTGGGTGAACCCCAAATCAGTCTCCTCCATCTTGTGAGTTGCAGCCCACATGTGCCCCAGATTGCTTTGAGCAGAGTCCAGGAAGTGGTAAGGAGACAGACTAGTGCTGTCTCTTCCCAAGACAAAAAGTTATTTAAAAAACGATTTTCACTTTCTGTGTTTACTGTCTATGCCTGTGGTTGTTACAGTTAAAAATTGTAGTTTTAGCCTGCCTGTAATTGCATATTTTATCTCCTGTGTTGTGTTTTAAATGTGTGGTTTTCCCTGCCCATGATTGCCTTCATTTAGTGTGTTGAATTGTGGGATTAGCAGTCCAATTTCTGTAGTTTGTCCCTCTCATTCCTTGGTGACAAATCTGTTTTCCCTCCAAATTTCTCCTTTGCTCTGTGCTTAGGCCTGTGTGCTGAAACAGTGCAGCCCCAGCCACCATTTTGTGTTCACAAGCCAGTGAGGCCAGCCCCCCTGCCCCCCCCCCCAGCAACAGGGATTTTCTACATCAGAGGGTGCTTCTGTGAGCTGTTGAAACTGTATTTACTGGGGCCTGTGCACTTCGTTTTTTTGGCCAGCAGGGGGAGTAAAGCTTTATTCAAACAGTATTGTTAGATTTCGAGTTAGTGAAGCCTTTACCTGCTGAAGTCCAAAGTTGTGGATTGAGCCTGTCTGTCTCCTAGGAGATTCTGAACAGGAGCAAGCAGCTGGCCAGACCCCACCCCCAGGCCAGCAGACCATTGGCTATTCAGCTACCAGGCAAGCCTGAGCCCTCCTCTCACACCTGCCCAGGCCCCTGAAGGCCTTGCTGGGTGAACCCCAAATCAGTCTCCTCCATCTTGTGAGTTGCAGCCCACATGTGCCCCAGATTGCTTTGAGCAGAGTCCAGGAAGTGGTAAGGAGACAGACTAGTGCTGTCTCTTCCCAAAACAAAAAGTTATTTAAAAAACGATTTTCACTTTCTGTGTTTACTGTCTATGCCTGTGGTTGTTACAGTTAAAAATTGTAGTTTTAGCCTGCCTGTAATTGCATATTTTATCTCCTGTGTTGTGTTTTAAATGTGTGGTTTTCCCTGCCCATGATTGCCTTCATTTAGTGTGTTGAATTGTGGGATTAGCAGTCCAATTTCTGTAGTTTGTCCCTCTCATTCCTTGGTGACAAATCTGTTTTCCCTCCAAATTTCTCCTTTGCTCTGTGCTTAGGCCTGTGTGCTGAAACAGTGCAGCCCCAGCCACCATTTTGTGTTCACAAGCCAGTGAGGCCACCCCCCCCCCAGCAACAGGGATTTTCTACATCAGAGGGTGCTTCTGTGAGCTGTTGAAACTGTATTTACTGGGGCCTGTGCACTTCGTTTTTTGGCCAGCAGGGGGAGTAAAGCTTTATCCAAACAGTATTGTTAGATTTCGAGTTAGTGAAGCCTTTACCTGCTGAAGTCCAAAGTTGTGGATTGAGCCTGTCTGTCTCCTAGGAGATTCTGAACAGGAACAAGCAGCTTCCAACTCCCTGGCCAGCAAACCTTGTCTGAGGTTGCTGGGACCTTATATGGTGTGCTGATGGTTGGCACATGTGTACACTGATTGGTGGTTGAATCTGGTGTTTCTATTGGGTTAGGGTTAATGTCCTCATTGGCTGGGTATTTGAGGGTTTTGATTGGTTTCTCGGTCTGTGATTCAATCATTGCAGGGTTGGGACTAGGGCTAGGGTTCGGATTTCTATAGGAAGTAGGGACTAGGGCTTCCTATGTTATTGGTTGTTGGGAGTAGGGTGGGACTAGGGCTACGGTTAGACCTTTAATTGGAAGTAGCGATTTAGTGCTTCTGGTGTGATTGGTTTTTGGACGAGTTGTGGGACTAAGAGTAGGGTTAGGCTTTCTATTGGAAGTAGGGACTAGGGCTACTTGTACCATTGGCTGTTAGGGCTAGTGTTGTGATTGGATAGTGTTAGGGCTAGGGTTCCCATTGGCTGAAGGGGTCACCTGATTACTAGGGCTACAAAAAGGACCAGGCTTAGGGCGTCTCAGCCCGGGCGTCTCTGCTAAGGGTGGAGAGGACAAGGGTAGTTGCCTGTTTGAGCCTGTTCGAGACTGGTCGGGACTAGGGCCTGAAATGCTGCCCTTTTTCTCTTAAAAAAAAAATAAAATAAAATCCTTCACTCTTTTATCCCTCCACTATCCTTTTTCTATCAAAATTAACATACTAACATGTTCACTTCTCAAATTCCATGTTCCATATTCAACTATACTAATATACTGCCCAAATAACTGAATAACATATCTACTACTCAAATTACTTCATATTCATACTAACTAATTTTCAACACTAATCCTTTATGGGTTCCGGAGTGGCGTGCTACTCGCCAAAAAAGCGCTTCAACACCCATCGGGGGTAACAAGTGCTATATGAATGCAAATCTTTCTTCCCTTTTATCCATCCTCTATCCTTCTCACGCCAAGTAACACACTAATATCCACCACTGAAATTACCTCATATTTCACCATATTAATTCACCACTAATCCTTTATAGGCTCCCTGAATAGCATGCGTCAACAAGCGAGAGATAAATAAATGCTAACCTTTGTCCTACTCTATCCTTCTGCTATCATTCCAAATCCAAATAACTGACTAACCTATCCACCACTTAAAATGTACTTGCATGTTTCACTATACTAATTCAAAACTAATCCTCTGTGGGTCCCGGAGTAGCGTGCTACCCGCCGAAAAAGCGCTTCGACGCCTCGTCAGGGGTAGTAAGCGCTATATAAATGCAATTACAATACAATACAAAAAAAGTGAGACATAAAAACTGCATGACCGAAACCAGATTTCCAAAAAAAGCAAGGGGGCAGGAGAAATGTAATAGAGAAGGCTAGAAGTCAGAATAGCTAAAAGGAATAAACGTAATCAAAATAGCAACTGTAAAATGCCTCATTACATCATTTGCCTATTTAGTTTAGATGTTTCGTAAAGCACTGTTTTACAACGAACTGCCACATTGTGATGCTACAGGCAGTGAAAAAGATAGCAGTTTTAGGTAGTTAAGCACCCTCCTTCTCAAATGATACAACATACAAGCGAAGCTGTGGCCCATGGGCTGTTGCAGGCCGGAGGATTAGATATTGACTTCGGTTGGGTCAAACTATGAGAGGGTGGGTGGGGGTGTTGGGGGGCTAGGGGAGAGGACTTATCTCTTCTTGTGGGAGGAGTTGTCCATATGTTTTCTTAAATGATAGGGAAGAAGTCTTTTAAGAAGCTCCGTTTTTTTCTGCTTTTTTTAAGTTGCCAGGTTAGGTTGATTTTTTATGATTTTACAAGTGCATTCAAGAGTGATCTACCATGACACCCACTGTCATCCCGGAATGAGTTTTTCGGTCTAACCTGCCGTTCATGAGCAGATTTGCATTGTTAAATTTGAGGTTTCGCTTCAGGGTTTAAATCATGCACAACAATGCGAGATGGTTTGGGCCTGCTATCGACAGATGTCGATGCAGAGCACTTTAAACAGGATTCTCTGCACCAAAGCAAGCCAATGCAATGCTTTAAGGGTCAGTGTGATATGAGATTACATGATGTTGCTCCTAATCTCTGTAATGCTCATCGGAAATGCATAACAAAATTAAGAAAAATTCATTCAATGGCCAAACGCTAAATCCAAGTACAACACTCACCTGAAAGTACGCTAAATGATCCCTTTAAAGTACGCCTTACACTGACCCTATCCCTATGCTAGACTGTAAACTCGGTATTAACTTTAGTCCTGACCCCAGGACTCATACTCACCTAAAAATGCAACTCTAGCCATGTACATTAACCTCAAGGTTTCTGGTGACTCCAAGCCCTGAATATGGTGAAACAAAACAATTTTTCTACACGTCAGCAATTTTTATAATTAAGAAGATCTAATATGTTTTCACCATTTAGTATTTAAATATGAAACACTGACATCAAATGTAGCGATGAAGTAGCAATATCTGCATCTAGTACTTCTATAAGTAGGTTAAATTTCAAAAGACAAGGTACAAATTATTATATTAACAAATAGACTTAGATAAGTATTTGTGTGTGACATTGTCACTTAGATAAGTATTTTTGTGTGACATCGTTTGGTTAATAGAGTCAGCAAGCAAATGCAGCACTTCCTGTCAATTTAACACTTAAATTATATGATGGGCAAGATGCATAAATGAGAATGCAGGACCAATAGAGCAGAAGCAGTTCACACGTGTATAGTATCTGGCTAGAGGGAATTTGACAATCAAGTTTTTATGGAGTGAAGTATTGTGTGTGTGTGTGGGGGAGGGGGGGTAATTTTGACCAGGGTTTGACACACCAGAGGAGCATTGTAAATCTAATAATTTTTTAAGTTATGTTTATGTTTTTATAATAGCAAATGTATTAATTTTGTTATTGTAAATGCCAATATTTATAGAGTTTGCAAATGTGACACCTATAGCATTATTTAACTTTTTTTGTGTCATTTGTAATAAAGCTTGAAACATTGAGAGAACATATTTGAACAAGTGATGCTGTGGTTGCGCCGAGTGATGCTGTGGCTGCGCCGAGTGATGCTGTGGCTGCGCCGAGTGATGCTGTGGCTGCGCCGAGTGATGCTGTGGCTGCGCCGAGTGATGCTGTGGCTGCGCCGAGTGATGCTGTGGCTGCGCCGAGTGATGCTGTGGCTGCGCCGAGTGATGCTGTGGCTGCGCCGAGTGATGCTGTGATGCTGTGGCTGCGCCGAGTGATGCTGTGGCTGCGCCGAGTGATGCTGTGGCTGCGCCGAGTGATGCTGTGGCTGCGCCGAGTGATGCTGTGGCTGCGCCGAGTGATGCTGTGGCTGCGCTGAGTGATGTTGTGGTGGTGCTGTGGTGGTGCTGAGTGGTGCAGTGGAGGTGCTGGTTGGTGCTGTGGAGGTGCTGGTTGGTGCGGAGTGATAATGTGGTGGTATGTGACATAGACCCGCATATCTGCACGGAGGGCGGAGAGCGCGATCAAGAACATGTTGTCACGGCAGAAACCTGTATTGCGTGCAGTGGCTGAAACATTATTATACCTGCCTTAACACGGACATGTTGCCGCGGAAAAACGAGCACATGATCAATGTTTCCGCTGAAGAACTGGTCTTAAAAAGTAGAAACAAACAAGTCTTATTCAGTGATGTATGCAAAAGAGAAGGAACGTCGCTTCACTGTCGTGTGTTCCGTGGTCTGTCTCTTGTGGAAGAAGCCTTAGCACCCGCGGCAGACTCTTGTAACAACAGCTGAGACATACACCGGGGAAGGCACTGTCAGCTGGAGGAGGCAAAGGGAGGAGGTACAGCTGCAAGACAAAGAACTGAACGCTAGAAGAACGGGAACAGACATGAAACATGCCAGTGGGGAACAGAAAGTAGGCAAAACTAAAGGACAAAACCTAGCGAGAAAAACAAAGCAAAGGAAGGAATCGAAGAGCATCCTGGAAGAACGAAAAGATCAGCGAAAATGGGAAGCAAACGAAGAAAGGCTTTGAAGGAAAGGGGTGAGGTCTCAGGAAATAAAAAGAGGGCAAAAGAAACAACGAGCGAGAAAGAAACAAAGAGAAGGGAAAGTAATTAAAAGTCGAAGAGGGAAAAAAAGAAACAAGCCGGTACGTTAGAAGGGGGACAAGCTCTTGGCATTGCTGTGGGGAGGGGGGAGGAGAAATGAGACACGGCGTGGCCAAGCCGTGAAAAGTGCGAAATAAAAGCCTTTGATGCAGCAGGGGGCGGAGCGGATCCCTTTCAAGTGAAGCTGCTGACGGCACCACGCTGGGGAAGCAACAGATGGCTGGCTTTCATGTGCACGTGCTTTTTAGGTCAATGCGATTGCGCATTGAGCTTGCTTTTCATGGGCACAGCATCAAATCGCCGATGGTTAAGCTCTCGTTAAGCTCCAATATCTCTCGCAAGCTCAATGCGCATGCGCATTGACAGGCTCGACCTAAAAAAAAAAAAAAAAGAGTGGAACAGAGAGCAGAAAGGCACAAAAAACGAGGGGAAAAACGAGTGGAACAGAAGGCAAAAGGGGCACAAAAACGAGGGAAAAACGAGTGGCACAGGTGGCAGACAATTCAGAAAAGGGGGGTGGTGATGAACAGAGTGTCTGAATTAAGCAGACCACTCTTACCCAGTCCAAAGATCAAGGCTTGATCCATCACCGTTATTTATCTCACTGCACCATCCCAGCTCAGAACCTGGCTATATGCAAATCAGTCTGTCCCTGGCCCAGTGCATCATGGGAACATGGCAGACTAAACTACCAAGCCAATTCTTCACCAGAAAGGAGACAAGCTACCGGGGATGGGTTTCTGGCATTTCAGCCGTCTTCAGCCCGACTTGCTTGAATCCTGATGGTGCAGTGAGAAAGGGACTCATGTCTGAGTATACCCTGCCACACCTATAGTGGCCAAAAACAATTCAGAAAAGCGTGGAAGGGTATACTCAGATGTGAGTCCCTTGCTCATTGCAGGATCAGGATTCAAGCAAGCCGGGCCGACGACTGCTGAAATGCCAGAAACTGGTCCCCGGAAGCTTGTTTCCTTCCCAGTGTAAAAATTGGCTTGGTAGTTTGGTTTGCCCTGTTCCCATCATGCACTGGGACAGGAACAGACTAATTTGCATATAGCCAGGTTCTGAGCTGGGATGGTGCAGTGAGCTAAAAAACGGTGTTGGATCTAGCCCTGATCTCTTGACTGGGTGAGAGTATTCTGCTTAATTCAGAGACTCTGTCCATCACCATCCCTTGTTGTTACAGATGGCAGACAGGCACAAAAAACAAATGGCACAGAGGCAAAATACAGAATACAGAAATATAGGGGCAGCTAAGAACAGAAGGCAGAACGGGCAGAGAGACACGGGGGCAGCGAGGGGAACAGAAGGGAAAACCGGGCATAGACAGGGCAGTGAGGGGTACAGAAGGAAAGACCGAGCAGAGAGCATGGGGACAGCGAGGGGAACAGAGGGAAAAAAAAGAGGCACGGACCACGTACAGGCAGCGGGGGAAGACAGACAACAGCAGTCACAAACACAACAATGAAAATACAGGCAATACAATAAACGCAATAAAACGTTGAAAGGCACATGTGTATTGGTTACCGTTACTTGGCAGGCAGGTAAAAATAGATGCAGCCAGGAAGCCAGGATCAGCAGTAGGATTTTCGTGCTGCTGTCTGATTGCTCACTTTCCAAAAGCCCTTGGGTACCACTAAATAATACACTACATGTCCATGCCAATAGACCCAATTCAGGCTGTCTCCCTCTTTAAATTGCCTCTGCTTCAAAGGCGTTTTTAGGTTTAAAGCTTTTTATTAAGGCAAAACATAGGAGAGAAGGGGACAAAGAAGGGAGGGGTTTGCACATTACAAACAAAAACATCAAAGCAAGAGTAGTCAGAGCATGGTGATGGACAGTGGCAACCGCAGATAAAGTTCCGTTGAAGAAAGGCTTGACCTGTTTGCCACTGTCTGTGAAGCTGAAAGGCTAAATAAAGGAAAAGCAAGAAGCCGACCCTCCCTCCTCCCTTGAACCCTCCCCCCAACACCCCAACTCCCCCCCAAACCCCCAAACCCCGCCCAACTTCCCCCGTCCAGTGCTTAGGTCATCAATGCGCCCTGCTGCCCCCCCCCCTCCCATGAGCCCCCGTCTCATGTCTGTTTAGTTGGTTGGGTCTGCGGGAGGCGTTAGTCTCAGGAGTCTAAGGTATCTCGGACAGGTAAGTTCTCTAAATTCTGTGGTCAAGAGCGCATGAAAGGGTTGCCACAACTCATCAAATTGCTCCACGTCCCCCGCCACCATAAGCGATAGTTTTTCCATGCCCAGGACATGCCAGAGTCTATGGAGCCAGCCCGTGATGGAGGGGACTGTGGTAGTGTGCCAAAGTATCAATATGTTCTGGATCGCCGATCCCAATGCTATTGCTATTTGCCGACCTCTATGGGACTTCAGCGGGTACATTAGCCCATTCGGGAGGCACAACAAAACATACGCCGGGAAGCGTGGCAATTCCACCTCAAAGTGAGCGTCTATCTCGTCAATGATCTCCGTCCAGTATTCCCTCAACAAGGGGCAGTCCCAAAGCACATGCGTAAGAGTCCCTGTCTGCCCACATTCCCTCCAACACGCCTTCCCAATATTCCTATTCATTTCATGTAGTCTCACCGGGGTATAATACCAATACGTAGACACTTGTGAATGTTTCTGTGAGTCCAGTGTGGCATGCCGAGTGTCTCGCGCGGTATGTAATCTGATCCCATTCCTTACGGCTGAGCGTCCTCCCCAGCTCTCTATTCCAGCGTTCCCTGCCAGGATTATAAAAGTGAAACGGGGGGGGGGGGGGGGGTTGCAGGAATTTATAGAGGTCCGTGATCAGTTTGGCGTCAGAGGTGCGAGTTATTAACCACCTCCCGTACGGCTTCATCTGGCGATCTGCTGTGTCTCGTACCTGCGGCTGAAGCACCCAATGCCTAACCTGCATGTACCTTAACCTCTCTGCCTCAGTCAGTTGGAATTCCTGCTTCAGGTGCTGAAAAGTGACCACCCCATCCGGGTCATACATCTAGAAGAGCGCACGGCAACCCACTGCCTTCCAGTGCATGAATGCGCCCGGTTCCAGACCTGGGGAGAAATCAGGGTTCTCTGCTATCGGTGTGAAAGGCGAGGGAAATGTGGTGAGGTCGTGAACTTCATTAACAGCGTCCCACACTCTTAAGGGGACTCACGTCACACAGGAAGCGTACAGGTTGGGGGGCGGTGGATCCGCCGCAAGAATGGCTCCTCCTGTAAAGGACGCCCCGCCACCGCCTGGTCCTGAAAGAGCCAATGCTTGTCAGATTCCCATTTGCTCCATTCCACGAAGTAGAGCAACTGCGCTGCCTGAAAGTATTTCCGGAGATCTGGGATGCCAAGGCCTCCCCGCCTCCGGGGCCAATGTGGAGAGAACCTTCTTCATTCTCGGCTTGCGACCCTGCCAGATGAAACGTGCAATATCTGCTTGCGTCTGTCTAATCCATCCCGTAGGCGGTTGGAGCGGCAAGGCCCGAAAGAGATACAAGATCTGAGGCAAGACCGTCATCTTAACCGCATCAATTCTGCCATTCTGCAATTCTGCGGGCCAACTCCTCCTTGATTTTCCTGCCCAGAGATGCGTAGTTGGCCGTCACCATTGCTGGTAACGTCGGTGCTAACAGAATCCCCAGGTAAGGTACCAGGGAGGACGACCACTGCATAGGAAAAAGCCTCTGCAGGTCTCGTCTTGTATCCACAGCCAGGGACAAATCCAGGGCCGCTGACTTGCCCATGTTCATCTTGAAGCCCGCCACTTTCGAGAAATCATCCAGCTCCTTAATGCATGCCGGGAGGGCCCGCATCGGGTCATCCAGGGTCAATAGGACATCGTCCGCATAGAGACTAACCGTATGGACATATCGCCCCATCTTAACCCCTATCGAATCCGGGTTCTGGCGAATCCTCTGGGCAAACGGCTCCATGTATAGGGCAAAGAGAAGTGGGGAAAGCGGGCACCCTTGTCTAGTACCCCTTTCTATCTCGAAGCTGCGGGAGCTACAGCCATTAACTCGAACTGTGGCCGATGGGGACTTGTAACAATTAAAAATCATCGAACAGAACTTCTCTCCGATACCCATCTTCCGGAGCACCTGTTCAAGATAGGGCCAATGAACGCGATCAAATGCTTTCTCCGCGTCCACCGCCAGCTGCATTCTTTCTCCTGGAATCCGTGAGGCCTTCTCCAAGAAGTGCACCACTCTCTTGGTATTATTGACTGTTTGTCGACCTGGGACAAATCCAGCCTGATCAGCCTCTACCAGGCCCGGCAGATGTAAAGCCAGTCTGGACGCCAGAATCCCCGTATATAGCTTTAGGTCAACATTCAGAAGGGATATTGGCCTGTACGAGCCACAGAGGGTCCGGTCCTTCCCTGGTTTCGGGATTACCGAGACCGTTGCTCGTAATAGGTCTGGCGGAATGGCCCCCGGTGCAGAGAAGGAGTTGAATAGGCGGGCAAGTATAGGTGCCACAACCGGGCAAAAGGTCTTATAAAGCAGGGACGTATAACCGTCCGGGCCCGGGGCCTTCCCATGCTTGAGCCTGGAGATGGCGGCTATCACCTCCTCTACGTGAATACTACGTTCCAGGTGCTCCGCCTGCACTGGGTCCAGGGCCGGGAGGGCCACCGACTCCAGGTAGTCCGCTGTATCTTGCGGCAAAGGGGGCTCCCCTGTGTAGAGGTCTTCATAGAACCTACGGAACACCTCCGCTACCGCTGCGTCCTCAGAGACCGCCACCCCATCAGAATCCAACAGTTCCTTAACCAGGTTACGCTGATGCGCCACACGAAGCCTATTCGCCAGGAGTTTGCCACACCTGTCCCCTCCCGTGTAAAACGCGTGTTTCAGGCGCAGCGCCGCGTATTCTGCCCTGTCCATATCTAACGCCGATAAGAGTTTCCTAGCAGCCTTCAGCTGTTTCCATATCCTAGGGGCCCCCGTACGGCGATGTACATGCTCCAGTTCTCTAACTTTGGAAGTCAACTCCTCCCTCTTGCGCTGTCTCTCCCTGTTCTCTGCCGAGGAGATAGAAATAAACTCCCCTCTCAGGACCGCCTTCAGTGCCGCCCACTGTGTCGCTAGCGAGGTGTCTGGGTTATTGTTATGCTTTTGGTACTCCCGGATCGACTCCTCAATGTGTTTCACAACAGTTTTTTTATGTAATAGGGTGTCCCTAAGACGCCAAACACCGCGGGAGGGGGAGACCGGTGGCAGCACAAATATACCCGTGACAGGCGCGTGATCTGATAATGAGAGGACCCCTATGTCCGCCGTCTTAGCAGAGGCACACATCGGTCCACTGACCAACAAGTGGTCCAACCTCGCATATGTCCGGTGTGCATGTGAATAATAGGAATAGTCTCTATCCGTGGGATGTAGTGTGCGCCAAAGGTCGTGCAGGTCCAGATCAGTAAGCCGAGCCTTTCCTGCCTGTGAAAGTTCCCCAGTTTGCGGGTGTCTCTGCGCGGCTCTATCAAGTGCGGAATCAAAAACCATGTTCAGATCCCCCCCTAAAATGATATGTCTGTCCGGGGAGGCAGTCACGTCCACCAACGCCGAGTCTAGAAAGCGCTCCTGGTGGTCATTCGGGCTATACAAAGAGCCAATAGTAAACGTCACATCCCCCAGCTTGAGGCGGTACCCCAACAGCCTCCCCTTCTGTTCTGCGAGTTTGTACAGCACCTCCCCCCTGAAGGAACTTGCTATCAATATGGCCACCCCCGCTTTCTTAGAGGTAGTGGAAGAGAAGAACTGTGTGGGAAACTTGCGAGAATGCAGCCTATGACAGTCTTGTGTTAACAAGTGGGTTTCCTGCAGGAGACAAATGTCCGCTTGTGTCCCCTCCAACAGAGACAAGATTGCCCTTCTTTTAACAGGATTGTTTAATCCCTTAACATTAAGGGTCACTACTTTAAGTGTTGCCATATTCGTGAAGGCCAGTGTGCGCTAAGCTGCGGGCACCCAATCTGGCAGGGTAGCGCACGGGGCGGCAGCGCAGGGGTGCGAAAGTGAAATAATGCAAAATTATGTAAGGCACTGGACGATTTCCCCCCTTCCCCCCAACTTCCCCCGAACCAACCCCATGGCAACTGGCCAACAATCCCACCTCCCCACCCAAACTCGAACAACTCAATGTCCCAGTCATGTCCCAGAACGGACAAGTCCGTGGAAAGTACTTAAAGTGGACGTCCGGCCACTCGTTCCTCCCGCCTCCCCTCCAACCCCCCTCCAGCCCCAAACCTGCTGTCATCAGAAGCTATGTCCTTCTCCCCCCGCAGCGTTGCTACGCCGTCAAGGCTACACCGTTTGTGGCAGCAGAGTCCCTGGCCGCCTCTCTCAACGCGTTGGCCATTTCCGCTCTGATGGTAGGTGAATCCGGCCTCCCGGCACTAGCCACCGATCTCCTTCTCGACGTTCTCCGTCGTCCTCCTCGTTCCGAGCGTCTCCGGCCCGGTGTCGCTTCGTCCTCCTCCGTAGCTGTGAGACCCAGGACCCCACAGACCTCCTGAAAGGAGCGCAATTGGTGCATCACGCCGTTCCAGCGAAAGATGAGCCGGAAGGGATACCCCCAAGAATACGGTGTTTCATGCTCCCTCAGAAAGTCCGTCGCAATCTTGAAGGCCCTGCGTTTTTGCAACGTGATGGCAGACAAGTCTTGAAACAGCGCGAAGGGGCGTTCTCGGAAGGTTAGTGGTTGCTTCTTGTGGGCCTCCGCCATTATGCGTTCCTTTACAAGGAAATCAGGAAGGTAGGCCAAAATGTCCGGTGGAGGCGCCGTCGATTGTCGCTGACGGCCAACCCTGTGGGCCCTATCAATCCGGATTGGGAAGTCCGCTGGCTCACCCAGGATCTCCCTAAACATATCCCTCAGGTAGCCAGCAACATCAGCACCCTCTTATGCGGCGGGACTCCCCGGACCCGTATGTTATTCCGTCTCGACCTGTTCTCCAGGTCTTCATTATGCGCTTGGAGGTCCACGTGCTGTTCCCTGAGGCGAAGCACCTCCTGTTGCAGGTGGACAATCTCCTCATCCCTTCGGTGGACCGCCGTCTCCACCGCTTCCATCCGCTCACCAAGGCCCTCCACTTCATTGCGAACCTCGCGCACCTCGCTGGCCACTTCCTGCTTTAGTGTCTGAAGTCCTCTTTGAGCGAACTAAACAGGGCCTCCATGAAAGATCTTGTGACCGGGGGTTCCCCCCCAGCCGGTTCTCCTGAGTTTCTGGAAGAGCTCGGGGACGGCTGTGCTTTATCATGCTGTTGCTGGGCCCTGCTGAGCATGTCCGGGAGCGTGCGATCCCCTTTCTTCACGTTCCGGCCGCTCGCCATTTGCACACCGTGGACCGCAGCACACCGCCCAATGGAAGAGGGAATTTAAGACTGCCAACATTAGGTCCCGGCGTCGCTGGGTCTCCACTAGTGGGCCAGGTGCGGTCGAGGTGAGATTCAGATATAGCAGGGCCGTCGCTTGGTCCGTATCCTCGAGAACAAAATGGCGGCCGGGCGCCACTGTACAGACCCTCCTTCGTCTCTAACCAATGTCCAGACCGCCAGCCAGTTCTGGGGTTGTAGCAGTGAGCCCGCTCAGAGATCTCCCAGACCGTGGAACCGCCAACCGAACCGCACCTTTGCTGGACACTTCGTCCGGGGCTGGGGGGGGGGCGCGTAGTAGCCTAGGCCGCTACCTCAGGGGCCTGTCTACGTCGCCTTCTCGGGGACAAAATGGCGGCTAGGCGTCTCCAAGAAGACCTTCCGATTCCAATGGCCACTGCCCGAGTTGCATACAGTCTCAAGGCTACAACAATGAGTCCCCTCCGGGGTCTCCCAATCCATAGTAGGGCCAATTGTCCTGCCCCCCCGTTCCGTACTTCTCCCCAAACTGCAGTCGGGACCGGGGAGCGCGTGGCATTCAAGGCCGCAGCCGCGGTCTCGAATGACGCTATTCCCAGTCAGCGACCGTTCTTCCCCGCGGCGTCCCTCGCGGCGTCCCTCGCGGGCTGTTCATCCGGCTCGCCAGCTTCGAAGGCACAGAATCGCTCAAAGTGGCAAACAGACGCCTGTTCAGCCGAAGCCCCCGTGCCGGGGCTCGCTGTAGGACCCCGCTTCCGGCACTCGCGCCGCCTTGGCTCAATGGTGCTCTGCAGTCAATTCGCCACCGCTCAAGTAGTCTTTTACAACGGCACTCTGGACCCAATTTTAACACCCGTGCATGCACCAAGGTCTCCGCCACCCGTCCCACGGCCGCTGAGCTTCAGCGGGGGGAGAGAAGCTGACGAAAAAGGGCTCGGGCCTAGTCGGGCCGGAGGAGCTGCGGGAAGAAGCGTCCGCTCACTCCGCCATCTTGGCCACGCCCCCTCAAAGGCGTTTTTAAAAAGAAATGTAAAATGTACAAATTGCTTGGGGGTCCCCGGTTTTCAGTAGTCATTCAGTGGGGGTCCTCAGGAGTTAAAAGTTTGGGAACCACTGCTCTAAGGTAAGGAATCTGTAGTTAAAAGGCTTCATCAGATGAGTAAGTTACTTACTTTTGGCAATGAATTATCTGGTAGAGGCTCTATTTAGCTACAGATTCCTTACCGTCCCTCTCATCATCTCTGTTCTGTGCCCTGCATTTAATTTAATCCTAAAGGGATCCTTCAGGATCTCACTTGGGCACAAAAGTTACTCCACCCCGGTCTGGCTCTGTGCTTCTGGTGAGGAGGTCAGCAAACTGGGGTGACGCCTACATAGGCACCAAGCATGTCGCTTCCAGTGAGACCGGCAAAGCTACATGGAGTGGAGCGATCCCACCTACCAGTGTGCAAGGGGATTGCTCAGTCTGACTCCTCGGCAATATTCGAAGGTTAAGAATCCGAAGCTAGATTGAGTCTCTCCCAGATATTCCATTACCAAAGGTAGTAACTTGTTCGTTAGGGAAAAACACTGTGCATTAAAAATATATATACATTCGGTCAATAGAAGGGAGAGATTGTTGCCGCTGTTCTCTTCAATGTGCACCTAACAGTGAACACTCACAAGAGTCAGAATGTTTAGGTTTTGTTACCTTCCATCATTAGATTACTAATAAAACAATAAACGATGATCAGCACCAGTGGAGCAGCACTTTCTTCATAATTAGGTATTTACTGCCTACTTTAAAGATTAAAAAAATGTTCTTCCAGAAATACATCAAAATACTGCCAGATAATATGCCACATAATACTGCATCATGTGCCTCCTCTTCTTGCTGCGTAATTCATCCCTACCTTACTACAAAACCCTAGTGGCCTTTGCAATGGTAAAGCTCTGCAGAGTGGTCTGGGGACGGTCATTATGATGAACCCGATATTTCACAGCAACCAATGAAATATTTGACATGTTTCAAAGGTCCCTGTGCAATATGAGATTTAGAACACTGCACTTTGCCCAATAAAAGCACATTGGCTGCCACGCATTTGACTTTTCCATCTATGTTCGAGCCTCGTCTCTTACTGGCTGAGCCTGACAGACTTTCATATTCTACAAATTATGGGAGGATATGATGACCTGGGGACAATTTTGCCAGTGCTTGAATACGACCATTCAATTCCATCAGTACTAGGAAATGTGTGACCTGTCGTTGGTCCCTTCCCTCTTTCATACGAATATTTACCAAAAAAAACACTTTGACACGTGTGTATGTGCATTTAGGGTCTATTAACTAAAATAGGACACTAATCTGAGTTCACACCATCCGCGTGCATACGAGAAGGCTACCACTAGCTGGGACGCCTCTACGGAGGCATGTGTGCGCTCTAAAAGTGCCTTGAATTGAAGTGAAAGAAGGCGGTTGGTAACACTGAAGGCCCATCTTAACCTCTTCCACGCTCGGGTGGGCTGTGCTGGTGACGGAACGGTTCCATCACGGCCCGCTCGCCGCGCCTGCGCTGAGCGTTCTGAAGAGCGGGTTGGGCCGTGACGGAACCATTCCGTCATAAGCACAGCTCACCCACGAGCCGTGACGGAGCAGTTCCGTCACAAGCACGGAACCGCCGCGCGGCCGCTCCACCCCCATAGAGCTCCGGCGGAATAGCCGCCGCAGCGAAGGGGTTATTGGGCCGGCCCCAATCTAATGCGTAGTAACATAAGGGACACTCCCAACATGATTGGTTCCAGATTAAAAATGAATCTGGTGGTTGGAAGCAGACTCCTTGATTTTCTCCTTTTTACACCACTAAAATAATGGGCAAAATCGCATGCAGACTTTAGGAGAAATAAGATGTCTTATTAATTTGGATGTGGAACACCCACATGTGCTATTCTAGATAATTTTTGTGGTTCCCTGAAGACTACAACAGATACTTGATGCTCCTTGCAGCAGACATGCCAGCTTAGGTTACGATCATTTTCTATCCACCGCCTTTTGACAGCACAAATGTGTATGCAAATTCGTTAAACTAGGACACTGCCATTCCAAAGACATGCTAGAAGACTGTAAGAGCATCCATAATGACATGAGGCTGATCTTCAGTCTCTTATAAACAAACGCTAGAGAAACATCAGCTTCTTGCATAATAAATGTAGGTGTAACCGGCGATCTCTTAGTGATTGAAAAGGGTACCCCTTAAACAAACAACTATCCGCACAATGCAAATTCAAACTAAATGAACAGAATCCATGTAAAATAATGACGTCTGGACAAACCATTTAAGACCATACTCATGTTAATGTTCGAATACCATTCAAAGGTAATATATGCATCTATGTTCTGTGTGTAATCTCTACATTGTAAACCTAAGTACAAATCAACAACGCTTTGTTCTGGGCAGAGGATTAAAACGTAGAGTTAAAAGGGGGTAAGGGAGGATAGTGAAAGTGAGCCTTGCTGTGTGAACATATGGTCAATTTGACAAACAGATAATGATTTTTCATAAAGGTCACTTAGATGAAAGAGTACACTAGTCAAAATGCAGCAATTATGACAGGGTTGGGAGATAAGAAACCAAGAGGCTGCTTGTGCATTGCCTTATTGTCACTTTTGACATTGCTCTGTGTACCTAAGGCTGGTCAGAGCATTCGACGATCGATAGAGAACAATACACAATAATCTGATCTTTTGTACACAAATGTTTCTGTATAACCAAGGTTTTCAACACAGACAGTAACTTACTTTAGTGTAGAGGGCTATCGTAGAATCTCTTGTTTCAAACTTATTAAACTAAAACTTTTTATTTGGTTTCTATAGCCGAGATTTTAAAGGGAACATCATCCCACAAATAAAAATAATTATACCTCTGACGTTCATGGGTCCAACTACCTCAGAAGTACTTTAAAGTTAGTGCAAGCATTGTTTCTCCCACCTTTCCATTCAATGTTCTTGTGCGCTGAGGTAGAGGAGTTCTACCATTGCTGAACTCGGCTTGCTCTCCACATTTAATCATTGTTTGTATTTGGGCATTCCGACATATTACTCCGCAACCCAACAAGGAAGGCTAGTTGTTAAAGCACTTTCGGAATTCCGAATGACCCTCTAAACTGACTGTTTGAATAAGTCTCCAGCCCTGCAAGCACCGGGATACCCTATTGGGTGATTAGCAACGCTTTATAAGTCAGCCCGAAATCTTCCTCTTTTACTGCCTGTAACTCTTTCACCCACTTTTGAGAGCCCATTTGCCAGTGGAGAGATACAGGATGTCATCACTGCAATCCTATCAGCCCAGCAGAATCCGGCAGACTGTAGTCTGATGGGTCTTCAACAGGGAGTTCCCAAAATAGTTTTTCGGCCCCTTTTCCTCCTCCTGATGGCCTTGCCCCTCCTCTGGGCAGAAATGCACTCCCGATTGGTTGGGCCTGGTAAGAATACATGTGAAGCTCTGACCCTTTTACAATGAAGGCACCCTCCTCTTTCTCCATGGTCTGCTATAAAGAAGAGTCGGTGAAAAGGATAGATTCTCTGAACTTCCTCACTTTTGAAGATGGGCATGTCAAAGGCTCTAGCCAGCTTCCTTTTCCTCTGCAACCCCAGCCAGCAGAGATGGGAAGGCATGCTTCACCCATCTCGAACAGCCAGGTCTTGAGCATCCTCCTGAAGGTCAGCAAGTCTTGGGTCTGTCGTAGGCTCGGTGGGAGGGTGTTCCATGTCTTGGTGGCGAGGTGGGAGAAGGATCTGTGACTGTCTTTCTTGTATCGTTGGGATCCATCTGTAGATCTTGCAGTGCATGAGCAGGGTGTTGAAGCAGGAGGAGGAGACGGCGTTGACCTGCTTGGTCATTAAGAGCGTTGAGTCGAAGATGATTCCCAGGTTGCGTGCGTGGTCGGTGGGTGTCTGGGCTGCTCCCAGTGCCGTCAACCACCAGGAGTCGTCCCAGTCTGAAGGGTTGGAGCAGAGGATGAGGACCTGAGTCTTGTCCGAGTTAAGCTTCAGACCGCTGGTCTTCATCAAGTCGGCGACGGCTTTCATTCCTTCGTGGAGGTTGGCTTTGGCGGTGATGGGGTCCTTGGGTGAGGGAATGGATCAGTTGAGTGTTGTCGGCATAGGAGATTATGTTGAGGTCGTGCTGTCGGGAGATGTGTGTGAGCGGGGCCATGTAAATGTTGAACTGTGTGGGGCTGATGGAGGATCCCTGGGGTACACCGCAGATGATCTCGGAGGCTTTGGATCGGAATGGGGAGAGGCGGACGCTCTGGGTTCTGCCTGTGAGGAAGGAGGTGGTCCAGTTCAGAGCCTTGTCTCGGATCCCTGCAGCGTGGAGGCGTGCATATAGTGTGCGGTGGCAGACTGTCGAAGGCGGCGGAGAGATCTAGGAGGATTACTGCTGCGGAACTGCCGTTGTCCAGCAGGGTCCTTATGTAGTCGGTGGCGGGGATGAGGGAGGTCTTGGTGCTGTGGTTGCTGCGGAACCCTAACCGGGTAGGGTCCAGGATTCGGTTTTCTTCGAGGTAACAGGTTAGCTTTCTATTGACGATTTTCTCGATAACCTTGGCCGGGAAGGGGAGCAGAGGGATGGGCCGGAAATTCTTGAGAACTCTTGGGTCAGCCTTGGGTTTTTTCAGTAGGGCATTGATCTCAGCTTGTTTCCAGCTCTCTGGGAAAGTCACGGTCGCAAGGGAGAGATTGATGACGTTGCACAGGTGGGGTACGATGGAGCTGCTTGCTTTGTTGAAGACGTGGTGCGGGAAGGGATCTGACGGAGAGCCGGAGTGGATTGTGCTCATGGTCGATGGTGTGCGGAGGGTCCGATGTGTTGCTGTCTGTGGGGTCTGTTTGGGTGTAGAAGCCGTCGTGGATGTCGGAGTCGCACAGGGCTTGTGACGGCGGGATGTCGTTGGTGTTGGAGCTGGGGTTGGAGAGTTCCTTCAAGATGTTGAAGAGCACCTTGCTATTGTGTGCGTTGTTGTTGAGGCGGTCTTTGAACAAGGTTCTCTTGACGGCCCTGATGAGGTGGTGGTGGTGGTTGCGGATGGCATCATTGTGTGCTGCGCGGTCACTGTGCCATTTCTTCTCTAGTGTCCGGCAGGCTTGCTTTGAGGCTAGGAGTTCTGAGGTGAACCAGCTGGCCCTCTTGCTGGTGTCTCTGTGGGGAGTTTCTTTAGCGGGGCGAGGTTGTTTGCACAGTCTTTGATCCAGCATCTGAGGCTGTGGGCCACGTAGTCGGAGTTGGTGGGTTCAATGGGTGGGCTGAGAGCGAGGTTTGCCTGTAGTTTGTCTTTGGTGATTTTGCTCCAGCAGCGGCGGGGGATCTGTTGGGTGCGGTGGTGTGTGGTGGGTTTCTGGAAAGTGCAGTGGATGCAGTGGTGGTCGGTCCAGAGGAGTTCGGTGGTGTGGCTGACTGGGACGTGCGAGTTTGAGGAGAAGATGGGGTCGAGTGTGTGGCCGGCGGAGTGGGTGGGCGTTGAAGAGTTGCTTCAGTCAGAGGTTGGCGAGGTTATCGATCAGGGTTGTGGAGTTCCTGTCGTTGTTGTTCTCAATGTGAAAGTTCAGGTTTCCGAGGAGGATGTAGTCGGTGGAGGTCAGGGCATGCATGCTGATGAAGTTGGCGATGGAGTCGCTGAACTGGAGACGGGGTCCATGGGGTCTGTAGACGAGGGTGCCTCTGAGGGTAGAGTTGGGGTCTGTGAGTGCATGTGTTCGGCGGTGCTGAGCGCGTCGTCGGTGCTGGTCGAGACCCTGATGCTGTTCTTGTGGACGATGGCGATTCCTCCTCTGTCTCCGTTGGAGCGGTCTCTGCGGGTGATCTTGTAGCCGTCTGGCATGGCTATGGCGACGTCGGTGCGGAGGAGTCGTTCAACCAGGTCTCTGTCAGGAAGGCGACGTCCGGGGATGTTGTGTCGAGCAGGTCCCAGAGCTCGATGGCGTGTTTGTGCGCGGAGCGGGTGTTCTGTAGTATGCATCGCAGGTGGGTGCGGTCTTTTCTTGGCGGGTGGTCCATTGGTTCTGAGTCTGGTGTAGCTGATGTTCCGGCAGGTGAAGGGACCGTGTGTGCGTTTCAGGGCGGCCTTGAAGCAGGTGTATGTCTGTCCGGGGTTAAGGGCATGGAGCGAGCTGGCATCGTAGCGGCGGCGGTCATCGTGGCAGGAGCAGTGGCCAGGGGTTCTGGCACTTGGCGCGGTCCAGGTGCGGATGGGCACAAACAGGTTAGCCTTAAGCGCGACAGCGGCCGCGCAGCGGCAGGCATATATGGGGCGGTGTGAGGGAGGAGCGGGCGGGAGGCGGGGGCAGCGAATGGGCAGTGGCAATACAGTAACACGGTCAGGCAGAAGATGAACAGACTTGCGGCCTGGAACTTCCTCAGCAGCGGCAGCTGGGGCAGGGACACACAGGTGGAGCTGTGCGGAGGGGGAGTATCTACCAGGAGCTCCTTAGCCATTTTCCTGTCAAGTACACCCCATGATATTAGGACTCGCACTACATCAAGCGATCATCTAGATAGCAGCTAGATCTGAATACTGGAGCATAAATGCCTCCACAAATACTACAAAGCCCGAGAAGAAACATATATCTTTCTTTGTCTTTGGACAGGGAAGGGCTCAGAGGACACGTACTTTATCCATTTCTTTTCTTATCAGTCTGATCTTTGAGGACATAATTCAACTGGTATGGAGTTTCAGTGGTCTCCAACTTAAAATTTCAGAACTGAATCCTGTAGGCCTCTTCAGTCACTCCTCTGAAATACGCGATCATATTTTAATGGCCTAATAATCGGTGGTCTAATCTAGGTTGGCAGTGCGAGAAACAGTTCTACATCAGTCACTGGAGTCTCTCCATCTCTTTCGAGGGTAAGGTGCAGCAAAGAACGTTAGGAGAGTGATGGATTGCCCAACATGAAAAGCAGTCACAAATTCTGACAAGAACGCCGCCTTGGTCCACAACACCACTTTATCTGTGAAATAGGTGTTCTAATGTGGTTGTACCAAGAGGGCTTTGAGTCACTCACATGACGAGTGGAAGTCACAGCTACCAGAAACACAGTCTTCAGAGTCAGAAGACATAGCTGACAGCTTTGCACTGGTTCGAATGTAGTCAAATTAGGAAAATGAGGACCTTTTGAGATCCCACTAAGGCAACACAAAGGGTTCGAGAGTAAACATACAAGTCAAAACTTTTAGGAACCTCAACACAACAGGAAATTTGAACCAGGACAAATAGTCCAGCAAATGTAACAAGGTACAAAGGGCTGACAACTTTCAACAGATCCTACTGCAAGTCCTTATTGTTCCAGAGACCAAACGAACAAAAAGACATCCAAAAGTCTGGCCTATTTTGGGAACAAACCATGCAGGGCACGATGATGCTGCGCACAGGAGCAAAAATAATTAAATCTTCTGGATCCTGTCAGAAACTTGGGGGTATTCTACAGGTGTGGGCCCTGAAGTTCTTGGTACTCTTTGTATAAGGCAAGCTAAGTGCTTTGTAGTTGGATGGCCTGCTGAAAAGCTGGTAGTCAGGCCTTATATAAAGTTCATACACCCCTTTTCACGCTATGGCATTGATTGGAGTATTAGTGCCCTCATATGGGGAACCTTGAGTCCCTGACTGGTTGAACCCAGTAGGTATGCCTGTAAATCTCCACCCTTTTTATAAGGATTTCTCACCCTCCTTTTTATTTGTGTACCTGAACAAACATCCAGAAGGAAATAAGGTGTCCCTGGGGATAGGCCACTTTACGTAGGTTGTTACGCCGCATACCATTACAACGCACATTATTAGAACGACTTGCTGTAGAGGGGGAGGTGGATTTTGGAATAGTGTAACTCACTATTCCAACTCCAGTCTGTGCAACAGAAGGGAAGGAGTTGGACTTAAAATCCAACACCTTCTGCCTCATGCAGCAATTCGTTATAACGACTTTCATTATAATTTTATTTTATTTTATTTATTTTTAAAGTTTTATATAGCGCGGACAAGATCTTTTCAGATATCAGAGCGCTTTACATAGAGGGGTACATGAGGGAGCAAAGTCAGACATATAAATCAATAAATCAAACAGTACAAATAGGTGGCTGCAAAGCCAATCATGTGAATAATAAGACAACTCATACAAATAAGCAGAGGGGTCAAACATGTAGTACAGATTGGTGCAGAGTATTAAGAGAGTTCGAGATAATAGTTCAAGTGTATTTATGGTATGTGATGTAACAAAATGGTTGTTGTAATGACCGCGTTGTAATGGTATGCGATGAATCAACATCATTGTAAACGATGTTTAACACTCCTGGGCTCTCGACACTTTATGAGAATCAGGCTTCTGCCCTCGAAGATGGCTATTGGCAGTTCTAGTGGAGGTACAATTCTGGCTATGTCAAAGGACCTAGCTGGGTTCCTTTTCCTTCCATTACTCCTGCTGTTACCACAGAACACAGCATGCATGGAAAGGTATGCAAAATGTACATTATGTCTAGTCCGCCTTTACTCCCTGGCAGCGGAAGAATGCAGCATAAAGTAAGAAGCTCCTGCCCTGCCATGTGTGTCGGCTATTACAAAACTGAAGACCTCCGAGGCCATCCGGGCGCACAACGACTCGGTACAGAGTGGAATGAGTTTAGGGTAAGTACTGGTTTTTATAGGTTGAAGATTATTCATTTTATAAGAGTTGCTTAGTCATGCTTGAAATCTTACCATTTCCAGTTCTTATATTTGCAAATTCTCACAGTCCGCACACTTGTACTAAATTATCCAGTGCACATTGGCTTCATATTCATCAGAGATTCTTTTGCAAAGTGCTGCATAACATGAGCAAGATTCACAAGGTACCGCTCCGGAATACATGAATCTAATTTTTATCTAGAAAACACAGATTTGGCAAAAAAAAAATGGTTTATGTCAGAGGCATCCAGTTCTAGGATGCCTTGCTGCCGTCTATTAACAGCATCCCCAAAAGAACTGCATCAGAAATTAATTTTACCTGGTTTTCTGAATTATCTTTTTGGTTCCATCTGGTTTTCAGCTCTACGAAGCTGCTGTGTGTCAAATATTGCTATGGAAGCAAAGTGAATAAATAGATAGGACTTTTTGCTATCCAAGCCTCACAAAACAAAAAAGTAAAAAAAATCAATCCAATTCGCCCAAAAGATAAATGGGTCTCAGAACAAATAAATACACACACACTTACCATAACTAGATTTTAACAACAGTTAAACACAGATAACTGTAATAAATACAATCCATGTTCAAGAAAGAATAAAGATTTAGTCATGCTGACAATGACATATCACCATACCATTATCCGCATTCAGGTCTTTCATAGGATATGGTAACCGCAAATTGGTTTGTCGGGCTCATTGTGTGGTGCGAATCTAGGCAAGCACCTTCAACTGACTGAGTACCTTCCTTCTAAAACAGGGGTACTAATCCGCATTTAACCCCTTCGAGGCTATTGACGAGCTGGGCTCGTCATCGCGCTTACCTGTCCTGCGCGGATGACAAGGCCAGCTCGTCACGTAACGCGGTAATTTCGAATTTGCCGCGCACAGCGGGAAAAGCCGCCGCAGCGATGCGGTTATGGAAAATGGAATACATTTGGATAATGGGAAACAAATGCAAAACTATCACAATCAACTGACCAATACATTTGCAGTGAGGCGAATTTAAAGAAGTGCCTCCCAATAAAGAGATAAAGCTATATTCTTGTTCATTTTATCCACATAAAGCATTCAATGGACCAATTAAGTTTGGGCAATAATAGCTGCCTGAGGAACAGGAGTTTAATTCTGACAAAGCTCTTTAGCTGGTTTTGCGCGTTTCTCCATAAGCGCTCCGCTCCGCAGACCCCTCCGCCTCCATTTTGATTGTTGTGGTCGCCCTCTGGAGCCCGCCCCGCCTCCCAGCTCAGACGCCCTCGCCCCTCCCCCTCCACCATCCATATATGACAATTGCTCCCACGCGCAGCGTTCACGCGCAGCGATCGCGCCCCAGTCTCGCCGAAGGTGCGCCAAAGGTAAGCCCGTCTACGCCCGTCCGCGCCTGGACCGCGCCCAGCGCCAGACCCCCTGCCCCTCGCGCTGCCCATCCCGCCCGCATTACCTACGATGCCTCCTCCCTCCTAGCCCTCAACCCCGGTCGCGCCCCCAACTGCGTCCAAGCCGCTCCTGGACACACCCATGGACCTTTCTCTTGCCACTCCTGCAAATTCATCGGCACCGACAACATCCCCGCTACGATCACACCAAAGATTCCCGACCCCAATCACCTACAATGCATCCTTCTCAACACCCGATCGGTCCACAGACACGCCATTGACTTATGGAACCTACTAGACACCATCTCTCCGGACGTCGCCTTCCTAACAGAAACATGGATGAACGCTTCCTCCGCCCCAGACATCACCATTGCCATCCCTGAAGATTATAAGATCACACGCAAGGACCGTACCGGCCACACAGGAGGAGGAATCGCTATCATCCATAAAAAATCAATCCGCATCTCAACCAGCTCTGACGTCAACCTCGCCAACTCTGAACACCTTCACTTCCAGATCCACATCGACCCCAAGACCACACTCAGAGGCACCCTCCTCTACAGACCACTAGGACCCCGCTCAAAATTCAGCGAAGACATCACGGACTTCACCACTCCACACGCGCTCCCCTCCAAAGAGTACATCCTCCTGGGAGACCTCAACTTTCACCTTGAAAAGAACAACGACCGCAACACCACCAACCTCCTGGACAACCTCGCCAACCTCGGACTTAAACAACTGGTCACCTCCCCCACCCACATCGCAGGTCACACACTCGACCCCATCTTCACCTCCAGCAATCATGTCTCCTTCAGCCACACTACGGATCTCCTCTGGACTGACCACAGCTGCGTTCATTTCACCTACAACAAGCCGAAACCCATCAACCACCTCCAACCAACTCTACAAAGAAACTGGAACAAAATCACCATCGACCAGATCTCCTCATCGCTCCTTCTAAACACCCCTGCACACTCCTCTAACCCAGACCAAGCCGCCACCAACCTCACCCTATGGTTATCCAACACCGCCGACACTCTAGCATCACTGAAAAAACGTCAAAGCAAACCTGGCAGCAAGAAGGCCTCATGGTTCAACGATGATCTTAAGAAGTCCAAGAAACTCTGCCGCTCCCTTGAAAAAGCCTGGAAAAAAGACCCAACCACCAACACCAAAGACGCCTACAAAAATGCCACCCGCATACACCACCAACTAATCCGAAAGGCCAAGAAAACAGCATTCAAGGACCGACTAGACAACAACGCCCACAACAGCAAGGAACTTTTCAACATCGTCAAAGAATTTACCAATCCCTCGGCCAACTCCAACGACATCACCCCCTCTCAAGCCCTCTGCGACTCCCTAGCCTCATTCTTCCACAACAAAATTGCAGACATTCACAACAGCTTCGACAACCAACCCGGAGACCAACCCACCCAACCATACGATGAACTTTCTCCCCCCTTGATCACCCTTAACGACTGGAACCCAATCTCCACCGACGACACCATCCGCCTGATGAACTCCATCCACTCTGGATCCCCCACAGACCCATGTCCTCATCACATCTTCAACAAAGCAGACTCCGTCATAGCTCCGCACCTCCGAGACGTCATCAACTGCTCCTTCAACTCCGCCACCTTCCCGGAAAGCTGGAAACACGCTGAACTCACCGCCCTTCTGAAAAAACCCACAGCGGACCCTACCGAACTCAAAAATTACCACCCCATATCACTCCTTCCTTTCCCGGCCAAAGTCATCGAGAAAGCCGTCAACAACCAACTCGCCGCTTTCCTCGAAGCCAACAAATCCCTCGACTCCTCACAATCTGGCTTCCGAGCAAAACACAGCACTGAGACCGCCCTCATCGCAGCAACAGACGACATTCGAACTCTACTGGACAATGGAGACACAGTCGCCCTCATCCTCCTCGACCTCTCCGCAGCCTTCGACACAGTATGCCATAGCACCCTTTTACAACGCCTCAGAAACATCGGAATACATGGAAAAGCACTTGAATGGATCACCTCGTTCCTCACCGGAAGAAGCCAGAAAGTCCGCCTTCCACCATTCAAGTCCGAGGCCTCTGAAGTCATCTGTGGAGTACCACAAGGATCCTCACTCAGCCCCACCCTCTTCAACGTATACATGAGCCCCCTCGCGGCCATCGCACGCCAACACAACCTCAACATCATCTCTTACGCGGATGACACACAACTGATCCTTTCTCTCACCAATGACCCCAACACCGCCAAAACTAACCTACACGAAGGAATGAAAGAAGTTGCCGAATGGATGAAACACAGCCGTCTGAAACTGAATTCAGACAAAACTGAAGTCCTCATCTTAGGTACATCCCCCTCTGCATGGGACGACTCTTGGTGGCCGGAAGCCCTTGGAAAAGCACCCATCCCGACAGACCACGCACGGAACCTAGGCGTTATCCTGGATTCTTCACTTTCAATGAATAGACAAGTCAGCGCCGTATCCTCATCCTGCTTCAACATTCTTCGCATGCTCAAAAAAACATTTCGTTGGATCCCCACCGAGACCAGAAAAACAGTCACCCACGCTCTGGTCACAAGCCGACTGGACTACGGAAACACCCTCTACGCAGGTACTACCGCTAAACTCCAGAAGAAACTCCAACGAATCCAAAACGCCTCAGCCAGGATCATATTAGACATCCCGCGTAACGAACACATCTCTGGTCACCTGAGAGACCTCCACTGGCTACCCGTCAACAAGAGGATCACTTTCCGACTGCTCACCCACGCACACAAATCACTCTACGACATCGGACCAGAATGCCTCAACTCACGACTGTCCTTCTACACCCCCTCCCGCCAACTGCGCTCTTCCAGCCAAGCCCTCGCCACTATACCTCGCATCAACAAGACCACCATGGGAGGCAGATCCTTCTCATACCTGGCTGCTAAAACATGGAACTCACTCCCCACTCACCTTCGCCTTACCCAGAACCACCTTGCATTCAGAAAGCAACTTAAAACGTGGATATTTAACAAATAATCCTCCTCCCCTCCCTAAGCGCCTTGAGACCCTCTGGGTATGTAGTGCGCTATATAAATTCTTTGACTTGACTATGTACATATAAACAACATTCTGGGACTGTAGCAAAGTGCTCCATTGTGCAAATCAAGGACTCTTGGTAGCATGTTCAAGGGCACAAACTTCTGCGAGATGTTCTTATTAATGACCTGCATTTGGTTTCAGTCACAGTGGCATCCAAAAAGTCCCGTTTTGACGACCACCTCCACATTTATGCCCCACGAGCTGATGCCCACCCTGAGATGCCTCATTAAACTAACAGGGTGCACACTAATTTCCAAAGGAAAGCATTTTCAGTCACAGCTATCAATCGAAATAAGCACATCCACAGTTCTCACCCAATCCGTAGTATGAACACGCAGTAGCAATCCAGTCTGGTAAATACTTAATAGAGACAAATTCAAAACCACTCTTTCCTTGAGAGAAAGATCAGTCAACAGGCAGCTCAACTAATAGTAAAATAACTAAATTGAATCCAACTTTTGGTAGTGTACATCTATGACAGAACTTAGGTAACGGCCCAAACATGACTCAATGATACAACTAGTCTCATGCTAGTGTTTGCTAAGTCAGTGGAACGTCATTGTTAATTAGAACTCATATTTATCAGTAATTATTATCAATTCCTAAGAACAGCTGTTCAACACTCTAAAAAATATGGTATTTCATAAACCAGGCTGCAAATCTGTAGAGTACAAGAGTACATTATCCAGACTAACATGCGGTTTGTGTTCACTGCATTACATAAATAAACATCATGAATTCTCAAAGAGTAAACGTTCTCCTCCTTTGATTGCTTGTAGAATGCAACCCAGAGAAGTGGACGAGGAGTTCCCAGACCTAAGTATTTGAATGAATAGGACCTTCAAGAATATTGAATAGGACATGACCATTGAGCCTTCCACAAAACATTTATTCTAAATTAGTTGATGTACACAACGTGGGATGGAATAAGTGTTGTTGGTGGTATATATTTTTTACAGAATAATGCTAGGACATGCAAATTAGAGCAGTCTCTTGTACATGAGGACTACAACTAAATAAAGCTGATACAACGGTGCTTTTTGGATAAACAAAAGAAACAACGGTGCTTTTTGGATAAACAAAAGAAACATAACAACCATGTTTCTAAACAATCTTTGTCTGCCACTTCATATTTTTACAAAGGCTGTAACGCAGGCAATTTTTACATAGTGTCATTCGGGCTGGACTGTTCCCATGGAGAACAGGGTCAAGACTGACTTGCATATGGCTGGGTCTTAACTGGAATAGCGTGGCGTGCAAAACAATCATGGATTTAACCCAGATCTGTGACTGGGGGTGATTGTCCGATTGATTCAGCATTCCGTACTTCATCTGTTCTTTTTGCATTTGTAGCCCTAAGTGGGAAGATATGCCCAGATGTGGGTTCCGTGCTCGCTATGCCACCAGGTTCAAGCTAGCCTGGCTGATGAGGGTTGAAACTCTGAAACCGGTCCTAGGATTCTTGCTTCTGGTCCAGGGAGGACCTGGACTGATCCCATGGGGAATAGGGTCAAGACTGATTTGCATATGAAGTCGAAGTTTGTTTGCATAAGGTAATTTAAACCATTGCATTACAGTAAAATGACATTAAAAAAAGAACCACAGTATCTGCGCTTGGCCCTTGCGTCAAAGTTAAAAAAAAAATTACTTCTGGTTATGTAGGGGAAGCTGCGCATTGTTCCGTGCCCGGTAAACTTAGTCTCCAATTTTGTTGGTAGTCAATCCTCCCTCTTTAGGAACCGCTCACTTTAGCAGCGGGAGGTTTGCCTATGGGCTCAACTCTCTGGGAAGGAGCAGGTGCTATGTGCCATCATCTAGTCCAGGACAAAAATTTCATGTTTATAATTGCACATTCCTATACGACTAGACCCGGTGGGAATTGACCCCTGTCTAACTCATCCGTTTACTGTTATTTCCCTTCTTTCCTTGTCCTTTAGCGCCATTTATTCTGTCCATGATCCTAGTTCTCTGATAATTGCTTGTGCTTTGTGGCTTTGTGAGGTTTAAAACAGACCTTCATTGGATGAGATAGTTGGGAGTTACCAGCCTCTGTTGTACTTAATTCTGAGCAGGATCGCAGTTCCACAGGAGAGGTGAATATTCCTTTTGTGAAAGTGTCTTTCAGAGAATATGAACATGACTACTGGGTTTCATTTCTGGTCGGCAAAAAGCCCATCTCCTCTGTTTGAAATAATCCAGAATCAGTTTTTGGGTTATGCGTGGGCGCGATGGAGAATCAGAATGGGGCTGGAAAGCATCCCCGATTGTTCTATAAATTTTCTGCAACGTGCCAGGATGGAGGACTCCTTTTGTGAGAAACATATTGCCGAATCCACTAGGCAGGTGCTTGCCTTTTCCCTCAGGTATAGTTCCCTGAGAAGGATTTTCCTTTCGTTCATTATAGTTGGGCAACAGTACAAGAGGTGCAGCCATGATTCTCATTTGTAGTCTCATAGTCTGCATGCTCCTCCAGGTTTTTTGATTTGCTCAGGCCTGGCTGAAATCCACTATCGGCAGTGTCAGCAATCGAATATACATGATCTCTCTTCTGGTTTTAGGATTGAGAGAAGCAGAGAGGTAAGGCTGGGGTTTAGTTACCAATTATGAGGCATTTAGTGGAGCTAGGAAAGGAGATTTTTTTAGAGTAGCCTGGTCTTGATGAAATGAGACCGGGTGTTAACTGGAATAGCGAGGCGTGCAAAAAAAACTATGGATTTAACCCAGCTCTTCAGAAGCTTTATTGGACTAGTGACCTATCGGCCTCCTGGATCCAGAGCAATGTTCAATCAGGATTTTAGCAATCTAATAAAGCCCTGTTTGGCATGATCAAACATAACTATCCTGGGTGACTTTAATATTCATCTGGAGAAGACTCTGTGTACAGAAACGCAAAACATTCTTAGAAACTATTGATTCATGTGGCCTCTCCCAGTTGGTTATGAGCCCCACTCATACCAGGACCCATTCTGGATGGCATTTTTCTAATGATTCTCGGATTAAGGTGGAAGAACCTATTCAACTCTCTTGGTCCTACCATTATGCCATTTCATACCAGCTGCAAATTTTAGCATCTCATTTAGGCCACAATATTAAGAATAGGGTGGAGATGAAGAGAAACCTCAGCCGTATTAACAAGGAGGCTCTTCTTAACATACTTAGCAATTATGATTGGCCCTCTCATTCGGATGTTAATTCAACCTATTCGGACTTCTCCAACTGGCTTTTGGCAGCCTTAGATTCCCTTGCCCATCTTAAGGAGCACTATGCAGCCAGAAAACAGCAGTCGGCTCCTTGGTTCTCAGAGAGACTGAGAAAACTAAGACAAGTATGCCGACACCAGGAAAGGAAATGGCGCCGTGTCCTTAAACTAGCCGAAAGCGATTTGCACAAACTTATATTGAGAGAATACAAAAATGCTATTACTGAGGAAAAGGTATTATTTTATTCTAGGATGACGGAATCCTTAAGGTCTCCAAGGTACTTTTTACTGTGATTAATCCTCTCCTGGCCCCTCAACCATTGAGTCTACTGATGTTTCCCATGGTCTTTGACAAAATGGCAGGCTTTTTTCAAGCTAAAATCAAGGAAATCTATTCCTCCCTGGAGATTCTCAATGCCAAAGGATCTAGATCTTCCATTGGACTCCCCGGTTGTGGATCATTTGGTAGCTCCTATGGAGGAAGGTTATCTTTTTTCCTTCGACCCTGTATTGCAAGAGGATATCGAGTGGTTGCTAAATGGAATCAAGTCTTGTTCCGCGCTGGAGTCCTGCCGTTTGAAAATTTTGAAAATTAGGAATGGAAGTTATTGTTCTGCACTGGACCTCACTTCTTAGCACTGTTATTAGATCTGGGCAGTATCCCATCGCGTGGAAAACTGCGGTGGTTAAACCCCTTTTAAAGAAGCCCTCCCTAGGTCCAGCTAAGTTAAAGAATTACCGTCCCATTTCCCTATTACCTGCCCCAGCAAAACTTTTGGAGAAACATCTGAATTTCCATTTCAGTTCCTATTTGGAGGCACACCAGCTGCTCGATGGCTCGCAGCATGGGTTCAGAAGAGAGCGCAGTACTGAGACGGCTTTAACCTCGGTACTTAACAACATCCGAAGTCAGGTTGAAGCCGGTCATATGACATTACTGATCCTTCTGGATCTTACGGGGGTCTTCGATACTATTTCCCCCTTAAGATTGGTTGACAGTCTTAGGGAAATAGGGATCAAGAGCTCCGCCCTGAATTTGCTCAACTCATTTCTGATGGACCGGTCGCAAAGAGTTAAGATGGGCCAATTCTATTCAGCTTCCAATCAGTTGTTCTGCGGAGTTTCTCAGGGATCCTCATTGAGTCCAACCCTTTTTAATATTTATGCAGCCCCTCTCGCCAGGGTTTTGAGATCTTTTGGGCTAGAAGTATTATCCTACTCTGATGACCCTTCAATTATGGTCTCCATTACAGCGTAGAAGCATCAGCGGCAAATTTTAAAAACTGTATGCAGGCAGTGGCTTCCTGGATGGCAGAGAACTACCTAAGACTCAATGGGGATAAAACTGAGATTTTAATTATTGGAAACCATCAGGATACCTGGTCAGAGGCTTGGTGGCCGGATACCCTTGTCCCCTACCCCTGCCCTGGCACAAGCTCCAAAAATTTAGGCATCATAATTGACGGGCCCCCATATCAATAGAATAGTTTCCACCTGCTTTGGGATTATAAGTACACTGAGAAGGATCTCCCAATTTCTCTCCTTTTCCTCCTGAAAACAGGCAGTGGTGGCCCTTGTGTTGTCTAGACTTGACTAGACTACTGTAATGCCTTCTATTTCAGTATTAATAAGGGGCTTGTGCATCGACTTCAGCTAGTGCAGAACGCTGCAGCCAGGCTGGTAATGGGTCTTCCCAAATATCACTCAGTCTCAGCCACTATCCCTAATGGTAATCTACACTGGCTTCCACTTGGCCGGAGAATTTTATTCAAAATCCTCTGCCTTGTTCATAAGGCTTTCTACATACGGGGTCAGAAGGCATCAAAAAACTCTTTCGGAGATATGTCCCCGCCAAGCAGTTAAGATCGGCTAGCAAGAACTTGCTGATAGTTCCAAGTTTTAGGAAAGCTAGATGGGGGGGTACAGCTTTTTCTTTGGCGGTGGCTAAACTTTGGAACTCCCTTCCTCTCTCAATCTCGGCTCTGGAAACTCATTCTCTCTTCCGTAAAGCCTTGAAGACCAGCCTTTTCACTCTTTCAATTCTGTAAGCCTTGTACATATCTGCACCTCTGTCTCCTGGCCCGTTTGTGCAGCGACTTGACTCCCCATGGCTAAGTTCGCGCTATACAAAGCTTATTTTCATTCATTCAGATCTGCGACTGGGGGGTTATTGTTGGATGGATTCAGCTTTTCTTCCATCATCTGTCCTTTTTGCATATGAAATGGGCAAAGCATGTATGTGTGCCACTTATGTGTCTGACATTTAAGGAAGAATTACTCAGACCACAAATGGCTGTGCGGTTTGGTAAAACATGCTGTTGAAGTTGCTTATTTGACACTTGCACAGGTCCTTTTGTCACAAGCTCACAGAAAGAAAACAGTACGGAATCTGATGGTACGTTTAAATGCACATGATCTGGGAAGAGGTGAATGTCAGGAATAGTGTCAGCAATAATTTAACCCTATAATTTCACTGCTTATATATCTAATAAGTCAGTCGCGGACGGCATGACATGCGGGTGGGGGTGATTTGTGCAGGGAGGCTGGGGTTTAATTTTAAATATTTTTTTTTTAAATGTACTTACCTTCGCGGCACGGTCAGGTCTAGTCCTGCGTCATCCTGCATGTCTCTGCTCCACACAGAAAGATAGCCTAGCTGATGAGGATTTTGAATCCGAAACCGGTCCCAGGATGCTTGTTTCCGGTCCAGGGAAGACATGGCTTGGCAGTTCGGGCTGGACTGTTTCCATGAGGCACAGGGTCAGACTGATTTGCATATGGCCATGTCTGAACTGGGGTGGCTGAGTGAGCTAAAGAATGGTGATGGATTAGGCCCGGATCAGTTGACTGGGGGTGAGTGTTTCATTTGCTCAAACGCGCCGTCCATCATCTCCTTTTGTTTCGCTTTGTTCGCCCTAGGTTGGCAGGGTATGCTCAGACGTGAGTCCCTTGCTTACTTGGCCACTGGATTCAAGATAGCCGGGCTGATGAGGATTATGAATCCGAAACCGGTCCCAGGATGCTTGTTTCCGGTCCAGGGAAGACATGGCTTGGCAGTTAGGGCTGGACTGTTCCCATGAGGCACAGGGTCAGACTGATTTGCATATGGACATGTCTGAACTGGGGTGGCTGAGTGAGCTAAAGAATGGTGATGGATTAGGCCCGGATCAGTTGACTGGGGGTGAGTGTTTAATTTGCTCAAACGCTCCGTCCATCATCTCCTTTTGTTCCACACAGGAAGCAGGCAGCCTCGCTCCCCTCCCCTAAGCCAATCCCAATGCTGCAATGGCAGCACTGTGATTGGCTGGGACACCAACCGCACTAGCGTTATTGGAGAGGCCATTTTCTCCATGTAGGCTGCAGAGTGCGCATGACAGAATTAGTTGGCCCTTAGGCTGGCCAAACAGTCAACGCCCCCAACAGTGGGCAAGCCACCCCTCCCGTGCATTGAAGCAGGACCGCCCACCCGCCCCATACCAAACCCTTCTGCTTTCTCGCAGTGCGAGAAGTAGAAACATAAAATGGTATTAATAATACCATTTTATATTTCTGCTTCTCACACTACGAGAAAGCAGTGGGGCGATGCTCCTCCGCCCACGTGGAGGAGCCGCCCCTGTAATAAGTATAGAAAACGGTTGTGTTATTTTAAAACCATTACTATTTCAAAATATTTCTACCAATTTAACACCACCTCACTTTAATTATAATCCTTCAATTTCTGGGCTGCATTTTTTAATAGTGTGTCAACATTAAAAATAGCAAACAAATTTAAAGTCACTTGCCAATATATTGTATTTAACAACTTGAATAGGCACTGCTTTTCAAACGCACACTTTGAAAATCGTAATCAGAATTGTGCAACAGTAACAACTTTATGATGTGGAATGGTCGAAGAGATATTTTTACGAAAGTTGTAGGACACTTGAATACATCCATATTCAGAGATGCTGTAGCGGAGCATTGACTACAACTTAATGCTACGATATATTTCCACGCCCTTCTGAACTTTCCGAAGTGCTCAATATTTCTTAGTACATGGTCGTTACATCAAAGCCTATTCTTCATTAAAACTAAAACACTGGATCAGATATTTTTGTTAGTTAATATTGTTATTATTTTTCACTTTCATAACTTTAGAGAAGCACTAAACAATGCGTATGCTGTTAGGATACAAGCACCCAGCCATTCCCACCTTGAACCCTCCTAACTTCCCCTTACACCCCAGGCAGGTACAAGCACAGTTTGTGATCACATCAGGGCCCTCTCCCATATAGTTTGTCTTATTGTATGGTGGGGTCTCTTCTTCCGACGTGTCACATGTGCTTTCCGTTAGTCCGTGGAAGGCTCTCCACTGACCCCAAGCATTTACAACTTCTTGGGGTAGTTGTGGCTCTCATATTCCACTCTCCCCGCCTTCATACATCTCTCACCACATGTACGTTGTAGAAGTAAGAGACTGCCCCAACATTCTGACTACGTCTTTTTGCCACAACAAAGCTCAGCACAACTAAATGGTTCAAATATTTTCTTAATTCGTTCTATGCTAAATAACATCATGTTTGTGCTGTTTGCATATATCTGACAAATGTGTTTCTAAAGCATAGTCAATTAAATGAATGTGTAATTATCAGATATTCCAAACAGGCTATGCAACAGTACAATGAAAGGTGTAGCCATAATCCAAGCTCCTAAATTGCCATTTCTAGTTAGTAGCATTGGTCACCGGGGGCAACCATAACGTTAAGAAAATATTTCATAAGAGTATAAATATATAAAACGTTCTGTGTCTCAATGCTCTCATGAATAAGGACTTATCCCAGTTCAAAAGCCTTACACTGCAGCCAAAGGATACACCTAAAAATAGCCCACATTAGTGACCATTTACTTGCTAGCACACAATTTCCATTAAATGAATAATATATATGTATGTGTACACACACACACACACACACACACACACGTACGTACGTACGTACGTACGTACGTAAGTAAGTAAGTTGCAGGTTGTCTATACCTGGTTTTAGGTTTCCTCAATCTTTAGTATTTCATCATTCCTTTGGTGGTTCATACTATTAAACCAAAAAAACGCATTCCGGTAATTTTTTTGTCAATTTTGGTTACCACGCTCATGCTTGGTTAAGTTTTGTACACATGCATTCAAGGGGTTAACCGAATTGGGTAGCCAGGGTGATCTTGAATGAAATGCTGCATGGCAAGAACAACATTCAAGCGACCATTGAGCAATCTAAAAACGTTATGGTCTTGCTCTCTGTGGTGACACTGGATGGGATTCTCAAGCACGGAGCAGGCACCAAACAGAATGAATTAAAATCAGGAAGAAGAAAATGTGTTGTTTATTTGAATACTTGGGATCCTGTGAGGAAGGAGTCACCGGTGTGGCGCCATGGGCAGATCTCCCCCTTAAAAGTCACGGGCCTCTCTACAGTCGGGACTGGCAGGATCCAGTGACAAAGCGAAATCCATTCCGCTGTTCTGTTTCTCCACAGCGAGGAGCCGGCGATAACTCGGAAGAGCGCGGGTGTGACCCAGGAAGTGTTTCTCAAGGACCAATGAAAGGACGCAAATACAAAGGGGAGGCTGTTCATATATGTGGCGCGAAAGGAACAGGGACGGTGTCGGGAGAGCGGACGGAAGAAGACGGTCCCTGACAGCAGAGAACCGAAGGAGAACCCAGGAGTGAAGACGCCGCAGAGGACGTCGACCAGGAATCGGAAGAGCGGTTGTGTGAAGATTGGTGGAGTCCGCCGGAGGATTCTGGAGTGCGGCCGCAACTCAGGAGAGATGGCGGCAGAGTCGGTGAGTGGAAGCGTCTTTGGGGAACGTCTTCGGGGAACAGGAGGGTTGTACGAGGTAAGAGGGTAGTAAACCCGAAAGGGTTGCAGGTCAGGACATAGAGGTCTTGTTGTCTGACTATTCGTACCCTGTAGATACCGATAGAGTAGCTATGTGAAAAGGTGGCAGGTACCTTCCTGACTGAGTGGAACACCTAAAGCTACCTTTTATTCTGGTGTTGTGTTTTTGTTGTTGACTCGAACAAAGCATTTAAACCTTTGGCAATTGACCCGTATGTTGTGACTAAGAAAGGTGGATACTGTGGGTTATGACTTCATAATAAACCGGGCAGTGTTTAAGATACCTTTTTCCCCAATAAGCACACAGATAGGTTTCCCTAGGCACTAAGAAAATACTTTTCCTTCCCGACAACTACAAAAAGAGAATCTTCTTAAGCACTTGGTGGTGTGGTGATGGGTTTAAAACACAGAAGTAATTGGAAAGCTCATATCCGACTGCTCCTTCTTTTCCTCTCTTATGAGCCTCTGGGGTGAAAACCTTGACCTAAAAGAAGGAGCCGAAAACATCGCCCTCTACTTCCCCCTCCAGCTCAACCAGAATTACATCCGAAGAGGAACCGGAAGAAAAACCTATTGGGTCACAAACTCTTGTTACTTCTGACAATAAAAATCGATCTTTTGGCAAATACATACAGCCTTCTCGCCTGTATATCAAACCTGCCCTCCCACAAGTGGTGTCAGAAGTGGGATTGAAAGGCACCATGGAGGGGGCCCTAGCAAAAATGGCTGAAAACCAGAAGCCTCTGGGGAAAGTGATGGAACGCTTCCTGGCAGTGGTTGAAGAAGATTGTGGAAAACTTAAACAAGTACTTACTGGACAGGGTCAAACACATGGAGCAGCTATGGATAAAATCACTGAGGCTCTTGGACACCAGATCGGTCCCACCACCCTTCCCTCTGTTATTGTACAACGATATGTGAGTGGAGAAGACAGACTTTTTTAAAATAATTTTGAAAGAATGGCAACTGCAGTATCTTGGCCCGCCGATAAATGGGGACAGTACTTAGGTCCTCTCTTATCAGGGGACTTACAGGCTGCCTATCAGGCCACCACAGTTCAAGGAGGAGTTCCCTATGTGGACAGTAAGAGATGCATTATGGAGAGGTTGGGTGCTGATGATGAGACCTATCGGCCAAAACTACGGCAGATGAAGGAAGGACCCCAAGAGACACCCAGAGCATTGTACTTTAGGGTAAAAGATATGGCTGACCTTTGGTTAAAACCGGCTACTACGGACAAGCGTCGGGATCATGACCAAAATATATTTGGAGCAATATTTGGCATCTTTACATTCTCCTATCCAAAAGTGGGTACGTAAACAGGCTAACCTGAGCCTTGAAACAGCAGTGGAAATCGCCAGTGCTTATAACAGATCACAAGAGATTCAAAAAGGGCGAGAGGACTCTACAGTGAGAACAGGAGGCCCCGGACCACATCGTCCTCACCTACCCCGTTGGTTAAAAAACCGGAACCTGTGACCATTGTACCTGGAGCATTAATTGTCTGACCCCCGTTGATGGGTCCTCAGTGTTTTCAGTGTGGCGGGATGGAGCACATTGCAAGATTTTGTCCCCAGAAAGAGGAACCTATGGAAATAGGGATGGCCCGTAACTATTATTGCTCTCCCTACAAAAAGACACCACCTCCTTATCAATGTACAGTATCCGTGAACCGACAACCAGCAACTGCTCGGGCGGATACGGGGTGTCTGCACAGTGTGGTCCGACCTCAAGACCTGGGTCCTCATAACGGTCCCATTGACGGGGCTGTAGCCATACGTTGTGTACATGGTGATACGGAGCCTTACCCCACCGCACAGGTACAAATACAACATCCCTGTGACCCCAGAACCACCCTCACGGCCGGTTTGATACTCAGCTTGCCTGAACAAGCGATACTTGGAAACGGTTACCCAAAGCGGTCTGAATTATTACATGGCACACGATCCTATGATGAAGAATGGTGGTCCACCGCCCCTTTTTCTAAAGATGAGAAAGAATGGCCCCTCGCCATAGCCAGAAAGATGCAGAAAACAACTTCGAGCCGAGAAAGTGAAGAATCAATTGGTATTATCTGTAATGCCAGACGAGAATCCCTGGGAAACTGATAGAAGTTTCCATGCTGCACAGCGAGAAGACCCAGTTCTACAAGAGGCTTGGAACAAAGCATTAGAGGATGAAGACCCCCAACACGTAGGTCCTTACTTCTTCAAGAGAAATGGGTTGTTGTATAGAAAAGGGAACCCTGCTCAAAAAGCCCAATTATTGATTCCCGGTCCTTTTAGGGGGAAAGTGTTATACTTAGCCCACAGCCACCTATTAGGAGGACATTTTGTGGTGGATAAAACAGAGAAGCCGATCATGGAGCGGTTCTATTGGCCCGAATATACCAGCAAGTAAAGAGGTACTGTAGGGAATGTCCTGTGTGTCAAAGAAACAGTAGATACCATCCTCCTAGTGTACCCCTACAACCCCTCCCAATTATAGAAGAGCCATTTCGTAGGATAGGCATGGATATAATAGAGCCTTTATTGCCTTCCCGCAGCGTGTGTCGGTATATCCTCGTTATGGTGGACTACCGCACTCGTTTTCCAGAAGCCATACCTTTATGACGACCTGATGCCGTTAACATAACAAAAGCCATGATCACTGTCTTTTCAAGGGTAGGGTTCCCAAAGGAGATTCTGACTGATCAGGGCACACCCTTCGTGTCCCGATTAATTAAACAAGTATGTACTCAGGTAGAGGTCAATCAAATCTGCACGTCTGTCTATCATCTGCAAACAGACGGATTAGTTGAAAGGTAGAATGCCACCATTAAGACAACACTTAAAAAACTCCTAGCCATGGAGTCCTGGAAATGGGATAACATGTTGCCGTTGGCCTTGTTTGCTATCCGATGCAAAGAGCAAAAAAGCACCAGATACTCGCCTTTTGAGTCACTATATGGTCACAAACCACGTACCTTGTTAGAGATGGCCCAAGAAAAATGGGAATCAGAACCCAACGATTCAAAACCCCTGACTGAGTATGTGTCCAACTTGCATACCCACCTTGGACAAATCAGGGCTATCGTGCGTACCAACTTAAAGGGAGCCCAGGCGGCCCAAAAGGGTCAATATGATAAAGGGACCAAAGAGAGGACACTCCAAGTGGGGGATTCAGCACTGCTTACGATGGCCTCCTCGGATCACAAGTTGCTGTGACAGTGACAGGGTCCATGCACTATAGTTGAACAGGTAACTCCTGTAAACTACCGCATAGAAACAGATCCGGTCAGACACACCTCTCAAGTACATCACATCAACTTAATAAAGAAATGGGAGGGTCCCTTAATGGTAACTGTCAATATGGCGGAGATACAGACACCCTTGTTTGACCAATGTGTGGATCCAGAGCTGCCTCCCGCACTACGAGATAGCCTGTCACAAGTTTTGCAGCCCCAACAGGATACTTTCTCTATAACTCCAGGCAGGACGACCCTTATTGAACATGCTATCAAAACACCCGTAGGGAAACCGGTTCGCCTAAGACCCTATCTTATTCCTGCGGCTCGTCGACAAACCATAAGGGAAGACATTTAAAAAAATGTTGCAAATGGATATAATTGAACCCTCCATAAGAGAGTGGAACTCACCTATTGTACTTGTACCCACATCAGATGGGTCGGTGCGATTTTGCATCGACTTCAGAGAGGTCAATAAGATTTCAGAGTTTGACACCTACCCCCATCCCTGGGTGATTGAAATGTTGGAAAGGATATGGAGAGCTAAATACATCAGTACACTAGATTTAAGCAAAGGTTACTGGCAGATACCCCTCAGGGATCAGGACCGAGAAAAAACTGCTTTCTCCACCCCGGATGGGTTGTATCAGTTTAAGGTGCTAACCTTTGGGTTGCATGGGGCTCCAACCACGTTTCAGAGGGCCATGAATGTAGTGTTGCAACCTCACAAGAAATATGCAGGTACATATATTGATGATATAATCATCTATAGCGATACCTGGGAACAACACCTCTTATATCTATCCTGTGTAGTACAGACCTTGGGACAACACGGTCTTAAAATAAATCCAGCTAAAAGCTATCTAGCAGCCCAAACCGTTAGGTACCTGGGATATTTGTTAGGGGAGGGGGTTATAAGACCACAAGTCTCTAAATTAACCGCCATTTCCCAGATTCCCTTACTTCGCTCCAAGAAGGACTTACAAGCTTTTCTGGGGTTGCTCGGTTATTACCGTCGGTTTATCCCTAGGTTCTCACAAACTGCCGCCCCTCTGACTAATTTACTACAGAAAATGTTAAAACTGAAGAAATACTCCGACATCCTCCCCCGAATGTCATATGTGCCTTTGAGTCCTTGAGAACATCCCTGACATCAGATACAGTATTGACCAGTCCGGACTATTCCCTCCCATTTATCTTGCAAACAGACACCTCGGATCAGGGACTAGGAGCTGTCTTGTCCCAGGAGACACCCCAGGGTGAAAAACCCATATTGTATATCAGCCGTAAGCTTTTTCCAAGAGAAAAGAATTACGCTACTATAGAGAAGGAAGAACTAGCTATTAAATGGGCAATAGACACCTTACGGTATTATCTTGAAGGCATGGAGTTTACATTGTATACTGACCACGCCCCACTCGAATGGTTAGCTAGAAACAAAGGTCATAACGAGAGAGTCCTCAGATGGTTCGTTTCCCTACAAACCTACCGATTCCGAGCCAAACACAGAAAAGGAAGTGAACAAGGAAATGTGGACTACCTATCCAGGTTTCCCCAAATATTGACCCCTAGTAGAAGGACAGCAAGGGAAAGGGGGTGTGAGGAAGGACTCACCGGTGTGGCGCCATGGGCGGATCTCCCTCTTAAAAGACATGGGCCTCTCTACAGTCGAGACCGGCAGGATCCAGTGACAAAGCGAAATCCATTCCGCAGTTCTATTTCTCCACAGCGAAGAGCCGATGATAACCCAGAAGTACGCGGGTGTGACCCAGGAAGTGCTTCTCAAGGACCAATGAAAGGACGCGAATACGAAGGGGAGGCTGTTCATACCCATGGCGGAAAGGAACAGGGACGGTGTCGGGAGAGCGGACGGAAGAAGACGGACCCTGTCAGCAGAGAACCGAAGGCGAACCCAGGAGTGAAGACGCCGCAGAGAACGTCGACCAGGAATCGGAAAAGCGGTGGTGTGAAGATTGGTGGAGTCCGCCGGAGGATGCTGGAGAGCGGCCGCAACCCAGGAGAGTTGCGGCAGAGCCGGTGAGTGGAAACGTCTTCGGGAAACAGGAGGGGGGTACGAGGGAAGAGGGTAGTGAACCAGAAAGGGTTGCGGGTCAGGACATACAGGTCTTGTTGCGTGACTATTCGTACCCTGTAGATACCGGTAGCTATTCTGGTGTTGTGTTTTTGTTGTTTACTCGAACAAAGCGTTTAAACTTTTGGCAACTGACCCGTATGTTGAGACTCAAAGAAAGGTGGATACTGTGGGTTATGACTTCATAGTAAACCGGGCAGTGGCACCTTTTCCCCAATAAGCACACGGATAGGTTCTCTAGGCACTAAGAAAAGACTTTTCCTTCCCAACAACTACACAAAGAGAATCTTCTTAAGCACTTGGTGGTGTGGTGATGGGTTTAAAACACAGAAGTCATTGGAAAGCTCATATCTGACTGCTTCTTCTTTTCCTCTTATGAGCCTCTGGGGTGAAAACCTTGACCTAAAAGAAGGAGCTGGAAACATCGCCCTCTACTTCCCCCTCCAGCTCAACCAGGATTACATCCGAAGAGGAACCGGAAGAAAAACCTATTGGGTCACAAACTCTTGTTACTTCTGACAATAAAAATCGATCTTTTGGCAAATACATACAGCCACCTCGCATGTATATCAAACCTGCCCTCCCACAGATCCATATACAAATAGTTTATTCTCCAAGAAGGTAAACATCTGGGGTGATAAATCTTGGGGTTTGACTATTTAAATTTATACTGTAATTTTAAACTGTAATTTTAAAACATTACTTTGTGCAACAGTTGTTTTAAAGGAGACTGGTGTCTATTTCAATTTAAAATGATTACAAGGAAAAATGAAGACAGTTTAGTGAAAATCAAAACGAACATTGACATAGGAAGTCTCAAAATAATTATGAAGTAATTATCAATTTTCATTCATCATGCTCTATTTGATAAGCAAATAGTCATATGTTACGATTTGGCGTGACAAAGAAGCAACATATTAAAAAAATGTGCTTCAGTTCACTATCAGTGAGAGCTGGTAAGGTAACAATGAGAAAGAACAGGCAGTCCCGAAATGGCCTTCGCAGAAATAATATATTTAGACATTACTTCTTTCAAACTTATTTTACTTTCTGAAATATTACTTTTGAGATTCATCGTGTAATGCAAAACAATTACTTAAATAGCTTTACTCCCTGAACAACTGAGTGTCTGCAGTGGGCACATAATAATAAGGATTAACACAAATCAAGTTTGCCTTGAGATGCTTTAATAATAGGAGATATCGTCTAGCTCAATTATTTTCATATTATTGACCTTGAAAGCATAAAAATAATGGTTAACACTGTCAACGAACGTTGTCATTCATAACTTTGATCTGTGGGTCTAGGATTGCTTGCGCACTGATGAATAAATATCCATGAAATTAAACGGCATCTGGCAAGGACAGAGTCATACAAACAGTTTGTTGAACTGGATCACCAAAACCGTCGCCTACTACGGTAATCTATGAAATTCTGTGTAAAAAAAAAACCTGCCTAGAGGCTTTAGCACAAAATAATAGTCTATCCTTAAAAGCCTATTGTTTTAAACACATGTATTTCACAGTAGGTATGTTAGGCCTAGTGGCTTTGTTATAATGTTTCATAATAAACAGATCAAACCAATGAAATCTGGCATGACTTTTCCCAATGAAACGCAAAGGTCTATACCCTTTAATATTGGCTTTACACCTAACCCAACCCCATCATATTCAAGTGCATATAAACTGGCAACCAATGCAAATAGAAAATGTAAATTTGTAGAAAAATGCAGCTCTCAAAACGAGATACAACCCCTCTAAACAGGGCCCAACTAGAATTATCGCAGTGCTAAATCCCAGAGTGGTTGGTCAACACCAAAAGCAATGCAGACAATGGTAATCTCTGAGAATACTTGTAGAAAAATAACTCTATAGCCTGTAACAAAATGTGATATCAATCTGTTAATTTGCTTCTTGACTTTAACAAATGCTTTTCTTAATTACTAAGCTACACCAACTGCCTTTGCCATTACATTGCATAATAAGCAGACCAAACCTATGGCACCGGACAGAACACCATAACTAACTGCCTTTGCAATAATGTTGAAGAGGCAGACCAAACCTATGGTATTGGGCATGATTCCTAGGGCCCCAATCGCCATACCTTGTCACGATTACCAACTCAGGACTACAGTTTTGAAGGTAATCTTTTACATAAAGTAACCATCAGACAGACCGTCATAAAAATAGAAAGGTTACAAATTTACATTTGGCTAAGCAAAATACTATCTCTACTGAGAGGGCCTAACAGGGATTCTCACAAAGCAAACCTCTTAAATTTAAGCTTCATCACACAGGGTAACCAAAATCATTGCCTACTAAGGTACTCTTTGGGATTCTTTAGGCCCATCAGTCTGTGGGCTTTTATACAGAGTGATAACAATCCACATTTAAATGCCTATTTATTTTAACATATGGTTTTCAGAATTAATACATCAGGTCTGGTGCCTTAATCATAACATTTCATAATAAGCAGATCGGGCCTATAGCCCTGAGCATTGGCTTGCCACTGCAATCCATGATCACTCCTGCTATATCGAATATAAGCTTCACCACAAGCCAAAAAGTGCAACACAAGCAGTATTTTTAGAGGACGCACACAAATTCGGCCCATTCAAATCCTGAACTTAAGGAAACCAACTTGAGGGTGGAGCCTAAGCCACTCGAACAGTAGTTCTCTGAAAGCTATTTTTGGTAATCACAAGGTAGTGCTGCAGGAGCATTGTGAAGCCAGATCAAAAACTCAATGTAGACTATTGTAGCCCCTGGCATCCCATAACGCTCTCAAAAACAATGTAAATTATCTAGTTATTGAAGACAAAGCATTACAACCTCATGTGTGTGCCCCTGAAAGTTCAAACTCAGGCAGCTGGATAAATAAACAAAATAATCACAGCTGCATTGAAAAGAAGAGCTCCAATCTCATGACCACACAACTTCTGCCCAATCAAAACATGTGCTCTTGGCTACCAACATATGACTAGAGCCAAAGCCGCTCTCTGTAGTACTCCTGAAAGCTGTTTCTTTGGTTAATCACATAACGTCTGCAAACAGCTGCGCTATCAAGCCTGACCTAAAAAAGTAGCAAAAGAATATTAGACACCCTAGTCAGCATAAAAAAGACCCTACTTTAATATACACTTAGACAAAAGTTCATGAGATGCCTCAAACTAGATTTTCTAGACTATAATACTTATTGCTAAATATTTAAACGCACATGCATAAGTTATACGAGCAATTTTCAAGTATCCTCTGTACCCACACTTAGAAAATACAAATGATGGAATTTTTAGTTCGAGCATTCGAGACCTCTTGTATATTTTTCTATTTAGGGAGTTTTGTAAAGCGCTTGGTGACGCACAGCGGCGTGTCCCCGCGCTGAGGAGCTGATATTTACTGGAACTTACACATGCGGAACAACTTACTGTGCGAATAGTACAGTTTTAAGCTTGGCTCTAAAGAGTGGTTCTGATGGTTCTAATCGCAACGCCGTGGGTAGCTTATTCCATCTAGAAGCTGCAAGGTGCCTAAAGGATCTTCCGCCCATCCGAGCTCTGGATATATTTCAGTATATACTTTGTGGGCTCTGGCGATCAGCCCTAGGACTTGCATGCTTCCGCTTAGGGACTTTTTTCTGTTCAACTGCCTCTATTTAACGGTCTTGACAGAAAAAGACCAGCAGAGGTCAGTAAAATACCAGAATTGCTTTCTGCTGAGAGACTTTCTTTTTTTTCTGGCAACTGCCTCTAGTTAACTTTCTTGATAGAAAACAACCAGCAGAGGTCAGTAAAATACCAGAATCCCTTTAGCATTCTCTAGATTCCAGTCCAAAGAAATGGTCTTCAACAAGCACCCGTAGACAATATTTCTTTTGATTCTTGTATTTTCATGTGATATGACCACTGAAGGCACTGATTTTAAATTCAAAACAGATTTGGACTGTACAATTTCCCGCTAAAAGGCAACATTGCTCTCCATGTATTCTAATATCTAGTGAGTCACGCAGTTTGGTGTTACTTTCCCTCAATGTTAAACAACGGTAGATGTTCCAGCACCCAGGCTAATGTGCTGCATAACTAAATACGTATAAGGTCCCAAAGGCGAGACCGATTGCATTGCAAATGGTTGTTTTCAATATGGGGGATATTATCAGCATTGTGTGCGTAGCTGACAGATTAGAATTTCAGTTAACCAGCATGAAGGATAAACAGAGAGACCGTGTGCTTTAGAAAATGGATCCATGTGGACTTTTGGCGAGTGGCATGAAGGAATATAAACAGAGAAGTCGAATATTGATAAAAGTGCATGTTGCAGAACTAATATTATTAGGTCATGCCTCTGTAACCGACTGTTTAAAATATTAACAAATGAGCAGCCAAGAATTCTGTAATAATACAATACAAGCCCTGTGCTTCTTTGGATGTGACACAATACTAGCATTCCAAAAGATTAAAATACATTTTTGTGAAATGCCTGAAAAGTTTCCATCTCAACTTCACCTTTTTATTCATTGCCAAATCCTACAAAGCTTTTAGTTTCACAAATGTAATAAAAATGCTGATCTATGGAAAAGTCAACTTCAGCATTTATTGAAAAAATGTATAATACCAACATGTTAGTTCAGTTTTTGAAGTGCCAGCACATATACAAGATAATATGGAGTGGCATGCTAGCCTATATTTGGTCGAGAAACTCAATTTACTTTCAAGAGTCAGTCAATGAAGACCTATTATCCAGCAAACTTTTAGGACTACACATTATGGATATAAATATTTAAAAAAAAGTTTTTTCCTAGGACTAGATCAGGTGAGTGCATGCAGGCAATTTTAATAAACCATATACCGGACACCAAGAAATGCTCAGTCTTTAGGGACTCATGATTGTACCTACCACATCGGCAGAGCAGTAGTAATGCTTGCGAGGCCTAATAGACAAAGGCACATCTTAAATAAATACATATACACCCAGGGCAAAAGTCCTAAAAAATGAAGCGGGGGGACGCGGTCACCGAAAGTGACGTCACGACAGGAAGTGACGTGACGAAAGGTGCCGAGCTCCTCGTCCCAGAGAGGCCAAAAAGTTAAGTCCAGCTGTTTCGCAGGGGGGATGGCACCCCCCGTGAAATAAGTTGGGGGACGCCGTCCACCCACGTGATACCCCGACTCGAGCCCTGTATACATCTAACTACAAATAAAAAAAGTAGAATGGCAAACTTGACCCCCACATGCACTGAGTGCAACAGCACTCTGTGCAGATCAAGCAAAACGTTATGGAAGTCAGACACCAAATGTAAAAGTACAAGTTAAGTAATACTAAAGATGTTCAAATTAGGCTGGATTTCTTGCTATCCACAACCTGTTTGAAGAACTGACTGTGGCCCACCTGGCACGCTGCCTAAAATAAGCCTAGCTTGAATAAAGCCTTATTTCTTCAGGTTTTCGTCTTAAATGGCAGGGTCCTCTCTAGAGCAGCCAGGTGTTCAATACAGTGGTGTGTGGAAGCAGTGGTGTCACCAATGTTAAGTCAATGCAGTCATAGGGATTGTGAAAATTCCAAGTATCATACAAAGAACTAGTATAACAAATGAGTCACGACCATTCAGCAGGAGAGATTGAAGGGTGTGGTACGTAGCATTTTGGAGCAGATGGTCACAAATACAGTTCTAAAGCGTTGTGTGGTGGCACCCCATCACTTACGGACCGCGCATTTTCCACTGTGATATTCACAAAATTTGCACTGACATACAGTTTTACTGACAAGCCTTTATAGTGCGCAAATGATAATGTGTGTAAGTCGGTTTCAGCAAATATTTACAATTTGTACACCACCAAGTAAAGTCTCTTCATTACATTTCTGATTTTTTGGTTCACTATCCTTCCTTTCCTGTTTTGACAATAGTGCACCAAAAAAAACAGAAATGTACCTTTCAAAATGGGGCCCGGTAAAACTGCTGAAACAACTCCCATGGTGCAGGGGCTGTTCCTGCCACTAAGGGACTGATAAGCAGCCCCACAGTTGGGCTCACAGGCAGCCTACATTCCAGATTCCGATAGGGTGTCCATGCTTCATCTATCATGGGAAGGCAAGCTCAGCACTTTAGTCTGCGCTCAACATAATGTTTATACATCTAAAATTGCATTTGAATTTAAAGGAATTTATAGAACGCACGTGTACCCAGCGGTTTCATGGTGCTAGAGGATGCTTAACCCAGAGGCTTGGAAAGAAAATTACTGAGATGGAAAAGCTTGTGAAAAAAGAAAAGTTAAGGGGCCTGCGGAATTCCAGGTAGGAAAAGACAGATCTAATGTGCAGGGGGAGAGAGTTCCAGAAGGTTGGGCTAGAACAGCAAATTTCAGACCCCCTGATCTGCTTTTCTTGAATCGGGGTACTGAAAGAAGGAACTTGGCGGAGGAATGGAGTTCTCTGTTGGGACGGTAGACCTTGATTGCAGATGAAATAAACGCAGGAGCAGTCCCCGCAATGGCCTTAAAGGTAGTACAGCCCAACTTAAAGAGGGCCCGTTCTTTAATTGGCAACCAATGTAATGATTTGAGAAAGGGAGTAGTGTGATGGAATCTGGGCAGCCCATAAATCAGGCGAGCAGCCTGATTTTGGACTAGCTGAAGGCGACGAAGGGCATATGCGGGAGCGCCGTTAAACACTATGTTCCCGTAGTCCAGCCGAGATAGGACCACTGTCATTAGGATCAGTTTTAAAGCGGGAAAGAGAAGAACCCGGAAATTTTCCTTATAGTATGGAGAGCAAAGAAACAGGAGGGGACTACTGAACTGATCTGGGAATGGGGTGTGAGGTGTTGATTAAGTGTAATGCCAAGTGTTTTAACTGAGGATGAAGGTAGGGGGGAGTGCCCAGGGAAGGAGGCCAGAAGGTGGGGGACAAGGGGCTGGGAGTGCTACCAGTGACGACAAGTTCCGTCTTGTCCGGATTTAATTTAAGATGATCGCAGTTCATCCAGTCTCTAATGAACAGCATGACCGATTGAAAGTTGTGAATGCTAGCAGGGGAATGAGAAAGATGAAAAATAAGTTGGAGGTCGTTGGCGTAGTTATACACGGTGACCTCAATCTGCTGTAGTGCAAGGATAAGTGGAAAAATGTAAAGATTAAATAATAAGGGCGAGAGAGAGAAGACCCTTGGGGAACGCCACACTGGACCGTGCGAGGAGGGGCAGAGAATTCGGCAAGATGGACAGCCTGGGTACGATCTTTTAAGAAGGAGTTGATCCAGGTCATAGCTGGGCCCCCGATGCCCGCCGCCTGGACACGGGTGAGAAGGATGGAATGATCAACCGTGTCAAAGGCGGCGGAAAGATCTAAGAGGACGAGGGCCTGGGGGGTGTTGGTGTCTAGCCCCTCTCTTAGTTCGTCCATCACGGAGATGACAACCTTCTCGGTAGAGTGCCGGGGTCGAAAGCCTGCCTGACGGGGAACAAGGCCCCCACTCTCTTCCACAAAGGCGCCGAGAACCTGGGTGACATGGGCCTCGAGGACTTTGGCCAAAACGGGGAGAAAGGAAAAGGGGCGGTAGTTTGATGGAGAGACGGGGTCGGCCCCAGGTTTTTTCAAGATGGGAATGATGGTGGTCGCTTTGTAGGGAACTGGCACAACGCCCTGTTCAATGGAGTCGTTCAAAAGGGTGAGGGGAGGGGAATGACAATCTGTGAAGATCTTGCGGAGGACATGCGCCGGGGCGATGTCCGCAGGTGATCCTGACTTGACGCGAGTCAGCAGGGGGAGGAAAGTTTCTTTTGTCAAAGGGGGTAAGTGGGTCAAGCTGGACGTGGTGGGGGGGCTGGGGATCACAGAGGTCACGGAGGTATCTTTGACTTGATGAGTGCGACTTTCTCAATAAAAAAGTCATTAAGAGAGTCGCACAGGAGTTGGGAAGGGGGGATTTTGGGAGAGGCCCTGTCAGAAGAAGCCAGCTCGCGAACTGTGGCGAATAGTTATTTTGGCCAGTTCTATGCAGCGAGGATTCTCCCCGAGAAATAAGATGTCTTAGCGAGGAGGATATCCTTTTTATATTCATTGAGGATGGAAGTGTAGCGTAGTTTGGAAGAAGAGCAGTAGGCGCGTCTCCAAGCTCGCTCTGCTTGACCACTGCCAGTTTTTTTTTCTTTGAGAGCGGAAGAGAACCATTTATTTGCATCATGGGCGCGTCTGACTATGACGCGCTTCAAGGGGGCTACTTGGTCACAGGCCTTCAGGAGCCAGCTATTCAGGGCGGCCAATTGACTTGGTGGCGCGAGGCCTGCCAGGTCAGGGCCAGAAGCTGACGGGGAGGAGCAGAGGGCAGGAATGTCCACTCTGCTCCAGTTCCTCGCCCAGGTATGTTTGGGAGGGGGAGGGTTATTATCAAAACTAAGATCCAGAAAGAAAGATTAGAGAATGGTCCAACCATGTACAGGGCATGACAGTAGGAGCGGAAACTGAGATGTTGAGTGTCCAGATCTGGTCCAGAATGTGGCCGCGAATGTGAGTGGGGGTGTGGACCTGGGAGACGAAGTTTAAGCTGAGGAGGAGCTGGGTGAAATCACGGGATGTGACGTCTTCGGCTGGATCGTTAGGCCAGAAGTTAAAATCCCCAAGTAGCATGACCGAGGAATTGTTGATTACAAGGGTTCCTAGATGGTCCAGAATGGCGGGGAGAAAGCTTGGGCGGGTCTGGGGGGGGGGGGGACGATAAATAAGAACGCACGTTAGAGGGACCTGAAAGGAGGCAAAGCGTATGACCAGACAATCTACCGCAGATATGGGAGGGGAAGGAAGCACCTGAAAATGAAGGCCTGCTCGGGCGATCAAGGCAACCCCACCCCCTGTCCGGCCCGGAGGACGAAGTAGGGGAGGGGCCATCAACACGCTAGGAAGTGAGTCAGAGCGGAACCAAGTCTCTGTCAAGAATAGAAGGTCCGGCTTGACAGAGTCCAAGAAGTCCAACAGTTCCAACTGATGTTTGACAGCCGACCTTGTATTAAGTAGGAAAGCCGACAGATGCGATGGCGTGGGCGCCGGGTTAGGGATGGACGGGGACCGGAGGGGGACAGGGAGGAGAGGGGAAAGGGAAGGCAGGAAGGCAGGAAGGCAGGAAGGGTGGGGGAAGGTGACGCTCGGGCCAAGCCAAGTTCATTAATCCGTGCACGGGTGGCCGCTTGGGGAAGCCAATGGCCCTGGAAGGAGCATAGTTGTGCAGCAGAGTAAGAAAGAAAACTGGCATGGTGGGGGCCCCTAGCCCCGTCCGGCCGCGGACAGGCGCAGACAGGCTTGCCTTTGGCGCGCCGCCGGCGCGCCCGCTGCCGTCCGCTGCGTGTGCACATGGGGGGGGGTCTTGAAATAGGAGAGGAGCATGAGGACTGGAGCGCTGACCTGGGCCGCCTCAGTGCCCTGGTCCAAGATGGCGACCGCTCCCCTGTCAGCCCGCCGTTTCAAGCGGCACACAGCCGTGCCGGATCGGGACTCTGGGAGCTGGGGCCAACAAAGTAAGAAAGTGCAAAGTGCAGATTTTAAATATATCAGTGCAAAGTTGTTTAAAAAAAATCGATGTTCCAAAATGCCGCTTTTTAAAATCAAGGGTGGGAGGAAGGATGCCGCCTCCACGCGCCGCAACAGCAGACGCAAACCCACTGCCACTGGGTCTGTCGCATCAGCTGAGCGCGCGCAAGGGAGCTCCTAAAATAGGGGAGGAGCGCAAGGACTGGAGCGCTGACCTGAGCCGCCTCAGTGCCCTGGTCCAACATGGCGCCCGCTCCCCTGACAGCCAGCCGGTTCAAGCTGCACTCAGCCGTGCCGGATCGGGACTCAGGGAGCTGGGGCCAACAAAGTAAGAAAGTGCAAAGTGCAGATTTAAAAAATATCAGTGCAAAGTAAATCAAGGGCGGGAAGAAGGATGCCACCTCCATGCGCCGCAACAGCAGACGCGAACCCACTGCCACTGAGTCAGTCGCATTGCTTTCAATTATCCCGTTCTAATATTGTCAATCGTGAGATCTCTTTTGAGACTTGGGCTATGGTGAACTCACTGCTGTGAAGAGAAAGAAGTCAGAAGCACTACGAAAGGAGGGCCCAATGGTACAGTGTGACGTGAAGCAAATGTAGGTTAACTAGAAATTATACCAGTACAGCCATCTACACAAGAGGATCCTTGGTACTAGACTTATCATGTACTCTGTGCCATCCCATTAACCCTTATACAAGAAGCAGCCAGTTTAGATTCCAGAATCTTCTGATGAACATGACTTAACCCGTTGCCTGCGGGGCCGATTCCCCCGCTGTGCTTGGGGGGGGGGGGGGCGTACAGCGCCCCTGTGTTCGTGACGAGCTCAGCTCGTCATGAGTCACGGCGGTCGTGTGATCATGACGAGCTGAGCTCGTCACGGCCACACCCGTTTCTGTAGAACGCTAGCACAGCAGGGGAATGAACGTTCTAACGGTCATGACGAGCTGCGCTCGTCATAAGTATGGGAGGGGTTAAGGCTTAGATCAAAACATACTCAGGAAAAAGAAAACGGTCTCAGTAAAAGAATGAAAAGGCGCGGGGAGGGGAATAGCTCTCTTGAAGAAAAGCAGCTCAAAAAACAATCACGGCTGTGAGCATGGGGTAAATAACTACTGACCCACCCTACAGCATAAAATGGACAACTGAGAATTGGATATTAAGCGGCGGGAAAAAAACTCTGGAAATGTTATTTGCACAAATAATGAAAATTATTGCAATCAAATATTAGAAAAGAAAAAACAACCAGTGCATTACCTACATCGCAAATAGGGAAAAGGAAAAGAAAAAGTGAATGAAATTTAAAATCATCATCATTGCGTGCTAAAAAACATGAGTCTAATATGCCAAATAACGGCAATAGTTAAGAAAATGCAGATTTTCAACATTTAGAAAGGAGTAGAAAATCATGATTTTAATAAAGGCACGGAGGATTTTCTACTCATTTCTAAATGTTGAAAATCTGCATTTTACATCAAGTCCAGGAGGCCAATATTATGCATGTTCAAAGTTCCTCTACAACACCAGCCAACACATTTTCCACTGGTTTAAAATAAAATCTTTTGAATGTAGACTCATTACTCCAACCTGCAGCCTTCATGATTCCACTTAAGCTAAAACCTCTCATATAAGCCTTGCTTGCCATAGCGCCTCTTACAGAATGAGCCCCAAAAACACTAGTATCTATCCCAGCCTTCAACATCACTTCTCTTACCCACCTAGCCAAGGTAGCTGATGAAACCACCTTAAAAGGCTTTCTTAAGGAAACTAATAACTGTGAACATCCACTTGGGTCTCACACCAAAAGTTCTTTTTTCACATTCCTTTAAACAACGCACAACACACACATTTTCATTCTCATCAAATAGAGGATAGAAAATACTCCTAGACTTTGTTTTGAATTAAGGTGAAGAACAAAGACTAACACCCTCCGGTTGAAAAAAACCTAGAATCCACCTCCAAAGCCGTAAGATCAGATACCCTTCTACAAGAAACCTTCTTACCAAACCATGTTGTCCTATTGGAAGGCCATCCACCAAAATATGCCCTGCAGAAATAGCTGACCTGCTAATATTCACTGAATTGTAAGCTAAACCTTTTTCATACAATTCAGACAAATAATTTACCATTTCTACCACAGGAGCTGATATGGGATCCAAATCCCTCTCAATACACCAACCAGACCATCTTCTCCATGCTGATCTATACATTTTTGCCGTTCCTTTTGACCATGAACCTGTGATAAGATTCTCAGCCTCCTTCGATAATCCAAACACCTGCCAAATTCTCCTGAAATCAGCCATGCCACCAGTCGTAACTGCCCTCTTCTACTAAATCGTGAACATTCCCCTGAGGATCCAAAATAATCTCCCTCCACTCCACCAGAAACTCCATCATATCCGGAAACCACATTTGAGATTTCCAAAATGGCGTTATCACCATCTCCGCCTTCTCCCTTCTGACTTTCATCAATGCTCTCTGAATGAAAGAGAATGGGGGAAAAGCATAATTCCTTCCTACACTCCAGTCCGGAAGAAAAGCATCTATTCCCTTTGCTTCCGGATCTGGTTTCCAACTGTAAAAGTCCCTCACTTGACAGTTCAGCCTGTCCGCAAACAAATCTACTTGAAAAGGACCCCATCTCCTCTCCAACCTTAAGAATACTTCACTGTTCAACTTCCAATTGCTCACATCTTTGAGATATCTTGAAAACCAGTCCGATTCTACGTTGCTCAGACCCGGAATATACTGTGCTTGAAACACAATCTCCTTCTCTAAACAAAAATTCCTTCGCTAAGTTCGCTAGTCCCTTCGACCGTGGTCCTCCTAACTTGTTGACATATCTTACTGCTGACAGATTGTCCATTTTCAAGAGCACAGAACACTTTACCGATCATTCATGAAACTTATCACAGCAAAAGACCCCATTAGAGGTTCCAGACAATTTATATGCATCTGTCACTCCTCCTTTGACCATTTACCCCCGGTTGACACCATTCCGCTCCTTGCTCCCCAACCCTGAAGACTTGCATCCGACTCTATTTCCATCTCTGAAACCTCTCCAAATATCGCCCTGCCGTTCCACGCCTCCAAATTCATCATCCACCATCCCAATTCCTCCTTGAATCCTGATTCAACCATAACTTCTGAAAATATTTTGCCCCCTTTCTCAAATGATAACCCTTTAATCTCTGTAACGCTCTGTAATGAAGAGGAGCCGGAAAAATCGCCGGAATTGACGCAGATAACAGACCCAGCAACCGAGCTAACTGTCTCAATGTAATCCATTCCGAATCCATAGCCCTCTTCACCTCCGTCTTGATTTTCTTCACTTTCAACATCGGCAACTTCAATACACAGTCCAATATCTGAATCTGAAAACCTAAAAACGGTATCTCCTGTTGAGGAACCACACAAGATTTCTCCCTGTTCACTACAAAACCCAAATCCTCTATCACCCTGATCGCAAACTCAGTCTGTTCCTTCGCTAGATCCATCTCGTCTGCCATGATCAAAAAGTCGTCCAGATACACAATCAAACAAAATTCCTCTTGATCTCAACCAAGCTGCCACCGGTCGCATCACCTTCCTGAAACACCAAGGGGCTGAAGTCAGTCCAAATGGGAGACTTTTGAATCTCCATAATCTGCTCTTCCACCGGAACTGAAGAAAATCTCTGTTCTTTGCACATCGAAATTGTTAAATAGGCATCCTTCGGATCTAACCTGGTCAACCAATCTCCTTTCCTTAACAGATCTCTCAACATATGACTGCCCTCCATCTTGAAATTATTGTACATGACCCAATCGTTCAACTCCTTCAGATTTATTACAGGGCGCATTTTCTTTTCTTTCTTCTCCACTAAAAATATATTGCTCATGAATCCTCCTCTTACAAACTTCGGGTCCTCATTTTGCCCCTTTTTCCTCTAGAGCTTCTATTTCCCTTGTCACCATATCTTCCATTTCCTTTGAAAACCTCAAAATATTTGGAGCCCTCTCCGGAACTGGGATTCCTACAAAATCTATCCTGTAACCAACAACAGTTTGCAAAACCCATGGATCCTGTGTAATTTCCTTTCATCTCGAAACAAAGTTGGGCGGCAGAATAGCCCTATTTATTTCGATAGAAGTAGGGTCTCTTAAACTGCTCACCTGAGGCACCTCTTGTTCTTTCAGAACGCATCCCTCTGCCTCTGCGGGAAAAAATTCCCCTGACCTCTTCATCCATAATAATTTGATCCATATCCTGTATTATAGGGTCTACCTCGTCCGAAATTTCCTCTTGAAATTCCTTGACCGCGGCCGGGGAATCGACCCCCATTCGCCAGACCACTCCAAAAACTCTCCTTATGTCCTTCTGTGCTTTATCAAGGGAACTTAAAGTACTGACATACCTGGACATATCTTTCACAAAATCTTCCTCAAACAACAATCAATCACTGCGGTCCCGAGGCCCAGGCTCTTTATTTGCCAAATCCGCTAATTTTGGGTCAATCTTAAAAACAAAATTGATTTCCTCCTCTCCATGCCCAGTGCTGTATTTGAATTCCCCAAAAGGCATATGGCCCTCTGGACCATTTGGCGCATCTCAGCCACATCAATTTCAGTATTATTTGAATGCGCCTCCACACATATCAAAAATTTTAGTTAAAGGGCCTGTCTAAGCCCTTCTCAAGACCCCTCCTTGGATCTTTGCCTGGTTTATGAACGCCATCATCTTCTGATCAAGTTCTGGCGTGTAAGCAACCTTGCTGTCCAGACTAGGTCTTGGACACTCGCTTCTTATTCTTGTCCTTACCTCTTTAGGTATTTCCTTCCTTATCCAAAAACGCACATACTTTGTCACATGCTCTACAGGAGCCCACTATGACAAAGGATGCTGAATTAAGAGAGGATCGAACAGTTCCTCACCTTGAGGATCAATAATATAATTCTCATCTAATTTAGTTTCTCTTTCAATTACTCTCCTTTTCTTAAGTGGAACCTCCTCCACATCAGAATCTTCAAGGCTGGAACTAAAAGTAAGTTCCACATCTCCACTCGAACTCGAGTCACAAGCCACAGTTGTATGTTTTGTCTTTTGCGCCTTCTTTGCGCACCCTTTCGCCTTCATAGCGTTCCCTTTAAGAACCTTATGTTCTTATCCTTTTTTATTCACATTCATTATTCTCCTTTTCTGTCCCTTTCTACCTCCCTGGCTTGAGCCTCCAGAAACCAACACAACCTCCTCCGTGGTTCAAAAATTCTCCTCCTCACCAACTTTGTCTTTTCTGAATACTTTTCTCCAAAGTGTTCTCAATCTTTTTATCTGTAGATGCAGTCATCTCCCCAAACATTTTGTCCATGTAGGATTTCAACCTCTTCTCAAAATTTCCTTCAGCACTTTCCATTTTGATTCAATTGATTCAATAACACATACATATATATATATATATATATATATATATATATATATATATATATATATACATATATATACACACACACACACACATTTTTCAAATAATCTTTTTACCTCCAAAAGTATCCCTTAATACACGTCCTAAACTTTCCCACAAACTTCTTTGTCCTATCAACTTCAATAACTCTCCTCACACCTCAAAGCACGACCTCCTCCTGAACTTCTGACCGAAGTCTGGCAGAAACTGGCAATCGTTCTGACAGACTTCGTATTTTTTGCCCAAAATATGGCCACCTAAGAAAAGTGAATGCCCCAATTCACCAAAATGGCCGCCGGACGTAGCGCAAGTACTTTAGCCTGCTCGTGTCACAATTTGCTTTGTTTCCCTCTTCGCTCTCTCACATGGTTCCTCCTACTCAGCGCAAGAATGCCTCGCGCCGAGTCCTCTAAATTCCTTCTCGCGCACCAGACTAAAGCCTCGCGCCTCTCCCAGCTCCCTCGCGTGCACACGATCAACCACCAACAAGACGGTAAATCAGTAACGCTTGCCAAACTAACTACAATCCGATAATAATTTGTACAAATTCCTATTTAATAAATTATTTTAGACTCCTGATCTCAAAGAAACCATCTCCATGCCTTAAATACATTCCCTTTAAATAAAGCTACCGAAAACCCAAACATTATCCCAAATCTTTCACTTAAAAAGCATTCCTACTATAATAAATAAACGCTTCTTTTTATACATATATTTCTTTTACAGCTAAAACAGATATTCTAATAACTGTTTTAATACGATTCCACTCATACAATAAATTCTTCTAAAAAAATATCAAATAAACTTAAAAATCACTTGAACAAAGTTTATAAAGTAAACATACTTATTACAAGATTTTAAAAATGTTACTAATCTCTAATAATAGTCACTTAAAAATAAAAAAAAACGACAGTTTGGGAATAGTGACTTATCTGAACCTGAGCAGCAACAAAAGAAGAAGATGGCTGCAGGTTCCAAAGGGTTAATCATGTTCAGAGTTCTAGAAGACTGAAGAGTTTGGATTCTTTTTATTTGTTGCTGCTGCCTGAGTAGTAATAAAGGGTAATTCATAATAATGGCCACTGGTCCTTGATGTAAAATCATAAAAGGCTGAAAATTCAGGTAGTCAGTAATTTTCCTAATCCAGCCCACCGAAAAATACGGTGCTGAAGTGCATTTCAGCTTTGTTCACTGCTGGACGGCAAGTGGCTAAATTGCAGTTCGCTCAGCATTTTCTAAGTTTTCGTTTATATTAATTCCATTGTGCTTCCTGAAGCTTTACATGTTGTCTGTTTGATGAGTGACTACTTTTTTTTGTGAAAACATTTTATTGTCAAACTGCACATGTGTGTTGCAGGGCTCTGCACACCAGAGACATCTGCAGTAATAAACATTACATCGGCCGGAGGGCAATCGACTTTTCATTGTGAGCATAAACAAGCAAATATATGACTGAGCCATATTTAAAAATCAACCGCCCCCCTTCCCAATGACCCCCCCCCCCCCAACTCCTTCCCCCCGGAGTCGCACCAAATCAACCAAGTTCTACCCACACACGAAGTAAAATGCATAGAAAAAAAACTGTACATGCATGCCCGCCACCCTGGTCCCCCCACAACACTACCCCACACGACCCACCCATCACACCCCCGGAAAATCACCACGGGGGGGGGGTTCAAGCCACAGGCCCCTATAATCTGCCCAACGTTTCCAAATGTTATAGTGTTTCCGCGGGCACCCCCTGGCTACGAAAATTTGCCGCTCCAACCCAATGCAGAAGTCTAACCCGTTTTTCCAGACGGCCACCAACGGGCCCGTGGATCTTTCTCAATCTTGGCAATGTCCCTTTTGGCCAACGTGAGGCCCAGTTGCATCAGGTGTCTTTTGTACACATTGCCACCCACCCCATCCATTACATGCAGCAAGGCAAACTGTGGCGCACATGGGAGTTCCTACCCCAAAACCTCGGATAGAGAGGCCAGAACCACCCGCCAGAACCGATCCAGGGATCCACAACACCAGACAGTATGTAAGAACGTCCCTTCCTCCCTGCCACAGCGGAGGCATTCCGGTGAGGCGATCAATCCCGCCCGCGCCGAGCCCTGGTGAAATAAACTCTGTGTAAGTATTTAAATTGGATGAGACGGAGGCGCATCGCTATGGCCGCACCTCTAGGGGCGGCCAGAGCATCTCTCCTGTCCGCCTCCTCCAACTCGCCCACATCCCCCTCCCATGTCTCCCAGAGCTTCTGCAGCGTGGGGGAGAAGGTTGTAACCAATGATTGGTAAATGCTAGATCTCTTCTTAGTCTCCAAATCCCCCATGAATACTTTTACTTCTAGGGGACTAAACTCTGGGAGTGACTCCAATCTCTCCAGGCTGGGAGACAGGGCATGACCGAACTGGAGATATCTAAAGAACTGGGAGCGTGGCATGCCAAATTCCCGACATAAATCCTGAAAGGACTTAAGTGTCGTGCCCCTTAATGCATCCCCGAAGGTCGAAATGTCGATGTTATCCCACCCCCGAAATCCCTGTAGTGTTGCAAGGCTGGGCAAATGCCATTATGCCACAGTCAGTGTATTCCACCACCCCATACGGTGAGGTGCCTGTCTCCAAAGGCGAAACACTGCCTGCGTGGCCGATGGCAGTGTGTTACATAACGGCGCTGAGTAAAGAATAGTGTGTAGTGTGTGAGACCCCATGAGGTAGCGTTCCAAGATGTAGGCTGGGTCCCCCCTGTCACCAAACCGGCACCACTCATTTAAGACACGGAGGTGAGAGGCCTGGTAGTAGGAGAGGATGTCCGATGTCACCAACCCCCCGCAATAAGTGGAGAGAAAGCATGTGCGTAGCGCCACACGTACCGCACCACCCTCCCACAGAAACTGTCCAAGCACAGAGTTTAGCAACCAGAACCATTTGGGAGGGATCAGATATGGGTGGTTTTGCAGCTGGTATAGCAGCCGGGGGAGTGCCACCATTTTGAAGATTGCCGACCTGCCATATATTGTCAGCGGCATACGGGACCAGGGTGACTCCACTTTTAAAAGAAATTTTGTCAGACCTGTCATGCAAAACAAGACTGCGCGGCGACAAGATCTAATGCCGTTTGAATTAAAGATATTTCGTAGGTAGATTTTAGGTCAAGGCGATAAAACTGGGATGTACAAAATTTGTGGAGAAAGTCTTCCCATGAGTATTGGCAAAGCCAGCCCTCATTATTCTCTATTGGATGATGCCATTTTGGACACCTATCGATTTATGGTAGAAATCCAAATCTGGTTTGGAGTACTTTTATTTTTATATATTTCTTAACGTGGCAATCATATAAGTTTGCACAATCAGTCTCTTGTAGGTACTAAGGGTCATCCATGAGTGAATGTGCAACCTGAATTTGGCTTGGTCTTCTGCCCAGGAGAGCTGCCTACTTTGTTTATGCAATACTCACTTGAATAACTAGTGAAGTAGGCTAGTGTGCAAGAGTTCTGCTACCAGATGCTTTATTAATGCTGCTGTTTTTACTAACCAGAAATTTTAATTTGGGTAAGTTTGATTCAATTTCTTTCCCTAACAATGCTCTTAGTGTGCCCGTACTTTGTCCTAGAGGCCAAATGTTAGTCTAATTTACGCTAGGTGAGGCGTTTAGCGGCAAGTGCAAAATGAGCCGATAGACTTTGCTCTGTGCTATATTCAAGTAGCTTGCACATTTTCCGAGAAAGATTTCCAGGCCGTACGTTAACGTTGGTAGGAACTTCGCCTTTTGTCTGAAAACAGCTGCTGCCAAGTTTTACTTGGCAATTTGGTTGCTAGAAAGTGCAATGTTGCAAACTGCGACGCCACCCTCGCTTTAAGTGTGGTATGGTGCAGGTGGTGGGTCATTAAGCGAGAAAGATGTCCGCATGCTTATAGGTATGACTTTTTCAAAGAAAAACGTAAGAAGCATATACTTTGCCATATATTTAAATTTGTCAAAACAATTGGCAACAATGGAAAGACCTCCTTCTGCTGCCCATATAAGGGTGCAAAGTGTTGCCAAACTTCCCAAAAATGATAATTTCTTTGCCCAAGTCAAAGACAAACATGGGCAAAGGCATGGACACAAACATGGCTGTCATATACATGTATGAATAGACATGAACGCTATATCAAACTTTGGATTTAAAAAAGTATGATTTAAAATAAGAAAACATACCAGAAAAGCTATCAAAGCGGAATGAAATTATTTTTTCTATGATATACCCAAAACGATTCCCAAAATCTAACTTATCTGTCCACAGGGAGGTCGATCCCCCACGCCACACAGCACCACCTGTGAGCTAGTGTCCCCTGCTCGTCACCGCTCCTGTAACTCGTGGCCCGTTCGCCTGGTAATTTTCCTTGTGCCTTTATTTTTGTGCCCTTTATGTTGTGATTTGGCCTTTTTGCCTTCTGTGCCCTGTACTTTGCCCCTCTTGCCTTTTGTGACCTTGCCCTGTTTTCTGACTTTTGTGCCCCTGGTGTTTGCCCCTCTGCCCGTTCCCCCCCCCCCATTTCCCTACTGCTGCATCCCCTGCAGCCCGCCCCTTGCTCACCCATTCGCTGCCCCGCCTCCCAGCTGCTCCTCCCTCCCACCTCCCCTTATATGGCGGCCGCTGCGCGGTGATGAGAGCGACCCTTGACCCTGTCCATAGGCAGGTCTCTCCCCCACGCCGCACAGCACCACCTGTGTGCATGTGTCCCCTGCTCGCTGCTGCTCCTGTAACTCGAGGCACCTCTGCCCCGTTCGCCTGGTCATTTTCCTTTTGCCTTCATTCTTGTGCCCTTTGTGTAGTGATATACCCCTTTTTGCCTTCTGTGCCCTGTACTTTGACCCTCTTGCCTTGTGCCTAGCCCCATTTTCTGCCTTTTGTGCCCCTGCTGTTTGCCCATCTGCCTGCTCTCCGCCCATTTTTCCTGCCGTTTCCCTGCCACTGCCTCCCCTGTGGCACCGTCCCCCTGCTCACCCATTCACTACCCCGCTCCTGCCTCCCAGCTGCTCCTCCCTCACACCTCTCCTTATATGGCACCCGCTGTGCGGCCGCGTGCCCGCCACTGGCATGCCTAGGGCAAGCCCTTTTCCGCACGGCTGCACGCAGCGGGCGCGCTGCTGGCTCGCAGACGGCGCGCATAAGGCAAGCCCGTCTGCGCCCAGCGCCGCCCAGCGCCAGAACCCCTGGCCCCCGCAGCACCACAACGCCCATCTCCGCTACGATGCCAGCACCCTCCATGCACTCAACACCCGGCGATCACACACCAGCTTCCTGGCCGCCTAAAGCGCACCCACGGACCCTTCTGCTGCCTGAACTGCAGCGTCACCAGCATCCAATCCACCAACCCACCCGCCGTTAAACAACGCAACCACCTTAGATGCATCCTTCTCAACACCCGCTCCGCCCGCAAACACGACGTTTATCTCTGGTACCTACTCGACTCAACCGCCCCAGACGTCGCCTTCCGAACAGAGACCTGTATGAACGACTCCTCAGCACCCAACATTGCCATCCCGGACGGCTACAAGATTACCTGCAAACACCCCACCAACGGAACAGGAGGTTGAATCGCCATCATCCACAAGAACACCCTCAAGGTCTCGACCAACTCCTACGACACTCTCAGCACCGCCGAACACCTACACTTTCGATTCTACACTGACCCAAACACCATCCTCAGAGGAACTCTTGTCTACAGACCCCACCGGGCCCCGGCCTCAGTCCAGCTACTCCATCGCCAACTTGGTCAACGCACACGCCCTCACCTCCACAGACTACATCCTCCTCGGAGACCTGAACTTCCACCTCGAGAACAACAACAACACCGACTCCACCACCCTGATCGACTACCTCGCCAACCTCAGACTCAGACAGCTCGTCACAATGCCCATCCACTCTGCCGGCCACACGCTCGACCCAATCTTCTCCGCAGGTTCCCACGTCTCCATCTGCCACACCACCGAACTCCATTGGACCAATCACGGCTGCATCCACTTCACCTTTCTAAAACCCACCACGCACCATCGCACTCAACAGATCCCCCGCCGCAGCTGGAGCAAAATCACCGACCAGCTAAACGCCGCCCAAAGCCCACCCGCCATCTCCACCGACTCAGACACCGCCGCCAGCAATCTCAGATGCTGGATCGACGACTGCGCCAACACTCTCGCCCTGTTTAGGAAACCCTCCAACAGACACCAACAAGAATGCCAGCTGGTTCACTGCAGACCTCCAAGCAAACCTGCCGAAAACTAGAGAAAAAATGGCAACGCGAACAGATGCCGGAAAACCAAGCAGCCCACAAAAACGCCATCCGCCAACACCATCACCTCATCAGATCCACCAAAAGGACCTCTTTCGGGGGAGCTACGACACCAACCATGATGGCCGCATAGTCTCCCGGCTCCGCTGACCTCCGTCCTACGCTCTACTATCCTGTTAATTATCCTGCTTACCCGCACCGGATCCGTGTGTGTGATCCGTCCTGCATTCCAGGGGTGCAATCCCGGAGTTTCTCCGCCGTTGTGGAACGGAGCTACGTCGAGTGTCGCATTGAGGCCTAATCCAGCAGGAAGCCGGGGTCTCGAGTACTGGCTCTGCCGGGTCCGAGTTGAATAACAACGGACTGCTGAATGTGGTTGGGTCCGGTCTCTGGAGCACTCGGACTTTTTTGATTGTTTCGCTACCATCAGCTGCCTGGTGCCCTACAGTAGGTGAGGTGACGAGTGACGCACGGTGCTGTGTGAGGGTCCCTGACCGGGGGCTCGGCATTCACATCGCCGGTTCCCCCGGGTCGGTGCCTCGCTGCATACTACTGCTCGCTAACCGTCAGTCCCTCATGGCTTACTCCTGCTCCGCCTAATATTGCCCCGGAGAAGGCGCCTCTCCGTGTGGACCTCCATGTTGGAGGATGAAAGGCATCTAGCGGAGCAGGCTCGAACTGGCCCGTCTCTGTAAACGGTGCTGGAGGCACTCATGGCACTTAAGGGGACTATTGAAGTCCAAACTAGCAGTTTGCTATCGGCGATGGATAGACTCACAAGCCTGAGACCGGATCCTGTCTCGACACCCGCGACCCGGCAGCCAGCCCGCTTTTCAATAGACGTTTCGGAGACGTATCTTGGCCCGGCGCTGGAAGCAGAGTTTGCCCCTATTGTATTGGATCTACCTGAATGTACTGTGCCTGGCCACCCACTGGAACCGTTGGAATCCCAGATTGTGTATCCCTCGGAACATTTACATGTCGTCCCCATTTTGGAACTTTCTACTTTCTATCTTTTGCTGTTTTGGACCGTATCGACTCCCCTCCCCTGTTGGTCATTCAAGATGGCGAATAGGGTAAAGTTTGGCTTCGAAGGCAGGGAGGGGCAACATTGGTACCAGCCATCTGCATCGGGACCTGCCGTTCTTTTCTCATCTGTGTACTCCTGTTTTGTAGACTTATGCAGTACTTTGTGGAAAGGGCTTTCTTTAATTGACGACTTCAGTGAATTTGATCGACGGGGCCAGGGTTGAGATTTTTATCTGGGTCGCTCATTGTGGCACTGTGTTTAACGGGATTGTTTTATTGACCTAACGGAGTCCGGGGCGGGGCTGGCTCTGACGGGGGAAGGAGACCGCGAGTCCGTAGAAATATGTCCTCCTCCGCTTTCCCTCATCGAGTGGGATTCTTTGCCTTTTCTTCTCTTTCCCTTTCTTCTATATTTCGGGTTCTGGTTACTGGGCGACAGGCACGCTGCGAGGGGGGTGGCCGTAGTCATCAGTAGGGGTGCAGGGTGGGGGCGTGGGGGGATGGGTGTTCGTTATTTTTGTTCTATGGCCTCCTTTTCCTTCTCTTCTCTTGTCTTTCCCTTTTTTTCCTTTTCCGGGTTAGTGTAGTGGGTTCGGCTTTCTTACATCCTTGTTTCTACATCTGTACCTTACCCTTGAGGTTTTGGTGCTATGGGGCGGACGATAATGATGGCGTAGACGAACAATAATGTGCTAGCTTATACTGAGGCCGTATGTCTTAACGCCGTTGACTTACATTATAGTGAGATTATTTTGGACACGTTGTTATTTTGCTCGCCCCCCTTTGTGATCCGAGACACTGTACGATACCTGATCCTGTCTACTTATTATTGTAAAATGAAAACCTCCTATCCTGTTTTCGAATTGAACTGCTTTTGCAACTGATGCGCTTTGTGGTCAGGGTTCTATGCTCCCCAGGGAGGCGGGTTTGAAGTTGGATAATAATAACATACTGAAACGCTAGCGGCCAACCCTGGGGGTTGTAGGCCCTTGTCTGTAATTGATTGCAAATGTTAAATAAAGGTTTAAAAAAAAAAAAAAAAGGACCTCTTTCAAGGACCGCCTCGACAACAACGCACACAACAGCAAAGAGCTCTTCAACATCGTGAAGGAATTCTCCAGCCCCAGCTCCAACACCAACAACATCCCACCATCGCAAGACCTGTGCAACGCCCTGGCCACCTTCTTTCATCGCAAGATCACGGACATCCACTACAGCATCAACAACGCCACCACCTCAACAGCACCTCAGACCCCACGCCCACCCTCACCAACCCCCTGAACACCTGGACTAACATCAACAATGAGGACACCATCAAAACATGAACACCATCTACTCCAGCTCCCCTTCAGACCCATGCCCTCACCACATCTTCAACAAAGCCAGCACCACCATTGCACCCGATCTCCGAAAATCCATCAGCATCTCCTTCGAGACCGCGACCTTCCCCGAGAGCTGGAAGCATGCCGAGATCAACGCCCTGCTCAAGAAACCCAAGGTGGATCCAAGGGACCTTAAGAACTTCCGTCCCATCTCGCTGCTCCCGTTCCCGGCGAAGGTCATAGAGAAAACCGTCAACAAACAGCTGACCCGCTACCTCGAGGAGACCGTCCTGGACCCGTCCCAGTCTGGGTTCTGCAGCAACCGCAGCACCGAAACTGCCCTCATTGCCGCCACTGATGACATCAGGGCCCTGCTGGACAACGGCGAAACCGCAGCCCTCATCCTCCTGGACATATCGCCGCCTTCAACACTGTCTGTCTGTTACCGCCCCCTACGCACACGCCTCCACAACGCAGGGATCCGAGACAAGGCTCTGTATTGGACCACCTCCTTCCTCTCCGGCAGAACCCAGACCGTCCGCCTTCCCCCTTCCGCTCCGAAGCCACCAAGATCATCTGCGGCGTACCCAAGGATCATCCCTCAGCCCGACACTGTTCAATATCTACAGGACCACGCTCGCCCACGTCGCCAGACTGCACGACCTCATCATCATCATCATCATCATCATCATCATCTCCTACGCCGACGACACACAGCTGATCCTCTTCCTCACCAAGGACCCCCTCACCGCCAAAACTAACCTCCACGAAGGGATGAAAGCGGTCGCCGAATGGATTAAGAACAGCCGTCTGAAGCTGAACACAGACAAGACGGAGGTCCTCATCCTCGGCTCCACCCCCTCAGCCTGGGACGACTCCTGGTGGTCACCCGCCCTGGGAGCTGCACGACACCCACACACCACGCTCGCAACCTGGGGTTCATCCTCGACTCAACGCTCTCCATGACCAAGAAAGTCAATGCGGTCTCCTCTTCCTGCTTCAACGCCCTCTGCATGCTCGGCAAGATCTACAGGTGGATTCCCCACCAACACAAGAACAGTCACCCATGCCCTCATCAGCAGCAGGCTGAACTACGGAAATACCCTCTACGCGGGAGCGTGGCAAAACTGCTAAAACTCATACAGAATGCCTCCGCCCACCTGATCCTCGACATACCTTGACACAGCCACATCGCACCGCACCTGAGAGACCTGCACTGGCTCCCCGTCAACAAGAGGTTCACCTTCAAACTCCTCACCCACGCACACAAGGCACTCCACGACACAGGACCAGCATACCTCAACAGTCGACTCGCCTTCTACACCCCGAACCGCCAGCTCCGTTCCACCGACCTCGCTCTCGCCACCGTCCCCAGCATCCGAAAAACGACCTCGCCGCCAAGACCTGGAACACCCTCCCCATCCTCTTCTGGCAGACCCAGGACCAACTAACCTTCAGGATGCTACTCAAGACCTGGCTATTCGAGCAGTAGCAGCCACCACACCCCCCGCGCCTTAAGACCCTCACGGGTGAGTATTGCTCTTTATAAGTGCCATGATTGATTGCTTAAGAAAAGGAGAGATGCCTATGGGGTGGGGACGTCAGCCTGAAATTTCAAGTGATCTAACCCATTTTCAGGTTGTTTCTTCTCACTGAAACTCATTCAACCTGCTCACCATCACTTACTAAGCCGAGCAAGGAGCTATATCACTTCACTTACATATAACTTGTTTTAGCTGCCCGTCCTCTGTACAGTTTAATTAGCACTAATGGAAAGTGTAGGTAAATGTCTTCTAACATATAGTCCTTTGAAAGCGTGCACTGAAATACTTCCTCAAGCCCCAGTCTGCACCGTTAACAGCTACCAAAAAGGGCAGGAGAAGGGAAACTATTTCTTTCAAACCAAATAAAAGGGGAGAATCGAAGATCTGGTGAGGTTTATCTGCAAACTCCATCCTGACTAGAAGAGTTTTATTGGTGGAAAACACAGCTTGAGAACCAGGACAGATTGTTCTCTTTGTATGTATGTATGTATGTATGTATGTATGTATGTATGTATGTGAGTTTATATAGCGCACAGCTACCCGCAGTGGGTTTCCCGGCGCTTGCTTAGGGAACCCGTCCTGGTATTCCCCTGTGAGATAACCCCGGCAGGGTATCCACAAGGTGAAAGCCAGGCATCCCACCGCGAGGGGCCGTTGTGGAGATTAAGCAAGCTATTGCCCAGAGTCGCAGAGTGTGAACCCGTGAGTCGAGAAGCCACCGGAGCGAGAATTATCGAGTCCGTTTCTCTTTTCCAAGGTGTAGACTGAGGGAAGGCCATATTTCCTTCCCTGTCCTAGTAATGAGCAGTCGAGGAGTAGAATTTGCCCGTGAGATTAGATTTCAATCCCAAACTACAAATAACTTGACCTCAAGCAATATTATAAGTAGTAATGCTAGTTCGTGACTAGATTCATTCTAAATACATGCATGAATGTTTTTGCAACTGCTTTTAAAATATTACTTATTAAACTTGTTTGCATGCTGATAATACACACATTCAACTTAGACGCTTAGAGAAGTATTACATTTCAATTTTCAAGAAGGCCTTAAAATAAAAATGTGTATTCTGGGTTCAATTAAAAAAAAGATTAACTACTAATATCCCTATTTGTAAAGGCTTAAGCCTATACAAAGCAGGTTTCCCTACTCTCAATCACATCTACTACTGTGTCAGGTCAGTCAAAGAAAAAATACAATAAAAATGCCCCTCGGGGTTAATTCGACAAATCACTGCCACAGAAGTCAATATCCACAGTGTTACTTATGAGCAGAGTTTGCTAGACCCAGTAAAGCAATATCAGCGCAATACATATTTTATGGGGATGAAAATAAATTCAGATAAATCAATAGTTTCTGCGTTGGATTAGGCGCGGCTGGACCAAATCTATGAATAAAACATGTATGAACTTGGTTCGACCGTCTCCCAAAACAATACTAAAAACATGATGCCTACAAAGCAACTTGAACCAAATGGAATACTAATGAGCACTGAATGTCAGAAAACAAAAAAAATGTCAAAAATAAAACCATGTATTACTACAGCACTACTGCATCTATGTGTATATTTAAATTAGGATTAAAGATATAAACTAAGCATGCATTACCAGCAAAGTAAGAGAGAAACAAAAAGTTTGAGTAGCGTGTATCAATCATGTTGAGCATTTACGATATGAATAGTGTATAAAAAGTAATGCAAACACATTTCATGTTTTTTGACCACGCTAGTGAAAAAAATGCAGCTCAATAACACATTATAGTAACTGTATTAATAAATAGCCACATTTATTCCAACAGTAGAAAAGAATAAATAGTTGACTACAGACAAGTGAAATTGGCATGAGAAAAAACATGGGCTAATGGCTCAGATTGCATGTTACAATGACTTTTACACACGAAAACGACACTGCTACCAGTTACAGGGGCTCTTTAGTATGATTTTGCCTCCGTGCAGGTATTTAACCCATTATATCCTGGTTTCATTTGAATAAATGGCATGGCCTAGACCATATAAGCAGATGTGCAATGTAATATCATACTTCCTATCATTGCTGAGGACGGGAAAGGGCATCACAGCAATCTCAAGGCTTCCCCTCTTGTGAGTCATGACTCCTCCCCATATTCCATAAATGTAATAAATACCATATAACGCTTTGTGCGTCTGCATATGTACTTAATCTATAAGTATATGTGATGTGACATTATATATATATACATAAAATTTCTAAAGAATTCTCAGTCTATATGCTTGCCACCCAAAGTTCAATTTGCAACAGCGACATGACATATATAAACCTATATTGGTTGTGTGATAATATGTGCATACATACTCGCACAGTTAAAGAAATGCTCCAAAGCGATACATACAAAACACCAGCTGTAAATCTTTGAATCTTTACACAAACACATGTCGAAATTCCGAGGGCTACGGCATTACTACGAAGGCTACAATGCTTCTAGTCTGGAGGGGTTCAACTTTCAGGTAAAGGCGTTAAAGGAAGCCTATGCGCGAAGGTCACCTAAAAGCCTGGTTTGAAAGAAATGCATCAGATGAGAGAGGGAATAAAGCCAATTAAATAGCAAATCTGAAATAAAGTCCTATTCATGTGCAGATTTTTGTCACACACACATATACGTGCACTTCCTGCCATGAAGGCTAGCGCTGCGCCTACCTTTATTCCCCACGGCCGCTCGGCGCCTCGACGGTGACACCAGCTCTTTCACAATCTGCAAGACTTGAATCATCGCTGGTTACAAAGATAAGGCACCAGCTGCGCCGCTTCGGATTCCAACAGGTTTCATCACTGCAGCGCCGCGCGCGTCTGCCGCGCGGAGCCCGAGCAGGGCTGACGAGACAGCTGAGAGGCTGCAGAAAAAGGCGCGCTCCCTCTCACACCGAGCCCGGGAGGCAGAACGAGCAAATAAACGATGATAGACTGCCCGCCGAGACGTGATGGTCCCTCGGAGCCGGCGGCTGCCCTGCATGAGGCAGAACAACCCCGGGCACGTGCAGCTCCCGAGCATGCATGTGCCAAGGCAAGAGCCTCACTCAAGTTGGAGCTTTTACTACGAAATCACGAATACCAAACTTTAGATCGTTTCAGACGCAGTGTGGCGGTAGAAATAAAGCATCGACATAATTATGCCTGCGAGATGCAGATGCGAGCTGCTCAATCCTCAGCCTTAAAATATTTACAAAGTGTCACCAAATCAAGAGAGGCAATAAAAGAGCGTGCTACTGCTGATATGCCATTTCACCCAAGGGACCTGCTCGGGAATTTGGAAAAGTGATCACCTCGTGAGAAAGAAAAACAATACGGGAACGATTATTAACGTGCGAATCAAACTAACGTCAAAACAACGAGCTGTGCGTGAAAGCCCGCGTGATGCTAAGCTGTTAAGCACATACTACGTACAGCCCTGCTCCACAGAGCCCCTCCTCGCCTGCTTTCCCGTGTCCCCTCCCGGTGCAGCACACCTCTGACATTCTATTACAAGTCCAGACTATCGACTCCTCGCGAGGCGCACACTGGCAAGAGGCTCTGCTGAACCTTCTGCTTCTTCCAAGAAATAACACACCGAGCGGCATCTACAAACTTGCAAACAGCCATAATCGCGCTACAAGTAATCTGAATATTTGAAGCTAAAGCTAACGAGGGTGTTTCCTATTAGCAAGACTCTTCCGAAGGATTCGTCTGCGCTCTTCACACGAAGTTCTCATTTCTGAAGGCACAAACATTGGCCACCAGTTGTCCAGGCACACAAGAAACTCAAAAAAAGAGTAGGACTTTCATGGACCTCTGTTCATCAAACCGACTGCAAATATTGCAGGCCGTATGACAAAAATAGATTATTGCACAGCATTTCCCATTACACTGGTCAAGACCAAAGTCCAACCTGTCATGCTAAACAGCGCCTCATTAACAGGGAATTTCAGCATGATCATCATCATCCTTTTTCTAAATATTTCTAGGAGATATAACACCAAACCCTGCAACACGCACATAACATACATTTCCCTGGTAAATATCAACTATAAAAACAATAAAGTACAAAGTGTCAAATTTTCAGTTCAGCATTTTGTCTGAGCAAAACCTGAAGCACTTTAGCAGTATGAAGCAAGTTTTCTGTTAAACAGTTAAAGAGAAGTAGTGAAGAATTGTAAAGAAAAGCGCCAAAAACCAAGAAAACGGTCAAGATCACTTAAACTTGAAGATGCCAAGTAGTCAGGAAGCTGGGACAAATAGACATTAAAGAGGGGAGTGGGACACTTACCCACTAAATGCAGGCAGATAGCAGAACAATGGAAATGTGAAAATTTTAGCTGTCAGTGAGATAGGATTTTTATCCAATTGAGGATTGGGCCCTAGACTGCGGTTTCATTTAGTCTTTATGTCAGCGGTTAGTGGTCTACAGTGTTAAATGCTTACAGTAGGTCAAGTAATAGTGCTGCAACTCCACTGGAATATACAATGGTCTTTACATGATCCGGGATAGTGAGTATTGTGGATTCTACACTCCTTCCTAGTCTGAATCCATCTAGTCTGTCACAGAGGAGTTATACAGTCAGATCGATCCCTCTCTGTTTAGGCATGCAAGCTCTGGAACAGGCTTTCAAACTAAATAAGAATTTTAAACAGCTATTTGGAATTCAGAAAAGCAATAACGACCTGGCTGCTCACAAAATTATGATCAGACTACCACTCAGCCTAAATGTCACTTGGGTTTATATATACAGCATGTAAATCTATTCATACTTCATTTACCACTCTGTGTGCGCTGCTACAGATCACTGCATCATGACTGGAAAATATCTCCAGGCCCCACGCTCAACACCAAAACTGAAAAGTTCTCGAGTGGACCATCAATCTTGGAACATTTTCATCAAGGAAGATGAATGCATCTGCTCTCTTATTGTGTCAGGGCTGGTCATTCTGCAATTAATGAAACATTTCAGACACATTCCAGTGTCTCCATTTTTCTCTTCTCGATCCTCTGCGTTTCAACCTGCTCGTCAGGGATTCAAATTAGTGAGGCCTTCATGAGGAAATTTGATCCTCATAATCAACTCATCCTAGTATTGGCATTAAAAAGGTGAATAATTGATTATGGGGAATGCTAAGGAATTTGCTTGTGAACATAAGACAGACTCCTTTCTATGCATACTGTTTTGAGTTGTGGCTTCAAGTTGGAGAAATCTGAACAAATACAATTAAATGGGGGCACATTCATTTTGTGTCCTATATGGAGTGCAAGTTAACTAAACCACCATGGTGTTTTTAAGTGCCTTCTTACTTCTCTGGTGGAAACCTACTGAATTTGTGCGAATAAGTAAATCAACATGTGTGTCAAAGGTAATTACCAAGTTATTATATTGTTGTTGTCGTTAGTCTGTGTGTTGGCCTTGGGTGCACCTGGCTTATCCACAGCTGCAGACGAGCTGACAGCATTCACTTTTTTTTGTCAAATCTGTTTTTATTGTTATTTAAGAGTCACGGATTACATTATAAACTTCACTCATAGAAATTGGATGGCAGACAGCAAATTACATAGGTACATTAGCATTTGACATATTGTGAAACAAGGATAGCAGCTTTGTACTAGATGATGCATCAGAAGTTAGTTTAGAATAGTCTGAACTACAGCTCGCCTGCCGGTGCGTAGGCTCCGAGCCTTTCGAGGTTCGTAATGTAGGCCGCTCAATGGTCCGTACAGTTCAGGGCTGACCTGTCATCTTGAGCTTGGAAACAGATGTCATATATATGAAACAGTAAACATTAACTTGGCAGCGGAAACCTCACAAAGACTCCAAATCCCTATCTGTACCCTCCCCTCCCACTTCCCCAGCCCGACCCTCTGCCCCAGCCCATTTTTGCGAACGCTCCTCAACTATGGCTACCCTGGTGTGCCTATCTTTATTTCTCAGAGGAGCAGGAATTGAAGAGCTGACAGCATTCACTTTACTTGCAAGTGGTTTCTGTGTAGAAGCTACTCAGTAAGGCAAGTCCATTCCGTGGAATATTATCTTTTTACCCTTGCCGTGCTCTAAAGTCACACAAATCCAGCTCAGAGTGCTGAATTGGCTTTCACTGTAGCGGAAGGTGTACTTCTGTTTGTCAAGCGGGTGTCGTAGTTCCTTAGATACAGGAGTAATGTATGGGACCTCATGATATGTCCAGAGAGCAATAATTGAGCATCAATCTTCTTTACCATCAGTTTACTCGTGTCTCATGAAGAGTTTGTATTATTTGCTTACATGCACCTGCTCGGTACTATTATTAAGTTGCATCCTAAAAGAGCGAGACGTCTACCCCATCCCCCATTGCATGCAAACTGAGGAATTACATTATCCCCTTGCCATCAACCCATGGGCTGATTTAATGGTCATAACTGTTGCAATCGAGCACAAAGTTTTAAACTAAGTAATGAGACACGTCTTAATCGCATACTGCACTTCATACACATCAAATGCAATATATAAAGGACAAAAACATACATCTAGTACTCTACTTTGATTTAATTTGAGAGGAAGTATGCTGGGACCTTAGTGAGATATTGTGCTTTTCACTTGTTACTTTGAAATGAGAGTTTAAAATTAAATATTTCTCTAGCTCATAAAATGCCAATTACTTGCTTTTCCTAAAGAGCATCTGCAGCCTTATGAATGTCAAGTGGTTTTTGGTACCCCTTCTATATCTGTAACCTATGGTTCTATGTCTTGAGTTGGATCTTAGGCAACATCCCATGATGCCCTCACCACTTGTACGCTATTTGAATAGGGAAAGCTATTTGTGTCTGTAATTAGTGGTTCATAACACAACATAACACTTACACAGGTTTATGTATTTCTGACATTGTTTAAATCGTTCTCTAGTGTACGTAAGCGAAGGATCATCCTTGCTTCACAACGTAGTAAGCCTGTTCATATTCCTTCCTGTGCCATCACAAAGAACAGTTTTCGAAATTTCCCATCTGAAATTATTTTCTGTCTTGTCTTTCTAAAGGAAGTGTGAGACAAATGGTGTATTAAGGATCTTGCATTTTATTTTGCATTTACATTGTTGGATTCCATTTTTAATTTGTTGGTTGGTTTTGCCAATATAGGCCAAAACAAAAGGACAAGGGGGCACACACACCGAATTTCTGGTGGTGTAGTTCGTGAACATGTTATGGCTCACCGCAATTCCCTGGTATGTGAACGGGGTATCTGTTATGGCTGGTCACATAGAACACAGGAACCAAATCTATGGTGGCCTGTAAGTGGGACTCCAAGAAAAGATAGGCTTTTCTTGGAATCCAAGTAATGTCCTTATTGTGTAACTCTTTTATCCACAATCTTCTTGTATTGATTTGCCAATTTTTAAGGCAGTTACAAAATAGATATCTTTTATTCTACAGACACAGGCAAAGGGAACTATCTGCAACTCCTTTGGAAAATTGTACACAATAATATAAACTGCCTAAATTAGCAATATCGGGTAAGGACGGGACTACAACAAAGGGCCTGATTACGATATCTTCCAGAAACTAAAAACGTCCGACTCCTTGTCCAATTCGGTTCCAACCGATTCGAGATCGGCGGTTCTGCTCGACTCCGGATGAAGGGGGCCTGCTGGAGGGCCCCAAAGTTAGTTCACGATAGCTTTTTCGTAATTGGTAGGTCGGAATGGGAAATAGCCACTACAATGCAGCTGTTTCCATGAATAACCGTTACAACACATGCATGGTTATAATGCATAGCCTTTACCACGCATACCTTTACAAAGAATTCAGTTGTAAAAGCATGTATGGTAAAGCTATGTGTATGACGGGTAAACACAGTTACCATGCACAGCCTTTATCATGAATGCCATTACAAGATATGTAGTAAAGGCATGTGTGATAAAGGTATGTGTGTGGTAAGGGTGGTGGAGGCTATCGGCGTTGTCAGAGGAAATGGAAAGACCCTTTCGCTTACTCTTTACGACATGCACCGCACCTCAGAAGAACTTTGAGAGGAGACGTTGTGGAGAGGTAGAGGGATTTACCTTTATAGATAAATTAATATTTGACTAAATAAAGGGCTGGGGGTTCAGAGCAGGGGTCGGGTATTTGTTAGAAAGGTTTGGGGGTGGGGGAATCACGCAGGTGTCCATAGGGCTCGGAGGAGGGAAGTGGGGTTTCTTAGTAGGATTGGGGGCCAGATGTGAGGTGGGGGTTCCGCGGGGGAACAGTGGAAGGGTATTAAAAAACAATTTATCTGAGGGCTGGAGATGGGAGGGAGCAAGGGACCAGTTATGGTATTTGGGGCAGGGGTCCGAGATAACCTTTAGCATGAATATGCCCTTACCAGGGGACGTGGCTTGGACACCGATGCAGGCAGCGGTGTGAGCGCTGGGCTCCGCTCGCGAACCCTGCTATTATCCTGATAATTGACCCCCTTGGGCCCCCCAAGCACCACCGGGGGGGCGACGCGACAGAGGAGCTGGTCCTGAGGGATCTGGACCCACCCGACGGCTGAACCCGACAGCATTGATGGGTTTCCAGGACTGAGCTGACCGCGATCGGCCCACACAAAATGGTGGCTCCTCTGCGCAGAGAGGAGCCTGTGAAGCGCCGTGTGTATCGTAGACGGCCGCTGGGGCTACATCGTTGAGCGCGCTGCCTTTAACATCGGAAGGGTGCCGGGTACTATGAAGGGTGGACGGCCCGAGGCGTGGCTCTGCACTGCGTCGGCTGGGGGTCCCTGAGGCTGAGTCGGCGGAGGATCGCTGGGCTGAGCTGCGCGGCGAGTACTGGGCCGGCGGCTGGGCCCTGTAACGGAGGAGCGGAGCGGCCCTGCATGAGGAGCACTGGTGGTAGTGGCTTCGCTTTGCCAGCACCGATGCGGGGGCGGCCCGAGCAGACCAGTACCTGCGGCGGAGGCACCAGTGATTGCGCCACAACCGGGAGCACCAGGGTGGCGGGAGAGTGGGGCCCTGGCCTGCCCTTGACCTGTACTGCGGACCAAAGGCCATTGAGAAGGAGGCTGAGATCCGGGGCTCACTGAGGCCTGCGTAATCATCGGGGCTGTGCCGGAGAGTGAGGTGTGGCTGCCGCTGGGACTTTGGACGACGGAGGTGCATACATATGGCCCTGGGGCGCGGCTAGCAGCTCAGTTAGACGAAAGCAGTGTCTGGCGCCTTGCGACGCTGGCTGATCATGGCGGAGCGCTCCGGATGATCTGCCCCGGACTCAAGGGGGGCTGCCTTTGCAGAGATGGAACAGCAAAGTGAATAGAAGAGGCCCACTGCCCAGAGTTACTTGATAGCACTGCACAACGTGGGCTAGCGATCGCGGCGGGCCTAACCTACGAGCAGCCCCATGGAGTGCTGGGAAGAAGAAGCGCTTTACCTGCACAGTGACGCGGGGGCTGTGACCGCTGAGACGTATGAGACCTGGCTTGGGCTCGGCACTACCATGCATTGAGCTGCGGTGCGATCATCAGGCTCGCGAGCACGTCGGACTAGATAATCTGCTCTGGATGTCCTATCCGTGCCTACGCAGTTGGCACGACGCACGGTGGGCGCTGGATGATAGAGCTGATAGAGGCAAAACAGCGGAGGAGGAGCTAAGCACCTGCTCGGAGCCCTGGAAGAATTGCTGGACTAAGGCCTGGCCTCCGTGCCCGCCCGGAGCGCATGGCGTGTTTGGGCTTCACAGGCCTTTCACCTGAGTTCGGCCTGCTGACACCATGGGCAAGCCCCGACGGAAAAAAGATGGAGACCCCCAGCCCACTGACGCGGAGTCGCCATCAAGCTAAACAAGATGCGCACGACCTGGCGCAGGAGCCCGGATTGCAGCAACAGTTGGATAAGATACTACCCGCCATTGCAGACTCACGTACTGCCCTACAGCAGGACATTGCACAAGTGGTGACGGGGTTGGGCCTTCTGAGGGCGGACCACTCAAAACTATCAGATCAGGTGAAACATGTGGAAGACGTCACCCAAGAGGTAGCACCTACACAGACTATACTGGCTACAATGATGACAAGCGCTTTGGACTGGATCGCAGCGCTGGAGAAGCGTGCAGAGGATGAAGAAGGAAGGAATAGGCGAAACAACATTAGAGTGGTGGGCCTGCCAGAGAAAACGGAGGGTGCAGACATGGTGCGATAGCTGGAAGATTGGCTGCGAACAAAGGTGGCTCCTAAAGGGGATTATCTGCCTTCTACACTCTTGAACATGCACACCGAGTCCCTACTAGACCCCCACAACAGGGACGGCCTCCTCGACCAGTGGTGGCACGACTGTTACATTTTAGAGACAGAGACTTGCTTCTTTAAAAAGCTCGCACGGATGGACCCTACCAAGTCGGCAATAGCAAAGTCACCCTATTCCCGGATTATTAATTTGAGACTCAGCGGCGCCGAGCGACCTTCCAAGCCGTCAAGAAAGAACTGCGCTCCCTGTTATTTCCGGCCAAGCTTCGCACAATACTGGATGGGAAAACCAGTTTTCATGACACACCGGAGGATGCGTGGACGTGGCTGGAAGAGATGGTCCGGAATGTGAGGCAAGGGCAATGGCTGAGGACTCGCTGCCCCGAAGATCACAGCGGATAAGACGCCGACGGCGAGGTCTGCAGAAGCAATCGACCTCACAAACTGAGTTGGAGCGCAAGGGGGCGTTAGCGGCAGTGTCGGCGCTCTCTGGAGAACTGTTGCCGACTTCTGCAAGAGGTTCGGACCTGGAGAACGATAAGGACGCTTCGGAGGCAGACACTTCAGCATCGGACAGTGTGAACTTACCACTGGTTACACCGGGAACGGCGGACGGCCTGGATGGATGAGTAGACTGTGTATTGTACGGGGAGGGGGGCCTGATGTGATCTGGTGTGGAAAGAATATATGGGGGGGGAACAGTGAATGCTATGTGCTCCTTAGAGGTCTAATTGGCACTGAAGCGAAGGGGAGCCCAGGCTTCGCTCAGGGTGGACAGTACGGACTGAAGCTTAGATCACTGTGGTGTGTGGAATTATGCTTTGGGGGTGCTGGGAGGGATGGGTTAGCTTGCAAGGTTCTGTCCAGCCCCCACCGAATGGTCCCCTGTTAGTTGGCCTTGATATCACTTAAGGCAATCGCTGGGTTAGTTTGGATGGGATTCACTAGGTTAGTGCCTGTTCTTGGGGGGAGGGGGGGGGGGGGGTTTGAGGGTGGGGGGGGATTCTTGGTGGAAAGGAATGGTTTGGATGGGGAATGGTGCCCGCCGACGCGGCTAGGAGGAAATGTGTGGTTCCTATGTTTTCTGTATCGATACTATGGGTCCCTTACCTGATGTGAAATGTGTGACTTGGAATGTGCGGGGATTGCATTCCATGCAGCGCAGGTATAAAGTCCACTCTTACTTAGTGCGTAGAGGTACACAGATGGCCTTCCTGCAGGAGACACACTTGACTAGAGGGGTTGGCACTGCAGCGCAGATGACGAGGGCAACTCTACTATACTACTTATTCAGCTTTTGCGCAAGGGGTGTTGATTTGGATTAGGGCTGGGGTCCCCTTCCAAATGACTGATCACCTGGTAGACCCTGAGGGCCGCTATGTTGTGGTTCGAGGACGCCTTTATGGGCTGGAGGTGACTCTTTGTAGTATATATGCCCCTAATGTAGAACAGGAGCCCTTCTTAGAGAGCTTATCTGTCGCCCTAGCTGATTATTTTACGAACCCGGTCCTGATGGGTGGGGATTTTAACTCTGTTGCGGATGTGACCATGGACAGATCACACCCTCCACTACCCACGGCCCGATTCATATACTAGCGAAAAGCAGGGCCCAGTGGCAGGATCACTGGGGCTTTGTGAATGTTTGGCGAGCGCAGCACCCGAACGATAGAGATTATTCGTATTTCTCAGCTCTACATGATTTGCATGTACGACTCAATGCGATATTATGCAGCCCCGAAATTACAACTATGGCGCTTAGTAGTGAATACTTATCGCGCACCATTTCAGACCATAATCCATTATTGGTGTGTTTCTGTTGTGTTGCGCCCTATTGTCCCGACCTGGAAGCTGCGCCCGGAGTTACTGGAGGACTCAGCCTTCCCTACTGAACTGGTTGTTGGTGTTGAACGGTATTTTGCGGAGAATGAAGGTTCGGCCCCAACGACTGCCCTGGAATGGGACGCTTTTAAAGTAGTTGTCCGCGGGATTTGTATTACTAAGTGGGTGGGTGTGCGGAAGATGTTGCTGCAGGAAATTGAAACTGAGGAACGGGCCCTTAGGGAGGCTGAAAGAGCTCACTCTGGTGGTACCAAAGCACGGGACACGGTCCCGGCTCGGAGGGAAGCAGTGGCAGGGGTCATAGAGCATTTAAGGTGCTTTGACCACAGAGCTTATTTGGCCCGCGCACATGCTGAAAGGGATAAGGTAGGTACGCTATTGGCATGGTTGGCCGATCCCGCCCCTAGATGTGTGCCCATACTGGCATTGACTTCATCGTCGGGACGATTGGAATATACCCAACATCAAATAAACGATCGATTTAGGTCCTTCTACGTGGACTTATATACAAGCCGCTTACAAACCGGGGAGATAGATGTGCAGGAATTTTTGGAGGACCTGGAACTGCCCACCGTTATGGCGGAAGAGGCAGAGTCCCTTGGTCAGGACATCACGATTACTGAAATTCGTTGTGCCATTAAACAACTGGCGCGCAACAAAACTCCGGGCAGTGATGGGTTGTCCATAGAATTCTATTTAACATATATCGACGTCCTAGCACCCAGACGGCCGACTATATATAAAGAGGCCAAGCTGCGGGCGTACTTCCGACCTCCACTAGGGAGGCCATCATCATTCCCCTCCTTAAACCGGGGAAATCCCCGACCGACCCGTCCGCATATCGACCTCTATCCATGCTCACCATTGATTATAAAATACTGAGTTGTGTACTGGCTACTCGACTCCTTCCCTTTATGACTCGGCTGGTGCACTCTGACCAGGCCGGCTTCATCCAGACTCGCAACACTGCCGGCAACATACACAGACTAATACGAATAGTAGATGGGGATTATGGAGCGGAAGGGCAGGCAGTCGTCCTCTCAGTGGACATTGCTAAGGGGTTTGACAGCCTTGAATGGCCCTACTTGTTCTCAGTCATGAAAGCCTTCGGGCTTGATGAGGGATATACACGTTGAACTGAAATACTATATTCATCGGCAAGTGCCAGAGTGAGGGTTGGTAGAATCATCTCCTCTTCATACCCAGTAGGGCGTGGTACTAGACAAGATTGCCCACTCTCCCCACTGCTCTTTGCCCTAGCGATGGAACCGCTGGCGGCGAGGGCTAGGATGGGGAGGGCGTTCAGAGGCTTGAGGCTTTGTGGTCAGTCACATTATATCTCATTGTATGAGGACGATCTTCTGCTGTTTTTGAGGGATGCGGGAGGCGCATTGGAGGGAGCGCGTTCCTTGCTTGGCCGATTCAGGGATGTCTCTGGCCTGCGAATCAACTGGGCGAAGACCTGTGTGTTTCCGTTGGCCAGAGCATGCGTCCAACCTGCTCTACCGCCTGACTTGGTGTGGGAACCTAGGTGCCTTCCCTACTTGGGGACGCACGTTTATCATACGCAGGAAGATCTTCTGGAAGGTAACATAAGTAGAGCGCTAAGAAGTCTTAAGGGCAGCATGCACTTCTGGGGGACTCTACCATGGTCGGTGGCGGGTTGAGTAGCACTGTTGAAAATGGTGGTGCTTCCTCAGCTTTTATATTTCTTCCGGCCCTGCCTGTGCGAATACCTGTCGGGCTATTTCGGCAACTCCGCTCTATAGAGGGGGGCTTTATTTGGGGAGTAGGGAGGAGCGGATTAGCGTTGGATACTCTGATGCGCCCAAGTGCTGAGGAAGACCTAGCTGTCCCTGATTTTGAGCTATATTATATAGCTGCACAGTTTCAGCTTCTCACCCAGGCGGTGACGCAGGAGTTTCGAGGGCCAGAGCGAGATTCTGAACCGGATGCCCCGTGGCACGTCCTATCATTTGTGGTCCTACAACAAAGGTTGCGGGCTACTGGTCGGTCATCTGCAGAATGCGCCCGAGGCATTGCTGGAAACGTTACCACAACAGAATTGGGGTACAACAACCTTATGCCCCAGAAATACCATTGGGCATGTGCACAGCCTTACCACATGGTGGGGATTGGTCTGCCCTCACGGAGTGGGAAACACTGGGACTTCAGATGGTGGGGGATCTATTTGGGGATGGTGTACTACTGCCCTATGGCGCATTGCAGGAAACTTTTGGCCTCCCGCGGGGTCACTTCTTACTGCATGCGGCCTTGGTTCCCGCCATCCAGAAACACTGGGGCACTGGCCTTTCGGAACCGCAAACAAGCAAAGCGTGTCAATATGTAGTGATGGCAGCGGGCACATATAAGGCGGTCACTTGTTTGTATAAGCGTATGCTGAGAGAGGGTCTGGCACCGCCGCAGAGGCTGCGTGAGCAGTGGGCGGTGGATGTAGCCAAAGAGATACCCTACGCGGCCTGGTCGCAAATACTTAAAAGGGCATGGAAGGGCACCAGAAATGCTAGATTCTAGCTGATCCAATGTTTTATACTGCACAGGGTATACCTTACGCCGGCTAAAAATCAACCAATATTTCCATGTTAATACGGCACTCTGCCCCCGTTGTATACTGGAGGGCGCAGACCTCTTGCACATGCTGTGGGACTGCCCGCAGTTGGGCACATATTGGGAAGAGATAACCACTCTGTAGTGTGGCGACAGATTACTCCGGATAGGGGGGACTTGCTTGCTACATTGGTTTCCACACACTAGCAAAACAAAGTTGACTAGCAAATTTATAGATTTAGGATTGTTGCTTGCTAAACGAGAAATTACGTCCCCCTGGAAAGCAGCAGCGGGTCCTAGTTACCTTAGGTGGAAGACTGCACTACTTCAGTGGGCAAACAGCGAGAGCCCAGTTCGGCTGCAGCAAGCCCTTAGGTCTCACAATGACAAGGCATTGGAGGCGGCGCGAGCTTGGGAGGCCCTTGTGATAGAGCTAAAAGCGACAGACCTAGAAACAGACTCCGAGGCAAGCGCGCTAACTGTTGAGAAAAGACCAGTAGACTAGTTACCTTGATATTGAGGCACTGCGCATGAGGCAATTCCCAGCTTCCATAATAGTCAGGATGCTTAATAATACTATTAGAATGGAGTCACCTGGAGAACCCATACAATATGGATTTACTACTCGATTACACTTGCAGCGCCGGAGGGGGGAGGGAGCTCTGGGGTGGGGAACCGGAGGATGGGGTAGGGAGTGGCTTTGATGCGTAAGACATTAATCATAGTAGCATGGAAATTCGTAGGTACCTTGACACTGTAGCAATAATTGTAATGAGGGGAATCTGCCCTAGGGGTTGGTTCAGGGTTGTTGATTAACCTGGATTGCGGAACAGTGTCACTGCCTCCTTATTCCTAATTGTCGGGCTCTATGTAGAGGAGATAGCCCATTCTCATGTTTGTTGATGGTGTTTGAAAATAATAAACAGATTTATAAAAAATAAAATGAATATGCCCTTACCATGCATGGTTTTACAGCAAAATTAGTTGTAAAGGTCTGCGTGGTAAAGGTATATCATGGTAAAGGTTATGCGCGGTAATGGCTTTCACGTTGTTACGCACGCGTGGTAAAGGTATGCGGTGCAACGGGATGCATTGTTACATCATACAACTGTTCGGGTTTGTTGCTGACCGAGTTGGGCAGATGGGTTCCGACACGGCCTAGGGAAATCAGACTTCGGTTGGAGGCTTTCCGACCAACATCGTAATCAGGCCCAGAGATGGGATTACTTTCTGGAAGTTGGTAAGGTGCTCCGATTCCATTGAGGAACACAAGATGAAAACTCCTTGACCTCGAACAGAACTACTCAGGGTAGAATTGGGTTTCGGATCCTGCGTGTTTCAATCAAGTTCACAAGCCATTATTTCCACAGAAATTCTATAAACTTCTGGAAAACATTCATCAATGTTCTAGTTAGTTCTCCTTTGCTGAGAAGGGAAAGATCACCAAGACTAATTTAGTATTGCAAAAAAATTAATAAGCGCTGGCAAAGCCATTAGATTTAGTCTGTGCGAGCTATTGAATTTGTCAATGTTATTTGCCATGCTGAACAGGAGTGGGGTGCTGTGCTGCAAGGCTGAAAGTTAAAATAAAAAAAATGTAAAAATATTAGGACGTGGCCTCCGTTTATTTTTTTTATTGCTGGCGGGAGAGCGGGCAGTAAGCCTCCCGGAAGGAGGGAGGGCATGCAACACAGTAAATTAAATGCTACTGGTGGGCTTGCAGCACTGCTTGTGCCGCCCACCAAAGTAGCCTTTCAAACCTGTCTCAGGCCTCTACTATTGCAGGGCCTGTGCGTGCAGTTTACCACCGCACAACGAGAGAGATGGGCTTGGCGGAGACTTCGCTCCGAGCTGGTTGACCTTCCCATTGCTGAGGAGAAGAGAGGCCCCGGTGAGTGGGACCCGAAGAGAACTGAGGATGCAGGGATCTGTTACAGTTACACCGCCAGGTCGAGGGTAGCTGCTACGAAGGAAGCAAAGCCCCGGTGAGTGGGGCTAAGAAGGCACACTGTGGGTGCTGATTTTTGGCAGTACAGCTGCACCGCCAGATCGCGGACAGCTGCAACGAGGGACACATGGTTAGGGTTAGCAAGGGTGAATTGCACCCCCACCCCTCCTGTGAAGATTGCCCCCAAAAGCGAGTGCCGCATCGGCACCCAAGAGAGCCATGACTATGTGGGACAAAGGGCATTTGGTGCCACCCAAGACGTGCCCCAGAGGAAGGCCAGTTGGCCTAGAGATCGCTTTGTGTCCTGGTAGGGCACAAGGCCCTAAGGTGATGTATGCACCTGGGGAGTGTTACTGGGTTGCATTGCTAACATGATTAATGCATAATGTGTTTATGCCTAATGTGATTATGCAGAATGTGTTTATGCGGAGTACAGTATTTTACCAGTGGTTACTGGTTCTTTACTACTTACCTGTTCTGATGGTTCTGACAGTGGCCAGATTGTCCCTGTCCTGTATATAATCCCCTGCGAAGTATAACCTAGTGCCAGATGGCACAGTGTATATTTGTGATCCAAGGTGTTTATGAGTAAAACAAATGCTATTTTTTTTATATAAACTTGTGTGGAGTTTCTTTTGTGGTGTGCCTAGTGTGTTGGTGCTGTGTGTGTGTGTTGCGCAAATGCTTTGCCTCTGGGATAAGCCTAACTGCTCGTGCCAAGCTACCAAGGGGCGAGCAGGGGTTATCTTCAATGCGTAGCTCCCTTGCCCGGACTAGAGAGGTGGTTACTGCCTGGCTTAGCGCTCGCCCTAACAAACCAGAAACCCCATTTCTAAGATTATATAGAAACAGCATATATGGGTGCCCCGTCCTTCAAATTAGCTTTATAGTGCATTACCAATGGCCCAGCTACATGCATAAGAATTTATTCAGGACATGTTATGATATAGTTGCTATTATGCATACTCTGCCATTAGAATGGCGATGCAACGTCAATGTTTGCGAGTACCTTCCACCCTTATTTCCAAGATTTCACCAGAAACGGAAGTTTGGGATTAGGATTAGTAATTTTTTTAGGAAGCACGGGGGTAGTGGCCCCTGTCCTGTTGCTGCAGAAGTCCACACTGCAATGCTATTTAAGAGGGTTGCAAGAAGCGAAGGCCTCGCTGAACAATATCTGCTTTGACCTTTGCAGCAAAGTTAATGCAATCAGAATGGGTTCCGATTGTATCTTCAGAAGACACGGGCACGGTAATTGGAAGGCACCCGACGTTATTTGCGCTCCATTCTAAATTTCACACCAAGTATTGTCTACCGAAAAATGTGCTTTTTCTTCTCCCATAAGGACAACGCGTCCCCACAAATACACTGGGGAAACGGGACGAACAATGGGCCAGCCGTAAACACGTTTATCCTGCCAGGCAATGCCCAGGGCTTCAGATGAGGAAGGAGAAGGCCGCAGGGGGCAGGCCACATTGACATGCTTGAGAAACGGTTTCGTGAATAATTAAAACAGCTCTTCAGCCGAGGATTTCGCAGGATCTGCTTTTTACGCATGTGGACCGCTTTATTGAAAAAGCCTCGGCATTAAGGAAATTGCATACACCACAGTACTTTCTCCACGAGCGGGGATATTTAGTTAGCGACGTAATGCACACAAACACACCCCGCAGACGCAAGCGCACACTGCAGAACAGCCTGGAATCGGTTTTCTCGACATTACCTGCTCGTGCGTTGCTGTCCAAGGCTAAACACAGGCCGCACTGCCCCCGTTCCCATTGTATATGCACAGGCATTAAAAAAACGCGAACGCCAACTGCCCAGGCCAGACACAAGTATTCTGGCTTTGTTGTTACAGTGCAAATCCACAGAGGAGATATGCCCACAACCTCAGAAATGTCCACTGTCATCTGGGAACAAGCATTTACAATGCAATGGTTTTGCCTTTGTTAAAGTTAGAGCGATTGGCATTGCTCTTGACATTATTTTTATTTATGTTTTTTTTTAACATAAATAAATGGCATTGTCATTTACAATGCCACTAGCTTTATCTCTCGCAAATGACACACACCAACACCCACAGAGAGCCCCCCCCCACACACACACACCCACACAGAGCCCCCCCACACACAGCCACACAAAGCCCCCCACACACACCCACACAGAGCCCCCCCCCCCCCCCACACACACACAGTCAAAATAACGTATTTTTTGGGGGGGTTAGAAATTGGTAGACACCCGCCTGACTCGGGTATATTGGCACGTATGCAATAGTAACGGAGAGAGTGTGAGCCAATTCAGAGCCTGCTCAGCCGCGAGGGCACAAGCGTCGGCAAAATCTAGGAATATTATGACTCATGAGCAAGTAAATATAGTGGGGGGTGGGGGGGTGTAAATGTAGGGACAATTTGGGGAAGAACATCTCCAGGGACAAAACTGCGGACCTTGGGGGGTGGCCGAGACTTCGCCAATGGCAGCCGGGACTTGGCCGCTACAGGCGACTTGGTCTTCACCGGAGTGCTCTTGGGCTTCACAGGGGTGCTCTGGGTCTTCACAGGGGTGCTCTGGGGCTTCACAGGGGTGCTCGTAATGCACATTAGAAAGTAAGTAAAAGAACAGGGAGGAATAGAAACAGCATGTTTACGAGAAACATGGGGAGAGGAAAAGAATGCAAGAAACCGCAGGCGGTAAGATCACCTTCAAAGTGTAAGGCTAAGAGTAAGCAAAACATCTGGATGATGAAGAGAAACAGCAGTAGGAGAATAAGGATAACAGCAGGGTGCGGGGCACGACCACCTTCGAGCAAAGCAAATGAGAGAATAAGCAAACCTTGTGGCTGGGGAAGAGAAACAGGAGGGCTTAGAGAAACACGAGGCGAGCGAGAGAGTAGGAGAAACCACTGGTAAGCATTAGTAAGGCAAATAAAAGAGATCGGAAAACAAAACGGTTACTTACCAGTGAGATGAAGGATGTTTCCCGCAGGTCAGTCCTCAGGGTGAAGGGTGACGGCCTTCTGCTCCGTATTGTGGACTCCTGGCTCATCCACCGCTGCCTCTCGCTCAGCTTGTGATCCTGACATCGCCTTTTGCGCCTCAGCCCCGGAGATGCCCGCTTCTGCACGCATCCCTGGCCACATGTCCTGTCCCGGCCGAGATGCACCTTTCCACGGCTGGTCTCTTCTCGGGGTGTCCCGTTATATCCCCCCGCCTTATGGCCACCTACAGGACACCTATCGAAAGAACGTATATCCGGTATAAGACACGAAAAAAAACGAACTATCTGGGAAACCCAGGTCAGGGACAGTTGTCGCAGGAAGCACGGAGCCGGTGTTTAGGTGGGGTGCTACTGCTGTGTTCACAATCTGACGTGCATGAGAGACCTCAGCGGTTCTGACCTCGGTGATGAAGCTTCGCCTCAGATTTCGCAGTCCGTTCTCAGGACCGTGTTAGCGGGTCATCGGATGTAAATTGAGGAGATCTGCCCAGTCAGGTCTAGGGGGTGAAAGCCTGTCTCAGTATTATCCGCAAACGTTGGGGTGCTTAGAAGCAGGCTAGACTAACGTTATTTAATACTGTAAGAAACTGGGCGCCTTGATTTGTTTATTTTTATCTGTGTGCCTGCCAAAAAAAGCTGCATTTCCAGTGCGACTACCACGCCCCGGGTAAAATTATTCCCTATTCTGCTTAAAATAACGTTTCCCATTCAGTGGCCGAGACGTACTGTACTAATGCTGCGCGCAGAAATACACCCTGAGCAACCAGCACTGAACACTGCCTGGGGTGGGTTACTCTACAGGACCGCACCGTAGAGCTGCCTGGCGGCTATTTATGAAAGGGGGGTCTACGTGGACGCCACCTCGCCCGGGCGTCTGTCAGTGTCCCCTCAGGACCGAAGAGCGTCCTATGGCGGCTGGCATGCTGCGCGGCACCCTCCATGCAAGAAGTACCGCCCCCCCACCCATTACCGAGCGGCAAACTCCAGCTCCTCTGCCTGAACGCAGACCGGGACACCCCCCACAAGACGGGGCCCGGAGAGATGAGAGATACGGTTATAATTAAACAGTCAAACGGGCACGTCTCCCATTACTGGGGCACCATCAAGTACTTCAGCTTGCCCAAATTCAGATTGGCAAATTACCTCAAAAACTGAAAAGACCGCTAAAACAATATTAACAGGTGGGCCATCCATAAAACCCTAAAGGCGGAGTTTCCAGACATTGACAAGTTAAAAAATATATAATTAAACCAATTAGTAGCATCAGAAAAGATGGGATGAAATGACTTCGAAATTAAATGAGTTGCCCCTTGTGCTCACCTCTTTCTCAAGTCCCCGTGGCGTGCAGTGAGCCCCCGGCTGGAGGTGCAGGGCTCCGCTCCGATCCCGGGTAAAGTTCGACAGAATCCTCCAAGGAGTGCTCCAGCGTCCAGCCCTGCCCAGCAGGGGCAGCCCCGGCCGAAAGGACGCTTACCGTCGGTGCTCAGCACACACCCGCCGGCCGGGATTCATCCACACACAGCGCCGGCAGCAGCATGTGCGACGCGCCCCTCCCAGCCTCCACCGCACTCTGTGAGAGCTGCACGGGCGGCCCCTTAAAGTCACCTCTCACGCGCCCATAACAATGATGTCAGCCAGTGGGTACCGCGCGGCCTGCATAGCTTAACACGTCCCGGGCGCTCCGGGGAAGCCATTAGCATACGGGCCCTCCCCCAATTCATCACCTAACTCTAGGCGAGCCAGCCAGGGCCCGCACCGGCACTGCCCCGCCCCGCCCCTTCCTCCCACGTCACAGTCTTTCAGAGCAGGCAGGAAATCAACAGAGCAGGTGAGCCTCCCGGTGCGTCTGGGACATTCACACAATAGTGTCCCGCATCCTCAATCAACTCAAGGACGCGCCGCTCGCCAGTCATACACACGAGACTCAGAAGTGGGACCTGCCAGGTGAATTCTGCATACCAAGCAAAACACGTTTTCGCTCACCTCCAATAACACAGTCATACACACGAGACTCAGAAGTGGGACCTGCCAGGTGAATTCTGCATACCAAGCAAAACCCGTTTTCGCTCACCTCCAATAACACTAAGTCGTGTTTTCCTTGTTGCACCGGGTTTTACAGATCAAGCGGGAGGGGGAGCAAGGGAGGTGCCGGCAATGCCGGACCAGACACGGGGGCGTTCCCGGCCTCGCGTGACGTCGGCAAAAGCCAAAGAATGTCGGGAACGCCCCCGTGTCTGGTCCGGCATTGACGGACAGGCCCCTCGTCCAATGGCAAGGCTCCGTTTACGGAGCCAGCCAATCAACGACGAGGGCCGAACCAAGCCACACTACAGTTATCAACAGGTTTTCGCCTGCGCCGAAAAGATGCGCAGAGCGCATCTTCGGCGAGGCAAAACCTAAAAATTGGGTGTTCGCGACAACTTCGAATGCTTTGTAGGCACTACATACGATGTTGGCTACCAAAAGCCCAATATTTAGGACGTCATTTAGAGCCAGGAAAATCGGTTTTAAAAGTTAGGTTAGGAAATTGCTTGAGTTAATTTTTAAAGTTGTCTTTTTGCACTGTGTTCATAATGGGCAATGAAGACTGCACGAGTTAGACATGAATGAAACGTCCCACAAAGTATTCAGAATCCATTTTGTATTATGCGCTCGCTATAAGAGTCTCAGTGGAACTAGTTTTGATAGTAAATGGTTGACAATGAAAAATTGTATCGTACCCGGCTGCCCGGCTGCACTTTGTGACTATCGGACCCGGCTGCACTTTGTGACTATCGGACCCGGCTGCACTGTGTGACTACGTTGAACACGGTCCTGAAATAAGACGTGGGTGTATTCCCAGTGAGAATTTGCGTATTCACGGTTTTTAGGTCTTGCCTAGGCAGCACTTGCACTGTCTCTGAGACATGCTGTATTAAGGTATGGAATAGAAGCTCCGCCCATTTCCTGCCCATCTTTTCAATAGGCTTGCGTTACTGTCCTTTCTAAATGGACGCTTTTGATTTGTGAATAGCTTGTTAGCCCCTCCTTAGTACCACCTTGTCTGCATTTGTAACCGCTCATGAGGACTGGACCTTTTACTGTGTGGTTACTCAGTGAGCTTTATTTATATTCTGTGAGCACTATTTTGTTAATTGTCTTCCTATCAACAGTTGCAGACAGGGTTTTCACTTCCCAGCTAACAGACACAGCATTTGTTTCCTGACCATGCACTTCCCGCTCCCATCACGTTTGCAGATGTAGCTCATCCACGGGCTGAATTAAACTCGGAGACAGCTTTATTGTCCCTCCATGTTTCAACCAAATGGGTCCTTCCCCTTTGGTCTCTGTGTTTCTCCCATGATCCAACTCAAGAAAACTTTCTCACCACTTATCGATGGCACACACAGCGCGGTTGAGTGATCATTAAATAATAAAAGGTGAAGGCGTTATTCTGTTCAGCGTCTGCATCCCGCATGCAATAGCCAGAGTCCTGACGAAAAGGATACGAGAAAAAAAAATCTCCTTTATTGGGTGCTCCCTTCTGACTTCTGGTGTGACATGCTTTTGCAGCATAAGCAGCACAAAGCTGGTGAGACAACCCCCCCTGCTTCCTCCACATGGACGTATGCCCACTTATATGTAGAACATACGCCTGTAAAGGAGAGCATTTGACAATATGGAAGACAAGAAATGAGGAAGAGTAGTCTCATCCACTTATCCATAGAAGGCGCGAGGGAGGTGGGGGCTGTAAAGAGTCTTTTATATCTTCAGTATCTTCGAAGGGCATCCTTGATAAGAAACAGGCCTAAGTCATAAAGCCACCGTTTACCTCCTCAAATAAACATGTTAGAACAAGCATTTGCAATACAATAGGTCTCGCATTGTAGAAACTTTGACCTATTGGTATTGTAAATGGCAATGCCTTTTATTATTGCTGGTTTTTTAAAGACATAAATAAAAGGTATTATCATTTACAATGCCAATAGCTCAAAATCTAGCAACTGCGAGACCTATTGCATTGCAAATGCTTGTTCCTGTTATTGTGGAGTGAAACCCTGCGATAAAGGCCTGCAGTAGGGTTCTGTGCCGTTACATTTTTCCATGTTAAATCTATTCTCTCTTCCACACCATTATAATTCTAAAGTGTATGAAACTCAACACAGCTCTATGTGGTTTGAAAGCTGTAGCTTTCCCACAGTGCCTTGTGTGGAATCGATAAAGTGCAGCCGCCAGATGACAGTAGGAGGTGGCTGTAAGTAAATGGCACATTTCCTCTGCTTCCTTTCAGTGTTACACATCATTATTTTCATTCTCTTGTAAACTCCTTGGCCTCTAGGCTGGCTGCTCCTTTTTAAGTGCACGGGGTCTATGCCACCTCCCAGAGAGGCGCCCAGTAATGATCAGCGAGCCCCTGAAAAGCATGCCTATCCACAGTGCTATTGAATTCGTTTTACACCAAGGCAGTGGAATGACCGAGCCATCACGAGCTTCGACACACTGCTGCCTGCTGGGCGAGGGGCCCTGTATCTCGGGGCCCACACACAGAGGAAGAGAGAGTTGAGCTAAGTCTGCTTGGCTGCAGTGAGGCTTTTTTGCACAGCTGACCCCGGCTTCATCAGCCTATACTCATTCAAGGACAAGCAGTCAGGACGCGGTGCAGCAAATGTATTTGTGTGCGCAAAGTGGTACAAAAAATATTTTAAAAAGTAAAGGCCTGATTTAGAGTCTGGCAGACGAGTTACTCTGTCAAATAACAGATATCCTGCCGGTCTTATCACAGGTACGATAGGACACATTTCTAATAAGGCTCACAGGAAAGCAGTCACGTTTGTGAGGATGAAGAAAATCTGCCAAACTCTAAATCAGGACCCAAGGTAGGTTTATGAACAATTTAAATATTTAGGGCCATATGTATCAAGCCTTTTTTGATTCGCAAAGGCCGGAATTCGCACAATTTCGGCCTTTGCGAATTGCAAAAGGCTGTTTTGCATTTATTGATATGCATCAAAAAATTGCATCTTAAGGAATCGCAAATATTTGAGAATCCTTATTTTGCTATAGCATTTAAGGAATCGCAATTTTGCGATTCTTTAAATGCTATGTATGATGCATTTTACTGTAGCGAATTTAGCTTAAGAAATCGCAATCGCAATTTACCACCAACTTTGAGTTGGTGGTAAATTGAGATTTCTTTTCAAAATACACTAATTGGCATTTTTGAATGTGGGATGTGCCGCACATACATGCCCACAGGGCATGTATGTGCGCCATATGCACACACATGCTGATTTCAGGGGTGCAGCAGGGTGTCCTTGAGACACCCCTGCACCCTTGAAATCAATCTCATTTTGCGATTAGCAAATTGCGAATCGCAAAATGAAATGCATTTCACAACCATTCCTATGGGCCTCCTGCCCATAGGAATGAATGGGAAATTATTCCTTATTTGCGAATTCGCAACTAAGGAAGATTAAGGAATCGCAAAAAAAAAAAGATTTTTTTCATACATACCGTTTTGCGATTTCTAAATAGCGATTCCTTACAAATCGCCATTTAGAAATCACAAAACGGAACGATGATACATATGGCCCTTAATCCCACAAGTAATAATAGCAAAAAGGAGTGCAAACATGACACTTCGAATCTATTTTCATTTGTGGAGCACAAGTTATCATTAAAGGAAATCTTTGCGCTAGGAACTGTTCCAGCAAGGGAACAATAAAACGCACCCTATGACATGACCAGCAGACAAAAAGATCTTCAAAGCTCTTCAGAACGGGAAACAACCCTTACAAGGCAACTATTACAACGGACTACTTTCACAACGCAACCACTACAACGCAGGATCCTTTACAACGAATGCCTTTACAACGCATGCCATTACATAGCAGATGCTATTACAACGCATGCCATTACAACGTAAGTATAGGTAAGTATATAATTTTATTAAAACATTTATTTAATAATAAAAAAATTATTAAATATTAATTTAATAAATATTAAAAATAAAAAAGTACTTTAAATAAATTAATTTAAGTAATTTTTATATTTATTTAATAAAATTCTTAAAATAAAAAAAAAGTAATTTTTACCCCTACACTATCCAGCACTTTCCCTACTATTACACCCCCCTGGTGTTAGAATAGTAATTTTTACCCCTACACTAGCCAACACTTACCCTACTATTACACCCCCCTGGAGTTAGAATAGTAATTTTTACCCCTACACTATCCAGCACTTACCCTACTATTACTCCCCCCTGGAGTTAGAATATTATTTTTAAACACCTACACTATATATATATATATATATATATATATATATTACCTACTGGCGATAGCCAGTAGGTATATATAGTTAGGATTTTTTCTCTATGGGATTTTTGAAAATTCTATGTCTAATAACTTTGGCGTTTGTGGACGGAATCGGCTGAAATTTTCAGGAAAATGGCACATTTTGTTTCTGAGCAGGTCCTGGAAATTTGGGGGGGGTTCCGTCAAGGGGGGGCCGAGAAAAAAGGGGGGGTCCCAAAACGCGTTTTTCCTATGTTAATTTCCATAGGGCGGTTGGACTCACTTTTAGCCCGAACGGCTGAATGGATTTGCACGAAACTTGGCAAAATTGTAGGGACTGTTAGCCCGATGTGCCTTTGCTAGGTCTCAATATATGTGCTTCAGTGGATTTTGAGAAATTAACGTTTAAATCAAGATATATATCTGTAACAGCGCTCCGGGCAGCGATCCGGTTAGCGAACTTTTCGTGTATCGGAACTTTGCGATGCGAAGCTGATTGGCCCTCCGGTGTCTGTCAACATTCTAAACAGTCCGGAGCGGCCGCCATCTTGTCTCTCGGTAGGATCGAGAGACAAGAGGAGGCCAAAACAAAGGGGGAAATTACCATAAGGGGGCATAGTAGATCCTCGTTGACCCCCTAGGTTTTATGTGGAGGTTTTAAAAGGGCCTAGGAGGGTCCAAAAAAAAAAAAAAGAATTTTTTTTTTTGCGTGGTAAGCGCCAAGTTTGCGAACCGGAAAGCGTTCTGGGCAGCGTACTATAAGGATAAAAGAATGATAGACTTTTCTAATACTGTATGTTAATTATTTGTTGTTTTTGTTCGTTTTTTTTTATTTATTTATTTATTTTGATTTAAAAAAAATGTATTTATTATTTTCATAGTTCATTAAAACTTCCAGCATTACATCATCTGGAATCTCGTCCAACATGGATGTTTCTGTGTCTTCTAAGCTTTCAATAAATTTTTCATCAAAAGATTCATCCATAAAATCTTCATCCACATTTTGTTCAGTTAAAATGTCTTGTGTTGTGATGTCAAAGGAAACATTAGTTTTTTCGTGCTCCCCTTCCATTTTTTTGCTGTAAATTGCATAAAAAAATAATTATATTAGAAAAGTTAGGGCACTGTTGGGTTTAAGTTCAGACATGTAGTTCTGTTTTTTTAACAGTGAAGTTAAAGTAAGTAAATTCATAATTATAGCAGAGAAGTGTAAGTCAATCAATAAATATAACAGAGGAGCTTATCTGTATCTATAACTATAGCAGGGGGACAGTAAATAATTATCAATAAACGTTTTTACAAATTAATTTAAAGTGCCACTTACAAATTATCAATTTACTTTACAGGGAGGTGAAAAGGCTCTTGAAATGTAGTTCAGGAAGTAGCAGTGAAAATGGCTGTGTTTCCTTCTCTTCCTTTATATATATATTCAGGTATATAACCAATCAAATGTCAGGTAATAAAAATTGTAAATGAAAGTAAAGTTTTCATTGGTTGTCAATTCCAATATTTTAGATGTGTTTTGTGAAGTAATTTACCTCAGGGTATTTAGATAGGTCTACAGGCTAAATGGCTAAATGAAATTTCAATCAAATTTGGGAGAATGAAAGGGATTGTTATGTAGTATGAGCTAATCTATATTTGGTGAGAGTGTCTCTAGTCGTTTTTCTGTAAATTACTTTCCCACCTTTTTTAGGACCGCTTTCTGGAAAGCGGCCCGGTTAGCGAACCTTAAGCGTCACGGGAGTCCACCATTTTGTGTTTCGGTCGCTTTAAGATACAAGATGGAGGGCAAATAATGTTCAGAATGGGTAGAAGGGGGCACGGTAGACTTATCTTGACCCCCTAGGTTTTCTGAGGGTGGCTGAGGAGGTTTATATGTGCGGAAAAAAAACATTTTTTTTAAAAATTCCGCGAGGTTAGCTTTCGGTTAGCGAACCGGGTAGCGCCTCGGGGAGCGTATTTTGTGGAAAATTAGTGAAAAAAAGTTAGAAAAAAATAATAATTGTGAGTGATTAGATGAAGGGTAGCTCTGAGAAGAGCTTTTGGGTTTATGGTACATTTAGGTACTTATAAGTAGGTACCAATGCACAGTCTTAAATTCAGAATGAAAATTCTGTTGCCCTCATCTGAGAAGTGAACTCCATCTCCTCTGTAGATATCTTGCATGTAGTAACGCAAGTTATTGTTGTACAGGGAGCCCATTCCATGGTCTCTCATGAAAGCTGAAACAGATTTGTTTACATGCTTCCTCGACTTCTCAATTTGTGGACAAAATTGGTTGGACCACCTCCATTTCTGTCTTTGGCATATATTGGAATATACCAAGGCAGTTTGAGGAAAAAGTGCCATTAATTGCTCAAAGGTGTCCTTTAAAAGCATTTCCAGACCTACCCCTGTCAAAGTGCCCAAATCATTACCTCCACAGTGCACTATTAACAGGTCAGGTTTTGGCAAATGCATAAAGGTTTTCACCAATGGTATCAATTGGTGACATTTTAATCCTCTTTGGCCCAACCACTTAATTTCCACATCTTGTAAATTGAGGTTGTGTAAATTTCTGTTCTCAGCATACCTTTGAGCCCAGTGGATGTAACTATGTCCAACAATCCAGACGTTAAACATGGTGGGAGAAGGTTGTGCTGCAGTCAGATGAAGTGTGGTAATGAAAGGGCAGTTGAAACAGTAGGAGTTTGTAAAGAAAAAAAACTGTGGATTTCCAATGCTAATGATTCATTAGCAGTGATTGGTGTATTTCCATTTCTGAAAACAGAAAGTTAGGGTGCATGGATGTGTTCTTTGAAAGATGTAATTTGAATGGTCAAGGAAGAAACTTTTAATGAAAGATTGCACTGGATACGCAGGTGCACTGAGAGTTCAGAGTTCAATTGAAACATTGTTGTGTGAATTTGCAAACATGAGGACTTCCAGGAGGTCGTTGCTATGGAAAAAAGGCAGAGAGGGCAGAGGGGGGAAGGGTTTTGATTTGAAAAAAGTGAGGGAAGAGTTATGATTGGCTAATATGAGAGATATGTGAAATGAATATATGTATTTCTGTGCTTTCAATAGCTGCAGACTCTGGAGTGCATCCTTTTTCTTCTGCTAAAGACAATTTGGTGTATTTCTGAGACTGTTTTCAAAACTCAAAAAGTATTTGCTAAGGTGAGAAAAGATTTATTTATTTTAGATAGAGAATAGTATGAATTAAGGAGAAAATGGTGAAGAAAGCTGTGTTTTTAAACTGTGGCTTTGTCTGTAGTGATATAGAAATAGATTTTGTTACTTTGAGAAATTGTAATTGCATATTCGGTGTAGCATTCTGGAATGCAGTTATACAAGTTATTGTTGTATATGAAGCCCATTCCATGGTCTCTTATGTAAGCTGAAACAGATATGTTGTTTATAAAAATAATTTTTGAAATCAATTACATTTCTGGATATGTACTGCTAGAGCTTCATAGGTTGTTTTGGGTCATATTTATAAGGCATTTGAGTGTCTTTGATGTTATTTTTCCTTTTTAAATGGAAAGCATTCCTCATGGGGCAAGTGTCTTGTAAAAACGCTCCCACCTGCGCTTGGCAAATTTAGATTTTGATTATGGGAGTTACATAGCCATGTTAATAATGTCGAAAAAATGGTGCTAGGGCATTCCAGAAAACGCTTTCATGTGTCTCAAGGACATTTTCAGTCATTTCCTCTTGAATGCAGGTATACAATTGATTTATATGCTGTGTTTAAAAACGATTCTTTTCTATGATGTTATTTTTTCCTTTTTAAATGGAAAGCGTTCCTCATGGGGCCCTGAGCAGTTCTTAGCCATGTTATTTAATGGGAAGTGGATAACATGGCTAAGAGCATTTGCTGGAAAATGCATGAATATCGCTGACTTTTCAGCGATATTCATGCATTGCGGCCGCTTCTTATCGCATTTGCGAGCAGTTCTTAGCCATGTTATCCAATGAGAGGTGGATAACATGGCTAAGAGCATTTGCTGGATAATGCATGAATATTGCTGACTTTTCAGCGATATTCATGCATTGCGGCCGTTTTTTATCGCATTTGCGATAAACCTTGCTAATAGCAAGGTTTATCTGCGATAAAAATCGCCGATGTGCGGCGATAATTTTTGTCTCTAAACAAGATATATTTGAAGTTGATCTGGCCACAGGAGTTGTCGGGGGATTATCTTGCAGGTCCCTTAACTCTGCCCGGCTGTAATTTAATGGATGCCACCTGACCATATGGCGATGCATAGTATAGTTGCCCATACTATACTTTTTCTCTGTGCCTCGAGATAATTTTTTTTGCAAATTAGGCAGGTGGCATATTTGGCATTAACCTTCTTCTCCCCTCGAGGAATTGAGAAAAACTGCCATATAAAACTTGTTTTCCTTCGGGAAACACGGGGCAACTCCTGAATAAATTCAGGTTCATCAGTGTCCTCTTCTTCTAAGTCGTCCTCTTCCTCCTCTCTGTTGGAGATGAATTGTGACGGTGGTCCTCTCTTGTCATGAGGAGGTTGAGGTGGTGGTGGTGGGGGTCCACCAGCTGAAGCAAAGATAGAAGCCATTGCAATCAAAATGGAAAATGGTCTTTCTCTCACCAAGATGAAAGTCAGAGTGAGGAAAGAAGAAGGGGTTTACATTATTTGGGAAAAGCAAAAGTTCTGAACCAATGAAAAGTGTTATTTTTAGGTCACATGACCTAGTCATACATCATTTGGAAACCAAAAGTGAAATGAACCAATGAAAAGTTTGATAAACAAGTCACATGACTTGTTCCGCTTACGTTACGCGGTGCGCGCCGCGTCCCGCATCGTTTCCGGTTCGCGGTCCGGAGCACTTTCGGGAGCGCTAAAGCGGCGCGTCATAAGACGCATTACGCGACAATGATACGTTGCGCTTCCGCGACGCGTCACAGTTCCGCTAACGTAACGTTTAGCGGTTCGCGTACTAGATCGCGGCATCAAGATGAGCTAACGGAAAGCTTCCCGGTTCGCTTACCGGAAGCGAAGAAAAAAAATATTTCAATAAAAATTATCAATAAACATCTAAAATATATTTTGGGTTTTAAAGAAGAATACATTTTACAGCTACAGATGTTAGCTTTTAAAAAACCAATGAAATTCACAGAAAAAACCATAGGTTATAGTCCATATATAGTTAGGAATTTGCATTTACAAAACCTTGAAAATTCAATGAAAAAACCATTGGTTTTAGGCCATATATAGTTAGGGATTTGCATTTACAAAACCTTATTTTACTCGCATAAAACCATTGAAATTCCATATATAGTTAGATGCACTAACTATACATCGCGCACCCGCAATCCACTGCTGCTGATGTCACATATTACATCATTCATGACATGGTTAGTGACATCACTGATGACATCACTGATGACATCTCAAATGACATCACTGATGACATCACTGATGACAACATCCAGTGACTGTATGTTTCTGTAAAGTTAAAATATGTCTTACATATTGAAGAATGAGTGGATGTATAAGTGTCTGGATGAAGGATTTAGTAGGTGCATGACTGACTGTATGAGTGAGTGATTAAATGTGTCTCACTGAGTGCATGGGTTAGTGACTAAATTGTCTTAATTTGTGCATCATTATGTCTGTTGTTCTGTAAACTGTTGCATGTGTTGATAAGTAGCTATATGAGTAACTATATGGGTTATTGATTGGTTGCCCAAGTATTTGTATGGGAGATTGAGTGTGTGTGGGTGGTTGGGAGGTGTAGGACTCTGTGCATGGATGTGTGAGCAGTTGATTCACTAGATGATTGGTTTCAAAAGTGCATGTGGAAACAGCTGTATGGGCGGTTGACTGTGTGCATGAGTGTATTGGTGAGTGAATGGATATCTCAGTGCTACATGTCAAAGTAAGTACATATGTAAAACATAGTAATGTGAGAGTTGACATATATAAATAACTGTGCATAAGAGCCAGTGAATGTGTGAGTGGCTGTATGGATCATTGTGAACTTGTATCAGGGATTGTATAAGAGAGAAAATATGTGTTAGTATATGTTTGAATAAGTAAGGTGTGTATAACTGTATAGTTGAGGAAATGGAGGTGTGATTGATTCTTTGCATGACTGACTAGGTGTGTGAGTAACTCCATGGATGAGTGACAGTCTGTGAGTGTCTCTTTACACTGATTGTATCTAAGGTTATATTAGAGTCTGAAGAGGTTCATCGTATTATCACATGAATGATGTCATCAGTGATGTGATCAGTAATGTCAAATGAGATGTTATCAGTGATGTCATCAGTGATGTCATTTGAGATGTCATCAGTGATGTCATCAGTGATGTCACTAACCATGTCATGAATGATGTAATATGTGACATCATCAGCAGTGGATTGCGGGTGCGCGATATATAGTTAGCGCATCTAACTATATATGGAATTTCAATGGTTTTATGCGAGTAAAATAAGGTTTTGTAAATGCAAATCCCTAACTATATATGGCCTAAAACCAATGGTTTTTTCATTGAATTTTCAAGGTTTTGTAAATGCAAATTCCTAACTATATATGGACTATAACCTATGGTTTTTTCTGTGAATATATATATATATATATATATATATATATATATATAGTTTTTTTTATTTAATAAATAAAATTAATTACATATTTATTAATTACCATCCATAGACCACGTGTGAGATCTTGCCTTCCACTCAACCCAGAGGAAGAACCATATCTAATGTCTCAACCCCGAATATTCCCATTTTCGACAATTTACACTCTCTCATTCCTTTATGTAATACAGTTGTTATCTCTAATATTTAGAAATGTATCTGTAAACATTATATCTTAATTCTCTATCAGGCTGTGAGAGCTAGATGGGAGAGGCGCTTTTTTGTCAGATTGTGGTGACGATGGAGAGAATCCAGTTTTGAAGCGCCCACCAACTGTAAAACCGTGACTCTACTACAGGAGAATGGAAGTGGCTCGTGTGAAGGGCCCGCCTCTACTAAGAAGACAAACAATGTTAAACAGTTAGAGTTGGCAAAGGGGATTGCTCTAAGCCCGTCGTGCTGCAGAATGTTCACTGGAGGACGAGAATAATCAACTTGTAATCTGGATGGTAGCAGTATACAAACTTGGACCGAGCGGCTGCCAGGAAATAAAAGCCACACACGGACTTTTTCCTTTAAAGGCATTTTTGTAAACTGGTCGCCAGCTAATCCAAAAGAGACTATTCTGCCAAGATCTACATGGGAGGACGCAACCAGCTAAACGAAGCAGTAAGGGTGTATTATGGGAACTGTGGTTCGATTCACACAGTTAACTAACCAGCAATGCAAACGCAGTATCAGGACACAGGTATGATGGAATTATTTAATTGCCACAGAACTTTCCGAATGTGACTGCCAAGTACTCATAGACACTGCGCCCTGTATAACAAATTAGGAATACTAGACTGCCACTTTAAGTTACAACTGCTGGTTACTAGTCCCTCCTTAATGTCTAAAAGTCACGTTTTTATTTAAAAAGCCAACAAACCCATCCTGTGTAGAAGCTGCATATGATTAAGCCTGTTGTAGGTGAAACGCGTCATGCTATGCTGTCTCCAGTAAAGTTTTTAAACCAGCACGATGGAGTGGTCGTTTGTGGGTTATCAAGGGTAACTTACGTTTGGTGATTTTATATATATATATATATATTTTTTTTTTTTTTCAAATAAAAAAAATTTATTTAATAAATAAAATTAATTACATATTTATTAATTACATTTTTATTTAAAATTATATACTTACCTATACTTACGTTGTAATGGCATGCGTTGTAATAGCATCTGCGATGTAATGTCATGCGTTGTAAAGGCATTAGTTGTAAAGGATCCTGCGTTGTAAAAATTGCGTTGTAATGGTATGCGTTGTTAAAGTATGCGTGGTAACGTCATACATCCCTTCAGAACACTTTGGCCTCGATTATTAACTGCATAGTAGTAGCAGCGTGAGAACCGCACAGTAACACTCCACTAATACGGAGCAATTAGGAGTAAGATCCCCCAGGATAGGCAATAACGGCGTGGCATAGCATCGTTTTATTGGGGCGAAGTTCCACCCTTTTCCCCTTGTCAGTCTTGGCAATTAGAGCAAAAGGCATTGCTCTAGGCATGCCTAGCAAGGTGTGTGTGTGTGTGCATGGAAAAGCAGGTCTCTTCACAAATGTTCATAGTTAAGAATTTGCTAGTAGAAAAACAGTCTTTACTGGTGTTTTTGCCAAAACTAGCTGCCTTTAGTTCACTCCAGGTTCTCTCAAGAAGTGAACCTTAAAATAGGTATTACGGGAAGGTGTATATGCATAATGTGTCCAACATGCGACTAAAGACACTCAGACTTCCTACCCTGCCTTCTCTGAAAGGACACTGGAAACGGAGGAGAGGAAAAAGGGGGCACAGGGATGGGTATGATGACTATAGTGGGACAATATAAATTACTAAGAACTGCACAATTCCCACTCTGTGAACCCCATATGATACGATCATAAAAGTAAATATTCCAATATTCCAATATTCGTTCTCACATAGTGTCAAATATTTCCTTTCTCTGGTTCCATTCTTACAGTTTTAACTCGAATATTTCCCCTACTCTTCTCTGCAGTCTAAATCCCTGATCTTCTCCTCTATGCTCCCACTTAGCCCCTTTGTCACTGGCGAGCTATTAAAAAACATCCAGGAATTGCTGTGAGACAGTGGTTTTAGCACATTATATATATACCTGTACTCCTCTTATCATAAATTTGAGTTCCCATCTTGACAAAAACTTTCGACTGATCCCCTTGGCTCAAACAAAACAAATTGTTCTCTCTGACCCAAACGTCGGCCTCTTCATACCTGAACATATCTGTCCAAATGTCAACTCTAAGGGATAAACTGGGACAGCCGCCAATCACAAGAACAGGGCCACTGCAGAAGGGGATCTGGATCCCCTAGAGCAAAAGACTACCTCACAACCCGTGAAAACAATGAAACTAGGAAGATATCTCCACCGAAGAGAAAGCTCCAGTCCTTTGAAGGATTCCGATAATCTTCTCTCCCAGATCAGTCGCCAGTCGTTAGTCATGATTAAGATGTCTCCCTATAAATGTAATTAAATTGAACAGCTTGCTGCTGGAAAAAGGCCCGAGGCAGCGGAGTATACTGAGGGAGAGCCAAGAGACTGCTCTTTACATCTACATTTCACTGGAAATCTGGCAGAAGTGCCTATGGAAGCAGATTTCTCGAAAGAGGAACGAGGTGGATTCCCTGCCAGGCTTGCACCACGTCTCTTTCTAGTACATGGAAGTTACAGTAAGTCAAATATATAATGTGAGGAAGACACAGCATGTTGAAAAGTGGGCATGTGTTGCATGTTTTCAGAGCGGCTCTTTATATAGCTTTAAATACCTACACCCTGTACCATACAGGCTATCTTTATCTTGCAGAATGAATAATATGAGAGTTTAGAAAAAGACAATACAATGCATGCGAACCATTGTTCATCACTACGTGAATTGTGCGCCCACCCTTCAAATCATTAATGTTAGATCAAGACAACAAAAGTGTAGATCTTTTATTTTTTTGTAGTAGTACTTTTTATTGTTTGGTGTAATTATACCTCTCTTGCACAGCATTCATACCTTTACATTTGTTTTCACTTTTGACGATTCTATATGCTCCAAAAATGTGCATATCCAGATAATATTATTATCCACTTTCTAACACATCATTACATCCTCATTTAGAGTGGTTATTGCAGTCTGATAAAAAATCGCAGATAAATCAGTTCACATACCTTGCTCTTATCTTTCTGTTACCATCATGAGCAAATCCATAAAATACATTCATCTTCAATGTTTATATTGGTGCTCAAACGTCCCACAAACAATTCCACTGGGCTACATGTCTCTGTTGGTAGGACATGCATAAAGCACAACACACAAACATTGGTGAGTGACTCAGCCCTCCAAAGGTGCTCCTTTAAGCGGCATGAAAAAAACCCTGATATCACATCACCCACCCCATATGAGGCACTTTCAATGAGACTGGTGACTGTCTGTCCTGAGAGCCAAACTTCACCCTTCCAACCAGCATCCGTTATCGTCCACTCCTTCCCCAATTCCTTTAAGACACTTCAAGGAAGGTAAATGCGGTCTCCACCAGGGAGAATACAAAAGGTCTTTCTTTCACAAAACACCTGCAAGTAAAATGGAAACAGGATAGACACCTATGAATCCAAAGGCAACATCTTTTATCTTTGGGAGAACACTTATTTTTAATAGACATCGCTCTCATGACAGCTTCTTTTGCACCTTCCTTACAGAGCACAACCACTACAGTGCCTCATTCGACTCCACAGTCTTTCTTAAGCCTTGTCGACAATATTGTTGATCTCTTCACATTCAGAATCTTGTAAACGCAGCCTAGGTTCACATCCTGCTGCAGATATGTGCGTTAGCACGGTTAGGTTCTGGTTTCCATCCATTGCTGACCAACACAAAGTTGACAGGTTGCTCAAACACCTAGAAGAGAAACATTTCTTATTTTCTTCCTGGCGAGCTACAGCAGGAAGTATACATTGCTGAACATCTTTAGTCCAAGCAGCGGCATTCTCCAATATCAGTGTTAACATCACAGAAGTTACCTTCATGGGACGCCTTTTTCCCAACATAGTTCACTTATCGCTCACTTGCTCCATTCTAGCCTAGAAAGCCAACACCCTCCTGCCCACCTTGAACTTTTTCAGAATTTTCTTCATAGAAGCCAAAAGGACTCTTTACATCTTTCAAATCAAATTACTAGCGCACTCCCAGTAGGTTTAATGATTTATCCTTAAATAAGAGTAACTATCACAAAAATATTTAAGTCGGTGCTCCTTGGTGACGTTTCCATCCAATGAAATAACGTCGTGAGACTTAATGGAATTAGTGCTTCCAAGACTCTTGGTTGCATCCCCCGTTAGGGCACACCACTTACATCTGTGTAGGTTTGAAAAATTAAATCCACATTTTCGCTCATTTGGTCATGAATGTATTCATTCATAATGTTTCATTTGTAGCTTTCCGTATGTTAATTCCTTATATTACATAACTTCTTCATAAAGCCTCATTGATCCTTAGTACACTCCAATGCATTTCGAGCATTTTATGCTCTTCATCAGGAAGTACAATCTGGAATTTAAATTATAATGCATTTTGATACCAGGACAAATAAATATTTAAATCTGTATCAATTTCATATTAAATGTCATACGTTTTACAGTTATACAATGGTGCTCATGTGTGCAGTTATATGGGCATGGATGTGGTATTCGAAAAGAAAAAAACGTGCATATCGTGCTCTTAAGATGTAAAAGGTTCAATGAGATGCGGGTATTGTTACTCACGTATGAGGCTCAAGAAGATGTACTTCACAAGTTACTGTGAACAAAAAATAATTGCGGGCGTTAAAACGAGATAGAACAAAGCAAGGCGAAACAGCAAACAATTCAGAGAAAAGATGTGCCGTAAATGTTTAGAACACGCTAGTTTTAACTCGTGTTCAAATTCGTTCACGCGCTATATCAACAAGCTTTTCCAAAGCTCTTCGGTAAGGGTTTAAAAACTTACTGATATAAAATCCACGACGTGTGCTTGAAAAGCAAGACTTCTGTTCTCGGCATCTACGCCTTCTTCAGCTTACAAATATAGCCAAAAATCAGCAAGGCCAGAGAGAAAGGTTGTTCTAAATGAGATGACCTTGGACAAAAAAACATTGGCCTCACTTTCAGATTAGCTTAAAGCTTGGCTTATAAAGACAACTTGATATGTGGAATAGAGGAAAATCCTTGCACTAGTGAAAACGGGACCCACGTTAGGAAAAGACTTGAAAATACTCAAGCAAGCTGTGTTAAGGAAGATACAGTCCTTCATATGTGGACAGTGAGGTTTTCTGTGGTCCTGGGATGGGAGACTGGGCTACTGGTGGTCCTATGCCATTCAAATGACCATATTCAGAAACTTACATAAACAACGCAGTGGGGTCAATGTCACACATCCATATACTGAAATGTAATCTGGTCACAGTGTCAAGCACCAATGCCTACACTAGATGCATGATGCTGAAGTCTGCTATCACTCAAACACCACAATGTAGGACGCGAAGACAAACCAACAACCGCTGAGTAATGCTGGGAAATATTACAAAAAAATAATCTACACTTTGAGAAACAAAAAGAAAATGGTGTGGTAACAAGTGAGAATTGTTTTGCAGAAGCAGGAAGAAGTCAAGAGGATGATCATGTGGGATATGCACTTTATGAACCCATGAGCACGAGGGTAATGATGGGTCTCACGATGGAAAACAAGAGTTTGTCAATCGAAAAATTGAACATAGGAAATGTATTAGCACTCAGCATCTTTGCAATTCGTATCCCGCATCTCCCTTTCACCTGACAGAAATGTTAGGACTTTAAATACTGGTATATAAAACTTGAACTTAACGCACAATACAACAAATGTTGACAAACATGCTTAGGGAAGGCTTTCACCAGCAAATTCAACAATGGAGAAGGGTTTTTTGTGGTACACATGATGAACAGGAGCATAGGAATCTTCTAGAGTGCAGGAGGTGGTGCGAACAGGCTGATGTAAAGCCCTTTGTAATAAGTACAGAAAGCCAACATTGTCCACGATTCTGACGATACATCACAAAAAACAAAAGTCAGGGTGCACCAGTGTGACATAAGGGCAGCAAAAAACAAGCTCCAATTCGACATTTCACAGTTACTTGCCCCGCGTCCTCACCACTCCTGGTCTACTGAGAGATATTGTGAGGGGGCGCAATGGATAACGAAATGAAATAGTAGTTATCTTTAACTACTAGGTTCTCAAAAGCTCTGCATTTTAAAAGTCGATTCATTTGTTTTCTACTGCCTAGTATTTTCTAGGAAAATCTTCAAAATCTATGGAATATGGTCTTCTCACAAATGACTTTCCACAAGATAGAAAGAACATATCAAGAAAGGCAGAACAGGATGAAAATAACGTCTTTACATTATTGTGAATGTTGTGGCCTGACGCATGCATTTTCATTTTCATTTACTTTAAAAACCATTAATTGCTCCATCAGAAAGTTTACTTCAAGCCTACTTAAAAATGCTGTGTGAGAAAAAAGGATTTAAAATATTTAAAACTTATATACACGTTTATACTAGTCTATGGGTGAACGAAACTGAAGAAAACAAACCGTGGCAAAGCCAACAGGTCTCAAGCTGTGGAATGTTTTTTGAGACACTTCCTCACAGAAAAGATCAGGGATAGCGAGCAGGGAAAGACATGCGCTCCCATGGAGTGCTGAATACTAGGCAGTGGAAGGATACAACTCATCCATGCAGAACACTGGGACTGAAATGCTCCTGGGAATGACTAACACAGGAATAGGGAGGGAAGCCATTAATTCAAGTGCAGACAAGTGAGATAGACAACAAACCAATCCAATCACGCGTAAGGGACTGATCCAGAGCCCACCCTACGTATATATATTTGTACTGGAAACAATAGGTATGTCTACCGGCAGCTGAAGCGGTCTTTAGTCAAGGCTTAAAAAAAAAAAAAAAAAGAGTATTTCAATATAGAGGCACAATATGGCCGAAATGGTTGCTGCAGAGATTACAGCAACTATTTTAGAGACACCATTCAAGACAAATTAGTGGAAAACCTAATTGCAGGAAACACACTACATCTCTCAGAGGGATGAAGTAACAGGCCACCAGGTCATATGGCTGCAGAGAACGCCCTGAAGACGGAATCTCAGTTCTAGCGAGCATTACATCAAACTGCCAACATGATTAGCATGTGTTCATCTAAAGAATGACATGATATAGTATTAGGCAGGGACGGCAGAAAGTCTTAAGTAATTGTGGCTCCAAATGGATTTAAGGCATATCATTTAATCACACAACACTCCTTTGACAACATGCTTCGTATTGGAATACAACAGATATTGCCTTTATCAGAAATGTGTGCATTTAAAGTTCCGAGCTTTGCAATGATTTAGACTTCCATGTTGGAAGGGTGGGACGTTTATGAATAATCAAAACAACTTTGCCTGCTTGGAGTCGTAGTGCAGTAGTCGAGAATTCCAATGACGAATTGGAGAAGGAAATGGTTGGAGATACGTTTATAAGAGTGCCTAGAATAATGGAGATAGAACAAAGATTTTGGCATGGCACATTTATACATTAACTGGCTTGATCAAACTAGATTTATGTTGCTACTAAATCTTAGGGAAGTGTACTTGTAACGAGAAAAACATTAATAAAGCGAATTGTCTTGGAGTTTGTGTAGTGAAAATGTTTGCTCAAGCTTTCAGGCCAGCAATCAGGCACTACAATGAGCTCAAGCCTTCCAGACAGCATAAGCTGTCTGTTTCCAAAGCGCTATTGTGGGCTCACAGAGGCTTGCAGCCCACCTATTGCTTACCTTGGTTGGCTTTATTGCTTGCTTCATTATTTGATGGCTTTCCTTGTCCCATCTTGCAGTTGCCCCTCCCCTAGAGCATAGCCTCTTTAGCATCACTCTGATTGGCTGGCCTCTATCCTCTCACTGCTCAGTTTTAAGTAGCTACTTTTTTTCTTGTGGCTTAAGCATTCCATTAGTGTCCACACATCCTTAGTGTTTGTCATCTACTCGAATGCTTCTCCCGGCCTTCCCTGCACTAAGTGTTGCTTTCTCATTTGTGTGCTTCTTCCCTGTCCCCTCTATTACTTTCCCTCATTTGCTGCTTTTGCACGTCTTCGCCCACAGCGGCTTGCTTCCTCCAACCCACTCCTCTGTTAAGCTCCACTTTTTAATAGTTTTTACTTACTTATGTTTATGTTTAGGGAATTTTTATTGCGCACAACTACCCGAGGGTGTCTCGGCGCATGTCAGACTTCCTGGGACAGAAAGCAGCCAAGTAATCATTGATTAAATAACCAGGTTTTCAGGAGTTTACGGAAGCTGAAAAGAGTGGAGCTGGTTTTAATGAACAGTGGGAGAGAGTTCCATAGCCTAGGTGTTGTTACTAAGAAACGTCTATCTCCCCAGACAGTGATTCTGGTACGTGGGACAGAGAGGAGATGGGTGGAGGATGAACGAAGTGGTCTTTTTGGAGCGTAGATCCGGAAAACATCCGTAAGAATCCTGGGTCCTAAGTCATGGATGGCTTTATAGGCAATGCAAAGTGCCTTAAACTTTATCCGACTCTTTACCCTTAGCCAATGCAGGTGACGTATGGCTGAGGAGGTGGAACAGTGACTGGGGATGCCAAGCAGAATTCTAACTGCAGCGTTTTGGACCGACTGTAGTTTATTTAAGACGTGTTCTTGAGTGTTGAGGAAGAGAGCGTTGCCATAGTCCATTTTGGAAAAAACGAGGGTGGTGATCAATGTTTTTCCTGCAGCTGGAGGGAGATATGGCAACAGTTTCTTAATCCTCCTCAATATGTAGAAGGAGGATGAGACCACTGCGTACACGTGGTGCTTAAACAACAGCTTGTCATCGAACATAACACCGAGGTTTCTGACCCTGGCAACCGGAGTGGGAGGGGGGCCCATTTGACTGGGCCACCAGGTGGCGCACCATTCCGGTGAAAGGCTGCCAAAGGTCATCACCTCGGTTTTGTCCGAATTTAACTTCAGTTATTTGACATCCATGAACTGATGGCCAACATCCCCTCCTGGAATTTTGCGGCAACGGCTGGTCCATCCTTATGCACTGCCAGCACCAATTGGGTGTCATCCGCATAGGTGGTTAAGCGCAGCCCGTGTGCTTTTATCACCCTCGCCAAATCCGCCACATATATATTAAATAATTTAGGGCTTAGCGAGGAACCCTGGGGCCAGAAATGAAGCAATAAGATCCCTGGCTAGATGGGAGACCCCCAGGGATGTGACACGGTCGATCAAGATGGAGTGATCGACCGTGTCAAAGGCAGCGGATAGGTCAAGGAGTATTAGGACCGCCGCCCCACCCTGGTCCATTATAGTCCTAATCTCGTCAGAGGCCTTTATCAGGGCGGTTTCGGTGCTGTGGCCCTTCCTGAACCCGAACTGGGTATCATCTAGAAGATTGTGACTATCGATGAACCCTGAAAGCTGGTTGTTCATAACTGCTTCAAATATTTTGGCCGGGAATGGGAGACAGGCAGTCTGTCTGTAGCTAGCTGAATCCGCGGGGTCCAAGGAAGGTTTTTTCAACAGGGGCTTGATGACCGCCTTTTTCCAGATTTCAGGATAAATGCCTGTCTGAAAAATGGAATTGCATAAATCAGTGAGCGGAGGAGTGATAACCTCACTGAGAGCGCTCAGTATGGCGGGGGGACAAGGGTCTAAGGGAGATCCAGATTTGATGGAAACGGTGAGTTTGCTGATCAGGTCTGTCGAGACCAGCTGCAAGTTGGGAAAGATAGGAGTGTTTAAAGGGGCCGAGGGAGTTGGGTCAGAGAGATCCAAGCATTTAGGAAGGGAGAAAGATGAAAAAATATTGGTGACCTTGGTGAAAAAGAAGGTGGCAACCTCATTACAAAGGTCTTGAGATGGCTCAGTGGGAGGTCCTGTCGGAGGGTTGGAGAGAGAATCGACTACTTGAAATAGCCTTCTTGTGGAGTTCTTGGCAGATCCTATCTGAGCTTGAAAGAAAGCGCCTTTATGTTTATTGATGGATTTTTTGTATAGCCCTAGCGCATCTTTGTAGGTTTGTTTGTCCAAAGGACTGTAATGCTTGCGCCAGCGTCTTTCCAAATTCCTACAGTAATGCCGTTGTTGTCGAAGATCCTCGGGCAGATGGCGTAGCCCGGTTAGAAATAATGAATTTCGCCGGGGCAACATGATTAATAGCATCCAAAATCCACTTCTGGTACCTGCTTGACAGGAGACTAGGATGTGGTGCTGCCTCGTAGGAAGATGCAGCCAGAATGTTGGACAATGAGGGGTAGTCCAGGTTTTTCCATGCTCTGGTACTAGTGGGGGTACGAGATGTGAGCTGAGGGAGGTTGGGGTTGTGAGCCAAAATGGTGAAGATGACAGCAGAATGGTCCGACCATACTACAGGAAGAACAGTGATAAGTGAGATATTGGGGTCATTGGTGAACAGACCATCAAGCGTGTGACCTGCTTGATGAGTAGGGACTGCCACAAGCTGCTGTAGTCCTACCGCCAGTAGATCAGTAATCAGTTGATTGGTATCTTTGTCCCCTATGACTTCAAGATGAAAGTTGAAGTCCCCCAAGATGGTATAGTTAGGATGGGATAAGGAGAGTTCTGTAAATTCGTCAAGAGCTGATAAGAAGCAGGTATGTGGGCCGGCGGGGCGGTATAAAAAGAACTCCTTAAAAACTTGGTTGTGGTTAAGAGTGATGGAAAGGATACAGGCTTCACAATCCAGTCTATGAACAAGTTCGATTTTGGACTGAAAAACCACTTTATGAATAACTAGTAGCACGTCCCGACCTTGTCCGGGAGCAATCAGGCTTCAGGGCCCCCACCCGGCCCCCGCCCGCCCCGACATTGTCCGTGGGTCCCCCGGAGTAGCAGCCCGTCCCAACCTTGGCTTCAGGGCCCCCGCCCGCCCCAACATTGTCTGTGGGTCCCCCGGAGCCTTACCTCATCCGCCGCACCTCCCAGCGCTGCCGAGTTCACCGGTCCGCCGCTCCTTGCCACTCCTTGCTGCTCCTCCCCGCCTGTCCGCCGCTCCTCTCCGCTCCTCCCAGCCTGTCCGCCGCTCCTCCCCGCCTGTCCGCCGCTCCTCCCCGCGCTCATGTCCACCGCTCCCCCTCGCGCTCCTGGACGCCGCTCCTCCCTGCGCTCCTGATGTCAGCACGCATGTCGTGGCCGGTGCTACTTCCAAGGGACTACTTTTTTTTCGCGTAAATATTTTAAATAACTTATATTTTTTAAATTTATATAGCCTATGTCCATCTGCACACCCTGACAATTACAACAAGGTATCGGGTGTGTGGATTGGCGCTGTGGTTCCCGAGTTTACCCGCCTCAAAGGTTTCAAAGTTCTTCCTTTATAATAGTAGTATAGATAGCTAAACCACCTCCTCTCCCTGTAGTTCTGTCCTGTCTTACCACACAGAAGCCCTCCGGTGTGGCGGAGCAGAAGTCTGGGCCAGAGGCAGCGTCTCCCCAGGATTCAGTTAAGAACAGGATGTCCAGCTCCTGACTTACTATGAATTCCCTGATGTCTAAACTATGTTTAGGGAGGGAGCGGGCGTTGATCAGCGCCGAGCGAAAATGACGCTTAGGTGTGGGGCTAATAGCGTAAGCAGAAGGCATAGGACGTGGGAGAGTATAATTACAGCCTGGGCAAGGTGCAGGGGCGGCCTTCAGACAGCTGGGGGGGGGGGGGGGGGGGGGGGGGGGCAAGTGTCGACACCGTATGTTAGTAGTAGGTGTATTGAGTTCCCGCAACTGAGAAGAGGAGTAGTGCAAAGAGGTGCTGGGAGTATCAAAGTGTCCATGGCCAGGGGGGGTGGCCCTGGGCCCGGTACAGGCACGGACGGGCACAGACGGGCTTGCCTCTGGCGCACCTGCCCGTTGCGGACGGCAAGATGAGTTCATTTTATCGTGAATGAGTCCCCAATCGGCCCAACACTAGAGCACTGTCCTCGTCCTCAAAGATGGCGCCCATAGTTTGTGCTGCGAGGGGTCGAGGGCGGTGGACCACAGAAGCCCCAAATCGGCTTCCTGATGCGCCGGTAATCCCCAGAGAGAGGCCCCGCAGGTAGGGAAATGCGGCAGGGGGGGAGCAGTTTAAAAATACAAAGTGCAAAGTACAGCGATATTTTAAATGTAAAGAGTGCTAAAATGCGAAGCAGTTAAAATCGTGCTGGCAAAATAGTCAATATTAAAAACAATTTCAGTTATGGCCCTAAACTCCCGGCTTCCGCCTGAGGAGTCCTGGTTTGAATTTACTTTAGTTATATATATATATATATATATATATATACACACACACACATACATACATATATATATATATCAAAACGAAAGTATGTCTGTTTGTCCTTTATGCATTACTACACCATTCATCCGATCGCCATGAAACTTTGGGAAGTTGTTGAGTACACTCCCGCGAATGTTTCTGGCAAAAAAACAAAACAAAAAAAGAAGAAAAATGTGTTGAATATCAGCCCCCGGCCCCCAGGGCCCTCATAATCTTTCCAATACTGAACGTTTACAGTGCGACTCGCTTTTGCAATGACCCTCAACAAAGCACAAGGACAATCGCTGCAAGTGTGTGGACTAGATTTGGAGAATCCGTGCTTCTCACATGGACAACTGTATGTGGCCAGCTCACGCGTCGGAAAACCTGATTTATTCGTGTACGCGACAGACGGGAAAACAAAAAATACCGTGTATCCACAAGCACGCGAATAAATAAACAGAATTAAAACACTTTAAAATGTTTTCCATATTAAAATGAATAAGTTTCAATAAAAATGACACAATGTAAATTGAATGTTATAACAAGTTTCCTTAAATTTCCTTTCTTCTGAGACCGCAGCAACCTGCGAAGGGTAAGCTAGTTTATTATAAAAATATTTTTTGTATTTTTGTGGGGAAAGGACCAGACTCCTCCGCCTTACAAATAGAAAATCACTTTTTGCACTTATTTTATATTTACTGATCCATCTCAAGTTGGTAAATAAAAAAAGGAAAATGGCACCCACCTTACTTTGTAGGAATGCTTTCAAAATGCCTACAAAATGAGGCGGCCGCTGCAGCCACTTGATCCAAACTTTTTTTTCTCCTTCTTTTGGTCATGCTGCACTACATCTTTTTAAAGCTTATTACATTACCAAAATGCAGTAGCAAAGCCAATAGGTCCCAAAGCCAACCAAATGGCTTTGCCAATATTGGTCTTAGATGGGCAGCACAGCAAGCATCAGTCACAAATTGAACTGATCGAATTTATTTAGCAGTAATTCTTGCATCTCAAACACATCTGCCTTCCCTCCTCCCACTATGCCACACGATTCAACCACAGGAACGGATACAGTAAGGCAATGAAAGATACAGTGCATGCTTCCATTACACACAGAAAAGATCATGTTTGGACAGCAGTAGCTCAGTTACTTTGTAACATAACACACTCATAACTTCTCTCCTCCCGTCATCCAGACCACCAAATCCACCCACTAGAACAGGTAAAGTACAACATGGGAAAGCAGATCTGTAAGCTTAATGTGCACGTGCCTGCACACACACTCGCATACCCACCAAGTCCACAGCACAGCATGTAAAACAGTAATGCAAGCTTCAGATACACTAAGTGACTACATTGGATTTTTACTCAGATCGTGCTGTGGATAACAAGAGCCAAAGTTGATAAAAGGTCGATATTTGCATAAGGATCTACTGTACAAACATTTCAAAATATATTTCAGTAGTTGTGAAAGGCCATTTCTTTTACTTCCGCGTAATGAAAAAAATTAAATGAAATTTAGTTTTGTAATGCGCACTTCTACCCTAAGGCCTTGTAGCGCTTAGGACGGGTGGGCAGGGACAACATTCAGGCTGTGCACATTAGTGAAAAGGGAAGGTTTTCAGAAGTTTACGAAACTTTTGTAGATCTGGTTCGATGCGCATGGTGAGGGGCAGGGAGTTCCAACAGGAGGTAGCATTCCAGAAGGAGCGACCTCCCCATCTAGCTCGTTTAACTTTCTGTGAGACTGCAAGAAACCTAGTGCTTAAAAATATTTTAATAGGATCAAAAAACAAATCATAACACTTTACTTGGTGATGTGCAAATAATAATTGTGTTTTCTCAAACTCAATTTTCACAGATTATTGGTAATACACTATATTAGTTTTTTCAGTAAAGCTGCAAGGTAGTGGGAAGGTTTTGGGCCATTACTTGGAAATTTACTGTCTTTCTGTAAATGACGGTGCACTACCTCATAATGCTTTAGTAATATATTTATTAAAAGTGAGTGTTTACACCCATTGCTGCCCCATATTCGGGACGAGAGGAGGGGTTGGTCCCCCCCTACCCCTTTCTTTATATTAGTTCGGCCATTTTAAAAATGGTATCACTACCGCGTATACTATACCGAATGCAGAACTACCCCTATAAAATCCCCCAATCGTGGTTCCGACAGGTCAATGCACTCCTTAACCATTTTCTTTGGAACAATTGGGCGGTCAGATTCACCCTACGAACCTGCACACAATCGACATACTGCGGCGGGATTGCGGCTGCAGACATTTATGTGTACTACGCCGCCTCCCATCTCCTATACAAAAATGAATGGTGGTACAGTTCGCATGCGGACCCAGCTTTCACAGTCGCGAGGCGTGCAATTGGTATGGAGTTACTTCTGGGTCTCCTCTACAATCAAACTTAGATCACTTGCCCCCGGCGTGCAAAGTAGTTCTTTATCTAGCGGCGCATGGTGAGAATGATGGGCTAGAGGGGCCGCCTGACGCAGACAACTCCATTGTGGGAGGGAACTTACCTCCGGTCAGTGGCTTCACTGCCGGGTTTCCATACATGGGGCCCAATTGGTATTTCAATGCTAGGGGACGTTATGCGGAGCACAGTCCTTAAATCGTTCTCACAGCTCGAATTGGAGTTTCATCTCCACCCTAACCAATTTTACAGGTACCTACAACTTTGGCATGCACTATCCGCAATGATCTGCGCCTTTGATGAGCTACCGGAGTTTCACCCTCTGGAGGGCCGGCTAGTAATGGGGGACCTGGGGGCACATAAAATCCATCAGATCTACCAAACCGTAGTCCCGCACTACGACACAACCTTAAATGCAACCCGTTTGGCGTGGGAAGCAGATACCCCAGGCCTCACTGACTAGGACTGGACAGAGCCCCTGGTGAGTTCATGGGGAGAAGGGAGGGCGGGGTGGGGTGGGGTGGCGACAATAGCGATACGTTACCGCATGATCCAATTGGGGAACCGGGCTCAAGTCTCGGCAGGGACACTTAACATCCTGTGATTCTGGGCAAATCACTTCATCTCCCCGCGCCTAACAAAAATGAATATGTCCATCTGTAACGAAAACTGGTGCTCATGTAAAGGGCTCTGATACCTGATATCTTTGGGTCGAGTTCGCACTTTATAAACCTCTATAAAAAATAAATGTCCATAGATCTTACCATACACTGTCTTGGCTCTGGCGTATGGGATTTATCCAGTCCCCAGTCTGTCTTTGGTGCGAGGAGGGGAACTTTTTCCACACAGTGTGGAGCTGTAAGTTCCAGCCAAGCCATATTAGTATATGGTAGCCATGTGCCTGGAGAGGGTCATATCTTTGCATCTCGCCCGAGCCTAAACTATTTTTATTACATAGCACTGAGGGGATTGGTGGGAACCACTATAAATAGCACCTCTTGTTTCTGGGTCTCTTTCTCTCTCTGGCAAAAAGGGACATTGCCCAACATTGGAAGGGGACAATGCCGGCATCTCTCGGGATGTGGAAGTGTAGCTTGAACAGTTGAATGGGATTGGAAATTGAGGTATTTAAGGGGAGGGGCTGCCCACAAAAAGATATGGGCCCGCTGGACAACGTGCAGGGGCATCGACCTACCTTCTATACACCCGATGGATCATCGTAGACAGGCAGCATACACACCAGCGGTCGACCCCCTCTTCTGTACTGATAATGGCCGCATACCAGTCTAAACTCAATTCCTGTGAGGTTGGGAGTGTAATGGACTACCAGTTTTATTTTTGTTTGTGTATTTATTTTGTAGGCATATATTTTTTCACTCTTATTTTTTTTATGCACACCTTATCAGTACCTTGCTGTAACATAGGTATAGTTGTGTCAATGTTAGCGGTCTGGCTGCTTGTACTACTAAAAGTCAATAAAATGTGTTTTCAAAAAAGTGAGTGTTTAATCATGAACTGAGAAACACTCATGCCCCTTCCCTGATGGCAAAGTTATAAGTAAATTGAGAGGCAAGTCAGGGATCATGTGTTCCCTATATGCAAGCCTGATGTGGATTACACATGGAGCAAATGTTTAGTCTACTTAATTAAACAAAATAGGTTTGTAATGAACAGCAGAAAAGCTGAACTAAGATACTTGAAGGTGCACTCGTGAGAATGAAGAAAAAGGCGAATATAAAATATTTGTCAACGATCACACAATTTGAGATCCGTTTATGGGTCAAGTACATTGTAGTTAGGTCGAGTAGATAATTCAGGTTACTCGACCTGCAGGTCTAGTAATATTTTAATGTTTTTTAGAGGCCGGATACAACAGGGGCACAGAGGGTGCAGATGGGAGGCAAGGAGGCAGGCAAATACCCTGGACCACTAAGTGAAAAGGCTGGGTAGGGTGTGCAGGGGCTAGAAGAAAGAGCATGGAAGGCAATGGGGACATGGTGAAACAGGCAGAAAAGGACTGAAGGGACCAATGGAGGTCTTGGGAAAGGAGGAGCAAGAAGGGGAGGGGGGAGGGGAGACACATGAGAAGGAGAAGTCAGGTGGCTAAAAGCTCGGATGCCTCATATCGGGCACCTTAGATGTATGGACATTATTAAGGACCACCTACTTTGCAGGTCTGCAGGCAAAAGTAACTCAAAGTACTTAACATGTCCTCAGCATTTACTTAATATAAATCACAGTGAAGCTCGAGCATCGTTGGTGAGCTAGGCCAGTGGTTAAGTAAAACATTAATCACTGCTCGAGTATTCAGTGTCAATCTCTTCAGCACTCAGGCCGTGGCAGACGGCTATTCATTTGAAACCTCGGACAATAAAACAGTTATCCGAACCATCAAAAACATCACTAGTAATATCTGAAGCCGGGAAGGTATGGTTTGAGACTTAAACCATTGAAGACCCGTCACTATTTCTTGAAAGTACTCAAATAGTGAGAATGGAATGTTCTCAGAGCCACTTAAAAAGTGATTGTGCAAATGTGACGCTACCCATATAGTGGAAGCATCCTAATTTGATGGACTGGGAGAAGGGGCTTTTGTCTGCAGCGGTAAATACTTAAATGCAACGCAAAGAAGATTAAAAGAATGATTCGTTTTTTCATGATTCTTTGCTTCATTATGTTACGCAAAATAATGTTCAGCTATCTTAGCAGAGCACTTGAACTTTAGAAGAATTCAAACATGTTGCATTCTTTTAATGCCCCCATGTCTTGAACCATAAAGTATCTAGTATGTACCCAACGCACCAAAGAGTACCAGGTTGTTCTACGGAGTGGTTTGTAATGAAAAGCACCTCCATAAAATCTCAGTCTCTGTTAGTCAAGCGAATCAGACACATTTTAGAACTAAAGTGATAGCAAAATAATGGAGTGTCATCTTTTAGCACAAGACGATTGTACATACAGGCTTCTATTGTTCCAAGTGCAACATCGTAATTTTTTTAAATTTTTATATACAAAGTCGATTTTACTCTGGGAACTAGAAAGGACAGCTATGCTTGCAAGGAAAACAAACGTACTAATCATTGATGATTAACAATTTAATTAAGACCTGCCAAATTTGTATATATAGTTTCTCAAGGAAAGAAGGCCTCTTTATTGCTTAAGAATACACTATGTATAATAATGTTAAAAAGCAAAAAAAAAAAAAATACAGCCAATAATGGAAAAAACGTGTTCTATAAATTGCCTTTAAAATATGCCACATCAGTTTCCTTTCCTTGATTTATAATCGTTCTTTCGTTGCTGCATTATTTAGTCCTCCAAGCCACATCATTCGGTGTCTGCTGCATAACACCAATGGCTCTAAATATGACAACCCTACTTGGCCTTTTTGACTACAGTTCCCTAAACTTTTTGCTTCCCCCCCCTAGACCGTTTTCCTGACATTGAGTTGCCAATTTAGATGCTTTGGGTACTGCTGATCAGTGTCAAAGTACAAGTGTTCCCTGTGTAAAGTGTAATGGTAATTGGTTGGCCAGGATTGGCATGTTTTTTTTTTAAGTTCAGAAAAAAGGATTGGCATGTTTGCTTTACTAGTAAAGTCCCTAGTGATGTGCACTGTGTGTGCCAGGGCTAGTAATGCAAAAGGTGTGCGGAGAGAGAAACTCAGGCCTGCAGTGTAGTTCCTGCGCGCAGTTTGCGAAGTTAGCCTGTTGTCCTGACAAGTTCAACCACTAGTCAGGCCTTACTTTCCCTTTTGCGTACACAGTGGGCACCCCTGAGGTAGGTCCCGGGTAACCCCTGGGCAGGGTGCAGTTTAAGTAAAAGGCAGGACATATACTGAGGCGTGTGCTATGTCCGGACAGTGAAAAACATTCCATTTAGTTTTTCACTGGTGAAAGGCCATTTTGCCCGTAGGACAGAATGGAGGAGACTGGGTATTGTGTTTGTTAGCCTAGTTTCCCATAAGTTTAAAATGGAGAGGTGAAGTTTAGTATGTATGAACTCACAGTGTCATAACACCTCTTTCTATGAAAGTGATTTTGCCATGAACGCAGCTGCTATAAGCTCTACCTAAAAATAGCACTGAGAGTGGTGCCAGAAGAGGAAGCTGTGATGGAGCTGGCAGGACTGTTAAGTACTCCGGAGGCACCAGGTAGAGAAGGTCCTCCACAGATCTTGGAGGTGTGCCGGTACCACTGTGGACTGAGAAGCAGATAATCTTGAAAGGACAGAGTCCCTGTCTTTAAACTGGTAATCCAGTCATCCCAAAGAAGCTTGAGATCAATAGGATAACAGCATATTGATGAATCCTCAAAGGTTTCCCCCAGTCAAAAAGGTCAAGGACATGGGAGTTCTCTATGACGGAAAGCGAACGTTTGCTGATCAAATCAACCAAGTTTCCTCATCTTGCTTTTTTTTTTCTTTTAAGAACTCTTTTTGAGTTCCAAAAAAATGGTAATCATTGCTCTGGTAATATCTACAATTAATTACTTTAACGCCCTTTATGTTGGCATACAACGACTGTTTAATAAACTTCAGGTCCTCCAAAATGCAACACCACGCCTTCTCTTGATGATACCTAAATTTTGCTCAGTTTTTCAAGCCATTCCTGATTTACACTGTCTACCAGTCAGGAAAGGTGTCCCCTTCAAAACGCTCCGTTTAGCGGCTTGGAATATATAAGGAAATTCCAATGGTACCCTTCCAAGAGATTGCTTCTGTCCACCTCTGGCAAAAACGTTGATATACCCAAGACCAACAGGGCATCCTGGGGAGGCAGAAGCTTAATTTCTTCCACCTGCAAAATCTCTAACACTATTCCTCTGCACCTTAAAGGTTAGCCTAATTTAACACACTTTAGAAAACTGCTTAAGACCTGGTTGTTTCCCTGTTCTCTACTCCAGTAGGTTTCCCTCTGGTGCCATAACAGACTTAAGCGCCAAGATGTCTTGGAGTATTTGCACACTCTAGAAAACCATCGTATTCATTCATTCTTTCAAGGTTGCTGAACTATATACGAGTCCAAGTCAGCGAAATGACTAAAAGCTTCTGTTGCACTGGAATGAAAGAATTTGAGGGTAGGGATAGCCAGCAGAAACCATTAACCAATGGATATACAGAGATGGATCACTGGTAATAGCTTGGCGCCAATAAAGTCAGGAGTCACAGCAGCAACGACTCCTCCTCTATGGCGGTGAAGCGTCAACCCGCTAAGAGCCAGCGGAGGGAAAAAGGAAAATGATATCAATTGGTATTATTATCATTTTATTTTACCAGTTTTCCTCTAGAGCCAGCCAAGTCTGGGCGGGGCAGGACTTTGCCATCGTCTCAGTCAGCAAGGGAGGAGTAGTGCACACTAAGTGCACATGAAGGTTTGGCCGGCCGTCTTAGCCGCACTTAGGTTTTTCCAACCCAACTGTGTTGCTCAGCTGGGTTGGAGAAATAGCACAGACTCCCAGGCACTGTCTGAGCAGCAAACAAAGCTGCTCATAACAATACTGGTGCTGCTTTCATGCTGTTGAGAGGGTGGGGAGCCGTGGGGTCCCAGGGACTGCTGGAACACCATCAGGAGAGAGAAGGAGCACCGAGGAGGCCATCAGCGTCGAATAGGTAAGTTTTAAAAAATATATAATTATTTCCCTAATGCCTGTCCCACCCCCCACTTTAGTTTTGCACCGGCCGGCACTGAGTCATGAAAAGAACTTAGAATCTAGTGTAATCTCCTCCCCCTCCCAAATCTGGTCACTGAGTGATGGAGCGGTACAGTGCTGTTCCACTTATTTTCTAGAAAGGCTTTTTAGAGGTGCTCATCACAGAGATTGTCTAACATGGTGCCACAGACTTTAGATGCTGATGCTTCCTTTGGCCTTCTTTGTATATGAAAATGAAAATTCAACTGACCACGTTAAAGTACTGGATTTTCCTCTTCTGACTCCTCCTCCTCCACTGCAGTCAGTGAGCAAAGGGCCTTAGTAGGAAAAAGAGTGTGCTCAGTCCGGTCAAAGAAGATTGGAGGCTTGTCAGTTTGGTGCAAACCTCGCTCCTATGCGTCACTAAAGTAGAATGAGGCCAACTTTTCTTACCCACATCACAAAAGAGGCTTGCACAGTCTTCCAGTTCAATAGGGCCAAAGCACCAAGAATAGAAGGAGAGAATTCCGCAATCCCACACTGCAAGAGCTGCTTGGAACCTCTGCAATCCTATTCAATTGCATCTCGACAGTGGGAAGATGTCTCTGCAGTGTAACCAACTTCCACACAACTAGTGCCCCTATCCAGAGTTTTCGTAATTAGATATGGCTGAAACCAGCTGTTTTACAGTTGTGGTATCGGGTACTTGCACTTGCACTTGCCCCGAGAACCATCATGGCACCCTTTGGCTATGGCCGAGGAAGACCTTCCAGACAGGATGGAGTGGGTCTTTGGAAAGGTTTTTTGGTAGCTCATTGACAGGAAGGAAAGTTGGAACTGCATCCAGATTCTAAGAGCCATCTCTACTTAGTGATGACATATGTATCCTATATTATAGGCTTTCTGCCACTCTGCATGATTGCCAAAGGGGATAATGGTAGCCCACAAAGCGCATGTTTGCAAATCACGACTTTTACACAGAGGCTGCAGAGGGAAGGACAGCTGCTGAAAAATATGGTAATATGGCGTGGTATGGCACATGCTGGCTGAGCGGAAGAAAGAGCAAGACAGGCTAAGAACGTCAAACACTGTGTAAGAACTGCTAAGTCAGGGCAAGGGGGTATGGAACTGCTCCACGTAAGAGAGGCAATCCACACCAATGGATAGAGAGAAAAAATAATTGTTGAGTGACTATCAAAATGGGTAAGTGGGAAAGATCGCACTTGACATCTATTAGCTTTCTACTTGGCAATAGGATTCTTCTATTGCATTGGTTTTCTTTTTACGTAACTGGTTTACATCTAAACACGCTAGAACGAGATTTACATTTAATAATGGTTATAATGGTCAGCATGCAATCCTTTAATACCATACATCAAATCTACTCTACTCCTGTCCAGTCACAAGGCATTCAAATCCTGCTCATAACTTCAATGTTAGAACGCTAGAAACAGCACTGAGCGTTTCAGCCAAAAAGCAGAGGTACCATGGAAACCACGCGATGGGCTCACCTTCAATATGTGCCCTGAAAGCAAGAGTGCTGAGTCACGCACACTGCACAACAAAGCGCAGATGCGCTCACACGGCCGTGTGACCGAGCTGATGACAGAGCAGGCCATTCGCAATGCACTATAGATAAAGATAACCTCGGGGGGGGGGGGGGGCTATTGCAGTATTCAGTGGGTTCTACTGTTTTTGGACAGGCACGGAGGTATGAGTGGCCGGGTTAATTTCGGACTGTGGTTAAGCAACCGTAGTGCTCTATTACAGTCCAGTCTTTATAGTTGTCACTGTGTATGGCATTGCATCTACTCTTGTGGTCAGAAACACTGTTACTGCTCCATCTGGAGCACGCAGCTGGACTGCATGCAAGCCTCCGCGCGACTGCATGCAAGCCTCCGCGCGACTGCATGCAAGCCTCACGGGGGCATGTACAAATTGGAAGGGCAATATTCTGCTAGACCTTTGTGCAGGGCGGATGGCGGTGTTCGAGTGATTGCTGGAGAAGTGCTCCATTCATGTGTTATTCTCAGATTAATGATATACATAATACTGGGGTGCCATCCAAGCAGAGCTTTCCAAGAAATCGTTGTGGTTTTTTGGACCGAGTGGAAGTAGCCATGCCTGTATTTGGACTGCATGTGCGTATGTCTAAATATGGTTATGATTTCTATGCCTATATAAGGGCAATGTGAATTGTACCTATATAAGGGCATGAATCGGTAAATTGTGCTTGGATCCTAAAACGGCATACAACACATCCAATGAAATACAAGCAACGTAGATTCAAAAGTAAGAACGCACATAATTGAAACTATTGGGAATTTTCAGGAAACACTCAAATGCATCTCTAAAAAGACTATTAGGCACTGTCTACGCCGGTGTGTAGGCAGGTAAGCGGCTAGACACAACCTTTCTCCTCACTCTCTCCCTTTACCTCTTTTCTGAGATACCCCAATAGAATTCCAACCAGAATGTCACTGTATCCAAAGGTGGCAGTCTCCATCCTACGCAACGTCCCTTGCTGATGGACACCCTTTAGGATCTTCTTCTTCAACCCCAAGTTCAGGCAGTCTCTGCTGGCTCCGAACACATAAATGATGCATGGGAGATAATCGCCCATCAGGACGCACCAGGAAAGTCAGCAGGGTATTCACTAGCTCTCTAAAACTAGTTCTTAACACACTATGGTCATTAGTAAGATTTTTGGAACTTCGGGATTAGTTTATTTGCCACCCTAGGACACAACTGTTTTCGAATGCGAGCTGTGAATTGTTTGTTCATTGCATATTTTACCTGCAGCAGAATTGAAAGCGCTGGTAAGAGCATCAGATTGAAGGTGCCTAAAGAGATGTACTAGATTCACCCCCCACCTCCCTAATCAGACAGCAATCAACATCTAATAAGAGGATGCTCTGCTGGTAGCAGACAGTTATTTCTTTAACCCCGTGTATCAATGCTGATAGTACTAAGACAATATTTGTATTACACCACATATGGACTCCATGCATGTATGCCCATTTTACCACAATTTCTCTTTTGACGAGACATAGGAAAATTGCTTAAATCCTAAATCCAGTATCTGTAGAGTGCAAACTACTCACCCCTAAATGTCTCAAGACGCAGGCGTCTGTCGGGGAGATTAGGTGAGCTATTGCCCCGAGTTACATAGAGCTGAGCTGCCGCCGAAGACTGAACTGTGAACCCCGTGCTTCGGAGTCAACCACTCTGGCCGCTACGTCACACCTCTCCCAGGCTTCACAATAATGAATGTGTAAACAGACACCACCTGAAACCCATTGTGCTTTCACATAACCTACAGCAGAGGTCTTCAAACTTTTTTAATCTGATCCCCCCCTAAGCAAAATGTTTTGAGGTCAGGCCCCCTCCAAAACTTGATGTCAAGGGATGGGCAGCGGGAGGGACATGCCTGCGTGCAGGGAGCGGGGCTTATGGGATGATTTCAGGAATACATTTTCTATAGCTTAGAAACCTCACCAAATACGAGACTTCTAAAACAGCAAATGCATCGAACAAAAACAGATAACCCAACCAAACTGCTCCCCTTAATTGGGGTGTTGCGAGCCCCTCGCACTCTTTGACCTCAATGCAACTATACCTGCTGCACTAATGGTAACTGCAGGCCCGAGTAGAAGGCTATCTCCTCTGCCTCTTTTACACGGGCACCGGCATCCTGCAAAAGGCCCAGCTCAGCCCCTACTTTGGCGGCCTTGACCCCTTCGGATGGTCGCAGCCCGCGAGCCTGCAGTGTAAGTGGCACCGGGCTTTGGGCTGAGTTTCTGCTGAGGGTGGCGGGCGGATGTTTGTGAAGCATGGCTCTCTGTGAGAGAGTGTGGGCTGGCAGAAGATGAGATCTGCTAATGCCACCTGTAAGATGTGGGCAGGCATTAACACCCCTCTGCCCTGAGGCACTTCTGGGGATTGAGATTGGCTCCCTTGGGTGCAGGGATGGAACACGGTTCAGTGTGCATTGGCGACCAACACTACGCCCACTACCGGGTGACAGATATGGACTTGGATATATCTCTTTTGGACACTGAATCAAAGGGTGGGGCAAGCTCCCACCCTAGGGTAACACAAAAGGACTGGGAATACTTCCTTTAGGAGCAGAAGTCATGTTCCGGCATGTTGCCCCTTCCTCCCCATGCTGGCCGATATGGCCTACTGCCTACTATGCCTTTGGGACATTGGAAACATAGGCTGTAGTAGTGCCCCCCTGCTGCTCCCAGGTGACAGGATATGGGCTTGGGCTACTCCCTAGGTAAGGTGGGGTCATGCACTGCACTCTTGTCGCCTCTCCAACCCGCGGCTAAGGATTTTAACTGGGGTGACTCCATCTGGAAAGCTGGAGGTATGAGCTGGGGTACTGTACTGTATTTTGGCGAGAATGTGGGCTGGCTCGATCTACCTTAGTGTGCTCTGGTCACTTGACCCATGCTAGTTTAAAAGTAGTGCCCTTTAACCACTTTGTGTGCCCCAAGCTCACTTTGAATGAAGGGGGATAAGAGGGCCTTAGAAATGGTGTTCAGAAAGGCTTCTGCACATCTAACTTAGCCAAAGAGGTTTGTTTACATTTTAGTTCAATCAATATTTTAGTATCCGTAGTGATTTGATCCTGTGTTAATAGACTGACAAAATGAGCAACAATATGATATTGGACATAACAACAAAATGAGAACGCCAGAGGCTCTACTGCCTGGGTACAGGACACAAATGTCCATTAAAACAGATGGATTCATTCCTATCACTAGGACTATCTAGCGAGCCCTAGTACTACACTGATTGGTCTCCAGCTTTGACTTGGCTTGTGCATCCTGATTTCTTTGCGGTGCATGTTGAATGTATTGTTTTGGCTTAACCCTTTCTGCTGCCCGTGCATTCCCTTCCCTTGCTCTCGTTCTGCTACCAGCAGTGAGTCTGCCAGGCCTCCTAGGAGTCAGTGACTGTTTACTTCTTAATCGTGTTCCAATACCTCTGCTCAAGCTAGTCCACTGCACTGCCTTAGTGTGCAGGTTTCACAGTGTTGCCAATCAGGGGCAGTGAGTGTACTTCGACATTCTTACTTAAAAGCTGTGGGCTTTTTTCAGTTAGTGATTGTTCTGGTATGGAGGAGAAGATTTGCAAAGTTTTCTGCGTCCTTTCTTTCTCTGCCTGCCTGCTTGCTTGCTTGCTTGCAGGGGTTGATGGCTATTAACATGGAGATTTGACCCTGAACAGAACCGAGGGGATGCAGCTTTTGAAAGGAGGCACTGCAGGGAGAATCTCGGTTAGGGGGGAGAGGGGCATCTCTGCTATGATGCTGTTTTGTGTGCCTTTGCCAGTCAGGGTTGTGAGTTTGGAGGAAGGGGACCCTGGCCAACAACAAATGAATAACGCAGCGCTGCATCATAATTAGTTAGAATGTCTGCAGACCTGCATCTCGCATAGTGTGAATGCGCAGCTTTGTTGCCAGTGCTTATATGAGATGTAAGGAATAGGCAGAGTGGGGCCTAGGGGGTACTGGAAAAAGAAAAACAAGCATTTGCAATGCAATAGGTCTCGCATTATTTAAGTTTGAGCTATTAGCATTGTAAATGGCAATTGTTTTTTGCTTTATGCTATAGTTTTTTTTTACATAAAAAGCTTCATATAAAATATGTTTTATTAAAGTTATTTATGCAGTATCTAAATTTTGTTTGCATAAAACAGTATAATAATATCTTAGTAAAAAAGTCAAATATTTTAATGGAAATTCACCAAATGTTCATTTATGTGTTGGTTTTGAAAATAGCTAAATTAATAGCTTTGTCATTTACAATGCCAATAGTTATAACTTTCGCAAATGTGACACCTATAGCATTTGTCATGCAACATTTGTATTTACGTGACTTAGATGTATTGATATTACAAATAACAATGGCTTTTAATTTTTTTTAATACTTAATAAAAGTGATTGTAATTTATAATGGCAATAGCTTAAACTTTTGTAAATAACTTTTGTGAAGATTATGTTCAGTGTATTTTATTGTAACAAAATCCAAGAACAGAAGTGAAATATTAACATCTTTTTGTGACATTTGTAATAAAGCTTGAAACATTGAGAGAACATATTTGTGCTGTGGTGGTGCTGAGTGATGCTGTGGTGGTGCTGAATGGGGCTGTGGTGATGCTGAGTGATGCAGTGGTGGTGCTGAGTGATGCAGTGGTGGTGCTGAGTGATGCAGTGGTGGTGCTGAGTGGTGCTATGGTGGTGCTGAGTGATGCTGAGTGATGCTGTGGTGGTGCTGAGTGGTGCTGTGGTGGTTCTGAGTGATGCTGTGGTGGTGCTGTGGTGGTGCTGAGTGGTGCTGTGGTGGTTCTGAGTGATGCTGTGGTGGTTCTGAGTGATAATGTGGTGGTGCTGAATGACTGCACTCACTGTCACTCTGCACTCACTGTCACTCTGCACTCACTGTCACTCTGCACTCACTGTCACTCTGCACGCACTGTCACTCTGCACGCACTGTCACTCTGCACGCACTGTCACTCTGCACGCACTGTCACTCTGCACGCACTGTCACTCTGCACGCACTGTCACTCTGCACTCACTGTCACTCTGCACGCACTGTCACTCTGCACGCACTGTCACTCTGCACGCACTGTCACTCTGCACGCACTGTCACTCTGCACTCACTGTCACTCTGCACTCACTGTCACTCTGCACTCACTGTCACTCTGCACTCACTGTCACTCTGCACGCACTGTCACTCTGCACGCACTGTCACTCTGCACGCACTGTCACTCTGCACGCACTGTCACTCTGCACGCACTGTCACTCTGCACGCACTGTCACTCTGCACGCACTGTCACTCTGCACGCACTGTCACTCTGCACGCACTGTCACTCTGCACGCACTGTCACTCTGCACGCACTGTCACTCTGCACGCACTGTCACTCTGCACGCACTGTCACTCTGCACGCACTGTCACTCTGCACGCACTGTCACTCTCACTCTGCACTCACTCTCACTCTGCACTCACTCTCACTCTGCACTCACTCTCACTCTGCACTCACTCTCACTCTGCACTCACTCTCACTCTGCACTCACTCTCACTCTGCACTCACTCTCACTCTGCACTCACTCTCACTCTGCACTCACTCTCACTCTGCACTCACTCTCACTCTGCACTCACTCTCACTCTGCACTCACTCTCACTCTGCACTCACTCTCACTCTGCACTCACTCTCACTCTGCACTCACTCTCACTCTGCACTCACTCTCACTCTGCACTCACTCTCACTCTGCACTCACTCTCACTCTGCACTCACTCTCACTCTGCACTCACTCTCACTCTGCACTCACTCTCACTCTGCACTCACTCTCACTCTGCACTCACTGTCACTCTGCACTCACTCTCACTCTGCACTCACTGTCACTCTGCACTCACTGTCACTCTGCACTCACTGTCACTCTGCACTCACTGTCACTCTGCACTCACTGTCACTCTGCACTCACTGTCACTCTGCACTCACTGTCACTCTGCACTCACTGTCACTCTGCACTCACTGTCACTCTGCACTCACTGTCACTCTGCACTCACTGTCACTCTGCACTCACTGTCACTCTGCACTCACTGTCACTCTGCACTCACTGTCACTCTGCACTCACTGTCACTCTGCACTCACTGTCACTCTGCACTCACTGTCACTCCGCACTCACTGTCACTCTGCACTCACTGTCACTCCGCACTCACTGTCACTCTGCACTCACTGTCACTCCGCACTCACTGTCACTCCGCACTCACTGTCACTCCGCACTCACTGTCACTCCGCACTCACTGTCACTCCGCACTCACTGTCACTCCGCACTCACTGTCACTCCGCACTCACTGTCACTCCGCACTCACTGTCACTCCGCACTCACTGTCACTCCGCACTCACTGTCACTCCGCACTCACTGTCACTCCGCACTCACTGTCACTCCGCACTCACTGTCACTCTGCACGCACTCTGCACTCACTGTTTCTGCACGCACTCTGCACTCACTGTCACTCTGCACTCACTGTCACTCTGCACTCACTGTCACTCCGCACTCACTGTCACTCTGCACGCACAGTATCGGGCTTGTCTGGTTCTGCACCCACCTCAGGGTTCCGGGTGGGGCGATCCTGCCACCCCCCTTGTCGTATCCAGGTGTCTTTCTTCCCTGTGCTCAGTCTTCAGTCGCTCCGAAGCCCGTCCCTTGGAGCTATCCCAGGCGGGTCTCTGCCAGCAGGGGCGTGTTGTGCGTTTGCAAGTGGTCTATCTCCGTGTGGCCCTTGAGGTCAGGGTTGGCTGAGGTGGCTATCTCATCCCTTCTCCTTCCGCCCGGTTCATGAATATGGTCCGGCCCTCTCCCGTGTAGCGCTTGTCCTCTCACAATGACCCCTGGTGCAGGGGGGGGGGGGGCACTATCTCTTCTTCCAGTTCCTAGTATCCCCACTGCTGCTTCAGGGCCTTCTTCCCCGTTCGGCTGTGTGCCTTGTCACGTAGGGGGAGGGGGGGCAATGTCCGGAGTCTCACCCCCTGCCGCTCTCGTGATCGTTCTGCTCTCCTTTCCCTGCGTGGCCCCGATTCCTTGCTAGTGTCGTCCCTGGCGGGGTCAGCCTCCGCTGCTGGTGCCTCCCGTAGTCTGTCGCCTGCCCCCGTGTCTCGTGTGTCCTCCCCACCGGCCGTTCCACAGGCGGGAATGTGTGTATGGGGGGTGGGGAGAGGGCACCTCCGTCGATGCGGGTGGCACTAATGGGAATTCGGGGGTATGCACCGGACCGGTAGGCCACTGGCGCAAGGCCTCCCCCCAAGCGGTCCCTTCCTCCGCTTTTGACTCCTGGGCTCACCTCCGTTGTAGGCGTCCAATCTCGCCTGCGGGAACGGACCAGCTCCGCCGATCCAAGCGCCCGCGGTTTTCGTCGTTGGAGGGGGAGGGGTGCGGGGGGGAGGTGAAGGGATCCCCCCGCTCTCCGCTCCCGGGTAGCATCTCCACCAAGCGCCGTGCCTCGCGGGTGGGACCCGTTCCGCTTCTCCCTCGGTCTCCGCGTCTGTGGTCCGGAACCTCACTCAAACGGCCGCCATCTTGGTAAAGGCGGCCGGAATTCAGTCCGGAGCTGCTGCTACTTCGCGGACGCCTCTCTCCGCACCTGAATGAGGCCCGGGCTCGGTCTGTCGCGCCGCGATTCCGGCTCCGCCACAGCAATCAGGCCGCCTCACAGGTCAGGTTCGCTTCGCCACTACGGTTGCTCAGCCCCTCGTCGCGGGACCTTAACTCAGTTATATAATAGTATGCACTTAATTGAGACTGAAAAATATAAGGCTCGCAATTAAAAAAGAAAAAACACAAGACGCCGGTAACCGGAGCGCGGTCGCGGAAACTGAGAAGCAGCCTTTGTTGTAAGCATTTTTTATGCAGCGTTTTGCGCCGGCCTGCGAACAGGAAGTCAGGCAGGCCGGGCGGGACAACCGGAAGTAGGAGGGCGGGAGCCTACCCCGCCTCCCACGGAAGAGCCGCGATTGTTTGGCGCACCGGAGCAGGCAGGAGCCTACCCTGCGCCCCGGTGCCGAAGAAGGGAAGAAGAGTCTTGCTGCCGGTGGGAGCCGCTGCACTGAGGATGCCGGTGAGTGGGGCTTCGCCTTGTTTGGGGGGGGGGGGGGGGGGGGGGTGTATGCGTGTGGCTGTGATGTGCGCATGCGTGAATGTTGACGCGCGTGCACGCAGCTCAATCCAGCCGCTCGTCACAGTTTTGTGTCCCTCATTCCCCCGTGTCAGACGACTATAAGTCTCCAGCCTGGACGCATCCTTCGGATGCGATGTCCAGGCGAGACCTAAAAACTAAGCCTCAATAAAAAGTTTCCAATGGTATGCAAATGGTCTTTAAAGACCTGTGAAAAACGTGGGTGTGCTGGAGTCTTAATAAGACTCCAGACACTGCCCAGCCGAGCCCCCAGTAGCACACCCACTGACCTCTGGCCCCACGGCACTCTGAGGACTTCGGCGTAAATTAAGACAGTCTGGAAATGCAGCAAATAAACATCGCTGCACTTCCAGGCGTCTTCATTTACAAGTACTTCCAGAGGCCTTTGCGCCCCCCTGGGAACCCATCCACGCCACCCCCAGGGGGGCTCGCCCCACAGTTTGAAGACCTGTGACCTAGAGAAACAGTGCCCGACATGCACTTCAAGTCATTTGATCCATCTGCATATGATTGTACCACACTAACCATCAAAGGACAAAACAGTGGCTACATTGTAACATTTACAACAACAAAACCTCCATGCAGGAGCCTCGGCCAAACTCCCGAAACGACTTCAACGCATTCATAACACCTCTGCACGCCTGACCCTCGCTGCAGCCACATCACACCTCACCTGGGAGACCTACACTGGCTCCCAGTCAACAAAAGGATAACTTTCAAGCTCCTCACCTACGCACACAAGGCACTCCACAATACCGGGCCAGCGTACCTCAACAGACGAGTGAGCTTCTACACCCCCACCCACCAGCTTTGTTCCGCCGACCTCGCCCTCGCCACCGTCCCCCACATCCGAATAGCGACCTCCTGCGGCAGATCATTCTCCCACCTCGAAGCCAAGACCTGGAACACCCTCCCCACCCACCTACAGCAGACCCAAGACCTGCTGACCTTCAGAAGACTCCACAAGACCTGGCTCTTCGAGCAGTAGCAGCATTTACCCCCCCCCCCCCCAGCGCATTGAGACCTTCACGGGTAAGTAGTGCGCTCTACAAATGTTCTGATTGATTACCATTTTTTAGCGAGTCCAAAGGGAAGGGAAGGGAAGGTAGGAAGGAACACACACCCAACCCCCAAAACAGAAGCCCATAATTCCCCCTAAAGAAGAAGTCCTGCTCACAGTTTGGCAACAGAAGATGATCTTTAATATTGTGGCCTTTGGCTGTCTTTAAGAGCCTTATCCAAGAAAGGGTCATTGGAGATCAAACATCATACTAACTGAAAAGGCGTTGCCGTACAAGAAAATCCCCGTCTTATTTGTGGCACGGTAGTGGAAGTGAACGACAGGTAGCCAATCCACATTTATGAAGATCAATGGCTATAACATTTTATGAATAAAGATCTTACAATATCCACACTGGATGCTTTTAAAAAGTCAACAAACGCATCTGATAAATTACATGGCCTTCCTTGAACTAACCTTAAAGTATCCCCCGAAAAGGGCGGTATTTGTTGAGTTTCAAAGGCTGTTTGAAAGAGAACTAGATGTTCTATCTAGCTATTCCCATCAAAAAACTTAAACATCACTTCTCAGCACTTCGAAAAATGTCTGCCTCTGCGCCTTGCAATAATCTCTTAAAAAACACATTAGTGCAGCTGAGGAAGGTTGCTTTATCTTAATATCTGCTACTTCCCTACATACAGAGAAAGAATGCTGGGTGAGCGATTTTTCCAAATAAAATTAACTATCATGAAATGTAATGCAAATAACAGCGTTAATTCGAGATGTCGCGACTAAAACTTGACAAAGATAAAAATGTGTATTTACAAAACCACGTGAACCATACACGATGTCTGTGTGTCAGACTGAATATCCTTCTATTGAATACAATTGCATCCTAGCCACTCACGAGGCGGCAGCACTAAAAGTCAGGCCGGTATTTGAAACCACCCAGGGCCGGCTTTAGGCATGTGCAAGCTGTGCACCTGCACAGGGCCACCAAACCCCAGGGGCCACCACGCCAATATATATCCTTAATATATTAATCCTCTGAGGATGGATACATATTTGTGTGGTGGCCCCTGGCAGGGATTTGGCGGCCTCCGGCTCTGTTCCACTTCTAAACACCCTGACCCCCTCCCCTCTTTACTGGCCTGCGCGCTCCGCCCCGCCTGGACCCCCTCTTCCGGGCCCCCTACCTACACTCCTTGCCCAGGGCCACCATGAGCCTAGAGCCGGCCCTGAACCACCAGCCCATCTTTCAAAGCACGGAGGCTGGCAGCTGGTTGAGGAAGAAGCAGGGGTCCCCTGGCAGGCTCTCCCGCAGGAAGGTACAGTGAGACTGTAGCCCCCCCGTGCGTCCTTCAAGGGCGTCATCGGTGGAGCGCACACTGATCTCCGGGCCTTCGTTAGTCCCATTGCCCGAGTCTGTGATGCATCATGGGCTCAGTGGCCCCATTCATGGGAGGCCTCATTCCCATGCAAGTGAGAGAACATGGGTGCAAAACTTGCGCCGGTAAAATAAATATTACAGAAGGGGCAGAATAAATAGAAGGGAAACCACCACATAACACTGTAGCACCTCAGATGTCCGCAGTGTGTTGGAAAGAGCTGCACTGTGCCTTACAAAGGCAGAATCCAGCGGTTCTGGAAGGCTTCTGCATTCCACACATGCATGTAAAGATGTATACCAGGAACGATTCAAATCGCCCTATTCCTCGCATATGAAGACAGGCTAGAGGATGTGGCGTGACAGCCAGAGCAGCTTACTTTGGAGTAGATAACCAGGTTCGAGTCTCAGCAGCAGCTCAACATCCTGTGATTCTGGGCAAATCACCTAAATGCAGTCACCCAATTGCCCCGTGGTTAACTACATAAAAAACACACAAACATAACATTATTTAAAGTGCTCCCATGCCTAAAAACAATGTAAGTATGTAACGTAACTGGAGCTCATGTAAAGCACTCCAATACCGTCGGGTGGCGTTTGCTCTATATACCACTGCAAACAAGCATTGGCATAGCCAATAGTTCTCGCTATTGGGACCTTATAAGTATTTAATTTGCAGCACAATATCCTTGGTGCAACAACATCACCTATGCTACACGTACAACACCGAGGAACCAGAATGGGTGAAGGAATGAGTGGGCGTGGAGTTTGTCAGTGTGATGGGGGGAAAGGGATGAGTTTCTCTCAGTAGGAGAGAAATGGGGAAGAAAGAGGGCAAGAAGCAGGTGTGATCGATGTATTAGTGAGGTTGAGTTATTTACAATGTGTTGCATTAATGGAAAGTTATGTTACATACCTCTCGTAATAAAAATGACTATTTCTGCTTACAAAGTGATAGTGGTATGGGATTTATTATGGGAACATATCGTGCACAGCCTCCAAAGGGGGGTGGATCAGATGTACACACTACTGCGTGTTCCTCGATGTGGAAATATTTAACATCTCCGGGGAGGGGGGGTGGAGGTGGACAGGATGATTGCAGGGCTGCTCTTCTCAGTGAAGGTGGAAGTCTGGAAGGTGGATTGAAGGCTCATTCAGCGAGCAGGGGCGGTGGGTGAGCGACGCTACTGGGAAACACCTCGCCTTTATTGAAGTGCGAAATAACAAAACCACGGAAACAGCAACAAATGTATGGACTTCTCCAATAATAGCCTAATTTGGCAATGATATAGCGGCCGGCCCGTTGGGTTGTAGGCCAGATGCTGTGTAAAACAACAAGGAGCAATAAAGGTTTTGAAAAAAAAAAAATGCAAAGTTAAATCGAGAAATGGATGAGCTACGCATGCAGGGGCCCAGAAAACTTGCGCTAAGTGGCTATGTTCCCCCTGGCCCCTCACCTATGGTGGAGATGTAGGTGCTGTTGAAGTGGTCTTCCATGAAGCGGAGGATAAGGCAGGTCTTGCCCACCCCGCTGTCCCCGATCAGCAGCAGCTTGAAGAGGTGATCTTACCCCTTCGCCATCTTACAGCGGGAGAGCGCACTACTGAGGGGGAGGAGCTACATGAAAGAGGAGGCGGGCAGGGGTGGGGGGTGCTGAGCCAGGGCCAGACGGGGCACCCAGGAGAGGCCCAGGGAAGTGACGCCCCCGGAGGGGAGGCCTACCGACTGAGGAGGGCAGGCCAACCCGCCGAGAGGCGGCACCCCCTGAGGAGAGGGGGCCACCCCACGAGGAGGGAACACGGAGGCCAGAGAAACGACTCCCCCTGAGGCAGGGAGATAGAATGGGCCAGGGTCACAAGAGGGATGTATGGAGGAAGCCGCCCTCTGATGAGGGAGGGACATGGAGACCAGCCACCTCATGAGAGCTTAAGCCCACGGAGACACGCAAGGCCCAACTTTGAGAGACCTGGAGGCGTGCACCGGGGGGAGGCAAACAGAGCGGAGATGGGGGACAAGAGAGCCCTGCGTGTGAGAGAGGGAAGGTGGGGAACAGGGAGGGCCCAAACCGTGAGGAGGCGGGAACAGGAGTGTAGAGCCATCTCCTGAGAGGTTGGAGCTGACCCAGGAAGGCAGGGACACAGAGTTGCTGGCACGGACTTGGGGGAGGAAGGTAGGATTGGAGAGTGGCAAGGAGGAAGTGTAAGAGAAAGCATGGGAGCAAGAAGTAAACAAGTGGGGGAAGGGGGGGGGTGGGGAGTGCGTACACGCTAAGCAGCAAATGGAAATTTTTAAAAAAGCACGCGAGTGGTGTGAGCAAGGAGGAAGTGTAAGAAGGCATGGGAGCAAGAAGTAAACAAGTGGGGGAGTGCGCACGTGCTAAGCAGTAAAAGGATTTTTTTTTATTTTTTTTAAACTCTTTTTATTAACAGAAAACAGAAATAAAGGTTTGACGCAAGTGGTGCGCGAGCATTAGTGATCGCGCTGGAAGGGAGGTAGATGGCGGCTGCACGCGTGCACGTAAGCGTGCGCGCAAGCTTGATGCCAGCGAGGTCTGGCAGCAATTTGAAAACCACAATCCAAAATGCCTCACAGAGCAACGCATGAGCTAGCTCAGGCGAGACCTAAAAAGGGAATAAATAACACCGGAGAAGCAGCAACATTGGGAAAGGGGTAAAAGGGAGGGGAAAGAAGCACCAGGCACAAGGGTTAGTGGTAGGGGCACAGAAAGAAATAGTGCCTTAATCATTTTGCGAGAAACAAACAAATACCTAATTAAGTGGAATCAATCTGTACTTGGTCCGTATTCCAGGAAGGGAACGAAAGTCACTGCTTAGCCTGTTCTGGTCATTAAAGAGGCACCAAAGAAGAGTAACAGAGGACCCCATGAATGGTAAGCAATGGGCAGGATGCAAGCCCCTTGTTATACACAATAGTATCCCAAGCAAGAGCGCATGTACAAGCGGCTCATGTGCTGTCGCAGGCTCGATCTAAAAATCAAAGACAAGGAACACAGACTAATGAACACAAATAGCAAGCATTTTCAGTGCAATCAGTTTCACATTTGTGCATTTTAGAGCTACTGGCGTTGTAAATGACATTCTTTTACCCATGTGTTTTGTTTTAGAGTGTAGTGGATGTATGTGATTTGGAGTGGAATTGTTAGTGGTGTAATTGCATGGAGTGTAATTGTGTGGTGTTTAGTGTAATTGTGTAGTGGTATTATGTGGCATGGTGAATAGATAGGGGTGAGATCTGGACAGAATAGACAGAAAGAAAGATCAAGAGGGATAGGTAGAATGTGCACAGAGTGGTGAATGAACTCTCGACACAGTAGCAGAAGGAGTGTGTGAGAAAGAGAAAAAGAAGGGGAAAGCAGGCCACAGACGCATAAAGAGGGCGCACATGTGTATGCAGAAGACACCCCAAGAAGGAGGAGGAGATGATGGGTTTCAGGGAAGGAAATGTTGAAAAGGCACAGGAAAGAAACTGCTTAAAGACCCGAAGTGAACAAATATGAGAGAGAAGGTAAGAGTGTGTGAGTTTGCGAGGTGTAAGTGAGAGTACAAGAGAGGTAAAGAGAGAGAGGGTGAGTGGGAGGGGCATCCATTGGGGGAGACGAGAGGTGGACCAATGCACAGCGCAAAGAGGTACAGGAAGGTACAGTTAGGTAGCATTTGTGAGCAGGCAGTATCGAGAGAATACAGGGAATATGAGGGCGGGATGAGAGGAGGCAGTGGAAGTGCAAGATGAGAGGGAGTAGTGGGAGCGTGAGGGAGAAATGAGAGGGGCAATGGGGGTGTGGGGAGAGAGGATAGGGTTGTTGGAAGTGCAATGCAGATTTCGGTTGTATTGCAATGGTTTATTATGGAATTGTGTAGTGAAAATATGTGGCATGGTGTGCTGTGGAATCATGTGGACAGTAATCAAATGGTATTAACTGTAGTGGAATTATGTAGGGCAAGATGGTGTGTTATGAGCTAATTATGTGGAATGGTATTGTTGTTGAGTGACATATTGTGCAGTTGAATTATGTTTTGTGTTAAATTTTGTCAGGATGTTGAAATCTGTGGTGTGTATTGGAGGTATGTGGTGAATTGTAGAATTGTGTTGTGTAGTTGAAATACGTATGTGGTGTGTATTGGAAATGGGTTTTGTCGAATTGTGTGGTGTGAGTGAAATTATGCTTATAGGAATTATGTATCATAGTGTGTAGTGCATTTATGTCGTTTGCTGGCATGTCGCATAGAGTGCATTTATGGGATGTGTTTTTAGGTTGTATAGAGTAGTGAGTACATATTTGGAGTGTAATTATGTGGCTCTGAGTGGTATGTGGAGTGTAATTATGTTGTGTGGGGCAGAATTGTGTGGCATTGAATTGTGTAGTGTGTGGAACTATGTGGGATGGTTTGGAGTGGTTTGTGGCATGTTGCAAAGTTGAATTTATTTTGTGGGGTGTAATTTTGTGCAATGGAATTATCTGGAGTTGAAATGTGTTGTGTGGAGTGTAATTATATTGTTTGGATTGGAGTGCAATTATGTAGCATAGTTGTATTATGTGAAGAGGAACTTTGAAGCATGGAGCGGAGTTGAATTAGATGTAGATTATTTTACTGCTTTGTAATTATGTGGCATGGAGTGGAATGATGTGGAGCGAAAGTGTGTGCAGTTGAACTGCGTGGCTTGTTATTATGAGATAATAAAATGTGGGGTGTGTAGTGGGATTATGCTTCATGGATTTGTTTGCATTTTGGACCTTACAGCTCTATACTAATAATTGGGAAAATGAAACTATAGGCTCCGACAATCAAAATGCTACTGAGCATCTATGTAACTTATCTACATTATCAACACATACATAATATATATATATATATATATATACATACATACATACATACATACACACACACACACACATACATATATATATATATATATATACATACATATACACATACACACACACACACATATACACACACACACATTTTTTTTAAAAGCAGGACAACTTTTCTGCAACCTTAAGAAACCTAATGAACGCCAGCTTTCCGAGAACTTGAAGACAGCACTCATCTAATACTAACAATAACCGTGAACTTGAATTAAAATATTTGTAAGATTATTGTAACCACATTACATCAACAATATTACACACCTGAATAAGTCACCACGCCACTCGTCAGGCAGGGTCTCAGCGCAGGACCCCTCCAGCTCTCTACTACTGTTTTCTCGCAGTTTTCGTCTGACTGGTTTTGTTGTTTCAGCGGGGTTATGGTCAAGGGAAGCAAATACCGTCTGATCAATTGAATACGGTCTGACTCCGAATTTCTTTTCAGGTAAATATGTGCAACTGCTGATGAGCCGACAATCAACAGTAAACTTGCGTAAGCAGAGCTTTAAATGGCCTAGTTAATTAATATTATCTCATCAGTGTCTAGGTACATGCAACACCGTGCAAGAGAATGCCACGTAGGTAGGGATTTTAAATTATACAAAACACTGGTCCCTACATATGTACGGAATAAATTACAAACAAATAATCAAAACTCCTGATAAGTGTAATGTCTATTGTCCAGCCGGACAAGAAGTTTTAATTAAGCGTTCGAGTCAATAACACAAAAATATAAAGACACTGAAATAACAAGCAACAGACTGCTGCCATCGCCACCGAGCCGCCAGTCCCTCAAAAACGAACTATCATGTTCTTGTCAGACCTTGGATACAGACAACCCGCTTCCGAATAAGGCTGCATTTTGATTCCACCACGAGTGTCATTATCGCTCCACTATCCCTTTGTATTCTGAAGTTCACCGTGCTCGCAGTAATGCAGAATGGCATAGTGTTAATATCGTTTGAAATTTAAAATAAGACAACAATGATTGATTTTCTGTCCTGATGATGATGCCCACAATTTAAAAAGGCATCGAAACGTTGTCGACTTGCAAATAACCCCTTATGCAATATGAAATTGAAATATTGTAAAAATGCAAAGTTGTGGTTATGAAAATTCAATCTGTAAATACTGAATACAAGTTCACAGACCCATTGTAGCCTTGCCCTCCTGGCCATCGCTTTCGTTGTTTTGTCTTGTATGTTGTGGGTCACGGCTGTGCCCACTTGTTATTTCAGTGTCTTTATATTTTTGTGTTATTGACTCGAACGCTTAATTAAAACTTCTTGTCCGGCTGGACAATAGACATTACACTTATCAGGCGTTTTGATTATTTGTTTGTAATTTATTCCGTCCATATGTAGGGACCAGTGTTTTGTATAATATGCAAACTGCCCAAGGTCCCTGCAACATACCTTTAGGGTTCCCTTGGCTTTTGAAAAATGTAGGGATTTCAAGGCACAATACCTCGAACCTGTCTGAGTAAAAACCTTTACCTTTGTTCACAAAGAAAAAATAAGTGACGTGTTATAAAATACATTTATGTAGGTCTCCTGTGCGTTTCATTTATGCAAGTCGTCATAAGTGAATTGTATTAGCCCAAAAATATATTTCATATAATTGAAACGTCTTTCATTAAGAAATAAGTGAGGGCCCTCCGGTTTGCTCATCTTAAAAGAGCACATTCATTAACCCGTTGCATGCTTGTGACGGAACCGCTCCGTCACAAGCCACGGGTGAGCTGTGCTTGTGACGGAACGGTTCCGTCACGGCCCGCTCGCCGCACCTGCGCGGCGCGATTTCCGCGCATGCGCTGACTAATTAATGGGCGGGCGGGTTCGTGACGGAACCGTTCCGTCACAAGCACAGCTCACCCGCGAGCCGTGACGGAGCGTTTCCGTCACAAGCACGGGACTGCCACACGATCGCCCCCCCTTACCGCTGCGGCGGAATAGCCGCCGCAGCAAAGGGGTTAAAGACTCCTAGGGCCAGATGTATCAGCAAACCATTTTGCGATTTCCTAATTGCGAATCCCTGCGATTAGCAATTAGAAAATCGCAAAATGGAATGCATGAAAGTGTGTTTAACACTTTCTGCGATTCCTAGGGATTCACAAATGACCTACCTCATGAATATTAATGAGGTAGGTCGCAATTTGCGACCCCCTGGGAATCGCAAAAATCACATATATGGTGACCTGCTGGGGATAGCAGACCACCATGTCCGTGATTGCTTTTAAATAAATAAATCTTTTTTTTTTGTAAAACAACCCGTTTTCCTTAAAGGAAATGGGATGCTTTACAAAGGAGAAAATGAAAACTTTTCCTTTTTTTTTCTAAGAGAAGCCAGGGGTCCGTGGGACCACTACCAGCTCTTAGAAAATGAATTTACAGACATTCACAAAGGGGAGGAGGTCCCTTTGGGACCCCTTCAGATTTGCGAATTGGTTACCACCTACTTGAAGTAGGTGGTAAAATGCGAATATTTTGTGACCGCATTTCGGTCGCAAAACATTCATGCATACCAATGCGATTCGGTATTAGGAAGAAGCGCCCATAACAGGCCCCTTTCTAATAGCGAATCACAAACCCATTTTGCGATTCGGGAACAGGTTACCGAATCACAAACTAGAGTTTGCTGCATCGGAAGAGCATTTGTTTGCATTCGCCAACGGTCGATCGGCCGCTTGCGAAGGCAAAAAATGCTTGATGCATCTATCCCTTAATCTTCCACGTCTTATAAACAGTAATAGGAAAATTGTTCTGTGCCATTTATTTGTAGGGCTAGTTAAGTTTGCAGAAGAATATATCTAGTCAGCAACTAGGGGGGCGCTCGCTGTTTCTAAAGCATATTTTTCAACGGCTGCTGGCAGAGCGGTTAGAAAACAAAGACACTTCCTGTGATTGCAGAATGATAATTGAACAGAATTTACTCCATAGAAGTTTGCCTCAGCTAGGCGCATCTCAACCAAGGGGGTTAGGCAGCTGACTTAAATAAAATCGAGGATTGCTTTTTAGACTCCTTGTTTTAAATACACAAAGTTGCTGCTCTTCGCCGCTTGCCTCCCATGTCTGCTACCTATGGTGAAGGCCCATTTAAAAACACAAGCAGCGATTTCGAAGGCGGCCAAGCACTGTTTTGGGCGGGGTAAGGAGGTGGGAAGAGATGGCACAGGGAGATGCAGAAAAGCGTACGCATTTTTTACCAAAATAGCAGTGGCAGCAAAGACGTGGTAGCAGGGGTGCAAGGCACAACAAACAATATATGTACCCATTTCTTTTTTCAAATATATTATTTTGATGGAATGTAACCATGTCGTTCCCTTCCACCAGCTTCCCCTCTTCCACGTTTCCGCTATCCAGACTAATTTGAATATGGCCAGGTCTATACTGGGGTAGGATGGTGAGCAAAAGAATGATGGATTTAACCCAGATATCTTGACTGGGGGTGAATGTTTTGATTTGTTTTGCATTCCGTCCATCAAATGGATGTCTTTTGCTTTCTCACCCTAAGTGCGCCGGGAATGCCTGACGTGGGTCCCGGGCTCACTGTGCCACTGGATTCAAGCTATTGTGGCTGATGAGGGGTAAAACCCCAAAACCGGTCCTAGGATGCTTGTTTATGGTCCAGGGAGGACCTGGCTTGGCAGTTTGGGCTGGACTCTTCCCATGAGGCAGAGGGTCAAGACTTATTTGCATATGGCCAGGTCTAAACTGGGGTGGCATGGTGAGCAAAAGAATGATGGATTTTACCCAGTTCTCTTGACTGGGGGTGAGTGTTTTGATTTGTTCTGCATTCCCTCCATCAATTGTTTGTCCTTTGCTTCCACGATTTTGCTCGCACTGCTGTGCTCGAACATGGCTCCCCAGAGGGAGAGGATGAGGTGCAGTGGTCAGAGCTTCCGACTCAGGAGCTGGGAATCTGCGTTTGATTATCAGTGCTAGCTCAACATCCTGTGGTTCTAGGCAAATCACTTAATTTCCCCCAAGAGCACCTGGATAGCGGACCAAAATAAATCTACTAATGTAACTGAAATTAAAGCAAAAGAAAAACAAGCAGGGTCTTGGAGGGGTGGTGTGGGGTGGTCAAGCAGTGTTGTGTGAGGTGTGTGGTGGGACACCCAAACGAAGCGACCGAAGTTTCATGCACGAAGTAAACAAAACAGAACACTAAACCAGCTGAGGCAGGCCAATAAAAGCAATAGGAGTACTCCAAAAGTATAAATAACCTGAAGAGTAAGAGCACATATAACTGGGCAACCCTCTTGGGAGGATACAAATGGAGGGACTTCTAAATTTATTCACTAATCAAAAGCAGGCATTTCCAAAGGACTGTAAGGAGATCAAATAAAAACAAGCATTGGAAATGCAATATGTCTCGCATTAGGAAAGTTTGAGCTATTTGTCTTATAAATGATTTTTTTTCATTGTGTTGTTTTTTGTAATAGCTAAATTAATAGCTGTCATTTACAATGCCAATAGTTATGACTTTCTCAAATGTGACACCTATAGCATTTGTAATGCAACATGTTTTGTATTTACGTGACAGATGTATTGATATTACAAATAACAATGGCTTTTAATTTTTTTAAATAATACTTAAATAATTTATTTAATTTGTAATGGCAATAGCTTAACCTTTTGTAAATAACTTGTGAAGATTATGTTCAGTGTTTTTTATTGTGACGAAAATCCAAGAACTTAAGTGAAATATTAACATCTTTTTGTGATTTGTAATAAAGCTTGAAAGCTTGAAAACAGCTTGAAACATTGAAAGAACATATTTGAACCAGTGATGCTGTGGTGGTGCTGAGTCATGCTGTGGTGGCGCTGAGTCATGCTGGGGTGGCGCTGAGTCATGCTGGGGTGGCGCTGAGTCATGCTGGGGTGGCGCTGAGTCATGCTGGGGTGATTAACCATTTGGTAGCATTGTAGTGTTACCTTAGCACTGTCAGATGTTCATTTGGACTGTATTATCTGAAGCCTAAGAAGCACTTTGTCTGCCTGAATGAAGTCCCCAAGGTTTTGAAACTATCTCTGGTGTTGAACACAGACCTTCCTATGGGTATCTAATTTCTTTATTTAAAGAGTTTTTCATATAGCGCTGGCAAGACCAGAGTGTATCAGAGCGCTTTAAAAACATTTGATTTTCAAATATTGTCAAAGGTAGTGTTGGATAAAAATTGTTACAGAGTGCAGTTTTTTTTTTTAAGTCACATTAGTTACAGATTAAAAGTTATAGAATAGAGTCTTTTTAAAGTCAAATCAGTGCAATTCCTGGAGAGGGATAAACAATGTAGTGAAACTCAAGGAGGAGCTTTCAGTTGGGATTCAGGTTGTATGATGGACTTTAAAGCCTGATGTGCTGATTGAGAAGATATTTTAATTGTTTTTTGTAGCTCACGAAGGAGGGTTTGAGATTCCACGACAGAGAGGGGCTGTGAAGGACGGAGAGGCGACAGGCAAGGCCACGCATGGCGGACCTCAAAGGAAGGGTGGGAGCGCAAACGCGCGGCGGACATCAAAGGAAGGGTGGGAGGGGGAAACTAGCGACGGGGTGGAGGACGCGCATGAAGTGTCAGCAGCAAGGTGGTGGGAGTGACAGGCCAGCAACAAACGGGGAAAGGACATGCATCAAAGGAAGTGAGGTGGTGGTAGGGACAGTCAAGCAATGAACAGAATGCAGACTCTGAAAAGTAAGTAAATAAATAAAGTATCTTACACGTGCATGTTCAATGGAAGGAGAGTGGCAGGAGGAAGCAGTACTTGGTTCAATATCCAAAACAAGGACGAAAACGTGGGTGACTGCAGAGGCAGAGCCGTAAAGATCCGTCTCTGGGAGGCGTCAGCACGTCTGTACTTCCCGACTAAAAAAGCCTACATAAAACATGGCGCGTGCGCTGCTGCTTCTTGATGTAACAGAGAGGGGTCACCTCTGGACACCACAGGGTGGTAGAAAGGTGGGAAGATGGAGGGAACAGAGGACTGACTGGGAGAGGAGCAAGAAGGTACAAATGAAACTAGAACTAATGAGGGGCTGAGATAGTGGACTGAGAGTGGCAGAGGAGAGGGGGGCAGGCAAGTGTAAACGTGAGAAAGTAAGGCGAGAAAGAGAAACAGTACGAGGGAAAGAGGAAACCTGCCCTTTTCTTGACAACTACCTGCATTTTAGCCTCTCCAATTAGCATACATTTGCACACAGAATGAAAAAAACAGATGCCAGCATATTTTTGGTGGAGCGGCCGGGCGGTGAATAGGAGGCAATAGAAAGAGACCATCTGATGATGTCATAGAGAGATGAGAGGGTGTGAGCAGAGGGAAGATGACGTGGGGAACAGTTCCAAAGCTAAGAGGAACGAAGGGAGAAAGTGCGGGAGCAGCTGTGATTGCACGGGGACGAAGAGCATCCAGCAGATACGGAGACAGAATAGTTTGTGCAAGGGAGAGCACGAGTATGGAGACAGAATAGTGTGTGCAAGGGAGAGCACGAGTGTGTGCAAGGGACAGCACGAGTGTGTGCAAGGGACAGCACGAGTGTGTGCAAGGGACAGCACAAGTGTGCACAAGGGGATGAAGCTAAGGAGTACCAGCCGATGGAGCCATTTAAACACGACGCACAAACATAATTGGAGAAGGAACCGGAAGTCATGGAATGGGTGAAAGGGAATGGAGAGTACTGCAGTGGAAGAAGATCTGACCAGGAAGTGAGTTGCGGAACTGAATGTGGTTTAAGGAGTTGCAAAGAGTAAGTTTGAAAACTCAACAAGGTGGAAAAGCAGTAGTCAACGCATGCAAAACAGGGTAATATTTTGGTAGGGAATCATGTTGGCATGGCATGTGAGAATATTTAGCAGGTTAACAGGCAACATAAAATAAAAAATAAAAAAACTATTTTAAACAAGTTTAAAAAAAAAAACAAGTTAAAACGAGACACGGCATGGCGGCCGTGAAAGTGAAATTACGGCCGGCCGGCCGTGAATAATTAGGGGAGGAGAAATGCCTGAGGGCAGAGCGCACGCTGGGGGAAGCTGTGGGAGGGAAGCAGATGGCTTTGATGCGTGCACGCGCTTTTCACGGGCACTGTATCAAATCGCAACTTTGGTTAAACTCTGGATAAGCCCCTATATCTCTCGCCAGCTCGAATGCGCAAGCGCATCGGCAGGCGAGACCTAAAAAGTCAGGAGTTACTTCTGTGACATTTCCAGACGACTGGCTCTTTAATCCCAAAGGGTTTTCCTGGACCGAAACACCTTACACGCGTTGCAGTCAGCTTCCTTATGGTCGGGTGAAAGGCACAGATTGCACACTGGGTGTTTTGCGTGGCAATGCGGGCAAAACCTGAAGGGTGTACCTTCCATTAGAAAAACATTTTAGATGGAGCCAGTGACACGCGGGAAGGCTGACCCGAGACAGACTGAGCCCGAAGGGGGGGTCGGTCAAAGCCCGAACAGACAAATTGGAATATAGCACAGAAGTGGAGAGCACGATCAAAAACAAAACTATCAAGGACAGTACAGAAATCAAAGATTTGTACCAAACGGAGTTGAAAAAGAGCAGAGGCACACATATCCGAATACAATGGCGGAGAGAAAACAATGAAGTCAATGCTCATGAACAATATTGCAAAGAGGAGGAGTCACTCGACAGTGTGACTGGAAAGACTTCTTCGAAGGAAAACAACTTGCACAACTACGGACCCAACACTAGGTGGCAGCAGTAGGTAGAGCATGTGTATCTACAGCCACACATGCCATCAAACTTTTTGTAACATTTATTAGGTCTATTAAAGTCATTCCTACCATGAAGAAACACTGCTTAAGCCATGCTCATTCCAAATCTGAGATTCATATATTTTATGTGTTAAACTAGCACCCCATCTTACTAAACAGTTAAATTCTACATGAATGTAATAAAACTCCCTCTGCCTAATTAGGATCAGGTGAGCTATCTGTACATTCTCAGTATGTGAGGAAAAGTAGTTCAGAAGATAATCAACAGTATGCATTTGTTAAGAGTAGGCCACTCAAGAACTATAACTGTACTTTAAGTTTAGACTCTTGCAACCCTTGCGAAACAAGTCTAAAACACTGGCTTAGTAATGAAAACAAGCACCTTAAAAGGAGGAACATTTTATAAGTACTGTGGTTTCTTACCTAGTCAATGCAGATGAACGACTTTGTGCATATATTTCAAATGAAGCCCTTTGTAAAAAGGTATGTGGTAGTTGTACCTTATCACCAGCAAATATTATCCGACTCCCAAAGCATCTGTTTCAAAACAACTCCAGCTAGATACGCATTCTGAAAGCCAGGTGTGCAGTGCAGTATTTCAAACGCAAAGCCTTTCGATCAACCAGTATCATGCATGCATCCAAGAATTTTATTCCCAGGAGGTTTGAAACCTCACTTGTTTCAAAATGCTCTACCGCGCGTGGATGCGAGAAATTAGCCATATCCACACACAGCCAAGCAAAATCCAGTGATGTATTATGAGGACAACCACACTTGCTTTCCTGTACTATTTTCATAATGATAGATGCATAATTAGTCTGACAATGTACTCCCTTTGAGGGATAATGGGAAATTAAAATATATCCTGAAGGAAACTTAAATTCTGCAAATGTATTAAGGCAAGTGAATGGCAGCTGAGTGAATGAAAAACAGAGAAGCCTTTTTTAAAGTAGCATTCTAGTCTGACTGGTTGCAGAATCTTACAAACCAGTAATCTCTTCACAGCTCTCGTGCATATTATTAACGCAATATCAATGATATGAATCAAACTCCTTAAAGAAACGTGATGAGGACTATGGTCTATTGAGCACCAAAAATACATCCTTAGAGAATTCCAAAACAAGTAAGCTACTGAGTGCGGAGGATCTTTCACTATCAACATACACTTATGACTGTGGCCATAACCTTTAAATCCTATATTCGAACATTTTTGGGACAAAACCATATCTAGATTAAAAAAAACACAAATAGATACTTCTAAGAAAAGGGATTACTGCCGCCATACTTCATGCTACACAGGGCCAGAAGTCCACAGGTTTCATTGAAAGATTGAAAAAGCTGTGTAGGTGTGTGCCAGCTTAAATGAAGAAAAATGATATACAGATGATCATATGTATAAATAATATGCAAAGTGATAGTATGTCTGCACCCAAAGTACAAGACAATATTGGAGTCAAAAACGTGATAAGCTACAGGCATATCAGTGTCTTAGTTCATGATTTCCCGTCTTACCTGCCTACGTTTGAATATGCAAAAGGTTTCCTGACCGAAAATGATAGCTAAAACTTTCAGTTTATTTACATATAAAACAAGGTATTACCCGTGAAAGGAAACCCGGGGAGGTGTCCTGGCTTTCTATGGGCAACATAAACCCGAACCGCCCCTTGTTCTCTGCACTGACTGAGCAGACAACTGCTGTCAGGGAGGCATTTCAGCGGAGCAGCAGTGAAATGGATCCAAAAAAAGCAAACAGCATAGAAAGCGATCGCTATGGTAAAACAAGTATATGAAAAACGGGCCGCCGCGGCGACCCGGAAGCTCTTGCCCGGCCGGCCAATCCGCTCGCGGCCGACCGGAAGTCCTGTCTCCTGAGGTCCGGGAGAAGAAAGCCTGCCGGCACATGGAGCGCCCTGCCGGTCCTGGGTAGCCCGGGTCCCCAGGAGGGGGCCCGGGGAGAAGGAGCAGTGTGGCGCCTGTTGCGGGGCTCCTCTGACCTGAGGGAGCCCCGATCCAGAAGAGGAGACGCGCCGTGAGGAGCAGAGTGCGAGAGGAGCCCCGCCGGAAGAGAGCAGCCGGTGAGTGGGGCCCAGGGCTGATGTGAAGTTAGAGTCCCCCGTAGGGGACTCCGTGCCTGCCTGTGTGTATGCCTGGGGGGTACTGGGGGGTGGGGGGGGGGGGGGAGGAGTGTGTGCGCGGGGGGGGGTGTGCGCGGGGGGGAGTGTGTGCGCGCGAGGGAATGTGTATGCGCATGCGTGACTGTGTGTGAATGAGAGAGAATGCGAGGCAGGGGATAGCACGGCGACGTGCGCGCCCTCGAGGAGGAATCTGAGACAGCGAAGCTCGTGCTTGAACGCTGTCTCACATTCCCCCAGACACGCCAGCAAAAGATGTCTTCGCAGACAAAAACAGGCTTCGCCTGCTTTTTAGGTCTGCTCGACCTAAAAAGAGGGCAGTTTGTTTTTTGAGGTTTATATGGCCGAACTCAACCCAAACGTATCAGAGCGCTTTACATGAGCACCAGTTGTGTTACAGGTGGATACGTTCATTTTGCACTGGGTGATTAAGTGATTTGCCCAAAATCACAGGATGCAGAGCATCCCTGCAGAGACTCGAACCCAGTTCCCCAGCTTTGAGGTCGACCAATCTAGCCGCTAGGTCACATCCTCCCCCATATTGAAGTATGTATTCTATATACACCATGTCTCCAAGAGACCGCGCATGCGCTGCCTAGGCAAGACCTAAAAATGAGGGGATCACCCTCAGATAAATGCTTTGGTGTCACGGTTACCTAAAAAACTAACAAATAAAGATCATGGACTAGCAAATTAAAAAAGCATTGAAGAACAAGCATTGGCACCAGAAAAGGCTTTTAACAACGTGGCTCTACAGACACCAGTGAATTTAGGCACCAAATAAATCATTTTACATGCACTCGGTCACTCATCCTTGCACTCATTCATACAGTCATTGACCCACTGACTCAACTTTGCATTTTTACACTTTCATTCACAATAAAACATAGACACAAACTTAACAAGCATAAATAATATAAGTTAAAAGAATAAAAGTAGAAAAATGAAAACGTGCCTCTGTCTAAAAGTGGGAAACATACACTTTACAAAAAAAATAACCATATTTTAATGTTATAATACATAGTGTATCTTTATTTAAAAAATCCTACATGACAGTCACATTTAGAAGTATGCTGAAGGGGTAAAACAGTGAAATGCCATACACAATATTGTTCCAAGATGGACGCTCTAAAGGCATCGCATTGGGTGGCGATCATGAAAAAGTACTGTGCATAGGGTTTCAGTGGTGTACCAACACAAAATGGCCGATATAATGCTTCCTAATGTGGAGGCCATATTGGCACGGTTATTGATGCACTACGGATGATAGGATTCCAAGATGGCTACTTAGTTTAGAAGCAGTTGCCATGCAGGATAACTTGCACGAATGATGAAATGCGCGGTAAGCCAGCAACTCAGTAGCACTGTCGGGAAAGCTGTAGGATACTCTAAAAATAAAATGCAGACCGAAAGATGTGAAAAGGGTCTAATAATAGGAAAAAATGGAAAACTAAAGTTAAAGAGCTAACTCAGCAGCTCTGGGACTAAAGCACACTCATTTTCAGGCAGATGTTGATAATATGACCATACAAAATGCCAACACTCACAGGCCATTTTGCCCCCTGCTGTTAAGGGTAGAGGAAGAATGTGAACGACTCTCGAACAGACCAAAGAGAGATGAGGGGTTGCTCAAATACCTTTTGAAATGGTAATGTACATATGTATATGTATGTATTTTTTAATGTATTTGATTAGAAGATAATGACAGACAACTGAATCTATCAGGCCTTCCTAAGAGAATCTAACAATAATGATCACAGTCATTAGCAGCCATTTTACACCTTAGGTCTAATTCACCCGCTGATCCTTGCCCCACTAGTGTATTAGTTATGGAGGCAGAGGCAATGAATCCATGGGTGAACACGCTACTGAAAGAGTCACTGACCACTGCGATAGTCCCTAAAGACTGGAAATAGGCAAAAATTCTCCCGCTGTTAAAGAAGCCTTCAGCTGGCCCCAATTTACCCAGCAACTATAGGCCAACCTCCATGCAGCTTGCAGTCTCCAAGATCTTGGAGACCTAAATTAAGAGGCAGCTCTCTTGTTATCTGGAGATTAATAATCTCCTTAATTTTAGTCAGTCGGGCTTTGGGGAGAACTTACTAGAGGTGGCTGAGGAAATCAAAGGCACATTGAATGTCAAGGGGAAGGCGGTGCCGAGATTGTTAGATCTGTCTGCCGCCTTGGATACGATCCCCCATTCCTTCCTCCTAAAGAGTCTCTCGAGGATCAGAGTGAAGACTCATGCCCTTAGTTGGCTGACCTCCTTTTAAGACCATAGAGACCAGGAGTTCTGCCTACATCAGAAACAATTGATTTACAAAACCGAAAAAACTGAATCTTTCTTTTTTGGCCCTACAGAGCCCACTGGCTGGTCGGCATGCTGGCTAGATGGTTCTGTTCCGCCTGTGTCTTGTATAGATACAGCCAGGAGCTTGGAGTTTAACAAATGCATGTCCTTCCAACCCCAGATTAGTATGGTTCCTGGCATGTGCTTTGGTATCATAAAAGCGCTTAAAATGTTTGTTTTTTATATCCTTTTCAGCCAGGAAAAAAGTTATTCAGGCCATGATAACAGCTCGCCCGGATTATGCTAATGACTTGTATCTTGGCCTTCCAGAATATGCCATCCATAGACTTCAAGTAGTGAAAAATGCTGTGGCAGGACTGTTACTGAATCTGAAGAAAACAGCGAAGATCTTGAGTCACCTCTCCTCTGTGCATTGGCCCCCAGTAAGGAAGAGAAGCGTGTTCAAAACCTTGGTGCTGATTTTTCGTGCTCTCCACAATCGTGGCCCATGCTATCTGGCTTCTTGCATTCTTTAATACAACCCAGAGAGATGCCTTTGGTCTTCACATCTGGCTTAGACTAGAGTGCAGTGGTGTAATGGGGAAAGAGCAGCACAAATTTTGGAGGCGGCAGCAACCCCCCTGCTCTTACCCACAGCCATCACGGTGTAGCCGCTGCAGGAATTTCCAGCACTGCTCTTCCACTTTTACAAATGGCCTCCGCTCTGCAGGGCAGTCGCCGCAGGGCCACAGGCAGCAAACTTTCTAGCTACGCCACTGCTAAGAGTCCAGAGAGTGAGACTGTCAAGGGTTGGTGAGCAGTCTTTTTCCTTTTAGGGCCATCTGCATGGAATTCTCTTCAGGTACACGAGGCAGGAAACCTTGGAACCTGGCTATTCACTTTGTAACTTGGCTTGCGGATGGATTAGCGCCAGGACACTCCTGGGAGCATCTGTGCACTTTATAAATCGGTTATCATCATCAAACTATGTTTTCACAATGCAATCTTTTACCCTAGGGATTTGTCAAATGGGATAACCAACACAAAATCCTGGTCTGCTAAGGTGATCGATAACATTCTATATAACATAACGTCTGTGTACCTATATTTTCACAAAAGTCTGCCTCATTGCTTTTGTCCTGGATTTGAATAATAAACAGATTACAGATGGCAACTGTGGTATCTGACAAATTTTCCTGATGCACCAATCAGTACTGTAGCCTTTATCATCAAATAGTCCCATTAACAAACTCCAACACACTGTATTGAGCATAAGCTTTCCCACAAAGCATCTTTTAGGTATCCAGTAATAAAATTACAAATACAAACAAAATTAAAAGTGGTCATAAAAATATACAACCTCGCCTAATATTGTTTAAAAGGATTATCAGAGAGAAAATCTTCTAGCCTCATGGTTTGTCAGGAGAGGAACGTTCACCAAAATCTTTGTCTAATACAGTAATCTCCAAGATTCAACATAGTAAGATACCAGTCTACAGACTTCAACTTCGTCTAATAATAATGCACTGTTAAATGGCAGTTGGCTTTAACATATGATTTTCAAAATACATCAGGCCTATTGCCTTTGTTATAACCTTTCAAAATAAACAGACCAATGGCATTTCAACTTTTCGTAATTAACCCATCAAGCTTAAACCATTTGGCATTGGTACTCAGTCATGAAACTATAAACATGTACAAATTTATAGTTCCCAAAACAATGTGCTTTCTTGACTAAGAAGGATTATCGCAGTGCAAATCTTCTACCCCTCAGGATTTTAAGAGGAGAATAACCAAAACCAAAGCCCTTCTCTACTATTGGTGTCTGTAAGCTTCTGTATAACAACACACCTCTCAATAGACTAACACCTTAAGCGCTGCGCACATTTTCCTGCGGTGCGGGCGAAATAATGAGTAGGCGGGGTTTGGATGACCCCTGGCCATCCTTTGCACACTCCCACCGTGAGGTTGGACGGCCGAGGGGGTCGTCAGACGTACGCAAGGGGTTAACAACGTTCAACACACTCTTAAAATATCTATTGTTATGCCTATTTGAAGACTGCACGATCACCAGGAAGGGTATCCTAGAGCTGAGCAGGTATAAGCTTCGCCAATCCTAGTGCCAAATGGGACAACTCGGAACAACTGCTCTCGAGATTCTTGTGGAATTCAAGAAGCAAGTATGAGGCTTTTATGTGCAGTGGCAGGTTGTTCCACACCTTAGCAGCAATGTTGGAGAAGGCTCAACTACTGTATCTGGTTTTCCATATGCGTGGGATGTGTGCAAGTAGGATTCTGGGTATGCAGAGGTGTCTGGAATTTTTATGAAAACAGATTTTGATATTTGCTGGGCCCATTTTATTTAGTGCCTTGAAAGTGTAGTTGAGGAGTTTGAATTTTCCTCGTTTGTGTATGTGGAGCTCCTTCAGGTGTGGTGTGATGCAAGTGCGGGGATAAAGGTTGAGAGTTATTCCGGCTGCCAAGCTCTGAATGGTCTGAAGCCTTCTGGCCTATTAGTTTTCACATATGCTCTTCACAATAAATGCATACATTTTCACAATAAACTCGATCAAATGCTGCACTCAATACAATTTACATGTAGGCAGAGACCAAGCCCTATCGCCATAGTACTTATAAAGATCTTTTTCTGTTGATGTCTGCTGTCAAGCCAGACCTAAAATGAATGAGAACTAACCAATGGCGCTACAAACTGCCGAATGAAAACTAAAAAGACCCTTACAAGGAACTGCATCAGATGGTAGTTCAGATTTAAAAAGAGAGTGTTGTACTCTTGTACAAATATTTTTTTCAAAAAGAAGTATGTATCCGCAGTTTCCTATGCAGCAAATCATACTCATTTGGTGTTGTAGCAAAAAACAATTATGCAGAAATGGTACAGGGAAAGGTGCTCAGCAACAATATTTTCATAGCAACTGTGTAGGTATGGCTAGGCATTTGTTGATTTCTTAATAACATTGGTGACAAGTCTCCATGAAATTTTCTAAAGAAAAAGAATACTTTAATGTGGGTTCACATGGCAAGTTTACTGGAGATCTTTCAAGGAAGGGCGAGGGCAAAAAGTGACTTTTCAATTTTAACTCCGATAGGATTCTTTGCAGTCCAGTACAGAAAAACATTGATTAAGAGAATTAAACCAACAGGAGAGTAAAGAGCTGGAGAAACACACCAGAGACTCTGATGTGTGAGAGTTCTTCACATGGTAAACGAGGGAGAATAAGCTGAATACGAGAAGGGTCACATACATTATGTGACCAAAAACGTAGCAAGCACTACACCTTTGGAACATACACTGTGCAATGACATTGCAATACGAAGCATTACCAGGAGTATAGAAGGTTCTGGCAGGAGCAGAAGAGTGAACTGGAGAACACTCAGAATGTACCCAAAGGGGTGCTGCACGTAGTGAAAGAAGACAATTCCCATCTGAGCATCTTTGTGCGCTACTGCATGGAGACGAGAAGAATCCCAGGATTGGGAATCAAATGTTGGAAGAGTATTACTCTAAAGCCCATCAGAAGAGCTCGTCTCTAGATATTGCGAGGCCCTGGGGTCAATCTTTGTTGTGTGTGGCTATGCGGAGCGTGGAAGGGAACAAATTCAAAGAAATGGGATTTATTTTTTTTAAACACAGAAATTAACTGCAAACACTACTGTTGAAGTGAAGTTTTGGTTAGGATTAGGTAACAAAAAAATAAGATGTTATAATACACCTTTAAAATTAATGTAAAAGCACATTTACAGTGAAACAAAAAACCTAAAAAGCAGTGATGTTATCAAGTTACGTTTAAAGTTGCAATTCACAACTTGCACAATCGCCGTTCAAATGATAACTCGCATGGTGAAGCACCTTCACCCCGCTTCCGTGGGTCAGCAAGAGGTCACAACGGGGTCATTACAACAACCGTTGTGACAACGAATACCATTACTTCGCAAGTCATTCCTACGACTTGCAGAGGGGGGTGGGGAGAAGGTGTTGGATTTAAAATCTAACACCTTCCCTTAAGTCCGCACCGAATGGAGTTGGAATAGTAAATTTTACTATTCCAACATCCAACACCCCCCCCCCCCCTCCGCAAGTCGTAACGACTTGCGGAGTAATGGTATGCGTCGTCACAACGCGGTCGTTGTTAGGACCGCATTGTGACAGCAGTGAAGAGGAATATTCAACTCGCACACCATAAGCTATGCCTATGATTATGATCACACAGTTATGTATACTAATAAATAACATCTGAAAGCCAAACGCAATTAAACACCAAGTCATATTCAAACCAATAAACAAAATACTAGATTCAAGGTCGACTCTTCACAGAGTTAATGGTAACATGAATGGCAATCTCATCTGTAAGATTATTTATGACATTTGTAATTGCATCTGTAACATCAAAAATGTTGGCCTGATGAACTATACTCAATTTCTTATATTTGCTTTAACTATAGAAAGAATTGCATTCACCAATTAATAAGGCGTTAAGGAGATTCCGATTGATTTTTATGTTTTAGAGCAAGTCTCAATGTCTCAATTGCTATAAATAGATCTAAAAATGCTTGTGCTGGTAGAACACACTCTTTTTCACGCTAAACGGATGTGTCAGCATGCAGAAAGAATACATTAGTGAAGGAAGGGTGCCTCAGCTAAGCAGCTGGATGCCAGTTAATGCTCTGCAATCAACACAAGGTCATTGTGAAAAGTCATTATTCAAACAGTAACCACAGTGGAAGAACCATCAGTGGAACTGCAGTTAAAGAGAGGGGGACTACCGGACGCTATCAGCACAATGGACTGTTCCAATTGCACCAATGCTAAACGGCAGACTGAAGATGTGGCAAACTGACCCACATTGACTGAGCCTTGTTTTGGATTTCTAGCCCGGGAACTGGAAATACGAATGATATTGTTTCTCTGAAAACACGTATCCGATGGTAATGAACCGGACCTCTACTTCCACCGGAAGTCTGCGGAGATCCCTCCGTGGGTGCTATTCTTGTCGCTAGCAGCTCTCCAAGATTGCTTTGCCAGGATGTAATCTAAATTCCTCATCTTCTGGTTTGAAACAATGACCTCTTTGATTGGAGTACGCGGCCACTAATTGCTATCATTGAACCTCTAAGTATAACTCTCAACTTTCTTTGCGAATGGCAGCCATTGTAGGCTCTTTCAGTTTCCGTCTGGAATCGTGCCCTCCGAGGGGCCTGGGGGCAGGGCGAGGTGAGAGGGGTGGGGAATAGGCTGCCTGCTATTCTCTGAACTTTCATGTGCCTGTCTCGCCCTTATTCATTTTTTTCAGGTGCTTTCTTTCTAAAGAAATAAATATATGCTTAAGATCGTACAGCGCTGTTTAAAAATAGATGACATTTGTTATTGTGTGCGTGGGGGTGTGGCGGACCGGAATATCAAGCGCGGAGGCCGTATATAGTGGGCAATGTTTGATTTATTTCCGTACGGTTGTTCAAAAACAGGGTGATTAGCAAGAGTCAATGCTCCAGAAATAAAAGGCACAGCTCCACGGGTGGAAGAGGGGTCCAGGTCCGGTAACGATGTCAGCGGCTCTCCGGGTCTTCTACTCTTGGGGCGTCCTCGGAGGTACCGGGAGAAAACAAAGAAAAGAAAGGAGCCGTTAGTCCTGCCGGACTTCTCTCGTCAAATCCCTGTTACCAGCACCGGGAAGTGTGAGGGGTAGGAAGGCGAAAGTGAGGAGAGGTCGGAAGGGTTAGGGTAGGGATGAACACAAGCTGGGTATCGTGAAGCAGTAGGGGTGTAGGGTGGTGGGACGTGAGGATTAAAGGGGTTTCTGTACAAAGTGGAGGAGTGCTTTACAATATATACACAGTGCTCCGAGTGACGACGTGAGCCTAAAGGGTAGTTCAATTATACAGAAAGGAGTTATTTACACTGCACCTAATGTGCTCTCAGAGGGGTTCCGTATCACTCACCCGCTCCGCCGCAACTCTCCAAGTTGAGTTGCGGCCGCTCCCCAGCAACCTCCGGTGGACTCCACCAATCCTCGGACCACTCTTCGTCCTCTTCGCTCGTTCTCTCCTTCACCGCTCCAGTCGGGGTCTCCTGCCACAAGCTCGATCCGACGCCGGACTGTTTCCTGGGTCCGGTATTTCTAGTGTCCTGGTCACGTGAGGGGGAGGTACTTCCGGGGTCATGTGGTAGTGCTTCCGTGTTTCCGTCGTTCCTGATTGGGTCCTGGAACAGAGGACAGAGGGTTGGACATTTGGTGGGTTGGGCTGCTACTACGGACGTTCTGGCCGGGTTCTCTGTCGTATGGGAAGGACTGCAATACCGTGGTGTGTGACGGGTATGTGGGGCCGCCGTATCACATCCCCTTCCCCTAGCTGTCTTTCTAGTACGGGTGTGGGCCATGGGATAACGGGAGAGGAAATCGGCATTGCCCTGTTCAGTCCCTTTACGGTGCAATGTCCGAAATCTGTATGGTTGCAGAGCTAGGAACCACCTGAGGACCCGGTCGTTATGTCCTTTATTACGGGCCATCCACTCCAGAGGGGCGTGGTCAGTATAGATGACAAACTCTCTCCCTTCCAGATAATACCTTAAACTTTCCACCGCCCATTTAATGGCCAATGCTTCCTTCTCTACAACAGCATAATTGGTTTCGCGGGGATACAGTTTACGGCTCAGGTATAAAATGGGGTTCTCGTTCCCATTGTCGTCTTTCTGTGAAAGGACCGCCCCTAAACCCTGGTCTGAGGCGTCTGTCTGCAGGAGGAAAGTCCGTGAATAATCCGGACTGACCAATACCGGTTTAGAGGTTAATGCTGCTTTGAGTCGAGTAAAGGCCAACAGTAGAACAGGGTTGGGATTCTTGAGGAGGGTTTCTGTTTTTGTGGACTTCTTTAGGAGATCAGTGAGGGGAGCTGCAGTCTGGGAAAAATTGGGTATGAACCTGCGGTAATAACCTAATAGGCCTAGGAATGCCCGGAGGTCTTTTCGAGACTGGGGAAATGGAATGGATTGAATGGCCTCAACCTTCTTGGCCTGTGGACGTATCATTCCCTCTCCTAAGAGGTAGCCCAAGTACTTCACCGAGGTAGCCGCTAGCGTGGTTTTTGCAGGATTAATGGTGAACCCAAAAGAGCCAAGGGACCTAACGACTTTGTTGAGGTGATCGAGGTGTTCCGCCCAACTATTGCTATAGATAACAATATCGTCGAGGTAGGCCCCGGCATACCCTGAGTGTGGTCTTAACACTTGGTTCATCGCCCTTTGGAAGGTGGCGGGTGCCCCGTGTAACCCAAAAGGTAATACTGTGAACTGGAATAGGCCGTCTGGGGTAGAAAAGGCAGTTTTCTTTCGGTCTTGTGCTCTAAGGGGAATCTGCCAGTAGCCCTTGCAGAGATCTAACGTGGATATGTATCGGGCCTTCCCTATGCTCTCGACCATCTCATCGACCCGTGGAAGGGGATAAGTGTCGAAGGTAGATATTTTATTTACCTCCCTGAAGTCTATGCAAAACCTCACGGACCCGTCAGGCTTAGGCACTAGAACTATGGGGGAATTCCATTCACTGATGGAAGGCTCGATGATCCCCATACCCAACATTAGTTCGGTTTCTTGTCTGATCACGTTCCTACGGGCTTCAGGGACCCGGTAGGGTCGAAGCCGTACAATCTTACCAGGCTCAGTGTGTATGCTGTGTTCTGTGATGGTCGTGTGACCTGGTGAGGAAGAAAACACACTCTGTAGGGGTTGTAGGGCCTCTCGGAGACTCTGTCTCTGTTCGTCGGTCATCTTGGGGTCAAAGCATGACTCAAATAAGAAAGGGGTTGGCATGTCGTTGGTGGATAGGACGGGTCGGGGTCCCTCCCATTTTTTAAGAAGATTGACATGGTACACCTGTGTGGTGCCTCGAACAGGATCGAGCTCTACTTCGTAGGTGACCGGGGTCACTTGGCGAAGAATCGCATAGGGTCCTTGCCACTGTCCTAACAGTTTGTGATCTGATGATGGTCTCATCAGAAGAACTAGATCCCCATTGTTAAAGGAACGTGGTTTGGTACCCTTATCATATTGCCGTTTCTGGCTAGCTTGTGCGTTTTCCATATTCTGACGGACAATGTCACGTAGCTGGGCGAGATGTGTTTTTAGATTTTCAACATATTCTGGCAGGGGTCGGGTTCTGTCAGGTTCGGCCTCCCAGGCTTCTTGAGCCATGTCCAGAAGGGTGCGGGGTGGTCGACCATATAGCAACTCATAGGGAGAATATCCGGTGCTGCTCTGAGTTTTGCACCGAATGGCAAACAAGGCCAACGGCAACATCTCCTCCCACCTCTTTGCCTCTAAGGCCAACATTTTCTTCAGTGTTAACTTCAGGGTGGCATTGTATCGCTCTACCAACCCATCTGTCTGGGGGTGGTAGGCGGACGTGCGGATCTGTTTTATGCCGAGGTTTGAACAGACTTGTTTCATTAGGGATGAGACGAACGGAGTGCCTTGATCCGTAAGGATCTCCCTGGGAAACCCTACTCGTGAGAATATGGAGATGAGGGCTTTAGCTATGGTCTGTGTTGTAGGTTGGCGTAAGGGCACTGCCTCAGGAAAGCGAGTGGCGTAGTCCACCAGAACTAGGGCATAACGACAGCCACTGCGGGAGGGAAGTAAGGGGCCTATGATGTCCATTCCAACCCGGGTGAAGGGGATATCAATGAGGGGTAGAGGGAGTAAGGGAGCCCTGGGTGGACGATATCTACTGTTTCTCTGACAGACTGGGCACTCTCTACAATATTGTCTGACCTCCTGATGTACCCCGGGCCAATAAAATTTCTCGAGGATGGACAAACCGGTTTTTTCGTCGCTGAAGTGACCCCCTAGGAGATGGCTGTGGGCAAGGAAGAGCACCTTCTCTCTAAAGGGTCCGGGAATCAATAGCTGTGGTGGTTGGTTTGGGTTCCCTTTTCTATAGAGTAGTCCGTTCTTTTTAAAGAAATAGGGACATACGTGAAGGGGGTCTTCCTGTTCTAAGGCCTTTCCCCAGGCCTCTTGTAGGACGGGATCTTCCTGTTGCGATGCCCGGAATTCTCTATCTGTTTGCCAGGGATGGACATCGGGAACCACCGGGTAGGCGGTGGTGTGATTTCGCTTTTCTTGCCTCTTCTGATTACGGGATTTCCGGGCTTTGGTCGGATCTTCAGCCAGCGGTTGTTCCCCGGAAAAGGGTGCTTCTCCCCACCATTGGTTCAGGGAGTCTGTAGTGTCCTGCACCAATTTAGGGAGACCAGCATAGTCACTCCCTAGGATCACTTGCTCAGGAAGGTTTGGTATTAGACCTACAGTGAGTTCAGTCCCGGGATCAGCTGGGTGCCGTACTCGCACCTGGGTGGTAGGGTACCTTTTAGTGTCTCCGTGTACGCATTGGATGGCGACGGTTCCTGTGGGTGGTCTTGGTGGTGTTGGTAGGTCTTGGGGCCGTAGAACGCTCTGGCGACAGCCCGTGTCAGCCAAAGCCCGGAGTGGATGTCCGTTTACATACACGGGACAACGGAACGGAGGAGGTTTTTCCCCGGGTGTTGCACACACATAGTTCTGTACCAGGCCTATCTCCATGGGTTCGTCTTTCTGTGGACATACACGTGCTATATGTCCATAACCGCCGCAGTTGTAACACTGTGGACCCGGATTGGGTGGTCTGTATATGAGCGGTGGTGGCAGCAGGGAAGGCGGCTCCGTTTTCCTTGGAGGAGGGGGTCGCTGGGGTCTGACTGCATTGACATGCGCTCGGTGGGGATGATCATCTCTGCCCCTGGATGTTTCTTGGGCTCGGCTGTATGCACTCGCGATCTCCACCGCGCTGTCGAGGGTGAGTCGTGCATGTTGTCGCACCCATTTTTGGGTGGCCGGATGTAGGGATGCCAGGAATTGCTCGAGATATATCTTTGCTAGGATATCCTCCTTTGTGGAGGTGTCGGGGCGTAACCATCGATTGGCGAGATCTTTAATCCGGAAGGACAGAGCCCTGGGGGTTTCTTGGGGCCCTTCTTTGGCTTGGCGTAATTTTACTCTATAGGTCTCGTCATCTATGCCCAGCCTTTCCAGGATACACTTCTTGATGTCATCATAGGGTGTGTTGCCTTGTATATTGGCTTGCTGATAGGCCGCTTGGAGGTCTCCGGTTAGTAGCGGTCCCAAATATTGCCCCCATCGATCGGCTGGCCAGGAGGCGGCCTGTGCTAGTCTTTCAAAGTTCGTAAAAAAGTAGTCCGGATCATCGCCAGGAACGTACTTTTGTAGGACCACTGAGGGGAGGGAGGTTATGGGTCGTTGTTGTTGTTGTCCAAGGACGTCCGTTAATTTCCCCATAGCCTGGTCGTGAGCATCCCCTTGGCCCTTGAGGACGTCATGCAGTTGCCCCCGATCTTCCTCAGCAGTTTTCAAAAACTTCTCCATCAGCTTTCCCAACATCTCCTGGGACTCGGCCATTTTCTGTACGACGGCCTCCATGCCTCCGGATCCCACTTCTGACACCAACTGTGTGCGTGGGGGTGTGGCGGACCGGAATATCAAGCGCGGAGGCCGTATATAGTGGGCAATGTTTGATTTATTTCCGTACGGTTGTTCAAAAACAGGGTGATTAGCAAGAGTCAATGCTCCAGAAATAAAAGGCACAGCTCCACGGGTGGAAGAGGGGTCCAGGTCCGGTAACGATGTCAGCGGCTCTCCGGGTCTTCTACTCTTGGGGCGTCCTCGGAGGTACCGGGAGAAAACAAAGAAAAGAAAGGAGCCGTTAGTCCTGCCGGACTTCACTCGTCAAATCCCTGTTACCAGCACCGGGAAGTGTGAGGGGTAGGAAGGCGAAAGTGAGGAGAGGTCGGAAGGGTTAGGGTAGGGATGAACACAAGCTGGGTATCGTGAAGCAGTAGGGGTGTAGGGTGGTGGGACGTGAGGATTAAAGGGGTTTCTGTACAAAGTGGAGGAGTGCTTTACAATATATACACAGTGCTCCGAGTGACGACGTGAGCCTAAAGGGTAGTTCAATTATACAGAAAGGAGTTATTTACACTGCACCTAATGTGCTCTCAGAGGGGTTCCGTATCACTCACCCGCTCCGCCGCAACTCTCCAAGTTGAGTTGCGGCCGCTCCCCAGCAACCTCCGGTGGACTCCACCAATCCTCGGACCACTCTTCGTCCTCTTCGCTCGTTCTCTCCTTCACCGCTCCAGTCGGGGTCTCCTGCCACAAGCTCGATCCGACGCCGGACTGTTTCCTGGGTCCGGTATTTCTAGTGTCCTGGTCACGTGAGGGGGAGGTACTTCCGGGGTCATGTGGTAGTGCTTCCGTGTTTCCGTCGTTCCTGATTGGGTCCTGGAACAGAGGACAGAGGGTTGGACATTTGGTGGGTTGGGCTGCTACTACGGACGTTCTGGCCGGGTTCTCTGTCGTATGGGAAGGACTGCAATACCGTGGTGTGTGACGGGTATGTGGGGCCGCCGTATCACAGTTATCCAATGCATGTACAACTTGAGCCCCTCAATGCGTAACCAGTTTTTGGCTTTATTAAGCCATTTCATAAAGATTTCATGCAATATGTTTAACATCAAGAAACAAGTTCACAGATGACTGTTGTACAATACAATGTAGGGCCTCTTCCTACTTCAACTACTGTGGCAAAGTCTTACGGTACTCAAGAAAAAAGTTAAAAGCACCCCTCTTTACTCAAGAGTCACACATATGGCTATCCACTCACTTGCAGCAACCTTATTTAACTTACAGTATCTGGAGAGTATACACAAAGGTGCTTTCCAAGTGGGCAAGCACTTTGCTAATGTCCTTAACATAACACTACTAGATAGAAATGTTACCCAAGGAATACATTGGAGGACAAACTACATAATGGGCAGTCAATGTGTGTAACTGCCAGTAGAATGTGCACCATGGTCAAAATAGCAATCTAGTTACGTTCTGGTAAGTATGCTTGAATAATGTATGGCTATTAGTCAGTCACTTGGCACTTTCAGACCAAAGTTGGAAGGGGGGGGGGGGGAGGGGAGGTTATTGCGGGGGATGTTCAGATAAAATTCTGCATCACGGAAAGAGATTCTGGTGGACGGGGTAAGGGTGAAGACGTTCCCTTAAAAAGGTCCAACTGAAGGGACCTCAGAGCATAAGCCAAAAATGTACACCACTAACACTCGTATATTACGATAACTAGCTAGACAAACGTACCAAACACCCTCCAAGTGCACTGGCTTTTGGCACCCTAAGTGTGGGAAGTTTCCACACTAAGTGTAAAAGTTTTTTTTTTTTAACTGCATATTGTATTGTAATTGAATTTATATAGCGCTTACTTCCCTGGACGAGGCGTCAAAGCGCTTTTTCGGCGAGCAGCACGCTACTCCGGGACCCATAAAGGATTAGTGTTGAATGAGTATAGTGAAACATGCAAGCACATTTTTAAGTGGTGGATAGGTTAGTCAGTTATTTGGATTTGGAATGATAGCAGAAGGATAGAGGAGGAAAAAGGTTTGTATTAATATAGCGCTTGTTACCACTGATGGAGTGTTGACGCACGCTATTCAGGAAGCCCATAAAGGATTAGTGGTGACTTAATATGGTAAAATATGAAGTAACTTCAGTGGTGGATATTAGTCAGTTATTTGGAGTGAGGAGGATAGCGGAGGGATAAAAGGAGAAGAAAGGTTTACATTCATATAGCACTTGTTACCCCTGATGGGTGTTGAAGAGCTTTTCTGGCGAGTACCTATGGAACCCATAAAAGGATTAGTGGTGAATTAGTATAGATGAATATGGAATTTGAGAAGTGAAAATGTTAGTCTGTTAATTTTGATTGAAAATGATAGTGGAGGGATAGAAGAGTGAAGGATTTCTTTTTTAGGTCATAGCAGTAGGAGGAGGCTTTTGGAGGAGTAAAAAGGAGTTTTGGAGGGGAGGAGTCAGAGGGAAGAGTTTAGAAAGATTTGTTTTAGGGGATCAGTATAGTAAAAGGAGGTGTCAGATGATGCAAGGAGGAGTAGAGTAGGAGAGAGTCTAGAAAGGGTTATTTTGGGGATCATAGTAAGTATGGGGTTTGGATAAATGAGAGCGTGGATGTAGAGGATATATTGATAGATGTGTAGGCTGAGGAGTAGTACACAAAAACTATCTTTGCAAGCCAAAAAATTATTACGTGTATGTACTTTGAAGGAGAAAGGCGGCTCTAGCACTCATCCTCATTACTGTCGAGTGATGAAGCACAGATGGCTTGTTCAAACAGAGGTCTGTGTTTGTGGACTATGAAGTGGCCAACAGAGCTAAACTGACTGGCTTCACTGAGCTGATTCACAAACTGAGCCAGGACAGATCTGGAACTTCATACCTTAAGTGTGATATTTTTCAGAGTAAAAAATATTTTCCACATTTACTTTATTTTGTCAACAGGATAAAATAAGTCATTACTGGTTAGCTTTGACTTTAGATGAAATATCCATTTTCTAATTAGATTCACAAACTTCCCTGTTAATATACAGCTACAGCAGTCTATAGTGGACCAGTGATTGAGGATAATGGCTCAGGTTTGGCTGCAATAGTGCAGTTGCAAGACTAGGAAAAAGCAGTGGACATCAGTATCTCTACTAAAGCATTATGGAAAATTAAAATGGAACACTTCAAGGAAATATTTTCAGTGGCTCCATAATCCAAGCCTAGAGTGGCAGCATCTCACAACAGACTAGAACCTGACGCATGCTGCACCCAATCACAAAATCTATGGAAATGTGCCTGGTCCATTTCAGACATATGTGTACGAAAACACAATTTCCATTAAAGCTCTCAAAACATTTCCAATGAGTGGGACTAAAAACCAATACCATTTACGCATTGTAATGTGGCTTAGCAAGGATGAGGGATTTAACAGTCTTTAGGTATAAAATCTTCTGAAGGACAGAAAAAATAAATATTCAAACAAAGAAGGGTTAGAGATAATGCAGCAACACGAGATGAAATATCATAATCAAGGTAGAGCATTTATGGAGATTATGGAGAAGTAATAGAGTTTATGCCTGTCCTCGATCACAGCTCTAGTAAACCCATTTGAAATATTGGCTCTGTTCAAGGAAGAAAATATCTTCTTTGTAAAAGCACAGTTTATAACAACTCAGCAGTGCATTTATGCACCTAGGAAGAGGCACTCTATAAACTACAGGGAGGTTGAAATGAAGCGAGCTAGCAATACTGGGCTGACAAAAGATTATGGGAGGTGGGCTATAGATGTTAGGATATCGGTTATGAAAGTGCTCTTATCTCTTCATGTACTTATGTGGAATGCCTTCGTTTCAACAATCATAAAAACAGGGAGATCCAATACCCACCAGGAGCTGGGTAGAAATATCGAAAGAAACTATGCACCATATGGGAGTGAAGACTCACAGAAACTGGTGGCAGAATTACATTTCACTAGTTGTTCATGAGTGGAATAGTAGTCTGAACGGCCAGTATGTACTTAATAAATTAATGCGTTCATTCAAATGGTACACAGTTGATGTAAATGATGTACGTTTTATCAATATATAAATATAAAAAAAACATCAAGTAATATCCGATATGATGGAGAATTGTGAACACAGAACTCAGGCAGCGCACAGACAAGTGATTTACATCAACCTTGAAAACTGGCGCAACAGTTGAACTTATGCAGGGAAGGGACAGTTCCATGAGTATATCAATTTAAAGATGGTTTCAAATCAGTTCGATATTTTAGAATTGCCAGCTGGTTGACCTCATGCGTCAGTAGCCAGATGAGGTCAGAGTCAAGACAAAAAGTCTGCACACATTTGCAGCATTTTAGACGCTCATTATTTTTCAAACTATTACTTATTTGCACCATTACCAAGTACGAGGGGTGGCTCATAATTTCTATTAATTTTACAGCCGCTGGCGTAACGAAAGATGAGGCCCCCCCCTGCAAGGTACTTGGAGGGGTCCCCTCCGGACTAATTCGGGAGCTCTCCTGCCAGAATAATGCGCTGAGGGGGCCCCCTGGAGCTGGGGGCCCTCCGCACTGTGAGTGCTGCAGGGGCCTGTGTTAAGCCACTGTTTACAGCCTGTTCCACGTGCTCTTCTTACCTCAATTACAATGGGGGCAGATCTTCGTGGTCCGCTTCTCTAATTATCTTATCCTGATGATGACCTTGAATTTGAGGTTTTCAAATCCAAGAAGTGGTGATCATTTCAGAACCCTGGGCCCCTCACAAAAGGCAAATCAAAGGTTAGCAATGTTGCTTTCTTTTGGATGACCGCCCAATGGATACTGAAAATCTCTCAATGAGCAAACTAATGTTCAACATTATCCGGTGATTGTGCAGGAACTTCATTTTTTTTTTAAATCACTAAAGCATTCCAAATATCCCCATGTTTATGCATCACAAAATAAACCCATCCCATTCAGGGTGAAAAATGCTACGCAAACAAATGATGTACGTTCGGGCTGGACTGTTCCCATGAGGCACAGGGTCAAGACTGATTTGCATATGGCTGGGTGTAAACTGGGGTGGCATGGTGAACAAAAGAACGATGGACTTAACCCAGATCTCTTGACTGGGGTGAATGTATGATTTATTCAGCATTCCAGCCATCATTTGTCAGCGCAGGATTAAAGGATGGGCGGATGAAAGGATTGAAGGATGGTTGGGTGAAAACATGGGTGGATGAAACGATGGGCAGGTGAAACGATGGATGGGTGGGTGAATGGATGGGTGGGTGAATGGATGGGTGGGTGAATGGATGGGTGGGTGAATGGATGGGTGGGTGAATGGATTGGGTGGGTGAATGGATTGGGTGGGTGAATGGATTGGGTGGGTGAATGGATTGGGTGGGTGAATGGATGGGTGGGTGAATGGATGGGTGGGTGAATGGGTGGGTGGGTGAATGGGTGGGTGGGTGAATGGGTGGGTGAATGGGTGGGTGAATGGGTGGGTGAATGGGTGGGTGAATGGGTGGGTGAATGGGTGGGTGAATGGGTGGGTGAATGGGTGGATGGGTGGGTGGATGGGTGGGTGAATGGGTGGGTGAATGGGTGGGTGAATGGGTGGGTGAATGGGTGGGTGGGTGAATGGATGGATGGGTGAATGGATGGATGGGTGAATGGATGGGTGGGTGAATGGATGGGTGGGTGAATGGATGGGTGGGTGAATGGGTGGGTGAATGGGTGGGTGGGTGAATGGGTGGGTGGGTGAATGGGTGGGTGGGTGAATGGGTGGGTGGGTGAATGGGTGGGTGGGTGAATGGATGGGTGGGTGAATGGATGGGTGGGTGAATGGATGGGTGGGTGAATGGATGGGTGGGTGAATGGATGGGTGGGTGAATGGATGGGTGGGTGAATGGGTGGGTGGGTGAATGGGTGGGTGAATGGGTGGGTGGGTGGGTGGGTGAATGGATGGGTGGGTGAATGGATGGGTGGGTGAATGGATGTTTATGTTTATAAAAACTTTTATAGCGCGCTCTATTACCACAGGGTATCCTGGCGCGGTGATGGATGGGTGATGGATGGGTGAATGGGTGGATGGGTGGATGGGTGGATGGGTGGGTGCTGAATGGGTGCTGAATGGGTGATGGATGGGTGCTGAATGGGTGATGGATGTTTATGTTTATAAAAACTTTTATAGCGCGCTCTATTACCACAGGGTATCCTGGCGCGGTGATGGATGGGTGCTGAATGGATGGATGGGTGGATGGGTGGATGGGTGAGTGGATGGGTGAGTGGATGGGTGAGTGGATGGGTGAGTGGATGGGTGAGTGGATGGATGGGTGAGTGGATGGATGGGTGAGTGGATGGATGGGTGAGTGGATGGATGGGTGAATGGATGGATGGGTGAATGGATGGATGGGTGAATGGATGGATGGGTGAATGGATGGATGGGTGAATGGATGGATGGGTGAATGGATGGATGGGTGAATGGATGGATGGATGGATGGGTGAATGGGTGGATGGATGGATGGGTGAATGGATGGATGGGTGAATCGATGGATGGATGGGTGGATGGATGGATGGGTGAATGGATGGATGGATGGATGGATGGATGGATGGGTGAATGGATGGATGGGTGAATGGATGGATGGATGGGTGAATGGATGGATGGATGGGTGAATGGATGGATGGATGGGTGAATGGATGGATGGGTGAGTGGATGGGTGAGTGGATGGGTGAGTGGATGGGTGAGTGGATGGGTGAGTGGATGGGTGAGTGGATGGGTGAGTGGATGGGTGGGTGGATGGGTGGGTGGATGGGTGAGTGGATGGATGGGTGGATGGATGGGTGAGTGGATGGATGGGTGGATGGGTGGATGGATGGGTGGATGGATGGGTGGGTGGATGGGTGGGTGGATGGATGGGTGGATGGGTGGGTGGATGGGTGGGTGGATGGATGGGTGGATGGATGGGTGGATGGATGGATGGGTGGATGGATGGATGGGTGGATGGATGGATGGGTGGGTGGGTGGGTGGGTGAATGGATGGATGGGTGGGTGGGTGGATGGGTGGATGGGTGGATGAATGGATGGGTGGATGGGTGGATGAATGGATGGGAGGGTGAATGGATGGGTGGGTGGGTGAATGGATGGGTGGGTGAATGGATGGGTGGGTGGGTGAATGGATGGGTGGGTGAATGGATGGGTGGGTGAATGGATGGATGGGTGGGTGAATGGATGGATGGGTGGGTGAATGGATGGATGGGTGGGTGAAAGGGATGAATGGATGAATGGATGAGAGGTGAAAGGTTGGGTGGATGACTGGGTAAAAAGATGGGTGGATGGGTAGGTGAAAGAATAGGTGGATGGGTAGGTGAAAGAATGGGTGGGTGAAAGAATGGGTGGGTGGGTGGGTGAAAGGACAGTAGAGCAAATGGAATTCTGGAAGGATGGCTGATAGATGAGTGAATGAATCGATGGACAAAAGGGTCAATTGATGGATGAAAGGCTTTATTCATGGATGAGTAAGTCAAATGATGGTTGTATGGGTGGATGGATGTAAGGATGCATATGTGAACAGATGGCTGGATGGATGGATAGAATGGTAAAAGTGAATGATGGATGAAAGAATAAATGAATGACAGAATGGAAATGTGAAATGGTGGATATCAGCGGTTAGCTGGAAGGGTGAAAGGATGGATAGATAAATGCTTGGATGGAAGAGACAAAGTAACACTTTTAGGGGGGACTCGGGCTTACTTTATTACTAGGTTTGTGCCAACAGAGCTTTGGTTCAAAGTAGGGTATATTTTAAGTTTTTTAGCTACACCTTTGTATTAGTTACCCCCGAAAAATGTTACCTTTGTGGGTTAGGAAAACCTCGCCCATGTACCAGGCTTACCATGAGTGCCTGATTTTTTTTATGCAGGTTACTTCAATTTCGTTAGTGTTTAATAAGCAAATGAGTGAAAAAAAAATGGCACCAAAGCCACAATGATTTTCATGCAGCAATGTCAAACTGAAAAACCTGGTAACTTTTGGGAAGTTTGCCATAGGCTGTCATTGCATAAAAAGATACTTTGCACACCCTCAATTTTCAACATGTTCAGTAGCCCAGTGTAAATCCATGAAATGATGAGGTCTAACTAGCTTACTGTGTGCTTACTCCTAACTATAACTTAACTATATGGTTTTTGTAATGAACTGTGCGGTATCATACAGCACACCAGGGGTGTTATTTTAGTACACAATCTACAACTAGAAGTTCTGCACCCTGTTGAACATTAAGCATGCAGTTTGCCCATGACCACGACCTCTCTTACCCTGACCTCTTGTAGGTTTTGCCTGCGACAGCGCATGCAATGCATGCACTTGCGAGAGATATTGTATACAGGAAGGGGTTTGCAGTCTGCTCATTGCTTACCTTAATTGTTACTCTTTTTGCGCTTTCTAATTGGTACTTGTGCGCCAACTTCACTTCCTCTTCTTCGGATGAAGCACAGACCACGTACTGATTGTTTGTGTGATTTTTGTCCTTCTGCCGATTGTGCGGTCATTGAAGTACTATTTTTAAATTATTATTATTATTATTATTATTATTATTAATTGTATTTTGTTAAACGCAAACAACCCGGAGGCCTCGTAACGCCTCGCTCTTTCTGGCAGAACTAGGAAAGCTTATTAGAGAAAACAAGGGTCCTCAGGAATTGCTATAGACAAACAAATAAACCTATAGACCACAATAAGTACTATAGTTCAGCTTCCATGCCCAGCCGGGCGAGGAATATTTAATTTAGATTTAACAGGAATTAGATTGACCTAAAGAGGGTCACATACAAACATTTAGATAGGGCACAATCCTGTACCTATCCCAAGAATTGGAAAAACCATAGGTTAAGAAAAGAAAGTGAGTCAAGGAAAAAGTTTAACAGGCAAGAAGAGTTGGAGCCAATTGTCGCTTGCGAATGAATGATCAATCACAGCAAGTCTCGACATACAGTGTGTACAGATTAATATGCAAAATAAATTTCATGCAACACTGTTTTCAAGCGTCAACGTTTCGATCCCAAGGCTCCTAATGAACCGGGATCATCATCAGGACTGTTTTAATCACTGCCTGTATCCAATACGAACGCCTGTGGAAGTGAAAGGGAGGAAAATGAAAGAACAACATAAGGCATCTGCCTGAAATGGTGAAATAAACAACAGTAGCAAAAGCGAGGTCAATATGTGGCTGTCTGGCCACTCCTAATCAGGTCCAGTACTCAACCAGCAATTTAGTTCTTAATTGTGATTGAACTGCATGCAGTACTGTCATGCAAGTGTGGGCCAGCTCGGGGCTCGGTGAAAGTTGCCTCATCGTGAAGTCGAACTGGTTTGATCACATCCATGCGTACAATTTCAGATCAAGTGAGTGAGCGGAGTGAAAAACAGATAACCAAGAACGGCGCGGTGAGTTGGTGAAGGTTCGGTGACTAATTGGCCAGGTTTCAGGGCAGTCCGCCGATACACTAGAAAGTGACACGAGACGTCGGCGGAAGGTTCACATTGTGACTTGGTGCAAACGAACATTATTAAAATGAAACTGTGGTGCTCGTGAGATCGGTGACATTTCCTGAGGCACTTAACAATTGCGCGTTGTGTCCGTCTGGTATTTGTGGTTTTGGTTGCGACAGGATGTGGGTGGTTTAAAAACATGCCGGGTGATTGAAGAGGAGTACGGCCGAAGTGAGGTGGCATGGTTTGTTTTATTCGGCGGTGGGTAGTTTGTCAGGGGATCACTGACCTGCCAATGTCCAGGGGTGGCTTGGTCAGGCGCTGTTGGTCATAAGGGGTGTTGCCGTGCCCAGAGTTAGAGGTGCCTGAAAAACGGGAGTTACATTATAAAATCAGGCTAGTCCGGATGTGCAAAGAAAACAATTGCCGGGGCATAACCAATTACTTTGACAGGGACGAGTCCGGTTATAAGGCCGTGAGGCCACGAGTCTTCCTTAACGTAGGGGCTTGGATGAAGGAGTACGTTGCTCCTTGGATTGAGTAACCGCTTGGGTTCGCGGTCTCGATTGCTGAATTGGGGGAAAATATATTAGAGGCAAAACTGGGGCAAGTATGGAATTAACCTAGCGTAAGGGGGGGCAGGGTAGGCACTTACCTTACTCCACAGTGGAATCGGCGGTGGGTGGAAGGTGGAGACACGATGGTCTCACTACTCTTCTCCGACAGCGTGAATCCGCTGTTCAAGTGTTGCTCGGTTCCGGGTGGCTATAATTGGTGAGTTGCCAACACTGAGGGCGGACTAGCCATTCTCGACACGTTTGCGGCAGCCCTGATGGAGTGGTTTAGAGCCCAATCTGGGAAAGGTACAGGGTTAGGATTGAGTCTGCTAACACTGAAGACGGAACATCTGAGACTTTTAAGGCAGAGGTGTAGGAGCAGTGAGAGAAGTTGGAGGAAATCATGGGATCCGAAGGATAGGGAGGTTCATAAGTCCGCTTTGCGGGAGTATAAACAGAGAGTTATAATGGAAAAGCAGGAGTATTTCTCCAATCTTACAGGCTCCCTAACCTCATCGAAGGAACTTTTTTAAATTGCTGACTCGTTGTGCTCTCTCCAACTCCCTGACCCAGTGGTCAGTTCTCAGGAACTATGTAATGATATCTCAGACTTTTTTCACAGTAAAATCTCGGACATTCATATCTCTCTAGAAGACCAATGTCACTCTTTGACTTGTGATGTCCCTCCCGTCATAGACAGCCTGGATACTCGGGATGAAGGTCCATCCGAACTATTCACGCAGTTTCCTTTACTGTCTCTGGAAGAACTGAACCTCCTACTTGACAGGACTAAATCCTCCTCCCCTATGGATCCCCTACCGCTAAAAAAACTTAAACAGTGTACAAACAGCATTCTTCCGCTCATGCTGGAAGTCATGAATAAGGCCATCGTCCAGGGTTCCTTTCCACCAGTGTGGAAGAAGGCTATTGTGAAGCCTTTACTTAAAAAACCATCCTTGTATCCTGGCCTTCTCAAAAATTTTAGGCCTATTTCACTGCTCCCTGCCCCGGCAAAAATACTAGAAGCACACCTCAACACCCATCTATCCCCCTTTCTAGAGACCAGGGAGTACCTTGATAACACGCAGCACGGTTTCAGAAAACATCACAGTATTAAATCCGCCCTCACTGTGGTGGTAGACAACATCCGCCGCAAAGTGGATAGTGGCCAAACCACAGTTCTGGTACTATTGGATCTCACAGCCGCTTTTGATACCCTGTCTCCCGCCATACTAACATCTCGGCTTAGGGAGGCAGGGGTCACTGGACCGGCCCGAGTCTTCTTAACTCCTTTCTCCATGGTAGAGAACAGAGTAATGCTTGGAAATTTCCTCTCCCCTGCCAAGTCATTGCAATGTGGGGTGCCACAGGGGTCAGCCTTGAGTCCGACCCTGTTCAATATCTATGTGGCCCCCCTTGCCAGACTAGTAAGATCGCAGGGGATGGAGGTGGTGTCTTACGCAGACGACACCCAGATCATGGTATCGCTGGCTCACTCCTCTGTCCGTACATCCGCCCTTAGCTTTAGGTCATGCATGCAGCATGTGGCAGACTGGATGATCATCAATTCCCTAAAGCTAAATGGCGATAAGACAGAGGTCTTGGTCTTTGGGAAAGACCAAGATGTTTGGTAGAGCGAGTGGTGGCCTTCATCTCTTGGCACCTGCCTCACTCCCTCCCAATCAGCCAGAAATCTGGGTGTTGTCTTTGACACCTCACTTTCTATGACGCTCCAAGTGAACAGGACTGTGGCCACATGCTGGGGTGTCATCAGGATCCTAAATAGAATTCGCAACTATCTCTCCCTTCAGGCACGCAAACAGATCCCAGTCGCTCTTGTTGGCTCCAGGATCGATTATTGCAATTCTTTGTATGTGGAGCTCAACAAGGGCCTCATTCATCGATTGCAAATCGTGCAGAATGCTGCAGCGCGCTTTGTTCTGGCCCTTCCTATGGCATCATCGGCCACGACTGCTAGGAGGGACCTTCACTGGCTTCCTGTCCAGTATAGAATATCTTTTAAGATCCTATGTCTGACATACAGAGCACTTACGGCTGGCCCCGATGATGCACTTGGCACCTTGCTCACCCGCTATGTCCCAACAAGATGCCTTCGATCGGCCGGCCTATTTCAACTTGTAGTGCCCCATACTAGGCTGACCAGATGGGGAGCGAGAGCTTTCTCTGTAGCCGCTCCTCAGCTTTGGAACTCTCTTCCAATTGAGATTAAAACCCTACCCTCAATTGATTTGTTTAAAAAGGCTCTCAAAACTTGGTTTTTCACCAGAGCCTACCAATGAGAGAATGCCGTTTGATTCGGCGAGCTGTATTATTTGAAGTAGGCGCCTTGACGCCCATCGGGCAAAGTTTGCGCAGAACAAGATTCATTTCATTTCATTCATTTCAACCATTCAAGCCGTCATTTGCGGCGGCCATGATGGAGTGGTTTAAAGCCCAATCTAAACCCGAACAAGGCATGGTTCAGGGTTAGGAATGAATGGATTGTGGTAAGGTGATTGCGAATTTATAGTGCGCACCCCAGTGATTGGGTAATAGGTGTTAAAACATAGGTGATAATACAGAGTGAAGATACGTGCTCAAAAAAGTAAAGGGGATGGCCTGTGGTGCCCAGCAGTTATACACATAGGATTATACAAGAATATCTCTATGACAGTGGTGGCAGCAATACATTCAAGGCATTAGGCTCACTCATAGTTTGTACTTGGGAAAGAGGCCTAATGTACTCCGTGCAGTAATATCAATTATCCAGTTCATGCAGGCGGCAGTGGAATGTTTAAAAGTCAAATGTCATTATTCGCTCAGAAACTGCGTAAGCTTTTAGGCTGACATGATATGCAGAGAAAAGTGCATAATTTAGAGTAGGGAAGTCCAATCCTCTGTCCGGTTTAGTCCATTTCGGATTGAGTCCAGCATTATTATGCACTTCAATTCCTCTTTGTTTAGTAGACTAGTCCTGCTGCCTCCTCTTTGGGGTAGTTTCAGTGCCTTTAGAACAGTCCAGCAGATGTCATCTTCGTCATGTTTTGCTTCCGTGAAATGTTCAACCAGTGGGGCGTTCGGTGTCCTGCACCTGATGCGGCTCCTGTGCTGGCAGATGCGGGTTTTGATTTTTTGTGATGTTTGACCCACATAGATTTTATTACAGGGACACTGGATGAGATAAATTACATTGCTTGTATTGCAGTTTGTGAGAGTGTTACATTTGAACGTAATATTGTTGAACACAAGTGTTTTACCTTCAATGGTCAAATTGCACACAGTACATACACCACATTTGACATGTCCAACAAAGGGGGACAGACCCCATGCCGCTTCAAGTGTAGAAGAATGGTTAGGACTAGGAAGCGCTGCTCGAACTAAATGGTCCTTTAGATTCTTACTTTTTTTGAATGCGAATAGGGGTAGCTCAATTTCTAGAATACCTGCATTAATCACGGGCCAATGTTTTAAAATCATTTTCCTCAGTTTATTAGAGAGGGGGGAGAAAGTTGTTACACATGCTATTCTGTCCATATTTTTCTTTGGGTTTGGGACAAGCAAGGTTTCTCGTGGGCGGTCCCATGCCCTTTTCAAGGCGTTTTTTACAATTTTCCTGGGGTAGCCCCTGTCTTTGAGTTTATTGGCCAGAATGGCACTTTCTCTAAAGTAGTCCTCCTTGTGTGAGCAGTTCCTCCTAATCCTTAAGAATTGAGAAAATGGTAGCGAATCCCTCAGTGCCCTGGGGTGATTGCTGGTGTATTCTAACAGCGTGTTTCTCTCAGTAGGTTTTCTGAATAACCGTGTGAGGAGTTCACCTTCCTAATGGAAAATTGTTAAGTTCAAGAAGTTTATGGAAAAACTGTCAGATATGGAGGTCAATTTAAGGCCCGAACAGTTGTTGTTCATCCAGTGCATAAAGTGGCGCAGAACATTGGTGTCCAATCTCCATATCATGAAGATGTCATCAATGTATCTACACCACATAATGATACCGGAGAAGAAGGGGTTAGATGGTACCAAGATGACTTGCCTTTCTATTTCATCCATAAACAGTATGGCCAAATTTGGGGCAAAAATCGCGCCCATAGAAGTTCCCTTTATTTGTTGATAAAAGAGGCCTTTAAATAAAAAGAAATTTTGGGTAAGGCAAAGTTCCAGTAACTGACAGATGAATGACGTGGGAATAGCATGAGGACGTGGGCGTGTATCCAAAGTCTTCTGTATAACAAGAAGTGCTGCAGTTTGCGGGATATTAGTATACAGAGACTCCACGTCCATGGTGCACAAGGTATCAGTTGTGGGGTTGAAGGGGTGGTGCTCGATCAAATTGATCATGGACATGGAGTCTCGTACATAGCAAGCTGTGGGAGGGACAAATTCTTTTATAAAGAAGTCAACAAATGCCCCTAAGGCAGAGTTCCAGGATTGAACCGCATGCCGACACAATCGGGCGGCCTGGTGGGCTGGTGATATTCTTGTGAATTTTCGGTAATGTATATATTACCGGGGTCCTGGGGCTTTTCACATTTAGATAGTTGAATTCTTTCTTGGTCAGGAAACCCTCTGATACTGCATCTGCTGTTACTTTCCGTATCAGTTCCTGAATTACCTTGGTGGGGTTGGATGCTAACCTCAGATAATGATCTTTATTGTCTAATTGTCTCTGAATTTCAGCAGTGTAAGAGTCAAGTTCCTGTATGACAATTCCACCACCCTTGTCTGCACTTTTAATAACTATAGAGTCATTGGTTTTAAGGGAACTAATGGCCTGTTTCTCCTTTATTGTGATGTTATATGGTATGAATCTCTTTTGTTGTTTCATGTTTGAGAGGTCTTTAAGGACCAGTTTCTCAAACGTAATCACTTCTGGTGGTACCAAACCTGCGGATGGTAAAAAGGTTGAGGGGGGGCGGAAAGGATTATGTGCCTTAATGTCAGGCGATGGGTGAATTTGAAAAAATGCCTTCAGGCGGACCCGCCTGAAGAACCGTAGGAGCTCGGTATGCACCTCCATGAAATTGGGTGCTACCGTTGGGACAAAGGTCAGGCCCTTTTTAAGGAGGGAGAGTTCGTCTTGCGCCAGCAAGTGAGTGGTAAGATTAACAAGCATTTGCAATGCAATAGGTCTCGCATTAGGAAAGTTTGAGCTATTGGTATTGTAAATGACAATTTTTTTAATTTAGGTTTTGTTTTTGAAAATAGCGAAATTAATAGCTTTGTCATTTACAATGCCAATAGTTATAACTTTTGCAAATGTGACACCTATAGCATTTGTAATGCAATATGTGTTGTATTTACGTGAATTTCAGAGACAATTAGACAATAAAGATCATTATCTGAGGTTAGCATCCAACCCCACCAAGGTAATTCAGGAACTGATACGGAAAGTACCAGCAGATGCAGTATCAGAGGGTTTCCTGACAAAGAAAGAATTCAACTATCTAAATGTGAAAAGCCCCAGGACCCCGGTAATATATACATTACCGAAAATTCACAAGAATATCACCAGCCCACCAGGCCGCCCGATTGTGTCGGCATGCGGTTCAATCCTGGAACCCTTAGGGGCATTTTTTGACTTCTTTATAAAAGTATTTGTCCCTCCCACAGCTTGCTATGTACGAGACTCCATGTCCATGATCAATTTGATCGAGCACCACCCCTTCAACCCCACAACCGATACCTTGTGCACCATGGACGTGGAGTCTCTGTATACTAATATCCCGCAAACTGCGGCACTTCTTGTTATACAGAAGACTTTGGATAAACGCCCACGTACTCATGCTATTCCCATGTCATTCATCTGTCAGTTACTGGAACTTTGCCGTACCCGAAAATTCTTAAGGATTAGGAGAAACTGCTCACACAAGGACTACTTTAGAGAAAGTGCCATTCTGGCCAATAAACTCAAAGACAGGGGCTACCCCAGGAAAATTGTAAAAAACGCCTTGAAAAGGGCATGGGACCGCCCACGAGAAACATTGCTTGTCCCAAACCCAAAAAAAAAATATGGACAGAATAGCATGTGTAACAACTTTCTCCCCCCTCTCTAATAAACTGAGGAAAATGATTTTAAAACATTGGCCCGTGATTAATGCAGGTATTCTAGAAATTGAGCGACCCCTATTAGCTTTCAAAAAAAGTAAGAATCTAAAGGACCATTTGGTCCGAGCAGCGCTTCCTAGTCCTAACCATTCTTCTACACTTGAAGCGGCATGGGGTCTGTCCCCCATTGTTGGACATGTCAAATGTGGTGTATGTACTGTGTGCAATTTGACCATTGAAGGTAAAACACTCGTGTTCAACAATATTACGTTCAAATGTAACACTCTCACAAACTGCAATACAAGCAATGTAATTTATCTCATCCAGTGTCCCTGTAATAAAATCTATGTGGGTCAAACATCACAAAAAATCAAAACCCGCATCTGCCAGCACAGGAGCCGCATCAGGTGCAGGACACCGAACGCCCCACTGGTTGAACTTTTCACGGAAGCAAAACATGACGAAGATGACATCCGCTGGACTGTTCTAAAGGCACTGAAACTACCCCAAAGAGGAGGCAGCATGACTAGTCTACTAAACAAAGAGGAATTGAAGTGCATAATAATGCTGGACTCAATCCGAAATGGACTAAACCGGACAGAGGATTGGACTTCCCTACTCTAAATTATGCACTTTTCTCTGCATATCATGTCAGCCTAAAAGCTTATGTAGTTTCTGAGCGAATAATGACATTTGACTTTTAAACATTCCACTGCCGCCTGCATGAACTGGATAATTGATATTACTGCACGCAGTACATTAGGCCTCTTTCCCAAGTACAAACTATGAGTGAGCCTAATGCCTTGAATGTATTGCTGCCACCATTGTCATAGAGATATTCTTGTATAATCCTATGTGTATAACTGCTGGGCACCACAGGCCATCCCCTTCACTTTTTTGAGCACGTATCTTCACTCAGTATTATCACCTATGTTTTAACACCTGTTACCCAATCACCGGGGTGCGCACTATAAATTCGCAATCACCTTACCACAATCCAATCATTCCTAACCCTGAACCATGCCTTGTTCGGGTTTAGATTGGGCTTTAAACCACTCCATCATGGCCGCCGCAAACGCGGTTTGAATGGTTAGTCCGTCTTCAGTGTTAGCAGACTCAATCCTAACCCTGTACCTTTCCCAGATTGGGCCCTAAACCACTCCATCAGGGCCGCCGCAAACGTGGCGAGAATGGCTAGTCCACCCTCAGCGTTGGAAACTCACCAATTATAGCCACCCGGAACCGAGCAACACTTGAACAGCGGATTCACGCTGTCGGAGAAGAGGAGTGAGACCATCGTGTCTCCACCTTCCACCCACCGCCGATTCCACTGTGGAGTAAGGTAAGTGCCTACCCTGCCCCCCCTTAACGCTAGGTTAATTCCTTACTTGCCCCAGTTTCGCCTCTAATATATTTTCTCCCAATTCAGCAATCGAACCCGCGGACCCAAGCGGTTACTCAATCCAAGGAGCAACGTACTCCTTCATCCAAGCCCCTACATTAAGGAAGACTCGTGGCCTCACGGCCTTATAACCGGACTCGTCCCTGTCAAGGTAATTGGTTATGCCCCGGCAATTGTTTTCTTTGCACATCCGGACTAGCCTGATTTTATAATGGAACTACAGTTTTTCAGGCACTTCTAATTCTGGGCACGGCAACACCCCTTATGCCTAACAGCGCCTGACCAAGCCACCCCTGGACATTGGCAGGTCAGTGATCCCCTGACAAACTACCCACCGCCGAATAAAACGAACCATGCCACCTCACTTCGGCCGTACTCCTCTTCAATCACCCGGCATGTTTTTAAACCACCCACATCCTGTCGCAACCAAAACCACAAATACCAGACGGACACAACGCGCAATCGTTAAGTGCCTCAGGAAATGTCACCGATCTCATGAGCACCAGTTTCATTTTAATAATGTTCGTTTGCACCAAGTCACAATGTGAACCTTCCGCCGACGTCTCGTGTCACTTTCTAGTGTATCGGCGGACTGCCCTGAAACCTGGCCAATTAGTCACCGAACCTTCACCAACTCACCGTGCCGTTCTTGGTAATTTGTTTTTCACTCCGCTCACTCACTTGATCTGAAATTGTACGCATGGATGTGATCAAACCAGTTCGACTTCACGATGAGGCAACTTTCACCGAGCCCCGAGCTGGTCCACACTTGCATGACAGTACTGCATGCAGTTCAATCACAATTAAGAACTAAATTGCTGGTTGAGTACTGGACCTGATTAGGAGTGGCCAGACAGCCACATATTGACCTTGCTTTTGCTACTGTTGTTTATTTCACCATTTCAGGCGGATGCCTTATGTTGTTCTTTCATTTTCCTCCCTTTTACTTCCACAGGCGTTCGTATTGGATACAGGCAGTGATTAAAACAGTCCTGATGATGATCCCGGTTCATTAGGAGCCTTGGGATCGAAACGTTGACGCTTGAAAACAGTGTTGTATGAAATTTATTTTGCATATTAATCTGTACACACTGTATGTCGAGACTTGCTGTGATTATTAATTCGCAAGCAACAATTGGCTCCAAAACTCTTCTTGCCTGTTAAACTTTTTCCTTGACTCACTTTCTTTTCTTAACCTATGGTTTTTCCAATTCTTGGGATAGGTACAGGATTGTGCCCTATCTAAATGTTTGTATGTGACCCTCTTTAGGTCAATCTAATTCCTGTTAAATCTAAATTAAATATTCCTCGCCCGGCTGGGCATGGAAGCTGAATTATAGTACTTACTGTGGTCTATAGGTTTATTTGTTTGTCTATTGCAGTTCCCGAGGACCCTTGTTCTCTCTAATAAGCATATTACCCATGGTCCAAAGGTTTCTCTGGGTTCCCTTGTTTATGGTAAAAAGAACTAGGAAAGCAGCAGCTAAACCTGCCCAGAGTCCATTTCTTGTGCAAATAAATGGCTGCTTGGTGCAATGCTGAATTTGTAGGGCTACATTGTGAAATGGGCAAATAGAGCCTATCCTATACTGCTTTCCACTGCAATGCCCAGCTGTGACAATTTATTGTGTGCTATTTTGGTTTAGTTTGTGTTGCAGGTTAATTACAAAAGCGCCTGGTATCGCCAGCCAAGATGTTTGTGGCTTTTTCGCGTTAAAGGAATGCATTCGAAAAACCTGGTCTACTGCTTATTCAATTTTGTGTGGTTTACTTTCTGTATTTAAAAACAAATTCATTGACTGCACACAGTCAAGACATACAAATGCAATCACCTCCTCAGATGGTGAAACACGAGATAAAGGTCAGGGCACTCAAGGCCTGCACCAGTAAGTATATGAGTTTAAAATTAAAAGTATGGGCAGGAATGGTAGTGCAAAGAGCCGAGAACTGGACCTTCCTAATTTCCACAATTTTGGATAGCCCAAAAACACAAGGTACAGAATAGCTCAGCACATACCCCAAAGTAAAAAATTAATGATAGATAATATAGTACAGTATCCAGATTAACGATTGCCAGACATGAAATAATGAAAAAATAGCTTGAGGCTTCAGATTCTTGTGAAAAAATATCCTTCTTGTATTCTTTTGATGATTCTTCATTAGACTTCATTAAAAACATAATACAAGTTCATAGCCAATGCGGCGCATTTCGTCCCCACGGACTTCAAGGCTGTTTGTGTTTTTATTTGTTCACGATCGTAGTTAACAAAATGACTTCCTGATGTATCCAATAAAAAAATATTTTGCTTTTGCAGCAAATTTAATTCTTATTCAAAGTTAATGTCACTGCTGTTAACAATTGTAGTGATTCAAACAATGGAGAGTGTTAATAATCCACCTTTCTGATAATATAAAGCACCACTTTTTTTACTTTTTGTGTTTTTTGTTTGTTTGTTGAAGGGGTATAGTCGCCCCAGATCAAATCCCAGATGCATATTATTCAAGCTCGATGAACGAAAAGCATCACTATCTCAAAAGGTCAATCCGTGCTCAGCTCACATTAAAGATTGCGCCGAGAAGATAATGTATATTTCTTAATGTAGTGTTCTTGTTTGCAATCATACGCGTCCAACAAAATTATTTTGCTAGTTAAAGTCGTCCCAAATACTCTGTAACAATTAACATAGGAGCAGTCTGTCCATACGTATCATTACGTCTCTACAGGAGTTCTTGTGCGCCAGTTAAATTATCTAGAATAGCTGGATTTCAGCCCACTCTAGCAGTAATCTTTATCTAAGCAATGAAAAGAGACGTCCGGCACGAAGAAAATGGTGCAAGTGTATTGCCTGCAATTCTATGGATTGAGTATGGAGATTTGACAGTGACGTGAGAGAGTGAGAACAGGGCCCCCCATAGCAATTCAGTGAGCTCGCTAGGGAGGGTCTGCTAAATATGTGTTCTTCCTAACCACTGCAAATATTGGCTAAGACGTTAGGTCTCGCCTTTGCGCAAGCTATTGGCTTTGTCAATGTATGTTAAGCATATTCTGCAGCAGTGCGGCGGCTGTGCAGAATTGCTGAAAGTAAAGTAAAACAAAGCTCTATGATATGCTACCCGAGTCATAGCACTTTGTTTTATTTTCAGCCATGCCATCAACCACTCTGTTGTACAGCAGGGCTAACGAAAACATTGACAAACAAATAGCTCTTGCATAGGCAAGATCTATTAGCTTTGGCAATTATTTTTTTACAATGCAATTCTACAGACTCCAAGTGCTGGAATATACTTGTCATGCAGTGAAGACACCATGTCTAGTCTACCTGCTTCAGAAGCAATTGATGCATGAAAATTCTATTACCAAGTCCGCAAGGGGCAGCTAGGAAATGTTTTTGATGAAATAAATATTTTGTACATATTGGCTTAGGTGGTGAAGGTTTTAGTGGAGGGCAGACAGACGCAGAAGGCATTAGGAAACAGTATTCAACTATCTTAAAATCCACAGATGTTGCTTAGACAGTTCTTCCACTGAGTGCAGCATCTTTCCAAGCTCTGAATTCAATGCAACAGGGAAAGGACAGCGAAAGGGTGTGTACTTCCTAGACAAGGTTCATATACCTGTGGCAACGGCATAACAACCAATCATCCTCCTCTTACCAACAGTCGAGCACATCTTTTGCTCTGGTACATAATATGCATAAATGTGTCAAAGGTAAACAGCCCAAATCTAGAAAATGGACTGCCAAATGTGATGCTATCCCACAGTGTTTCTCTTAATCACCTCAATGCAGAAGCAGATCCTGAAGATAGGTCTTTAGAAGCTGAGCTGAGCAGCAATCACTGCTGCTCTGTAACGAGGCAGGAGGTGCCTATCTGCATAAAGCTGCAAGGCACTCACAGGTCCATTAACTTATACCAGAATAACGATTTGTTGAACAGCAGTTTTTACATCCAGACAAGATGTTTTGCTCACAACATCAGATTTCCTACCGGCCAACGGCTGCCTCAGACCAAACAAACAAAGATGAAGGAAATAACAATTATCATTAATTTGACTTTTCATAACACATTACCCAGTAGTAGGTTTTCTGTGGTCCCTGTCACTTCAGTCATCATCATTTTAATTACTATGCCAAAAGACAACCAATGACATTAAAGGTTGTGAGAATGCATCACAAACGCATCAATGATTCTCATTTTTAAGTGAGCCACCAAGGATCAATGAAAGCAGAAGTCATACCAGCCCCCAATGGGTGGTCTCTGAGTGACTTTAAGCCAAACGCAGTTATCGGCAGGAACATCAGTGTTTCTGGGCTCAGGATGAATAATAATGAACAGGGACTGCTGACACAAATAGAAAGTCATACATCTTCATTAAGGTTTCGTTATCTGTACGGACAGGCAGGCCGATGACAGTGCAGGAAACCACCTAGCCGGCTTCCATAAATGAACACAAACACCTTTGTGTCCAGGGATATCTTACTCTATGGAAAGGGCTATTTTCAGGTCTACGATAAATAGCCCGGCCTGAAGCAGAAGAATAACACCGGAAAGGCAATTTTTAGGTCTCAGCTACAGGCAGCTTTAGCCATTATTTGCAGGTTTACTGTTTCCAATACATATACATAGAATGGGCTTTGTATGAAACGCGTACTCATGATTGGATGGCTTTGTTGTCTATATAATTTGATGGGTTTCCTCCTTTTTCTTGTGTTTGTTCCACCCATGAGCATTTTAGTTTCACTTTTTTTTTTGATTGGATGAGTTGTATCCTTCAAAAGCTAGCTTTAGGGGATTCTTTTTTCTCTATGGGTCAGCACTCCGAAGGCGTGCAGGTTTCATTTGCTCTCTCCCTCATTGCTTGAACATACTAACAACTAATTTCACACAACTAATGCCTAGTGATCAACCTACTTGTGACTTGTAGTACACAAGGCTGCAGGTAAGCTTTTGGGAAGGAATCACTTTACTTCCAATCTTTGTAAGCAGAGAGTTAATGAAATTCTTAGGGATTAAAAAAAGTTCGTCCTCATCTTCTTCTCTCACTTGACCCTATTAGCCAATCCTGACATGACACTTTTGAAATTATTGTCTTTGACAGTGTTAAATCTTTAAGCATCATTCTGGATACAATACTTAATCATCAATCTAAAATACAATGGCAAAAAGTATTCAATTTTATCTGAAACTTCTTTCAGAGATTCATCACCTTATTCTAGAAAAGGTCCTCAAAACCTATATTCAAAGATTTGTACTGCCAAGACCGGACTCTGGGAACTCTCTTCTGACTCCCAAAATATATTTCCTCTCTATCGCCAAAAGTAGTACTACGTTCAAATGTCTTCCTTAAGAAGCCAGAGTCCTGTAATAGGCTCTTTCTATAACTCACAAGGTATTGCACACCTCTCACCCAGGTATCTTGCCTCCAAAAATCAAGTGGGCTCAGATCTCGACAAAGTACAGTGACTCTGCTCCCAGAACCTCAGTCTTCAAAAATGAACATACAATAACAGTCGTTTTCAGACAATAATACCAGAATCCGGACCGCTCTCCTTCCTAGCCTTTGCACCATTAGCTTGATAGGCACCTTCAAAAAGGAGTTTAAACTGAATTCTATTCCAGCAACAGTTCTCGATTTACATTTGATATTCTCACCTCACAATTCTGCTGCCCTCTCCTTTCCATTCCTATTATCGTTAGCCACTTAATCTTTATCGGTTATCTACAGCTATCCTCTCCAGACCTCGATTTCATGGTAGCGGTTTCCTTTAATTAGCAAGGACAGGTACGTACCATTGTTCCCGGAATACCAATATACAATTAATATCCACAAGAATGTAAAAAATACTCGTGTCATGTCTGGGATAGTCAAAATGTCAAAGAAGTACTCATAATATTACAGGGCGATGCAAAGGGTAAAGGGAGAGCCAGTAGGGTGACAATGTCCACATTATGTCAAATATGGTCCACTATCGAAACCTTCCCACTAAAGACCGCTGAGTGAGGAAACCCGCACAAGCCCCAAAAGACACACAAACTTGTCCTCCACTTCTTTAACACAGACTTACAAATGTTGCGACATGAAGCTTTGTGATGATGGCGTACACTGGCCTGCATGAGTCTTCCTTTCAAATTATTCAGATGGTGGAAGTATCACTTAGCTTCAAAGTTCTGTCCATTTAGAAGATTTTATTATGACCATCAGTTTAAAACAGAATTCTAAAATGTACTGGATGGTTTACAAAAAAAGTGCTTTTTAATCAAGAAAGTACAAAGATGCATTTAATTCCGCTGTACAGCCCTTTTTGCAAAAATGCTCAACAAAATATAGTGAAAATCATTCATGTATTCTGGTTCTTGATTTTCAATATTCGAAATTCCACATATTGAATGTTGTATTCAGAGGGGATTACAGCCTTCCACCACTATTCTCTCAAATAGCGTTGTCCTGCCTGCTTTTGCAGGCAAGACATGCTCTCTCCTAACGCTTTTTAAACATTTTATAGCACGCATTTGCAGTACAATAGGTCTCGCATTTACGAGAGTTTAAGCTATTGGCATTGTAAATGAAAATGCCTTTTATTTATCGGTTTTACATAAATAAAATATGTTGTCATTTACAATGCCAATAGCTCACACACTCATAAATGCGGGACCTATTGCATTGCAAATGGTTGTTATTTTTGAAGTCGATCTCTATACATTTCTGCCACCATCCTTCAGTTGTTGGTCTCCGTCCCTCCTCTGCTATAATCCCTCTCTGCAGTCAGTGTCTTCTATCCTTTGACTCAACAGGTTATCTCCTCCACGTTTCTGCTAAACACACACTCTTGTCTTTTTCTTGGTCGTAACTCTATCCTTTTCTCCAGTACCCTCATGTCAATCTAGTGTCTTACCTTTACTTGGAATCCTCCCTCTCTGACCTAGGCTTCACTCTCTCAAATGTTATAATTCCTCTATGCTGTTTATCTCTATTGTTCTATCTTGCGCTATGCAATCACTCAACATTGCTCTGTTCACGACACTATCCCTCATTTCCTAAAATTCCTTTCTGCCATCTCCCAACAAACGGTTGTCCATTCTCTCTGCGGTTTGTCTCCAAGCAGTCCACGCTCAAGGCAATCTCACTCTCTCACTCTGTTCTTTGCTAACCTTTCTATCAGGAGTCTGCCCATCTTCTTCTCAGCTTCCTCTTTTTAATCTGCCTCGGTTACCATTTGTCACTGATGTCGCTCCATGCTATCTATTCTGTATTCAGTGTGCCTCTCTGCGTTGTTCTACTACTTTCTCTAGCTGCACTCTCCTCGTCACTCTTCCGAAAACCTTTCTTTCTAAAGATGGGCTTTTATGCCCCGCTCTTGGTAACACATTAAGCTGCAGTCTATCTTTCTCTCACAAGCCATCCTTCATCTATACAATCTCCTTTCCTGTCTCCCTTTTGATACCCACCCTTCTTCTTTGTAGTCTGTGTCCTCTCAAAGTTTCTCTCAATAGGCTGCCACTGTTCTTGAGCTCTAGATATTTCCACACGCCTTGCACATAAGTGTGGGGTGAATTAACTTGCAGGGTACGATCTGATCTCCTATTTACTAACTGAAGGAAAATATATCACAAAGCACTTCAAGTAAAAGGGGCAATGCGTTTGTAGGAAACCAGAGGTAGAATGCTTATGGGAAAACAAACATTTCTCAACAAAAATAGGTATAGTACCCCAACATTTTCTAAAGGGTGGTAGTAGAATGCCTAACATTGACAGTAATCCACAAGAGAGACAGTTAATTGAGTTAAGAATATAAAAATCCTTAAATGGCATCAACAACTGGTGCCAGGCTGGAACTTGGGGACTGTTTCACAGTGGGGACCAGCAAGAACCCCGCAGAAGTCTATCCACTCAAGAGCGCAGGTGTGTTCCAGAAAGATCCCTCCCGTAGGGAACATAATGGAGTGCAGGATTTTGCACACTAATCACATGTTTGGCAGTATTCCACTGCTTCATTCCTTAACTTACCTTAAGTCTGCCATAGCCACACTAGTTGCCCTATAAGACATCAGGATAGAGCGGACGGTCAACCTTCCTTCATCCATATTCTCTGCTGGCTTCTAATAGGGTGTGCTGCCTTGGCGGCTGGGGTCTCTCGAAAATGCTCAGACTGACACATTAAATGGTTATTGGTTTTTTCTTGTATTTATATAGCGCAAACTTGATCCGTTCCATTGAGAGTCCAACTTTTCATCATTGAGCGAGTAACATGCATCCTCCTTAGTGGCACCAGCCCCCCTCCCCTTTGAAAGGGTCACAGGTCGGAGGAAACCCCTATTTTATGCAAAGTTTCTTATTTGCCAACCATTGACCACTTACAGAAATCAGCGCCGAGTATGCATGCTTGTCTGCGCGGACACGTTTTTATCTTTTCAAACGTAACCCTTCAATGTGGGGAAATATGTCTTCCTGACTATCCCACAGCCCCTCTTAAGTGGAGTTGAAGGGGTTGATTCACCGACCCCTCGCTTCTTGCTGTGAACTTAGGCAAGCCACATTTCCTTCTAACCTGTATGTAAGGGGCTACCACTAAAGGCAGCCTGTTTACATACTCTAGGATTTCCGGTCTGGGGGTACTGGACCTGGTTTACCGCATGTGGTTCCGCACATAGTTTAACTGCTGCAGGGTCAGGGCCTCGGACAGGAACAGCCTGGTCCCCGAAGGCTTCAGTGATGCCACACAGGGGACCAGACAATGGTTCGCCCACCGGAACCCTCCTAGGACTTACCCAGGATTCTGAGTAAAAAGAGGGAAATGGACCAGAGTGAACAAAACTCCTAATTGTCATGTTTTGGTGCCTGGAAACCAGTTGAAATCAAAGATGTGAGTCCCCTAATAGCACCACTCTAGTATTCAGCAAACTCATAGTAAGTGTCAAAGTGATGGGTAAACAGGGCTCAAATAATAAAAAAATTAAAAAAATCAACTATCCTTCTCTTCTTTCCACACCAAGGGGCCGACTGTCAAACCCACCATGCTGTCTCCTTCACTGAAGCACTGGGCATCGGGAAATTAGCACCAATCCTCAGCCAATGAAAGCACTGCTCTCATGCTGTTTATAATGGTAAGCAGCTAAGAGCACTGCGAGGATTGGCTGGGACAGACGAACACAGTGCTCCATCCAAGGCCGATGGGTCTGTTTGTCTGGTTCCATGTCTCCCTGACAGCGATGACTGGGAAAGCCTGAACTGCGCATGTCAGACTGGCCACAAGCAAAATAGCCACCCTGACATGCGCAGTTCAGATACACCGCCCAGATGGTAACCACAATAAACCATGCCTCGCAGCAGAACACCTCCTGGCTGCAGGCATAATATGTGTGATATAATGGCTTGTAGGCAGGGGATCAACGCCCCTTCACCCGTATGCAGAAACCGCCCCTGGTTTTGGCAAAAATTACACCACCAACTGAGCAGGCTCCTATGCATTGCTGCACAGAGCTTGTGCAGCATGTCTATGGCATTGTAAATGTGTGAGAGGGCTTATAATGAAAGGCACCCCTCAGTCATGCACACTCCATGGAGCCCTACAGATGCTCCTCCCCTGTGCTACTGACATGCACACTTTGCTATGTCACCAGCTGAGGTGAAAGAAATTAAAACAAACAACTGACATATGATAGTTGGCCTGTTTACATTTCAGGAGCACAAAGTGCAAGCGGCAGCCTCCCCTTCTTTGTCTGTTTGTGCTGGAGGGGCAATGCACGACCACCACCCTGCATCAGCTGCCTATGCTGTTATATCAGTAAGAGTGCAAATCTGGATGAACTCCAGCATATTAATTACCCTCAATCTAATAGGTTGGGTTTATTTGGCTGATATAGAGAGGAAAAAAATACAGTATGCTGCTCATTGGGGGGCTGGTCAAACATGTTTAGTACAAATTACCGAATGTCATGTGTTCTGCTTGCAAGTGTAGGAGATACACAATTCTTCTCTGGCCTAATCTCTTATTTTTTAATGCCACTGTGCTTTATTTAAGAGAGTGCTGCATTTCAGGCCTTAAATAGCTTATTTGACACCACATTTAAAGATAAGTCAAAAGGTTGACAAAAGACAGAACAGACAAAACAAATCAAATCACCTTTCTGCTTCTGGCAATTCGCTTTACTTCTAGTGCATGGAACAATATCAGACAATGCGTCTGCCTTTGAAGAGAAAGCCATTTCAGTCTTTTTGGATGAGGCGAAATAAAAGCAAGTAAACAAGTTGCAGGTGAGGCCTGTACACAAGTCCAAGGGATCGGAATCAATTAAAAGCCTCGACATGCGGCGCAGAACAACGAGACTGGCAGCACATTCAGTGACTCGGCAGGATTTCAACTCTCAGCCGTGGCTCAACCGTAAGAGGCTCCCGCGCGTCGGATTTGGGAAGGAAAGGGTGAGGGAGGGGGGGGGGGGGGGTGGTGTCAGCAGTTTACACTATGGTGATTTTCGCTGCCTGGGAAAGTGTAAGGTGCAGGGTTCCCGTGTACCCAATTCAGAGCCACAGTCAACAAGGGATGACGAGTTAAGGGATCAATGCTAGTTTGCTTCATACGATTAGCTGGGCATTTAATTTAAGGCTATTTTAAACTAAATATGCTGATTATTTCTGAGTCAGTACAAAAAAGAATTAAGTATACTGAAGGCAATGATACCTTTTAGAGGGCTGACAAAATCAGTACAAAGATCTATACGAGTGGACTGGATGGACGTCTATACATTGTAATGGAAAAGTTGTGTGTTGTGGCAACAAACCATGCTAACCTGGTTCCTCAGAAAGAGAAGTGAGAAAATCATATGTAAGTAGTCCAGTAATAGCTTGATATAATGGCCCGAGTTAAAGACAGAAAATGGAAATTCACGTTTGCCAACCACAAGGATAACTTAACATGTGTTGAGTTGAAACTGAGGAGGCAGATATCAACAAACACAGAACTTCAATACGTGACTAGGAAGCGTTTTCTTACCATTTAAAATCACTATTGTGACGAGAGTTCTTTCCAGTCTACTAATCAACACCTTTGTTTATTTATTCATTTTAAATCCAAAGAAGAGAGCAGAACTTTCTTTGTGTCGTTGTAACGCTTTGCAGGCCCTTGCCCGCCACTATTCGATGCTGCTCTGAATGTTCATGGTAGGCTTCCAGTGTTAGCAGCAACATGCCATGTTCATGGCTTTCCTGTGCTCTTTAAGCATCCGAATATAAATAAATTAAACACTCGAGATCACAGTGCAATTCTTCAACTCTGAAGGTGTGTCAAAATACAAAAACCAACTCCAACAGCCTTGTTTACTACAGTAACCTCTAACAAAATGCCTGCCTACAGGCATTAAAACAATGTAATGACAAGCAACCCGTAAAGCTATATTGGCTTTAACATATGCTTTTCAAAATACATAAGTTAGACCTACTGTCTGTCATATCTTTCATAATAAACAGATAAGTCTTGAAGCAGCGGACAGAACTTCACAAAATGAAGCAATCAGGCCTATAAGCTTCATCGTCGTCATCGTCGCCAACCCAGAAAATTATAACGAGCATAAGCTTTCTCACATGATACTCATCAGGCAAACAGTCATCAAAATTACAAACATACAAACTGATAACTGCCAAGAAATAGTCAACCCCTCTGAACAAGAATCATCATAGAGAAAATCTTCTACCCCAAAGGTTTACCATTGGGGTAACCAAAACCAAATCTCTTGTTTACTAACTTAATCTGTGCGAGTCCGTGTAACAAAATGCTAGTCTGCAGCCTTTGGAATATAAAAACAACCCACCCTGGAGTGCTTCCAATGAAAACAGAGCTTATATTGTACTTGTTGCCTTGTGGGAAAGCATATGCTCAAATACTGTGTTGGTTATAGTGGCATTCAAATGATCATGGCAATAGACTGGATCTGTTTAGTATGAAAAGTTATGATAAAGGCAGCTACCGAATATCTATATTGTGGAAACAATCTGTTAAAAGTCAATAGGCATTTAAGATTAGTTTGTTATTACTCGTTATTAAAGTCTGAGGGGAAGTTAATCGTTAGAATCTCAAAGATTATTGTGGTAGGCAAGGGATTTGGAATTATGCGGTGTCGGTATCCGGATTGGACCAAACAAGCCTTGGCAACCGCAACCCACGCTGATGTTGAGATTGGCTCTGTTGCAGACCAGCAAGGTCTGTGGCGCTTCTCCTTTTCAGGGAAGCTGGGGCAAGCTTGGAGCAACCAGGAAAGCAAAGTAAATTCAAGACGGCATCTTCAAGGGGCTCACTAGCCAACGGGCAAGGAACCGAGCTCAAATGCAAAGGCGGGGCCCACGGGACACTCGCGGAGTGTGAGGACCAGGGCTTCGGTGCAAATGGTGCTCGGGGATGGGGCTTCTCGTACCCAAATTCACAACTTACTGAGGCTTCAGGAAAGGAGTGCAGGTAGCAAAATGCAAGTGTCCAAGATGTCCGGTCCCACGTCTCTCGTGTCCGCCACGGGTCTTAGCTTTGCTGTGGATGTGGGTCAGAGAAGTCTGGAAGTCCAGTTCTTGAGTCGCAGAGTCTTCGAGTTCCGACGGGAGCCTTGAAACTGCAGACTGGCGAAGTTGCTGCTGGTGCCTGTTTGCACAGGATGGTCACTCCTTGGCCACAAGGGAGACGTCTTCAGTCTTCCAGTCATAATGGAATGTCGAAGGTCCAAAATAAGCCTTTCAAAGATTCGTCCAGGATAATCTAAAGTCCCAGGGACACAGCTCCTATACTTATACTAAGGATGGGGGCTGGATTACTGGACTAGGTCCCTCCTATAGGTGGACCTGAGAAGGAGGTGGTTACACCCCTTTTCCTTTGTCCAGTTTCGCGGCAGAGCAGGGCTGGAGTGCCACAGCAACTGGTTTGAACCGGGCTATGCATGGAGCACCTTGTGTGCCCCAGGCAGTGTCTAGATGCATTCACTGAATGCAGCCCTCCCTGTCCCAAATACACAAAGTCAGTTGTGTATACAGAAGGACTTCTGATACATCCCCTCATGAGGCACACCATTGGCGTTCATAGAAAATGATTCGCAAAGTGGGTTGAATGAGTTTCAAAGTTTTTCAAATTGGGCGATAGTATGCCTGGATTCAAGAAAGTGCATAGCTACACTAGAATGGTTGTACCAGAAACTCACTCACATCCCTGTCACCGACCCGCGAATGGAGTAAATTACCAGGCACGCTACTCGTAGCACCAAGTAAGTTCATAGATCTTTGACTTCGTTAACGTTAATTTTATAATCGACACGCACCATATGCGCTGTGTCACACACACGCGTTAGAATCCCACACTACCCTCCCCTCACTTGCTAAATCCGTTACACCTATGCACCCGAGAACGTAATAGAGCACAACCTTTCACCTAGTTCACGTTAAACAACCCACCTCTTTCCACTTTTCGTTATCACTGACATAGCGACTTACCGCGCCCCATTTTTCTTCCTCTTCAGATTCCGTGATCAAGGGCTTTCCCGCCCGAAATGCATCGGGAATAACTTGGGAATAACTTGGGAATAATTTTGACATCAATCTAATGTACTCACATCGTAACTGATATGATGTAAATATCAGCATGAACCACGTATCAATAAAACGTTGAAAAACTTTGAAACTCATTCAACCCACTTTGCGAATCATTTTCTATGAACGCCAATGGTGTGCCTCATGAGGGGATGTATCAGAAGTCCTTCTGTATACACAACTGAGTTTATCTAATCCGGTGCAGTGACGGTTTGCACCACCCTAGAGAGCACCCTGAACTTTATATACACCTCACAACGGAATTCACTAGTACCTAAGCTGTGCACCTCCCACCATCTACAAGTCCAAATACACAAAGCCCCTGTCTGGGGAGGTGCCAGCACCTCCCTGGACAGGACAGGAAACCTATTGTCCAGGCCTTCCCTGCCGGAGTCTTGTCCAGCAACAGGAGGTCAGACTCGTGTCTGTGGCAGCAGCATCCATTTTGTGATGCTGAGGCTCTGTTTAACATTAACAGGGTAAAGTAATAAGCTACATGTCTTTTCCCTCTAGAAGGGTGGAATGCTACCCCCGCCGCCAGAATTGGCGGGGGGGGGGTAGTATTCCAAAGTGTTTGACACCTTACACAACATGTTTTAATAAAGCCAAACCAAAGTTAGCATTAACGCGGGGATTATAATGCACTTAAGCGTATATGGTATGGCTATATCATAGAACAGTTATAAGGAGATGGTTCCGAAAGCTGCAGAGGGGCTCAGCTCATGCTAGGGCACCCTCTCACATAAAACCAAGCACTCTGCCTCCAGGATTGTCGAGGCCTACCATAGGAGTGGCTTATAGGTGTATATGTGTCTATATATAAAAAGGTAGATATAGGTATACTATATCTAAGTAAGGGATGATTACACCACCTTACAAAGGCTGTGTGAACAGATCTGTGGTGTCAGTTTGGAAGGCAAACCAGGAATGGCACAATAAATGTTGCAGCCCCTGGTAGGCCAAAGGTGCACCTATGCCCTGGGTACCTATGGTACACTATACAAGGGCTCACAAGGGTGACCCAGTAACCAATCTGGTATGTACCTAAAGTACATGGTATCAATTTAGAGGGATAACAGCTGGGCTGTGGGTCTGATTAGCAGGCCCAGAGCCACACTAAAGTCGAAAAAACAGAATCACAGCTAAACTGAGGGTGACCATAGGAAGCAGACCCTACTCTCCTGCAACCATAATAACTAGTGGAAGAAGTTTTAAGAGAAGAAGGTTAAAAGCAGCTCTAGATAATTTAGATACAACCATGTTTTTTATTTACAGCGTAAAGATCCGTGACCTACATATGATTAGTATGTTACAGAAAAAAAGCCATTCATTTAAAAACATGCGGTTTTAAAAAACACTTTAGAACAGGTCTGTTGTGGAACAATCTCTTTTAGTTCCAAAGCAACCTTGTGACTTTGCCTGGTTAGTAAACAAATGGTCTTCAAGTTACTGGAGGTCTCCATATTTTTAGGTCTCGCCTGTCGATGCGCATGCGCATCGAGCAAGCGAGACTATGGGGGCTTATCCACTCTTTATCCACTGCAAGGAATCGTGGCGATTCCTTGCAGTGCCCGTGACTTTTAAGCTCAATGCGCATGCGCATTGAGCTTAAAAGCGCGTGCACGTCCGTCTTGTTTTACCCGCTCCGCCCCCTCCCCTTCCCGCCGTGTCGCATTTCTCCTCCCCCCTCCCCTCTCTTCCCTCCGTCTTGTTTGCTTATTTTACCCGCTCCGCCCCCTCCCCTTCCCGCCGTGTCGCATTTCTCCTCCCCCCTCCCCTCTCTTCCCTCCGTCTTGTTTATTTTACCCGCTCCGCCCCCTCCCCTGCCCGCCGTGTCGCATTTTTTTTTAAATCCCCACTTCCCCCCTTTTTGGTTTGGTGCCGATTCTCAGGATGTTTTAAGACCATTCCGGACCATTACGGGAACTCATGGGGATGTTGGAATCTAGAATTTATTGGGAATGCCGTAATTTCAACACCTCGTCATAAAGCAAGACAACAGACAGGCGTACAATAACTTTTTTAAAAGATATAAAAGAAACACTTCTCTAGCTCTGCCCTTTATTATTTTGCCAGTTTTACGGATCCCTATTTGATGATCTGATCCACCTTTGATCATTTCTGCTTGTGAAATATTATTAAATATTTATCGGATTTAAATTTGGTTTGGATTATGAAGCTCTTTCTGTATTTTTGCCTGTCCTTTTTGTAAACAGACACACGTCACAAGCATTTTTTCCCTCAGAGGATTACTAAACCAAGAAGGATTTTGAAATGAGAGTGAAGGTAGAGGTTGTGGACGCTATTTTCAGCTCAGGGTCCTTTGCGATTGCAGCGGTTGTCTGCTGTTGCCTGTGTCTGTAATCAAGCTCTCTATTGGCTCGTGCTACCGGCTGCCAGGCTACGCTTGGCCTCTGGTTGTTGCTGGTGTTGGATGCAGCGTGAGGATTACGTTTCACCATCTAACTCCTGGTCGTTATCTCTCTTCTTGTATCTCCGGTCTTCAACCCAAGCTGCTACTAATAAGTTTCACAAAATTTGGGACTGTTTCCTTCATTCTTCATTTTACATATGCTTGTTTAGTGTAGTACACATGCTTACGCAGGATTAGTACTTGGCACCATTGCTCTAATTAGTATTTATTTTGCCTTGCATTATGTTGTAGTTGTTTGCTGGTTTCTTTAATATGTGTGAAATGTAGCCCTGGTTCTGTGTGTTTTTCTGCGCTTTGTTTATTTTACCCGCTTCGCCCCCTCCCCTGCCCGCCGTGTCGCATTTTTTTTAAATCCCCACTTCCCCCATACCCCCCAGCAATGCCAACACTGACGCCGTGCTCTGCTCACTCACCCTCACCCTCACTCACCCTCAACCCCTCACCCCCTCACCCTCAACCCCTCACCCTCAAACCCTCACTCACCCTCAACCCCTCACTCACCCTCACTCACCCTCAACCCCTCATCCTCAACCCCTCACTCACCCTCACTCTCACTCACCCTCAACCCCTCACCCTCAACCCCTCACCCTCAACCCCTCACCCTCACCCTCCCTCACCCTCACCCTCCCTCAACCCCTCACCCTCAACCCCTCACCCTCAACCCCTCACCCTCAACCCCTCACTCACCCTCACTCTCACTCACCCTCAACCCCTCACCCTCAACCCCTCACCCTCAACCCCTCACCCTCAACCCCTCACTCACCCTCACTCTCACTCACCCTCACTCACCCTCAACCCCTCACCCTCACTCTCACTCAACCCCTCACCCTCACTCACCCTCAACCCCTCACCCTCACCCTCACTCAACCCCTCACCCTCACCCTCACTCACCCTCAACCCCTCACCCTCACTCACCCTCAACCCCTCACCCTCACTCACCCTCAACCCCTCACCCTCACTCACCCTCAACCCCTCACTCACCCTCAACCCCTCACCCTCACTCACCCTCAACCCCTCACCCTCACTCACCCTCAACCCCTCACCCTCACTCACCCTCACTCACCCTCACTCACCCCCACTCACCCTCAACCCCTCACCCTCAACCCCTCACCCTCAACCCCTCACCCTCAACCCCTCACTCACCCTCACTCTCACTCACCCTCACTCACCCTCAACCCCTCACCCTCACTCTCACTCAACCCCTCACCCTCACTCACCCTCAACCCCTCACCCTCACCCTCACTCAACCCCTCACCCTCACCCTCACTCACCCTCAACCCCTCACCCTCACCCTCACTCACCCTCAACCCCTCACCCTCACTCACCCTCAACCCCTCACCCTCACTCACCCTCAACCCCTCACTCACCCTCAACCCCTCACCCTCACTCACCCTCAACCCCTCACCCTCACTCACCCTCACTCACCCTCACTCACCCCCACTCACCCTCAACCCCTCACCCTCACTCACCCTCAACCCCTCACCCTCACTCACCCTCACTCACCCTCACCCTCACTCACCCTCACTCACCCTCACTCACCCTCAACCCCTCACTCACCCTCAACCCCTCACCCTCAACCCCTCACTCACCCTCAACCCCTCACCCTCAACCCCTCACCCTCAACCCCTCACTCACCCTCAACCCCTCACCCTCACTCACCCTCAACCCCTCACCCTCACTCACCCTCAACCCCTCACCCTCACTCACCCTCACTCACCCTCACTCACCCTCACTCACCCTCACTCACCCTCACTCACCCTCACTCACCCTCACTCACCCTCACTCACCCTCACTCACCCTCACTCACCCTCACTCACCCTCAACCCCTCACCCTCAACCCCTCACCCTCAACCCCTCACCCACCCTCACTCACCCTCAACCCCTCACCCTCACCCTCCCTCACCCTCACCCTCCCTCAACCCCTCACCCTCAACCCCTCACCCTCAACCCCTCACCCTCACTCACCCTCACCCTCACTCACCATCACTCACCCTCACTCACCCTCAACCCCTCACCCTCACTCACCCTCAAACCCTCACCCTCACTCACCCTCAACCCCTCACTCACCCTCACTCACCCTCAACCCCTCACCCTCACCCTCCCTCACCCTCACTCTCAACCCCTCACCCTCACTCACCCTCACCCTCACTCACCCTCACCCTCACTCACCCTCACCCTCACTCACCCTCACCCTCAACCCCTCACCCTCAACCCCTCACTCACCCTCACTCTCACTCATCCTCACTCACCCTCATCCTCACTCACCCTCAACCCCTCACCCTCACTCACCCTCAACCCCTCACCCTCACTCACCCTCACCCTCGACCCCTCCCCCTCAACACCTCACCCTCACTCACCCTCAACCCCTCACCCTCACTCACCCTCAACCCCTCACCCTCACTCACCCTCACCCTCACTCACCCTCAACCCCTCACCCTCACTCACCCTCACCCTCACTCCCTCACCCTCACTCACCCTCAACCCCTCACCCTCACTCACCCTCAACCCCTCACCCTCACTCACCCTCAACCCCTCACCCTCACTCACCCTCACTCACCCTCAACCCCTCACCCTCACCCTCACTCACCCTCAACCCCTCACCCTCACCCTCACTCACCCTCAACCCCTCACCCTCAACCCCTCACTCACCCTCACTCTCACTCATCCTCACTCACCCTCATCCTCACACACCCTCAACCCCTCACCCTCACTCACCCTCAACCCCTCACCCTCACTCACCCTCAACCCCTCACCCTCACTCACCCTCACCCTCGACCCCTCCCCCTCAACACCTCACCCTCAACCCCTCACTCACCCTCAACCCCTCACTCACCCTCAACCCCTCACTCACCCTCAACCCCTCACCCTCACTCACCCTCAACCCCTCACCCTCACTCACCCTCAACCCCTCACCCTCACTCACCCTCAACCCCTCACCCTCACTCACCCTCAACCCCTCACCCTCAACCCCTCACCCTCAACCCCTCACCCTCAACCCCTCACCCTCAACCCCTCACCCTCAACCCCTCACCCTCAACCCCTCACTCTCAACCCCTCACTCTCACTCACCCTCACTCACCCTCAACCCCTCACCCTCACTCACCCTCAACCCCTCACCCTCACTCACCCTCACCCACCCTCACCATCACTCACCCTCACTCACTCACCCTCAACCCCTCACCCACCCTCACTCACCCTCAACCCCTCACCCTCAACCCCTCACCCTCAACCCCTCACCCACCCTCAACCCCTCACTCACCCTCAACCCCTCACTCACCCTCAACCCCTCACTCACCCTCACCCTCACTCACCCTCACCTTCACTCACCCTCACCTTCACTCACCCTCACTCAGCGCAACCACAGCATCTTAAACTAAATATATTTAATAAACTTTAAGCTATTGGCAATATAAAATAAAATCCATTTTATTTACGTATTAATTATTAAAAAAATTTTAAAGACATTGATTTTTTTTATTTCAATACATATGTCACATATAAGTCCCGTTAATACAAAACATGTTGCTTTACAAATGCTAGAGGTGTCACATTTACAAAAATTATAACTATTGGCTTTGTAAAGAAGAAAGCTATTAATTTCGCTATTTAGAAAAAACAACACATAAATAAAAAACAAAAAAATAAATAACACCTATAGCTCAAACTTTACTACTGCGAGACCTATTGCATTTCCAATGCTTGTTTTTTAAGATATCTGGACTCAATAGTATGCTACAATGTTATTTACGCAAAGGAAATAAATAGGTCCGTACCAAATAAAACTGCCTGAATTTATTTCATGCAATGCCGTCGTCCGATTAATAAGCAGCAACCTTAGCACCGAGTCACACTTGTCCCTAAATAGTTTTAATAAAAAACTATTAGAAAACATTTCAAAGGTGAAGAGATGGCTGCAGTTTGCATCTCTACTGCGGAAGGACTTTTTAATTAATGCTTACTGATTTACATAGACTTACGTATGTCACTATTTATTCTGCCTGAGGCGAATCATTGTATTTAGTCAATGTTATCCTTCTAGAACACAAGTAAAATAGTTTCCTGATCTGAAAAGGAGAGGACGGCTGCCATCTTGTTTTACTCGTGCTCTTAAAATCTATAATGCACTACAAGCCATTGATTCCATAGGAGGAAGGGCAGAGATGCGGAGATGGCAGCTCTGTTCCCACTAGCTGAAAGGTTTCCTTATCAGACAGAAGCAATCGAGCAGTTTAGCTCTCTGCGCCAACTGAGACAAAGTATTACTAGTTGAGTTCAACTAATATTTCACATTCTTTCAAATCGCTCTGCTTTGTTGAAACACTGCAATGAAAGGCGCGGAAATCCCCTGGGTTACAACACGAAGAATGCAATTAAACACACACGAGGAGGAATAAATGGTTTCTCGATTTAGACATCTGAAACACAGACTGAGGGGGAAATCAAGCACATTCCCAAAATTGGGCACAGCATGAATCCTGCTTTAAGACTCTGCCACCACCTGCCCAGGTGTCTGGAAAAGTGTTTCAAAAAGGGTCAAGACTCAGGAATTTTTCTAGAATAAATCAGCAGAGCATTGGAAAGTTTTCTTTGAGAACTGGATATGGTCTTGTATACACGTATAACTATTGAAAGCATCAATTCTGTGACAGGAAGAGTAGGATAAGAGACCTTAAAGTATTACAGGTAAATAATTCTACCATTCAGTTCCTGAAGCAAGATTGACTGCTAAATTTGGATTGTGAAGGATAGCGGAGCCATTACGGGCGCTTTTTAGTAGTCCCAGCGAAAAGAAGGGTTACTGGGCTCTAATTGGAACAATTACTTCTGGTGTTGTGGGGACATTTAGCCCACAAATTAAACACAAATGCGCAATGCTACACAGGAAATAAAGGGAGCAAAACTGTGCTCAATTTTTTGGAGGAGAGTTTGGGAATCAGCCGTTCCCAATTTTAGACTGCTCCTTGATCACTTTACAGGCATTGGGGTCTCACCGATCTATTCAAGAATGATAGCCACAACAAGAATAAAACGGATTGGTATGTTGTCTCTATTCTACTGAAGTAGCTACCCCACCCTTTGAGGCACATCATACTTTTAAAGTTTTGGAGCAGGGCATTACCCCCTTTGCATTGCTGTCATAGGTGGGTCACCGCTCCTGCCTATGTACACACATGTACACTGTCCATAGGACAAGTTGTGCTTCTAATTGCTTCAATGTTGTCCACGGATCATTAAATTATGCACCAGCACATGCCTCCAGTTAAGAAAGGAGTAACAGCAACGGCACAGGGGGGCAGAGGCCAAACTCACACATGCCAGGGGAAGAGAAAAGACCTTCTTTGGACCTTCCTTAGGCCCAAATCTCACGTCCTGCATCCGAAGAAATGAAGAGCCCACACCGAAATACAGCAGTCATCTTGTTGGGGTTTTCTAGTAGAACTGCAGAATGTGCTTGCCATTTCCTTCAGTTCCAAGCCATCACAACGCATTTCTGCTTCCTGGGATGGAATCAAACAAGAGTTGCAATTTTTCTTAGCGCCAAGCCATAATTGGCACTCCATCTTGCCTGTCTTTCATAGTCAGTTTTGACTGTCTGGCCTGTCTTTCATAGTCAGTTTTGACTGACTTCTGAAACTCTTTGCAGATCGATCTGGGGGAAATTCAAGTGCCTATTGCAAGCACTATATCGGGGAGTAAGTCACCTCGCTCTGGGGCATACTTCAAGAAGACCAGGATGACTTGCTTGCTCTCTCCCTACATTCTTAAATGCATCAATTTTATGCTGTTTGGGGATTTATGTACATCTGAAGGAACCCATTTGTAGCTTTGGCTCGGCCCTTATAAAGGATCATGGAGCCTGGAACCTTGGTCTAATCAACTCAGCACCCACACATAAGGCTGGACATCCATTGGATCCTACTTTTTCAAACATTAAGGGCCTTACTATTGACCACCCCACTCCGCCACTTCTACACTTGTACGGTCTGACCACTTCACAGTGCCTTTCTCCATTCAGATTCTTTCATTGCCCTCAACAGCTGCAGCTCGACCTCTGGCTCTGTCCACATCATTATCCAAATTACCCTCTCTTTCCTTCTGACTACTAGACACCTTACCGAACCTAGTGCAGTCTATTAATCTTGAACAATCCATGCTTGATGATTGGTTCCAAGATTTCCTGGATGAGGTACTGCCAAATAAGCCAAGCACCTCAGCCAGACTCCACCGTCCGACCCATGGTTTCAATGAGGCTTTGAGTGAGGTGAAAAGGCGGTGCAAACTTCTGGAGAGGTCTTTGAGAAAATCCTACGCTGAGGAGATAAAATGCAAGTGCAAAGGGGAACTAAAAAATGATCGCACGTTATGTAGAGCCACCCAGGTAACGTTTTACTCAGATAAAATCCTTGCTGCTCCGAACTGTTCCAAAACTCTTTGAAGTAGTTAAAGAACTTTCAGGTCCCAGTATTGTATTTCCCTCCCCCCTCGTTGTCACAGCCACAATATAAGGATCTAGCAATTTCATTTTTTTTCCCCAACAACTTTAACAAGCAAATTTCAGATGGAAGGCAATATTTATAGCACAAGCTCACAGATGGAATGCTCAAAACCGGAAAGCAGATTACATCAGTGCTTCCAAGCCACCCAAAGTCTGAACTAATTTGCCCCTCAGAACACCTCTGTCTTTTATACTATCTTACACTGCATAGAGTCAGGCTCTCCTTGAAACCCTCTTCTCCAGCCAACTCAGTACCTGGGTGCAGCCCTAATACAATTACTGACAGTTCTCCTTAACTTCTCCTTACAGGAAGGGGTGCATTCTTCAGGCATGGAAGCTGGATGAACACCAACTCATTAAAGCCTAATGGGGATAAGACTGAGGTGATGGGCAAGAACCCCTTGCTATGGGGGCCCCAGCACTGGCCTGAGACTCTAAGCACTCTCCCGGAACCAGTCTCTAAAATAAAGAACCTAGGTTTTTGGCTAGATGTAAATCTGTTGAAATCCCAAATTGCCAAGATAGCTTCAACCGGTTTTGGGGTCCGGAAATTGCAAAAAAAAATAATAAATCTTCTTGCTGCTCCCTTTTTCAGCCCAAACAATGGCTATCCAGGCCTTGATTTTGTCAAGACTAGATTATGGAGACATCTTCTACTTAAGGGCAGGCAAGTCTTCCATTAGACGCCTACAAGTCCTTCAGAATTCTGTAGCTAGGGTTTCTATATCATATTCCTAAACATGCCTCTGTGTCATGTCTTCGAGAACTTCACTCGCTTACGGTGGATAAATGCACACAGTTCAAAGCTCTATGCTATATGGATAAAGCTAGGGTGAGCAGTTTACCTACAAGAACTGGAGGTACCATACCAGCAAACTTGATCCCTTCAGTAGAGCAACCGGTACCTTTGTATAGTTCCCAGAGTTAAACTGCTTGCTCAGGCTGTTGCTCCTTCACACACTTAAACCCTAAACTGTGAAACACCCTGCCCGAGTCCCTGAGAAGTTGCCCATCAGTGACCACCTTTTGCAAAAATATGAAAACCTGGTTGTTCATCATTTCTCACTGCGCAATTTTCTACCTTTGTGTTGAAGCACCGGGAATCCCTTTTGGGTAGCTATGAGCTAACCAAGATCTTATACAAATAATAATAATAAGACTGACAGTGCAGATGCTTCCTGGGGCTACAATGGGCAGGCGTACACTTCCTCTTGAACAGCTCCTTGACATCCTCCTATTCTAAGCAGCCTTTCCTTAATATATAGATAACTGCAGTACCTCTCTCCAGTATTAAGTGGGCTCCTTCCTTCAAGGTAATTCAAGCTGGTTTCTTTCAAAACGATGCATAATTTTCAGATTCCTGTGTCTCAACCTCGCAAAAACTGGACAGATATCTACCACAATCACAAAGCTTAGATTTGTAATAAGACCTAACTGGTGTGTGACCCATGACACAGTGACTGAGAAATCCTAGCTGATTAAATTGAGGGTTTCTGATAAATACATTCAATTTACAGGCAGAGATTCTGGATTGCATAGGCCTAGCCCAAGGAATGGTTGCGGAAGGTCCCTGTTTTTCTGAGTATACCTCCAAGGCAGGTCAAGCCACCGTCTTTGTCCTCTAGTGCTAGCAGCCCCAACCTCACAACCTTCGCTCCCCAGCAGAGTGGTCGCTCCCTTGCCTCCCTGGTGATCCACGGTATCGTTGTGTGTTCTTACCCTCACTTTAGACCTGCAGCGTGCCCTGCCTGCCGCTTTTGACAAGATCGAATTGATATCGCGCCTGCTTGCCGCTCTGTGTGAAATTATTTATTTAATATCGCGCCTGCTTGCCGCTCTGTGTAAAAGTATTCTATAACGTGCCTGATTGCCGCTTTGTGTGAAATTGCTTAATAACGCGCCTGATTGCCGCTCTGTAACGCTTATCTTTGTAACGCTTAACTTTTAGCACTGTTTGGAAGCATTTACATTGCACCAGCGCATTTCGCCCCAAGCGCTCCGCTCCGCTGTCCCCTACGCAGCCATTTTAGTTGTTGTTGTCCTCCTTCGTGACCCGCCCCGCCTCCCAGCTGAGACGCCCTCGCCCCTCCCCTTCCTCCATCCATATATGACAGGTGTTTTTGCGCGCAGCGTTCACGCGCAGCGACCGCGCCCAACCCGCGCCGAAGGTGCGCCAAAGGTAAGCCCGTCTACGCCCGTCCGCGCCTGGACCGCGCCCAGCGCCAGACTCCCTGCCCCTCGCATTGCCCAGCCCTCCCGCATTACCTACGATGCCGCCTCCCTCCTAGCCCTTAACCCCGGTCGCGCCCCAAACTGCGTCCAAGCCGCTCCTGGACACACCCATGGCCCATTCTCCTGCCTCTCCTGCAGATTCATCGGCACCGAAAGCATATCCGCTGCGACCACAACACAGACTCCCGACCCCAACCACCTAGAATGCATCCTTCTCAACACCCGCTCGGTCCACAGGCACGCCATTGACCTTTGGAACCTACTAGACACCATCTCCCCTGACGTCGCCTTCCTAACGGAAACATGGATGAACGCCTCTTCCGCCCCTGACATCGCCATCGCTATCCCTGATGACTATAAGATCACACGCAAGGACCGCACGGACCATACAGGAGGTGGAATCGCTATCGTCCATAAGAAATCAATCCGCATCTCGACCAGCTCTGACGCCAACATCGCTAACTCCGAACACCTTCACTTCCAAATTCACATCGACCCCAAGACCACACTCAGAGGCACCCTCCTCTACAGACCACCAGGACCCCGCGCAAAATTCAGTGAAGACATCACGGACTTCATCACCCCACACGCGCTCCCCTCTAAAGACTACATCCTTCTGGGAGACCTCAACTTCCATCTTGAAAAGAGCAAAGACCGCAACACCACCACCCTCTTGGACAACCTAGCCAACCTCGGACTTAAACAACTGGTCACTTCCCCCACCCACATCGCAGGCCACACACTCGACCCCATCTTCACCTCCAGCAACCATGTCTCCTTCAGCCACACTACGAATCTCCTCTGGACTGACCACAGCTGCGTTCACTTCACCTACAACAAACCGAAACCCATCGCCCACCTCCAACCAACTCTACAAAGAAACTGGAACAAAATCACCACGGAGCAGATCTCCACATCGCTCCTTCAAACCTCCCCAGCCCTCTCTTCTAACGCCAACGAAGCCGCATCTAACCTCACCCTCTGGCTTTCCAACACCGCCGACACCTTAGCACCAATGAAAAAACGTCAACACAAACTTGGTATCAAGAAGGCCTCATGGTTCAACGATGACCTCAAGAAGTCCAAGAAACTGTGCCGCTCCCTTGAAAAGGCCTGGAAAAAAGACCCATCCACCAGCAACAAGGACGCCTTCAAAAGCGCCATCCGCACTCACCACCAACTGATCCGAAAAGCCAAGAAAACAGCATTCAAAGATCGACTTGACAACAACGCCCACAACAGCAAGGAACTTTTCAACATCGTCAAGGAATTTTCCAACCCCTCGGCCAACTCCAACGACATCTCCCCCTCTCAAACCCTCTGCGATTCCCTAGCCTCTTTCTTCCACAACAAGATTGCTGACATCCACAACAGCTTTGACAACCAACCCGGAAGCCAACCCACCCTACCATCAGCTGACCATCTTCCCCCCCGTTAACACCCTTAACGCCTGGAACCCTATCTCCACGGAGGACACCATCCGCCTGATGAATTCCATCCACTCTGGATCCCCCACAGACCCATGCCCTCACCACATCTTCAACAAAGCAGACTCCGTCATAGCTCCGCACCTCCGAGACGTCATCAATTGCTCCTTCAATTCCGCTACCTTCCCAGAAGATTGGAAACACGCTGAACTCACCGCCCTTCTGAAAAAACCAACAGCAGACCCCACCGAACTCAAAAACTACCGCCCCATCTCGCTTCTTCCATTTCCGGCCAAAGTCATCGAGAAAGCTGTCAACAACCAGCTCGCCGCCTTCCTCGAAGCCAACAATTCACTCGACCCCTCACAATCTGGATTCCGAGCCAAACACAGCACTGAGACCGCCCTCATCGCAGCAACAGACGACATCCGTACTCTACTGGACAATGGAGACACAGTCGCCCTCATCCTCCTCGATCTTTCTGCAGCCTTCGACACAGTCTGCCACAGCACCCTTTTACATCGCCTCAGAAACATCGGAATCCAAGGAAAGGCACTGGAATGGATCACCTCGTTCCTCACCGGAAGAACCCAGAGAGTCCGCCTCCCACCATTCAATTCAGAGGCCTCTGAAATCATCTGCGGCGTACCACAAGGATCCTCACTCAGTCCCACCCTCTTCAACGTATACATGAGCCCCCTCGCGGCCATCGCCCGCCAACACAACCTCAACATCATCTCCTACGCGGACGACACTCAACTGATCCTCTCTCTCACCAAAGACCCCAGCACCGCCAAAACTAACCTTCACGAAGGAATGAAAGAAGTCGCCGAATGGATGAAACAAAGCCGACTGAAACTGAACTCAGACAAAACAGAAGTCCTCATCTTAGGTAAATCCCCCTCTGCTTGGGACGACTCCTGGTGGCCGGAAGCCCTCGGAAATGCACCCATCCCGACAGACCACGCACGAAACCTTGGCGTCATCCTGGACTCCTCACTATCAATGAACAGACAAGTCAGCGCCGTATCCTCCTCCTGCTTCAACATTCTTCGCATGCTCAGAAAAACATTTCGCTGGATCCCCACCGAAACAAGGAAAACAGTCACCCATGCTCTGGTCACGAGCCGACTGGACTACGGAAACACCCTCTACGCAGGTACCACCGCCAAACTCCAGAAGAAACTACAACGAATCCAAAACGCCTCAGCCAGGCTCATATTAGACATCCCACGCAACGAACACATCTCTGGTCACCTTAAAGATCTCCACTGGCTACCCGTCAATAAGAGGATTACTTTCCGACTGCTCACCCACGCACACAAATCACTCTACGACATCAGACCAGACTGCCTCAACTCTCGACTGTCCTTCTACTCCCCCCCCGCCAACTTCGCTCCTCCAACCAAGCCTTCGCCACTGTACCTCACATCAACAAGACCACCATGGGAGGCAGATCCTTCTCTTACCTGGCTGCCAAAACATGGAACTCACTCCCCGCTTACCTTCGCCTCACCCAGAATCACCTAGCGTTCAGAAAGCAGCTTAAAACGTGGATATTTGACAAATAATCCTCCTCCCCTTCCTAAGCGCCTTGAAACCCTCTGGGTATGTAGTGCGCTATATAAATTGTATGACTTGACTTGACTTTTGGAGTGAAATCTCCTAATAAGAATGGAGCAGGAATGGGCACAGATTCTCCCTATACCTTAAAAGGGGCCTGTGTGTCTTATCGTCTACATACTGGGGTACGCTTCTACAGCAACAGTGTGGGTGGAGGCTGTGGCTTCATCACCAAGCGAATGAGGTATGTGGTCATTTACTGCTGTTACATTGCGGTTATATTGTTATATTGCCATATTGATACTAGTTTGCTGGACAGCTACATGGAAAGCTATATTGCTGTATTGCTGCACCTCGACACCCCTGGTCTTGTCACCTTTGATCTGATTACTGGTTGGTCTTCTGATCCCGCCCCAGTCTGCATTTCCATCCTGTTTTTGGTAATTTCAAATCCCTACTCTGGCCTTAGGAGGGTGCGACCTGTTGCACCATGAGAAAAAGAAAGGCACCTACAGGTGATAGCACAGTGCCCCAGCACTCTTCTACAACAATTGACAGCTTTGTGGTAAGGGCAGTGGACCGTGTAGCAAATTAAATAAAGATTGTGGAGCGGCGCCTCTCACTCACAACAGAGGATCTCCATGCATTGCAGCAGCCATCATCAACGTCTCATCTGGAGATGAGTGGCTCACCCGCTGTTCAATATATGGATCCTGATCTTCCTAATGTAGCACTTGTGGGTAGCATTGGGGAAGCTGTCAACTCAGGTTTTGCACTTGCAGAGGGCTGCGGCTCTACTAATGATCCAACAAAAGATCTGGCCCCTACAGTTTGTTCCCCTAACCAAGAACCATTAATAAAGTGCAGGAGAAGAACAACCAAACAAGTGCCAAAGCAAAAACAGCTAACCTCTAATCAGGTACTTGAAAAGAGTGATCAGATCGATAAGATACCCCTACAATTCACGAATGAACATTTTTGGGGTATTTCGAGTAAACGAATCAGTGACCTTCTGGATGCTAAATTACCCCCAACTTTTAGCCAGTTTTCTGCTGCTGAGGCCGGCCTGACCATGCTCTTAACTTGTGACGATGATGACACCCTAAATCCAGGGGTGGCTCCACTAAACGAAGTAATTGAGCAACAGCCCACATGATCACCAACCAGGAAGGGATCTTTTTCCTGCCTTGCAGCCTTCCATCGAAAACCTGGCACTTGGCATAAGGAGCAGGACAGCCACTTAGGCTCTGGCCCCCACCGCAAGAGCAGCCTCACAAATTCATAAAGATGATGGACTCCCACCTTCTAAAACTGTCATATCAAAAACAGGAAGAGGGGCAGAAAGTAGCACCTTAGAGTCGGTCAATTTGCCACTCATTGACCTTACCCCAGCTTCTTGCACCCATGTCATTATATTGGCAAATGTGTCCGGTCTACCTGCAGGCACCATTGAGTCTACCAGTGGACTCAAGAACAAAATCCTTTTTAGGTTAAACAATTCAGTAAATTGTCAGTGGGACCAAAGTTATGACATCTTGTTTTTACGTCGAGTAAGGTGCATCAGTCCACTTGAAAGTTATTACGCTGGTGATACTGTAACCATAAATGTTCGCAATCCTAGGGCAGCTGGGGACATTGTATCTTTAGTGCAGGATGGCAGGGTAAAACCAAGCACCATAACCAAATTACCCTTGGCTTTCTATTACAGACACCTAGCACCATCTGTCATACAAACGTCAGGGTTAGTAGCTTGTATTGCGCTTCCAATAAACCCCAACCAAATCTCAGCTTACCTGTCAGAAAAAGGTATATGCCCCAGTCAGCTTTGGAGGAAAATGATTGACTCCTAGCCGAGGGACAGGATGATGTCAGCCGAGCCCGGGTTATGAGGGTCAACATTGACCAACCAAGCCATCAGCCATTGCATGCAGATTCTGTCATGAAATATAGCAGGGTTTCGAAACAGACTCCAAGACGGGCACTGGCTATCTTTTGCTGGAAAGTTTGACATTGTATGTTGCCAGGAGGCTTGGGCTCTTGATTCAGTTGCCATCAATGGGTTCACATCCTATTAATCTGGGGTTAATCAGTCTATTGCTGGAAGAGGGAAGTGGGGTATAGCTATCTTGACAGCATGCTCTATTAAAAATGTGAAGGTAAATGTCTTAGCCTCGGAACCCTGCTATCAAATCTTGCATCTTCATATACCTAAGCAGCTGAATACTCTTTTAATAAATGTTTATGTTAACTTTTTTTCAGCACACGCCATAGGCATTATTGAAGAGCTGGAAAGGTCGTTCTCAGACTTTATGGAAAGACAGAAAAAACATACATCACTGATTTGAGCTGGAGATTTTAATATCTCTAAATGTCTGCACAAAGGTGACCGTACATGAGGTTTTAGCAATGTTGAGGGGGACAACACTGGCCACTTTGCACATTCAAATAGTAGGTTGTTTTTAATCGCACAACTTCATTTTTTCATCAAATATTTGGGAAAATGATTGAAATTAATCCACCATCTTTTGTAGCAAGGGGTAAAGGCAGTAACATTAATTTTGTTCTCATCTCAAGGAACTTGGTATGCAACCTTAGTCATTATGAGGTACGCTCCCTCCCGCACAAGGACCGTAACCCTAATAGCTTTACGAAGATCTGTGAATTTATATCCTGCAGCCTCGTATCGAACAAACTCGTAAATGAGCGAGCAGTGCATTCATGGTTCAGTTCCGGAAAGCACTAGAAGCCCTAAAACATGTCACTATTAAAATGCTGGGTGATACTACTGCCATAAGGGAAGCACAATATAAATATAAGCTAGCCCTACAAGAAAAGAAACAGGTTATCTGAGCTAAAGAGTGGGAGGATCTAAATAAAGCAGCTGAACTAAAAGATAATAGACTGTTCTAGGACGTATTCAACCGACCTTTGTTGTCGGACAACCAAACTTCTAGCATTGAGTGCCATGTCCCTGAGGCCAACTGGATCGCTCACTTTTCCTCGGTTTTTAATCCAGACAACAAAATCAGTTGGTTCCTAAACGAAAATATGCCCGATCACCGCCCTATTAACAAGGAGTGGCTAATTGATCTTGTAGACTTAGCTGCAGTGAAAAAATCTATAATGAATGATGCAAATGGCAAAGCCCCTGGCCCAGACAGGGTTCCAATTGTTCTTTTCAAAAACAATGTGGAACTCTGGGATCCCCTGGTTGTATTGAGGGCTGATTTGAAAGGCAACCTTTTAGATTCATTGAGTAAAGTCATCATTGTAGCCATCTATAAGAAAGGGGATCACAACTGCCCCTCATGTTATCGACCAATCTCATTGATTGATTTGTTCCACTGTAGAGATCCTGCGAGGGTAATCTAGGGCAAATTGGAGGACTGGCCAGAGGGTAGCTGTTTTTTCTCCCCTGCCCTGTATGGCTTCCATCAAGGCCTAGGAACTGTAGAACAAACCCTTAACCTAACTCTCATCATAGGCAAATATGCCAAAGCCAGGAGAGGGGCCATACAATTGCCATTTATGGACCTCTCCTGCGCTTTTGACCTTGTAGATAGGAGCAGATTATTGGGCCTGATGGAGCAGGCAGGTATTGATCCCCATCTAGTAGATCTGGTAAAACACATGCATTGGGACTTCACAATGAAGGTGCCCTTTACACGGAATGGGGATTGTACAGCCTCAATAAATGTGACTAGAGAGGTGGGACAGGGCTGCATATTATCGCCTTTCCTTTTTTAATATACATCAACTGCCAGGACACCGCTTTATAGTCTTGCTGCGACGATGTTCCCCGGATTCGTAGGTAGATCGTGCACTCCCTAAATTTAGAAAACATACTTTGTTTTTACCCTAAGATTTTGATCCGTGTGCTACACCTCCTCTTGTGCTTACCTTACACAGTGAAACTATCATGTGGGGCCAGAAGCCAACTGGCTTCTTGGATAAAGAAGTGCACAACTTATACTTGATATACAAACTTTTTAAACAAAAATGATTTCTCTTATATCTCATTATTTTAATACATTATTTCAAAACAATATATAACAATTCTTCTCAAATGATTTCAAATTGTGCACTTATCAGATATGTGCTATGTGTTCAATACATTTTTTTTAAAAACACTTTATTAGCGACCGCAATATAACAAATGTAGTAACAGGATGATTCAGTCGGTACAGTCTTTTCCAATTTATAACAATCCCCATTAAGCGAACCACAGTAATATTTCGTGTTCAGTGATGTGTTCAATACATAATCAGAAAAACACAATTATTGATGCAACAAAATTATCTGTGCCATTGGATGTGGTCAACATAGGCCCAATGCATTTCATGACCTGCGCCCCTTCGTCAGGGGCGCATTCTTGAAAAGAAATTCAAAGAAATCACTAATTCGCTTATACACCATAGGAGTTGCTTCTGTAACTATAACTTAAGACAGCATTTGATCAGTATACCTTCCCGAAACGGACCCGCCAGAAGTTGATGTACCTTCCCGATAAACGCAAAGCGAAGTTCCCAAAACAGAGACTCTTCCTGTCAACTCTTGGTCAGGGGCACTGAATGTGCCCCTGACGAAGGGACACGGGTCCCAAAATGCAGACACAACATGAATTCAAGTGTGCCAAGACATTTTAGTGAAAAAAGAGATATCAATTTAATCAAATCAAAACTTGTGAAATAGCTGACCAAAGCCCAAGTTCAGTTACAATACTAAAAGACTATTGAGGCTAGAAATATGTTGAAATCAACCAATGCAAAGCAAACTGCAGGAAGGAATTATTATTATTTTTTTAATGTTAATTTTCTCGCTATATGTGAGACTCTAGAACCAATGTTTTAATTGTGAACGTTGAATGGGAATTCATTCATACTAAAAAACATTGTATTATTCTAACTTGCCATTTTTATGCCCTTCTAAACCCATGTTGCAATGCTGTAACCGATTAGTAAACCACAAATTGAGTGTACTACATTGCAAAACGCCATTTAGCGGTCGCAAACTCTGAGGTAGCAAATTGCAGGGTCTGCAACCACTAAATGTCTTCATACATCTTTCCTTTAGGTTTAAAATACTATTTACAAAACATTGGCACAGTATATGTAGATTGTGGTGTCCAGCTGAACAAGATTTTGTGTCATATTATGTGGTCCATGCGTCTGACACTAGGTGCTCTGCACAGAATGCTCTCTGCACAATTTGCCCTGTTCCTTATTAACTATATACAATGTGTAATTAGTTATAATTAAAAGAATAGATTACAAAAATTAAACCATTAATGTAACCAACTTCTACAGAAGCGTTTCACTCACATGGCAATCAATCACCAATGTACCTTGTTTCACCAAAAAATCTCCACTCGTTGGAAAGCAAAACACGAATGTACCACGTTTATCCAGAAAACATCCTCCACCTAAATATCCCGTTTTTCCAGAAAACCTGCGCTCACATTGCTATCAAAGAACCGAAAAAGGAAATTCACAAGGCAAAGAAACCATAAATGCAACTATCTATTCAGAAACGTTCTAGTCACAGAAATCATAAATGTACCTTCTTCTCCGTGAAATGTATGCCTGCAAGGCAACTTAACCATCAAGGCACCACGACTTATCCCCAAAACCTCCATTGCAAAGGAAATCAACCCACCAACATCCTCACTTAACCTGAAAATCTCCACTTCCGGGACAAGCAAACCAATAACGCAGCCAGCTTATCTGGAAGGGTCTATTCACAGGGCAAGCAAACCCTCAGTACACAGAGCTTCTCTGGAAAGTACTTGCTTACTAAGCAAACAAACGATGTGTTTGTCCTCCTTCTCCTGCCTCACAGGGCAATCAAATTACACCAATTCTATGGAAGATTTTTTTTTCCGTAATGTTTTCTTTAAGTTTCTTTGATGCAGTATGCCACGAGAGCTTAGTAAAAAATACATGTATCCTTATAAGACATATTAAAAACTGTTACAATATCCAATTGATGTTCCACTACAGAAAGAAAATAGATTAAAGATTATGCGTGTGTCTTAGTCCCAGAACTCAGAAATGTTCAAACTCGAAAAGGCAAGGAACATAGAAAATATACAACAACAAAAAAAATCAAAAAAACAAAAACTCACTCTCTTAAGTACAAATAGGTCAGTGGAGTCCACTAAAATCTAATGGCACAAATGTTGAAGCTCTGTGTTCAGAGGATGGCGCACTATAATTCGTTTCTCGTCTATCTAACAACTGAAAGAATTGTGCAGCCCAGTTTGGTATGGCCTTGGAATGCGCATTCAGTGATCTTGTTTCGTCAACTACGGAATGCACCCATAATCATAATATGCTCTCTAGATTCTGCTGCTCAATAGTAACATCCATGGGTATCATTTATAGTGTAAATTCATGGATACATGTCATTAAATTCTAACATACACGTGGTTGTGTCTTAAAAAAAATCACAATCCGCAAACAAGTAATTAGCAGACGTTATACTATACAAGCATCCAGTATAATAACATAGTGTTGACCATAAACTATGCACTGTGCATTGAAGCAGTGCTGAGGTTTGACGCCCTGCTACTGTATTTAGTTACAAACAGTGATATTTTGGATACAGTCCTCCCAATGTACACAACTCTACTGTAAAGCTGTGGCTGGTAGCGTTCTTCTTTTGTTCCGGGCTACACAGTAATTTTTTGTCATATAAAACATCACGTACGTACTCATAATTGTACAGTGAATACTTTTCGTTCTGGGGTAGACCTGCTCCTGACCTACGTGCTGTGCAGTAAATCAGTGCCCAGCATAACTAAGTGTAGCTGTGCCCTGTGGTGTACATCGAACCCGTCCGTAGTAGGGACACAGCGCTGCACTTGATCGCAGAGGCTTGCAGTTAAATAAGTGGCATTAATTCAGAGTTGTAAAGTGGAGCAGTATCAGGTAAAGCGCTGCCCATGTATTCCATATAGATCGCTTCGGCGATGTAGGTTTTTTTTATTTTATTTTCGAAGTTTTCTATAGCGCTGGCGAGACCCGAGGGTATCGGAGAGCTTTACAGCAGGATGGAGAGAAGTCAAATACAGGGCATATAGAATAAACACTGAAACAATGTAACTTTTAAAAAGTGATATTTATGTTCTCTCGGTTGTACAGCGTAAAACTAGCAGTGTATACAGTGCTGCAAAGTTGCATTATAATATATTTCGTCAGTGTGTACAGTGCTGCAAAGTAGCATTATAATATATTTCGTTTATCACTAGCACCGTACTTGGCCCATTACACTGTGCAGCATGGGCTACGGATGGCTGACTATCGTTGTGCTGGACCGAGAAGCATTATTGGCTGCAAAGTGCAGTACAAGTAGTACACCAGAGTCTAGGCATCAGAGTCCAGTAAAGCCTTGTTAATTATAAAGTGATTCCCGGGTACTCTACTTTGAACTAGTGTTCTCGCGTCCTCGACACTGCATAGTTCAATGCGGTCCATACAAGCAGTACTGTGTAACTAAGCAGCTCTCAGCAAATATTCAGCTCTGCTGAAGGCACAGTCCAGGTACTCACTCATGGTTGCTTCCATTCCGGCTCCTGGCCCACCCGCTTAAGTCCCAGGTTTCAGGGCCCCTCCTGGGCCCCTGGCACCGCCCCTGACCAGAGGACCCAGCAGGACATCACCACGGCAGCCACCCTCAGTGTTCCGGATCCGGGCCCAGGACTTAACTGCCCTGCACACTTCCGCGTCAAGAGCCACGCCCACCTCTAGAATACAGCGGATACAACCACACCTACCTGCCTCTTAAGTCACACCTACTAGTCGAGTAGTCACGCCCACCCCTTCTCAGACCCAACCATTCATACTTTGGAGACACGCCTATTTCTTAAGAGTCACGCCTATCATATTTAGAACTATACCCATCGGGATAAAACAACGCCTACATCTTTATATTCAGTATACCTCCCCTTTTCATTGCCCACTTGAGCCCCCTTCTATGAAAACCCGCCCATCCCATTCCGAACTCCTAAGCAACGCCCACCCCTCAAATGCTGTTCGAGTCGCGCCAACCTTTTAGTACGACTCCGAGATCAACCACCAATCGAAACCTGCAAAGGCCCGCCCATATTTACGTTATCAAGGTGACAACAGTCGGTCTCGCTGCCTATCCCTGAGCCTGATTCATGAAGATGGTATTTGGGTACTATTTGTCGCAGCGGCGCATTTCGAGCAGCAGCCGCAGCTGGGATGGCACCGATGTACTACATCGCAACCTTTTGAAGACGTTTTTATTACAATATTTTGGGAGTGTGTTAATTTTCACCAGAATATTTCAGGACGTTATCAAAATAGCTAATACGCCACATCAACCATTTCTTGGTCTGGGGTAGCTGTCCAAGCTTCCGAAAAACCCTGTTTCTCAACTGGCGCAACCGATGACCAGAAACTCGAGGCTGGCAGGAGAGGGAAGCGAGAAGGGTTGACGATCGTGCCCGAGACCTGTGCGCATCTCGAAGCTGTCTAATCCGCAAATGCAGCGGCCATCTTTTCAAGGACATGTTTTTGAACAGATGCCCCGGGAAACTAACCACGTTCTTTTTCCGTGTCACTTCACTAGCGTATAAACAAATGCGTTGGATTTCAACCAGTTTTGATATTATTATAAAAGTTTCAACTATTGGAAGTTTTTACTTTATTTTTCACAGTTGTTACTTGTATGATTTAGAGCTCTCTAACTCCGCAGTGCCATACGTGAGCAGCTCACAAGTAAGAATCGAATTCATAAACTGCATTGATCTGAAAAACGCGAGAGTCCTAATGTTTACTTCAACTTGTCACCATATAGTTGTGAAAGGACTGTTTAACCTTTTGACTGTTCGGGCTTTCAGGTCTTGGCACGAAGCTCTTTTTTGGTTGTTAGAGGGTATCGTGTTTAAACCTTTATAACTTTTTTCTCAACAGGTATCCATGCCAAAATTGCATCCTTTATGACATACTGGGGAATGTACCAATGGTTTAGACTCGATTCCCCTGGAGGGGACAGAGCAAATACCTAAAATATAGCTACATTTTGTTTTTTTGGGGGGAAGAAGTGGAACTCAAAAAAGCATGTTTTGTTTTCTAAAAATAGCATCAACAAAACGCATGGATGTCATTTAGGGATCGCCAGGGGTCCTCCTGCGACCTCGGGCGAACTGCAGACCCTTAAAGGGCATTCATGAAATAGTTCAGTACTTTCATTGTGCACCAGGGAAACCTGGCTTTTCCTAGGAGAAGATCAGACATTTTTCAAATGTCTTAAGTCAGAAATAACTTCCACTATACCAAGGTCCTAATTTTTTCATGGTTGAGCCCCTTATGCCAATGAGTACATTCAATATGACAGTGCCAGAAATGTACCATGGATACTTTAGCCACAGTCATGGGTACCTCTAAAAAAAATTCCCTCCAGTATACAAGGGTCAGCATTTTGCAAAAGACACCCCTATAAAATGAGTACTGGAAATTTTATGACACAAGTTACCTCAAATATCAGTTCCAACATTGTGCTATGGATTCACACCATATGCTAAGAATGACTTAAATCATGTTAGGGCCTTCGACAGGTGTAGTGGTGCGTGTTCTGTGTCCCTGCCGCTGCGTATGGCTGGGTTAGCAGCTTTCTAAGTTAGACAGCTCTAGTCCCCACAGCCAATGATGGTGTCTTCATAGAAGCATGTCAGGGCCTACAATTTGGCAAAGGTAACACCTCCCATCCATATGCGATTAGTGCCCTTGTCCATAAGGTGATAACCTCCAGTATGCCAAACCAGCAGCACACGTATACACACACACACACATTCTCATTATATCTCTTGCACTCTTTCATATCTAAGTATTCTGTCACACACAGACATACTGCTACTCATACTTCCATTAGTCAATTTGCTTTTTTGTGTTAGAAAAGCTTGCCCTGCTACTTCTGCTATATCTGCCTTGTCTTTTAGTGAAACGTAATAAAAAACATTATGTATACGCTATACAAAAATAATAATATATTGCCTTGTCGATGGTTTTTCCAAGTATGATGTGAAGGAAAATTGCACTTCCTTAAAATAGCTGTGGAGGCTTATATTTGATTTCACACGTGGATCAAGCAGTTACAGTATTGAAAATGAACTAATCCTTGTTCTAACATGTGATATCACAGCATCCAACTGACCGTATGAAGTGGTTGACTTCTTCAGCAACTGTGGATTTCATACAGTAACACTTCACATTTTTGGGTTTTTGAGACCCAACTTGCAAAATGTAAAAAAGAAATGTGTGTCCCAGAAAAAAGAATTGTGGTGAATGGAAAGCTAGGAATGGCTGAAGATGTCAAACGATCCTCAATCAAGCAACATACCCCATAGCCTCAGCCCTAGTCTCCCTCCTTGTGCCATTCCACATTCTGAGCCCACTCGCCCCTCTTGCACCAGCCCCGTTGTTGAAGATGAAATTAAGTAGGCATCTCGTACCAAGGAAAGAGCAGGTATTCTGTGGGTGCGTTTGTAGACATATGTGTAGATTTATGGAAGTTGGGAAATGTTTATATGAGCAGAGTTAGAGGTTTGCTCATGTAAGTGTTGGGTGATCGTGAATAGTGTGAGTGAATGCAGCATAAGTGGTGCGAGTAAAGGGTGAAAAATGTGCAGATGTGAGTGTCGGGTGAGCCTCATGAATGCAATGTGAGAGGAGAGCCCATATGAGTGTCAGGTGAGAGGAGTGCAAACAGAGTTAGAGGAGAGAGTGCAGGGTGGTGAGAGTGGGTTAAATGCAGGGTGAGTGGTGTGCCTGTGTGTGGTGCAGAATGAGAAGCAAGAGTGAACAGTGATCTGTGAGAGTGACTGGTGAGAGAAGTTAGTGCAGAGTGAGTGGTGTGTCCCTATGAGTTCCAGCAGATATTGTACCTGTGTGCCGGCAAGATGAACAGAGTGCTTGTATGAATGCATGCTGAGAGGTTTTTCTGTGTGAGTGCAGGGTGAGAAGAGGAAGTGCAGGCTGAGTGGTGTGACTCCAGAGTGAGTTCAGTGATAGTTTGTGTGGTGTGAGTGCAGGATGAGGGCTGTGCCCATGTGCATGAACATTTGAGTGAAGGGTGAACTGTGTGAGTGACAGGAGTGCCTATGTGAGTGCACAGTGAGCAATGTGACAGTGTGAGAGTAGGATGAGAGGAGTGACTGGAGAGTGAGTGATGTGACATACAAGTTTGGGTACGGGTTGAAAGTGCAGAGTGGGAAGAATGAATGCGCGGTGCCAAATGTGCTATTTGAGTGACAGGTGAGTGAAGTATTACATGCATGAAGGGTGAGTGGTTTGCCAGCGTAAGTGCAGGGTGAAAAGCTAGAATTCATGGTGAGTGGTGTGAGGGCAGTGTGATCACTGTGAGTGCAGTTTAAGCTGTGTGCTGATGTGATTATCTGATAGTTTGATTTTTTTTTTAAGTATGTGATGAATTTTGAGAAACTGACATGGTGATTTTGAATGGATGGTTTGGGCAGGTTACATTCTAAAATGATTATTAGCAAGGACCCCACCCAGGCCAACCAGTCCCCCGCTACTCAACCACCTGTCCTTTTCAGGTCACCCCCTGATCTTTCAAATAACTGCCCACCCCTTAAAAATGCACCGCCCCAACCACACTCCTCACTCCTGCCCACCATCATCCCTCTACTCAGCCAACCACATTAGTAACCAACCCACACACACACACTCATATACGCTTACTAGCCCTCTCACGACCCCTGCCCAGGCCCTCACACACCTCAGAAACACACCCCTATGTTATCGCCTCCCACCCCTATCAATACTGCTTCTGAAACCAGATTAGATGAGATCATGTCTACACTCCATTAAATCAAAGAGGATCTGTGTTTTTAAAGCAATGCTCTCGAGACAGCCGGTGGCTTCTAGATTCTATCAAGCCCACCTACCTATCCCCCCATATGGTATGTTCCCTGTTGGAAATCAATACCCTACCATAATCTATCCTCCCCCCCAATGCGTTCCATCAACCCATTGTCGAAGATCGATCTTCGCTCTCTTCTTCTCTCCTACGAATCCTCTAACGCAAGTCCCGCCTCCCTCAGACTCATCCCCATTCCATCTATCCTCTCCGACCCTAATAGGCCCTCTACCCGTAACAATAGAGGAATAAACAACAACAATCTTAGTAAAGTTCCAATCACACAGGATTTCCCCACCTCTGTTACTCCTCGGCTTAAATGTACTCTCCTGAACTGCAGATCGGCCTCTAAGCACGCAACCGACATAGCAGACCTCATTATCTCTACTGACCTGGATCTGCTTATTCTCAACGGAAACATGGCTTACAGAATCCTCCTCGCCTCTCATTGACATCCTAGTTCCACCGAACTATGACATCATCAGTCTGGACAGGACTGGCAAGACAGGAGGTGGAATTGCATGCATCCACCGGAGTAACATCACTGTAAACAGAGCTATATCCCCTGCACTCCTCTTTTGCGAATACATATGCCTGGACATCAACAGTAATGGCAAACCTGTGTGTACTTTACACACCATCTAGCACCCTCCTGGTGACAACCTTATCTTCACAGAACATCTCATGGACATGATCACTACTCATACTGGACGACAAAACACTAAAATTTTCCTGGGTGATTTCAACCTCCACTGGAACAACATCAACGATACTGTGGTCAACAGTCTTAAAAACTTCATCAACGCCCTAGACCGTAACCAAATCTACAACAGCCCTACACACAATAAAGGCGCAACTCTGGACCTAATAATCTCCAAGAGCGACTCGACACACCTGGAATCGATCCTCCCCTGCGATTGGTCAGACCACCACATCATCAACTTTTCTATCAATGAAGCAGTTAAATTCACTTCGGCTCAATCCACAAAACCCAAAGTTTGGAAAAGAGACTGGAAAAAAACTCAACCCAAACACGTTATCCATTTCCAGCCACAATCTACTTTTGCTCCCTGCTGATTCCTCCAACATACATGATCTCACCAACCATTATCTCAACTCCATGACTACCATAATTAATGAATTTTCTCCCCTCCAATTAAAGAGAGTTTCCAAAAAAGACTCCAAACCTTGGTTCAATGGCCCACTTAACGATGACAGACGTTCTCTCAGAGCTGCTGAACGCAACTGGAGATCGGCCCCTTCTGCCAAACTCCTCTTGACTCTAAAAGAAAAGAGAAATGCTTACTACCGTAAGATCAGGCGCACGAAAGCAGACTTCTTCAGTCACCAACTTGACCAAACAAGAAATCGCTTGAGAAAACTCTTTGAATTAATCAAAACCCAATCTAAGGATGCTCCTCAACGTCCACAAGACCTAACTCGACCACAACCCACATGTGCTGAGTTCTCTACCTTCCTCAATCTGAAGACAGAATATCAAGAAAGAGGAAGCTGGCTGTGGGCGGGGATCTCCCTGAGTGTGGAGGAGCCGCCGGGAGAGCTGACTCACGCCGCAAGAACCAGCGGAGCGGAAGCGAAGAGACTCAGCTCCGGACAGGAAGGCGAACGGAATCGGCTGGTGGTGAAGCCTTCCCCAGTCCCCGGACCGCAGTTCAGTGTCGAGGTGTAAGCGGACTAAAAGAACCCCTCGGAAAAAGTAAGCTGTGGGCTCTTGGCTGGAGGAAGGTGAGAAGCGATATCGGACTGAGGCGGGACAGCGGAACTGGCCGTGACCTCTCACCCAGGCTTCAAGACATTCCCCATGTACTGTTCGACGGCATGAATATGTCACCATAAGAACGTGCCATATTGACTTCAGGGCCTCCCCTGGTTGAGCAAGTTCTTCTGGGAAGGAAGGCTTAATTTGCCATTAACGGAAACCAGGGAAACATGGCTGTACCAGGGATAAGAAAGTGTGGGGTTGCACCTGATGCAGAGCATTCAGCGCCTGAGAAGAGTCAATGTGGGATCCTGCTAGCCTATTGGGGGTTTAGAGCAAGTTAAATAGCTTTAATTAAATGAAGTAATATTCTGTCTGTCTTCACTCAGATCCCCAGCTGCTCGCACCGAGGCATAAGTGTACAATTAATGAAACTGCTGCTGAAAGTCTGTACCATCCTGTTTGTAATGTCCTTGACACCTCAGGGGTAATGTACCACCATGCCTTACTGTAAAGAAGTTTTACAATCGCTGATACCTTATCTAAGATTATAGAATATATATAATGCTTTCTTAAGTTGCAGGTATTAACACTCAGTTCCTTTCATTTGGGAAAAGAGAAGAAAGTATTGTTAATGTCATACAGAACTTGGCACAATCTAATAATTGAATGTGAAGTTATTTAATGTACTGACTCTAAATTCTGCTAGAAGCTGTGAACCTAACAAAGAGTTTTATAAAGCAGACCATATTTTTCTAGATTGGTGTAGTGTCATTCTTTTCTTGTGGATGGACGCAGAGTTACTGTAAGAGTGTGATGTAAGCACAACACAATTGCTTTTGAGTTTAGCCATTCCTACTCAGTGCCAGGCTACCCTATGTGGACTGGTAACTCCAGGTCTAACATAATTGGTGGCAGCGGTGGGATTAGAGCTTGTGCTTGCATCCACTTAGCAGTGGCTTAGTGTACTCCACAGACCTACACCTGGAGTTTTCTCCTAAGCGGACTCCCTAATTATAGTTTTGTTTTTCCAAATTCTCTCCTGGTGGTGGGTGGAGGTTATCCTTACTTATTGCCCTTCCTTGTCTCATTCTAAGTGGCTATCCAAGACTCTGGTGGCAAAATGGAATTTGATCTGGAGGAGTTGGAAACCTATACTGCGGCCCAACTCAGGGATTTTTGCCAAAGCAAGGGGGTGTTTTACAAGCGAGGTGCGAAAAAGAGTGAACTCCAAATTAGCTTGAGGGCATGGGTGGAAGCTCGTCTGGAGGAGAAAAATGAGGAGGAAGAGGCAGACTGGGACACTGTCATCGGGGTAGATGTAATGTACCAACCTGAGGGGGAGAACCTACTGACAGGTCCCAGAACACTCTCAAGGGAGGGCAGCAGTGTATCTGTGAAGAGCTTAACTGAAGCTGAACTAATGGACCGGAGAGAAGACAGGCAGTTAAAGTGGGAGTTGGCGAAATTGGAGAAGGAGAGGGAGGAGAAGAGGCTGGCTCACAAATTGAGTCTCAGAGAGTTAGACCTCAAGGCCCTACAAATAGGGACTCCCAGTACTCCTGTTGGTGGCAGCGAATCCAAAGACCTGACCAGGGAACCCAGAGATTATCTACCCAAGGATGTAGTCGCCAGCTACAGCGCAGGGGATGAGATTGCAAAGTGGCTGGCTGCCTATGAGGTCTCCTTAAGAGCCCATGGGATATTGGAAAAACACTGGGGGGGGGGTGGTTTGTACAAATACATGCCTCTTGCGGGAAGGGATACCCTTTTGGCCCTAGAGCAGGGAGAGCAGACCCACTACCCCACCATGAAAGTGGCACTGATAAAAAAGTTTGGGCTGACTCCAGAAAAATACAGACAGAAGTTTAGGAATAGTAACAAACTAGGCACACAGAATTGGGTGGATTTCCTAGACTATGCAAAGAAGGCCCTAGAGGGTTGAATACAAGGCAGCGAGGTGGGGGACTACGAGGGGTTGTATGACCTTATCCTCAAGGAGCACCTACTCGAGAAATGTTTTCCCGAGCTGCGACAACACCTGGTGGACAGCAAGCTGACCAGCCCCCGGAAGCTTGCTGAAGAGGTGGACATCTGGGCTAGTACCCGGGTGTCCTCAAAGGGGACTGGAGGGGATTCCCTAAGGACCGGGCAGGGCGCCCTCCAGAAGAAAGAGGGGGGAGATAAAAAGAGGGAGTTCTCAAAAGGCCCCCAAAACAATTTCCAGGGAAAAGGAACAGGATACAGTCCCAAGGCTAACCCGCCAAGAAACCCTCATCCTGGCCAAAGTCAGCAGCCAAGGGTTGTCCACTGCTATGAGTGTGGTGGAGTTGGGCACTATAAGGGAGATGTTAAGTGCCCAAAGAGAGACCACCCCCTCCCACTGGAGGAAAAGCCTCGGGAGTAGCTAGTTTCAGTGCCCGGGGAGGAGTTGCCCTTAGATAAAGGGGGGGAGTGGGCGGGTGTCACCTTAGTGTTCCTGGGAGATCGGGAGATGGTTCCTAAGATCCAGGTGCCCCCAAATACTACCAAGTATGGGCAGTGGGTCACCATCAATGGCCAAAGAGGGTAAGGTCTGAGAGACACAGGAGCCAGTATGACTATGGTAAGGAGTCAACTTGTGTCTCCAGAGCAGGTGATTCTACATGTACTCCACCCCGCCGCGATGGCTGACAGCAGAATGGGCCACTACCCAGTGGCCGAGGTTCCATTTGAGTGGGAAGGGGTTGCAGGTCTACTTCGAGTTGCCGTAAGCCCTGCCGTGCCAGTTGATTGTCTGTTGGGGAATGATATGGAGCACAATGCTTGGAGGGAGGTGGAATACTGGACTCATTCTGAGATGCTGGGTACACCTGACTGGGCCTGTGCTAGCACAACGTCCGCGACTACCCGGAGGGGGAGTTCGCTTGGGCTGGAGCCTGGAATAAAGGCACAGCCAGCTGCCAGAAAGGGAAAGATTCAGGGACAGGAGAAGCCTGCCTCGGCATCCACGCCCCGTGAGACGGATAGGCCACCTGCGGTGGTGGACCAGGAGTCCAAGGAGGGGGATGTTATCTCCCTGGAGAACCTACCTATCCCTGCCGAGTGGCATGTGGAAGGAGGGCCTACCAGGGAGGAGTTTTGTAAGGGCCAAAAGGAGTGCCCTACCCTTGAGGGATTGAGGTGACAGGCCGAAGCGCAGGCAGCAGGAAACGTTACTGGGAACTACCACATTTACTGGGAGGATGGACTCCTCTACAGTGAACGTAAGGCACCAGTGCGCGGTTCATCACGGGCCTTGGTTGTCCCTCAACGTTACCGAGCCTTTCTTTTAGAACTGGCTCATGAAATACCCTTGGCAGGACACTTGGGTCAGGACAAGACCTTTGCCCAGCTTGTCCCCCACTTTTATTGGCCTCAGATGAAGGTGGCGTCCAACACTTATTGCTGGACATGTGTGTCTTGCCAAGCCAGTGGGAAAACAGGGGTGAAGCTGAAAGCTCTCCTGGAACCACTTCCTGTCATTAGCACCCCATTTGAAAGGGTGGGCATCAACATTGTGGGGCCATTGGATCCACCAACTTCAGCTGGTCACAGGTTTATCCTGGTTCTGGTGGATCACGCCACACGGTACCCAGAAGCAATTCCTCTGAGGACCATTACTGCACCTGCAGTGGCAAGGGCCCTGATGGGGATCTTTACCCGAGTGGGTTTCCCCAAGGAAGTTGTGTCCGACAGGGGGACCAACTTCATGTCAGCTTACATGCGGGCTATGTGGAAGGAGTGTGGGGTTACCTACCGGTTCACCACTCCTTACCACCCACAGACCAATGGTCTAGTGGAAAGGTTCAACAAAACCTTGAAAGGCATAATCAGAAGTCTGCCTGAGAGCCTGCGGAGGTAATGGGACGTCCTCCTACCCTGTCTGTTGTTCTCCTACAGGGAAGTGCCACAGAAGTGAGTGGGCTTCAGCCCCTTCGAACTTCTGTATGGGCACCCTGTGCGTGGACCTCTCAGCCTGGTAAAAGACGGATGGCAAAAGACTCCCAGGAAGCTTCCCAGGATGTGGTGAGCTACATGCTGGCCTTCCGGAGCCAAATGGCTAAGTTGTGGAAGCAAGCTTCTGGCAACTTGGAAGCCAGTCAAGTAGTGATGAAGGAGTGGTATGACCACAATGCTCACCCTGTGGAGTTGGAGCCTGGCCAGAAAGTGTGGGTGATGGAACCTGGGGAGCTTAGTGCCCTCCATGACCGCTGGACAGGCCCCTTTGAGGTGATGGAGAAGAAGGGTAAGGCCACTTACTTAGTGGATCTGAAGACCCCCGTCAGCTCCTGCGGATGCTCCATGCTAATCCCCTCTAACCCCACCATGAGAGGCCCGAGGTCATTCTGATGATGGTGACCAATGGAGCAGAGGAAGAGGAGAGTGAGCCTCTCCCTGATCTATTTTTCGTCTCAGGAAAAGGATGGGTTGGTGGAGGGAGTGATTCTCTCCCCATCCCTAACTCCTGAGCAGCGGGAGGACTGCTGCCAAGTCCTGGAGCAGTACTCCTCGCTGGTCTCCCTTGTCCCGGGAAGGACCCACCTGTGTACCCATGATGTGGACACAGGAGACAGCCCACCTGTGAAGTTTAAGACCTACCGGCTGTCAGACAAGGTGAAGGCCAGCATCCACAGTGAAGTCACTAAGATGCTGGAGCTAGGAGTAATTGAACCTTCGAGTAGCCCCTGGTCCAGTCCGGTGGTTCTGGTACCAAAAGCTGCCCCACCGGGCACCACTCCAGAACTAAGGTTCTGTGTGGATTACCGGGCGGGGACTGAATTCAGTGACCAAGACTGATGCTCATCCAATCCCTAGGGCGGATGAACTCATTAACCGGCTGGGAGCTGCCCAATACTTGAGTACCTTTGACCTCACCTCAGGGTACTGGCAGATCACCCTTACAGATGGAGCAAAGGAAAGGACAGCCTTCTCCACGCCTGAGGGCCACTACCAGTTCTGTGTAATGCCCTTTGGGCTCAAGAACGCCACTGCCACCTTTCAGCGGCTGGTGAACCAGGTCCTCTCCGGGAGGGAGGCCTTCTCCGCTGCTTATCTGGATGACATTGCCGTCTTCAGCAGCAGTTGGGAGGACCATTTGTGTCATTTACAAGCTGTTCTCCAGGCCCTGAAACAGGCTGGCTTGACAATCAAGGCCAGTAAATGTCAGATCGGGCAGGGGTCGGTTGTGTACCTAGGCCACTTGGTGGGCAGGGGAACGGTGCAGCCCCTCCAGGCAAAGATTGAGGCTATCATGGCCTGGGAGCCCCCCAAGACCCAAACCGAGGTCCGAGCTTTCCTGGGCCTCACAGGATACTACAGTCGCTTTGTGAAGGTGTATGGCACTATCGTGGCCCCTTTAACTGAACTCACTTCCAAGAAGCAACCCCGACGGATAGTCTGGACTGAGGCCTGTCAACGAGCCTTTGACACCTTGAAACAAGCAATGTGTGCGGCTCCAGTTCTAAGGGCCCCTGAATTTTCAAAGGAATTCATTGTCCAGACAGACGCATCAGAGCATGGCATTGGGGCAGTGTTATCGCAACTCAATGAAGAGGGTCTGGATCAACCTGTTGTCTTCTTGTCCAGGAGACTGCTTCCGGGAACAGAGGTGGAGTGCAATTGAGCGGGAAGCCTTTGCGGTGGTATGGGCTCTGAAGAAGTTGTGGCCATACCTGTTTGGCTCGCACTTCCTGGTTCAGACTGACCACCGACCCCTTCGTTGGCTGATGCAAATGAAGGGAGAAAATCCCAAGCTGTTGAGATGGTCCATCTCCCTACAGGAAATGGACTTCCGGGTGGAACATCGGCCTGGAGTGGACCACGCCAATGCAGATGGTCTCTCTAGGTATTTCTGCCTCAGTGATGAGAACTCCCAAGGGGTTGGGTAGCTCTCCCCACTTTCAGCTGGGGGGGACGAGCGTTAGACCTGTCAGCCCTTTGGGTGGTCCCTCCTATTATTTATTTATTTTGTCTCCTTTCTGCCTCCTAACTCCTTTCATTTTTATGTCCACTAAGTTTTTTATGGTGTTGTCCTTGGGGTTAGGTGTTACTTTGCCCTTATACCCTTTTTGTGATATTGGTGCCTTCACAAAATGGCGAGTACAGAGTCACAAGATGGTGGCTTCTAACTGCCATGAATTCTTACTTCAGGACCTGGGGCCATAGGATTCTATGGGAAAAATTCTAGAACCTTCTGGCTGGTTCTGGTAGCCAGAACCTAGACTATAAATAGGCCAGAACCAGGGCGGCCATTTTAGGAGAAGAGAGGGTACAGAGAGCTTGGGTTAGCCGTAGTGAGGAGTGAGGCGACTCTGTGGGGAGGAAGGCGCTATAAGTGAGGGTAGATCGGCTCCTGGGTTGGCTGCCCCTCTTGTATGACGTGCCCCCCGCCTGTTGATCTAGCCCTGCCATTACTGGACTGCCATTGTTTCCCTCAGTCTTTCCAGTGTCCTTGGTGAATTGACCCTGAGCGATCTCCAGAGTAAGTGGGAGTGGCTGAACCTGTGAAGACACCAAGAGTGGTGGTATATTGGCCAATTCCACAACTCCAGTTGCCGCATACTGGCTAGTAGAGAGGCAAATCCCAAAGTTACATGCCTAGAGCCAGATCCTTGTGAGAGATCCGAAGCAGAAAGCGGAGCTCACTGTAGGGGCTCCGGAGTACTAAGTGAGAGGTGGTCACTGACGCGAGCCGTGATCCGCGCCCCCCCCCCCTCACCTCTGCTGGAGCGACCCTGCCATAAGTCTTCAACAGTGTGGACTCTGCTGACCAGATTGCTGCATCGACGGAAGGGATGGGGAGATGCTGAAGGAGGCTGGCTGTGGGCGGGGATCTCCCTGCGTGTGGAGACGGCGAGGAGGAGCCGCCGGGAGAGCTGACTGACGCCGCAAGAACCAGCGGAGCGGAAGCGAAGAGACTCAGCTCCGGACAGGAAGGCGAACTGAATCGGCTGGTGGTGAAGCCTTCCCCAGTCCCCGGACCGCAGTTCAGTGTCGAGGTGTAAGCAGACTAAAAGAACCCCTCGGAAAAAGTAAGCTGTGGGCTCTTGGCTGGAGGAAGGTGAGAAGCGATATCGGACTGAGGCGGGACAGCGGAACTGGCCGTGACCTCTCACCCAGGCTTCAAGACATTCCCCATGTACTGTTCGACGGCATGAATATGTCACCATAAGAACGTGCCATATTGACTTCAGGGCCTCCCCTGGTTGAGCAAGTTCTTCTGGGAAGGAAGGCTTAATTTGCCATTAACGGAAACCAGGGAAACATGGCTGTACCAGGGATAAGAAAGTGTGGGGTTGCACCTGATGCAGAGCATTCAGCGCCTGAGAAGAGTCAATGTGGGATCCTGCTAGCCTAATGGGGGTTTAGAGCAAGTTAAATAGCTTTAATTAAATGAAGTAATATTCTGTCTGTCTTCACTCAGATCCCCAGCTGCTCGCACCGAGGCATAAGTGTACCATTAATGAAACTGCTGCTGAAAGTCTGTACCATCCTATTTGTAAGGTCCTTGAGACCTCAGGGGTAATGTACCGCCTTGCCTTACTGTAAAGAAGTTTGACAATCGCTGATACCTTATCTAAGATTGTAGAATATATATAATGCTTGCTTAAGTTGCAGGAATTAACACTCAGTTCCTTTCATTTGGGAAAAGAGAAGAAAGTATTGTTAATGTCATACAGAACTTGGCACAAACTAATAATTGAATGTGAAGTTATTTAATGTACTGACTCTAAATTCTGCTAGAAGCCGTGAACCTAACAAAGAGTTTTATAAAGCAGCCCGTATTTTTCTAGATTGGTGTAGTGTCATTCTTTTCTTGTGGATGGACGCGGAGTTACTGTAAGAGTGTGATGTAAGCACAACACAATTGCCTTTGAGTTTAGCCATTCCTACTCAGTGCCAGGCTACCCTATGTGGACTGGTAACTCCAGGTCTAACACCTCCTCATTGATCTAATCTCCCATTCCTGTCCACTCACCAAACCCCCCCTCTATCCACAAATGCGACACCACAAACACCTTCAAAGTATGTTTTAACCCTTTCGATGCTGATGACGAGCTCAGCTCGTCATGATGCACGGTTGAGCTGTGCTGATGATGAGCTGAGCTCGTCATGACACCAGCAAAATGGCAATTTCCAGCACAGGACGGGAAAACTGCCAGCAGCCAAGGTGTTAAAAAGCAATGCAGTGTGGTCTTCCTTTAACACCTATTCTGAAGACGCTATAGGCAAGTTTCTCAATAACCTTAAACCTTCCAATCACCTCACCGACCCTCTCCCCGCTAATGCGGTTAAAGAACTTACCTCTTTTCTTCTTCCTCTCTGGACCAAAATCATCAACAGCTCACTCCTACAAGGTTGTATCCCTGACTCCCTTAAGGTGGGGCAGGTCTCTCCAATCCTTAAGAAACCCACTGCTGATCCTACGGACCTACACAACTACCGACCTATCACGAACATTTCCACGCTGGCCAAACTACTGGAAAAATGTGTTCAACACCAATTAACAAAACACATTGATCGCTTCAACCTTCTCAACAAACACCAATCCGGCTTCCGAGCAGATCACAGTACTGAATCAGCCATGACTCACATCATTGATGACGCTCTCCAGATACTGGATCAAAACGGATCATGCCTTCTTATTCTCCTAGACCTCTCATCAGCCTTCGATACAGTCAAACACAACAACCTGTTAGATCTTTTGAACTGTAGAATGGGCCTTTCTGGATCAGTGCTTAACTGGTTTACCTCTTTTCTACAAAATAGGATCCAAAAATTCAAGGTCAACAATACCCTCTCCAAACCCGTACCAGTTACGCTAGAAGTTCCACAAGGATCCTGACTTTCACCAACACTTTTTAACTTATTCATGGAACCACTTACAGATCTGCTACAAACGTCCAATGTGCAATTCCAAATGTACGCTGATGATACCCAACTCTACCTCAAGATCAACGCTCTGGAAGACATCTTACTGCTTAACACTACCCTCAAGTCCATCCAAACATGGCTGGCAGAAAATCACCTCAAATTGAATGCATCTAAAACAGAATTCCTCCTAATAGCCCCACCTGCCAAAGTCTCCATAATGCAGGAGTGGATCAAACACCTTACCGCATTCAACGTTCAACCAACTATTGTGGACTCAGCTAAATCACTGGGCCTAACTCTGGACTGCAACCTCAACATGCAGAAACACATTAGTAACGCAAATAAGGGAGCAAACTTCCAGATAAACACACTGAGGAAAATTAAACCCTTCCTACTGACCAATGACTTCAAGTTGGCGGTGCAAGCTCTAGTTCTACCTCGGTTGGACTACGGAAGTGTCTCGCTTTGCGGGTTCCCTAAAGCTTCTACGGCCCCCCTAAGAGCCTCTACTAATGCGGCAGTGAGACTTATCACTGGCTCAAAAAGAAGGGCCTACATCTCCCCTCACCTTTAATCTCTTAACTGGCTGCCATTTGAAGCCAGAATTCACCTGAAAATAGTGTGCATAACGCATAAGGCGATACACCACAATGCACCCACCTATCTCACACAGAAACTCACAATATCCGGCGGAATAAGATCCACGAGAAGCTCGGATGACCTCCTACTGAAGCCACAAAGATTCAACAAGAAAAAACATACACACGCTTCTTCTCTGGAATGGCGCCCAGGATATGGAATGCCCTCCCCCCGGAAACAAGACTGAATCCCTCCACTGTTGCTTTCAAACGGGAAGTAAAAGACATTCTTATGGCAAAATTCTCTAAAACATAGTCCTTTGTTTCTGCAAGTATATTTGTACATGGTATCAATCTAGCCTATCTAAGCATTCTATTTTGTCATTGCCATTTCTCCTCAGTCGTTATTGTCATCATCTATGGGCTCCTTTTTGTTCTCCACTCAACTCAATTATGTTCGTTTTATTTCTACTTACCTACCTGGACGTTATCACCTTCACTCTTCTGGTCACTTCCTACTGCCCTGTTCTATGACTGCCCCATGGCTTTATGTACTCTTCCTGTACTTATGTAATTACTATTCCCATGTACTGTGAAGCGCTCTGATACCCCCAAGGGTCTTGTCCGCGCTCTATAAAACTCTCAAATAAATAAATAAATTGTGTTACAAAGGCCCCATTCTGTCAGCAGGTTCGGCTACACCATAAAGCGATCCTGGATTTCAGTGGTTCAAACCAAACATGACTGCCTGAGGAAAGAAATCCATGAAGTCAGAAGTGGCATTGTAAAGTGAGATGTAGTATTAATGGTCTCCTTCTGGTAGCCGAATCTTGTACCGCAGTACCCACTTGCAACTCCAGAATGTTGCAAAACACTGTACTTGGCTGTGCAAGATAAGAATTACTATGGCGAGGAGGGAAAACATAAAATACCCAAACTCTGCTCCTAGCATCCCCAGGACATCTCTGCAACCTTACCCAAGTCAGTGCCTGTAAAAAAGGCCGCTGGATCAGGAACAGCCTGACATCATCACTGTGAGAGGTTGGACTAGTATATAATGTCCACTAATGTAAGTGGGCAACTTGCACCAATCCAGACAACCCTTATGGTGATTTAAGAGGCCTTAGACAACCTTAGAAAGCTCTCTAACTGGTCGCTGTGGAGAGCAGCCTTCAGGCTGGTCTAGAAGGAGTGTAAAGTAGCTTGTTTTACCAGAATGCAATCTTATAGTATAGATTAAGTGAAAAGAACCACACCAAGTATTTATAAAAATATGTATTTATTATATAATACTCTCTACAATATTCATGTATCTCCAACATGGAGGTCAACACAATGCACACAATACTATTGCAAAGAAACGCAGTAAATAGCACAAAATATACAGTGGCCCAGGGGGCGGGGGACAAAACCATATACTAAGAAAGGGGCATAAGAACCACAACTTGAGTCAGGACGATGTCAAGAGGACGTAGAATTGCAGGGGACCCACAGAGCCACCCAAGGTAAGTAGATAGGGACCCTCGGAGAGCGAGTGCAGTGTGGGAACATGACAGCGTGCTCTGTACAAGTCTATGTGCAGGTCGCGGTTGGATTTTTAAAGATTGGAGACCTTCCCCAATAGACACTGAAGAAACCCTGTGGAAGACAGAAGGTTGGAGATCCCCCCTACCATGGATACCCAATACCTATGTTTCCTAGACCACGGAAGCCGCGTGTATACTTATGAAGAAGTGGTGTCGGAAACTGCAGTCGGACCCAATGGAGGACTTCAGGAAAGTGCCGCTGCTGGAAGAGGAGAAAGTGTCCGTGGGAATCCAAACATGAATTCTTGAAGAGTAGTACCTGAATGTAGAGGGGACATTGTCTATGCCACTCGGAGGTGACCAGGAGACTTGGAAGACAAATGCCCTCCAATGTCAGGTGCTTCAGGGAAGATGACAATGACCTTGGCTCTGCAGCTGTGAGGACCAGGCAATGCTGAGGATGACCAGGACCTGGATATGAATAGTCCCACAAAAGTTGTTGAGTGCTGAGGGGCTGGTGTCCGGCGGGGGCACCAACAAGACCTGGCAAATGCAGCCACGCAGAAAATCAAGAAGGTGCAAAGTTGGGTCCAGCAAGGTCCAGGGGACTCAGCGCAAGCAGGGGAGTCAGGGCAGGCCCAAGCAATCAGGGGAGCCCAAAGGAAACAAAGGGACCTCAAATGGACCCGGAGGCACTGGAGTCATGAGAGGACCTTGAGCGGCTCACCAAAGGAGCAGGCCACGGTACCCACGAGGTGATGTGGCTGAAGATCTTGGTGGAAGAAGTTGCCAGAGGTTGTGGCTATTTGGAACCCAATGCACGTGTTGCAAAGTTGCCAACTAGCCTTTGCTCTTGCAAAAGAACACGGTGCACAGGGGTTCGGTTATTGCAGCCCCCACAAGGGATACTGGCTTGAAACTCGGTGAGAGGACAGCTTGGGCCTTGAGAGACGTAGGAAACCACCACCTGTGTTGTTGAACCCTTCAGAGTCTGCAGCAACTCAGGATCAGCAGACCAGACAGCAGTGTTGAGGTGCCTTTGTATTCACGGAAGTGACTCCTTCACTTCAAGGGAGAATCCTTCAAGTGTCTTTGATGCTCCACTGGTCCTACATGGAGCCTGTATGGTGCACAGGCACAGACGATACAGCAGACTGGAAGGGAGATGAAGTCAGGCCCAAACGAAGTCCTGCGAAGTCCAGAGTGCCGAGACGGTAGAAGTGCAGTGGTGTCAGTTCTGAATCTTATCCCATGATGAATCTAGTAACCTCCACCCAGGTAAGCCCTTAAGTACCCTAGGAAAAGGGTTGGGAAGATTCATGGGACCTTCCCAGGGGAGGGTCTGGACAGAGGGAGGTTACTCCCATGTTCTTTGTCCAGTTCCGTGTCAGAGCGGGAGCCAAATTCTCCCAGAACTGGTTTGAAATGGACTATGAACAGGGACACCAAGTGTGCCCCTCATGCAGACTTTCAGGTGCTGGCAAGCTCACCCACCCGGTCCCAGTACACTAAATCCTGTCTGGGAGGTGGTCACACGACCCTGTGACAGGATGCCTATTGTTCCACCTTCCTCTGCTCGAGCTTGGCTCAGCAGCAGGAGGGCAGAAATGTGTCTCTGGTCGGCAGCAACCATTTTGCGCTGTGCGGGACTAGAAGATTGGCACCGGGAACACTGAGAGCCTAACGGAGGGCTCTTCCAGTGCTTGGAATCATACCTCCCATTCTTCTGAAAGATAACTGTTTGAAAGTTGTTTCTCTCTTTGTTTAACAGCAAGGCAAACTTTATGCAGTTCGCTCAGTAAGAGGGAGAGAGTTTGCCTTGGAGCAATAGAATGGCCTGCTGTATATGTTGATATTCAATATAACCTATTTCTTTTTATATGATATCTGCAAATGTTTTCGCGTCATCTTATATATACATTAGAGACAAGACCCAGGGGGCGTACTGAAACCAATGAACAAATCAAACAAAGCCTCCATAACCAGTTGCAAAAGGATTTAAATAGTCTTTTAAAGACCTTTGAAAAACTTGGGTGTGAAGATAACGTCACAGCCCAGCCCACAGCAGCTCAAGCTACAGCAGCCCTGAGCACAGGACGGTAGTGGGGGGCTTTTAGTCCTATGGGCGTTGCACACCTGAACACAGGCAACTGGAGGCAGGTCACTGGTCAAGTGCAGGGCCATTCATGTAGCGCTTTTGTGCGCTAATGGCCCTGCGAATCACAGAAGGGAGGGGGGAAATTCTTTTGTCATGTCCCCTGTGTCCCCCCCACTCCAAAATCTAGGGGGATATATCCCCTGCATCCCCCACATTTCCGACGCCTATACAGATACTATTGCAAACCTCAAACTTTGGCTAAAAACACACGTTTCCCATACTTTTTATGTGAGGGAAAGTTCTGGAATCTGCATGGGTCTTCAAATGTCCAATCACCCATAGTTTCCCCATGTCTTCCAAAACAAATGGTGCCTGATGTGTAGGTGGGCCTAGTGGCTGCTAAATGAAAAGTCCTAACAGGGACATGTCAAATTTTTCCACTCACAACTGACACTTTTTTGCAATGTTGGTGGCTAAAGATTTTAGGCCCTAGCTCTGTCGGCACCCATGGAAACCTATCATATCAGACAATTCTGAAAACTAGACATCTGGGGGAGGTAACTTGTATAGATCTCGCAAAGATTTCTTACCTAAAAGTCTTGCAGACCCCAAACCTTGGCTATAACACACACGTTTCTCACATTTCAGTGAGGGAAAGTTTTGTGGGGAGCCACAAATTTCCTATCAACCAGAGTTTCCCCACACCTCACAATAAAAATGTCACCTTACTTGTGAGGGTGAGCTTAGCACTTGCAACAGGAAAGCCAGAAACGCAATCTGGACAGATCAAATTTCTCCTATCAAAACCAATAATTTTTTGCATTTTGGATAGCTGCGGATTTTGGGCCCTAGCTCAGCCGTCACCCAGGGACCCCTCCCAAACCTGCACATTTCAGAAAATTAGACATCCGGGGAATCCAGGGTGGTGCAACCTCCGTGTATCTCACAAGGTTTTCTTACCTAAATGCCCTTCTGTTAGATTGGGGGCCTCTAGTTGGCACAGGTAGGTACTTGTGACAAATAGGGACCCTTGCCACTAGCCAGGACAAGGGGGTACACTCCTAAAATAACCCCTGCTCACCCCCTTGGTAGCTTGGCACGAGCAGACAAGCTTATCTCAGAGGCAGTGTGTAAAGCATTTGTGAACACATACAGTAATCAAGTGACAACACTACAGGTGGACACCACACAAGTTTTATATTAAAAATAAGTATTCTTTATATAGACTTATCACAACGACAAAAATCCACAATACTGTACTTAAACTGGTAGTTTTAACTTAGTTCTCTTTAGTTTTTAAAATGCCACACTTTAAGTCAATGTACCTTACGATGCATCACGCTTCCACAACCAAAGTGTTGCAGAGATGGAGATGCGGCAAAGATCCGGTGCAAAGAAATAAAGACGTGAAGTTCTTCCTGATGCGGCACGCTTCTCCGATGTTGCGAGCAGTCTTGACTCGATGCGTCTGCTGCAGCTGCGACACCCTTGTTCAGTGATGCGACGACAACGGCTTTAATCTGTTTTTATGGTACTTTGGTACAGAACAATGTATTGTATTAAATAAATCATGCATTTTTAAGATTATACTTTGCCTTTTTTGATAATATTTTTGTGATTCTGTACTGATAACTGTGGCACTAGTGGTTCTTTTGAGCTTTAAACGGATGCAAGTACTTTTGTTAATTACTTATGCCATAATTGTTTGCCAGATTTCAGGGACCTGTTTGTTTCAAGTATTTTCCTCCTTGTCCCTCATTGGATTTCTAAGGAGACCCCCTTTTCTTTTTTGAACAGCTGCAGTGGCGACATCCTTACTCAGTGATGCGACAGCTGCAGCTGCGATGGCGACATGCTTCTTCCTCGTTGCGACGCTTCTCTTGAGATGTGGTGCAATGCGTCAGCTACTGCGGCGACATCCACGATGCTACGGCAGCGGCTGCAACATGCTTCTCCCTCTTGAGTCGCGCTTCCAACTCCTTGCGACACGCAGTCCCTCAGAAGGCCCAAAACAGCAGCAGGCACTTCAAAAGAACTCTTGGGGAGCTGGGGTTTGAAGTCTGTTGTCCCTGAGACTTCAGCAGTTGGCAAGCTCTTCTCTCAAGCCCTTGGAGATCCTTACAAGTTGAATAAAGCACACAAGGTCCTTTCTCCTCTCTTTGGCAGTCAGGCAACCACTACAGGCCAATCCCCAAAGCAGCACTTCAGCTTAGGGTTAGTCTCTCCTCAGTTTCTTCAGGTTCCTCTCCTCAGCAAAGGTTTCTTCTTGTTGTCCAAAAGTGATCTAATTTCTTGGGATCAGGGTCCCAATACTTATACCCCAAAATCCTTTGGCAGAGGGGCTTTGCCTAGTCCAAACCAGTTCTGGAGCACTCTGTTTACATGACTCCTTCTTTCCTTTCACAGTGCAGGGCAGAAACATCAGACACCCCACAGGAGGCGGAGCCAGCATTGTGGAGGAAAGGCACAGCCCTGGAGCACTCTGTTGACATGACTCCTTCTCTCCTTTCACAGTGCAGGGTAGAGACATCAGACGTACCACAGGAGGTGGAGCCAGCATTGTGTAGGGAAGGCACATCCCTATTCAGGTTCCAGGTACAACTTCTCCCTCCCATCTAGATGCAGATCTCCCTATTCACCAATGGGCTGACTCACCCTGTCTCCTGGAATCCCCCAGCCCTGTCACTCAAACTCCAGACAAGGAATTCACAACCTAGCAGAGGCAGGCTTGGTTAGTTAGACAAGAAAATACCTACTTTCCAAAAGTGGTATTTTCAAACACAGAATGTTAAAGCCAACTTCATTAAAATATGTATTTTATCATTCTGGTTTCAGACATACTAAACTCCAATTTCTACCATGTTCCCTGAGTCAGCTAGGATGATAAAATGTTATAATCTAACTGCTCATTCTGGCCTATGGAGAACAGGTAGCCTTGCAAAAGTGAAAAACGAAAATGTCTGTAATTCTCTATTAGGACAGGCCACACACACCAGGGCATGTCCTACCTTAAGCTTACAATGCACCCTGCCCTTGGGCCTACTATAGGGGTGTCTGATATGAAGAAAAGGTTTAGGGACAGGCAAGTGAGTGCACTTGCCCAGTCATCATGGCAGTACCAGACGGCACACAGGCTCTGCAACGGCAAGCCTTAGACACATTTTACAAGGCTGCTTCTGTGGGTGGCACAACCAGTGCTGCAAGCCCACTGTGATAATTGGCTTGTGGCGGCCAAGAGTTCATTGGGACGTTGTTTTTTGATCCTTCGATGTCGGCTCTTCCTATCCATGAGAAGCAGAATTCATCAAGCGTCGGATTGTTCACCCACTAATAGGGAACCAGAGCTGGGTTTAGACAATCGTGAGACAGGTTAGTTTAACCCTACTGATGATGTGTTGTTGCAATAGTAATCCTGGATTCACAAGCCCTGGGCACACTCAGTGCACTGTACTAGGGTCTGACAAGTAAACCAAATCAGCCAATCATGGAGTCACTAATCCATACCTCAATTTACAATAGGGAGAGCATATGCACTTTAGCACTGATCAGCAGTGGTAAAGTGCCCAGAGTCACAAAACAGCCAACAACAGGTCAGAAAACATATAGGAGGAAGGCAAAAAGTTCAGGGATGACCCTGCAAAAAGGGCCAAGTCCAACACAGCCCCCTTCCGGCCAAAACACAGGGTAGACCAATCACTACCTTGATGGGCTTCCCTGCTTTGGGCGATAGAACATGGACCTGGCCTGCAACAGCAGAGGCATATTCCAGTTCTCTGCCAATCTGAACCTATTTCAATTCCTCTGTCCATACTCTCAGGGTCCATGAGGCTAACCTATGTGGAACCCTTCTCCTCACCTGTGAACACTACCTGTGCAGCATCTAACCTTAACTTGCTCCCAGGTGTGTCCCAACAGACAGACAGCACGCTACAGTGGCCACTGACAGTAGTCAGGGATGAGAGCCAGACCTCATGCCTCTCAGGGCTCTCAAGATTCTGTGGTGTCAGAGAGCAGGGGGCAGTAGCCCCAGGTGCTTGGCACCCTTTGTCCACTCTCCCTCCTGTCAGGTCAGGTATGACATCCTGACACTGACCAACCAGCCCCAGGCCTGTACCCGGCGTCTGGACAAGAGACTGGGGTGGGCTCTCTCACACCCGGTCCTTCTCTTTGGGGCTCTATACCTTCTCACCTGAAGCTGTACCCCCTTCCAGAATTGTCTGGGTGCCTGTAGAAGGCTTCCTGCACAATTCACCCACCAGTTCAGGGGTTCTATCCTGCAACTGGGCTTCCAGGTCAGAGGGGACACCCTGTACCTGGCCCTCCAACCTAGGGTCTAAACCCTCCAGTTGAACCGGGGTCAGAGGTGAGGACTCCCTCCCTCTGCACCCCCTTCCAGAGCACTGAACCCTCCCAACTGGAGGGGTACCCCTTGAAGCTACCTCGGTCAGAACACTGATTACAGTTGCCCCTTACTCCAGGTCAGACAACCTCTGAACCTGGCTTCCCAACCCAGGGACCCAACCCTGCGGTTGAACACTTGCCTGGCAACCCAGGACTTCCTTGGAAGCACATATGCTCTCCCCGAGGGTGATACATAACTCATGTGTCGTGGGACAGTCTGCCTGGCGCAGATCTTCCGACCCCTGTCCATCTGACAGTGCGTGAAGATCCCCAAGGTCAGAAGTGGTGTCACCATGGTCATTCACTGGTGACACAGCCCTTCTGGCTGGCCCCTGACCCACTGGTTCCTCCACTGGGGACTCTTTCCCCCTTTCACCCCTCAGTCTGAACTTCTGCACCTTCCACTTAGGAGCGGCACTGCCAGACACCAGAATTGATGGAGGCCTGCTTACAGACACTCTCAGTTCACCAGACACTAGGGGAGCCCCCTCAATGGGCGGCCCATCAGGACAGCCTAGGCTCCCCACCTGGTGTTCCCTTAAAGAACCATCCAGGCTCTGAGACTGGGTTTCGGGCACCTGGGGACACGCAGTCCCACACTCACTCCTTCTCCACTGAGACAGGACGTGAGCTCCTACACCCCTCCCACTACAATGGGACCTAGCTGGGCTACTCTGCACCACTTCCACCACTCTGGGTTGGAAGATACCTGAGCCACTCCCCACAGGGTCACTCCCCAATGCCTTTCCAGACCCTCTGGAATCCAATGGTCTGCCTCCAATATGAGCTCCCTGGGGTCAGAGCACTCACTCTCCAACATGTGTTGGCATAGCTCTGGAAAACAGGGACTTACAATATGCTCTCCCACAATTGGATCACACAGTCCCCCACAGGGGTTAACCAAACTATCCTTCATCTCACCATCCAATGCCTCAAACACGTACTCCACACCACTCTCCTGAGACTAGCAAGACAGTATCTGACTGCCTCTGCCATTCAGCCCACACTCTTCTGTGTCTTCTGGGTGGTCTTGACACTCACATACCAGGAATTCAACCGTGGGGGAATCCCTCTCCCTGCACCTCTCATCTAGAGTCAGTAGAGTGTCCCTCCCACCACTAGGACCATGAACCCCTACGTCAGTTTCCCCATTCTCCTCAGGGACACTGTGCACCAATGGCGCTACCTCATGCCCTTGACTCTCCTGGTGTATGTTAACCCCCTCCAAGTCAGGCGCCACATCTCTGGGTGTATGTACTGCTCCCGCAGCACTAGGTAACTCAATGTTGCTGCCACCATCTGAGCTGGACTCTACCTCCAACTCAGCCAAGCCCACTTTCTGAGGTACACACTTTTTCTTTTCAGCTAAGGCTTGCTCAATTTCCTTGCACTCCCAGTCTAGCTGCCTCAGTCTCCGGTCACAAGCACACATCTGATTCCTCTCTTCACGAGCCAATATATCCACAATGTTTCCTCCTTAGGGCCACTGCCGCATCTCCACATATGTGTTTGCTGTGACTAGGTCACAGATCAAAAAGTCTAACACTGAACAGGCCCTGGATTCTGGAATAATGGACCAGGTGCCTTCCAAGTAAAGGAGCAGTAGGGTTAAAGCAGTGCCTTCCCCCTGGCTCAGAGTGATGATCAGTCTCTTGAGGGAGATGATTGTGCTCCTGAATAAGGAACTGTCCCAGAGGAGCTTGAGCCTGATCAGGTTGAGTTCCTGGGGACAAGGGGCCCTTCCAGGGCAGATCTGAGTCAGGAGCAGCTGAGCGGCCCTTCTCTTGAACCCCTCAGACAGCAAGCTGCTGCTGAGGCTGCTGGAAATGCTAGTGGCACTCATAAGATTTATTGGGATGATGAACTCCTGTATTCAAAGAGTAGAGACCCCAAGCCTGGTGCAGCCAGGAGGTTGGTTATACCTTTGAAGTTCAGGGGCTTCCTATTGACACTAGCCCATGATATTCCTTTAGCAGGACACCTGGGCCAGAACAAGACATGGGACAGAATTGTCCCTCACTTTCACTGGTCCCACATGTTTGAAGAAACAAAGGAGTTTTGTCGCTCCTGTCTAACCTGTCAAGCCAGTGGTAAGGCAGCTAGCACCACAAAGCCCCCCGCCTGTGGTAAGGCAGGTAGCACCACAAAGACCCCCGCCTGATACCACACCCTGTGGTGGGGGTTCCCTTTGAGAGAGTGGGGATTGACATTGTTGGACCAATGGATCCTCAGACTGCATCTGGGCACAGGTTTATCCTAGTGGTGGTGGACCATGCTACTAGGTACCCAGAGGCAATTCCCCATAGGACCAGTACAGCCCCTGTGGTGGCAAGAGCCCTCTTCGGAGTTTTCTCAAGAGTGGGTTTACCTAAGGAGGTAGTATCTGACAGAGGTGCACACTTTATGTCCAGCTACTTGACTGCAATGTGAAAGGAGTGTGGAGTGAAATACAAATTCACTACACCCTATCACCCACAATGCAATGGTTTAGTTGAAAGATTCAACAAAACCTTAAAGGGTATGATCAAGGGTCTCCCAGAAAAGCTTAGGCTGAGATGGGACATCCTAATACCCTTCCTTTTATTTGCATACAGGGAGGTTCCTCAGAAGGGGGTTGGCTACAGCCCTTTTGAACTTCTGTTTGGGCATCCTGTAAGAGGCCCATTGTGTCTGGTGAAGGAGGGATGGGAGTTATCTCTCAAACCCCCTAAATAGGACGTAGTGGACTATGTACTTGGTCTCCGCCCCAGGATGGCTGAGTATATGAAATAGGCAACTAAAAAACTTGAGGCTAGCCAGGAATTACAGAAAGCCTGGCATGACCAAAAGGCTGTACTGACTGTTTACCAGCCAGGACAGAAAGTGTGGGTGTTGGAGCCTGTGGCCCCAGCAGCTCTCCAAGACAAGTGGAGTGGACCCCACACTATTGTTGAACAGAAGGGAGAGGTTACCTTCTGGTGGACCTATGAACTCACAGGAGCCCCCATAGGGTGCGTCATGTCAACAGACTGAAACCATATGTCGACAGGGCAGACATGGGCTTGCTCACGGCTACTGTTGAGGGGCAGGAGGAGGAGAGTGACCCTCTCACTGACCTGCTCCCACAGAACCTTGATGATAGGTCAGTGGATGGTGCAGCCTTGGCAGGCAGCCTCACTGCTCAGAAGCAAACTGATTGCAGAAAAGTGTTCAGTCAGTTTAGACATATGCTCTCTCTGACTCCAAGTCAGACCACCTGGTGCACTCATGAAGTGGACACTATTATTTATTTATTTATTTATTTATTAACAGCATTTATAGAGCGCGAACGAAGGCCCAAGGGCATCTCGGCGCTAAGACATCTGCAGTATTTAACCAGAGAGGGGGAGACTGAGTTTACTGATTAAAAAGCGAAGTCTTGAGTTGTTTACGAAAAGACTAAAGTGAGGGGCTTGTTTTAATCGACTGCGGCAGGGTGTTCCATAGTTTGGGCGCTGACACAAGAAATCTTCTGTCTCCCCATGAAACAGATTTGGTACGAGTTACCACAAGATCATGTAGACTGGAAGAGCGTAGTGATCTGGGGGGACAGTAAGGGGTGAGATTTTGAGTGAGAAAGGCTGGTCCCAGGTTGAGCAAGGCCTTATAAACTATACAGAGAGTTTTGAATTTTATTCTGTTTCTAATGGGAAGCCAGTGTAAGTCTCTGATGGTTTCTGACGCAGATTGATGTTTGGGGATTCTTCCCAGAAGCCTAGCGGCTGCATTTTGGATAATTTGCATTTTGTTTAGGACTCTTTCTTGTGCGTTTAGAAACAGTGCGATGCAATAATCCAGGGTAGACAGTACCAGGGAGGTAACCAAGGTTTTGCCAGCTGTATCAGGAAGGAAGGGAAGGATTTTTTTGATAAGTGTCAGTTTGTGAAAGGCGGAGGAGGTGATCTGATTGGCATGAGGGAGGAAAGTGAGGCGGTCGTCGAAAATAACTCCCAAATTCCTCACCTTGCTGACCGGTTCAGGAGGAGGACCCAGTGACAGCGGCCACCAAAGGGAGGACCATTCCGGGATCAGATGTCCGAATATGACTACTTCCGACTTGTCGGAATTTAATTTCAGGCAATTGGAGGCCATCCAATTCCCTATGGCCAGCATGCCCAGATTGAAGTCGTTTGCTATTTTATGGCCATCATTCCTGATGGCGAGGACCAACTGAGTGTCGTCTGCATAGGAGGTAAGGCTCATCCCATGAGCTCGGATGACATTGGCAAGGTCCGACACATAAATGTTAAATAGTGTCGGACTAAGGGATGAGCCTTGAGGTACTCCACATGGCAGCGACAAGGTGGATGAGTGGAAAGATCCCATAGTAACCACCTGGGTCCTATCCGCTAGAAAGGAGGCCAGGAGTTTCTTGGCATTTTGTTGGACACCCATGTTTTCGACACGGTCGATCAAGATGGTGTGATCGACCGTGTCGAAAGCCGCGATAAGTCAAGCAGTATTAAAACTGCTGTTCCTCCAGGGTCACGGATGGATCTAATATCGTCCGCGGCTTTGATCAAGGCCGTCTCCGTCCCATGGTATTGGCGAAAGCCAAACTGGGATTCATCAAGTAGGTGATGTTCCTCTATAAAGGCTGAGAGTTGAAGGTTCAGTGCTTTTTCAGCAATTTTCGCCAAAGCTGGGAGGCTAGCAATTGGACGGTAACTCTTTAATTCTTCCATGTCAAGATTAGGTTTCTTAAGCAGCTGTTTAATGAGGGTCTTTTTTAGGGCGTCTGGATAAATGCCTGTTCTGAACATAGAGTTACAAATTGCAGTGATGGCAGGGAGGACCACTTCAATAACAGGGAGTAAAACTTTAAGAAGACATGGATCTAATGCAGAGCCCGATTTGATAGAAGATACGATGTCCTTAATCTGAGGACTGGAAACATCTACAAACTGAGAAAAAATGGGGCCGGTACGGGAGGCGGATGACTTAGTAAAGGTATTAGCATTGTTGGCGAAGGCCAAGTAGATGTCATTAACTTTACTGAAAAAGAAATTGGCTAGAGCGTCACAGAGCGATTGGGAGGGTGGTGGAGTCAAATTGGGTGAATAGCCTGCTAGCTGCTTGGTGGTTTCGTACAGTGCTTTGTTAGAATTTGGAACTAGGGACAGTCTGCCTGTTAAAAGTAAGATTTACAGGCAACCTGATTATGTCAGAGACTGTATCAGGACAAGTCCAGAAAATGTTGGATTTGGGAGTTATTGCACCCTCAGATAGCCCTTGGGCTAGTCCAGTGGTCTTGGTACCAGAGCCTCACATCCAGGGTGGTAAGAGAGAGATGAGGTTTTGTGTTAACTACAGAGGTCTCAACGCAGTCACTAGGACTGATGCCCATCAAATTCCAAGAGCAGATGAGCTCATAAATACTTTGGCCTCAGCCAAGTTTCTGAGCACATTTGATCTTACAGCTGGCTACTGGCAGATCAGATTAACTGATGATGCAAAGCCAAATACAGCATTTTCAACCCCTAGTGGGCACTATCAATTTGTGTTAAATGCCCTTTGGTCTGAAGAATGCACCTGCCACTTTTCAAAGGTTGGTGAACACAGTCCTAACAGGCCTGGAAGACTATAGTGCAGCATATTTAGATGATATTGCTGTCTTTAACTCCACCTGGGAGGATCACCTGGTCCACCTGAGAAATGTTTAGGAGGCCCTGCACAAGGCAGGCCTAACTATCAAGGCTACTAAGTACCAAATAGGGTAGAGTCAGGTTGTGTACCTGGGCCACCTTGTAGGTGGAGGTCAGGTTCAACCATTGCAGAGCAAAATCCAGACCGTCATGGACTGGGTTGCTCCAACTTCCCAGACTTAGGTCACTTTTTGCAGGTGTTTCACTGTTTTTTTACTTTAGTCGTCTGGCTGGGGCCCTGCTAACCAGGACCCCAGCCTAGCTGCTTCCTCTCTAAATTGATTGCATGTACATTAGGTACACTCCAGATTGGTTACTGGGTTACCCTTGTGAGTCCCTAGTATATGGTACCTTAGGTACTAAGGGCATAGGTACCCCAGAGGCCTACCAGGGGCAGAAGCATGTATTATGCCACCCCTGGGAAGCTTTCGAAAATGGAACCACAGGTCTGCGACTGTAGACCTGTGGTGCCACATCACATGTATTTGGTGCATGCACCACCTTACCACCTTGGTAAGGTGGTGCATGCACCCCTTACTGAGATATAGATTACCTATATCTACCTTATATCACTGACACGTATAAGCCTATAAATCACTCCTATTTCAGGCCTTATCAATCCTGAAGGCAGAGTACTTGGTTTTGCGTGAGAGGGTGCCCATGCATGAGCAGGACCCCTATGCAGCTTTCAGAATCACTTATCTGTAGCTGTTTGTGAGGCATCCAGACCATATACCCTTAAGTGCATTATAACCTCGTGGCAAATGCTAACTTGGAATGGCTGCATGGAAACATGCCGTGTTTGGTGTAAAGCGCTTTCGAATCCTACCCCCCCCCCCCGCCAATCCTGGCGGCGGGGATAGAATTCCACCCTTCTAGAGGGAGGGGGTATAGAGGGAGAAGACATGTACACACTTACTTAACCGGTAATAGTTTAAAAGAGCCCCAGCATCACAAAATGGATGCTGCAGCCACAGACACGAGTCTGACCTCCTGCTGCTGGACTAAACTCTGGCAGGGGAGGCCTGGACAATAGGTTTCCTGTCACAGGGAGGTGTAACGACCTCCCAGACAGGCTTTAGTGTATTGGGGCTGGGTGGATGCATTCAAAGAATGCTTTTCAGACAGTGCTGGGGGCACACTTTGTGTCCCTGTGCATATCACAGTTCAAACCGGTTGCAGGGACACTCAGCCCCTGCTCTGGTGCAAAACTGGACAAAGGGAAAAGGGTGTAACCATCTCCTCCCTGGATCCAACCATAGATGGGTCCAGAGAGTAAGCCCAACCCCTAAATTTAGTATAAGTATAGGAACCCAGTCCTTAGGACTTTAGATTACCCTGGACGAAACTCTGCAACATATATCCTGGAACTTCGATATTCTATTTTGACTAGAAGATGGAAGAATCTCCCTTGGGGGTCAAGGAGTGACTCCCCTGTTCAAACAGGCACTAAAGAAGCATCTTGCCAGTCTGCATTTCCAAGGCTCTCCCTGGATCCCAATGGATTTTCAAAATAGGACCCAGACTGCCAAATTTCTCAGAGGCCGCCACAAGATCCCAGCAAAGCTGAGACCCACAGCCTTCATGAGTGCTGTGGAACCGGAACCTCTGGACACCGTGCACATTTGCTTGTGCATTGAGTTCCTGAGCTTTCCTGAAGTTGTGCATTGGCCTACTTATGGTACAAGCCCAGAGCACCATTTGCACTGAAGATTGTGGGCCTACACTCCACGAGTGTTCCGTGGGCCCGCTTCTAGCATTTCCACTTGAGGCTCCTTTGTGATTCCTGGTCCATCGACTGGTGAGTCCCCATAAAGGTAACTCTTCTGTTTCTTGGGCTTTCTTGGTTGCTCCTGATGTGCCCTAACTTCCCTCCAAAGGGTGAGTCCCTCAGACCTTGCTGGTCTGCACTAAGCCAGTCTTTGCTTTCTGCATGGGTTGCGGTTGCCAAGAATTGTTGGGTCCAATCCGGAAACCAACACCGCAACACTCGACATCCTTTGTGGGACAGATTGAAATCATCTCCTGGTCGTACTCGACGCCTCCTGGTCCTCGTGGTTGAAGAGTCAAGCTTCACCTTCTTCACCTGAAATCACCCGACATTGGTTGGCATCTTCTCATCACCTTCCTGATCACTGGCTAGTGACCCAGACTCTGTCCCCTCTGCTTTCAGGTTCTTCAGATCTTCAATCCACCCTTGGATCCACCTGGCCACTTTCGACTTGGTCACCTGCAGCACTTTTCAGCGGCTTGCCATTGAAAAAGACGACAAAACCCGATGACACCTATTCACCCGGCTTCCCTGGGTGAGGAAACTTGAGTACTCCAGTGCTCCTGTGGGTATTGACTCTAGAACTGCCTAGTTCTAAAGGGGTTTTCTCCAAGTCCTCTTCTAAGTGTCCTTTATCTGTAATTTTCCAACCACGACTTTCTCCATAGAAGTAAAAAGTGATTCGCAGCTGTGTTTAGACACTGCACGTGTCCCCCGTGGGTCCCCTGTGTCCCTACCTTGGGTGGTTCCTGGTGGCCCCAGAAGTTCTAAAGGCCCTAGGCCTTGTATCTATGTCAGTCCTAGTTCTTAACCACTTTTGTAGTATATGGTTTGTGACGCCCCTAGGGCTAATCATATATTGTGCTAATTTACTGTGTGCTAAATAAGTTTACTGAATGTACTTTTGCCTCTAGCCTCATAAAGAGACTAGAGGGATATGTTTAGAATAAATACATATATTTTATATATATATATATATATATATATATATATATATATATATATATATAACTGGTGTGGTTCTCCTTACATTTGGTCATTCACAAGATTATAGACTGGTAAAACAAGCTGCTTTACATTCCTTCAAGACTTAGCCTGAAGGCTGCACTCCACAGCTACCACTAGGATAGCTTTCTATATAGGTTGTCATCAATAAGGGTCGTTTGGACTGGTGCAAGGTGCCCACTAGAATAGTGGACAGCATATGCCAGGCCAACTTCTCACAGGAAGTAGTGGAGTTTCTGATCTGCTTGTTGAGCCTGGTGAAGCGTTTTAAACCAGAGAATAGGCGACTAGTCTTGATAGCAGCTTTAATGGCCAAGAGGAAGGTAGGAAAAACATGGGACAGCAAAAAAGCACCCAAATTCAGAGACTGGCTGCATGACTTGACATTCGGCTGAGACAATTAGCTTGTTATGATGAGGAACTGCCAGCTCCCTCTAGGCCCAAATATGTATGGTACCCACTGACGGTATATCTATTGTCTAACCCTCTAGATGCTGCAGATGACAGTTTTACACAGTAACAGCTCTTTGATATAATTTGAAATGCTCTGGGTCAATGCAATAATTCTTGTTGTATGAGGCTATATTGTAAGATCATTGATTTCCGTTGTTACATGGTGGGAGAGGGGTCGTTTGTTTGGCGCTTTGCGCATATGTTGTATGTATTTGTAAATGCAAAAATAAAACCAAAAAATAAAAATAAACAGGACTTTATGTTACTTGCTTAAGCCATGCCATTATTTACATCAGCCACGTATACTGGAAAGGCTTTCTAGTTACTCTTCTTTGGCCACACCCATTTTATAGGGCACTGCCATACCCTTTGCTTCCCCCATGAAGCACTACTGCTATTGAGGCGCTATTGTGGCCAGGCTACAGTGGCTTGCATGTCAGCTCCAGTACTACCCAGTAACCACCTGAGACGTGCTCATAAACAAACCTCATGCACAAGTCTCCTCTGCTGGTACTACCCTGCGTTCTGGGCTAAGTTGTGGCATTCTGTTCAGCGAGTAATGGGGTCTTTGAATTTCAGCCTCTAAGCCCCTTCTCAGCTCCCCTGCCGCGTTGCCGTCTCCTGCAGCTGGTAGGCGCTTTATGGCTTCCCATCCTTCTTGGTTTATGAACTCAGCGAGTTTTCACCGACAGCTGGAAAACCTGGACTGGATTTCTTCAATGCATTGCATGGGTGATGCGTTTGGCTATGTCATTGGTAGACAGCTGCCATGTTTCTTTTGGGCATCTTTATGGATTCAGCTACTGCTTTTGTGGTGCCTTGAAACCGAAGAAAAGTGTGTTTCTGCAGACACATTCAGGCATATGGATGACGGTGCGAGGAAGGAGCACAGACACACCACGGCTCCAAATCCTGCATTTGGGCCCTTATCAAGGAGGCTCTCTTTGGCTCGGAGCTGCTATCAAACGCTAGACCGCCACCACTCTGTCAAAATGTAACTCTCTACCAGGAGACCTAACCACTATGGAACCCATTGGAATTCCTCTGTGATACGACATTCGCCCTGACGAAGTTCAATCCTGTTGAACGAAACGCGTTGGCTGAGGCTTTTTTGCACATTTCTGTTGGAATATCTGAATAAAGAATATTTTTTCACTAAAAGAAAATGGCTACTTGTTACTGAAACAGAAAGCCAGAGTAGTGCACCGCTCCATTTGTTTTCAAATGCCTTGGGCTTTGTTTACTATAGGAGGCATTTACTCACGTAACCCTCACACACCTTTTTTTGCAGTTTCTTTCCTTGGTGCCAGGGACTGAGAACAGATTTCAGATCCGCTGTCCTTCATGCATGATGGAAGTGCGAGAAGCAAGCAGGTCAATGCCTGGCTGCGTCTGCCAACAGATCACTACTGTTTCACTGTTGTCGGAGCAAGTGTGGCTTGGGTCTTAATGCAAGCATCAGGAAAGGCTCCTGCTGTTCCCTTTTTGGTAGTTAAAATATCTGTAACGGGTGCAGGACCAGTGGGGGTTGGTGACAATTATTGAATAGGAAGGAGGCAAAAAAAACTATTTACAAAAAAAAAGAAAATAAGTAAACATTTTCACTTACCTAACACTGCCCGTCCTCGCTGTCTACCTTGATGTTACATTCTCATCACATGTATATATTTGCTCTGTATCTTTAAATGCCCTTGTATGTTTTTGTATGTAAGAGTTCCATTTAGAACTCTATGCAGCTGCTAGGTTTCAGGGTCAGTTTGATGATCCTGTTTGCATGGTGGTTGCTGATCCTGTTGCTGTGCCGCAATAAAGATAACTTCTTATTTCTACAGGTGTTCCTGTCTGCTCTCTAACAAAATTTGACGACAAGGGAAAAGAACTAACTCAGCGGCACAGGTGTGGAGTTTAAATAATCATTTGGAAGGTTTTTTGTGATATTTGGGATTCTTGAATTTATTTCGAGCAAGACGGATGTCCACATACTTTGCAGGAGCAACGTTTACTCTGTCTGCCGAAAATCCCGATGATTTAACTCCTACCAACAGTGAGTGAGGCATTTTTGATAGTTTTGATTAAATTAAATCTTATGTACTTTCAAATTCATCTCACCGGCAGCGGGGGCGGCGCGTGCCTAAAGTGTGTACTTTCGTATCACCACCTGTTGGAACGGTGACCGCATCTCTTTCTTCTGGAGCATGGAGACCGGAGCGAGCTTAGTGACAAGCTAACGTCGTAGCCGTGAGCGTTTCCAGCGACGTGAGGTCGTCCAGCATCATCACATTAAAACGTAACGTGACGGCCATTTTCTTGAAGTTGTCGGTTTCCATGGAAACGCTTTACCGATCGTGAATCTTTCTTTACAAAAGGGAATTATACGATAAAAGAAGCTTTTTAAAGTCAGTTTAAAGCGTTTTTGAACTAGATGACATCTTCATCCCTAGAGGTACTTTAATTCATTTTGGAAATCGCATTTTATAAAATTATTTAAAAGAGCAACATACAGTATGTATTAAAAAAAAATACAGTGACCACAAGGAACAGTTGCTAACTACAAAGAAGCATTTTATAAACAGTGATTAACTAAAAGGTAACATTTTTAGACATTAGTACAATTTCTACAAAATTGACAGTTGTCAACATCTCTGAAAAATGCAATTTGATCCACCAGAGAAATTTCTACAAAATAAAGGCGATCCACCAATTCCGTGGACATGATGGAAAGAGGAATTTTTCAACTACATGAAGGCAATTGATGGAGAACGTATGGGTTCTGAGAGAAAAACAAGTATTTTATTACATTGTCTAGGGTCAGAGGGTCAGATGGTTTTTAGAGCTTTAGCTCTGTGACGGGGCACCCACGCATGATCCACACTTTTGTTACAGACTGGTGGTCCGCCACCCCCCTTTTACCGTGCCCCTTTTCCCCACAGCATACACCTTCCTCCTGGACAGAAAAACCCGAGTCGGGATGGAGGTCGATCGACAACCTGCACGTCCCCTTTAAGAACACGAACCACGGAGATGAGACTCCACCCCCTGAGCGCGGAGCAACGTCAAAAGGAGGAAGTGCAGGAGACTCGGCGGACGGCGTTTCCCAGGAGGTAGTGGCTAACGTGGAAGAAGACGGGAGCTATCTGGAGCAGAACGGGAAGGAGAACGACACGCCTGGAGGCCAACGTTTCTACGCTTCGCCCGCCACCTTCCCACGGGAGGAGCGTGGCTCCAAGAGGTACGGGGAAGGGTAGCGGGTTGGGTCGGGCGGAAGAAACAGCCCTGACTGTCACTGTAGTCTATCCGGATTACCCTCTGCCCTATTCACGTGCACTCCCCCACCTTCCTTTAGAGAACGTGTGTGTGCACCAGCTCACTGTGGCGATCCCTCACTCCCGGCCCTTTTGTCAAATCAGTCCGTTGCATTCCTCTGACCCTCGTTTCCTTTCCTTTTCCGGTACCGGAGCGGACCCGAGAAGAGTGACGCCCCGTTACGGAGCACGACTGCCCCTGTCCGAGGACCGGAAGTTCGGAAGCAGCATAAAGACACAAATCTTTTGTAACCCTCAAATCTGAACCAAAGAGTCCTTTCATGAAAAAGACTTATATACCAATAAATCCTTTGTTAAAACCTTTATTGAAGGTGCCAGTATTCCCCTTTTCATCGACTCCTAAGTAGTCAGTTCAGTAGCCAGTCCCGTCCCCAACGTCCCGGCCCCCTCGGGACAACTGGTGTCAGAAGTGGGATTCACACCACCATCCGTCTGTAGTAAAAAGATGGAGGCCCTGATTGACCATATCATTAAGGGACAAGAAAAACTGGAAAAGGCTGTGGAAAGCCAACTTACTTCAGCACAGGCAGATCGAGAGATGTTCACAACAACTATAACAGCCCAGCTGGAAAGCATGAGAAGTATGCCGCCTCCCACACAGGTCATCCCCGGTGAGGTTCGCGTGCACAACCCCCATCCTCCGGGTGTAGCCCTCCAGAAATACGTGCCAGGAGAAGATCCGGACGCTTTCCTTCTAAACTTCGAAAGGGCTGCACGGGCAATGAGTTGGCCGGAAGAGAAATGGCCGTTCTTTTTGGCGCCTCTTCTCACAGCAGAAGCCCAGTCCGCCTATCAGGCTGCTAACCCTCTTGGAACCACTCCATATGCCACCATTAAGATGGTGATATTGGATCATTTAGGCCTGGATCAGGAGGCCTATCACGTCCGTTTTAGGAAGGAAAGAGGCGTGCAAGGTGAGAACCCAAAGACCCTCTTCTTCAGATTAAAAATGTCCGCCGACAAGTGGTTACGCCCAGACCTGTGCAGCAAAGAAGATATCCTAAACAAAGTGTATCTAGAACAGTTCATGGAGGCATTGCCTTACAGCACCCAACGCTGGCTACGTCAACACGTGGGACTTACTGTTGAACAAGCGATAGAAATGGCGTCCCAATATGCCAGAGCTCAGCCTAAAACCTTCATGTGGGAGCCGGAAAAAGGTCACAAACCGGTACCTCCCCCTAAGTTGGACAAAAAGCCTAAGGCAGGCATAGAGGTTCCCCGAGTGTGGAAACCTACAAGCATGATATCCCCACCAAACAAAGGCCCTCAGTGTTTCGAATGTGGGGAGTGGGCCACATCGCGCGGATGTGTACCAAACGAAAGCCCCAAGAGGAACCCATGGAAGTCGGCTATCTCCCGAGAACAGTGATGTACTCCGCAGAAATGGGCAGCACCTTCTATGTAAGTATGAGGATGAATGGTTACACGGTAAGGGCTTTGCTGGACTCAGGGTGTAGGCAGTCAGTAATCCAAACACGGTTTGTTAAGCCCGAACAGATGAATCCCAAGGGGCACGTTTACATAAGGTGTGTACATGGAGATGTAAAGCCTTACCCTGTAGCAACCATAACTATATCATTACCGCATAGGGAACCTTGTACAGTCTGGGTAGGGGTGGTGGACTCCCTTCCCGAAGACATGATCCTGGGTACAGACAATCCCGAATTCCTCTCCCTTTTTAAAGAGACCCTTTCCCGACCAGTACAGAGAGAGAGCCTTCCCTCATACCTGTCCCCCGAACCTTGGGTTATTGACAGAAGTTTCCGTTTTGCCCAGGGAGAAGATAGGACCCTATTCAATGCGTGGGAAACTGCCCACGCTACCAGTGGACTCACATCCCCTACTTACCCTCGCTTCTTGATTAAAAACGATCTGTTGTACCGACAGAATAAAGCAGAAGGTGAATTGCAATTGCTTGTACCTCAATCCTTTCGAGAACAAGTTCTTTTCTTCGCGCATGCCCATTTGACGGCCGGACATGCCGGCAAAGAGAAAAACACAGACAGTATAACCAGACATTTCTTTTGGCCGGGGATCTATCGAGATGTACAGGAATATTGTGCCAAATGTGAAGTATGTCAACGACAAAACACACACCGACCCACAGCGGCCCCCCTACAGAAGATGCCCATTATAGGAGTGCCATTCGAACGAGTCGGTATGAATATCATCGGCCCCTTGCCCAAGTCAAGTCGGGGACACCTGTATGCCCTCGTGATAGTTGACTACGCCACTCGGTTTGTCGAGGCCTTTCCTTTGCGTACTACCACAACAGCCGCCATTGCTGAGAAGTTTGTCGAACTCTTCTCACGAGTCGGGTTCCCCAAAGAAGTGCTGACAGATCAAGGGACTCCCTTCACCTCGAAATTGATGAAGGAAGTTTGTCCTTCGCTGGACATTAAACACCTGAAGACTTCGGTATATCATCCTCAGACCGATGGTCTTGTGGAAAGGTATAATCAGACCCTCAAGTTAACCCTGAAGATAATGCTGACTGCTGAAGGATCTACATGGGATCGACTTCTGCCCATCACCCTGTATGTTATAAGGGCCCAGAAACAAAGTAGCCTGGGATGCTCCTCCTTTGAGCTCTTATACGGAAGACTACCCCGCTCACTACTGGAGATCACCAGGGAAATGTGGGAGAATGAGGAATCGGAAGAACAGAAGAACATGTTGGAATACACGACGCAATTATGTACCAAACTGGGGAAGCTACAAGAACTCGCCTACTCCAACCTGGAACATCAACAGAATAGGTACAAAAGAACATACGATAAAGGAAAGAAGCTAAGAAAACTTGAAATCGGGAAATGGGCCCTCGTGTTGTTGCCTTCTATCGGTAACAAACAAAAAAATGAATGGTAAGGTCCTTTTCAAATTGTTGATACCATCGGGCAGACTACCTATAGGTTACGCCTGTCTCCTTCCAAGACCCAAACGTACCACATCAATCTACTGAAAGAATAGTTGGGTCCAGTGCCTCACATGGGACATTTCGTCGGTCAAATGGCTACTACCAATGCAACAACTTTGGACCAACTGGTAATCAACCCAGAATTGTCCTCCCAGGAAAAATCGAGTTAGCCGAAACTCTGAAGCCCTTTGCAGACGTCTTTTCCGATCTACCCGGCAGAACCAATTTAGCCGAACACCGCATCGAAACCCTACCGGGAAAGGTTGTGAAACAAAGATCGTACAGGATACCCGCTGCACGGAAAGAAGCTGTTCGAAAAGAAGTCAGAGACATGTTACAACTAGGTGTAATCCGCCCTTCACAGAGCCACTGGTCGTCTCCTATCGTGATGATACCCAAACCGGACGGATCCAAACGTTTTTGCATGGACTTTCGTGCCTTGAATGCGGTGTCCCACTTCGATACCTACCCCATCCCGAGGGTGGACGACCTAATCGAGAAGATAGGCGATGCCCGCTATATCACCACCATCGACCTTACAAAAGGATATTGGCAGGTGCCCCTTCGGGAGGAAGATCGGAAGAAAACTGCTTTCGTGACGGACGATGGAGCCTATGAATTCACGGTTTTGCCCTTTGGCTTACATGGGGCCCCGGCGACCTTTCAACGCCTAATGAACCAGGTGTTACGACCTTTCAACACTTTCAGCTCGGCCTATCTGGACGACATAGTCATCTACAGCCAGGATTGGAAGGAACATCTGCTACATCTGACAACTATCCTCTCTACATTACGTAGAGCAGGACTCCACATTAATGCAAAAAAATCAAGAGCCGCATTCCACACTGTAAACTACCTTGGTTATGTACTGGGGGGAGGGGTCCATAGCTCCCCAAAGTGAAAAAGTACGAGCAATTGCAGCAGTCCCTTTTCCCTCCACTAAAAAAGACCTCCCGCCTTCCTCGGACTGGTGGGGTACTATCGCAGGTTCATACCACACTTTGCCGAGGTAGCAGCTCCTTTAACTGACCTTCTCAGAAAGGATACGAAACCCCGTGAATACAGTCAACCTTCAACAGAGTCCTTAAATGCCTTTCAGCTTCTGAAAAACACCATGACAACGGCCCCAGTACTGGTTTCCCCTGACCATTCCAAACCCTACATACTAGCAACTGACGCCTCTAATGTGGTCATAGGTGCTGTGTTATCCCAAGTTAGCAAAGATGGAGTCGAGCATCCAGTGTTATATGTCAGTAGGAAGCTTTTTCCTAGGGGGTGTAAGTATTCTACCATTGAGCGGGAGGCCTTAGCTATAAAGTGGGCGTTAGACAAACTCAGATATTATCTGGAGGGAAAACCATTCATCCTTCATACAGACCATGCGCCCTTGAAGTGGATACACCAAAACAGTAGTTACAACCCCCGAGTGTTGCGGTGGTTCTTGTCGTTTCAACCGTATTCCTTTACGGTGCAACATCGGAAAGGGAAAGACAATGGTAATGCGGACTTTCTTTCCCGGGTGTTTCCTCTCCCAGAGCGGGAGAAGCCAGGGGGGGAGGAATGTGATGGGGCACACACGCATGATCCACACGTTGCTACAGACTGGTGGTCCGCCACCCCCCTTTTACCGTGCCCCTTTTCCCCACAGCATACACCTTCCTCCTGGACAGAAGAACTCGAGTCGGGATGGAGGTCGATCGACAACCTGCACGTCCCCTTTAAGAACACGAACCACGGAGATGAGACTCCACCCCCTGAGCGCGGAGCAACGTCAAAAGGAGGAAGTGCAGGAGACTCGGCGGACGGCGTTTCCCAGGAGGTAGTGGCTATCGTGGAAGAAGACGGGAGCTATCTGGAGCAGAACGGGAAGGAGAACGACACGCCTGGAGGCCAACGTTTCTACGCTTCGCCCCGCCACGTTCCCACGGGAGGAGCGTGGCTCCAAGAGGTACGGGGAAGGGTAGCGGGTTGGGTCGGGTGGAAGAAACAGCCCTGACTGTCACTGTAGTCTATCCGGATTACCCTCTGCCCTATTCACGTGCACTCCCTCACCTTCCTTTAGAGAACGTGTGTGTGCACCAGCTCACTGTGGCGATCCCTCACTCCCGGCCCTTTTGTCAAATCAGTCCGTTGCATTCCTCTGACCCTCTTTTCCTTTCCTTTTCCGGTACCGGAGCGGACCCGAGAAGAGTGACGCCCCGTTACGGAGAACGACCGCCCCTGTCCGAGGACCGGAAGTTCGGAAGCAGCATAAAGACACAAATCCTTTGTAACCCTCAAATCTGAACCAAAGAGTCCTTTCATGAAAAAGACTTATATACCAATAAAGCCTTCGTTAAAACCTTTATTGAAGGCGCCAGTATTCCTCTTTTCATCGACTCCTACGGTCGAGTCCCCAGTAGCCAGTTCAGTAGCCGGTCCCTTCCCCAACGTCCCGGCCCCCTCGGGAAAACCTCCCATTCCACCTGCGGAAGGTGAGGGTGAAGGCTCTAATGTTTATAAGGAAGCGTTACTTAGGATAGAGAAAAGATTGAAACCTGTCTCTAACATTGCTTTAAACAGGTATAATTGTATACACGTGCACAAAATGAAATGGAGTCATTTGATGATTTCATCACTGCTTTAAGGTCTTTATCTTTACATTGCAATTTTGGTAATATGTGTGATGAAATGTTGAGAGACCAAATTATTGTACATGTTAAAAATAAAAAAACGCAGGAACGCTTATGGGAATTGGGAGATCCTAAGTTGTCGGAAGCAATTGCCATAGCTAAATCCATGGAACAATCTGAAAAATGGATGTTGACAGTCAAAAAACATACAGAACATAAATCTGATTCTGGGGATGAAGTTTGTGTTATTAAACATATGGATAGTCAAGTTCCTGATAATTCACATGTCCTGAATGGTATCCGCAATCTTTGGTCGAGTTTGCCTACGCATGGGCTCACTGCGTTTGAAATGTTACTGTAAGTTGTAACACATGTTAGAGGTGTCTCAACATCACTGATCTTATTGTAATCCTCTAAAAGGGCTTCTCGATTTTGATTCTTAGCCCTCTTACGGCTTTTTTTCAAGATACCTTTGGGGTAACCTCTTGTTAGTAATTTATTTGTCAAATCTTCCGCCTGCACATTAAAATCATTCAGGTTACTACAATTCCTACGAATCTGTAAGTATTGTCCAAAAGGTAAGTTCTCACGCAAAGGGCGTGGATGAAAGCTCGTAAAATGTAGTAAGTTGTTTTTACTTGTGGGCTTGTAGTAGGTCTTTGTGGCTAAGCGGTCCCCTTCCCTAGTTATTATAACGTCTAAAAAGACAATGGAGCTCGGATGGTACTGGTAGGTGAATTTTAGGTGAGGATCGCAGGTGTTGACCCAGTCGAAAAATGCCAAAAGGCTGTCCTCAGAACCCTGCCAGATTAAAAGCACATCATCAATGTACCTCTGCCACAGGATAACATTGAGGGTGTAAGGGTTTGTATCAGCCAAGATGTGTGTCTTTTCAAAATTATGCATGTACAACCCCGCAATGCTTGGGGCAAAAGTGCTTCCCATCGACGTGCCCGTCTTTTGTAAGTAGATGGTGTCTTCGTATTGGAAAAAATTGCGCTTGAGGGCAAGGGTGGCACACTCAATAACAAAAGACCGGAAAGTTGTATAATCCCATGTTGTATTTTCTAGGACATCCGCCAAGACTTTTAGGGTAGCATCCTGCGGGATGCAGGTGTATAAACTTTCTATGTCTAAGGAGACCAGAAAGGAAGGCTCATCAGGCATTTGGATGTTGCGAAGTAGGGACAGCAAGCTTTTAGTGTCCTTAACATATGTGCTAGTCGACTGGACAATTGGCTTAAAGAAGAAGTCACAATACTTCGAGAGTGGCTCCAAAAGTGAGCCAATTCCCGACACTATCGGTCTTCCTGGTGGGGAAAGCCGATTTTTGTGAGTTTTCGGTAAAGTGTAGAAATATGGGATTTTACCATCTGACTTTGTAAGAAAATCCGCTTCATGCTTATTAATATAGCCATCTCGTTCCGCTGTCATAACCAGCTCAATTATTTCATCTCTCAAAAAGGGTGAGAGGTCTTATTGGAGAACCGTATAGTTTCTTGTATCCATCAAAAGGCGTTTACATTCTAAGTCATAGGTGGTGGCATCTTGGATGACAAAGGCACCCCCCTTATCCGCACTCTTGATGACTATTCTTTTGTAGTTTATTGATGGCTTGATATTCATTGGCCATCAGGTTCTTAGAGGGAGAAGGTTCTGCCAGTGATTCCACTTCCTGGAACACTGCCTGCTCAAAAGCAATGATATCGGCAGGCACAAGATGTGTCGGGGGAGTGAAAGTAGACTTTTTTTTTTTTTGGGAAAACCTTTATTGTTACTTCAAACAGTTACAAATATGGGCCTACAACCACCAGGGCCGGCCGCTAATCAGTTTAATCACAGCAAGTCAGTTAGGACACGACTCGGCAGCCCGGGAAGTGAAGGTACCACAAATTCGGTTGTAACTGGCTATTAAGCATACCAAGCAAATGACAGGATTCTAAAGGCTCCATTTTATAATATAAAACTGAAAGGATCAGGTGACATACAATTTCACAGAGTCGCATAAAGGGCGGGCAAAATAGTAGGACATCCACAGTTAGAACGATCTCATTTAGAACAGTGGCGCTAAGGCATACAATTCAGGATAGACAAGCATACAATCACAGTCGCACCAGTTAAGGGCCCACCCATCGATACTGATATACTGTAGAAAGTATAGGCACAGATAAGGAAAAATCGATAATAGACACAAGAGTGGACCAACTACGCTGACCCGAAAAAGAAAGAAACGAAAGAAAAGGCAAAAGGAAAGATACAAAAGAGAAAAAAGGCCATAGAAACAATAAAGGCAAAACAAAAAATTCATGAACCTAATAGAGCAAATCCCGTTACCGATGAAACCACATTAGTAAACCCAAAACAACAGTCTCAGCCTTGACCCCGTCGATCAAACTTGCTGACTCCCTCTGATAAGTAGAGCCCCATCCACAAATTGTCAAAATATACATAGAAGTTGCCGAAATATAGTTCGCTAGATGGAGAAAGGATGGCAAACCCCAAAGAACATGGCCGGTTCCAACGACACCCCTCCCCGACTCCAAGGCCAGACACTGTCCCCTCCGCCATCTTGATGAACCAGCTGGGAAGGGGGTGCGACACAATCCAATGCAGTTCACAGTCTCGACCAAAAGTTTCCAGAGTGGGAACAGCAGTTAAATGTTCCACTGGTAGCGAAACCAAGGATTCCGACCATATAGTCGATACAGAGATCTCAGCATGTTCAATCAGTTCCACTTCTGTAGGGGCAGGCACAGCTCCATGCACCGGGTCTGAATGCACCGCTGGGGCGTCTATCGGAAGTAGAGCTGACTGCCGAGTCCAGAGCAACGAATCAAGGTCCGGTCCCAATCGCTTAATTCCATCTGCTGCCGACATCAGTTTACAGACCTGGGCCTCCATAGTCACCTGAAGTGCCTTGAGGGCTGCCAGCACTAACCACAATGACAGGCCGCACTCAGCCCGCTCCGCCGGGTCTCGCATAACATCAGGCATAGTGATCCCCTCGGAGATCCGCTCTCCCCGGGGGAAGATTAGGCGGAGCAGGGATGAACCGTGAGGGACAGATCGTCAACTTGCGTTCGTGTGCGCCAAGTCCCCAACCCAAACGCGCCAGCGATGCGAACGCTAGGCCTCCGGGTCAGGGACCCACGCCACACCGCCTCGGGCATCACTCGTCCCCTCACCTTCGATACGAGACCAGGCAGCAGATCGGCAGCAAAGCAGTCCAAAAGATGTCGAAAGTTCCGTTGACCGGACCCTGCCGCCCTCACCAGTCCGCTGTTGTTCAACTAGGACCCGGCTGGACCAGCAATCGAGACCCCGGCTTCCAGACTGGGTTAGGCCTCGAGTCAAACCTCGACATTACTCCACTCCACAATATCGGAAAAATCTCGGGATTGCTCCATCGGACTGCAGATTAGTTCATAGACACGGATATGGGGCGGAATATCATAATAGATGACAGGAACTTTAAGCGAAAGACGGTGATCGGCGGAGCCGGGAGACTAAGCGGCCATCTTGTTTGCTGTCGTAGCTCCTCCCGAAAGTAGACTTAATCCTGAAATCTGTGTCACTTTGTGCAGTCTGACTTGCAATTGGATTCTGGTGCTCAAAAAAGGATTTTAGCCTCAGTTTTCTGAAGAAGTCGCTAAGTTCACATTGTAATTTAAAGCGATCAAGCCGTGGCGAAGGTATAAAGCCAAGACCCTACTCCAGAACACATACTATATGCATTACTAGGGGCCTGGCAGATAACCTGCCTCAGCGTCACAAGTTTTGATATTTATACAGCTATTAACACAGCGTCTCTAGACAGGACATCCTGTGCAGCCCTCCTACAACTTTGTACACTCAGAATTCTGATGGTATTTAAAAAATCGTCTAATTCTCTGCCGTACAATACATTTATTTAACTAAATAATCTTTGGTCGGAAGCTTCAAGGCAATTAGTAAGCTGGTCATCGGTTATAGTATTAACTGCCAGATATGGCATTTGTACGCACTCCAGTATTCATCCATTGTAGGTAGCCACACATTTATACACCAGTTGGCTGTGCATGTAGGACTGTCACAATGCATTACAATGGACGGCTCACCAAGCTTCAGATAGTGAGAGTTACTGGTTGTATTTCAGCTATTCTTTCTTTAAGCAACACATATGCCAATCTGGCAATATACATGTATCCTGGATGTAACTCAGAATTCACTTGCGCACCAACATTCTTCTGCTTGTCGTAAAAGGGAGAAAGTATGCTCAAAGTTTAAAAAATACAGGCTACCAGTGGACTCTTTATTTTTAAAACAGTTTTTGTGAGGCTAAATTGCTGTTCATCTATTTTTAAAATAAAATTGGACATATATTTTATATAGCACTTTCTGCCATCCTTCTAACAAAATGTATACAAACCTTTAATACGACAGAGTTTTGAGCGTGGCTCACTCGAGCAACGGATCTCTTTGAGCGTGGTCGACAAGATCATAATCATATCACAGTGGACATTTTTCTTTTCCTCAGACAAACCATACACCAACCATAACAGTTTATATACTTTGTGCGGGTCTAGCAAGTTACATATATGAAGGATGGTTATTAATGTGAAGAGTTGTACAGACACTTGTGAGCCTTCTGCTGTGGATCATTAATTGCAGCAAAACCTTTAATAGGTCATGTGGACGTTGTAGGGTACGCCTGGAGTTTTTTCTCCAATATCTGCAATATTATAGTGACAAACACATTTCTTACGTGCCTCGTCGTTCTGGATTGTGGATCTTTCAGTCTGTTTTGAACTGCATAAGCAGTAAACATTTACGGCATTAACCTCTGGCAGCGTCCACTCTACCACTGCTCTTTTTGCTGATGCTTTCTACGGTTAAAAAACAGAAAGAAAGACTGACTATTAGTTAAAAATAAAATGTTGCTGTATATACGGTATATGTAAGTGTCTATAATAATTTTTACTAACCCAGTCATTTCCATGTGACTCGGTGGTTGCTCTGAAATCTTGAAAGTTGCTGAGGTTCATCGAAGCATAACCAGTGTCGGAGTTTGCGAGGGGGTGTTGCGCGACGATAGCCTCCAGAGCCATATCTTCATAGACCAATGAGTTAGGAGCTGTTATAGATTTGTCACCATCTTCTATTTTGATGAAATTATTTCCAACATTTGCTTAATTACTCGAGGCTTCGCTGCAGCTGCTGAAGCCCTTAATACGGCATATTAGTAGCGACAAATCCTTGAGGCTGAGCGTTTCCGACCACCGGCAGAGCTTCTTGTCAAAACCAATGATGCCATGATCACCCTCTTTAAGGTTGCTCTGCTGCGTATTCTGCTGTATGGCCGCTGGTGTCGGCCGACAATAATATCTATTGATAGTGTTAAAAGCCCCTCAGAGAGCTTCTTTTTGATGAAGTGGCTGTATCTCTTCATAATGACCGAGAAATTACTTTCTCGAGGGCGGCTCCTGGGTGTGGCATTGAGTGCTTAGGGGAACCTTAAATGTATTCTGTGCATCAAAAAAGGGCATACGCCTCTACATCACATCGTGTCACCTGATCTCCAGGAGGACTGGTTCATTGAGCACTACCGCATAGCCCTAATCATGTGGTAGAACCATGAGCACGTGGCCAAGATGATTTAACAATACATGTGACCCAACACGGTCATGTGACCCCCATAAGTGTTGCCACTTCCAGGGAGGGCCCACAGAGGCCTAGAGGTCCCAGTAACAGAAGTGATGTCATTTCCGGTAAGGACAACTGTCACTTTTTACTTCAAGTGAAAGGTATGCCGCATTACTACATTTGTGATAAAAATGGCACCCCTCATGCATGAGTGGGCCTAGCATCCGCAACAGGAAACGGCCCAAAATGCAACACGGACAGATCAATTCTCTCTTACGAAAATAAACCTTTTTTTGCAATTTGTGGAGCAGTAGATTTTGGGCCCAAGCTAATCTGTTACCCGGGAAAACCTATAAAAAATAAAAATACACTTTTCTGTAAACTACACACCCAGGGGACTCTGGGTGGCATGACTTGCATGGATTTAACAAGCTTATCTTTCACCCTTGCAAACCTCAAACTTTGGATAAAACCACATATTTGCTACTTACTTCTGTGAGGGTAAAGTGCTGGAATCTGTGGGAACCAGTAATTAAATCAAACCCAGGGAAACCAGATACACACATTTCTGAAAAGTAGACACTTGGGAGAATCCGAGGAGGTGTGATTTCTTTGGATCTCACAACGTTTTCTTAAACAGAAGCCTTTGCAAACCTCAAACTTTGGTTAAAAACACACATTTAACTCACATTTCTGTGAGGGAAATATGGAATCTGCAGATGGCCACAAATATCCTACCACTCAGCAATCCATCTCTCTCAATAAAAATGGTACATCAATTGTGATGGGTGGGTCTATTTTCCATGTCAAGAAAGGTCCAAATTACAATGTGGAGACCCCAACATTTCCTATTAAAAAAAGAGCTGATTTGGCAATGGAGGCGGCCACCCAAGATAAGTAGACGCCCATAGAACTTCATAGAAGTCCAGGGAGGAGTGAATTGTATGGATCTCACAAGGTTTGCTTACCCAGAAGGGTTTAGTCCCATTCTCTTGGCCCATATGTAAAAACAACACCCAAAACAGTCAAACTTTCCCCTCGCTTCCCATTTAGATGGGGTTGCGTTAGTCCATAGGGTTGCAGAAAGACTGTTAAGGCTTTAGGGGTGAAGGTGGGCCTGATGACAGAAAGAGCCAGACACCAACCCATTATTTCATAATAAAGTTCCTGCCATCCAGTGGGCTCCCCCCCTCACCAGGGTCAAACTGGGGGCAAACCCAGCTCTGGGGCCCAAGGGGGCAGAAAGACTAAATTGGGTGGGGGTATGGCTTGAGGCCAGAGTGAGATGCTCGCACCCCTTTGTTTTGCCCCAAATACAAAATCCTCATTGTCCCTGTCTGACCCTTGAGAGGCAGATTTGGGGAAACCTCACGAATTGGGATAAACCTCCTATCTATCACCAGGGGAGCCGAAATACAATATTGTCGCATCTGGGATTGGTGTACGGCTCAATGCCAGGGTCGGCCACCCTGTCCTTTTGTTTGTTTTGATGCCATTTTGAAATCCCTGGTTTCTAGTGGGCTTTCAGTCCCCAAGGGTAAATTAGTAGCAAACCCACTATCTGCCCCACCAGACTGGGACTGGTTTCTCCATTTTGGGATAGGGGTATGATCAATTCCATAGTGGGACCCATGCATCCTTTCTTTTGCCCCAAATGCAAAATCTTGTTCTCGAGTGGGTTTTCTGCCCCAGTGGACAGATTGGGGTAAATCTACTGATATGCCCCACACGAGGGACAGACAGACTGTAGTACCTTTTTTTGGGCTTGGTAACTATCCCTGTGCATGGTGGACATTGCCCACCCCGCTGTTGGTAACAGGATGACACAACTGCAGCAGCAGAATGCAGCAGGAGAAATTGCCACCTTCTTTTATTGATGGTGGCAGTGCAGTAGAGCACAAGCGGATATGCATATATTATTAATTCATTGAGATTAAACAACGGGAACGAAAGACGTGGCAAGTCGGCCCAGGAGACATTTTTGTTTGATTCATTGCTTTTGTGATGACATCCTGGTGATGACTCTTTGCGTGTTCATATGCTTACACAGAGTGTGGTACGTTAGTCGGGTGACACAGGTCCTGATGAGAGCCAACAACTAGCTTTGTGTCAAAACCTCCCTTAGTTTTTTAGCTCTTTGGATTTCGCTCAGAGCTATTGAATTCAGATAGTAGCTTGATCCATAACTGTTTTGAGTCATTGTTCAACCTTAGGATTTGTTCAGTGTCTTGTATGTTTAGGTGTATTTTTCTCACTGTGTGAACATTGCGTCATCTGTTATGTTATTGTAAAAATTATATCTCACACTGACAATCAGTGCACATGATAGATTTTTAATTACCCGTTTTAGATTAAATCTTATTGGCGATACCTGCAGGTTTTATCAGGAATTTAGATGACAGAGGGCCCTGTGGCTGGGACAATAGGTCTCTACTGGATACCCTACATCTAGTATTACTTTGCCCGTATTACGGCTATCCCAGAAAATTTTCTGAAGGGTCTTTTAAGAAGAGTCAGTTTTAGGCAGGCACGCGTAGCCCTGTTTTCAAAATTGTCCTCAGATGTTTTTACACTCTTTTGTTGTTCCAATTTGTTAAGAGCTGCTGTAACGTTAAGAGCCAGAGGGGTGCTGAAGTCTAGAGGTATTCTTGTCATTCTATCCCATCATGGGCTGCACCACTGTCATAGAAGATTATATTACAGCTCATTTTATAATTGCTAACGTACTCAATTGGGATGGATTGATATTGACATCAGGTGACATAGAAGAGAGAATTATAGTATACATAACGGGTATTAATTATCTATGTGGTAATTCTTTTTAAATATTGTTTTTGTGATGTTGGTATTTGTTTTAAATAATGTATCTTTTATGGTAATATTTTTAATTGGCTAAATAAAGATTATTATTATTATATCTTGTTCCTATAAACTAGACAAAGTATTTGTGGAAATATAAGAGAAAATGTGTTCTGTACTCTCGGTTTGATTGTATTCAGTACCAAATGAATGACTGAAATTTTACGTAGTGCTCATGGCGCATACGCCCAAGACACTGCGTCATCTGGTGTAGGATTTTGTGGATATTATGACCCTACTCGATTTGCAAATACATTTTACAAAATCTCACATTATGTCATGCGGACTACAGGCTGTACCCATACCAAATATGTTGATTGGTACTCAGCATTTGAGCCACACCAGCACTTTTCCATATATTGGCATGATTTTTTCAGCTGGAGGGTCTTGGACGGCTAATATTGCGCACTGTAGCATGAAAATTGCAATGGCTAATGGCTCCTTGTGTAGCCACCCCCAACCTGTGGGGGGTGGCTCTTTTAAGCCTCTCTTGCAGATTTATAAGGAGCAATGTGTACCCCTCACCATGTACGATGCTGAGGTTTGGGGGTTTTGAATTGCAAGGCTATACAGAGCGATGAAAACAGATTTTGTAGAAAACCTTTGTTTGTCCCTATTTCTGCTTCACACTATATTTGTCATAAACAGCTTAGTCTTCCTTATCTAGCTGACCATATTAGGGTTTGTCCCACATGGCTGTGGTTTTCAATCTGGAGAAACTCTAAGACTCGGCTAACAGAAGACATCATTTTGGATTGTCTCTCTCTGGATAAGGGTTCCCTTATTCCCTGGTTGGCCTATGTGAAAGATGAATATCGTAAAATTGAAATGGAAACTGCTTGCACTGAACCATCATCGTGTATTAATGTAGATAAAAAGATAGTAGCACATACACTTTATGATTATGAGCAATCACAGCGTCTAAGGGACATGTTGGTCAAGCCAAATGTGTCTGCATCTATCGAAATATGTGAATCTGATTGTTCTTCCGATTACAAGTTTACAGCCTCTACTGGCTCTGCTAGTATAAGCCACTGACCTGGCAGCCCATCTGGCAAGTGGCCACCAAGGCACATGGTGGTCATCTCACCTTAATTGGGGTAGGGCCATCATGACTCATTTTCCATGTCAAATGCATTGTGGATACAAGTAGGGAAAATGTATAATGACACCCACATGCATGGAGCTTTCTCCCTGCTCATCAAGCTATCTGTATTTTGTATTGAGAAAATTCACTTTATCTTTGAATTTTTATTTTGGTATGCCCCCTGAATATCAAATTTGCAAAATCAGTGGGACAGAATATAGAGGAAAAACAAATACAAAAATTGAGAGGTATTGGCGGCTGATGACATTTGAAAGTGGTGAGGCATAAACGTGGGACGTGACTTTTATAAAGCAAGCAATGTGAACAAGTTCAATGGACAACCCTGGGGTCCAGGTGAAGTCCTTCTCCTGAGATAGAAATGAAAAAAAGATTGGCAAATGGTACATTTCTAAGCAAATGAATGTAGCGATAAAGCAAGGCTTATTAAGCAGTGGGAACGTATATCGTTTTGAAATATTAAACACATTTAAAAACTGCTCCATATCTTTTTGCAATAATTTGTTCAACAGTTACTGTAATGTGTAAATTGTTCTGCATGACAGCTTTAGCCTTTTAAAATGTATGCTTGCCCAGTGTCTTGCACTGCATGCAACAATAACTTTGGAAAAATCTATGCTCTAACCAGACTTTGAGAAGCACACACAGAGGCTAGCAGTAACCAGTCATATAGAAATATGTGCAGACAGGTCTTTAAGTGAGATGAAAACAGTGGGTGCTCTCTATAAAGGAACATGCCAAATACATTTCCGTGATCTCATAGTGTGTCATCAGATTTTGGTTTCTCTCTGAGATGTAATGTTATCCAGATAAATGGCACAGCAATTGACATACACCTAAAGACTGTCAGTATGATTGGCTTTGTCAATGGGTGTTAGCTGTTTAACCCCTTCCCTGCTCATGACGAGCTCAGCTCGTCATGAGGCACAGTGGAGCTGTGCTGATGACGAGCTGAGCTCGTCATTCATCATGTAAAATACCAATTTCCAGCACAGGCTGAAAATTGCCTTAGCAGCCAAGGTGTTAAGATAAATGAGTAACAACAATGTTTTCTTATAAATAATTAACAGTGGAAATGTTTACATTCTGAAATAGTGAGTCTGTGAACTAAATAGCATTGAGGCCTGTGGAAGGGGTTTTGGCATTCAATTATGTGTGATTTATATTAGATAAGTATTCTCTTTTTCTCTGCATATCTTGTCCATCTGCACATTTTCAACCCCTCTCTTTACTCTTAAGCATCCTCTCTTCACTCTTCCCCGAATGCACTTCTTGCATCTCTCTCACTTCACCGCCCCCAACATGCACTGCACTCCCTCAAATTTAAGCACTTTAATTTCTCTTACTTTTGCCTTGCATATATTTTGACATCAGGTACCCCTTCACACACATATCCACAGAATTTCAGTTGCAAATGGAATACACAAACATTGTTTTGTGAGCTCTGCAGAGAGGCCAACCTCCCTTTTTTTGCATTCCGCCCAGGCTTTCTAAATATCAGAATTGTGATTGTTTTCAAACAGATTCTAAACTTGTCATTATTAGTGCAATAACATTTCTGCTACCTTGGATATCTTATCTTCAAACGGCTCCATGTAAATGTGTTTAATTGACAGGGTTTAGAAAGCTTTTAAATTATGATAAATGAGTTTTTGAGTCCGATATGGAACATTTCCGGATTGGCCTGTAAGATTGTGCTTTTAACAGGATAAATGGTTGGGTTCTTTGGACTGTAGCTTGGCTGTAGCAGCAACTTGATACTTGGTCTTCAGGGCTGCGATGAAAGCGAGGGGGCTGCTAAAAACATCTACAAACTGGTATTGTGTTTTTTACAGACTGTGTTTATGACAAGCATGTCCAGTGAGCGATAGAACAACGTACCTTTTGGGATGAGATAGATAATATTAGTTAAAAACAAGCATTTACAATGCAATGGTCTTGGCATCATTAAAGGTAGAGCTATTGGCATTGCTCATGACATTTTTTTTTATAAATCATAAATAAATGGCATTGTCATTTACATTGCCAATAGCTTAATCGTTAAATAAATGGCATTGTCATTTACAATGCCAATAGCTTAATCGCTCGCAAATGCATGACCTATTGCATTTACACCCACACAGAGCCACACACACAAAGCCACCCACACACACATACAGAGCCACCCACACAGAGCCACACACACAGAGTCATTCGCATAGAGCCCCCTACACAGAGCTACCCTCACACAGACAGAGCCACCCACACATAGAGCCACCTACAAAAAAAGCTATCCACACAGAGCCACACACTCACACACACACAGAGCCACACACACACACACACACAGAGCCCCACACACACCCAGAGCCCCACACACACCCAGAGCCCCACACACACCCAGAGCCCCACACACACCCAGAGCCACATACACACCCAGAGCCACATACACACCCTGAGCCACATACACACCCAGAGCCACATACACACACTGAGCCACATACACACACAGAGCCACATACACACACAGGAGAGGAAGCACAGCGAGGGGGCAGGGAAGCAAGCACAGCGAGGGGGCAGGGGAGCAAGCACAGCCAGGGGGCATGGGAGCAAGCACAGCCAGGGGGCAGGGGAGCAAGCACAGCCAGGGGACAGGGGAGCAAGCAAAGCCAGGGGAGCAAGCACAGCCAGGGGGCAGGGGAGCAAGCACAGCCAGGGGTCGTAACGCAGCACAAGCACTAACTATCATTACACCACCTTATCAAAAGGAAAAGGCAACGAGGGGGGGAGGGGGTGAGGAGCTCACGCACACACAAGCAACGAGGGGGGTGAGGAGCTCACGCACGCAAGCAACGATGGGGGGTGGAGGAGCTCACGCACGCAGAAGCCACGAGGGGGGTGAGGAGCTCACGCACGCAGAAGCCACGAGGGGGGAGGGGGGTGAGGAGCTCACACACACAAGCAACGAGGGGGGGGTGAGGAGCTCACGCACACAAGCAATGAGGAGGGGAGGGGGTGAGGAGCTCATGCACAAAAGCAACGAGGGGGGAGGGGGGAGGAGGTCACGCACACACAAGCAACGAGGGGGGAGGGGTTGAGGAGGTCACGCACACAAGCAACAAGGGGGCAGGGGGGTGAGGAGCTCACGCACACAGAAGCCACAAGGGGGGAGGGCGGTGAGGAGCTCACGCACACAAGCAACGAGGGGGGAGGGGGTGAGGAGCTCACGCACACAAGCAACGAGGGGGGAGAGGGGGTTGAGGAGCTCATGCATGCAGAAGCCACGAGGGGGGAGAGGGGTGAGGAGCTCACGCACACAAGCAACGAGGGGGGGGAGGGGGTGAGGAGCTCACGCACACAAGCAACGAGGAGGGGAGGGGGGTGAGGAGCTCATGCACAAAAGCAACGTGGGGGAGGGGGAGGAGCTCACGCACACACAAGCAACGAGGGGGGAGGGGTTGAGGAGCTCACGCACACAAGCAACGAGGGGGGAGGGGGGTGAGGAGCTCACGCACGCAGAAGCCACTTAAATGCAGCACTTTTAGTTTCTTATTCATCCAGAGGATGATTTTCATCTAAATGCCTAATATATGCCTTTCACTCTGAAGCTATGATAAAGGCCCAAATGCTGTTATGACAATACCAGCCCAGTGTGCTGAGCAATAATTTTCACTGCATGTCCCTGTATGCCTCCAGAGAGGTGTCCCTGTATGCCTCCAGAGAGGTGCACCTCTATGGCACAAAACATGTCATCGTTTAGCAACAGCCCTTACTAAGAGGCCTATAATTGTAGGAGCATGACCCTGCTCACTTGCCTGTGCCGATTTGAAGTGCGCAGTCAGAGAGCTTATGTTGCTGCACAAGACTTCAGATTCCAGTATTCCCAATCTGTCACCTTTCAGGCACACCAAGAGTAAATGCAGCATATGAGCCTTGAGGGTAATCGGTAAACCTGCGCACTAAACAATCCCCCACATCCCCACCCACAAAGGCATCTGGGAGAGTGTGCAGTCAAACGCCTGCCTGCCTGGGTAATCAATGTAATAGCCTCTCCCCGCAGAAGGAAAATGACATTTCCTTGTGCTCAAGATGGGAAAACCGGATTGTGCAGTGCGAGCAGTAAAGTCGGCCTTAAATCAATTTGATCCAAGTGAAGTTGCTGCCCTGCGTGCGCCCGCGGAGCAGGGCTGTTCATTTATTTCCCACTCCGCACCGCTTACTGCATATCTGGCACATTTAACGTGCCCATTCCCGGTGCTTGGGTGGCAGCATGTTTCCGTCAGTTTTACTACCACCCAATTGCAGTTGCCATCCAGAGCAGGCACTGTGGGCTCAAGAGCCGTCCACACAGGTAGTGCACATGTGCGCAGCGCCTGGAAGCAGGCTGTCCTCACCTGTCTCTTTGTCCCGTACGTCGTCCAGGTGGGTCCCAAGTCGTTTCAAGGTTAGTTGGAACCTTTCCCCACACGTCCCGGGGCATGTATAAAATCTCCATTCCCACCACCCCCAGCCGAACTGGCATAACTCCCAGGAGCAGCCGATAATGCTGAGCGGGACTCCAGAAAACTGCTTTCGGCCCGGGCGAGTTGCACCGCCATGGTTGAGGGGGGCGCTTAGTCGGGCAAGTCTACCGTTGATCAGTTGGTAGAGCAGAGGATCTCCGATGTTGATGAGACAAAAGGAGACACGGACAGCGGGAGGGGGGCGGGAAAGGAGACAGGCCAGCGGTAGGGGGGGCGGGAGAGGATACACGGACAGCGGGAGGGGGGTGGCGGGAGAGGAGACACGGACAGCGGGGGGTTCGGGAACGGGCACAATCAGAAGGCAACAAGCACTCACCTGGACTTCTTCCGGCGGCGGGCACCCTGAAATGGCTGCCACTCTTCACAGCGCCTACATTTGGCTGCAGATACCGAAAGCACATCACGCTGCCCCTGGGAGAGGCAGATGGAGCGGACTTCAAACAGGGGTGCAGGAGCACTAAAAACGGCATAAACGGGGGCAGAGGCAGAGGCTTGATGCTCACCTTCACTGCGGTGAAACAAAATGCCGGCCACAAGCTTCCGATTTTTTCGGAATCGGGGGCGTGGTTTCGCTGTTTTGAGTGACAGACAACGTCACTGTCTAAAGAACAGCAAAACTTACGCCCCCAAATCCGAAAAAGAAGGAGCTTCTTTGGAGGGATGGCTCTCTCCTCCAATGGCTGGCCTCCATTTAGGAAGCCAGCCAATGGAGGAGAGACAGGGCAGGGAGGTGGGTTCCAAAGTGTTACTAAGGGTCATTAAATCTCCGACCCCAGACTGCGCAAGCGCAGCCTTTAGGTCCGAGACCTAACAAAGGTCACAGCCACAAAGTTATTGGTCTGCATCGTAAGACTTTTTTCTGCGGATGCATGTCTCGGGCAATCTGACCTATTCAGCCTCTTGTTCATGGAGAGAGGAAAAAAATGCTGATGGATGAACAGAGGGTGCCCAAATCTTCCTGCCCGCTTAGCTCTGACCCAGGGCGAAAATGGCAGGGTTAGGACTAGCCATCTTATCTGCCGCTGTGTGCGCAGCTCTGATTTTTCCCCCTCTAGTAATAACGCGTTGCAGCCCCTGATGTGCCCTTTGGCAGTGCATTGAAAAGTTAATTATTGGTTGTTTCTGTTGAAGCCGTTATCACTTGCGGCTTTGGTAGCAGGGGGCTGTTCAGTTCTGAAGAAAAGGTCAAAGGCCTTGCACAGTGGTTCCCAAACTGTTTAGGGTTCCCCTGACTAGTTTTGATGGCACACTGGGGTGCCTGCCGCACAGATTGGGAACCACTACCTTAGAATATTTTTTGAGAAATCTTGATACAGATTTTTTTAAAGAGTACTTACCGGGGGTACAACCATCGGACGGAGGGTACGTCCTGCCTATCATTTAGAAGTGCTCCTAGCGGTTTTAAAATAATCACATGTACTCTGCTTGATGTCACAAATGTATTTTGACTAAAGAACTTACTTTTGTGCAGTACTTGGCGTGTTCCCCGGTCCACCACTGAGCATTCAGGTTGTGTGGAGGGATAGATCGCCCACCAGGAAGTGTGAAACTACACTTCCGGTTAGCGCCGAGGTTAGCAGTCTAGCTGCTCACCACCACCGGCATAAAAACCACGGAATTATCTAGCTCGTGGATTCTTTCTGGGACACCACCAGGCTGAACGGAGCATTGATTACCAATGCCCAGCTCATTTTTCGCTAGCAAAACTGTTTAATACTTGTTTTAATTGATTTTAAATCGCCAACGGTAACACATTTAGAAGTGCTCCTAGCGGTTTTAAAATAATCACATGTACTCTGCTTGATGTCACAAATGTATTTTGACTAAAGAACTTACTTTTGTGCAGTACTTGGGGTGTTCCCCGGGCCCACCACTGAGCATTAAAGTTGTGTGGAGGGATAGATCGCCCACCAGGAAGTGTGAAACTACACTTCCGGTTAGCGCCGAGGTTAGCAGTCTAGCTGCTCACCACCACCGGCATAAAAACCGGATGCCTCCCCGGACGCGCAGCGGGCGCGCCTAAGGCAAGCCCGTCTGCGCCCGTCTGCGCCCGTCTGCGCCTGTCCCGGGCCTAGGGCCATACCCCCTGGCCCTGAGGCCATCCTTCTCACCGGCGGCCCTCTGCGATACTCCTCAAAACACCTAAGAGACCTCAATACCAATAAAAGCAACCCGTGCTGCAAGACACTGCCACTACTCACCCACAGCACTACAACCGCGGATATCTGTCCGGGCTGTAATTTTAGAATTCCCTCTCCCGTGACAACCACGAGCCCCGTGACTAAAACCCAGGACGCCAGGCCCTCGTATCGCATGGCACTGATCAATGTCCGCTCCCTTCCTAAACACCACTTAGAAATCAGTGAATGCATCATTGATCAGGAACTCAATATCCTCTTTGTCACAGAATCATGGGGGGATGAGGCCTCTGGCCCTGACTTCCGCGCCGCCACTCCTGATGGCTATTGTGTGGCTAGACTGGACAGAACTATAGGTAAGGGCGGTGGCTTAGCCATCATTCATAAAGCGACCTACCCTATAAAAATAGAACCTATACACGGATTAGAATGTGAGGCCTTGGCCTACTCCACCTCCCTCAATCATAACCAAGCCTTCAAAGGCATTTTGCTATATCGCCCCCCGGGATCTCGGGCACGTTTTCTTTCCTCCTTAGATCGATTTGTAGAACTCTCACTAGAACCTCTCGACTACACCATTCTGGGAGATTTTAACTTCCATTTAGAAGCCACGGGTGACAAGGATACCATTCAGTTAATCTCCGACTTGCAGTCAGCTGGACTACAACAATTAGTCACGGGCTCCACCCATCAAGCAGGTCATACGCTTGACGGATTATTTACAAACAATCACCATATTGCACTAGCCAGTATTCTTCCTCTAGCATGGTCAGACCACTGCGCAGTCATTTTTACTTTACCAGCCCATAACCCCAACCCGCCACAGGCCAAAGCCCATTTACCCAAAAGCACGAAAGTCTGGAAGAATCTTGACATCCCTCTTCTATCCGCTACACTTATAAATTCCCCATTTGAGGCCTCCTCTGACCCAACCCTGACTTCAAACAGGTACCAGGATTGGATTCAGGAAGCTGCGAACCAATTAGTCCCGACCAAATGCATCTTTCCCAACCGTGCTGCACCATCCGCGCCTTGGTTTACCGAGGACCTTAGACTCCACCGACAGCATTGTAGGAACCTCGAGAGACACTGGCGCAAACACTACAGTGCCGAATATAAACTTACCTACAAAAATGCCTTAGCTATATACAAAAGAGCTATCCTCAAAACCAAAAAGGAATATTTTTCATCCCAGATCGACTTGGCCCAGAACTCAGCTAGAAAGCTATTCCAAGTTGTGAACTCTCTCACTAGTCCCCCAACAGGCCCTCCCATTGAGGCATCTCAAGACCTCTGCAACTCTGTAGCTACATTTTTTGCAACCAAGGTCACTAACATATACTCTACTTTCACCGCCCATAATTCCCCGGAAATCTCCTTGCCTTACCTTCAGCCCCAGGCCCCCATACCCACCTTTTCCGCCTTTCACCCGGTTTCATCTCAACAAATCAGCACACTAACCACATCTATAAAGTCAGGATCCCCCCTAGACCCATGCCCACCTTCTATAGCTAACTCCATCGCTGAGACTATCTCGCCCCCCCTAACAGACATCTGTAATTCCATTTTCCAAACAGGAGTCTATCCGGAAATATGGAAAAAGGCAATTATCAAACCTCTGCTCAAAAAACCCTCCCTGGACCCGGGTGAGTCAGCCAACTACAGACCTATTGCCTGTCTCCCTTTTCCTACTAAAATCTTCGAATCCCTGATGAATCAACAGCTGTCAGAATTCATTGACATGCATCAGCTTATGGACGACACGCAGTTTGGTTTCAGGAAGGGCCACGGGACAGAAACCGCCCCAATAAAGGCCTCCGATGAAATCAGGGCCATCCTAGACCACGAGGGGGCGGCAGTCCTTATACTTTTAGATCTGTCCGCCACCTTCGACACTGTTGATCACTCCATCTTGATCAACCGTGTCGCAGCCTTGGGGGTCAACCATGTGGCCAAAAACTTGCTCACCTCCTTTTTGGCCAACCGCACGCAGGCGGTGAGGTTGGGGGAATTTTACTCACCCTTTTTCACCTTAACATGCGGGGTACCCCAGGGCTCATCGCTAAGCCCTACATTATTTAATATATATGTAGCAGACTTAGCGAGAGTTATAAAAAACCCATGGTTTATCCTTAACCACCTACGCTGATGACACTCAGCTGGTGTTGGCGGTACACAGAGACGGACCTGCAGTTGCCTCGAGATTCCAGGAGAGGATGTTAGACATCTGCTCCTGGATGTCGAGGAACTGCTTGAAACTTAATTCGGATAAAACCGAGGTGATGACCTTTGGCACCCTCTCACCAGAATGGTCTCCCAGCTGGTGGCCCAAGCAAATGGGGCCCCCTCCAATCCCGGTGACCAAGGTCAGAAACCTGGGAGTCATCTTCGATGACAAGCTATCATTCAAACATCACGTAAATTCAGTGGTCTCTTCCTCTTTTTTCGCACTGAGAAAAATTTAAAAACTTCTTCCATACCTGCCAGCCTCAGCAGGAAAGACTCTGATTACCACATTAATCTTCTCAAAAATAGACTATAGTAATGCGCTATTCCTCAATGCACAAGAACAAGTCCTAAACAAACTGCAATCCATTCAAAATGCGGCAGCCAGAGTCCTGCTCGACATTCCCAAACAGCACTCTACCTCCTTGGCAATACGCAGCCTTCATTGGCTACGAGTCAGGAACAGGATCAAATTTAAGGCACTCTGTATCGCCTATAAAGCTATACACGAGACCGGGCCTCACTTCCTTAGGAATGCTTTCCAGATCTATGCCCCAAAAAGATCTCTGCGATCAGCTTCCACCTTCCTACTACCTGTTCCCCTCACCAGAACCTCAACCTGGGGAGACAGACGCTTTCTGGTAGCGACCCCCAAACTCTGGAACTCCCTACCCTTGTCGATCAAAACCAGTCCCACCCTTATCTCCTTCCGAAGATCTTTGAAGACCTGGTTATTTGATCAATGATTCCATCTGCTGGCCTTTGTCCCTTGAAGTTCTAATGCGCCGAGACACCCCAGGGTATTTGCTGCACTATACAAATTTCGTAAACATAAACATAAGCATAAAACTATTATTATATTTTATCTACTGTGCCTTTATAACCTTTATCTTTGTAGTTAATTAACATGAAAAGGGTACTGTAAAATGAACCAATTGTCCCTGGTTTTACAAAATGTCCTGGGTGGAAGATGAAGGGCAATCGCCGACCTTCGGCCCTGAACAACCAGGAAGGAAGTTGGATCACTGACTGAGATCATTTAGACCAATATGAGGCAGGTATGTATCCCCACCCCTTTCATAGTTCACCAGCCACCACTGTTTAAACCTTTTTTTCTTACCTGATGCCACAGCTTTTATTACACTGATTGTGAATTATATACAATTATTCACTATTAGTATAATTAAAAATGAGCTCAAAAGAAGGAGCACAAAGCTACTCCTGGCTTCTTGGCCCTGAGTTTGCCACTTCTGAGGCCCGGGCACTGTCAGAGGTCACAGCTGTGATCCATGGCGACCCCTAAATGACATCCATGAACTTTAGCCATGCTACTCAGCATCAGGAGTGCTGTGCAGTGTGGCTAAAAAACATTGGCACAGCCAGTAGGTCACAAAGGCGAGACCCATTGGATTTTCCAATGCTTGTTAATTTAAGGTGTGTTCATTACATTTTATATGTATTCATCTGAAGGTGAAAGGCCAAAAAAATAGATGCAGAATATGTTGTTCATTTTCAGCCATGTCTCGTCCTCTTTACACTTAGGATCATATTTCCATGCATTTGTATGTGCTGATTTGCTCCTGAACGGCTTGATAAACACTTTATACTGAGGTAATCATTCAGGCCCTTCCTCCTGCTCCGCCCAGCACATATCAGTTGAAGAACTGAGGGGCATATTATCAAGGGATTTATCTCCGCTTTTTTGGCTTTAAAAGCCAAGAAAGCGGAGATAAAATTATCTCCCTATCAGCAACAGGGTGCTAACACGCAAATTCGCATGTTAGCACTCTTTTTCTCTACGCTTCCCCTTGCATCTCTAATGAGATGCAAAGGGGGCGTTCCAGAGAAAAATAATAGGAGAAATGTTGTTAAGCGACATTTCTCCTATTATCAAGGATTTCGCTAACCCTGTTAGTGATGAAAAAAGCAGCGCTAACCGCGGTTAGCACTGCTTTTTTTACACCTGGTATTTTCCTGACTTAGCCATGATATCCTATGGAAGGTGGATATCATGGCTAAGTTTGTGAGCCCCTATCATCAAGCTAACGCCAAACTTCGAGAGATTATCGTTGGTTTTCCAGCGATAATCTCTCAATTGGCAGTTAGCGCGAGGATTTTTATCACTACTGAGATAAACCTTGCTAATAGCAAGTTATCTCTGCGATAATTTCCGGCGATGCTTAGCGTTAAAAAATTCGTTGCTAAGCATCGTTAGCGGTAAATATCGCTAAACGTTGGTAATATGCCCCTGAGTTTTCTGAAAGCTGCAATTTTTGAAAAATGTCTTGTTGCACCGCTTCAATGGATAACATAAGATTGGCATCCTTCATGCTTTCCGAAGCTTTTCATTTCTTTATTTTTCCACAGAATATGCATTGAGACTCCTTAAGCCCAGCACTGCTGATGTTTCTGCCAAGCGCTCTTTTCCTTAAAGAGGCTCTCAGATGCTGTCCAGTGTGGGCTCAAGTAAACAGGAATGCTGCATTAGAAAGGCTCTTTCATAAGGGCCAGTTTTCCTGATGACTTCAGTGGCTAATACGTTTTTTTCTTCCTTCTGACTGGTTTCTTTGTAACTGCTGGGCGAGCAGACCGGTAACTAAGTGTCAGACACATAAAGTGAGCTGTCTGAGGCTCTCTGCGAGACTGTGACTTGTGCTATTTTTGCAGGGAATGGAAAGTAGAAAAAGTATTTTATAAACTACCAGTATGAAGGCTTGTTCGCTCCTTCTTTATCAACCCTGCCCGATCGCCAGCATCTACCTTGCTTGTAAAGAGAACTCTAAGCACTACAATTGAGAGGCATTTCTTTATCTCTCATTTGCATGCAATAGGCAGTGCTGCATTTGAAAACAAATGTCAGGGCTCTCCTCAGGAGGCCACTGCAGTTTGCACCACACATTGCCCTGCCAGCGCTGCCAATGAGTTTACCAACACAGCTACTAACCATCACACTCCTACAAGATTGACAAGTCGGACAATTTCAGGCCCCCAAAGCTATAAGAATAATAGTCATTTTTAATGTATATTGAATTAATAAATGACTGTTGGTCTGGTGATCCTTAATTAGCCAGACAACGTCACCTAGTGGCAGACTCTCACAAGTGCCAGTGTTGACAATTAAATGTCAGTGCCCAGCACTGGAAACCACTGGCTCAAATTAAGCACTGAAATGGGGAATGATTTAGTATTTGGAACACTAGGTCAGGACGACGTAACAGTCAACCTTCGCTCTCAAGTACTCCTCCAGCTCCAGTCAGTCTCTGGAAGCATCTTTGCCTTTGATCTCGAACAGCAATAGCTTATTTTTTTATTATACTCTAAGCTTTGTTAGACATGGATAGAAGGTTTCTAAGGCTTAAGCTCCATGCCATGTCCTCCTATCAAGCTGTGTATTTTCCTTCTTAGTCTCAGACCATTGTGTGCAGGGTCAGGCAAGGACAGAAAATAGGCTGGACAGCAAAATAAAATTGCTCATCATTGGTGAATCAGATAAAAATGCCCCAGATTTGCAAATTGGACAGTTTAAACGTTCTGTGTAGGTGTTTTTCAACGCATATGGTATTGAATGTATCTGGGCTTGCTACAGGCAACGTTTGTATCAATATCAGGGAAATAAACACTAAAGACCTGCCCACAAAACCATTAAAAAAGTCTGCAAACCTCCAAAGACGCTTTCCATACTCTGACCCATCAGACCAGGCCTTCGGGCACTTCCTGATTGCCCTGTAGGCAAAGGCGGCTCCTTTGCAATGGGAAGGAGTTTCAGCCCACTCATCAGTCACAATAATATAAAATGATAATAAAACATAATTTTATTTTTCGGTCACTGCCGTATGCATACGTGCAGTGTGGGACCGGTAGGAGTGGTGGGAACTTAGAAGTGTACACGTAAGTTTGGCCGTCCGTCTCAGGCCGGCCAAACAGACATGCACATTCTATTTCTCCAACCCAGCTGTTTTTATAGCCTGGTTGAAGAAAAGCTGGAGGCTCCCAGTCACTGTCTGAGCGGCAGAGAAGGCCATTCAGACTAATCCTGGCGCTGCATGTAGGAAAGTGCCCCTTTTTGCTAACCCCCACTTTTTGTCTGACAACTGATGCAACTTGACTTGAGGTGCCCTGGGTGCCTGCTAATCAGGTTCACAGGGCCTGTGTTCTTTCCCAAAACTGTAATTGGTGTGGCGAGAAAGGCAGTTGCAGTGGCACTGATCACATCTAGACTAGACTACTGTAACAGCCCATTACACTGGCTACCCATACATAGAAGCCTCCTTCTCAAGATTTTGGCTGTAATCTACAGAGCGTATAGGTCATCAGGACCTTAGAGCCAGAATCAAACCGTATGTGGCGCAACGCCTCCTAAGATCCTCAACAGCAAACCTCCTTACGGCACCTAGCTTTAATCTCATCTCCAAAGGAGGCGAATCAGTGGCAGTATTAGGGACCAAAGCCTGGAATTCCTTACCTATCCTTCTCCGGTTCTCTCAGACAGAATCTAGCTTCAGGAAATGCCTGAAAACCTGGATCTTCGTAGTTTCAGACACTCTAGTCCTTTCACTCATCTGACTTTGCAGAATCCCCTCCGCTCTCTGCCTCTCTCTGTTTTCCTGCTATAGCACTATGATTCTCCACGGAGTGACAGTTTGTGCTTTAAAAAGTTATCTATCATATCATGCCTTTGTACCCACAATTGGCACATCTCTGGTCAGAGGTAAGCCCCTTGTAAAAGGTACCATGGGCACTAAGGGCGTTGTGACCAGGGAAGGCTTTTACGGGCTGCAGCACATATTGTGCCACCCTTAGAGACCCTGTACCTTAACACCCACACATTGCCATTGCAGGCTGCGTGTTTTGGTGCAAAGAAAAGTGAAGAGTCGATATGGCACACATCCCTGTGTGCCATGCCTGCAACCCACTGCCTGAGGCCTAAGTAAGTCACCCCTCTAGCAGGGTGCACTAGCCCTTAGGTGAGGGTACAGTGGCATGTGCCCTGTACCCCTACAGTGTGTAAGTCGATTCTTCGACCCACCATTAAGATGCATGTCGAGTGCTGCTACTCCTAACATCTGATCGTCCACCATCCCCTGACGAAGGGCTCTGTCCCGAAATGCATAGGGATAATATGTGGATAAATGGATGTTATTGAAAATCAAATATAATGCAACGTTTTGCTGAATGGTTACTATGAAGTCATATGTGACCCATTAAACATTTGGAATCTAAATCTGACTACTATTGATTACTCTACCTTGATTACCTTGAAAAGATAATTCATCACAGGAGTTCATACTCCTATTGGAGTGCCTTCGGAAGCAGTGCAAGTGGTCCTTGCACTCCTACACTGTTCGGCTCAAATTGTTAGTTCCTACCGGCCGGAAGGAACTATTTCCTGGCACCCTAAAATACGATCACCAGCTTCTCACTATTTACCCTTTTGAACCTCTTTACCACGGAGTGCCGCCATCCCTTCACATTTTTGATAAGTCGATTCTTCAACATTGTAAGTGTAGTAAAGCCATAAAGATTGTATGGTCTGGGAGTTCCGAACTCCATAGCTCCATTATGACTTTACTAAAACCTAGGACGTTTGGTAGAAAACTTCTCAGCACATTAAACCCACACTGATGCCAGTGTGGGATTTAATGTAATATGCACTCAGAGGGTATCTTAGAGATGCCCCCTGAAGAACAACCAGCCCTGGTTTGGTTCCTGAATGTCTGCTCACCATTTGCCACCGCCAGACAGGTTTCTGGACCCCTGGGTAGAGAACCCCTGCACTCTGCACTCTGTACCCGGCCACCCCAGTGCTGCTGGTGATGCAATTTGAATGCCTACCTAGACCTTGGGAACCTTGGTCCTAACCTCTAAAACTACTACTCGAAAGTCGTTTACTTACCTGTAAAACCAATAACCATTTTCTCCCACAGGAACCAATGTTACAAGTTTTGTTCCTAAAAATGTTGTGTCAATCTGAACTCTGTATGAAAAAAAGTAACTAAACTGCTTGAGTGTTGTCTTTGTTTTGATGCTATATGGGAACTATTTCCATGTCATGTGCAAAGACTGCTCTGGTGCAGTTATCGTGTTATGGCATACAGCACTTGGCAGTGAGATGGATGAAGAAGTGTGAGCAACAGGTATGAGTTTTATAGTTTTCCGTAAGCTAGCAGCTTTTAACATGGTATCTTCTGTGGCCATAGTGTGCTTAGATGGTTAGCACACCAGGTTGTCCATTCTCAGATTGTTAGTTCAAAGTTTATGATCCAGAACAGATATAGACTTGAGAGATAGATATTAGGGAGGTATGATGAGATGGACTTTGCTACTCTTTTCCCATATACTATTGTCATTGTGAGATGTCAAGAAGCGGTCATAGTATGTACTAGTTGGGATTCCAGAGGTGGACTTAATCAGAATCGTCTGTTGGCCAAAGGTATGTGGCAAATGTCTTCATGTATTCCATGCCTTATCAATTGATGATGGATGGTTTATTACTTTGAAATGGCATGGTACTGTGTGATGTGACATCACTTGCAGGGGGATCTGTTGTATCTGAGAGTAAGAGGGTCAAACAGTACAAAAAAGTTATTATGCAGCCTCTTTTTTTTAAAGTTTGAGTTTATAAACAGGAAAGAAATACAAAGAAAAAGCAAGCAGTGAAAAAACAGTCAAAATATGAAAATAAAAAAAAAGTTATACAAGAAATGGGGGAAGGGAGGAGGGAAACAATCAGATACATCAATAATCAAATACATCAATAATCAAATACCTGTAATGAAAACAATACCTGAAATTGTGACAATACTTTACATAGTGACAAAGCAAGCATTAAGAACTTATAATAATGGATATGGACGCTAAAAATGAGAAAAGATAAGTCAAGGCGGTTTGCGAACCTCAATAGAGTAAACATCATGAGTGGCGGAGAAAGGGGCAGAGGAGGAGAGGTAGTGCACTAAAGGAAGCCAAGGGAGATCCCGCTTAATTGCTAGGGAAATAGGGGAGACAAAATTAGTATCCAATTTATGGAGAAAGCATATTGCATTCCACCAGGATCGGAAAGAAACATTAGTGGCTTGTTTCCAATTGGAAGTAATGTGGTGAAAGGCAATGGCAATAAAGAGATCCAATAGGAGATAGTGAGTATGTGATTGGGGGAGTTCAGGGGAAAGAGAACCCAAAAATATGTGAGAGGGAGAAAAAGGAATAGTGAAATGAAAGATTTTCTGGAGCTGGGACCAAACCAAGGTCCAGAAGTGAGAAATGGGAGGGCAATCAAAAAGCATGTGTTGTAAGTTTGCAGATGGACAAGGACAGGACCAGCAAGTAGGGAGAGAGTCTGTTGAGAAGGAGGATAAGATAGTTGGAGTAAAAAGGGTGCGGTTGTAAATAAAGTAAAGAGTTTGGGTCGTATTGGCAGCCCTAGAAGTCTTGTGTATTTTGAGCCAAATTTTGTCCCACAAAGTCAGCGGCCAATCTGAAGAGAAATCCTGTTTCCAAGCTAGTTCAACCTTTGTTTTGGATCTGTCAGCAGAGGAACGGAGTGAATTGTACAAAGAGGAAGCAGGAGAGGAGTCTATAATCGAGGCTGTAGTATGATGGGAGAGAGGAATGGTATTAGAGGATGGCAATGATGCTAGATAAGATAGAAGATTAATATAAAGTGAGTCATATTGAGACCGCGCATTGAGTGGCAATGAAAGCTGAGATCGAAGATCTGAAAAGGAAAGAGGAAGATTGTGGGAGAGAAGCTGAGAAATCCATTGGATGCCACGAGAATGCCAGGACTTCCAAAAGAAAGTACGATTTCGTATCGTAAGCTTTTTGTTATGCCAGATAGGTTGTTCATGTGTCGAAGAAGTACAAGGATAAAATGAAGAGAGATATGAAGAAATTAATTTACGGGAATGTGAGAGAACAGGATTGTGGAGACTATGGAGAAAGGAAGTAAAAGATAAAAACTCACTAAATGTGAAAGGAGAAAGGAAAGAAGACTCGATCGTTAACCATAGGGGAGGATGGAAAGGAAGGTCCGTGGACAACCAGCGAGCAGATTGTTTGAGAGAAAAAGCACAATGATAGACTTTGAAATCAGGAAAACGGACACCAGAATGAGATTTATCCTTACGTAAGGAGGATAGTGCAATACGAGATTTTTTACCGTTTCAGAGAAATTTCAACAAGATGGAATCAATCCTCTTAAAGTAGTAGTCAGGAATATGAATCGGTATCATGGAGATAGTATATAACAGGAGAGGAGAGAGCATAATTTTGATCGAACTCAGGCGGCCCCACCAGGACAAGAAAAGTGGATTCCAGCGAGTAATGGCGGATTCTAATTTTTTCGAGATATATTCCAAATTGAACTTCAGAGTTTCTGATAAATGAGGGGCGAACCAAACACCTAAATATTTAATTTTAGTCGGTTGCCATGAGAATCCAGAGATATCGAAAAGATGTTTGTGACAGTGCGTATTTAAAGGGAGAATTTTGCATTTATCAACATTGAGGCAATAGCCTGAGACCGCTGAAAAAGGGGAAACTTGATGCAAAAAAGAGGGAAGAGAAGATATCGGATCTGAACAATAGAAAAGAATATCGTCAGCGTAGACAGAGAGTTTAACTTGTTGGGAGGCAAAAGGAAAACCAGAGATCAAGTCATCTTGACGGATTTTGGTAAGGAAAGGTTCTAAAGCCAAGACAAAAAGTAAAGGGGAGAGAGGGCAACCCTGCCGGACCCCCCTTTGAAGAGTGAAATAGTCTGAAACAGCACCATTAACAAAGATTGACGCCTGAGGGTTGGAATAAAGTAGAGAAATAAGAGAGATGAATTTAGAAGGGATACCGGACCAAGAGAGAGCTTGAAACATGAAGTCCCAACCAATCCTATCAAAAGCTTTCTCCGCGTCGAGAGAAATGGCAGCAAGTGGTAGAGCTAGAGAAGAAGCTCTGCTGAGTATGTTGAAAAAGACTCTGGAGTTGTCGGAAGAGAGTCGACCTTTTACGAAACCAGATTGTTCGGGCCAATCAGATCAGGTAGAATGGGGTCTAGACGGAGGGCTAGGATTTTGGCTAAGATTTTATAATCGGTGTTGACGAGTGAGATAGGGTGATAATTTTTACATAGGGTATGATCTTTATCATCTTTGGGAATTAAACAAATTAAAGCTTGTTGGAAGGAACCACTGGAAAGACCAGAAGCTAGGAAGGTGTGATAAAGAGATAATAGTTTCGGTAAGAGAAGGGAGGAGAAGTGATTGTAAAATTCAATGGTGAATCCATCAGGACCAGGGGCCTTGCCATGCCGTAGTTTAGAAACGGCATGAGAAATTTCAGAGAGCGTAATGTCGGCATTTAGAGGTTCGAAATTCACATGAGCTGCGGGAGGAGGAGAAAGAGATTGAAAATAAGAAAGGATGTCAGATGAGGAAGGAACGACCTCAGGTGTGTAAAGATTCTTATAGAAAAGCATAAATTCAGAAAGAATATCCTTATCCTTGGATAAGATGTCGCCTGAAGAAGAGGTAATCTGTGCAATCTTAGTGCGTTCTTTCCGAATCTTAAGATAGTTAGCAAGTAACTTTCCCATCTTGTTTTGACCTCCATAATAGCGTGCATTATACTTCAATAGTGAATTAGAAGCCGCCTCAGTGGTGAATTTGTAAAAGAAACTTTGGCTTCTATGAGATCTTTAAGGGAAGATTCAGAATTTGTAGAGTGATAAGCCAGTTCCAGTGTCTTAATATTTGCGAGTAGGGATGAGGATTTAGCCTTGCTGGCCTTTTTCTTACGAGAGACAAAATTAATAATGAACCCTCTAGAGGCCGCCTTATAAGAGTCCCAAACCATAACATAGGGGGAGGTAGGGGTATGATTATGTAAAAAGAACTCTGTTGTAAAGTTAGAGATTTCTGTACAAAAAATAGGGTCTAGGAGCAAGGAATTATTGAATCTCCATCTTCCAGGATGGGGAGAAAAAGGGAGAAGGTCAATGTCAATGAGTACCGGGGCGTGGTCAGAAATCAGAATAGAGCCGATGTCAGAATGTATAGCGTGCTGTGTGAGAGATTTGCTGAGGAAAAGATAGTCAATACAAGATTGTGAGTTGTAGGCTGGGGAGTAAAAACTATATTCCCTAAGGTCTGGGTTACAAAGTCTCCAAATGTCCACTAAAGCATTGTTGTGAATAGCATTTGTAAATTGGGAATGCATTTTAGAGGGTGAAAATCAAACTTTAGAGTGACGGTCTAAAAAGGGGTCAAAAACTAAATTACAATCCCCCCCAAAGATGATATATTCCTCAGAAAGAGCAGAAAGCTTGACAGAAATAGAAGGCCAAAACAATTTATCAACTCCAGTGGGGGCGTAAACATTAAACAACACAATAGGAATCTTATCGATAAGTAATCTAACTAGAGCCCAACGACCCTGATCATCACATTCCTGAGAAACAACAGAAACATTTAACTTTTTATGCAACAAAATCAAAGTTCCACCCTTTTTATTGTCAGTAGGAGAAAAGAAAACATGACCCACCCAACAACGTTTAATTTTTAAAGCCTCAGATTCTGAGAGGTGGGACTCTTGAATGAAAGCAACATCAGCCTTTAGCCTAGCTAGATGTGACAGTACTCGTTGTCTTTTAATAGGGTTATTCAAACCCTTAACATTCCAGGTAATAACACGGAATGGAAAACGATGAAAAATATATAGAGCAAGACGAAATTTCGCTTGCTAAGTCAGCAAAAATTGAGAAGGAAGAGAAATTAAATACAGCATTAGAAAAGAAAAGAGAAGTAACTGAATAGAAAAAAGATGGAAGAAGCAAAGTAGAAGAGGATGAAAAGGAGGAGTGTAGATGTAAAGGAGAAAGGAGTAAGGAAGAAGAGAAAAAGAAAAACAAAGCTAGAGAAAAGGAGGAGTAAAAAGAGACAAAGAACTGAAGACAGTACAGTCTGAAACAGACGACTGAAAGACGTACTTACGAAACAAAACGTGGAATAGGGGGTGACGACGTCAGAGACAACGGTAACAACAGCGAAGACAGCAACCGTGATCGGACTTCCACCTACATAATAAAAGGAAAAAGTGAGATGAGTAACCAACATGAGTAACAATTGAGACAAGAAGGTAAAAACGCCTAGGGAAAAAGAAAGTGGTAAGAGGAATCAAAACACAGGTCAAATATAAAAGGTAAGGACAATAGGAGGAGATGAAATCACATTGTGAAAAAACATAGATCACCAGAATCAAACAAGATGGATATCATTCAAGTCAAAGATAAATCAGGTGACTTTAGAAGTGCCCATGGCGGATGAGGCAGATCCATGGCGGTGAAGAAAGTCTTGCAGGGCTTTCGGGTCCTGGAAGGTAGTCGTTCTCTCTTGATATGTAACTTTGAAAAGGCACGGGTGTAGCAGGCCATACCTAGCATTGAGCGCTCTCAATTGTGGACGCATGTCCAGGAACTGTTTCCGGCGATCAGCTGTGACTTTGGCAATGTCCTGAGACAAGTAGAGACGATGTCCTTCCCAGATGATTTGCTTCTTGGCTTTGGCAGCAGAGAGGACTTGTAGAAGATGCGTGTACTGAAGGAACAACATTATGACACCGCGGGGTTTAGAGAAAACTCTAGGACCCAGACGGTGTGCACGTTGGATGTTTACCGAAGCCAGGGAAGGGGCATCCAAGATTTTTGGCAGAAAGGATTGGAAGAACGCAGTAGGGTTAGACCCCTCCGTTAGCTCCGGAAGGCCATAAAGGCGTAGGTTGTTCCTGCGATTTCTGTTTTCCAAATCCTCCGTCTGCCTCTTGAGTTGCAGGATTTCAGCTTCCATAGTCGGAATACGAGAAACAGAGCTCTGGACAGAGTCAGTGGATTGTTCGAGAAGTGAGACTCGAGAGTCCAGGGTCTCCCATTTGTCTTGCATGGATTGTAGCGATTGCGCAGTTGATTCCATGAAGGGTCTGAGAGCCCGAAGCTCCTCCAGAATAAGATCCAGTGAAGAGGAAGAAGAGCTGTTATCAGGAGATGGGGGATCCTTCTTAAGCCGTTTGGAAGAGGCCAGAGTGGTCGGAAGCTTGCTGCCGTTGTGAGATTTCGAAATCGCTCCCAAATGTGACTCAGGCTTAGACATTGCACCCTCATCCATATCCTGCGAGAACGAGTCAGAGTCCGAGTTGGCAGGACCTTTGATAGAAGTGGCTAATTTCAAATTGCGAAGCTTCCCCATGTAGAAGTGACAGAAAATGGAAAGATGATATAGCAACAGTGACCTCCCACGTTCAGGAGCGGAGAGAAATTCACAAGTAATGTCACCAAATAAGCGGGGGAGGCGCCTGAAGAAGAAATCACTGGAGGAGAAAGTAATCGCGATGGAGAGCGCTCATAATGCAGTCATAGATATAGCACAGCCATGAGGATGAAGAATACTCATAAGAAAAGTCAGAGAGAGACGCTACCGTCAGAATACCATGGCCAAAGAATGCAAGATGTAGCGTGCAAGGGCCGGTGATGGAGTAGCAGGAGTCTCAACGTGAGAAGAATACTGGGCCAAACAAGGTAGACTTTAAAAAGGGCAAGATAAGCATATTATATGCACCATGGAGATCATTACATAAAAGTGAGAGTGCTGAGGCATGAAGGAAAGGCAGGAGGATCGCTGTCCCAATCAGGAAATGGCGGCCGCAGGCTGAGGAGCAGGAAACGCAGGGCGAGGAGAGCCAAAAAGTGCGTAGAATGGCCAGCAGATAAGGTGCAAGAGGGCTCACCTCAAAGTATGGTGTTGTGCAGCAGGGCCGATACATCAGCAGTGTTGAAAGGGAAGCAGCGCACCTCGCCGAGTGAAAGTCACGGAGCTCCGCCTCAGATGACAAAATGGCGGGCGGAGCTGCGAAATGCTGAGTCTTCAACGAGTGACCAGCGAGGCAGAGAAAGTTTCCGTAAATAAACGCACCATCATGCTCCCGGCATCATGCGGCAATGCTGGAGGGGTTTGCAGACGGGAAGCAGCCCGTTGGTGCGAAGAAAAGGTGAAAGGCGTGTAGTCCATCACAGGAGCTCCGCCGTTACACCGCCATCTTGGCTGGCGCTGAGACCACGCCCCCATTATGCAGCCTCTTTGATCTGCAATAAACTTCCTGACCGCTTATTGTAATGTAGTGAGGTTCAGGAGGGTTATACATGAATTGACATTACTATATAATGTCCAGGCTAGACACAAGTCAGTAAACACAAAAAGTAAAGTGTACACAAAGGAAGTTTATGCAAGAAACAGAGAAAATCAGACTAATTGATCCTTTTAGTTTGCATCTGTCCTTTAACTGTGTTTTTCTTCAAAATTGCAGCCAACGCGTTTCACCTCAACAGAGGTTTTCTCAGGGCTCCAAGCATAAATGTAAGAGAATGCATGCTCAACAAAAGACACAAACTATTCAATGATTTTTTAAATTCACTTCAATTCACATAGATGTAAAAATATCATACTCAACAAAAGACACAAACTATTCAATGCATTATGTACTTCACATCAATACCATAAAAATCCACACCACATAAACCAATCGTAATGCACAACAAAAACGGAAAGAGATTCTTTCACCAAAATACAAAATGTAATTACAAAAACATAACAACATCACATAACTTGTCATACATGCAGCAGTTAGACTAGGGATCTATACTGCACTAAAAAATGGTATTATGTTAGACCCATCACATACGTTTTATATGTAAACAGACATGCAGAAGTATAAAAATACATCTATAATATCAATCAGCATTAATGAATACCAACGATAAATGAAATTATAGAAGATATGTAAACAAAACATACTACATAAACTTAAAAGAGACAGAAGACGTATGTGAAATGAATAAATTGGAGAAGGAAAGACAAATATCAATATATTGCAAGAGAAACATATGGTGCAAGACTAAAGGTTAAAACACTACAAAAACAGTTTAGAAAGAGGCCCAGAGAAACCTCAAAAGTCATAGGGAAGTAAGATTAGTGTAAAACAGTGCATTTAGCCTCACACTACTGTATAATGCAAACATGCTCCAAGAACACCATAGTGGATAACAAATGTAAAATCTTACCAATTTTACATAACAAGCTAACCTCATCCAAGCTGCATAAACAGCGTCGCAAGGGACAACCAATTGTTCGATGTGCACTATGACATCAAACACAAAGTCATAAAGAAAGGAAGACCATAACGACTTAAAAAAATTCCAATTAGGTTTCCAAAAAAAGGGGCGGGGCTAAAGTGTAAACAATGCAAGAAATACCAGTGCACGAAAGAGAAAACTGTTGCAGGGATTCTGGTTAGGCACAGGACTATGCTTGAGATCCCAGAACCTTAGTAGGCTGGGACTGAGTCATCCTACCACCTTAGTACCCATGTGCACCAACTAGCGATAGGGTCTCACTTGCCCTCCTACTCACTCACAGAGGAACCAGTGACTAGACAGCCCAGAACACAACACTCCCAACCCTCTCAGGAATCGCGGTTAATGGACACACATTTCTGCTATCACACTCGTACTAGTCCACAAAAAGATCTGACAGAGACACAAGAAAAGTTTTAAATGTTTATTTTAACTATTGTGCTCTAGTATGCAGAATACATGCCACAATATCAGCATAGCAAGTAGTCCATAAATCATAAAAGGAGCTGCCATTATATAAGACAGGGTACCCTAACTCTGTCCTCTTCTACAGAAGCAAAATGATTGTATATCAGAAGACCTCTGGGTGTTGCAGACCCAGTACCATAGCATACACAGATGAAAGTTGTACATCTCAGGTGCTGTCACAATCTCTTCTCTGGAAAGGTCCCTCTCCAAGTGTGTTGTTACCTATCCATGCATTTCTATATGCAGCTGCAGCTGCTGCAGGTAAGAGCGGCGGGTCAGGTGGATTTCAAGAGACGACCACGAGGGAACATTATTTATTTATTTAATTTTCCCTCATGGTCGTCATTCGAAATCCCCCCCACCCCCACCCGGCCCCACCTCTCTTTCCTGCAGCGGCCGCAGCTGCCTATATGCAAAAGTATGTGTTCCGAAGCAACAGCTGCATTTGCATGTTTTGTCTAGGTTCTAGGGCCTGACCAAAAGAAAATAACAAGGGGGAGCATTGTTGTTTGTCCCTGTCTACGTTGTTCAGACTAAATTGCAGGAAAGAACAGAACGTGTAAACAACAGCAGGTTCTGTGTGAAAGTACAGTGTGACACAAAGCAATATACGTTTATATAGTAACATGCGCAAAGCAATCTGCAAAATGCTCATGCTAATAGGGAAAACGACAATGGGCTGGCATGGGACATATGACAAAAGATTCTTACCATTTTATCCAAGTGCTTCCAAACAACTTAGTTTTTCACAAAGCAAAAAGCATGCCTTTGTTTAAAAAGTAGTTTATGAACCTCAAACAGTCTTTGAGCAATACATGTCCTATGGTAAGGATATAGGTTACAAATGCAAGACTTCAAGGCCTGAGTCCTATTAACAACACTTTATGTTGCCAATGTCAAGCCAAAGTAGTGTATTTTAACAGCCAAATAATCTAGCTATATAAAAATCAATGTGCCAAACGATACTTGGTCCGGCTTATATAGAGTGCACAGCAGGCTACAGCATAAAAAGCAATACAGAGTTATTATTGGTCTGAGTTCCATATTTTGGCGCTCAGACAGGATATAGGAGCCTGGGCATGTTCTCCACCCAGGCTGTAATGCAGCCTGGGTGGAGAACATGCAAAGTGCGCATGACTGTTTGGCCGGCATGGACACTTAGAGGGTGCTACCACTCCTCCCCAATGCGCTGCCCAGCCACGCCCCGCAAAACTGTTGCAGCATGAAAAATAAATTGATAATAACCTCAGGTTATTATCATTTTCTTTTTCCTTTTTTGCAGTGCTGGAAGGCAGTGGGGCGACTTTCCTACGCCTTAACTCACAGTGCCAGGGAGGCATTGTGAGTTTTCTGTTTATGGTGACCTCTGCATTGTCTGTGCACCTCGCCATGGGGCTCTTTTATTTGATTCTGACAGTGAAGTAGTTGTATTATTGTGGTGCATGTATTTGATACCCATGGGCACAAACAGGGTCGGCTTTAGGGCAGTGCGACCGGTGCGGCTGCACTGGACAATGCCCTGTGGGTGGGAGGGGGGCCACTGATTTCGTGAGGCTGTGTTTAGCAATAATGTAGGATTTAAAAGCACTTGCTGCAGAGTTCCTTGGGCGTCCAGCTACCAGGCAGCAATAAAAATGTCATGAGAACTCTTGTGATTAATGTTCCCGCTAGACTGAGAGATCTGAGTTTGGTCTAATGGCAGTTTTGACTCTCCATAAAGTATCTCAAAGGGTTAATATGCCTTCTGCAAGGAACAGATCTGCATTTTATGTGGATATCTGAGTGGATTAGTAAAGCCATCCTTTACCAGCACTTAAAAACAAATTACATGTATTTGAGAGAGGGGCTATGGAGCGATGAGGGGGCACTTTTGCTTGGTAGTAGTGAGGGAATCTGAGTAGGAGGTCCTGGGGAGAGGGGACGCCCAAAACATTAATCGGAATGGGCGCCACCAGTGCTAAAGCAATAAGGATAGTGATGTATTCTCATAGTTTGTTTTAAAAGCAAATTCTAACAACAAGTGTAGTGTATGACTCTGCTTGAGGATGTCTCTACTGTGTGCTACCAGCTTGGGGATCAAAAAACAAGAAAGGGGTTTGACTCCTAAACTCAGCAGGCTGAGCCAAAATGAACCTAAACGAAACAACACAATTGCCAAAGCTGAGGAACTGATTCTAGACAACTCAATTACAAAAAAGTATACATGAAAAAATATCATGGACACTGGCTTTATAAATTGCACCTTTTTTGCTTTTAATTGTTCAAGAATTGTTTTAGTTTTTTGTTATTTTACTTTTGTGCACGGAAATACAAAAACATGAAGAAATATATATACAATTATATACAAACATGTAACAAACAATTGGATATGTACAGTGATTCAGACAACCTCACAAATAACACATTCATGGCCAACCATTCATCCTATGCCGCATTCATACTGGTCCCAGTGTCAAAGAAAACTTTTTGATATAAACGAAACGATCTCAGTTGTTATGTTTAACAGTTTGTTAATCAAGGTTTGAATAATGCTAGATAATAAAATAGTGTTCCAGGACTAGTCCTGTGGCAGCTGCTCCTCTGCCCAACAGTCCTGGAACACTATTTTATTTTTCATTCAATGAATTTAGTGCCCGGTGGTCTAGCATTATTCTAACCTTTCACATACGTGTGTATTTATTTTTCTTCTTCACTTCTTTCTTAGCACTTGCACGTGTGTTCAGTTGTGGTATGGCTGAACAGGACACGGTAGCGACCGACCCGGTCCCGTGTCTTCTGTGTGAATTAACACTGGAATTGATTTGTCAATGCACTACAATCTATTTGACTCCTTTTCAAACCTTGATTAACAAACTGTTAAACATAACAACTGAGATCGTTTGGTTTATATCAAAAAGTTTTCTTTGACACTGGGACCAGTATGAATGCGGCATAGGATGAATGGTTGGCCATGAATGTGTTATTTGTGAGGTTGTCTGAATCACTGTACATATCCAATTGTTTGTTACATGTTTGTATATAATTGTATATATATTTCTTCATGTTTTTGTATTTCCGTGCACAAAAGTAAAATAACAAAAAACTAAAACAATTCTTGAACAATTAAAAGCAAAAAAGGTGCAATTTATAAAGCCAGTGTCCATGATATTTTTTCATGTATACTTTTTTGTAATTGAGTTGTCTAGAATCAGTTCCTCAGCTTTGGCAATTGTGTTGTTTCGTTTAGGTTCATTTTGGCTCAGCCTGCTGAGTTTAGGAGTCAAAACCCTTTCTTGTTTTTTGACTTTAGAGCGGGCACCACGGCTCGCGAGGTTCTGTTGGGCAGAGGAGCAGCTGCCACAGGACTAGTCCTGGAACACTATTTTATTTTTCATTCAATGAATTTAGTGCCCGGTGGTCTAGCATTATTCTAACCTTTCACATACGTGTGTGTTTATTTTTCTTCTTCACTTCTTTCTTTGCACTTGCACGTGTGTTCAGTTGTGGTATGGCTGAACAGGACACGGTAGCGACCGACCCGGTCCCGTGTCTTCTGTGTGAATTAACACTGGAATTGATTTGTCAATGCACTACAATCTATTTGACTCCTTTTCAAACCTTGATTAACAAACTGTTAAACATAACAACTGAGATCGTTTCGTTTATATCAAAAAGTTTTCTTTGACACTGGGACCAGTATGAATGCGGCATAGGATGAATGGTTGGCCATGAATGTGTTATTTGTGAGGTTGTCTGAATCACTGTACATATCCAATTGTTTGTTACATGTTTGTATATAATTGTATATATATTTCTTCATGTTTTTGTATTTCTGTGCACAAAAGTAAAATAACAAAAAACTAAAACAATTCTTGAACAATTAAAAGCAAAAAAGGTGCAATTTATAAAGCCAGTGTCCATGATATTTTTTCATGTATACTTTTTTGTAATTGAGTTGTCTAGAATCAGTTCCTCAGCTTTGGCAATTGTATTGTTTCGTTTACCAGCTTGGGGATAGCATGACATCACTCCCTGTGCAGTTGGTTGCTCTTTCGCAGCAATGCTCATGGTCATCTCTTCTGTGTGCAGAAGTCAAGTAGGGGTTAAATGTGACTGGCGCAGAAGACCCCCAGGAGATGGAAAAGAGAGATGAGGGGGCAGCATTTGAGCATGCTACATCACAGCCCCTTACCTATTTTAAGTACATTGATAGTGTTATCTCTGTGTTTTGGGGGGAAAGTGTGAATGATTGGCTACTTGAACATGGTTGATGTTGGTAGCCATCTTACGAAACAACGGGGCTATGTATTCAGATATACATAGCTGTTTGTGTAGCACAGTTGTAAGTTATAGCAATGTACAGGAACACTATCTCAAAGATGGATGGCTTGTTAATAATGGACCGTGGTTGGGATTCAGAGCCATATGGCTCATTAACACCAGAAGGCTTTCTTGCAGACTTGCGGGCAAAGACCTACCTAAATATAACCAGACCTTCTAATTTACTACAGCCAGTGATGCTGCAATGTTATTATGTAAGGCCACTATCATGGAGTTTAACCACATCTTCTGCAGTTTGCAGCTTAATGTGAGATAATAGGGCACTCTGAATTTAGCCTATTTGAATTTGTGTCCCATCCTCCCTAGTCCGCCCAGGCTTGGCCAATTAGAGCTGGATGAGGCCTTCTTTGCAGTAATCAGGATGTGAGTTACAGAGGCCTTCAAGCTCTGATGATACAAATACCCAAACCCATGCCACTCTTTCCTATCATAGCAGTTACTAAAGGAAGTGGATATAAGTTTCCAACAAAAAATCAGCACTGAAATCCCTGATTTTTGTAGTTCCACTCCTTCTAGTGGATGGTTTGAAAGGACCTATCCTGGATTATTTCCTGCTTTAATTTAAATATGACCAAGATATGCACATAGAGCTTTTGCAAGGCTTGACCTCCAGTGCTGGCACCTCTCCTGCTGTGTGGCAGGAGGTAATTGAGGGTCCGAGGTTGAAAATGGAGAAGCGCAAGGTTGCAATAATCTCAAAAGCATTGTGAATTTACTGTTTCAGAGTCGTCATGAGCGTAGCACAGACAAAATATGGACCGGACTCTCAGCATAAGGCTGACATCTCTCAACAATGGAGGACAGGAAGGAGGATCAGGTAGTCTTGGGTGGGTCTTGTTGTCATGATGATTATGGACCACCAGGTGGGCAACCACCTACAACACAGAATGATTTACTTGTATCTGCAGAAGTGGTGCCGAAGCACAGTGAGTGCACAAGGTTGAAGACTGCCTTCATACTTTGGGCATGGTATTTCTCACATCATTATAAAAGGTACGTAGGATGGCATTTTTGGGAGCTGGTGTCTGGGGCTGATAGTTAGTGGGCCTAGCAGGCAACAACTTTAGTAGGTGGTAATGAGCTGTCCAAAGGGGAAAGGAATAACAAGAAGATGACAAAAAGTTGAACTGAACTTCATTATAAAGTCAAATAATTCATCTCAAGCACTTGCTGCACATAAATGGGCATCTAGAGTGATTTTTCAGGATGTTCGGCACAAAGATAGTCAGACAAAAGAAATAAGTGACCATAATCAGCGTTGCCTTCAGTAGATTCCACAGTAGCATCCATTACGTCCAGAAGGAAAGAGGAGATGGAGGCAAAACCAAAGCACAAGTATATTGTGAAGTATTCAGTGCCAAAGATGTTTCCCAATGTCAATGACCAAATGAATTTTCTAGAATGAAAGATTCCAAGCGAATCCAATGTGTCCATGCGGTGGAAGAAGCCAAGGAGGCCGTTAAGCTTTCATTGTGAAGTTTCATGTCCAGCATTTTCTTTTTTTGGGAGTGGAGGACTTAATTGCCAGGAAGACTATTAGAAATTGACTCTTTGTTAACTCATCAAATAGAAACATCATCTATGTCTGCAAAGCATTCAACAATCAAGCATTGTTTAAACCAAGTGCTGCAACAATTATATGTTAGTTCTAATTTGTCTTTGAGTGAATAAATACACGAACCATATACTCCAATCCCTCCTAAAAGATATTGGGAACTTGTTTAAGTTTAATAAGTGGAAAATGGTTGACAATATTGTGTGTGATTGAAAGCCATTGAAACCGTACTACATTGATGTACAATCTAGTGCTTGATGGGGAGATTGAATTAGCATTGGCTATTTGGGCATCCATAGCAGACAGACTTCATCTGTATTTGAGGTTCCAGTTTCTAGAGGCAACTCATAAGACAGCAACTTTGAAAATGTGAGTATAAGGGGTCAAGTTATTTGGTAACTGACCACCATGAGGACAAAATCCATAAAGTCTTCGCAATGAAAACAAATACATCGGTACAAAGTTACAGGGCTGAAGGTTTATCTTTCACAGCAAACTGTGGTGGTTGCTCCATAGCAGCATATGAGCATTGCCTCCCTGCCTGCGAGCCATTACATAGTCATAGTCACACAGCCTTTATTTATTTTCCAAAGCCCATTATTTTCTCCCATACCGTACAGAGAGCAGCAAGTATTTATGTGTCCTTTATGGGGCAGGGCCACCACGAAGCTGTACTCATAAACGTATGATTGAGGTGAACAGCTGGAGCTGTCTAACTGAATTGGGCACGTCCGATTGACTAGTATTTTGCTTGTGGCCAGCCTGACATGCGCAGTTCAGGCTTCCCCAATCGAGGCTGTCGGGAAGCTGAGGAAGTAGAGACACAGGCCCTTTGGAGAGAGCGCTGAGTTCGCTTGTCCTAGCCGATCCTTGCACTGCACTTAAACTGTTTGCTAGTATAAACAGCAAGAGAACAGTGCTTGCATCAGCATGCCCTTCAACACAGTCAGGCAGCATGGTGATGTAGTGAAAAGGTTCTCTAGTATAGAGTGGAAAATCCTGCCAGGCAATTAATTCACATTTAAAAACCATCTGCACCATGAGTATCCAACCCTGATGGGCCACAGTGTACTCTAGGAATTGATCTATACTTATAAGTAGGCATGGGCGGAAAATCCGTTCCGCTCGCGGATTTTGCGGATTTTCGGGAAATCCGCAATCCGCGAGATTTGCGAATTTCCCGCAAAATCCGCAAATCCGCGAGCAGCGGATTTTGCTCGCACTGCTCGCACTGTTCGCGTGAGTTCGCGCCCCGCGAATAAGTGCAAAATTGCAGAAATACGATCTTAGCAAAACTGAAAGTAACTACTTACCAGGTTCAAAAGTTCAGGCACATCATTAGTAGCCATTTCCTGTAGTGCTTCCTGAGGGGCCCCTCCAGAGTTCAGTTGCCAGTTGAAACTATTATGTGACCCTGCTCTGAACCTCAGAATAGTTACACATATGCCACAAAGGTCCTGAATTACAGCTAAGGGAGACAAGCAGGAGCCAGGCTGGAAGTTAAAATCCATTAATCAGCCCCTAATTCATTATTGTCAGTTGGGGCAGGGCAGGTGTTGTAACTAATTTTGCAACAATGAAAGCACTTAGCAAGTGCAAAAGATCACTAATCAGGGCGCACTAAGGAAGCAGGTGCCAGCTAAAAAAATATTCTGTGACACATTAATCAGCCCCAAATTAATTCAGGTCACTTGAGGCAGGGAAGGTGTGCTTTGCTTTGCCGAAAATAATGTACACTGGACAACCAGAGGGTGTGGTGATGAAACAGAGGGTGGCATGGGTGGGCCAGAGGGTGGCATGAGTAGTCAGAGAGTGGCAGTGGTGACAGAGAGTGGCAGTGATGAAGAAGAGTGTCCCAAACAGGCTGGACACGTAGAAACAACAAGTTCGCAAAACTTGCGACCCGACAGGTAAGTTTGCAAATTGCGAAATTGTAAAAACCCTCGCGAACTGGCAGAAACACGGGCGAACACAAAAAAAAAAAAATCCGCAAATTCGCGGGAATTCGCGGATTTTGCGGATTGCGAATCCGCAAATCCGCAAAATTTGCGAACGCGAGATCCGCAAAATTCGCTCATGCTTACTTATAAGCAAGTTACTTAGTTTTTTGTCGAATGTAATACAATAAATATGATGCGGGCAAAGGTGCTGATAAAAACGAAACCGCTTCTGGATGGAATCAGGATAGTGTGCCGCTTCCAGGTGACTGCTACATGAAGAACAATTGGTGGATGGAATGCTGAACAATGTTAAACATTCAACCCCAGTACAGAGATCTGGGCCTAAATTGATAGTTTTTTTGCTCACCATGCCATTCAAGTTTGGACCCAGTTATGTGCCTATCAGTCTTGACCCTGCTCCCCATGGGAACAGTCCAGCTTGAACTGCCAGGCAGGTCCTCCCTGGACCGGAAACACGCATCCGGAGACCAGTTGCTTGGGGTCAGGCCCTCAACAACTAGACTAGTTTGACTCCAGTGGCATGGCGAGCCCGGGGCCCACGTCTGAGCATACTCATCCCACTTAGGGTGACAGTTGGACAAAGAACAATTGATAGATGGAATGCTGAATAATGTTAAATATTAACCCCAGTACCTAAATCCACTGTTTGTTTGCTCACCACATCATTCCAGTTTGGACCCAGCCATATGCAAATCACTCTCGACCCTGCTCCCCATTGGAACAGTCCAGACCGAACTGCCAGGCCAGGTCCTCCCTTGACCGGAAACAAGCATCCTGGGACCGATTTTGGGTTATCACCCCAAACCAGCCAGACTAGCTTGACTGCAGTGGCATGGTGAGCATGGGACCCACGTCTGGGCATACCTGTTCCACTTAGGGTGACAATTGCAAAAAGAATAATTGATGGATGGAATGCTGAACAATATAAAACAGTCACTCCCAGTACAGAGATCTGGGCCTTATTCCATAGTTTTTTTGCTCACCATGCCATTCCAATTTGGACCCAGCCATATCATATTGTTAAGTATTTCGTCCACAAATTTGTTTTGCCTTTGTTGCCCTAAGTAGGACTGGTATGGCCAGATGCGAGTCCTGTGCAGGCCATGCTACTGGATTCAAGCTATCCTGGTGGATGAGGGCTGAGACCCCGAAACCGGTCCTAGGATGCATGTTTACGGTAAGGGAGGACCTGCACTGGTAGTTCTAGCTGGACCGTACCCATGGGAAGCAGAGTCGAGATTGATTTGCATTTGGCTGGGTCACATTTGAGACACACAGGAGGGTATGATGGTGGGAGGTTTGTCTTCAGCAGTGGTCAACAAGACAGTGGTCAACAAGACATCATCTATGATGTCTAAGGTAGTGATCCCAATGTTGCAGTATGCTCTGAAGCCAGACTTGTAGTCATGCAAAAGATGGTTGGAGCTGAACAAAGACCTCTTTATCAATGATTTTGCCAACAAATGGTAAGTCGATGGGCCAGAAAATGGAAAGGCCAATAGAGTGCAGTGTAGGAGTGGAAGGATCTGGCCTGTCTTGAGAGTTTCTGTGATGATGCCTTGAGTGATGGAGGCTTTGACAATGGTAAGAAGGGGTAAGAGAACATCCCCAGAGAGAGCTTTGATGAAAGACATCATCCTCATAAGAACTGGCTTTGAGGGAGTTGAGTTTGTCAGCTAGATCTAAGAGAGATAGGCTTTCAAAGGGAAGGGGTGGGTGTAAGAGATGAAGCAGGAATGGTAATGTTGACGTGCAGCCGGATCTAATATATTTCTTTCACTGGAGAAGAGGTTAAAGGCATTGCACTTTTCTGTGGAGTAAGGAATTGGTAGGCCCAGCAGAGGGTTGATGTAATGCTTGATTATCTTGAACGGTGCTCTGGTTCTGTTGGTGGCTTCATGATGATAATGGTATGGTACTTTGCTTTGGCTGATGTGATGACCTGTCTGCATGTTTCACGGAGAGACTTCCATATCCAGAGATCCTCAGGAGTTTTGTTTTTCCTTTGATTTACTTTCCTGTCTGCAGAAATATCATTTATTATCTGCAAGGTCTTTAGACTACCAGGGTCCTGAATGCTTTAGCTTGCACTTGTCTGCTGTAATTGGGTCGTGGATGTTAACTTAGCTTCCCAAAACACTATTGAAGTTGTTTAAAAAAGTGTTGGATGTGGAGTTTGTAGGGTGAGAGATGAGTTTAAGCATTAGGTTGTCTTTAAAGATCTGACGGTTTGATGTTCTAATTTGTGTTGTCCTTGCTTTGTTGGTAGTACACTGAGCAGGGAAAAGGAGATGTTAAATTGATCAATCCAGTCTAGGGGTTTATGTGGTTTCCATTGGATTTTTGGTGATGTTGAGAAGACAAGGTTGAGGATGTGGCCTTTGGAGTGTGTCGGTTGTGTGACATGGTGTACCACATTAAGTACATCGATAAGGCTGGTGAGGGTGTTTCTTATTCTTTCTTATACCTTTGCTGTCTGGGAAGTTGAAGTAACCTAAGAAGGTGGTGTGGGTATGTTGGATGGACAAAGCTGGTGAGGGGATCTTAGAGTTCATCAATTAAATTGCTTTTCTACCTAGGAGGCCTATAGGTGAGCTGGACGAGTTTCAGCGTGGGAATGGCATGTCAACAGTTCCATGGAGTTGAGTGTTACTTGTTTGTCTCAGGTGCAGGACCTGGAGGACTTATGGATCATAATGAGGCCTCCTCCCTTCTTGTGTGCGTGGTTCACATAATAGATGGTGGTGCAGCCGGTAGGAAGAAGGGCATCTATGATGTTCGAAGATGTAGGTGGGACCACCTTTCTATGTTGAGAGGACATCAAGCTTATAATAGGTCATGAGGTCTGCAATGTCTGGTGCATTAAGTCATGCAGAGCGAGTGCTAATAAACCTGAGTTGGAAAGTCTGTCTTGTACTTTGAGAGTGTGTGGTAGTTAATGGGATGGGTGCGAGGTTGGCTATGATTGTGGGGATTGACAGTTTAGTGTGTTGGGTGATGAACATTTTTTATCCTATCCTGTAGGTTTTATTGGAACAGGCACAGACCCAAATAACCAATGTCCTTGCTGTGTCCACCCTTTGCTGGGGATGAGTGGTCAATGAAGTGCTGATTGAAGTAGGGAGACGGCAGGAAATGGTGTCACTTTTTGAGCAGATGGATGATGGGAAATGCAGCAATGTTACTTTCTGTGCAGTTGTCTGATGGAAAAGGAATCCTTTTGTTTGGCTTCTTCTTTTAAAGACAGTTCTGGTGGGAAACCAGTGACACCCTGTGCAGATAGATGATGAGAAATGCCCTCTTAACACTTCCTGTGCAGATAAATCATGGGAAAATCTTATAAAGTCCTTTGTTTGATGATTTACAAATAAGGAGTTATAAAAAATGGACTTATAAACAATGGATTTATGCGACTTGAACTTTAGTGCTAATAATTAAATAAAACTGTTTGATTACAAGACTAGTTTAATACTGTAATGTATCTAACATATTATCTGAGTATGATGAGCTCTAAACAGCTTAATAAGCAAGACAATAATTTCCAATGTCCTGTCCCACAACTTGGTCTTAAATTGATACAAAGTATTCATAAAGCTACTGGCTCCGGTGGTTAGGCTCTTGCATTAGGAAGAGACATCTCTATTTTGTGCACCTAGAGGGTTCACTGATTCAAGCTCCTTCTCAATAGCCACACGCCTAGGACGTGGGGTACTGAACTCTTCACCAGTTTGGGTTTTTAATCAGTCTACCCAGAATTTGGATGGATCATTCCCAGGCCTGCCCTTGACATTAATCAGTCCCAGCTTTGTACTCACAATTTCACAATGGATTTGTGATCCTTGTGGAGGCGGTCATGCTCCAGGCTCAGAACACAACCTCTGAGTCAGAAAATCCTAGTGAGAATGTGAGCAAGAATAAATAAGTAAATGTATTTGAACTTGTAAAGCGCACTGCTACTTGTAGGTTTCCTGGCGCTGTATAACGCTGGGGAACCTGTCCTGGCTTTTCCCTGTGAGATGGTCCCTATTGGACACCCCCAGGGTGAAGTCAGGCATCCCCGGCGTTGATGGGGCCATTTGTGGAGATTAAGCAAGCTATTGCCCAGAGTTGCTGAGTGGAACCCATGGTTAGAGGGACACCGAGGCGAGAATTATCGAGCCCGCTGACATTGGCCCAAACACCCTGCCGCATCGGGAATTGAACCCTGGTCCCGGGCCGTCCTCTGCTTCTGGGTCTGCCGCCTCTAACCAGTGAGCCACTCCACTCCACATATGCATGGCAATGAGCTCCTATCTCCACATCAGGCCACTAACAGACCACCTCAACAGTTCTCCTTCCTAAGACATTGCTGTTTTATAATGATTTAATACAGTATTAAAAGTTGCCATGTTGATTACACTGGAGCCATTTTGTATGTCTATGTTTTACCTGCCTAATTCTTCAGGTTTCTCAATGTCAATGTGTCCTAGACTTGCTCTCCTGGCTAGCACTTCAAAGCACAAATATAACCTGTAGTTAGCTCAGCAAGGAAGCTCCCTCAATGTAACTTAGTTTCAAGGTATTTTTGCACACTTCTCCTGGGAAAGCCCAGCATCTGCTTACTCCTACTTTGAAGTTTCAGTACCTGTCATGTGAAACTTCTTACTGTTGTGTTTGTGAGGAACAGGTATGAAAGTGGGGCAATGAGGAGGAGCGGTATCATTAGATACTTAACTCCTTGGGAGGCATAGCTCCTGCTCTCTGTAATGCAATCTCACTTTTTTGGCTTATGTTTTGCATAGGAAACATGTTTTAGACTTCAGATAGGCTCAAAGCTACTGTTTCTCTTTCACAGAGTTTGTCCGGAACTGGCAACTTTCAGCCTGAGGTGGAAAGACAGCTGGACTGGACTCCACCTGTTGACTCCAAGTGACAAAGGTAAGGGAAAGATTTCTCCAGATGAACTGGGGTAGTGTGCAGGCCCAGCACTGAACATGCTGATCGGGTTCGATAGTATTAGTTCAGCAAAATTAAAAAGGTAAAGTGTTTAAAAATGCTTATTTTTCTATTTCTATTCCTGTTTAGTTGGGTATTTTAAAGGTGCTCAGTTGTCATCTGGGTGGGAGATGACTAGTTTACGCTAGGTGGGTAGGTAGATACAGGAGTTGACCTTGGAGTAAACAAGTGAATGTGTGTTCCAAGGTGTAATGTGATTAGACTCTAGAACCCTAGCACAGGAGTGCCAGAACCCTAGCACAGACCTGATAAGGATGAATGTATATGTGAAAGAGGCCCACTCATCACTTATGACATGAGGCTCACTCCACCACCCTGCAGTCCTGCATTAGATCATGAGTCTATTCAATTTCTGCATGGCATTGGTTGGACCAGACCTGTAACCTGACCATTACCGGAGATAGCTTGAGGCGCACTACAGGGTGTATAGCAAGAGAATTGAATTGGAACAGCCATGATGATCAACACCCCCCCCCCTTCTTGTAATGCAATGATGATGAACCCCACTTAGGGTCACATCAATGCTATTCTCCCTTTGAGAGACTACCCAGTCCCAGAAGCAGAATAACAGGTCATGTTGCTTGGTCCCTTGCTGAATTGATTGCTATAAAGAAACATGTTCCAAACATACACAATAACCCAACAAAGTTCCATGAAGAATTGCAAATGGTATTGGAGATGAATAGACTAAATTGGGCAGATGTAACTCAATTGTTGTTTTTGGTAGCGCCAAGTGAAATAAGAGATTTGTTGCTAGAGAAGAGTGAATGGCTGTGACAGACCTCTGCGGATGCTGATAGTTTAGCTGCAGGGTTGGAAAAATATGTGTTGTAAAATGCTGCAATGGAAGTGTGACCATTCAAAATGACTGCATCCAAATTTCTAATTGTAAGCAAAATGAAGAAAGAGTCTCCAGATGATAATTTGGACAAGTTAAATGATGTGTTCGACAGTTACTTGGCCATAGCCCGTCCCACAGAATTAGATCAGTTAGGAAAAGGTGGGGCCTTTGTGCGAAGGGATTGTTACAAAATGTACAGAATTAACTGCATACCTTGTGTATTGGATGGAAAACGAAGAATGTAGCAGAGGGCGACTGCCGGAGAGACTTGGCAGCGGGGATGCAGATCGCCCCACCCAGAGTTTGCCTGATTTTGGCATTGGAGCATGATAAGGCCTAACCACCCCGGGGGAATGGACTTAGCCTTCCATAAACGACGTGAGGTGAGTAGTGGTGGACGGGCCAAACTCCCATATAGATTATTGACCTCCAGGGACCACAGGAGGAGCAAGGGTACTGTTCCCATTCAACCTTCCATATAAATGTAACTATTTGTGCATGGAAAGCTTGTCAACATCGGAGAGAAACACTGATCAGCCCGAATGACCAGATGTGCAAAGCACTCCCCCCACTTTTTCTCCGTACCACCGGGGGTGGTAACTGGAGGACTTCTGGTGGACACCAATGCCATGGGTGCAGTGTTGGGTAGAAGTACTCTCGTAGCTCTAAAGACACAAGCAGAGCTGCTTCTGGACCCCAGGGGAGCAAGGGGACAGGAGGACCACCACAGATGCCCCTCCCACTATGACAAGAGACATAGTGTAAAACACCCTGGTTACAGGTTACTGTCGTCTAAAGAGATCTGACACAGACAGCGCCCATGCTGCCCCAGGGGGCCTGACCATTATGAAGAGGGCTAACTAGTGCTAATAGCAAGGTGCTCATGTCCGACGAGAAGTGGTCATAGTGGGGATAATTTCCTGTGAACCCGTAAACACACCACATCCCTTTAAGAGGCAGCACTAAATACCCAGGACCAACGCTGTTCCACCAAGGAAACTGGGACACTCAGTTATCAAGTGGATAATACCCAGGGCTTAATGGCAAATAGAGATTTTAGTCCCCCCCAACAGGGGAGGGAAGAAGCAGGATGGCGCACACCAAAACTAAACACCCACCATGGAGAGAGGACGGGCAGGTGGGACTGGGGCAGTAGCTTCGCACCCACCACCAATGGCAGAGAAAGGGCTGGAATCAAATACAGTAATAATTCTGGCAGCTAATAAAGACACTAAAGAGGTGCTGGAGAGAAAGATTGAAATAGTAGAGCATTATGTGAACCTCCTTAGGAACTATCATTCAAAATTGGTAGATAGGGTGGCGGAGACAGAATTGACTTTGGCACAAACACGACCGTCAGTCCTGACCCATGGTGATCGGCTATCCCAGCTGGAAAAGGAAGTGTTGTAGTTAAGGGGGAAAGTAGATGATGCTGAAGTACGGTTGTGGATAAACAATATCCGAGTGGTGGGCCTCCTGGAACGAGTGAAAGGACCATCATTGGAGCTGTTTATGGAGGACTGGTTGGCCACAGTGGTGCTAGAAGGGATGCCCTCGAAATGGTTTACAATGGTGAAGGTCTACCATATACTGTGTAAGCCCTGACAGCCCGAGGCTCCCCCTAGGATAGTGGTGGTCAGGCTCCTGAATTACAGAGACAGTGCGATATTGCAGAGAGCTCAATCCCATGGGTTTTGGCAGGTGGAAGGAGCCTCAGTTTCCGTCTATCCAGAATATACCACAACGATACAAAGACAGTGAGAGACAATCACAGGGGTAAAGAGACACCCACGGACCTTGCACATATAATAAGCTCTGTTTTTCCCCAGCTAGACTCTGCATCATTTAAAACAATGACATGTACTTCTTCCCGGCCCTGGTGGAGGTTTGGGAGTGGCTTCAGCACCAGGCAGATTCCCCAGGGTGGCCAGGAGGGGCACCCCACGTCAGAATGTTGAGAAGCAAAGAGGCAATGCAAAACATGGAAGACACTGACCCAGAACCTTCTCAGGACCAGGAGTAGCCTGAGAGAGCAAGGTTGGTGGAGTCACTACACTAAAAGCGGACTGTGCAAGCGTGCACGAGATGCAATGCTCTTCAGGAGGCAGGGGGGAATCGGGGGATGGGAGATCAGAGTCTGGAGCCTCTGGAGCTGAGACTCCACCACCAGAGTTGACAACAATGACCTCAGGGGAAATATTAAGAGAACTTTTGAGGGATTAGTTGATCTAATCAGACTTGGGAAGCACACTCATATACCTTACAGACCCCTTCTGGCTGCTGCAGACTTTATGTTGGGCCACATAATTAAACTGGGCCTGGTAGCAAAACCCCTATTAAGAGACTCTGCTGATATACAGTGGTTTGGCAGGAAATTCATATGAGAAGGAAATATAGAGTGGTGGGACACGCCCAGGATCTAGGGAAGTGGCACCTCTGGTTAAAAAATCCCTCCCTTTTAAGACAAACAGGATGTGGACAGACTCTTTGGGTCTTTGGGTGGACAGACTTTTTGGGTCTATGCATATTGATTGTGAGACAATGGAAGGGCAAGGTATTGGCACTAGTTAATGTATATTTCCTACCTGCACTCCAGATAGAAACACCACAGGTGTTGAGTCAAATATAAGTGGAGATTTCCAGGCCACAACACTAGTGGGGGGTGACGTCAATATAATTATGGACCCCAGAGAGAATCAGACATATGTTAGACCCATATAGACAGCCCAAGAGGAGAGACTAAGTGACTTTCTTTGGACACTAGGGATAGCTGATCTCTAGTGATCCCTCCATGAACAGGACTGTGGCTGATATTATTCTTCAGGAGCCCATAACACCCACTCCTGAATAAATCATATCTTTACACCCGCATTGTCACTCCAGATGCCCTGAGCTGAAATTGAGAGCAAGGGGAATATCAGATCATTCCCCTTTGGAAGTTACACTCCGTGACTTACAAGTGAGAGGGATGAGTGAATGATACATGGAAAATGCCAATTTACCTTCCCAAGGGAAGTAGAAAGGCTTTCCAAAATTACAGACCTGTATTTTCAGGAGAATGCGGAAACGGCTAAACACACGATCATTCTTTGGGAAGCTTGTAAAGCTACAGTAAGGGGAGAGTTATTCATCAGGCAAAGTAGTGGATAAAAGGAATGGAGAGAATGAGTGCAAAAAACTACAATGGAAATCTGACAACTGAAGGATAAACAGGCCCATGTCCATCAGAAGAGACAACTCAACACTTGGTATGGAAGCGGTTAGAGTATAGAATGATGGTGACTAATGAGGTAAAATTAATGTACCTAGCCCAACAGCGGAGAATATATGAAGTTGGGAACAAGGTGTGTAAACTCTTATCATGGCTGGCAGTCAGGGAAGCATCAAGATCACACATGAGTTAGTGGATCCCTTGGGGGAAAGAGTGCACAGAAGTGACAATATTGCTCTGGTCATGGTGAGGTATTTAAGAGAGTTCTAAGTGGGGAGATCCATGGTGAGAAAGCAGATGATGAAGAACTTTGTCAGGGACTGTCCCTGTGGGAAATTGGATAGAGGGAAAGTGCTGGAATTGAAGGTGGATATCCGTTTTGTGCTCTCCAAATTACAGAAAGGGAAGGTGCCATGGTCGAATGGCCTTCTGGTGCAGCTTCTGCGCTGATTGCCCACCAAACTTTTACCCTCATGCCACAAGATGTCTACCATGGCCCATGAAAACTGCAAATTCCCTAGATACTTGCAGATGGTGACAGTGGTCTCCGTTCTGAAATCAATATAAGGCACTCCTAAAGACCCATTTTACTTCCGAATGTAGATGTGAAAAGTCTGGCAAAAGCACTAGTGATCAGATTGAGGGGAGTGATTCGAGATTTGATGCACCCAGACCAAAGTGGGTTTATGCCCCATGGATCCACAAGTTTTAACATTAGACGGCTACAGAACAATATAGCCACAGCTAGAGAGCTGGGTGTACCACTGGCTTCAGTCTCCCATGATGCCCACAAAGCATTTGACTCCATGGAGTGGTCCTATATGTTTGGGGTCTTAGAGAAAATGGGTTTTGGACTGAAATTCCTGGTCACGGTTCACTTGCTGTAGACGAAACCTCAAGGGTGACTGAAGGTGAATGGGTTCCTCTCTGCAGTATTCCCGAAGGGAGAGGCATGCGAAAGGGCTGCCCCCTCTCACCAATTTTATGCACAGTAGCAATAGTACAGCCATTAGCGGAATGGGTATGAATGGATGCACACATTGAGGGCTGGAGATGGGACACCGATGGGAGGATCTTTTCTTGCTTTTTGAAGATGACCTAGTAATATATCTGACCCACGGTGATAAGATACTGGAAAAGAGTAGGCAAAATATTTGCACTTTTGGGGAAATGCTCTGGGTGCCAAATCAGTTGGGGGAAATCTTTAATTTAAGCAATGGGTACATGGATGTTGGGGGCTAACCTTTCAATGCCTCTGCGTATTGAAAGAACATGCTTTAAATGCTTGGGCATATGGATTTCCCAAGGGGCGACTTTACATTTTGAGGACAATTTCGTACCACTACTGAGGAACCTGCAAACAGATGTAAAACACTGGGGAGGCCTACCCCTCTCCTTAATGGGGACGGTGGCATTGTTAAAAATGGTCATCCTCCCACGCTTCACTTATAAAAAATAATATAGCCCTCATAGAATTCTGATGCAATCTTTCACAGAAGTAGATGCTATACTAAAGAAATTATTGTGGTTGGGGATGTCCAAAGAATAGTGTTCTTTCCTCTACAATGCTCCACCTGTTGTAATTTGGCAGCGATTAGGTTAGCATTAGCAGAAGCCATCCTGTATTTAGAGACTATGTTGTCCGTTTTGTGGAATCCCTTTTGTATTTCTGTCAGCCATTTTGTTTGCCATGTGCTACCATGTGCTCGCCATGTGCTCTGTCCTACCTTTCTGTTAACTGCTCTTGAAATCTGCCTAGAGACAAGATATATTTAGCATCTTCCACCTTCGCACATGCTCAGTTGAGCTTGCAGCTGTCTTTTCAGCTGCCACTAGAATGTAACTGTCAGGATGTGTTTGCCAAAAACAGCCACTGTTAGCTCCTCCCACTTGTTGACTGTGCATTTTCTGTATGACCTTACATGTACCTAAAACCAGCATTTTGTACTTGTACCGCTTTCATTTGAGCCCCTGTGTGGGTATAAAAGGACCAAGCTTCTTCCATTCAGTATCCTACTTCATACATTACCGAAGGTTGCTGTGTGAATGTAGTTCCACCTCATGAGGTTTAATAAATCTTGTATTTTCTATTCCAGTGTCTGTGCCAACTTCTATTCTATGGTCTGAGGACTCTGTGCAGAGAAGGGAGAACCCCTAGCACTGATAGGCCTTGCTGAGGCCCATCACCACACACCTATGAGGGGGGGATAGCTTTGCTTAATGTGAGATGGTACTACAAGGGGTCACATTTGAGCATAATAAATGATTGGGCATATGCACCACTGGAGAACCCACCATGGAGATTGGACAGGGTGATGCTGGGAGAGAAAGGGGGCCTACATGTTCTCTATGATGGGAAGCTAAAAGAAGACGCCTTTCCTGCTACGAAGTTGACTGTAACATTATGGCATGAGCTACACAGAGACTTGGGTGGAGGGGACACCTTACTCCTGGGACTCCATTATGGTTGGGTACATGGTTGAAGGAGGCGGCAGGCCTTAGTGGCATCCGACAATGGGATATGATAGGACTTATTACCCTGGTGTATGTATGGGATGCTAATGGGATGGTGCCCTTCACACATTTTCAGACAGATTATGAGATGGTGCCCTCTCAGATATTAAAATATTTGCAATTGCACTGCAGGCAGGAATCACACCAGAGGAGAAAATAATGGAAGCCTTACCCCTTGAAAATAGATTATTAGAAGGGCGAGTGCTTACAAAAACTATTTCTATCACCTTTCAAACATTAATGAGAAATACCCTAAGAGACTTAGAAACATTTAGGTGTGAGATGGCAGAGAGACATTGGAGCCCTCGAGGATAAGGACTGACTGGGGAGACGCGTTGTAATTCTCCAGACAGATAACGATAAGGCCCTTTACAAATTAACACAACTAAAAATCCTACATAGGGTCTACTACACTAGAGTCCTACTTAATAAAATGGGGACGTGTAGGACCATTACTGTCTGAGAGGCTGTGGACACCAGTGAACCTTCCTACATACACTTTGGGATTGCCCGGTCTGGCGTGATTTCCCAGAAGGGGTGACTCACAGATTGGAAGCTGCTACTGACATTCAGATAATCCCAGAGGCCCCACTAGTCCTATAAGGGATTTGGTGGGAATCAGATTAAATCTTATTGAAGAGACTGGATATTAAGCACTAGGACCGTTGTTGGTCTGTGTGGATTTTAAACAGGAATTACGCAAGCTGCTTGGAGGTGTTATGGTGTGGTTATTACAGTAATGACGCAATGCGTGCAGTTGTGTGATTGTTGTCAGCGCTGGGATGCCTATGGGTAGCTACGCGCTCGACAAGTGCTTATTTATTATTATTATCACATGTTGAAGAATAAAGACGCAAGTTGCTGAGCTCCGTGTGTGGTTTGTTTCATTTTCATACTCCAGGGCTGCAAAGGACGCTACAACTGGCGATGAGTAGGGATACATGCCCCGAAGAAACACGTCTGCTCTCCCTGAGAGTCTGCAACGGTATAGCAAACTACTTGTTATTGCCATGTTCACCCCAACATGCGAATCTGTCTGAGGTCAGCATATGTGGAGTCAAAGCTCTGCTAGCCCATCAAAAACCCGCAAGAATCTGGTGGTAAGGCTAAAAGAAGAGATATTGTACTGTGCCAAAATAGCGATCCATCATCCATGCAAAGCAAATGCTAAAGGCAATGATGACCAGGTACGTAAGCAGAAACTCACAGGCACAAGCGAGTGAAGTGCCATTATGACCTTTGATCGGGCATGGTGGCCCAAGTTCAAGCACAAGGGTTGTGCTTTCAGAAGTTGTAGAAGCTGCCGGGTACAGCGAAAGCTGTCTGAACAGCACGTGCTCTCAATGGCAGAAAAAGAGAGTGTGAAATACAATGCAGCCATTTCCTGAAACCACCATCGCCATTCAACACGGCAAAGAAGCAGAAAATTGGTGCCAGCTATGCTGCACGGATCAAAACATTTGATGACTTCATAGATGCTCTAGAAGACTAAGATGATAAGAAGATCATTAAACACTTAAAAAATCCTACTGTTGATGGAGTGAAAGGAGAAATAAAGAAAGTCTCACCAACTGAAGCAAAATCGTACCACAAGATAAAAGAAGCACCGGAATCCACTGCCAGATGTCCACTATGACAGATACTTCTTCAACCAAGCACAACAACAGGTTGGTGAAACACTCATTAAGCATTGCAAGTTCTGTGATTTCACCAACGAAGAAGGAGAAACATCCATTACAACGCAGTCATTACAACGACCTACCTTTACAACACAACTGTTACAACTCAACTGCCTTTACATCGCATGCCATTACAACGCATGTCACTACAATGCATGCCATTACAAAGCATACCATTACAATGCATTATAAGGTAAGTAATAGAGATTTTTTTTACTATTACGGTCGGTATCGGTTTTGGGGGTACATGGGAATAGTAATTTTTACCCCTGCACTATCCAACACTTTCCCTACTATTGCACTCACTGGAGTTAGAATAGTAATTTTTACCCCTTCAATATCCAACACTTAGTCATTTTTACCCCTACACTATCCAACACACCCTACGATTGCACTCACTGGAGGGGGCATAGTAATTTTGACCCCTACACTATCCAACACTTAACCTACTGTTGCCCTAAAAGTATTATACGTTGTAATGGTATGCGTTGTAATGTTAAGCGTTGTAATGCTATGTGTTTTAATGGTCGTTTTAAAAAATGTGTTGTAATGGTATGCGTTGTAAAATCATGCAATATAATGGTAGTTGCGATGTAAAGACTGCGTTGTAACATCATATATTCCGAGGAAGCCATACGTCTCAGATACATAGATGATTGCCTTTCCAATTTGTTTTGAAGGCACATGTTGAGAGAAACACAGTCTGGAGAAAACGCTCAAGGCTCCGAGTCAGAGAATGAGCAGATCGACAAGCTGCTTAAAGGAAGCCGGAATGGACCATCATGAATTGGCCCTGACCGTTAAAAGCAAGCCCAAGCGAAAACAAGAGACAAGGAAGTCGACATCTTTAAATAAATCAAAGTTATATTTCCAGTGTGGATTCTAGTTTCACTATTAACGTAATGTCCAGCCACAGGACACATATGCAAAGGTTGCAGGATAGAAAAACACTTTATAACGGTTTGCAAGGCAAACGGCAAATCAAATATGTCACAACAAGAAGAGAAAATGGATGCCAGAAGGTTCCAGAAACATTCTTCCCAAGCCCACAAAATCAAAAAGCATCATCAACTTCACTCCATCAGGAACAAATGTATACACTTGGAATGCTTCCGAACCACTGCAAAGCCAAAGATCAGTCACAGCAACCATGCAACACAAAAAACAACATCCGTGCAAGCGCCGATCCATGTCCTCCAAGGCACCTCATTCAGTTTATGCCTGCTCAGCTTTGCCACTGCTGCTGACATGTTACTGATATCTCTCAATTGCAACCTTAATACCCTCAAGAAAATGAAAGTCCAACTTAATATTAATAAAGACATTTGCCCTGTTGCACAACAGCAGTGCAGAGTCGCTTTTCACTTGCAGGCAGCCATTGAGAAAGAACTAGAAACACTGTTGAAGTATGACATCATTGAACGATCCACCAGTCCCAAGCCATGGGTTTCCCCCAAAGTAGTGGTGTCAAAAAGGAGAGTGGAGTTGCAGTGTGCATTTGTGTTGATATGCACCTGGCCAACAAAGCAATTGAGACAGAAAGAATTCCTGGTCTCCACATAACATGATGATGTAGTTAAATGTAGCCAAAGTATTCTCCTGACTTGACTTGAACAAGGGATGCCAACAACTCGAGTTGGAAAAGAATTGCAGGTTCATCACTACTTTTACGACTCATGTTGGTTTGTTCAGATACAAAAGACTGAGGTTTGGAGAGTCTTGAGCTGCGTAAATATTTCAGGTTGTGATACACCGAGTAATTCAACCTGTTACACATGCTTTTAATTGCAGAAATGACATACTGGTATTTGGGCCAGCATGAAAGGAGCCTGACAATTCTCTCACACAAGTGAGTCAGTTACTTGCTGATGCAGGTCTCACTCTGAATGCAGCAAAGTGTAAGTTTCACATGACTAAACACATTTTTTTTGTGCATGTTCTCTCTGTTTGTTGGATGGTTCCTGACCCAGATATGGTGAAAGCACTTTCATCTACTTGTCCCCCACAAGATATAACCATGCTTTGATCCTTTTTAGGCATGGGCAGTCACTGATCAAGGTACATTTGTGACTTTGTGACAGCGAGTTCGCCATTGAGAGACTTAACAAAGCAAAATGTCCCAATCCAGTGGTCTCCTGAATGCAACCAAAGTTTCAAAAGGATAAAACATGCGATTTAGATTGCAACTAAAAAGCCCAAGTTTGACCCCAAACTACATACTGAGTTCACAGTAGATGCAAGCCAGGCAGGGCTGAGGGCTATTCTTGCTCAACACTGTGGTCATCCAAATGCTCAGACACATGTTTTGGCCTTTGCCAGTTGAAGCTTGCTCAAAACTGAACATGCCTATTCTCAGCCAGAAAAGGAGGGTTTGACTGTAGTGTGGGTCTGCAAACATTTTCAAGTTTTTCTATATGGAAAAAGTTCCACCATTATCATGACCACCAGGCGTTGCTCACTATCTTTTAAATCGAAAAGCTAAGATGCCCCCTTGCATTGACAGGTGGGGGTTGCAACTGTAATATTATGACTATGAAATTGTGCATAAGCCGGGGAAACATTGCTGATTACTTTTCATGAGGGCCGCTACACCGCAACAGATCGACATCCAAAGCGGCTGAAGAGTATGTCAACTTCATTGCGAGGTCCAACAAGTCAGCAGCCCTATCCATTGAACATGTTATTGCTGCTACCAATACAGATAAGTACATGATTATCCTCAAAGACCTCATTTCAACTCAAGCGTGGACGAAATGCATTCAACCCTTTGCTGACCATGTGGAATTTCAGAAATGTTTAAATGTACAGGATGAACTATCCATCACCCGACAGGGTATGATACTGAAAGTCTTAAGAATTCTCATCCCTGAGAGCCTGAGACAGCAAGTCATTGAACTGACCCATGAAGGACATTGTGGCATTGCAGCTACCAAAAGAGCACTAAGAGTGTGGTTCCCTCGCTTAGACAAACGAGTTGAGAAAGAACTGAATCGTGCCATTGGTGTAACTTTTTATTTCCCAAAGTGATGTAGCATCAATTGACCATGTCTGACCTTCCTGCACATGCCTGGGAGAGAGTGGATGTTGATTTCTTTAGGCCCCCAGAAAATGGACATCATCTCATGGTAGTCATTGAGGAATACTCACGTTTTCCTCTGGTGGAAGGCTTATCATTGACAACCCATGACAAAGTCATCAAGCTACTTTCTTACATCTTTGCAGAGTGGGGCATCCCTGCTGTTCTCAAATCTGACAACAACCCACCTCTCAATAGCAGAGGATTCAAGGAACTTTTTGTTCGACTGAATATCAAGCATCAAACGAGTACGCCTTTTCTGGCCTCAGGCCAATGGTGTTGTCGAACGATTATGGGCACCCTGAAGACTGTGATTAAGCGAGTATCGGTGGAGGGAACTGATCTAAAATAAGCTTTGGCTCAAGAACTTCGTGCCTATCGATCAACTGCACACGACTGGTCAGAATCCTGCCACCTTGCTATTTGGGAGAGCCATCGGAATTAAGCTACCACAATGGACATCGGACTGATCCGTAAGCACGAACCGATCCATAAGCACAGACAAAGTCTGTATTACAGATACTTCTCAAAAGTGCAAGATAAAAACCAATGCTGATCGACGCTGATGCGCCCAGGAAAGAGTCTTCAATAAAGGAGACTGGGTCCTTGTCAAGCAGAAATGGAAACTGACAATGGACACTACCTTTGCTGTCGATCCTCTAAAAGTTGTGGTTACCACTCATCGTCGCGGAAAGTCTATCACAAAGGACTCGTCACACTTTAGACATTTGCATCAATGTTCGTCTGCTCCTGAGTTTGTGAGCGAGGCAACCCCACCTGACCATCCAGATCAAGAATCAGATCTTATGTCATTGGTGAATGATCAATGTACCCCTCTGTCACGTGGCCCATAGGGACATTGTCTTTTTTCACTAACTTAGCTTGAGCTTGTTGCATCTTGCCTGCTGCTTTGCATATGTTACTAAAAGTCTTTATTTTTTGCAATATTTTCGAAGACTACTTTCACATGAGAACTCATCGCTGTGTTGGCTCTGTGCATGTTCCTGGGATTTCGACCGAACATTATGTGGAAGGTCGAAAAACAATGCCCCTTGTTATTTTGTTCTGGCCAGTCCTTAACCCTTAGACAAAACATACTGATGCAGCTGTTGTTTGGACAGCATACTTGGGTTTTTAGTGGAGTAAACAAATAGGTAACACACACTCGGAGAGGGACCTTTCAAGGAGGACAAGCGCCCATGATGTAGATCTATCATCTATAGGCTAAGGTATGGGGTCTGCTGACAAAGCCCAGAGATCTTCTATTATATAATAATACTTCTTCTTAGCAAGGGGAGGGAGGTTAGGCACCATAGTCGTTTCTTCATTGCAGGGGCGTAGCTTGAGCTTGTGGCGCCCGGGGCTATCCCTCAGATTGCCACCCCTTGAAGGGGGGGGGACGCTGGGGAAAAAGGATGGTGAGCACTTAAAAGATGTCCGAGAGACACGTAGTATTGCTGCTAATAGTTACCTTAATCATGCAAGTTACATGTACATACATGACACGGTCAAAGGCTAGACAGTTGAATATACCGGTGACTGGCAGTACAAAAGAGAGAACACAGACTGCATGATCTATCTGGGGACTCAGAAAAAACACATGTGACATGCGTGGGTGGCGTGAGGTGGTGTCTGCACCTGAGCGGTAATATACCTCAGGCTGTGCTGGAACACATACATTCCTGGCTGTACGGTCACTGTCACATATTCTGTGTAAACTAATCAATGCTGCGCGCTCGCTCCTCGCTCTCAGTGTGGCAGATAGCAACAAGTGTGTGTTGCAACTGCCCTTTATCAAGATCGCTGCAAATGTGGCAATTTCTGCGGCGGGTCCGTGGACGCATGTGGCACACTGACACCAAATTACTGAGCACACAGAGGGTCCTCAGTGGATATATTTCTGTTGTTTGTGGGTTTATTTATAAAGGTTTCTGTGACATTATGGAACATTCAGCAGAATCATCAAAATATCCATCTTTAATCGTTTGGCTGCACTTGGTAGATTTTGCGTCACAAGGCAGAGGATTATGCGGAAAGGGTCTCCTTGGGCACAGTTAGGAGAGCCCAAGGTGTGCCACACGTTTATTGACATGCACTGCCTTGTCAGGATTCGGGTAATAAGTACAATTCGGTCATACTGAACCCTGGCAGCGACCTCTCGCCAAAGGGTGCCCCCTTCGCCCTCCTGATACCCAAGGGCTACAGGTTGGCAGGGTGGAGCCTTGGGGTGGTCACCTAGATGCCAGCAGTATAGCGACATTGAGTCATGAACTGCTGCATGGTGATGTCACTGCGCCAGTGTCACAGACTCTTCAAAAGTGCCTTAAGGGTCATCTCTCCAATCCCATGTGTGAAGGGCTTCTGAGAGTCTTACTGTTTCTGGTGGGGTAGGGGCATGGCAAGGGGAGGTAGTAGGCCTAGAGGTGTCGGGGTGAGATAATGCGAATAAGTTAAAATAGCTTCCTGCACAGAGCAGTCAAAATTAAGATTATAGTCAGTGTTCACTGCCAGCGGTTAGGTAAAGAAAAAAGTCCTTCTCCAATTTTAATATAAAAAAGAAAAATAATTAAATACACTTTCTTCGAAATGAGGTAACAGTGTGGTTTACCAAGCAGCCACAATGCACTTTTCCTGCTAGCGAAATAAAGCTGAATATCTTTAATGCACATAACAAACAACCATGTTGCCCACCACAGAACAGAACACTAACCCGAGGCTCCAGTGGCGGTTTTACCATTTGGGCGGTGGGGCGTTGCTCCACTAATAATTATCGGGCAATTTATTCGAGCGGCAGGTTAATAAAAGTTTTATAAATTAACGCGCCGCTCGAATAAATTGCCCGATAATTATTGCCCTGCGGCCGTGGTGTCAAGCTTCACTCATGTGTGTCACAGTATGCACTGTCTGACACTGGATGGGGCTGGAGTGCCGGCACAGTGGGCACTGCGCATGTGGTGTTTGCCCGACTGCCTTTCTGCAGCTAGCAAACTAAATGGATTTTTAAAAGCAAGCACCTGCAGAGTACGGGGTTTGCCTTTGCAACATACCCCAGTGCTTGAAAAAAGAGCGGCGTTTTTTTCGTGCTCAGTCCAATCCTGATGCTGCTCTATTTAGAGAGCAGTTCTCCTCTAAAGAGAGCAGCGTCAGGATTGGCTACTACTGTAGTACTGTCCTGTAACAGTACTACGACTGTGTGTTCTGTTCTCAGTCTAGTGTCTCACTGCGGGGGTGGGAGCATCTAAAGCAATGCCCAATCACTGTAGTGTCTTAGTGTTAAGCCATTCAGTGATTGGGCATTTCAGTTGTTGCTGGGCAAATCGGGGCGGCCCATGGCCAGTCACCCTTCCTCCTCGTGGTCGACTCTGTCTTGACTCGTGCGCATGAGGGACCGACAGAGACTGTCTGGTCACCGTCTGAGGCCTAGTCGTCGAGTCTCGGAGTCTGTCATCAGCGTTGGACGTGTGAAATTCAAATTCCTATGTGCAGGCATGGACCTAGGCTGAAATATTATATAAAAAAAGTTAAAGTTGACATCTATGCTCAGGCAGGGCCCGGCTCCGGCTCAGGCCTCCCACCGGCTGCAGCCGATACTAGGCAATAAACCAGGCGCTCAGCTCTGCCCTGAGCCAGCGCAGCTATTGCAAAAGCACAAGTTATGTATATTCAACACACCAGGCGGCAGGGGCAGTCCTTTCTGGGGCCACTAACAGCCACTCAGAGCCTAGTGCTAAAAACAGAGGGGGCCTTTGTGAGTCGATAAGGCGCAGATCTCTAAATCTACCCCAATGTGTGTTCAGGACCGCACGTGAAACACGTGAAAGACATTTTACGAGGAGTGTGTGTGTCATATGTGGTGTGTTCAGAAAGCGCCTGTCTGTTGTGGCCTAGTCCTCTTGCTCAGCCAGGCTTCTCCATACCACACCACCGAAATGGGTGATCCTCTGCAATTCGTGAACATGCCAGGGCCAAGTTTTAGGAGCTATGATAAAGCTGGAGAGTTCCAAAGGGTGCGATTATGAGTTGAACTTTGCAGGGATGGGAAAATGCATCATGTTAGGAGACACTTTAAATATGACATTGTCAAGGCCACCATATGCATATATGCCTAGTGGTACCGTACCCCCCACCTGTTCCTTTCTTTTACAGCCAGTCGGTGCACACTGCAATGAGGGGTACGGCCGGGGCTGTCCCGGGGAGTTCACACCTCGTGGTGCACGTCAGACAGAATTTGTCACTCGCAAGCACAGAAAAGCGGGTGTTAACAACCCGTAACACGCATTTGCTTTGTTCACTAACCAGCGCTCAATTTAACACCATAAAACAACACATCAGAGTTTATCTTGGAATTTAACGACACAATGTAAATTGTGCAGTGTGGACTTTGGAGAGCGAGTCTGTGTTCTGCACTGTCCACTGTGCCTCAACAATGCTGCTTTTTGTACCCCCTCCATTGTAAATTGCTGTCTCAGGTACCTGAAGTGTGCCACCCTTGCGTTGTCGCGTGTGCCTGGCACCAGGAGTTTACACAAACGCCTCATTACAGTTGTGTGGGTCAATGCACCTGTTGCACTAATTATTGTGTGGCCGTAGTCTGATCCTATGCAGACTGAAAACATGTTGTTATGTGCAGTCGTAAAATACGTTATCTGGAGCACCGACGCACAGTGGCTACATCAAGCACCATAAAATAAATACAGGTTATTGTACCACTTTCCAATCCTCGCCTCAACACATCAGCTTCCTTCGCATATAGCATTTGTATTATTTTTGCATTTATATAGCGCCTACTTTCCCTGACGAGGCGTTGAAGCGCTTAATTGAATTTGAAAGTTCTGGACTGTGACTGCACCTGCACCTTTGTTGCCTTCCAACCGCGAACCGAAAGGCATCCGCTTTGATTGGTATTACAGACTCTGCTTTATTATTATTAATTCTGAATATCCTGAGGTGTGTAGATGACCCCTGGGGCGCCTGGGATAAGGGGTTCAGTGCCAGCGAATACAAAAGAGGTGACCAAAATCTCGGGGCCCTGACCAACTTTGAAATGGAATGGCTGGATAGGGAAAATTAATATCGTGAGTATCAGTAACGCAGTCAATATGTACTACGTAACCAAGGTCTTCTGTACCAAAACAAATTTATTTAATTTTTATCTGTTTTTTCAGATTTTTCAAAACGCATGGGCAAACCAAAGACTCTCATATCAGTGAATACATGAATACAGTATTTACATTTATACACACATACCAATGTACATTATTTACAAGGTGAAAGAAACACAATTGAATAAAGACAGTTGAAAATGACACACCAAAAAAGCGATAACGTTATTCAATACTCAAACATAAATTGCATTTATATACAATGAGAAAATTCATACAAAACACAAGGGTATAACCAGTCCATGGGGATGTAAAACCAAGGGACAAGCGGGGACAGATGGAATGATACACCTGCCTGCCTGACAACACTGTGGTTGAATATTTGTATTGGGTTGCACCACTAGGGTCCCAGATGGTATATATTTTCTCTTCCTAGGTGCACCCTTTTGAATGACCACAGGGTGGGAATGTCGACGCGTTTCGAACCGGATAATTGACGGTTCTCTTCAGGACAGGGACTGGGAACAATAAGTCTGCACGTGGCAAAGAATGTGCCTTGGTGTCGGTAAACCGCCGGGGGGGGGAAGGAATTGATTCTGTGGTTAGCCGAGTCGGATTCTATAAGAATCGATTGTCCGCCGCGCGTTCCAGCTTGAGACACCCCGAGAGATTGAATCCTACGGACAAAGTCGCGGCTCATTTATTTACCAGCCCTGAAGTGATTTCTGGCCTCTAACGCTACAGGTTTCAAAAGCTACCTACTCAGCTGGCAAAACGAAACATATTCAATATGTAAACAGTTCCACTCACGTGTGTGTACCGCGCGGCGGACAATCGATTCTTATAGAATCCGACTCGGCTAACCACAGAATCAATTCCCCCCACCCTGTGGTCATTCAAAAGGGTGCACCTAGGAAGAGAAAATATATACCATCTGGGACCCTAGTGGTGCAACCCAATACAAATATTCAACCACAGTGTTGTCAGGCAGGCAGGCGTATCATTCCATCTGTCCCCGCTTGTCCCTTGGTTTTACATCCCCATGGACTGGTTATACCCTTGTGTTTTGTATGAATTTTCTCATGGTATATAAATGCAATTTATGTTTGAGTATTGAATAACGTTATCGCTTTTTTGGTGTGTCATTTTCAACTGTCTTTATTCAATTGTGTTTCTTTCACCTTGTAAATAATGTACATTGGTATGTGTGTATAAATGTAAATACTGTATTCATGTATTCACTGATATGAGAGTCTTTGGCTTGCCCATGCGTTTTGAAAAATCTGAAAAAACAGATAAAAATTAAATAAATTTGTTTTGGTACAGAAGACCTTGGTTACGTAGTACATATTGACTGCGTTACTGATACTCACGATATTAATTTTCCCTATCCAGCCATTCTGTTCTGTTTACTTTGTTGTTGAGGTCCGGGCTGGATAGATGTAGGATCCAAAACCTTTTTTGTTCTACAACTTTGAAATGGAGCATCTTCATTCTTATTTTTTACTTATGAGTGTAATAAACAAAGGCAAAACTTATCGCATCCCTTTAAATGATAAAGCTTTATAAAATATATAAACTGATCAAGTTGATTGTTGAATGGCGGAAGACATTGCCGTCTCCATCTTTGCCGTGGCTCTGTGCAGAAGCAGGGCCGGGCCATCTGACTGATAATCTTGTAATTCATACACATAGATGCTTATTTGTTGCTTCACTGATATCCACTGTACGCAGCTGGTGTTTTTTTTTGTTGGTGTGGACTTGTTAGACAGTGTTCTTAGGTGTGGATTCCAGCGCTACCTCTTTTAGTTTGATACCTTTTTTTAATGGGCGAGGGCGATAATATGAATCAATGTAAAGATGGCGGAGTGCACTAGCTTTGGAGACCAAGCATATCCCTTTCCGTCTAAAACTGAATGTCGCTAAAGTGACCGCCAGTGCAGTTGTTTACTGAAGTGCTTGTTCATCAATAAGTGCAGGGCCTGGGAGCATCATTCTGTATGGGAGGGGTGTAATCTGCTTACATTTGTTGCATCTTTTCAATTAACCATTAAAAACTGCAACACAAATTGAAAATACACTATTAAGAGCCACAGTTGCTGCTTATTTATCTTTTGCAACTAACAACCATCGACAAAGCCAGTAGTCCTGACTTCTTGTAAGTAGGATGTTACTTGTTGTATCATATATCTGGATGCAATGACAAAAACAACAAAATACTAGTTTTCAGTCTTCCTTTGAATTTGTTGCATATTTTCCTTAGTGCATGTATTGTTTCAAAGGAACATTAATTTTCACTGGAGAAGATTTTACCTCTATAATTTATACATCAACTGCTAACTAAGTGCTACAGCCGTTGTGTGTTAGTTATGCAGTACTCCAACATCCTACGCACAATGTGTTTTTATCGTTATCGAAATTGTGCCAAAGTGCAAAGCTCCTGGTTCCAGTGTCCATTTTCCTAATGGCATGTCTATGACTGTGACATGTTCATCTCCAGACTACAGAGCTTATGCCAGCTTGCCCACGTCACCCTTCTAGAAGTCCACATGGCCTACAACAGCAATGCTAAGGCAGGCTTAACCACTTTCCAGGAGTGTGATCTGAGTCCCTTAATAATTCAGATGATCGTCGTCTGCATGTAGACTACACATAGGAACCAAAAGTGTGCCCCATACTGTACTGGTCAATGCAAGGAATTCCATTAGCCCGCTTAGTAAAATTCACGTGTATTGTTATAAGAATGTGAAACCTGATGTATAACTCAAATGTAATGTGTAGTGTACAGGGTCAAGTCTTTGTGGATCACTTAAGCCAAGGGTCTCCAACTTTTTCTGTAATAAGAGCCACTTATGATCAAAGAAATGCATCGTGATGTGATCACTAAGGGGTGCCTCAGCACATTCTGCAAGGAGGGGGTCATTTTGCGTTACACCACTGTACATGCCTGCCCATATTTTACAGTTAGAATGCTTTTGTTAAAAGTCTGTGTGTTTGGTTGACAAAACTACATTTTGTTGTATTTGCTTTTCAGCATTTGGTAAAGCCTCAGGCTGCCGAACTAATTTTTGGGCAAATCAAGCAAAGAAGAAGAGGCGCCAGCCTCCTTTTCTGCTACAACACAGCCAACAACCCCAGTGTTTAAGGTAAGGAAACTGCTGCTATATTTTACATTCTAGTAGTCAAGGGCTATGTAAGTTGTGTACATGGTGGGTGGCGTCTAAATACATGCACCAAACCTCATACGTTGTACTTTGTTTGTTATTAAAATACATCTGTGAGGTACTCAGCAACATTGTGTTTCAAAGTCTGTTATGAAGCTCTGTGGTTATGATGAAGATGAATAAGCAGCTACCTATGTTATATGACACCACTTTCTTAATGTAATAACTGCACTTTCACAATTGCTTTATTAACCTTCCTGCTTTCACAAATTTGCTTGAAAATGCACCATTTGTCCACTCTTTTTTCAAAATTTTCTCGGGGGGAAAATCTCCCCGAACCCTCCTTAGGGGGTTCGGGCTCGCTCGCTACGCTTGCTCGCTACGCCCGCTCGCTACGGTGCAGTATGATTATCTTTTTACGCCTTACCTCTTTCAAATGTCACCAGCCGCCACTGTGAGGCTCCCTGAGGGTGCCAGCTGTCAGCGCCTTTAGTCAGGCCCGGCCACCTCAGCAAAACGTAAATAACAAAACAAACCTCCTAGTAGATCGAAATGACAAACCTATTCACTCCCCGTTCATAATGTTGTCTTGCACGGAAGCAGGAACAGCATCGAACAATGTCCTTTATACTTCCAAGAATTGACTCCTTGCCCTCGACACGGCGAGAGCGTAGTGGTGAGCGCGTAACGCGTCACTGCTACGTTCTGATCGCAAGGAGGGCAACAACAGTCGGAGCTAGGAGGACGTCTGACGTCACTAACCCGGCGGGAGTGGGACTTGGGCCACACTGCACTGCAGCTTGCACTCCTGACCTGCGGTAACTGCAGCAGGCTGCAGGCAGGCACAGTGCAAACGCAGGACTCAATTAAATTGCCAAAAATAAGTCCCGCGTTTGTGTGCACTGTAGGCAGCCTGCAGTTACCGAAGAAGGTCACGTCAGACTCAGAACTTCTAAAGTCTGCGGCGGCCGCAACGGACCACCAGATAGTGCCGTGCGGCCGCGGCTGCCTCAAAAATGATGCCGCCTGGGGCGGACCGCCTCCCCCTCCCCCCGCACCCCCCTAGCTATGCTGGTGCTTTATTGTCTTTTTATGATGACATCTCCCTTCATGATTTATGGACTGACTGCTATGCTGATGATATTTGTATTATTCAGTTTCCTGCTTGTTGTGGCATGTATACTGCATGTTAGGGCACGTTAGTTAAAATAAATATTTTAAACTGTTTTGTGTCCGCGTCAGATCTTGTTGTGGACGAGTACAAGAGAGTGAGCGAAAAGGTGTGTGTTGTCAGCGAGATTCCTGAGAGATCTGGGAGTGTTGTGTTCTGGGGTGTCTAATCATTTCTTCCTCTGTGACTGAGTAGGAGAGCAAGTGTGACACTATAGCTAGTCGGTCCTTGGTTCGTGGGTACGTAGGTGATAGGAAGACTCAGTCCCTATACATCAAGGTCCCATTTCCTGTGCATAGTTCTGTATTTGTGCAGAATCCCTCTAACACCTCAACTACCTCATATTTCCCGATCTGGAATACTAGTGCTAGCACTCCGATGACTCGTTGAGGTAATATGATGCTAATGTTGTTTGTACTTTTTATTTAACAAGGAGGAAGATGCAGAGTCTTTAAGATTTGAGTGCTAGGAACCTTGTGGTTCTGGACGGACTTCAAACAGGAATTACGTAAGCTTCTGGGAAGTGTTAAGGTATGATTATTAAAGTCATGATGCAATGCGTGCAGTTGTGTGAACGTATGTTGAAGAATAGCAATGCAAATTGCCGAGCCCTGTGTGTGACGGAGCTGCTTATACCCCCCAACACCTTGAGACCCTCACGGGTGAGTAGCGTGCTTACAATTGCCCTGATTGATTGGCATGTTTCATTTGCATGCTCCCTAGCTGAGGAGGGCGCTACACTCATATCAGCGCATATTATACAATCTGGGGCTCCTCTTGCAAAAAAGGAGATAGCACATATATGGGGCTCCTCAGTGGCTTCCAGGATCAGAGACTGGGAAATGGAGATGAATATAAGCCAGACACAGGAAAGATGATTTACGAAGGGAGGGGTGCCCAAAGAAATTTGATAAGATCTGGAAAGGGTGGATGAGTAATGAGTAGGGTATTTGTTTCAGCCGGTGACCTCAATGGGTGGGAAGGGTGGTGAAGGGAAGATAGCTGATTGTTTGACTGATAAGTACATGTTGTATAGTTAGGAAAATCAATAAAATGCTATAACACAGCAAAAACATTTTTTTCAGCAGTACTGGTCATGTGGCTAACCAGTGTGTAGCTGTGCAGGAACGGAAGAAAGAATCAAATGAACCTATGCTTGTGACATTACAAATGCAACCATATCAGCAAACCATAAAAGGGAAGGCATGAGGTCTTTCAAACAGGGGAGGGAAGCAAGGTGGTGTGGGTAATACCAGCCTGGTGGAATAGTAGGTCAAAATAATGAAAGAGGAAGACGCGCATGCAAGCCCCTTTAGGTGGGTCTCATTTTAATTGTGGTCAGGACATTGGAAAAAGATTGCCTAAACCAAACTCAGGTATTACCCCCCCCCCCCCCCCAACCCAATCCTCCCCTCCTTCGTATACCCATATTACACAAAATCAGTATCCAGAGTACTAGGACAGTTCGAGAGGTACCCACTGTACCATGAATATCCTATTCCCTATTAATCAAAAGGGCACTCTTGTGAAATGTATGATTAATAATAAAAACACTTTTTACCTCATTGATACAGAAACCAATTGGCTGGCCTCCAAAACCTCAGAGTGTCCTTCAATGCGCTTGTGGGCTTGTCAGTTGATGCAGTTGGCATCTCAATTCAGGCATTTCTTAACACATTACTGATCCTGTCTCCATCACATTAGGTCCTATTACTGATGAACATGCCTTCTTATTGAGCACTATTTCACCTCCAAATTGGTTAGGTAATGTTAACTGAATTGCATGGTCTTTTGTACAAGCAATGGGGTGTTTTGTAAATATTCCACAAACAAATGAAAATGAATTGCTTGCTGTGTTGCATGAACCAGATAATCAAAATGCTAAATGTAATTCTCACATTCATGAAGATATAACTAGGTTGTCTGTACAAGCCCCCTCTACTCTGTGTTATGCCCATTGAAATGAATAGGATGTACATTCTCTTTTGATCCTGTTAAAATTCAGGTGAATTCTATGAAGAAATTACCCTGTACTCCACAATAGGCTTTACATACTGAAGCAAAAGCTGGAATTCGAATTGTCACTGCTGATCTAATTTAAAAAAGGTTGTCTTGGTGCCTGCGGTGAGCAGATGCAATATACCTATATTTCCTATCAAAGAGACCGGCAAGAGCAATGTGTAAAGGTTCATCCAAGAACTCAATCAAGAGCGCAATGTTTTCCAGCACCCTGTAGTGCCCAACCCTGACACTATCTTTTCTTGTATCTCAGTCACTTCCCGATGATACACAGTGGTGGATCTATGTTCTTCTTTCTTTTCCATCCCCATTTACAGAGAGAGTCAATTTCACTTTGCTTTCTGATTTGGTGGATGTCAGCTAACATGGTAGAGGCATGTTTAGGATTTTACAGAGACACTTACCATCTTCCCCCAAGCTTTAAAAAGCAGTGTGGACGTGTTTGTCTTCTCAAAAAACTCAAGGTTGGTACAATATGTTGATAAATTTGGTGCCTGCGTCTGCCACCGAAGAACAATGAAAAGGTTGTTTTCCATTTATTTGCTCACTGAGTTGGCTAAAAAGGGCATGCGGCTTCAAAGCATAAATTAAAATTTGATGTCCCATGTGTGGGATATTTAGGCCATAGTTTCTCAGCTGGGGAACGCCAAATGCTGTTTGACCGTATTGAAGCCATTGGTAAGTTGCCTAGCCCCGTGACCGTCTCTCAGGTACACACCTTCTTGGGAATGGTAGGATAATGTAGACAGTGTATTTTGCTCTTTGCAGCCGTGGTAAGAGTGCTCCAAAAATATGCCAAAAAGACCCCCCCCCCCCCTCCCAGAATGTGTGCATTAGACTGAGGAGGCAGATTTACCCGTGCACCTAGAACTTCCTAATTATTTTTCTTTTAGTGTTGTTGAAGGTAGATAACTTCTCAGTAACCTTTCGTAAGGCAGAACACAGCAGAAAAAGTTTGCAATTAACATTTCAAGATAGATGATTCCACAAATTCCCCTAGCATGGCTTCCACTCCTGGATGGCAAAGTTGGCAGAGGAATTGTAAGCAGTAAATGTATACAACATCAACAGCTAATTGGACAGGATGTTACAGCATCAAAGATTGGTGTTTGGACATTGAAAAGAGCAAGTAAATGTTTTTTTTACCATGTCTGTTTTTAATTAAATTCCCCATGCTGTATTATTTTATATCTCGGCCCACTACAGGATCTTTGGTTGGCCTCATTTAGACAGACGAAAACAAGGAAGACACATGAGGGGGCACTGCCTTCAATACTTATCAGTAATCTTTAATATCCATAGCCTTCCCCTTCACAGTACTTATTACTCTCCTAGCAAGATTACTTTGCAGTCTCCAAATATCATGAAGAAGAGAAAAAATGAGGCGAGAGAGGGCTCCTAAAGTAAGTCTCTCGAAAGAGCTGTGCTATAAAACAAATCCTCGATTTTTCAGAGCTTCTTTGAGGTAGGATTCCCGTCAGAATCATGCATTACATTATTTCATAAGTACTGTTCAAGGAAAAGTAAGACTAGAAGGAAAGAACACAACAGATGAGTAATCTAGGCATTTTTTCTTCTAATTAACAAGACTATGGAAGAAACAGCTCATGATGATTACAATAGATCTCTCCTTGAAAGCAAACATCCTAAATCGGGACTCGGACCTTGTATGAAAGTATATATGTATATGGTATTTCTATAGCATAAACATAACCAAAAGGCAGCGAAAGTCTTAGCGGCAGGACCATGGTGGCAACTGAGTCTCAAGAAAATGATTTTGCTGTGACATAAAGGCCTGGAATGGAATGCAGTAAACACATTGGGGCAGATTTACAAGCCCCTTGCGCCACTTTTGCGTCACTTTCCCCATGTTAATTGTGACGTAAAAGTGGCGCAAGGGGCTTGTAAATCTGCCCATTGTCTTCAACTAAACAATATATTTCTCCTATGTTTGCTGAATATAGGCTAGCACAACTTCCTCTGAGCACTGCACAGGGAACTTACAAGAGAGTATCACACCCTTGTGGTCAGGCATCGGGGAAACTTGATTGACCTTTGGTTCTGAGCACTAAGGAAATTATACTTGAGGTTTGTCATTCTATTCTATAAATAACATGCTGCGACTTAAATAGGATGAATAACAAGGAAGGATAATGTATGCGTTCATGGAAGTTACTGGGGTCAGAGACATTAATAATAATTTAGTGTTTATATATCTCACGCAATAGCTTCAAAGTGCTGTGCTCCTTTTATCAGTTACTGAAGACTTAAAGACTAAGGGCCACATGTCTGAAACTATTTTGCATTCACAAACGGTGAAAATTGCAAAATTCGTCGATTTGCAAATGCAAAAAATTTAGATTACCTAAAATTGCGAATGCAACTAGGGAATCGCAAATTATGATTCCCTTAGCACATGTACCAAACATTTTCTAATTACAAACTGTGCATTTAGGAAAATGCAATTTCCATCGAATTCAAGTCAATAGTAACCATTTGCTAATTTTGAAAAATGCACAAAAATGCATTTTTCAAAGTGCCATGAGGGGCATGTGTGTGCCTTACATGTGCACATTTTATTTTTTTGCAGTGCTTCAGAGGGGCCTTAGGCCCCTGGGCACCCTTGGCTTTGCATTATCTAATTTGTGATTACCTAATTTGTGATTACCAATTAGGTAATCACAAATTAGATAATGCAAAACCTTTAGGACCTTAGAAATGAATGGAGTAGTATTACCTAATAGCTGTTACTTATTTACCAAATCGTTGGTAATATTAGAGAATTGCTAAATCTTTGGTGATTCCTTACATACATCGGGCCTCATTTACGAGGCTGTGTGTCACTTTTACGAAGCCGGTGCGTCACTTTTTGTGACGCACCAGCAGCGTAAAAAATGTGCCTTGTTGCACCATATTTACAAAGTGACGCATCTAGGTAGATGCGTCACTTTGTAAACTCCTGCGCTACATTATACCTACGCCAGGTATAATGTATGCAGGGGGGGCGTTCTGACGCAAGAAAGGGTCATAGAAGTCACACAGTGAAATCTATAAGATTTCACTGCGCCACTTCTAGGACACAAATGCGTCAATTTCTTACGCCTGCCTCACAGCAGGCGTAAGACTGATGCAGGCCCTTTCACATGGGGCTTGCCCCATGTGAAAGGACACATTGCTGGAGTTGCGTCACTTTTGTGACACACTCCAGCAATGCGTCCCTTTTGCGCCATACAGATACGTCAGAAATACTGACGTATCTGTAACTCCTTGCGCCATGATGCGTCATACTGTAAATATGACACATTATTGGTGTCGGAAGGAGGGCGCAGTGAAAAGTGACGCATCGCTGTTTTCACGCAGCGATGCGTCACTTTTCATAAATGAGGCCCCTCGCATTTTGCAGCTACCAAATAGTGATTCAGTAAAAATCACTATTTGGTCATCACAAAATGCTTTTTGATACAGGTGGCCCTAAGTCCATTTATGGGGTTTCGAACCTCGGACTTGCACTTTGAGCACAAATTGCAGCAGTCGTTGCTTAACTTGCTGAGCTGCAGAAAGGGCATTTATTATTATAAATTACCTTATGTGAATTGTCTTTAGATTAATGTGATATCTTGTCATGTTGTTTTGATGAGTAGGATTTATTTTTCGCAAGCTATTTAATGCATGCTTGTCTTACATTAGGACATAACTGTAATGATGTGTAGGTCAAATAAACAATTCATAATTAATTAAATAAATGAGCTCTGTTGGTGCAGTGTTAACTCAGAGCCCTGACAGGGCGGTAAGCAAATGGATGCACAACAAATCTGTCTTTTGTCCAATGTACCAGTATGACAGTTTCAAATCTTTTACATCTTTCCTACCTGCAAAAATGTCAAATGGCTTAATTCACTGCCATCACATGTGCAAAAGGTACAAGATTTCATATCTACTTTCATAACCTATACTGCATCTGTGTGAATAACGCATTTTCAAGCTGAAGGCAGTGGTGGCGTATACTTTACCAGGGAGGGGCGAGGGGGCCACACACGCACACATACACACTCACTCACACTCATCCATTCACACATGCACTCAGACACACACACACATCCATTCACAACACTCACTCCCAAATATTCATGAACGCACGCACACAACATTAAAAATAAAATTAGGCTTACCTGTGCAGCTCGGCCTTTGAGATCCCAGGAAGGTTGGGACTGCTGCCTTCCCTCATGTGCTAACCTAAGGTCAGCCAATGAGGGAAGGCAGCAGTCCTAAGCCTGGGAGGTCCCAGGAAGGCTGGGACTGCTACCTTCTCTAAAGTCAGCCAAAGAGGAAAGCCAGCAGTCCCTCACTCGTAACAGATTGGGATTGCTGGCCCCACTCTGTGACGAGGTGTCAGTGATTGACACTGCCCTGGGCACCTCAGGGCTTAGAACTTAAGCGTCTAGGTCCGAGGCAATCAAGGATGCTCCCCCTTGCCACAAGGGGGAAGACCTCGAGGTGCTTTGCCAGGCTGACGATGTCACCCCCACAGGAGCTGTGGCTTCTTCGGCTGGGCAAAATTCAGCTCAGGCAGCCAGGAGCCTGGAAATTGAAAGCATGTCTAGCTCTTGGCTGCCTGATTCGAAAATAAAGAATGTCTGTCAGCCTGACCTTTGCTCAGCCTGACCAACATTCTTTATAGTAGCAAAAAGGTAAGGGGCGCGGCCCCTCAGCCCATTAGGATGGGCTACGGCTGGCTGGGAATGGACGGAAAAAAAGAGGTTGGAGAAATGCCTAGTAAACTTAATTACTCCGAGATTTGCTCACCTCGCCACGGTCCTAATGAATGAAATTTTACCTTTCTGGAACAGGCAAGCAATAATGATATTACTGGTAAATAATCCAGGCATTACCTCTCAGTCCCACTTCTTTGCCAAAAGTCCTAATAAAAGAGGATATAGCAAGCCCTGAGTCGGGTCCCAACCATTGCTTAATTTGTAAAATATTAAGTGCCAGGGCTCTGACCAGGAGGCCACTGCAGCTTGCACCACCCTTTGCCCTTGTCATCGCTGCCAAAACAACTACTAACTATCTCTCTTGCATGTAAATGCGACAGTTCAGAGTATTCCAGGTCCTCAAAGCTAAATGAATTGCAGGGGAGGCAGACATTAGTAATTATTTAATATATATTGTTTTCCTGTTATACTGCTCATATCTAAATTACATGAGCAGCGCCACCTTGTGGCAGACTGCCATAAGTGTGGTGTTGACAATTAGGTGTCGGTGCCGAGCACCGGAACCCAATAAGTGCTGGTGCTCAGCACCGGAAAGCTCCTGCTCAAATTAAGCACTGACCCAAGAGACAAAAACAGAGAAAACAGCAGACAGAGTTAATTGCACACTGAAAAGACTTCAATGGCAGATGACGACCCATAGCCAAAAACCTACAAACATACCCAATCCGTAAGGCTCACTCAAAGAGGAAGTAGAACCACTCAAGAAGTAATAGAAATGGTTGCAGCAAGAGCAGTGGCAAAACACAGGACTCTACTGTAAACAGCAGAACCAAAAGGAGCAGAAGCAACCCAAAACCTGTAAGAGCAACACCTGTCAAGAGAGGCAGAAGAAATTGCTCGGCAAACTCCAAAAGGAAGCCATCTTCGGTTCTGCAATCAAAGCTGCACACCAGCTAGTGGACCGGTCTTGAATTCCAGAGGGAAGGAGGCCCACAGAGGACTCTTAAGGCAAGGAATGGGCGGTCTAAGTCTTATGATGTTTAGCTACTCTTCGTTATGCACTCCCTGTGGGGACAACTGTGTGTATTTTTGACCAAATCGATTCTCATGAATATTTAGAGGCAGATTTACAATAACTGGCGCTTTCCTGCATAACAGCAATGATGCACCAGTTATTGTGCTCCACGGCTCCACCACCATGGATACGGCGCACCATGTGGCAAAAACGGCACAGATGTGTGACGCATCTGTGCCGTAAAGGCGACATATTGCTGGAGTTGCGTCGCAAGTGCGACGCAGCTCCAGAAATGCTCTGGGGGGCTCTATCTTTACAATGCTGCATCAATCCTTACGCCTGCTTCAAGCAGGCGCAGGGTTTTGACGCAGCATGGGCCCAAAAGTGACTGAGTGAAATCTTGTAGATTTCACTCAGCCACATTTGGAAGGCGTTCCTGCACCGGAACGCCCCCTCCCTGTGCAGGAACGCCTACTTCTGGTGCAGGGCTTTACAACGTGACACATCTCCCAGATGCGTCACGTTGTAAATACCCTGCAGCATTGCGCATCTTTTGCCCCGCTGCTGCGTCACAAAAGTGACGCAACGGCAGCGTAAAAGAGGCGCAAGGGGCTTGTAAATCTGCCCCTTAAAGTTTACATGAAAATACATATAAAATGACTAATTGTGGAATGTTGCATGATCCTTCTTTTTCATCTCGACATTTTTCATCTCGCCTACAAGCCCACAGTAATAAAATGTGCTTTCCATGTAAAGGGTACCAGTAAAGTCACTTCCATGCCTGTAATCCTCTTGTTTTTTCTTGTCCTTGTCAATGGTTGTTTGGCCGAGAGGTGTATAAAGCAGCTGAGCAAGCTTTCTAATGGTGTTTTTTTTTTTAACTTTACCACAGGTATTGTCTGTCTTTTTTTAAATTTTTTAAAATCTTTTTATTTACGAACAAAAACAATCACACAAGCATCAGGTGACTGTATACTTTGGTACAGAAATAATATGTACATTACCAACCAACACATTACTCATTGCTGATTTTCGAAATAATTACTGAGATTCCAAAACTTGCACATTGGGAGGGGCACAAATATCTCCTCTATAGCTATTCCATGCACCCCAGATCTTCCCCCACTTCCTGGGACGACCCCTAGCCACATACACCGACCTTTCTCTAAACATGTTCCAGTCAAGATCCTCCATCCATTTCCCTATTTGAGGTGCCTGAATAGCACCCCATAATTGCGCAACGTTACGCTTCGCGATCATGCATGCTAGTGTCACCCATTGTTTCCCGTGTGTTGTGAGGTCAGAGGGCTCCCAGACATTCAAAAGACAACGTCTAGCCTCTATTTGTACCTCCACTCCCAACACCTCCCGCAACTTCTCGTGGATCTTGACCCAGTATTGCTGTATTTCCGGACAGTGCCACAATATGTGCATGAATGTTCCTGTCTCTCCACATCCTCTTCGACACCTTTCATCTTCGGCCAAACGCATCCGCACAAATCTCGGCCTTCGTCACATAGGTTCTGTGTAGGATTTTCAACTGCACCAGTCGCAACCTCATGGGAATAGCCACTATCTTGGGGAACGACACAGCCTCTCTCCAGTCCTCATCATCAATGACCAGACCATCCACGCACAACTGTTCTCTAAGCACCATCAACGGTTCCACCATATGATTGATTAGTTTCTGTAAATCAGTGATATGGTTTTGGTAGGGAGGTGTCCATCTAGTATTCGGTCATCCAGCGGGGAGGCCTCAGGCGGCGCAGTACCCCGGGGGATGTTAGTCAATAAAGCATGTCTTAATTGGAGATATCTAAATTTTTCGCTCTCGCTTAACTGATAGCTTTGCTGCATAACCTCGAATGAAAGGATCCCGTCTTTCCCCCACACATCTTTAACCCGCGAAATCCCGATGAGATCCCACCAGTCAAAGCCCTTCGATCTCCACAGGTTCCCCAGAGCCTCTGAGCTCCACAGGGGAGTGGCCAATGTAATCCTCCCAGCCCACTTGAGATGTCTATTAGCTGTGTGCCATACCCTGACCGCGTGTGCCTCCGGTCCAATGAGAGGAACCCTACCCGGTTTGGAGTAGAGGGCTCTCATATAATCTCGTCCGGGTTTCTGGTCCCTGTCCATTGCATATCTGGGGTCAAGGGGAGATCCACATATCGCTTGGTTAATTGACGCAAGCTGGGAGGCCCAGTAATATTTACGGAGATCTGGCAGACCTATTCCCCCGGCGTACCAGGGCACTGTAAGTTTGGAAAATGCAATACGTGGCCTTCCCTTCCAAAGGAGCCGCCACTGGAGTGACTCTATCTCCTTGAAGTATGAAGGAGGCACCGGGTCCATACTATTTTGAAGTGCATACAAAAATCGGGGCAGTGCCATCATTTTGAACAATGTGGCACGCCCCAGCAGAGAAAGCGGCAACTCCTTCCACTTGTCTACATCCTGGCGCAGCCGAGCCAGTGGGGGCCCCAAATTATTGTCATATCTCAGTGTAGGGTCCAAAGTGAATTATATCCTCAAATATCTGAAACCCCTAAGCCTCCATCCGCAGGGGGCATGAACTCGGGAAAACGGGTGGGTCACCGCTGAGTGCGAAGAGAACCGACTTTGTCCAATTAATGGCAAAGCCCGAATATCTCCCAAATATGGATAAGATGTCTAGGAACGCAATCAGGGAAGCTTGGGGAGTAGTCAGATAGAGCAGCATGTCATCAGCATACAACGATATCTTGTCCTCCCAGTCTGGCGACCATCTCAATCCTCTAACTGTCCCGTTCCATCTAACCCAAGCTGCCAGCGGCTCAAGCGCCAATGCGAACAATAGTGGGGAGAGTGGGCACCCCTGCCTCGTACCACGTCCCAATGGGAAATCAGCAGATCTGTGATTGTTCACTACAACTCTGGCAAGGGGGTTCGAGTACAATAGGCGAACCCACCCAATAAATCCCGGCCCAAAGCCCATTTTACCGAGAGCCGCGAACAAATAAGGCCACTTTACCCTATCAAAGGCCATCGCGGCATCCAATGACAAGATAACAGCTGGCTCATGGATATAGGACGCACTAGCCAAAATTCTGAGCAGTCTCCGTATGTTTAATGCTGTGTTCCAGCGGGGCATGAAGCCCGACTGGTCTGGGTGTATCAGGGTCGTAATGACTTTAACCAATCTGATAGCCAGCAGCTTTGCCAGGATTTTAGGCTCTGCATTAAGCAACGAGATTGGCCGGTAGGAGGAGCACTCCTCCTGAGGCTTACCCTCTTTGTAAATAACCACTATATTGGCAATACGTTGGTCATAAGGAAGCTGGCCTTCCTCCCTGCTTTCCTGATACATATCACACAGGAAAGGTGCCAACTTCTTGGCATATGGTTTGTACAGCTCTACGGGGATCCTGTTAGGGCCGGTGGCTTTCTCAGACTTCATCCCTCTGATTGCCTGAGTGACCTCATCGTTAGTCAGGGGAGAATCTAAGAATTTCCGGTCTTCCTCTGACAGCGACAGCATTTGAATATCTTCCAACATATCCACATTCTCAGTCTGTGTGTGTGTGTTCGCAGCTGTATAAACCCGACTGTAATAGGACGAGAACACCTCCGCAATTTCTTGCGGGTCTGTGATTTTGCCTAGTTCCGTCGTGTGTAATTCTGGCACCACTCTTGTCGACCTCTCCCCCCTTTCAAGCCAGGCAATCAACTTCCCCGCCATATCACCATGCTCTTAGAGCCCACTTTGGGTGTCTGTGCACTGCGCCTCTGCCCTCCCACTCGCCAAGCCCTTATATTCGTCTCTAAGGAGTTTCAGTCTGTGGCTCCCCTCCGTCACCTCGGTCGTCGACTCCTCCCCCTCCAGTTTCGTCAACTCCGCCTCTACTCTGTCTACGTCCGCTCAACTTTTTTTCTTCTTCCGGGAGAGCAGAGACAACGCCTTGTAAAGAAGTTCAAACGTGGATTATAGGTGAAATAAGTATTTATTGTAGAATAGGATCCCATCCACAGGATAAAGAGTCACCAGTAGCAAGGTCCAAGCTCAACTGCCTAGATACTCTAAACATCGCAACTACAGAATCTGTACAGAGCATTCTAATGGATGTGGCAACCTGGCAACAGGCTGCATAACCAAGATGCTCAAGATGCCACACATCTCCCTCCTTATAACAAATAAGAATAAACATAAAACATTATCTTACAAAGTCATTAGAACGAGTAGGTATACGTGTAATCCTTGAAGATTTCCTTGCGATGACAGGACCAACTACAGCCCGATGAGATGAGGTAGTTGTCGAAGAACCAATCACAGGGTGATGAGATGAGAAACCTGTAGGTGAAGAACTTGGCACAGGAGATTTGGAATTGTCAACAAAGTCTTTCTTGATCACCACAACCCTGTTCAAGTTCCAAATGCGATGATCAGTTGTTTTGATAGCATTGCCTAAAACCTTGATGACCTGAATGGGCTTCAAAAATGAAGCAGATAATATCTTGTTCTTCTTAAATGGATTTCTTATAAGAACTCAATCACCCACATGCACCACAGTGTGTTTTACAGAATGTTTCAAATCATGAATCCTTTTTCTAGCTTGTAACTTTTTCTCCTGACCTACCTTCCATTCCTCACTTCCATTAGAAACCTTCAGATGCAAATCATTTACCCAAGGCGGGGAAACCAAAGTATTGGGACACCTACCTCTGAAGAGCTCAAAGGGTGTTTTGCCCGTAGTGGCATGTGGTGATAACCTGTAAAGTTTAACCTTTTCAAAAACATCTGATCTCCAATCTGAACCTGCAGATTTAGACATTCTAATTGTCTCCTTGAGCACACGGTTAAATCTCTCCACGGTGCCATTCGTCTCTGGGTGATACAGGGAAGATTTTTTATGTTTAACACCATGTTTAGACAAGAATAGTTCCATCTCCCTAGAGACAAGTTGACTTCCATTGTCCGTCAAAATGATGCTGGGAATGCCCTCCCTAGCAAAAAGTTTTTCCAAAAAGAGTATTACATGCTTGGACTCTATGCCACGAGTGATAGCAATCTCTGGCCACCTCGAAAAGAAGTCTATTAAAACTAAGACATACCATTCAGACCCCGCTGAGTATATAGGCCCAAGAATATCCCGGCCAACTTCTTCCCAAGGGCTATTTGGAAGTGTTCTGATAATCATGGGCTGAATTTTGGGCTTCGCCACCTTCTCACTCAAAGCACACTCCATGCAGTCCCTAACTTTCCTCTCAATTTCCAAATCCATGTTGGGCCACCAGTACGACATCCTCAAATTCTCTTTTGTCTTTGAAATGCCCATATGTCCACTATGGGCTAGTGAAATGAGCTCACTCCTAATAGATATTGGGGGAACCAACCTAGTACCTCTGACAAGTAAACAGTCATGTTCAGATAACTGGTCTTTAACATGCCAAAATTTCTCCCACAAGTCTCCATCTTTTGGCTTGACCTTCCATCCAACCTTGATCAATTTCAAAATCTCCATAAGAGCCAAATCTTCCTGTAAGGCCTCCAACCATTTACACTTATCAATGACACACTCACCAACTGAACAAACCATTTCATCCTCACCTTCCAAATCCTCCTCCAGATCTAAATCTTCCTGAGAGACAAGACGAGATAAGGCATCAGCTACCTTATTTTCAACACCTGGTAGATACTTAACCTCAAAATTATAATCCTGTAATCCTACAACCCATCTTGTAATCCTACTGGAAACAGCATCAAACCCTTTGGTTTTTAAGATTTCACATAACGGTTTGTGATCAGTTCTCACTTCAAAAGTACATCCCCACAAGAATTTTTTCAATTTCTTTACGGCCCAATATACTGCTAACGCTTCACATTCTACCACAGAATATCTTAGCTCTGGACCCCTCAAGCTTCTTGACAAAAACAAAATGACTACCTCACTCCCTTCACTCTTCTGTGTTAAAACTGCCCCTAATCCTTTTAAACTTGCATCTGTTATTAGAATAGATTTCTTCTCTGGGTCAAAACTATTCAATTTGGGGGCATTGTTCAATTTTCCCTTTAGGACAATGAATTCTTTTTCACATTCATCACTCCATACAAACTCAGTTCCTTTTTTTAACAACGATCTCATGCAAACACACAAAGAAGCAAAACCACAAATAAACGTGTTATAGTACTCCGCCATACCTAGAAAGCTAATCAATTCCTCTTTGTTCTTGGGAGAGGACATCTTCATCATGGTGTTAATCAGACCAGCTTTCGGTGAAATACCATCTCCCGAGATTGTGTGCCCAAGATAATCTATGGAGTTTTTCCTAAATGTACATTTTTCCAATTTTACTGTTAGACCAGATTCACACAAACATTGTAACACACCAACCAATCTTAGATCATGCTCCTCATCACAGCTCCCAAAAATCAGAATATCATCTTGGTACACTCTCACACCTTCCAAACCTTTTAAGACACCTTCCAAGGCTCTTTGAAAAACTGAGGCAGCTGACACCAGCCCAAATGGAAGCCTCACAAAGCGAAAAGTGCCAAATGGTGTTACAAAAGTGGTCAGATCTTTTGAGTCTTCATCTAGTCTTATTTGATGATAAGCGGATCTTAACTCCACCGTGCTAAAAACCTTCGCCCCTTTTAACAACATTAACATGTCTGTAATTTTAGGTAAAGGGTAGTGATCTACCACCACGCTCTTATTCAACTCTCTAAGGTCTATGCATAGACGAAGAGAGCCATCCGATTTCTTGGCGGCTACAATCGGAGCGACCCATTGGGTTGCTTCAACTTCTTCTATGATACCCTCCTTGACCAATTTCTCCAATTCTGCTTTAACTTGATCTCTAACAGTAATGGGGACACTACGTACTTTACAACAAACCGGTACAGCATCTTTCTTTAATTTAATGTGATGATCATAGTTCTTCAAACAACCCAATTTCTCTGTAAAGACAGTAGGGAAATTCTTTTTTAAGTTATCTGAGAAGGGCTCATCACAATCCTGGTTTGTATTGACAGAATTAGTGTTAACAAAGGGTAAATCCTTTAAGATGATGGGAGGAGAGGAATTTGGATCTAACATCACACCCACATCTTTTTGAACAAACCAACTCAAAATATTGTCTCCTTTTTGTGAGATATAGATTTTTGAGTCAGTGAGTCTCTCTTTGTAATTAATGTTTCCTCTGAAGTATCCTAAAATTTCTATGGGTTTCCTACCATATGCAAGTGGTTTTATATCCGGACGAAACATATTAATTTTACCTTGTAAATAATTGAGATAAAATTCCTTTGCCACAATGGTGATTTTTGCACCTGAATCGAACAATACTTTAACAGGATGACCATTGACTAAAATTTCATCAATAGGACAATTCTTTGGCTGAGGACCGAAAACTACTTGAACCAAAACATGACCATACTCAACATTCCCATCATAATCACTTGTGTCATCAAAATCATAATAAATCTCATTAACCTTGCCTTTGTATTCCTTTCCCTTGCAAACACTAGTAAAATGTCCCTTTCTTTTGCATTTGCCACAGGTAGCTTTCCATCCCGGGCATTGTCTATCATTTGCAAAATGTCCCATTTTGCCACATCTAAAACATTTCACTTGTGTAAAATCTAATTTCTTATCTGATTTAGCATTGAGAGGTTTGTTATTAGTTACATCTCTCATACTACCTCTGGTTAGCATTTTCTTTAGTAGCATTTGGGGTCTTTACAAGATTAACAGTGCTATTGGTTTTACTTTCACCATTCTTTTTTATGACATCTACACACTTAATAGAATGTTCAATCCTTTTTGCTATGGTAATCACATCATCTAAATCAGGTTCATCTTTTTGCCATAATTCCTCTCTAACACGCTCAATGCTACAACCTAGCATGAACTGATCCCTTATTCTTTCATCAGAAGAGGCAGCAAACTTACACGATGATGCCAATTTTCTTAGCGCAGTTATATAATTTTCTATGCTTTCTTCTTCATGTTGTAATCTGCGGCCAAAATGATACCTTTCTAAGATAGTAGAAACTTTCGGAAGATAGTGTTTATCTAACATAGCAATACAAATTTCATATTCATTAAGATTCCTATCTTGTATCTCTGGTAGATGATCAAATACCTCCTGGCCCTCTGTCCCTAAACAGTGTAATAACAGAGCTGTTTTCCTTTCCGCACTTAAGTTGGCCCCACAAACTTTTGCATATCTTTCAAATACTTTACACCACTTTTTCCATTTAATGGGAGGATCCCCAGGAGTTTGTAAGAAAAATGGAGGAGCAGTGACGTTCTGCATTATGTGTACTTGACCAATGCCACCCCAAATAAAAAAAGTGAAACTTTTTCAGGACTAATAACAATAAATTGCTACAGCACTTTTTAAAACCTGGAAATAAAATTTCTGTTATGAATACAGTTAGAACATTGAAAAGCAGTCTGAGTGTCTCTCTTTCCCTTTTTAAAAAAAAATAAACACAGTCTCATTGTCTCATTTCCTTTCTTTAAAAAAAAAAATAATGAATCATCCAGTTTAATACCTGTTGCTGCGCAATTTTTCTGTGAAGAAAACCACTTGGAACGTTTCAAAATGAAAATATTATAATCGTGGTGAATCTGCTGTTCTACAAATTAAATCCATGTTACTTGTGATGAATACGTAGTTTTCAATAAGAAAATGGCTGCCGCGTCATGGTAAACGTCATGACGCTCCTTCGTGATGACAACAGCTGAACTGTCCGACGTTAGTGAAGCTGCGCTGGAGCGCGAGAGAACGAGCGTTGTGCTCGAGTGATGGCAACAGCTGAAATGTCCGACGTTAGTGAAGCTGCGCTGGAGCGCGAGAGAACGAGCGTTGTGCTCGAGCGGTAAGCCTTTGAAAGATGCTGCCGATGCAATGGGATGTTGCCTGAAGCTATTCAAAAACAAATACACAGGTTGCCGATGCGCTGCAATGTACAAAGACACGGGCTGCCACAGCGATGCAATGCACAAACACACGGGCTGACACAGCGATGCGATGTGGCCTGAAACTGCCCGAAATGAAGCGCACAGGCAGATCAGGAACGCCAGAAAGGGCACAAAGCAAACGAGCGGTGTGCTGGCAATCGGCAGATTGAAAGCACCAGAAAGGCTAAAAATAAAACAAATGAGCGCTGCGTGTGCTATCAAACAGCGCTGTGCACAATGGAGAGTGCTAGTGAGGAAGTAGACTCTAGGTAAAAATCAATAAATAACGCTGTGCACACTGCAAAATGACAATGTAGTATTGTTAAAGATTGTCATAAGAAGCGCTTTCCACAAAACAGACAATGAGCACAAAAGTGCTTTTCATAAAGGGTCTCTCCAGGAAGTTGGTTTAAAGGAAATAAAAGTTCCTCAATCCATGAAAGGTTGAAAGTTTCAATAGAAAGTTGAAAATTAAAATTACCAAGGTCCAAGCTCAACTGCCTAGATACTCTAAACATCACAACTAGAGAATCTGTACAGAGCATTCTAATGCATGTGGCAACCTGGCAACAGGCTGCATAACCAAGATGCTCAAGATGCCACACGCCTCCCCCCGGATCACCGCCTTATACGCCTCCCAAAGGGTACTTCCCGATTCTTCTATCCTCACATTGGATTGAAAATACAGATCCGTGGCTTTGCCGATCTCTTTCTTAATGGCCGGGTCTTTTAAGTGCCATGCGTTTATGGGGGCTACTCTATCTATTTCTCCATGACCCGTTTCTATACGGATCCAGACTGGCGAGTGATCAGAGATTCCTCTACCTAGATGTCTCATCTCCCTGACTCCATCCGACTGTGATACAGGCACCAGGATATAGTCTATTCTAGAGAGTGAACCATGGGCGGCAGAGGAGTGAGTGGAGTGCACATCAAGTGGATTTTGCAGCCTCCATCCATCAATCAAACCAGACGTTTCCACAAAATCATTCAACCATCGGCAAGAAAGTGGCAACACCCGGGAAGGGAATCTATCCATTATAATAATAATAATAATAATAATAAAGAGCTTATAAAGCGCACAGTAACGCCATCCCGGCGTGTCCCCGCGCTGAGAAAGCTACTAACAACCACCATTACAGAGCCCCTAGCCCTACAAAGTATAGAGTAGAGTTTTGAGCCTAGCCCTAAACACCGTTTCACTACTCTCCAATTTCAAGGCAGGAGGAAGTTTGTTCCAGTGCTGAGCAGCTTGGAGCGAAAAAGATCATCCGCCCATTCTGGCCTTCCTTACCCTTGGGACTGTCAACAGCCCGGTGCCCTCCGACCGGAGGGCCCTTGGCGGTTCGTAGCGGCTGACTAAGTCCCTAAGATAGGCGGGCGACCTGCCCCAGACGATACTGTGACAGAAGAGGAGGCATTTGAACAGCACGCGTTTCTTCACTGGCAACCAGTGAAGCGCATCCAATGCCTGCTGAGAATTAGCTCTCTTAGGTCTCCTTAACACCAGTCAGGCGGCGGAATTCTGGATGACTTGCAGGCGGCCAAGGCTGCCCTCGTTGGACCCAAGGAACAGAATGTTTCCATAGTCCAACCGAGAGGTCACCAACGCCTGCGTCAGCGTCCTTCTGGCCTCTAGAGGTAGCAGGTCTAAAGTTTTGTTTAGGGTCTTCAGTACCCCAAAACACTTGCCCACAAGACGCCTTATATGGCCTTCACAGGAGAGGGTGGGGTTAATCCATACTCCCAGATTCTTAGCCTCCTCACAAGGTGTGGGAGTAGGGCCAAGGCACGAAGGCCACCACTCGGCTGACCAGCTTTTACTCTTTCCCCCCACTACCAGAACCTCTGTCTTGGAGCCATTGAGCTTTAGGCAGTGGGAGTCCATCCACTCAGCTAGCGCCTGCATACAGGACTTAAAGTTGGTGGAGGCATTGGTGGTGTTCTGCGATAGAGAGATCAGCAGCTGGGTGTCGTCGGCATAAGATACCAATTCCACCCCGAAAGCCTGTACCACCTTCGCCAGGGAGGCCATGTACAGATTAAAAAGAGTTGGGCTCAAAGCTGAGCCCTGAGGCACTCCCTGGTCTAGTGGCATTTCTACCGAACGACATGCCCCTTGTTGTACCTGGAAGCATCTTCCTGTGAGAAACGACTGCAGCCAGTACAGCGCGGGACCAGCGACCCCAGCCTCACTAAGACACTGTAGCAGGATGGAATGAGCTACAGTGTCAAAAGCTGCGCTGAGGTCGAGCATGATCAGGGCCATTGTGTGTCCTGCATCCGCTCCTGCTCTTAAAGTCTCAGTGGCACGTAGGAGAGCTGTCTCCGTCGAGAAGCCCGCTCTAAATCCTGATTGGGAGGGATGAAATAGGTTCCCTCTCTCCAGGTGCTCAGTGAGCTGTGCATTGACCACCTTCTCAGCCACTTTCGCCACATACGGCAGTAATGAAATGGGTCTGAGGTTTTCCAACACCTCAATGCTTACATTTGATTTTTTCTTTATTGGGAGTACTATAGCCTTCTTCCACTCCTCTGGAACTCGTTGAGTGGAGAAAGAGGTCTGTAAGACATGTCTTATGTGTGGTTCCAGTCCAGCAAGACCCTCCGCAATGACCCAAGGAGGGGCCGGGTCATTGGGGGAACTAGACTTCACGCTCCGACAGATCTTTATTAGCCTATCACCATTCATAACTGCATTGAAGTCACCCCCAACAATCAAAGTCCCAAGGGGCAAAGACAGAAAAATTCTAGACAGATCTCGGAAGGTTTCAGACCGGAGGGAGGGCGGGACATACACAGACAATATAGTCACCATTCTTCACTCCCACAACCCAGATATCCCAACATATCTGCCACGGCAATCTGTCCAAGTAGCTTGGATCGTCATTGGGAAGGAATTTCTTATCAATATCCCCACCCCTCTGGATCCTGCGGTGAATCCAGCATGCGCAACCATTTTATACCCTCCCCTATGCAACGCCATACAACGATTCCCAACAAGGTGCGTTTCCTGTAATAATACAATACCCGGTGCGTGTCTCCTAATCAGTTGGTTGACCATTCCTCGCTTTATCTTGTCACCCAGTCCATTAACGTTCCAACTGAGTGCGGTAATCCCCATACCCTGTTTAGCAGAAGTCATTTTGGTGGTAACCCTTATCTAAGTCTCTCGATGCTTGTAAAACACAACAAAAACAAACTTCAATCAATAACGGTGCAATCATTTTACGTGAAAGCAAATTTTCAAACCCCCCAAACATCCCATTTCTCCACCCCCCACCCTGCACCCCTGCCTGAAGCTTGCGCGCATCTCCAACTAGCAGTGTGCCTGTCGCCCCAAAACTACACTACAGCTAACTAAAGGTAGTAAATGGAGAAGGACCTCAAGCCGAACTCGCCCCCCGCGCCCCACGGCATTTCTTTTCAGATTAACCCCCATATAAAATTTTAACTAACATACAATATGGTATTTTATCATTGCACCACCCCACCTCCCACAAAATAGTATCCGGACAATTACTGCTCCTCCGATGCATCATTGTTTTGGTCCTCAGCTTCAGCAGCGCAAGTGTTGTCCAACCAGTCCGCTGCTACTTTAGGATTATCAAAGAACACAGCCCTGCAATTATGTTCCACTCGTAGCTGGGCTGGAAACATCTTGGCATACTTCATGCCTTTGTCCCGCAGCCTCCTCTTCACCGCAAGAAATCCCTGCCTCTGTTTCTGTACCATTTGAGTGAAGTCTGGATACAGGGACAGTGTCGCATTGTCAAATTTTAACGGGGGTCCAGAATGGGCCGTCTGCAATATCGCATCATGGTCTCGAAAGTTAAGAACCCTTGCGATCATAGGACGAGGGGGTGTCCCAACTCGGGGCCTGCTCCCCCGAACTCTATAGGCACGTTCAATCGTGAAAAAGTTACTGAGGCCTTTCGGCTGTAGATGTTTAAGTACAATGTTTTCGATGAACAGGTCCGGCGTTGGACCCTCTGACCGCTCAGGCACCCCCAATATGCGAATATTTTTGCGCCCTGCTCTACCTTCGAATTCATCCAGCTTCCGATCTGTCTGACCCCTCGACGTTTTGAGGTCACGCACCTCCTGTTGCAGTTGATGCACATCATCAACAAGGCTAGCAGTTTTGACCTCAATCGATTTCACCTTCTCACTCGCCTTATTGAGATCTGCTCTTATTAGCCCAACCTCGACGGTCACTGTGTCGATCTTATGGTCGAGGGCCTCCATTTTCTGACCCAGTGTCATCTGTACACCAGTGATGGCCACAATAAGATCTGATAAAGTGGGAGTCGCTGTCGAAGGGGCTCCCATCTCCACCTCCGCTTGCGATTTTTTGGAGTCTGCTGGTGATCCTTTAGGTTGGGTGTCGCGCTCCAGCGTGTTGGATTGCACGATTCTGGACGTTCTAGAGGAACGTGGCAGGGTCTTATCTTGATCCGATTTCGACGCCATCGGGACTCACACACTATATCGCCAACTCACACCAGTTTTTCATAGGCGATGTGCGTCGAGTCGATCGGCCAGGCCTTTGTCGAAATGTCCGATCGCCCGACACCGCTCCCACAGGCCATCGACCCAGCACTCCGACCAAAGTGACTCAAGCGGTTTGGATAGGTCTCATCTGCGAGTCTGTGGGCTCCGAGGAGTGGGAAGGGAAGACTCAGAACACCCCAGTGTCCGCCGCACCTCGACTCCGCCACTCATTACCGAGGGTCCGATTTCTGCTGTGCGTCTCGGTAGGCCTCACCTAGTACCTCTCACTATCTAGGGGCCACCACCGTGTGTCATACTGAAAGTTCTGACTACCGAGGCCATTTTTCAAAATTGAGTCGGAGGGCATCAGGAACTTCCGGTCCCTCGCAGCCTATGTTGTTGCATTCACCTTCCGGTTGGCCAAGAACCGCAGGTCACAGTCAGACCACGGGAGTAGGCCCCAACTTGTCCGTCGATATAACTTCGCCCCAGAACGTCGGAGGGGATTCGTTCGAAGCTCGGCAGAGATCACTTCTTTTCCAGCACCGGGGAGTGGGGTTCGGGAACAGGATAGTTCACAGGGTATGCCGGGGTCAGGGAGATCGGCGGAGTAGACTCTCTAAGCGGCAATCTTGGTCGCTGGTTAGGCTCCTCCTCGGTATTGTCTGTCTTTGAATGATGTGACTGCTGCATCAATGCTCTAGTTGCCCCTCTTGTGACCATACCAAAATGTAGTTGTCTTGATTCTTACTTGATGACTATCCTTTCTCTTCTTCTGTTTGTCCCTCGCCTGGAGCATAGCTTCTTTACCTTTTGATTAGATGACTTGTATTCTTCCACTGCTCGCATGCAGAGACTACTTTTTAGGTATTTTTCTCTAGTGGTATGCATACTATACTTCCATATAGGGGCCTACAGCCAGCCCTTTTAATCCATTGTTCTGTTATTGTGTCATTCACATTTTTCTTCTGCACAGCACACAACATGGGGCAGTGGGGCAGTCCACTGCAGGGATTAGCTAACTTCATTATGAGCGACAGCCTTCTGCCCTTTTACAAGGAGCAGATGCACACACAAAGTTGCTCCCATAAGTGATTAGTACTACTATGGCAATGTGTGCTTTGAGATTAAAAAGTACTTTGGCTTTTAACCAATTTTTCTGTTTAGTTACTGAAGGCCAGGCAGCTTCTCCAACAATAAAGGTTTTAAAAAACCATGACAAAACAAAACAAGTATTGACAAAAGCAACAAGCAAGCAGCCAAGGCCAGATCTACTGGCTTTGCCAATCCTGGTTTCTTTTACTTTTTGCACTTCATGGGTGTGCAGGTGTTTTCTTTCTTCTCCCTCGTGTGCTGTTTCTCCTAAAATATCCTCCAACCCTCTGCACTCTAGGTGTTACAATCCCCTCCCCAGCTTGTCTGTTGCTCCTCGCCACCGCTTAAAGTCTGGCTTTTGCTTTTATTTTTTTTACATGTTTTTTTTTTTTTACAATTGTCCTCATCCCTTCTCAAGCTCTTTCATTCCTCCCCTGCACCCACTCTTCACACAACCTCATATTTGTTGCTCCCCACCTCACTCATCATAGTCTTTGCTTTTTTCAAACATTGTCTTTCTCTTTCCGCCTCATGTTCCCATCAGCCCAATCTCATGGACCCCCCTGCTTGGTTGCCTTCAACCTCATTTTCAGCTTTCAGTCTTGTTTCTTAATTTTTTTTTTTTTGGAGGGCCTCATAGATGACATTTTAGACAACTCCTTTCCCTGAAATACACTGTTGTGCATTCTTTTTTTTTTTTATTTACCACTCCAAGATTGGCGGCCACCACCACCTTGGAATGATAAGTTAAAAAACGATATATATTATGACACATAACTGCGCATTCTTGGTGATGCATGTGTACATATACATTATCACGCTGCAGCATTTTTTGCCGATAAGTAAGCATTGTTTTTGTTTGTTTTACTAGAGTTCAGAAAAACATTAGTGGCCAAGCCAAAAGTCTAGTAATGCCATAAAATGGCTTTTACAAAGCTTGTTTTCACTGCTAAAGCCAAGAATGGCACAAATTACCTCATTGTCTGCCCATGTGTGAACAATGGCAAGGTGCACAGGACATAGATCTGCTATTGGGAGTTGTCTTGTACATAGTGGCCTATATGTAGTCCTGGATGGACATGGGTCTATCCCATTTCAGGAGGGTGCCGACAGATGAGGGTGAAGGCTTGTCTATCAAGATTCTTCTGTGCTGAACCACAAGCAAAGCAAAGCAAATGTGCACAATTTGCAAAACAATCTAAATGCTACAATTCACAGAGTGCTGCTTCTGGTGTGGGAGGGATATAGGGCGAGGAGGGGCAGAGAAAAGGTAGGTAGTGTTGCAGGGATTCTGCTGGTAAAGCCCATCTGCACCTTGGGATGACAGGAAATCAGAATGTAGGAATCAAGCCATTCTACAATGTCAGTATCTGTCGGCCCAAATCCTGGATAGCTCACAGTGCCTCACCTGAATTCCTAACCTTTCCAGAGTAGTAGGTGATTTTAGCAACCTAGAACATGACCCTCTAGTCCCCAAGGGAGCCGTGGAAACAAATCCTCATCTTTTATCACTCACTCATGCATGCTTGTAGCAAACCTACGAAAAACACAAATAAAGTTTACAATGCAAATGTGCTGCGATTAATAGACAGATGAAACTAAACAAAGTGATTAGAATAACTATCAGGCTGTATAAAAGAGACATCACCATCATGGCAAGTTATCTATTTGTCTAGGCCTATTCTTATTGTGTGGGCACAGGAATATATACATGATCTCGAGGATTGGCATCAGACCCCATACATGTATGTGGTTAGGTGGTCCGCATCATGAGTGTAAAGCCTGCATTTCAGGCTCTGAGTGCGTTAATTCCAGGACAGGTCTCTGCCGGAATTCTCCTCTCTGGCCCCCAAGGGGACGAGACACAGTTTATATAGTAAGAATTACTGAGTTGGAAAGCTGCGCTGTGCGACCATGTTATGTCTCCATTATGGCGGAGGAGCATCACCCTCTGGCTGACAGTCAGCAGAGGCCACCAACAAAAATAAAATGATAATAAAACATTTTTATTAACATTTTCTTTGTTGCCCTACAGGCTTGGCTCGAGGGAGCGACGGGCGATTCATCCTGATGCTGCAGCTGCAGCACCAGGGAGTGTCGGGGAGTGTTCAGCACTGCAAAGTAGGCATGATGGTTTGGCTGGCCCTCTGGGGCTGACCAAACCGACATGCGCACTTAGCCTTTCTCCACCTAGCTGTGTTGTACAGCTGGGTGGTTAAACCAACACAGGCTCCCAGGCCAAGTCTAAGCGCCAAAGCGAGGCGCTCAGACCAATCTCAGCACTGCTCATATGCTGGGAATGCTTTTCCCGGATGTGAGCAGTGCTGGGATTGGGAGCTGGTAGCCTGTGCAATGTGCAGCAGTTCCTGGATGTCAAAGAGGCGAGGTTCGGGAGGAGGCGACGGCCGTTGGAGCAGGTAAGTGTAATTTTAATATTTATATATTTTGCATCCCGCCCCACCACTTCACAATACCAGCGACCGTTACTGGTTAGGAGTTTTTGCTGAAATGAGCAAAGAAAACAGCAGACTATGTTGTTATGTATTCCAGGCAACCTTGAACATAATGTACAGACAGATTTCCAAGAAAAATTACTGAATAACAAACAACATGTACAGCGTATTCCTAAAATAATGTAATGAAAACAAATGTATTGTGTGGCTGTGCAGAGCAAAGTCAACCGAAACCATCTAATATACAAAACTAAGGGAGAAACAAAGTGATCCCAGAAGGGAAATCACTACAGTAATATCCTTTGTTAACAATTTGCAAAATCCATCTGTCTGAGGAAGTGCTGAATCGTACCTCCTACTGGGTTGTTATGCACCACTGAAGGCAAACAAAAGCAGTTTGTTTGCTGGCTTAGCAAGGGAAGAGGAATTAGAGAACTGGTGCCCCTGCTGACTTGCACACCGTCTACCAGTGCCACATCTGTGTCCGTGAAATGACTGGGTTGTTTGACGCATCACTGGCCTGGAAGGCTATCTCTGCCTGTATGCAAGCCCTTTGGAAAAGCCCCTGAATTTGCGGTGGTTCTTTGGGAGGGGTCAAAAGCATTCCAACGGGGAGTTCACCTTCTCCTCAATGAGATGAGACCCATCAAAGGGCATATCTATAAACCAAGCCTGTACATCGCTGAAAAAAGAGGACCTGTTCCAGACACGGCTACAAATGACAACAGTGGTACCGACTGCCATGCCAATGCAGTCTGTGGTATCAAAATTGATGCAATTAACAAACTTGGCCAAGTACTGCATGTCATGGATTGTCTGAGCCGGAGACGCCTAAGATCGTCCTGGACCATCTGAAAGATCTTGCTGGCCATGCCCCAAAGGGCATATGTGAGTCAGCCTAATAGGCAGACTGTGTTAACGGATTGCAGCGCCAAGCTGACAGAGGAAAACACACCTTTCTTTTTTGGATTCTCGATCAGGTGGATTCGTTGAAAATGAGTTAGGGTTCACTTTGCTGGTTGAGACCTGTAAAATGAGACTTTCCACAGTAGGGTGTTTGGTGGAAAAATCCAGATCAACAGGCACCGGCCTATCATGTCTGGCGACCTGCTGACTGACACACCAGCAAGAACAAAGTTTCAACCAAGTAGCCATCAAAGTACCTGTCACGGCATCATTAAATGGGATCAAGGGCACAGATGTTGCTGGTATAGACTGTAGAATTTCCATCAAAACATTTGTTTTACTCTCAATGGAGGTCAGTGTAATTCCAGTACCTCAGCTGCCCGCTGAGCCACCACTGCAAATTGAGCACTCTCTTCCATTTGCATCCCATGTGGCAAGTCAAGCAGTGCCTAAAGGGAGGTATCAGGACCCTCTGGTGTTTTGTAAATATAGGTATGAGGCTTCACCAGTTTAATGAGGGAAGACAACCCAAACCACTCACTATCTCATCACCAATATATTGAGGAGTACCCAATATATTGTTCTCGCACAGAAGTGGAGTAAACGGTACTAGAGCCACTTTTTTTTTTTAAAGACCTTTATTGTACAGTTCTGAAATAACACAGCATTAAGCCTACAACCCCAGGGGCCGGCCGCGTGAAGTACAATTCCTGTTCAATACTGTCAGATGAACACTGCCCTTCAGCCGACATCCCTGGGGTCTGGCGGCGTGGTAGAGTAAAGTGTGTACTTATCATGCAGTACATGTTCCGGATAACCTATAGGTCTATGTTTTCTTTTTTGTCATATAAACATTTTTCATGGAATAAACAAAAACTAACAGAGAACACATAGTGTAGCTGACACATTAAATAGGGCACAGCACCTATCCAGTGCAGCAGGTGACACCCAGCTCCTGTGGGTGAACAGAAGTCTCTTATATCATCCAGTTTAGCATATAACATACATTGGAGTGGGTATCCCAATCTGAGTGCATCATTGGTTTTAGGCGAGCAGGCTTCATACTCCCTACCTGACTGTGTTGTGTGTCTTGGCAGTGGTTTGAGACTCTGGTTCTATCTACCCCTCCTCATCCTGTCTCACTCTTCATCAACGTCTTCGTCAGATTCTGATTGTTCGTCCTCCTGTAGTAGCTCGCAGATCTCCCCCCTAAATACATTCCATTGGGTCCATATCTTGTTCCATCTGCGTGGGCTCGCCCTTGCTGTATAGACCGACCTTTCTGTAATCATCACCCTATCCATATTCGTACACCACTGTGCTAACGTGGGGGCAACTGCTGCGACCCATTTTTGAGCTATGTCTCTTTTCGCTATTACCATGCCTATCGTTGACCAAGTTTGACCATGTCTAGTGAGATCATTCGGTTCCCATATATTCAACAGGCATTTACGTAGCTCAGGGACAAGGGACAGCTCCATTGTTTGTAATATGGTGCGCATTATTTGTCTCCAATACTCTATTATACGAGGACATTCCCATATGGTATGCATAAACGTTCCTTCCTCCCCACACCCTCGCAGACAGTAGGGGTGTTGCGCCCGCCGTATTTTGTGTAGAGTCGTTCGCGTGTAGTATACCCTGTGTAGGATCTTAAGCTGCACTAGACGGAACTTAGCAGATATGCCCACCTCCTTCGGTGATGCCAGTGACTCGTTCCATTCCGAATCGTCCATGTCTCCTACTTCTGCTACCCATTTCTCTCTCAGTTTTAATGTAGGGTCTGGTAGGTTGTTGATCAATTTACGATATGTGAGTGATGTAGCTCGTTGTTGCATGTAATCCGTGAGGAGGCGGTCTTCTAGGGGGATGCCTCCGGGACCTCTGAGTCAGGTGGTATGGCTGTAAGCAGTGCATGCCTGATCTGCACATATCTGTACGATTCAGTCACTCCTAACTCGTATTGCAGTCGCAGCTGAGTAAAGGGGATCACTGTTCCCTTGTCCCATAAGTCTCCCACCATTGATATAACGATGTTGTCCCATTGTGTGAAACCCTTACTGTGCCTCAATCGCCCCAAGACCCTGGTGTCCCACAGTGGGGTAAGCTTGGTGATTCGTCCTTTCCAACCTAGTTTAGCCTGTGCTGTATACCACAGTATGGTAGTAAGTTTTTGTGGGTCCCAGCATCCTGTTTGCGAGGCTTTAGTCGTAAAGGGGAGCTAACATACTGTTGGTGCCCAACTGCGCCCTGTCGGCCTTGTATACTGGGTCATCCAGGGGAGCGTGAAGCCATTGGTTGATGGTTTTTAATTGTGCCGCCCAATAATACAATTGTAGGTTCAGCAATGCAATCCAATACCAACTCCTGTTCATTTTAGCTTGCGCTATACGTGCTGGGTGATTGCTCCATAGCAGGTTGGACACCAACGCTGATACTTGCCTGAAGTATCTGGGTGGTATCGGATAAGGGGTATTATCTAGGACATAGAGAAATCTCGGCAGCGACATTATTTTGTAGAGTGCCGCTCTGCCCAATAGTGTCAAAGGTAGTGTCGCCCAGTATTTAACATCGTGTTTCAACCGTTCTAACGGTGGTTTCAGATTCTTGTCAAAGAATTCCACTGGGTCCCCGGTGACGTGTATGCCAAGGTACTTAAAAGAAGACCCCGCTAGTCGGCAAGGGCAGTTGGTACCAAGAACGGGGGGTGGTCCCTGCAACACATACAGTTCAGATTTTGCCCAGTTTATGGTGTAGCCCGAGGTTTTCCCCTGTGTGTCACAAAGAGACAGGAGTTCCGGTATGCCACGGTTCGGGTCTGTCAGGTATACTAGCATGTCATCTGCGTAGAGTGAGAGACGATCCTCCCATCCCTCCGCCCAAGTAATCCCCTGCAATAGGGGGGTCGAGCGTATCAGTGTCGCCAAGGGTTCCAAGGCTATCGCAAAGAGTAGCGGTGATAAGGGGCAACCTTGACGAGTGCCTCGCGCCAGGGGAAACGTATGGGAAATATGGCCATTCGCCACGACCTGGGCAACGAGATTGGTGTACAGCAGTCGAACCCATGCTATAATAGAGCCACTTTTGATATCTGCAAATCTGTGGTGGTACAGGGTTAAAATCAGGGTGCATCACAAACAGTTGCACTTTTGTAATTTCGTAGCATGACATCAGTCAAGTTCAAGCTGAAGTCGGTTTGGAGTCTGACATGGGCTTCAGCACTGGATCATCCATTGGCGTGGAGTTGGTATAGGCCCAGAAACAGGTCCGAATAGTATACGTGGCACTGGGGAGGGACCTAGCTGTGGTAACCCAATAGGAGGCTTGTGTAGTTCTAAGCCAGTGGGAACGCAAAGCACACTGAACACGGCCTTTTTGAAGGCACTGATCTGCTGTGGGGTGGATGATGGACCAGAAAACTTAGGGCACATTGAGACCAATTCAGGAATCTGCCATGTGGCCAGAGACTATGATGGAGTGAGACTGACATCTTGACACCCTTGCGCCTTCTCTGTAGTAGCAAGATGAGGTCAAAACCCAGTGGTTCTTATGAAACTTTAGGGGCCCCCTGCAAGAGATGGCAAGGGGGCCCCTGGCAATACCCATACACTTGATCTGACAAGCTGAGGGGCCCCCTTTTATGTATAGAAGACTGGAGTCCCACCTGCACCACAGTGGATGCACGGTGTACGTTAAACCCTGTCAAGACCCCCTTAGCTCATTAATGCTTGGACTTACTAGAACGCTGAGCAGGAAATTGTGTGGTCGAAGGAATGGTCATTTGATCTGGCCTGATACTAGGAATTGGAGCTGGAGAAGGATCACAACTTCTTGTATTCAGTGATATAATTTTCGCTTCCAGGTTTCAAATCGCCTTCGGCTGCTTCAGGGCGCAATTATTGGTATTTAAAAGTTTTATATAGTGCCCGAATGCCCAAAGGCATCTTGGCGCTGGTGCCTGCTAGAGAAACATAAACACTGAGGCATGAGCATATATAGGAGCATACGAATATATGATGATACAACGAATTCCGTTGCAACGCATGCCTTTACCACGCATGCGTTACAACGGAATTCGTTTAGCACGCATAAACCTTTCACCGACTATGTGCGTGGTGACGTCATACGTCGTTTTAAAAAAACGGCATTTTTTTACCGATTTCTCTTAATCGACTCTGAAGCCGACGTGACTTATGGTGAGTTGTTTTATTTGGGGGGGGAGACCCCCCCAAGCCCCCTCTTTTTTTTTTTTTTTACTTTTACCACATATGCCTTTACTACAAACATCGTAGTAAAGGCATGCGTGGTAAAGGCATTAGTTGTAACCACGCATGCGTTGTACTGCATGCGTGGTTAAAGATTTTGTGGAAACTGCTTCGTTGTAAAAGCCGTTTCCCGGAGCGAACCACTGGGGGCGAGAAAACAGCCAAGTCTTAAGATGTTTCCTAAAGCTAAACAGGTTACCTTGACCTTTCAGATGTGCCGGTAGATTGTTCAAAAGATGACACATGATGTGGACAGTGTACATTGTATGTTCCAGATTGCTGACACATAGCATTAAACTAGAGGTAGAAATGCTCAGCAAATGAACATCTGAAATAGACAGAGAACAGGCGTACACAGTATGAGATTTGAAAGAATCGGTGTTTACAAATAGGGTAAATAAAACATGAACCACCCTGCATACATCAATCATGTACATAAACAATAAACACACAATATTTTTGGGGAACCAAAGATCAAGGTATGTAAAGTTCAGTCTCTTTAAATGTAATGCTTGGCATTCCTGCCTCTAGTTTAGTTCTATTTTTCACCATTCTGGGACATACAATCTACATTTACTTTTTGATTGGCAATTTCCAAATGATCCCCTTCTTGGAAAATTACCTGTACCTACGTTGATTCCCAAGCTCTCAAGGGGTTGTTTGGTCGTCCACCTTTTTTGATGCATCAATGAATCTGTGCATGGGGCGTGGCTTAGCACGCGAAGCAAATGGTCGCCTGCGGGTAGAGCTCCGTGCCGAGTTCCCCTTCCCGGCGCTGTTATCCGGGACAGTTCTGCCCTAAAACTGCCGAAAACCACCGGCGAGTGCCCCACTAGTTCCGACGCGGCGCCTGTCCAACTTTGGCGCGGATCGGACTTGTGAGACCGCACCGGGAGGTGCCGGCCGCCCGCGGCCGCGAACGTTGCCACCAGCCCGGGCGCGGACCCAGGAAACACCGGGGATCCGGCAGACGCGGTAGGCCCGAAAACGGAGCCGACACCAAATAACAGCGGACCACACACCGATGCACCGGAGGCCGCCCATCCCCCATGCACATACTAGGGCGGATCGGCGGGAGTGCCCTGGAACTGGCGGTGGCCGCTGGGCCTGGACGCGTCTCCCCTGCGACGAGAGCTACACGGACCCAAACGCACAGCGGTGCGGAGAGGTGAGCGGCTGGGCCTCGGACACCCGGGGAGCTGGAGGTCAGAGGAGGTTGGGGCACGCCACTCGGCACTCACCGGTGGCCACGTGAACCACGACGCATGACACACGGGACCCCGGTCACAGGCGGCACCCACTGGCTCCACAACGCAGTACGGCCTGCAACCCACCGGCGCTACCCCGGGCACACACTGAGGGAATAGCGACGCCCTGATGCGCTGAACCCGGCCTGCGGGAACGACGACCTGCACAGCCCGCGACCCGAGTGAAGCTGGACGCCGAGCGGCTGCCACACGAGCGGAGCCAGTCACCACGCCGGCGCAGCACACAGCCCACAGGGGTCCACACAGAACCTGAGCCCCTTGCCACAAACAAGCTCGTGACTCACAGGGGGCACAACGTGGAACCGCGCCGTACGCCCGGCGACGCCCAGACATACCACGCTGCACCGAGGAGCGAGGCGCCCAACGATTGTCTACCCTCCCAGGAGCGAACGAGTGCCACGCAATCACCATACAAGCTGAGTCCACCGACACCAGTTACCGAGTCCCCACCGGCGTCCGACGACCCTCAACCACCCACCCGCCATTGGCCAGGCTGGACAGGACCAAGCCGGGACAAGGAAAGCGGACTCCCAATCGGACGCCGATGTCTGGCGGGACCAGGGCGCGGACCGGCACTGGGGGCGCGAGGTCTAAAGGCGAAATGAACAAAACCGGCAAAACTGCGGACCAGGATCAAACGGCAGCGAAACTCGACACCATGCTGGCAGCCATGGAGCGACTGGAAGAATCAATTCAACTCACACGCACCTCCCTGGCCACTAAGATCGACAGTGTGGCCATAGACCTCACGCATCTCCGCGCGGACCACAAAAAGCTTGCTGACCGCACCTCGACGCTGGAGGGAACCGTGAAAGAGCTCCAACCCCAAGCCAGTCAGACACATACCCACATACAGGACTTGCTGAACCGAGTGGAGTTCCTCGAAGACCGGGCCGAGGATGCAGAAGGCAGGGCGCGGAGGAACAATATACGCCTGGTCGGCGTTCCGGAGAAATGGGAAGGGAGAAAGCCGGAGGAACACATGGAAAAATGGCTGACATCCATCCTGCCGGAGGGCTCACTCTCGCCTCAATTCGTGGTGGAGCGCACCCACAGGGTTCCGACCACACCCCTGGCAACAGGCTCCAACCCAAGACCCATGCTCCTCCGTATCCTGAATTACAGAGACCGGGACTCCATACTGAGAGAAACGCGCAAACTAGAAGAGGTGAGAATCGAAAACACCAAAGTAATGTTCTTCCCGGACTACACTATACAAGTACAGAGGCAGAGACAATCCTTTCTAGCGGCGAAGAAACGCCTGCGCCAGCAGGGCCTACAGTACTCCTTACTATTCCCCGCGAAACTCAGAGTGATTGCCGGAGAGAAAACCCATTTCTTTACAGACCCAGATGAAGTGGAAGCATGGCTGGACAGTGGCACAGACACAGCCCCCAGGACACCGGCAGCCCACTCAAATGGACGCCAATCTGGCGGGAATAGGAGACGACGGCGCCCGAAGCAGCGGACGCAGGGGCGCACGGACGGGCCAAGAAAAATGTCTCCCCCTGCTGACGCCACGCAGCAAGAAAAACAAGAAGCCCTCCGACTTGTGCGGGAACTCAGCCACTCCCCAGTGCCCAGCGAACCAACTGGCAGCGGCACACAAGACCTCCCAAGCGACGACGAAGCAATTTACGGAATGTCGGACTCTCCTGTGACAGATCCTGGACCGGATGTCACCCCCCAAACATCGGAATACATCGGCTAGCTGTCTCCCAGACCATATCCACCAAGGCTCCCACAAGAGCACTCGAAGGGCCATCCGCGAGGAGATCGCGGACCCAGACTGAATACACCTGGCCTGACGAGACCCCCTGGAAAGCTGAGAGATACGATTTGCCCTGGTGATGACCCAACAGACGCTGAGCGGCCGGCCCCCCACTCCTGTGGCCAGCCATCCCGCTGCACACTAATCAAGACACGTAATGTATGGCATTAAATGTTGGTTTTGCACCTATAACTTTTAAGATTGAGGCTGACTTGGGCCTCCACATACCCACCGGGAAGGGGAGCAACCCCTATACGATGACTCTACAAACACTTAACCAGCTGCTGCTGCTAGCACTGCACGGCCGCCCCCAGAACTGAACTAAACTTTGTTACTCTCCTTGAGAGCATGGACGGGAGCACGTTTGCCCACCGACCTTTTGGTATTTCGCATGTTTGCGATGTTCATTGGCTAACTGTTCTATTGGCCGAGTTAACTGCCTGTTTTCCCCCTTCACAATACTGCAATGGCGTGCGGGCCAATCAATATTCCTTACGAACAGCGGGCGGGCGGAGGGTGGGACGGGGAGGCCGCTCTGGGGAGACCGTCAATACAATGCAATGTCTGTAATCAACATATGCACATGGAATGTGAGAGGGATGCACACACCGTCCAGACGGTATCAAATATTCTCATACCTCAAACGCCACAACGTACATATTGCTCTCTTACAAGAGACGCACCACTGTGCAAAGGAAGTCACTACCTTACGCCGCAGATGGCGTGGCCACCTATATGCTACACACCACTCTTCCTACGCTAAGGGGGCGCTGGTATGGATACGCCCGGGCACCCCATGGATAATGCAGGACACCTTGGTAGACCCCGGGGGGAGACATGTAGCGGCCAGGGGCAAGATAGACGGGAACCCGATAGTACTAGCCTCGATATATGCACCCAACACGGGGATACAGGATTTCCTAACACAACTGTCCAACACCCTGGCGCCATGGCATGGCATACAGTGGGTACTGGGCGGGGACTATAACTGCACGCTGGACCCTTCCCTAGACCGCTCCCGTCCTCCACTCCCTAATTCCCCAGCTCATCACGCAGCGCGAGCCCTCCTAGATTGGTCTGTGCAATGGGACCTACAAGACGCATGGCGCAGCCACAACCCAGACGCCAGGGCCTACTCCTTCCACTCAGGGGCACACAACCTGCACGTACGCCTAGATAGGTACATGGTATCTAAAGACCTACTGCCGGCGATAAGAGACACGCAATACATGGGCCGCACGCATTCGGACCATAATCCACACCTCATGACACTCGCCTGGGAACAGCCGAGACCGCCAATCCCCACCTGGTGACTACAACCAGACCTCTTGCTCGACGGCACATTTAGAACCTCGATAGGGGCACAAACAGCACAGCACTTCGAAGATAACAACAACACTGCCTCCACACCCCAGCTAGAGTGGGACGCGTTCAAAGTGGTCCTGAGGGGGCTATGCCTCGGCACCCGAGCACACACCCGCCGACAGCTGGAAGCAGACCTGAAACGGCTAGAGAGGGAATTGCTGCACAAAGAACAAGAGGCGACGGGAGGGGACGATACAGAGCTGCTTGAGGCTAGGACGGAACACGACAGACGATAGGCAGACTAAAACAAGTCAATTTCACTGCACACTCGGCACGCACACACCGCTACGGCGACAAACCGGGCAAACTACTGGCCTGGCTGATAAGGCGAGAAGACCGCTCCGCCCCAGTAACGGCCATAAGCCCTACTGCAGACACCGTGGTATACACCCAGGCGGGCATACATGCAGCCTTCGTGGCACATTACAAGACACTATACCAGTCACAAATGGCCAACCCGCAACCAGACATCCAGGCATACCTAGAGGAACTCACACTTCCCACCCCGACTGACAACCAACGAGATGAACTCGGAGCACCGTTGGTAGCGGAGGAATTACGTGAGGCCATATTTGCCCTTTCTAACGGGAAGACCCCTGGCCCGGACGGACTGCCTGCAGAATACTACAAAGCATATTCTGACATCCTCATTCCCGAACTGCTCAGAACATATTCGGCAGCTCTAGACGACTCATCCTTACCAGCATCCATGAACGAAGCAATACTGGTATCGCTTCTCAAACCAAACAGGGAAGGGACGCTCCTTGGGTCATATAGACCGTTAGCCCTGCTCAACACGGACTACAAAATCCTGGCATCAACATTGGCTCGTAGACTAGCGGCCCTGGTACCGGCTCTGGTGCACAAGGACCAGAACGGGTTTGTCCCAACGAGATGCACCTCCCAGAATATTCGGAGGCTGTTCCGGGTGCAGGAATACGCAGCCCAGACGTGGCCAAGATCGGGTTGCCTGGTGCTGGACCTGGAGAAGGCGTTCGACTCTGTCGAATGGCCCTATTTATCGGCAGTGCTACGTAAGTTTGACCTGGGAGATGACTTTATAGAACTGGTGGGCCTGCTATATGGGAAGCCTGAGGTGAGAGTACGCACTGGGACGCTGATCTCAGAGTCCATAAATGTCAGAAGGGGTACCAGACAAGGTTGCCCACTTTCCCCATTACTATTTTCCCTGGCGATCGAACCACTGGCTGAACGGCTGCGCGCCAGCGGAGCACGATGGGGCATCCCGCTAGCAGACGGCACGCATGTCGTGTCACTATACGCAGACGACTTACTCCTGTATATTAAAGACCTTGATAATGTGCCGCCGGAACTGTCGGACATATTCCGCACGTTCGAATTGATGTCAGGCCTCAAAGTTAACTGGGCCAAGTCGGGGGCATATTCGTTCACCCCCGACGCTCCGGACCCGGTACTCCACATCAATAATGAACGACTGCCATGGTACCAAACCACATTCAAATACCTGGGCATTCATATATATAGGACGCCCCCGGACATTCTGGACGGCAACCTGACACGGGCCATAACGTCTGTTCGAACGCAGGTCGCCTTCTGGAAAACTCTTCCCATCAATGTGCCAAGCAGGGTAACCTTAACGAAAATGATAATACTCCCCAGGCTCCTGTATTACTTTGCCAACCTCCCACTCTATATCCCTGTCCGCATATTCAGGGAGCTGGAGTCCATGCTCAGAGATCTGATCTGGAACACGGGCAGGCCAAGAGTAGCACTGACGAAACTCTACAACCCGGTCACTGAAGGCGGCACAGCGGTCCCGAACCTAGAGCTCTATTATCTAGCAGCACAGGTGCAATGGGCGGTAGCCTGGATTTCAGGCAGGAATCTCGAAGACACGGCTACGGCCACAGACATCCTTTCCCCACTGCAGATACATACCCTATTCCACCCACTGACGAGCCCTAGGAAACACTCGCAACTACATGTAGCTGTGGCCGCGAAATGTTATGACAGATGCTTACGCCTCACTAGAACCACCATACCATACGCGCCAGCGTTGCCACTCCTGGGCACCCCCAAGGCCACGTCAGTCGTGACAGAGGCGGCACTGGTACAGTGGACACGCGCAGGCATAGAAACAATGACAGATTTGTACGCGGATGGCGCGTTACTTTCCTTCGAGGCACTGACTGCTGCCACGGGACTGCCCGCGGGACAATTCCTGCAACATGCCTCAATACTGCGGACACTCACGCAGAAATGGGGGAACATCGCTGACGAACCGCCCACACACCAGCTAGTGCAGTGCATGCACGTGATGGGCAACGGCACGCATGTGGTGCACTGGCTGACACAGGCGCTACTCTCGCATACTCAACACGCATTGCAACCTCTCCGGGACAAATGGGCGGTGGACAGAGGGAAGGCATGGACTGACAAGGAATGGGCGGCGATACTCTCGGGCCCCCGCAACATTCCCCGTAATGCACGCTTCAAACAGATCCAATTTTATGTCCTACACCGCGCATATCTATCCCCGGACAAGATAAACTCGTATTTCCCGGGCACGGGAGCCAAATGCCCGAGATGTGACTCGGAGGGAGCAGATCTACTCCACATGCTGTGGCAATGTCCCCAGCTTCAGGCATACTGGCACTCGATACTAACGCTACTGAAGCGATGCACGGCGATGCCGATTCCATTCTCGTGGGAGGCGTGCCTCCTGGGCCTCTTCCATAGGACCAAACTAAACAGGGTGCCTTCCCGCTTCTGGGATCTTGGCCTCATCACGGCCAAAAGACTCATCACAAAGCATTGGAAGCGGGCGGCACCACCAGCGGCGGAACACTGGCGCGCTTCGCTGGATAACTGGGCGAAAGCGGAAAGCATATCATTACATAATGAGGAGATGTCGGGATTGCGTAAATACCCCATAGCGGCGCTCTGGGACGATATGATCCGCTCCTTCCACAATGGATCCCAGACACCAGACACTCCTGAGAGACTGACACCCCTGATGGGGAACATAGCGATGACCAGCATACCCCAGGCGCCGCAGACGACAGACATAACGCCCATACACCTGACCCCTAGGCACCCCCTTTTCTCCCCCCCCCCGGCCCCGCTGACACGCCATGATCGCTGCCACCCTCCTGCATCACCAGCATAGCTCCCAAACATGCAAGAACAGACACGAATCTGCTGCAGCACCACTACCGGGCCCTCCCCCCCTCTCTCCCCGCCCCCCCCCCCCTACCGTAGGCCCCACCAACTGTTGCACCGCACACCGCACGACCCCAAGTTTGCTACCCCTTTCCCGTTACGCTTTTATTGAAGTTGCTTGATAGGCAGGATACATTAACTAAGACAGCATGATCACGCACTGTTTGAACGTTGACTTTCTCAGCGAAATGCTGTGATATACTCTGCGATCTAATCCATGATCTATGTATGCATTTCTTTGACTATTGAATCTTCATACTTCGAGACTCTGTATGGCATATGCTTGTATTTTTTTTCTCCTTTGCACCGAATAAAAGATATATTTAAAATCAAAAAAAAAAATCAATGAATCTGTGCATTGTTTATACATGAATTGTCCCATTCTATTTAGACGGAAATGGAACTAGGAGCTCTGGATGTTCTGGAAAAACCATATTAAAAAACACACTACAATGGTAGGCAAGTAGATGAGGGATGTACTGAGGAAAACAGTATACACCTAACAAACACAATAATAGCTGAAAATAGAGAACTTCATGGCAAAGGGTCAAACAAAGTATACCATGGGAGCAGACACAGCCTAGATTATCAGTTAAGGCTTTATTATAAAGATATAACCTAAAACGGTACCGCTGGAGCATTGCTGAGGCAAATAAGTCTATCTTGCTATCCCGGACCTGAAAAACAACTGCCTATGACTTTACCAGAGAGAATAGCAGAGATAGTAAATGACTTAAAGACTCTGGTGTAGCAAGCTGGCTCTCTAGACAGTGTACCAAAATGAGGTGCACTGTGCAGAGTCCAGGTATCCCTTGTTAGTGGATAGGTTGCTTGCTTTAACTATCCCAAGGTGCTCTGTTTGTGGTAGTGTCATCAAGCAGCTCGGCTTATAGTCCCCGCACCAAAGGCGTACCTCGTGCGGGCCAATCACCGATGTCTGCTTCTCGCAGCCCTGGCATGGCTTGAATCCTGTTATTTTTATTGGGTACATCATTCCTTGGCACATTGAGAAAAGGTTTTGGAGTTCAGTTCAGCATCCTATTCGGAAGGCACAGAAAGAAACGGACTGATGCTGAGGAGGGACATTCGTTCTTCATCTTCACAAGAGTTCAGACCCAAGAATCTACAATAAATCAAACAGGAACTTAAAAAAGCACCATGTAGGCTGCTTTAGGTACATACATTCAGAAGGGATGTAAAGCAAGTTTCTTACAACCCTTAAGGACAGCCCCATATTACACTACAACCCATCCATGCTGCCACAATAACTTGCTTTGGTCCTGCATCAATACATTGGTACCTTGTTGTCGAGAACAATCCAATTCAATCCTTCCAGATGCCTACACAGTACACACTGAGATATGCATTTGTAGTGAGGTGGGGAAGAGTGAGGGCAGCGATGCAGGAAGTTGTGAAAACCAGGTAGGATGGGGCAGGCAAGTAAGGTGTTGACAAGGAGGAGTGAGGGATCTAAAACGAACAGGTCTAAGGACAAGGAACAGGGCAGTCTCTAAACCAGTGACACATGACACAGCGGTGACTGAATCTGAAGTCGAGAAAACAATGGTGCAAAAAGGTAAGGCAGTTGCACTGGGGTAACGGGGCCATATACCCAAGTCCTATCAACCCGCAGACTTTGAAACAGATAAAAATCACCCTTAAACTCCAGATTTCCAAGCGTCAATGCTTTCTCCATAAAAAGACCCCGCCTCACCGTAGCTGGCATGCATTTGTTATTTATTTATTTTATTTTATTTACGCGTTTTTATATAGCGCGGACTTTACCCGAAGGTGTCAGAGCGCTTCACAATAGGAACAGAACTGATACATGAGAACATTACAAGTGAACAAATTACAAAAGCAAACGTTACAAACATGACGCAAAAGTGAGAATCTTGAGCAAACAAAATACAAGAGGTAGCAAATGGTGCATTACAAAGTCTGAATTGTAGTAGAAATGTTTCTCCGGTGGGTGCACTGCTCCTGCAAGGGTCTCTACCATGCTGCGATTTTTGTTCCCAAAAAGGCAATAAATAATAATTTAGTTAATATTTTTATGTGATTGCTTTCAAGAATGCTGGCTCTGCATTCAGCTCAGAATAACAGAAAATGCCACCCCTGTAGGCAATCTCGGGGAGAGACGAATTAAAGGTTTCTTTATGCATATTTTTATTAACTAAATTGTTGATGCATAACCTTTTTCTTTGCAGAATAAATTAGATATGGGTGCACGGAGATGGGCTTGGATAGAACATTTCTTGTTTACAGGTTACAGCCTGCTCTTTTAGAAAGGCGCGGAAATTAGAATAGTTGTGGTAACGGTTGAGCGACTGTATTTGCTGATTCACAGCCATGTATCAAAACCATGATGCTCTTGTTTAGGATAGTATATGATTCTCTCAGGGCACAATTCTCTCTTGTACATTGGAATGTGTTGGTGAAGTGAAGCACACAGAGTGTGGCGAGAAGGATGGACTAGGATAGGGGCATGGAAAACCGTGCAAGACGTCGGCTTTAACACAGTCCCTACCAAAGATTCACTGCTTCTGATCCAGTGCTGGATGGAAAACGTTTACTCTAGAGTCCCAGAAGATGGGCCTATCAGAAAGGGGGTGGAGTCATGAGGTGTGCTATCATAAGGAGTGGAGTCAATGGCTGATCATATATGTGACATTTCACGCAAACTCTGCTCCCAAATTGGACACAACTGAAAAATGTAGTTGCAGATCTGCTCTGGTTATCTTAACTGCCTCAAACAGACTGCATTTTAAGATAGCTGAGGTGGCTAGGCAGTGCTTAAAGAAGGCTAAAAAGTGTTGGGTTCCATCAGGGTTTCTGCCTAAGAAGAGTAACTATGAGTAGTTTATAAAAAGGGTTTCCTCTGCAACTAAGGGTATGTCCTTATATATGTGGCCTAAAATACTGGATTTCTCCTTGTCCTTCACACCAACCTGCTTCTGGACTCCTGCTCCTCATCCTCCTCCTCCTCCTCCAGTCCTCCTCTTACTTCTGTTCTTGTCCTTCTCTTCTTCATATTCCCAGTCCTTCCTAAGGTCCTCCATCTCCTCATCTTGGATTTGTTCCAGGTCTTCCTCATATGCTTATTCCTCCTCTAGACCCTGGTTATGTTGCTCCTGTTCTGATCATGATGCTCCTGGCACTGGCTCTTTTGGTCCTCCAGATTCTTTGCGTCTGGTCCTCTTGGTACTAGTCATCTGCATCCTCCTGATCCTTCTGTATCTGGTGTAGGCCCCGTCTCTTCTCAGTCTTTTGGTGTGCATCTTCATCCTTATTTTCCTTCTGGTACTTACCGCAGTGCACGACCTGGTCCTCCTCCTTCTGATATTATTTTTCATACTTCTGGTCCTATAATGGTCCTCTTGTTCCTGGTCCACCAGCTCCTGATCGTCCTGGTCTTCTTGGGTCCGGCTCTTGTGGCCTTTGTCCTCCTTCAGAACTTGGTCCATGTCTTTTCTGACTTCAAACAAAGGCTCTCGACATCTCACACACTTCTAGTATTCAATACATGCGGCCCCCTATTCTATATTTCGGGCAGGAAAGGTTCTAGTGTTTAACTAGGAACATTCCCAGTATTTGTGTTACATTCTAAAAGGCAGGTCCTGTGCCTACGGATAACAGAAAAATCCACAAGTGAAAAGATATGTGGAAATATCTATAAAAATATATGAAGTGCCTCATGTGAGCAACCCAGAGGAGCGCTTGGCAGGTTCTTACAAATTTGCTCACTTTCTTGTCATTTATATCTTTCCTATATATGAAGGAGCCAGCACCCGAACAAGTTCAGAAGAATGTGTGTGTGTTTCCTATGTAACCCTAAAGTGTGTAGCACACATCTAAAAAAAAAAAATCCCTGGAGTACCCATAAAGGGAGGACAAAATTCTTCCTTCCAGGAAAAGATTATAAAATGAGTTGTGAATAGCAATTAGCAAGCATCTTCATTTGTTTTTGCCCGCACTCATGATTAAAGTCAACATATCATGAGTTATATCATTTTAAGCGATCAACAAGTTTCATTGCCACCTTTCACTTGCTACCAAGTTCTTCAGGGCATGGAGACCGCCCATCATCCATTTGTGCACCGGATCATATGGCTACTGGGTGAATGTTTACCAGTAGGCCACACGGAAGGAGCAGGAAAGGCGTTTGTCAAACGCTAGGTCACCGCCGGTATCGGTGCTGGTGTAAACAAACAATCCTCCTTTTCTTCCTGAACCTGCTCCTGGACTTCATTGCCCTGATTCTCTCTGCTACTTGGTCGTCCTTATAATGGTTCTCCTAGTCCCTGTGGTCCTTTCGGTCCTCCATCTCCTGGACTTGGTCTTTCTGGTTGTGGTCATTCAGGTCCTGGTCCTAATCTGATTCTTGCTGGCACCATTTGTCCCTGCCAGGCCTGGTTATGTTCCTACTTTTCTTGTTCCACCTGGTCCTCCTAATCCTCCTGTCTTCCAGGTGCTGCTTCCCATAGTCATGGTGCCCTTGGTCCTAATCTTCCTGGTCAAACTTCCCCTGGTCTTCGCTGTCCTGGCCCCCGGATTCTTTTCCTTTTAGTCCTGATCCTTTTGGCTCTTCAGGTCGTTTTGACCTTCATGGACATGCTCCTGTCTCACCTCTTGGTCCTTGTACTATTGGTTTTGGTCCTTCCTCTTGGCCACTGAACAAATGCAGGGCCCACCTATTGAAAACAATGAAGCATCTGCTGCAGGGATCTATGTTTATCCAGCAGGTTTCAGGAGATAGCCTTGGAAAGTTAACTCTGGTGGTAACTACCCTTACTAGAGAAAGGCGTGCACATTTCTGGTCATCGGCTAGAAGCATTATAAAATATCATAGATGGTTAATATGCTTGTTTTAAAGCGTAACGGGCGGGACACAGATCTGTATACAATAGAGGAGAGTCCAGTAAGTGAATGCATTTATTTATGTAAATAAAGAGCTAGGCAGTGACAGCACAAGGGAGTTATGGGGATGATCAACAAGGATGTGTGCATCAAGTGGCGAGTTTCCCACATTATATTTCATATTTGTAATCAATTTGTTACAATACTAATTAATAAGACAGGATCTCCAAATACTAACATTTAGCATAGTGCAAACAATCTCATCCATATTGGGCATATCAAATCCAGCCTTTATTATTTCTCCCTTTGATGGGCTGCTTCTTGTGCGTGAATTGATGCTTGAAGCTATGTGTACCGGAAGTCTTGTTGCCCGTTTCTTGGCCAACTCCTGCCTTACTTCTGCCAGAACCTGAATCTTGTTCCAGGGCAGTTCGTGTTGCAGAGATACTCATGTTGCCTGCAAGTGTTGAGGTAGTATAGCTCAGTGAGTTATGCACTTGCATCAAAAAGCTGCATGTAATGTGCAAGGCGTACGTTTAGAACGATGCCGTTTTTTGTCAATCTGTTGTTATGCTAAGGTTATTAACATGATTTAATGTAGGTAGTTATAAACACTGAAATCATACAGGCACACCGTACACTCTTAGATTCCATGCAAAGACCTATACTAATTTCACACTGGTCCTAAAAATTAAATTAAAAAACTGATTCTAAATATCTTACCGATGACAAGAGACAAGCTCCGGGTCTTTGCACTGATGAGTGCCTGGGTTGGTCGTGACAGTGTTGGGTTCCAGCTGTGATCCTTTGACCTACAGCTGCTCCCAGCTCTGTCGGACAAGGGAACTGCTGGCTGATCTTCAAGTGTGCCAGGTCCTGTTGTAAAGTAACGTTTTAGACTTCTCCCTCGCTCCCTACAGGCACCGCAGCACGTGTCTCAGGGTTTGCACACCGCACCAGGAGATAGCATCATTCACTGGGGCTGGATCTCACTCAAAGATAATACTGGATCCAAGATCCAGATGGATCTCCCTATATTCCAGCTGATCCAAACAATTTCAATGTAGTGCTTAACCTGCTGCAGCACACTTGTCTCACTTTGGGTATTTTAAGCTGTGAGCAGAGGGCCTGTGTGACCTCTGAGGCTCTAAAGCGGATTACCTTCAGGTTGCAGGAAAGAGGAAATTGAGGCAGGAACCGTCTTCAAATGCTAAGGCCACTGACATCAAGCAGCCCGGGGCAGACAGGATTTCCTTGCGTGGATATAGTCTGTGTGAACCAGGGATGTTTGGACCACAGCGCTGGGGCAGAACACTGACACGTTAACTCTATGCCACATGCGGTCCATAGCTCAACCTCTCAGTCTCATTTTACGTCACTAGTGAGCACTCAGCAGCCTGTACATTTGGTTCCTGCATGAACAGCTTCCCCCTTCTCCTCCGCGCAGACCCCAATCTACCAGTGTTCAAGAAGAACCATAAGACCTGACTCTTCGACTAATCCATCTCAGCAGTAGAATCCTCCCAGCCCCCAGTGCCTGGATACCCTCAGAGGTGATAAGCAGCGCTCTACAAACCCTAATTGATTGATTAGATAGCTTGCTCCTACTTTTTCAGATATTTTTATCAATGCAGCAAGGATTAAAGCGGGCCAGAAACTCAACAGGCTTGAAATTGTTGTCTGAATTAAGGCTCTTCTCTTTGTCCTCATCCATGGGCAGAATTTCCCTATTCTCATGAAATGATTTGCCTCAAGCCCAGGGCAAATTGCTGTGCAGTTGAATCCTAGCACCCTTGGTGAGTTGGATGATGGTTAGTCAAGTGTCCAGGTTGGCCCATGTGTAAGTGGTCGTAGGGCACACAGATGGATGCAGTAACGCTCCTCACAAGGTACTGTCTAACTTCACAAATCGACAGTGTGAAGTAGTCTACAAACATTCTCAAGAACTGGGAAAAAGCAAAGGATTTTCCACCGAAGTGAAGAAAATGTGTACTAAAGACAAATGAAAGACAACAAACATTTCTGAAATATATACTGGGGCCTATCTTCAGGCTGTGCAAGGAAACCAATATCTCTAATCAAATGTACGCTATATGGAGGATCGATGTAAAAACCTATACTAATAATGGCCATTTATATATCTAAGTTAGACACACAGCTTCTTTTGAGCCCCTGAAAATAGGAGTTATTAGGTGCCTGACTCACCAGCACTCTTTTTACTGCCTTCACAAAAAAGAAAGATTGTGTTATCCCCACAAGAAATCAGACATAAGCCTGGCACATCTCATTCAGGTCTTTGCAGTGACCATTCCTACAAGTTTTGGAACCCACAACCTACACGTTGCACCTGGATTTTTGCAAAGAACATAAGACCCCACTGAGTTTTATTACTGATATTCAAACCTGTGCCCTCAGCAGACAAATTGTCCACCTGATCTAACTTTCTGGTATGTGTAGCTGACCCTTGCTGGATAGACACAAACCTATGCAGGAGGCATCTTAATTCATTGATCCACAGTACCAGTTGGTACACTTGGCCAGCAGACATATCTGTCAAGAAAGCTCATTGAGTTAATGTTCCTACTGTGGAATACCACAGGGCAACCTAAATGTCAGAGTTGTGGATCTTGTTGCAACCAAAGACCAGGCAGAGTTGTGTGGAAAGACTCTGGTCTACCGAGTCAGATGGTTTGCCACCCTTGCCAACTTACTTGGCACTTGTGGCAAGAGGGTAGTGTAGCGGGAACAGTCAAGTGGGAAGGGGGGAAAGATTGTCTTTTTTAACACAAAAGGAGTGTAAAATGCCACTCAGATCTCTTTGTCCGGGCAGCATTTTACAGTCACTGAAATATATTGGACAGAAGGGATAAGATCACAGCTGTACATCTTGTCGCATTTTAACGAATACAGAGTGTAAGGCTAGGTCTGACTAGAATTTTACATTCTTTACTAAAATAGAAATCTGATTATTTCATTTTCCTATTTATTCATTTATTAGCAGTTTCCTATTGCACGGAGCTGTCCAAGGGGTACAAAGCACTTCACATTTTTGTATACAATTACATGTTCTGCCCAGAACATGTAAAATGTATACAAAAAAATTGAACGTTACTGCTGGAAGTAACACGTCACAAATAACCCCTTCCGTGCTCATGACGAGCGCAGCTCGTCATGAGGCACGGTTGCGCTCTGCTCATGACGAGCTGAGCTCGTCATGACACGCGCGGCGCTCACACGCGGGGCTAATTCCCCTGCGGTGCTGAGCGTTCCAACAAACGGGCGTGGTCATGACGAGCTCAGCTCGTCATGAGCACAGCGCCACTGTGCAGCGTGACAAGCTGAGCACGTCACGAGCACGGTGGCCCTCGCGCCCTCCTCCCCCCCCCAGGACCACGGGGGAATTAGCCACGCGGTGAAGGTGATAAAGAATACAAATCAAGAATAATTGACAAAGAACAATAATGAACAAAGAAACTTGAAAAATTTCCAGAGTGAACTTTATTGAACATTCAATACAGAGTGCAATTTGGAGATGTTTCCCATGGGGACAGTGCTATTTACCGCAATTTATCTTCATCCTCATACTCAGGAGGATACACCAAACAGCACCAACGAAAATATTAAACTCATGACAACTCAGGTGACGGACATCATAACCCAGGTGTGCGAAGGTCCTATTCCCATTTGGATAAACAACACTATGCAACACCCATGATTTTGATGCTGCCCAATATTTGCAAAATCAGGTAAACCTGGGGAAGCTCCAAAAACGGATGGCTCCCCAGCGTAGGCGTAACAATGAGAATTCCAAGTGTGATGCATTTACAGCTCACATTGAAAGAGGAAAACACCTCTCGGGTTTGTTTTCTTGAAGGAAGGTGCCCCTTCCTGTACAAAAACAATCTTGTCTCAGGGGCGTAACACAGGCCCACGCAGCCCCAACGTTTCGGGGGGGGCGAGCTCCAGGGGCCCCCCTCGGCACACAGTACATTCGGTGAGAGTAGGGTCCGTCTGGGACATAGTTTTAGAGCTACGCTTGGCCCCTCGCCTCATAAATTAAATGGTGCTGGAAGTTACTCCTGAGGTGGGCGGGGCCGCAGTGGGAGCACTTGAAAGTTACCAAATTTGTTACTTTAATTTGAGCGGCAGCCAGTACAGTGCGTCATTATGCCGCTGCCCTGTGACGAGACCTGGTTGGAAACGAGAGGTGGTATTATAGTGTGATCACAGAGTCGAGGCTGCTGTGTGGCTCACGGAGGTATTCGTAGTTTTCAAACTTTACAGCCTGACAGACACTGAGCCTGTAGCTCTGCTGTCTGCTCTCCAGGCTGAGAGTGGTGACTGCTGCAGAGGATTAGGTAGGCTCCGTTCAGCTGACTGTTGATTTATTTATTGAAAACACTGACAAGAATTTAAATATAATTTCAGGCCCTCAGTGCTGCTCTGCTGTAGAAGAGATCATGCTCACTCTGACACCCGGCAGGAGGTGTTAAAGTACTGCTATGCCCTTGCTGCTTCACCAGCCCTGCCCCCCCAGGCAGAGATTCCCGTGTTCTGGACGGGCGTGTGATGCAAAGCATTCTTCACCTGCCCTGGCTCCATGTGTGTTCCAGGAATGGTCTGGGCTGTACTATCTTGGAAAAGCCTAGCAGACCAGAGCCTGTGACTTGTCGATGACCTGAACTAGCAGCTGCAAATGAGGATTCTGCAGACTGCCAACTCTTTCATGCATCACTGAGCCCCCAAAGTCAAGAGAGGCCCAGTGACTGCTGCTATCAGAGCAACGCAGCACCAGTTCAGGGGATTGGGAATTAAGCAGAACCCCTTAGTCCAGAAAGTTGGTTAGTGGCCTGTTCAGAAGAGGCCCTCCGTGCTTATAGAGTGATGTCTGAAGTTGGAGGAGTGACGTATACCTATGAAATGGTGCAGTCGGTACTTTGAATGAAAAGATACAAAAAGTGCTGGTACTTATTAGTCACAGTACCAATTCGCTCCTCCAAAGTGTTGCTGTTCTCCCATTAAATGTATTACAAACTGCTGAAAAGTGCAGAGGCTCTCCCTTTTAAATGCTAGTATATGAGAGTGAAGGTGAAGAAGGATGTGGTATTGCTTTTTGCTTTGGCACCTGCTGAGGAGGACTGGCCTGCCATTTCTGGTGCTTTACAGCAGTTTTGATATAATCTTGAAGTTTCTTATTGCTCAAATGGGTATCATTTCTGAAATGTATTTATCTCCCTCGTCTCCGTTGCTTGATTTTTGCTTGCAGGAAAGTATCACTCATAGTCGTTGAATGTCACTCATAATTACACTGCAATTCTGAAAATGTCACCCATGAGTAATCTGAAACCATGGCAGCTGTGCATAAACTGAATATAGACAGCAATGCGTTCTAGTGGTCCTGATCACTACTATTTTCTTTCGTTGCCACTTTCTTTTGTGCTATCACCTATTAGTAGAACCAACGTATTCCTTCTTTATAGATGTCTTTCTGAAGTCTGCTTACATTGAAGTAAAAATACGTTTTTTGTGTGTTTTTTTATAACAAAATTCTGAGTTGTGCCTGAGGACCTCTGTTTTCCCTGGCTGTATATCTGTAATTAATCACATGTTATTGTGAATGTGAGTCTTGTTTAGTTTGCTCCTGCTTGCACGTTTGGGCACTTAATATTGGTAACCTGTAGACATCATGCGAGATGGCCATGTCATTTTCGCAGTCTGAGTCAACATAGGTGCAGTCTAGAAATGCTGACCTAAGGAGAATTCTTGTGGGTCCATAACCTGCTGTTTTTGCTATTTGCTAATTCTACTACAAAACTATGGGCAACAGTTGCCCTTATCTTGAAAATCATCTTTTATAGCCACAAAGAGTTGAATTCCAATACCTGTCTTTCACGTCAGGGAACTATGTGCGCTTACCTAAAAAGGGCCCTGTTGGTTAGTTTTTATTGTTTTACGTGATGAGGAAAAACTAAAGACATATTTTATGGAAGGCCATGAAAAAATGATTGAAGTGCTTAATCAGTGGTACTTCCCATGGCTTAGGTGTTGTATTGCACATATGCACCAAGGTAGAAAGAAAAGTGACATTTATGGTGGCAAAGACCAAGTGGGTCGTGTTTACCATTGATCAGGGCCTGGCGGTCAGGATATACTCTTCTTGCTAATGGCTGACCGCACAGTGTTCAGGGCTATGACATAGAACACTCTAGAGTTCACTCCTACAGCAGATGCCAATACTGTTGACATTTGAAAAATAGAGAGAATAATGTAAATACAAATTTGAAAATAACATGACTTTGCAATAAGTAAAGTAACTCTTGGGCATATTAAATGGTTTGATTATCTCACATATGTTTATTGTCAAATTATTCTGGGGGAGAATAACTTTGTAAAACCTTGCACAATATGAAGACTGCATGCAAGTAAAAGACTTGCCTCCGTTCTAAGGTCATCTCCCTCTAATCCCAGTACTGGTTCTGGATGTAAATTAGAGCACTGATTATGATGAACACATGTTCCATGGCAATGACACATCTCTGATGGACACTTCTTCCCATGGATGTGTTTTGATTATCTGTAGGTACCAGACTGGATCCACATACTCTTTACAAAGCAGTAGCTTTCCGTTGCTGCCAGATGGTGCGGTGTGTCTTCAGACGTGACAACACTCGGCCGTATAATGATCCGTGGTGCGCCTCATATCTGTTTCTTTCTGGCACCCTGTTCTTGCAGTTAAAAACCCGCTTGCAAGGAGTAGAACCAAATGTATCTGTTGTATTGTATTGAAGGATGTATATTGTGCTTACTACCCGTATATATGGCTCTGAAGCACTTACCTTCATGGACAGCAAGCTATGCCATAAAGGTTGTGTGGCTGAAAGGGTGTTGTTTGGCACAACCCAGGCCTGAAATCTTAGAGGTCTAGGTGTTGTCAGCTGAGCATGAATCCATCTTATTCTGCTAATTTGCAATTGGTCAAGCCAGACACACCATCCCAGGAACTCTGTAAATTTTGGGGCCTGAACATCAACATCAAAAGTGCCTGGCTGCACAAGGTGACTGACTCCCATTCAGCCCCTCAACCCTGCCTGAAGGCAAGAGGTTGACAGGAGCTGGGAGTTATGCTGTGCTAATGAAGTGGAAAGAAGCCTCCAGGGCCACTTGTGAGCACTGCGCAGGAATTAATGGACTCTCCACGTAGAATGGGGATGATACTTTGCAATGCTATATCTTTGTAGTGACGGATCAAGTGTTTGTTGTTTTGTTCCTACTTTAATCCTAACATACTTTCTGATGTTATTAAATAGTTTTGGGATCATTTACTGAGAGGTTTCTTGATTCTGCTGATAGTACTAGTCGACACCAAACATTTTCCAAAGTAGCCTTCCAACTCAAATCTGTACTATTAAGGGACAAAGCTATCTCAGAGAAACAGTGTTTGCCTGACTATGGGCTAATTTTGAATTGTGGCTGGAGAATTTGCCCCACCAAACGGCTGGCTTCCTAGCCATCTTATACAGGGTTAAAGTTCTTTGATATACTCTTTTTTTTCCTTTATGTCATTATGAGTCCTGGGTTTAACACAGTTTACACAAAACAGACTGTTAAAAGTTAACAACCAATGACTCTGTCGTTGTGTTGTTTTTTTGTATAGTAAAAATGTTTTTTGAAGACTCAATAAGGTGCAGAAAAATATAATTAACAGCGGAGCAAACGTCTCTCACACTTATAAAAGTAAAGACCTGGCTCGTGAAGTCAGCACCTGGGAGCCTTAGCCATTCCCTGGTGGAAGGGCCTGGAAAAAGAAGTTCACCTAACAATCCTTGAAGTCTTCTTGCTCCAAGAACAAAGGAACACACAGGGGTCCAAAGGGAAGAGTGAGGTGTACCAAACTTTGCAGCAAAGCATCATCAGAAGTGAGGAGAGATGACCAAAGAGCAGAACATGGAAAGGTCATGGCTCTAGGAACTGGCAAGCAAATGAGCTTGGTTCAATTGAGGCAATAAGCCCATAGCAAAGAACATACAATTATAGATAAACGCCCTCCTTTCCGCATTCAGGTATGAGTGCTCCACTTTGCGGAAATGTAATCTTCTCCCACTTCACAGCAACATTTCATGGCTCGCCTCGCCGTCCAAGTCAGCCATAGCTTAGAGTGTACGAAAACCGCAAGTGAAGGGACTGCATTGTGTTTGCCGAAGCATTTAGAAATTCCAGGGTTCCTGCAGGAAGTATGGTGTCACAAGAAGAGACAAGGTAACCAGGCGCTACTGGAATGAGGTCATGTCTGGCTCCAAGGGCAGAGACCAAGCAGCAGCGACCGTAAAGGAGAAGGCAGCAGAAGCACCAGTCCAGTGCCGTAACATAGACGTCCTTAGCACCTGTGGTGTGGGGGGGCAAGCTCTAAGAGCCCGCTCAGCACAATACTCTAACTGGAGAGCTCCTGATTGAGTTTGGAGGGGCCCCCTCCACGTATCTTGCAGGGGGGGGCCCCTCTAGTTTCGTTACGCCACTGTCTTGTCTATGTTGGTGCTAGGCTGCAATTTATGAGCCAGCGCAAAGGAAAAGGACATTAATGAACCGTATTTCATAAATACAGTGCATCCCAGCCCTTTCACATTGGCATAGGGCAGCGCAGCAAGAAAACTTGTGATGCTGCCCTACACTAATTCCTCATAAATGAGGCCCTTTGTTTTTAGCTACACCTTTGACTACACCTCCACGTTCACTGTCCTTTGCTGTGCTAAACACTGTTTAGTAATATTTCCCCACCGTAAAAATTATTTGCTGTGGGAATTGAGGGCGTTTATGGTTGTCGATAGTTGTCTAGGATGAGGAGTACCAGGTTATAGAAATTTTCGTCAGAAGGGGGTCCTTACACCTAAAAACGTTGAAACATGTCCTGTTAATTCACAGATTTGTGAAACCACTGAGGTCTTGCAAACACAACTGAAAAGTAAAGGTACACAGTTGGATGAGGGAACTCCATTGTGGATCCTAAAATCTGTATGCAGAATCTGCTGCTCTTTGACTTACCAAAACATTATGTTGTGGCTCCCATTACTCAGCACAGTACACCAACCCCTGCGTTAGGAAAAATAAAAAAGGAAAAGGGCATCAGCGGACAAGGAGAATCTACCCGAAGTGCCCCCCCCCCCCAGGAAACATGGGTGGGAAGGGACTCCCCCTCGCCCCCACGGCAAGAAAGAAATCTTTTTTTTTAACTATTATCACAGTATTCAAAAATCCTTTGCTGCATTTGTGAGTCCACATGGGGGATGGCTGCACATATTTGGCAGGGAGCAGGGTATGCCCACAGTCCCCCATTGAACATGGATGGTTGGACATAGAACCTGGCCAGAGGCCAAGACCTGTGGGCAGCAAATCCCAACTTCCCAGTAGGACATCGGTGGAGCTTTGGGTGCAATCAACTCTTGGATATGATTAAAGAAAATCACTGATGACACAAAAGTGAAGTTGTAACGTTATGGTTTTGGTTTACTTTGGTTATAACACCTCAGAAATTCACCTAAAATCACAGTTAAAGTGCAGGCTTGTTTACAAATTAAAACCCCAAATCCACTGAAATTTGCAAGTTATGGTTAGGAACATAATCCATAACTATAAGCCATGCAAAATATAACTTTCACACCAGGTGCAATGCTTATGACTTCACAATATTTATACCATTAAATAGCAACACCTAACAAGGGAATGTAACTATACCACACATAATCAAACCAATCAATGTTACTTTATCCATAGTGCTCTCTAAGTTATAAGGGTAGTGTGATATGTAATTTCGTCTATAAAATGATTCATAACAAATGTAATTGGCCTGTTTAATGGAGGGAAAGGGATCTGAAGTGCAAGCTTCACACACACACAAACTGTCAGACCGAAATGAAGCTTATCCAGCGCCAATTCAACACCTAACTTGTTGGTGTCATCACAAACACGGTTTCTAGTCTGAGGCTTCAACCCCATAAGTCATTGCTTCCAGGGGTGTCAGTCGAATAAGCACATTAATAGGAAACTAAGACAGCCAGAAAGAGAATATGTTAGACTGATCCATGACACCCCTGAGCTAATTTTTGATGACGTAGTGAGGTGGTCATCCTAATTGCACTGGAGAGCTTCACATTAAATGGGAGGGTGGCAGAGAACACAAGAACATGTACATTAAGGGCCTCGTTATACACTCCGCGGTATGCAAAATGTGGCCATTACAGCCAAATAGAGATTAAAAGACCAGCAGCCATTCTGCAACTCAGGAGTATTTCGACTGGATACGTCACTGTGTTTAAGTCTCCGAGTGAAATTCCAATGAAAATCTGAATTACTGGCAGAATAGGGACAAGAAGTGCTGGTTCGATTGGTATTTCCTCATTTCTCAGATGTCCCTCAGGGTTACACAAAACATCCAGTACTTCTGACCTCGAGGTCTCAAGGAGGGATTTATATTTGTGAATCATACCATCAAATATATTTACAAATTCAAGAGAGGCATATTTTGAGAAGTAAAATGTGGGGTATTATGGGATACCCGCTTTTTCCAAAGCATTTCATTCTGAGAGATAAACATCCACTATTGAGCAATATGAATTATTTCGCTAATAATTGTGGCTCAGGGGATATTGTAGAAGAACAGAATGCTCCATATTACCAAAACTAGGTTATAATTTAGGGCAAGTATTAATTCAACACATTTTGCTTCATGTGTGGCCAAAGGGGCACCCTCCTCCTGAGGTGCCAGAGTTGAACTCTAGGGCAGAGAGCATTTTAAAATCGAAGACACTGTCCCAAAAGTTTCACTCTGAAATAATGAGGTTCTAAGGAGCCATGATATAGAGCATAACAGCTCCCTTTACAAGCCGACATTATAATGCATTACCAGAGGCATATGAATAGTGTGCCAGAAGTCCTACATCACCTATAGCTGCCATATGGCCCCTCACGCAAACACACAGAGTATCGTGCCCACTCCAGCTCCCGAACTATTTCACCTTCTCACTACACTCAGACTTGCACCTTCCCCCGCTGCCACACGCACACTCACCCACATGACTAGTGCTGAGCCTGCCGCACTTGAGTTGGATCAGATGGCACCAGCACAGAAACAGACTGGCAGTGCTAAGGTTGGAGGGAGGAAAGGAGGCAAGTGCCTACCGTGGGAAAATACGTGCTCCAGAGGCAGGTGCCAAGCCGCCATCCAAGAGAAAAGGTTCATGAAAAAATAAATCCCAGCTTCATCTCCTGACCCGGGCTGCAGCGCCATCTACTGGCGGAAGGGCTGCTAGTTGCCAGTCTGTTTCCGACTTGCACTAAAATGCGTTTTGCCCCTTGAAAGTGTAGAACCTGTGATAAACAACCTTGAGTGTCCCTTCCTTGTGACGAGCTTCGGGAACACACTTGAACTGTTTTGAAATGCAAACAATTCAGTGACAAAATTAGTGACCCGGTGTGTGTAGCAGGACTTGGCGGTGAGTTTTATAACTTAAAATGCAGTCGTACAAGGCCCATAAATCTCCTGGTTTACTGGGTGCCAGACAAGGGCCACCTTGGGGGATTCACAGCAGATAACACGTGACGCTGTGGCTATGGGTGCTGCCCCTGGAACTGGAGAACCAGGTTCGAATCTCGGCGTCTGTTCAACTTCCTTCGATTCTGGACAAATCACTAAGTCTCCTTGTGCCTTTAAAAACAAGTGAATATGACCCTGTGCAATGTAACGGTCGCCCATGTAAAGCGCTCTGGTACATTCGGGTCGAGTTCCCACTATATAAAACTGCAACAAAAAAAAAGTAAAAGTGGACATCGGTTTCACTTACCCCCTCCCTAGTGTGGAGTGCGAGGGCAGGGCCTCGCACGTGTATACTCGGCGGACAAAGTAATACACAGGCATGCAAATTAGTGGTATGCCGGAAAGACCCCAAGCGGTCTTCCGCTTGTTTATTATATACCCCAGAGCGAGCCCGCCCCGGGGGTGTGGGGATGCATGTATAAGTTGATACAAAGTATGTGTGAAGCCGGGTGGCTCTCTACATCCCTCCTTCAATTTAGTTTGTCCCTAGGGTTACTCTCTCACTATGGTGAGGTCCAGGCAAAGTCTCTTAGTCTCTGGCTCGGACCTGGATTGGGCCTTAGATGGTATCGGCGGCTTCTGCATGCGGGGGAGCCGGTAACCCCAGCAGGGGTCACCTCGCCACTTCGCGCTGGAGACGGGGGGCCTGCCAGGGTGTTTTGGGATGTGTCAGCTTGGCTGTCTCCTTCGTCAGGCCCTGGTCGGCTCGGTCGCGGGGCTGAGGCCTCAGCCCATGGTCCTTCTTCGTCCTGATTGTCTGCCTCTTCAGATGATCCTTCGATGATGTCTGCGGGAACGCCAGCCGGCCCTCCCGCCTTCTTGAAACAGGATATGTTTCGGGTGACTGTCTGACGGCCTCGGCGTGCCGTCACCATGGTTCCTTGGATTTTCTCCATTGTCCATCTCTCAGGCTCATAAGGAGTCCGGAATTTCCACCCCGGATGACGGTCCTGGACCACCACGGTGTCTCCTTCTCTTATGCCCGGTTGTTGGGCATGCCGAGCCGCACTCGCCTTTCGGTTGGTTGTTAGCCTCCGGGACTGAATGGCTTCACCGTCCCTTGTCTCGGGTGTCCAGGTAGGTGCAGTCGGTATATTGCCTCGGGTGCCTTTTTGAATAGCAGGTGCGCTGGAGCACATTTTGTGGTGCAATGTGGGGGTCTGTCTGTAGGCACTTAGAAATTGATCCAGGGCAGCTTCCGGGTCATTTCCGCTGTCTACGGCGATCCGGAGGGCTCTGTTAAGGGTTCTCATGAGTCTTTCTACTTCCCCATTGGCTTGGGGCCATAGCGGTGTGATCTTTCGATGTCGTATTCGGAGGTTTTCCAGATAGATTTGAAAGTCTCTTCCTTGAAATGGTGGCCCGTTGTGCGATTTTATCTCTTCAGGGAGTCCCATCGTCGCGAAAATGTGGTCGATGGCTTTTCTGACTTGAGGGAATGCAACTGACGGGATGACCTCCACCACGGGAAACTTTGAAAACGAGTCTACCACCACGAGCGTGTGTCTGCCATCGGGGAAGCTTCCTAAGTCGATGCTCAGGTGAGTCCAAGGGGTTTGAGGTGCGTCCTCCGTGATGATCGGAGCTGGCGCCGGGTCTCGTCCTGTTATGGGGCAGGCGTGGCAGGATCGTACCATTTTATCCACCATGTTGTCCACGGCCGGGAACCAGACCTTGTTTCTCAGCCTTGCTTTGGTCTTGGCCATTCCCTGGTGGCCCACGTGGGCGATGGTTAGCATGTGTCTCTGGAGGCTCTCGGGCACTACAATGAGATGTCCTCTAAGCACAACCCCTTCATCTCCTATGCTCAATTCATTTCGGATTTGCCAGATCTGTTGTCGGACATTGCTCACTTCCGGCATTAGGCTCTGGATCCCGTCGAGGAATCGCGTCCAGCGATTTTCTTCGAGGGCATGTTTCACTCGAATTAGTGTCTCGTCGTCGGCGGTGGCCTCTCCTATCTCCTGCAACGTCAATGTGTGCGGGCAAGCTGCTTGGGATACCATGTGGACGAACTCTTCCACAACCTTGTCCGTCGGCGAGCGGGAGCACCTTCCTCGTCACGTCTGGATGCCGGGACAGATAGTCAGCCGGGTTGTGTGCCTCCGGTCGGAACACTAAGTTGAAGTTGTAGCCTTGCAGTTGGACGGCCCAACGCTCAATTCGTGGAGGTGCAAGCTTCGATGATCCTGTGAAGAGGGGCAACAGTGGTTTATGATCCGTCACTATGGTGAACTCCTGTCCGCATGTTAAAAGTTAGGTTGCAGCATCAACATTATCGGCGCCACCTTGCCCCCTTTCCGAGCCCATCCATGCGCGTAAGCGGCAGCCATTTTGAGTACCATGGCCTCTCTGCCCATCATCGATAGCCAGCGCGTCTCTCTCTCTCTCTCCCCTGGCCTCGCAAAGCATCCCCCGCATGCTGACAGCCCCTGCTCTCACATGCCTTGGGTCATAAACCCCTCTTCCACGCAGCTCTGCCTCGGAACCCCATCCTGTTCCCAGCGCGACACCTCCCTCCATTCCTTTCATGGTCCCGGATCCTTTGATAACACCCCCCTTCCCTTTGTGCCCGTTTGTCTCACTCGTTCCCAGGCCGCCACCTGGCCCTGCGGATACTGTTATTGCCCCCTTCCTCCCGTACAGTAGGAAGCCTCCCCCATCAAAGGATCCTTGAGCTGATCAGAGCCCCCACCCCATAAGATCCGATCGACCTCATACATTCCGGGAATCGGCGGAATGTCCAGCTGTGCGATAATCATCACCTGTTGTGACCGGGGTGGGGACTTCAACTGTAAATGTGTGTGGGAACGGGCCTGAAGGGGAGATTCCGAGGATGTCCTTTCATACTTCAAAGCATTGCAAGAATGTGTGACATGCAATAAAGATCATAAACCTGTGTATAAGAGGCCAGGCCTCAGAGATGCGGAGAGAGCACCTCGAGAAGATACCCTGTTGTCTGATTTGATGTGTTCTGCTCCGTCGGAATAAAACTTCTGTTTCCTGCCTTCCAGTCTCCAGCGCCTGCCTCTTTGTTTGATAACTTGAGTGGGTATAGAGGCGGTTAACGCCGGGCAACTTCGGAAAAGGTCTTCTGCCTGTACCTTTTTCTACACGCATAGGTACAAATCAAAATGTTGGCACGCCCACTTTATGGCAAGGGCCTTCCGCTCGATCTGAGCATATCGAGTCTCAGTGTCAGTTAGGGCCTTGCTCGCATATGCAACAGGTTACCATTCGTCTTCGCCGTACTCTTGCAGCAGCACAGCTCCAAGGCCCACTGGGCTAGCGTCCACAATCAATTCTGTCTTCTGGCGTGGTTGAAAATATGCCATTACCGCCTTATCAAGAAGGCTCGCTTTGATGTCCTGGAATGCCTGATATTCTAAGCATGTCCATTCCCACTCCTGATCTTGACGTGTGAGCGCCCTCAGTGGTTCTGCCAGGGCCGCTAGGTTGGGAATGAATCGGCCACAGTAGGTGGCCATTCCAAGAAAACTTTGTACCTCTGAGGGATTCCGCGGGGTGCTCGCGGTCCGAATTGCTTCCGCCTTTTCGGGTCCACTTTTAGACCCTCTCGTGTGAACGTGTATCCAAAGAAGTCGACGGATTCTTGATAGAACGAGCACTTCGCCCGATGCAGGGTCAATCCGTGCTCCACCAGCCTCTGCAGCGTGGCTCTCAGATGGGTGTGGTGTTCCTCCAGAGTGTTAGATTATATGAGTATATTGTCGCTCAGGTTGATTACCCCACTCAACCCTGACAATACCTCCCTTATTGCGTTCTGGAACACTTCTGCGGCGGACGATTCGCCGAAGCTCAACCTCTTGTATAGTCGGAGCCCGACGTGAGTCGAAAAAGTCGTTATATATCAACTTTCGGGTTCTAGCTCCAGTTTGTGGTACCCCGCGTTGAGATCCAGCTTGGAGAACCACTTCGCTCCGTTCAGGTCGGCGACGATGTCATCCATCGTCGGAGTGATATGGCGCTCTCTCTTCACGGCGGCGTTGGGGAGCCTCATGACAACGCACAGTCTGATGGCGCCATGCTGTTTGGGTTTGGGCGCCACGACCAGAGGCGACACCCAGGGAGTTGGTCCTGACACCTTCTCAATGACTCCAAGATCTTCCAGTCTTTTGAGTTCGGCCTCCACTTGTGGTCGGAGGTTGAACGGCACTCTCCGGTGCCTGAGGGCGACTGGGCGCACATAGGTGTCGATGTGTAGCCGCACTTTCTTTCCTTTTAGTTTCCCTAGGCCGCTGAATAGTGCTGGGAATTCCTGTAGCATGCTGCCCGCATGTGATTGGTGGACTTGGTTTGCGAAGAACACTAGCCCCAGATCTTCGGCTGTGTGACAGCGTAGGAGTGTGCCTTTTTTTCCTTCTGTAATATGGAATCGAGCTTCCGTCGAGTATTCACCGTTTACGATGGTGGTGCTGATGACCGCTCGCAGTGGCAGTGGGTCAGTGCCCCCATAAGTGTAGATGCGTGCGCTCGATGGTGCTAGTGCGGGCTTGGGTGCCATTTGCTCATATTGTTCGGAGTCCATAACATTCACTGACGCCCCTGTATCTATGAGTGCTCGCATTTCGGTACCTTCGACGGAGACCGTGCACATGGGTGGCGGTCTTCTTTTTGTGGACACCCTGCTGACGTATGATATCACGTATACTTTGTCATCGTCGTCGTCTTAATAGCGCGGTCTTCTTTCTTGGGCTTGGCTATCCTGGGGCGGTTGTTCGGGCTCCAGCTACAGTCGTCTGACTCGTTGTGTTAATGACTTGGGTCCATACCCTCCACGTGGTCTCGGGGCGTTTGGCCTGTATCTCCCTCCTTGACATACTGCTGCAAAGTGATTCAGCTTGCCACACTTTAGGCAGGTTTTCCTTTTGCACTGCATGTCGCTGTCATCGGGTGGTCCTCACCGCAGTAGGCGCACTAGGTGCCTCAGGATTGCCATTGTCGCGGGCGGTTGGGCTTGTGGTCTTCTTTGCAACGCGTCCACCCTTTCTTCCTTGATTGGCGCCATTTTGGATGTTGCCGGCAGTGCCATTGGTGAGCGCAACGCCATCTCCATTTCATCAGCCCGCGCGTCCGACAGTTCGTGGGACCGGGCAAGGACGAGTATTTCATCTAGAGTGATCCCGGGCTGTCTGAGAATGAGTTTTCTTAACAACTTTGAACGACACCCCACGATTATTTGGTCTCTTATCTCTTCTCTCGGATTAACGAATGGGCAGCTACTGGCCAATCGGCGTAGTCTGGCGTAATACATGTCCACCGATTCCGCTTCCGTTTGCCATGCCCTCTTGAACTTAAACTTCTCGAAATCATTGTTCAGTTGGGGGTCAAATTGAGCGTTGAGGGCGTCGACCGCCGCATCGTAGTCGTTTTCTCCTCCAGTGTCGGGGAGAGTCTCAAAAAGGTCATATATTTCGGGGCCTCCATATAGGATGAGGAGGGACCTCTTGACCGTTCCGTCCGTTTCGCGGGTTCCTTTGAAATACAGATTGAGACGGCCGAGCCACGCTTTCCACCGCGGCGCTGCAGTTGCCGGATCAGCCGATTCGCTGAATGGAGGAAGAGGTGCAACTCCTGTGTGGGCATGGCCGACCATCTGGGGACCAGTGGCGAGGTTCTGGGCTGGGCCTGTGGGGCCAGGTGGTGTTGGTGCTGTCGCCGCGGCACCTTGCGCTTCGTCCGTAATTGTGTTCTCTGCGGGCGCGTGTGCTACCAGACAGTTTAGGCAGGTGGGGCCGGGTCACTTTATCGTGGCGTAGCGCTGTTATTTCCCTCCAAGACGCAGTCCTCGAGTAGCCAGGGTCACTGGTACGATCATGCGTTATCACTTAGGCCAGCCGATGCTTGTGTGCCTGGGATCTGAGGTGTTGGCGCTTGGTTCGGCCAATGCTTGTTGCCGTGAGATGTTGGCGCCTGGTGTGGCCAATACTTGCTGCCGTCGACAAAGGGAGCAGGCAGGACTGTGGTTTTGTGTCCCTCGCCAATCGGGACAGGCAGGTCAGCAAAGGAAGGCTGGAACCGACGTGCACTGTCGCTCCTCTTCACCCCTCCCCCACCGGGGCAGCGCGCGTTTGCAGCGCGCCTAGGGCCGCGTGATACGGGGCAGGCCCGATGTGCGTGCAGCGGGGGGGCCCAACTAGGCCGCTGATGCGCCGCATGGGCGTGGGCGTGGCCGCTAATGAGTCACTCACTCCTGTGCAGGCGCGGCGAGCCCCGCCGGCTGAACGCGCTCCTTCGGAGGAGACGCGTGGGCGGGCCTCGAGCCGTCGCGTAGGCTGCGTCTCGTTGTAGACAGGCTGTGGGCAGGTTGTCAGCCACAGCGGGTGAGTTCCGCGGCACGATCTGCTCGCCGTAGGTGGCGGCTGAGGTGTAGGCGCCAGCTGAGGAAAACCGATGCACTCGGCAGGTGGCAGGGCACGCGCGAGGTCAGAACCGGCCTCGTCACCAATGTGGGGTGCGAGGGCAGGGCCTCGCACGTGGATACTCGGCGGACAAAGTAATACACAGGCATGCAAGTTAGTGGTATGCCGGAAAGACCCTGAGCGGTCTTCCGCTTGTTTATTATATACCCCGGAGCGAGCCCGCCCCAGGGGCGTGGGGATGCATGTATAAGTTGATACAAAGTATGTGTGAGGCCGGGTGGCTCTCTACACCTAGCTCCACCGCTGATACAATGTGAAACAGTGTAGGAAAGTAAGGGGAACTCCGGGCCAGTTGTGACAGCTATTTCTGGTCCAGATCTGGGATCCAATCGACACAGGGAAATAAAATTAATTTGCCTGGTGTAATTTTCAGACGCCAGGACATAACCAAGTAGTGCCGGCACGTTATCGGCCTTCCGTTCTTTGGAGCAGCAATCTGCAGTTGGCGAGGGTATTTCTTATATTAACTTCGAGCTGGATCCAAAACAAAGGCCTGATTTAGAGAGTCATTAGCACTACTTTGGTTGAAGTACCACCCCTGGTAGGGAGCCATCTCGAGCCTAATACCTAGACACTAATGAATGGAGGGAAACAATATGGGCAGGTATTGCAGAGTCCCCTACCATCATGTTGACCCCAACCTCCCTTCCAGAAACCCGGGGGTATTTCCGACCTCCCTCTTCCCCCCAGGAACAGAGAATAAATCAACATCCACTGTCCACTGTCCCCCTCCCCCGCAGGCATCCCCTTTAATAAAGGGATGCCTACTAAGAGATGGAAACATTGAGTGACCAATCATGACCTTACCACTACAGGCAAGTATAGTTGACAGTCTATCTGCCCCCTTTCCGCCTGCTGACACAAGGTCATACCCTGACCCTTGCCCCTAACATCCAGGCTAGCACATGTTCCATGAAATAATCATTGCCCAGTATAGAGAGGTGGACCCCGTCCTGACAAAAAACGCTCCCCCCCGATGCACCCATGTGCAATCATCTTCAGTCTGGGACACCAAAAAAGCCTATCAATCCTATGATTGGTTCTCTTCACAGAGTGATTCAAATCCCAGACTGACTTCTCCACCGCCATTGAAACCTGGGGATCATGTGCGACTAAACAAACACTGCCCGTGGGCATTTCTTGGCTAACCATCCCATTCCCGTGATTAGTGCTTCCACCACTCCTTTCCTACCAGGTGCCCCAGGCCATTCCCACCCAAATGCACTATTACCTCGGCGGGCGCCACCTGAGCCCTAGCTAACAAAGCACAAAAAACCTTACGAAATTGGGACAATCGCAACCCCCCTTGTCCATGCAGTGCCACTCTGAAACCCGCCTGGCCGGACAGGCCCGCAAAATGTCCTGTGAAAAAATGTTGTTTCAACCTGCTGACATATGAATGACCTACAATCCAAACTTCTTTCTGGCATGGCCCCCAGGCGGAGACCTGGAATGGGCGATGCTCTGATGACCGGCGGACGATGGGTAGCTCCCCTCCTGTGGCACAGGACGTGCAGGCTGAAACAACCAACCATTAGCCCTTAATACTTAAAGCAGGTTTAAATGCACATAACATTTGTAACAGTCAGAAGACCAACGCCCTATTCTCTGAACTTCATGTCCCTGCAGTCCCCGATCCGTGGCTTCAGTGGGGTTCTGGTTATTGAAACAGTCGAGACAACTGAGATGTCGGCTAGGGGCCGGGGGATATTAAATGGCAAAGAAATATCAGTATTGGTTGCAGTATATGCAGTAGGAGCGATGGATAAAGATAAAGAGCTAGCCAGCTCCACTGGCTCCTTTGGGGCTGCTGAAGTTTCGAACTACCCGGGTCTACCCGGCACATTGCTGGCTATGCTGGTTGTATCAGATCATGGAATACATTCTACCAATATTTGTGCAGAGTCTGTGGCAGAGCTGGGGGAAAAGTTGTGTACAGCCATAGATCACATGATTGATGACATAGCTGTGTGTGAGGACTCACGCTCTAATGAAGAACTTGAAGAATCAGAGGAGACTGTAGCTAGAACCCCTACGGAAGCGAGTAAAGGCTCAGTGGATAAAAAAAGCAGAGGAAAGTTTACGAATAAAAAAAAAAAACATCTGCTGCTCATCTCGCTGCAAGTGCTACTACAAGAGCTAAAGCTATTGCTGATAATAGCCCCTTGCGGAAATGGGTGCAAGCAAAGGGAGGCGTCAAGGTGATGGCACTCCGGCTGTCAGGCACCAGCCCCACAGAGGGGGACCTCATGAAAGCTCATACAACTGTACCAACTGTACTAACTATACCAACGACACTTGATAGCTCCAAGTTGGAATTCGCTTGATCTATCTACATCTACATCTCCAGCTATGTCTTCTGCCCACTGCCCAGCCCATGCTACGGAAAATTCGAATTTGAACTCAAGCCAACCGGCTGCTCGGTTGGGAACTGAGTCTGGGACAAGCAAAGAAGATGCTTCACATAGCCTGATACTTCAGATGCTTAATGTGCAAAGACACGAGGCACAGCAACATTATGTACAGGTGCGGGAAAATAATGACAAAATGCAACGCTCTTTGCATGAAATGGCAGGCAAACTAGGGGGCCTGCGCAGGAGATGTCGGAGTAACAACAAAGGGTGGCAGATACTGAAGATCTGTCTTCTCGTACAGAAGGCACAACCAAGATGGATCGCTCTGCTGACGAGGGAAACTGTCCTGAAACCCGGGCCATGTCTCGGGTCCAGAGAACTTGGGGATAATGAGTAACTACTCGCACCAACTGTGGTGAACTACTTTTTACTCGTCCATCTACATGCACTTCATGTACCAGAGTGCCAAGGGGCGACCCGGAGGAGAGGCTAGTGGTGTGCGATCCATCTTGGTTGTACTTAAATGGCTCCCGTGAGCCCTGAGCTGACGAGCTCTTGGAGACGCACCTGCGCTCCGGAGAGGCATCAGGGCCTGTGACGGTTACTTGGCGACCTTCTCATCCACCCCAAACACTGCTCTGCTGACGAGGGAAACTGTCCTGAAACCCGGGCCATGTCTCGGGTCCAGAGAACTTGGGGATAATGAGTAACTACTCGCACCAACTGTGGTGAACTACTTTTTACTCGTCCATCTACATGCACTTCATGTACCAGAGTGCCAAGGGGCGACCCGGAGGAGAGGCTAGTGGTGTGCGATCCATCTTGGTTGTACTCGTACAGAAGGCCTTGTAAATAAACATGAGGCTCAGATCACCAATTTACAGGCCAAGGTAGAAGACATGGAAAATTGATTACGGCGACAAAATCTACGACTTTTTGGCATTCCTGAAGGGGCTGAGGGGACTGAGGGGGGTGGGTCCAAGAGCGTATAGGTTCAGCTTTTTCAAAAAGCATTCCCAGAACTTTCGGACTGGGACTGGGACTCACAACTACAAAGGGTCCACAGATTAACATTAGCACAGAGTAATAAGGGAAGTCAATACCCTCAGCCTTTTTTGATCTACATGGGAAATGTCTTGCTGAGACAGGCGGTCTCACTGAAGGCTCGTCCTAATACTCCAGTTACTATAAAATCTGTAACTTTCTTTGTCAGGTCGGATCTAAGTAAGATTACTATGGAGAAACGTTGGAAATTGCGACAATATTTTGACCCAATTAAGGCTCTTGGGGGACAAGCTTTTCTTCAAGAACCACCGCGGTTAAAAGAACTTAAGAACGGCCACACATTTTTTATGGATGATTGGGAAGCTGAGAAGATGCTAGACAAATGGCGTGGAGATGCTAAAGAGAAGTAGTAAAATAGCAGAATAATGACTGTCACTGGAACACTTGGATAATGGTATAATAGTATAAGAATGTATAATAATATAAAATTGCTTAGTGGGTCTTTATGATACTTATTATCTTTCTGTAGAATATGATAAAAGAATTTTTGATATGTAGCGTTATCTAAGTCATCAGAGTTTTGGGATTGGGGTGGGGGATGTCGGGATTCCAGCCAATTTCCACGGGAACGAAGAAGAATCCCCAACACCTCCAGAAAACAGAAACAAGAATGTGACAGTGAACACACTCCTGACTACTGTTCCCTAAAAGTATGGGGGAATAACCCAAGGAGTGTCCCCCACTTTCCCCATACGAGGGGCGGGGTAAAAGGACAGGTGCAGTTCTGGTCGGTGTGGTCCAGGCTGGAAGAAAATAGGACATGCACTAATACATTTAGACAATTATTCTAGAAGGCGATGGCATTACATTGACATACATATTTATACCAGAAGGTCACTTACCTCAGGGAAGTCCACGGGTGGCCTTATAGAGTTCTTGCTGAAGAAATATGGCTTGAGAAAATATACCAAGTCTAAAGGAGCAGAACTCGTAAAAGAACGCACACACACCAGACACACAGGAGATAAGATAAACAGAAAGGGAGAGGACTTGAGGTGCACTGGCCGGCTCTCATGGGGACTAAGAGGGGAGCAGCTACACTCTCAAGAGGAAAGACACCCGGCCCGGAGAATTAAGCCAAGCGGAGCGCTCTCTCTCATCAGGAAGAAATTAAACAAAATGAGCCCAGACTGTGGATAGAGAGAAGTGCTCCAAACGGAGAAAAGAGGATTAAAAAAACACTGCCTGGAAGTACCTCCTCTATGAACAAGGATATGAGTGAAAGGGCTTAATTCATAAAACACGGGCTGGAATTAGAGAAATAGGACGAATACATGCTATTAAAGATGCCTGGCGGGTCCTATATCCTGATGTTGCTGGCTACACTCATTACTCAGCTGCACAAAAATTATGCTCCGGTATAGATATGGCCTGGGTATCAGATAGAGTTTTGGAGACAAGTCATATGGAGATTTGTCCAAGGGTCACGTCTGACCACAATCCAATCCTTCTTTCTTTTAAAATTAAGACAGGAAAGCAGAGACCCCAGCTTTTTTCGTTCCCTAAGCATCTTTTTTTCAAATGAGGATTTCATATCAAAACTCAAGGCACATTTAAAAGAATTTTTGGAAATCAATATTAGGTCAGCTTCACATATTGTGGTCTGGGATTCCTGTAAAGCTAGCATCAGGGGCTTTGATCAACAGTATATATGTAGACAGAATTATGAACGTAAAAAGAAGGCAGATGAAACTGCAGTAGAAAAACAAATGGTTGAAGCACTTCTACAGGGCTCAATCGAAGCAGAAAATTTGGGCTACACGCTAGTCGATCTTAAATCTGCTTTAAAAAATACACTCACGGAGAGAAGCCTTATTAAACTGCATACATTCCATCTAGCCCAGTACGAGGGTGGGGATAAAATAGGTAAAATATTAGCATTTAAGGTGACAGATAAAAAAGCAAAAACTTTAGTTAAAGTTATTAAAGGGCCTAATAATGTGATGTACAACAGCCCCCAGCAGATACTCGAACAATTTGCTAAATATTACAGGGATTTATATACCCCTGAAAATAGGCCGGTGCTCAGTGATATTTATACATATTTACAAACTAACTCCTTGAATCACATTGAGGATGAACAATTAGATACATTGACCAGTGATTTACACTGGCTGAAATCAAATTGGTGGTTTCTGCTTTACCATCGGGCAAAGCGTCTGGAGAGGATTCATTTCCTCTGGAGTTATATAAAAAATATTATTGAGGAACTAGCCCCATTATTTAGTATGGTAGCGGGCATATTGGATCTGAGGGAAAGCTCCTAAATCATGGAACATCACGCAGATTGTATATATATATTTTTTAAATAAACCAGCTGACGAATGCGGGTCATATAGACCCATTTCGCTTATAAACACTGATGCGAAAATATTTGCTAAAATAGTGGCAGCTCGCCTCGCTCCGATAATATCTGGCTTGGTATCTCCACAACAACACAGGTTTATCCCGGGAAGGGACACTACGACCCGTAAACACAGCCTTTTCAGCATTCGATGTTGCCAGGATAAAGTCGACCCGACTCGGTATGATATTATTAGATGCTGAGAAAGCGTTCGACCGAGTGGGGTGGGACTATCTATGGGCTACATTAAAAACATTTGGGATTAAAGGCCAGTTTCAACAGTGGATACATGCTCTGTATGACCATCCCAGTGCTAAAGTTTGCTATGCAGGGCTTCAATCAACATTATTTTCTATACTTCGGGGTACTCGCCAAGGGTGCCCTCTGTCACCTTTATTATTTGCCCTGTCTATGGAGCCGTTTTTAGCGTCTTTACAAAGCCAATCACAAATAAGTCCTTTTGTGTTTGGCTTGAAAACCCTCAAAATAACAATTTATGCAGACGATGTTGCTGTTTATTCAGTAAATGTGGGGGAAGCAATGGAGGGGATGATCTTGGAGGCAAGGAGATTTGGGGCTGTTTCAGGCTACAGGTTGAATACACACAAAACTCAAGTAGTGATGAATTATAGACCATTGTCTCCGATACAAGGAGTCTGTAATTCTGATACTTACCTGGGGATTAACGTCTCAGCTAAATTAGAAGAGATAGTTGCACTAAGCTACAAATTACTATTGAAGGAGGCAGTTACCTCATTGAAAAAATGGCACAAGGTTCCTCTTAGTATAAGTGGGCGGATAAATTTAATTAAAATGAAGATCCTTACTAAATTTCTTTATTTATTCCGTTCTATCCCCTTACGTATTTATAAGTCTTTTTTTAAACGTAAAGATGGTGTATTTAGTAGTTTCATTTGGAGTTATAAGAAAGCGTGTCGCACAATTGAGCTACTGAAACTTTAATTTAGCCAAGGGGGTCTCAAATTCCCAGATATTAAATTATATTTCTGGTCAGCTTTTCTAGGACGCATGCATAGCTTTGTAAATTCCAGCAATAATGCCCTCTTTTACTATGTATTTATGTTGGGAGAAGAATCTAAAATGTTTCTTTCCCGAATTAACAATCCAAATGATTTCAAACAGGTCAAATTCAAGACTGCATGGGATATTGTATTCATCTGGCAGACAGTTCTTAATAGATACAAAATATTGGTTTATCACCCTAAACTTCCCTTATGGGATAATTCAGCTCTCCCAGGAATCTTTCATGATGGGGGTGGGAAACAGTGGGCCATTCTGGGTATAAAACATTTAGGGGATCTGTATGATTCTAATGGGTTCTCAACATTTGATAGATTGAAGCTTTTATACAATCTTACAGAGAACATGCGGCTAAAGTACTATCAAATCCGCAATTATTTTATACGCGGCATGAAACTCACAGTATTATCAGATTCTGATATATGGGACTGTATTTATCTAGCCAAAGATAAATCACTGATTAGTGTTGGATATAAAGGCTTCAAGTCTCAAAGAAGATGATTGCGGGAGGTTCTCTGTAGAATGGAGTAAAAAAATGGGGACCGCTATTACTGCTAATACTATTACATCTGCACTTAGTGGTATCTGCAAGTCGGTACACACTTCTAATTTGAGATTGCAGCAGTATAGAACTATCTGCTCATTATATTACACTCCTGAAAGAATAGCAAAATGGTCACTAAATAGTTCTACCATTGATCGGACTAGATGTCAAAAATGTGATTTATTCTCGGCTGACTTACAACATATGTTTTTCCAATGCCCCGCATTAACAGAGTTCTGGCGAGGAGTTGCAAAAATTATGTCTCAAAAACTGGGAAGACCGATATTACTTACAGTATTAGATGTGTTGCTGGGTGGACAGAACGGAGACTCTAACCAAAGAGACCTTACAACTATTCTATTGGCCTGTGCTAGGTTAGCTATAGCTCGGGTATGGATCTTACCCAGCCCACCGACGACGTTGGAATGGTGGGGGCTCGTGAAAGAAATACACAATATGGAGCTCGCGCTTGCTAAAACCAGGGAGACCCGATCATTATGTAAAATGGAAAAAATCTGGGAAACATTTATGTAAAGTTTATCCTTATTTTGCCCTTTTTTATGTTAAATTGTATCTATCCCTTTTTCCTCCCCTTCTACCGGATATAATGTTGCAATGAAACTGTTTTCTTGCTTATTTGCTTTGTTATCATGACCTCATGTTATCAATAATTTTTTTTTTTTTAAAAAAGGATTTTCATTGGAGTTGTGATTTACCTGTCTGCTGAGCTGTTTACCTCTAAAAGGGTTCGGATCGCGCATGTATCTGGCCAAATGCTATATTTCTAGGGGTTCATCTCGATTAGGCTCTGCCTTAGACACAAAGGCCACCACTCATATAATGGCTTCTTAGTTACTTATGTTTCATAGTCCGCGCCTTTCAAATATATATTGTTTTGGAACTCTTTATCACCCCCACCCTTCAAGATCTAGTTTTATCGCACTCTAAGCAATGCTGCCCCCTGGAGGGGTTTTTGTGACTCATCTGTATCTGTACCTGGTCAGCATTGAGCTGCCTCCAGGAAGCGTGGAGGAAAAGGAGACTCACTCAGTGCCAGGCCCAGGGACTAAGGTATCAGAATATGCGATCAATATATGTAAATGAACCACTCTAAAAAAAATGGATTGCTACCAAATCGCCCTCTTATAGCCGGTGCGTGAAAACATGATTTTTGTCATGAAATGGGAATTAATGCTTAAGTTGCTTTTTTATTTTTCCATTTTCGCTTTTCCATCTATGGCATTTCTGTGCGGTCCTCCGTACAAAAAAAAAGATGCACCATTTAAAAGCTTCAAGTAACTATGCAATACCAACTATTTAATATAAAATTTACAATTTTCATTAAGAAAAATGAACTAAAGCAGGATACCTGCACTCTCCAACAAAGAAAAAGGCCGCACGCTTCCCTACATGGAAAGCTAAGATCCTGCATAACAGAAGGAGTAGTGCTTTTCTCTCAGAACAACAGGTTATAACTAACTATTCAACAGTTAGGTGCTTTTGCAGCTGTACCCCCACACACTGCATGCACTGTTCAGTTTTGCAATTTATTAACATTTTCATAAATATTTAAGTGGTGGGAGAACCCGGCTGGTAAACTGATGTGTTTTCAGTGTCCTAACAAAAGCAACAGGCAATGTAATCTCTGCCTGCTAGTTTTAGGGATGGTGGGAGGAGGAAATGACAAGAAAGATGAGCACTGTATTCTAAACATACTCTTCGAGGCTTTGGTTCAGCCTCTTCAACAATGAGCTTCTTTGGCCCAGGTATCGTCAAACTTTGGCTTGATTGTCAATCAGATCTTGGATCAGACCACAGGATTATTTTAGTCTCACATTCTTTCTTTTGGCAGCTTTAGTGTATCCTTGCACATCCATTGGAGTTTTGACATCTGAAATGTATACTCGGTTATCACACTTTTACTTCTTGTTCTCACCCTTTTTACTGCAGACACAAAGAATCATTTTCAGGTCTGGCCTAGAGACTGCTTTGTCTTATTTATTTAAAAAAATCATAAATAAAAATGCATTTAGTCCCACTCCAAGGGTTGCTTTTGATCAGAGCTATCAGTTGCTGTTGTGGCCCACTGCCACTCATATTTGGGGGTTGGCACTTATTTTTCCTCATCGGATAGTTACCAATAGAAAGAGAGAGAAAACACACACACACGGGAAAGAAACAGAAAGATGGAAAACCTGTCACAATGAGAGCATGAAGGAACTTCCAAGATTGTTGTAAAGGGGCAGGGAGATTCTGGTAGTTGATGAAGGAGGCATGAGGTGGATTCCAGACTACACAGCCTTGGTTTTTGGCAAGCCCATGGGATTCTGAGAAGAGCTTCTATATACTAAACACTGCTATGGTGTATCAAGTTACATTCCTCAGGGCAACGCATCATTTGGCTGCATTTCATTCCTACATATTGTTCTCTGCTGTTTGGTACAATACTCCGAGACTTGTTACCTGCAGAGACCCCAAGAATGAGTATATTTTGTGCTACATATCAAATCCTTAACACCCAACATCATTTAATACGGGACTTCCCTCAATAGCAAGTCACAAAGTACAACAAGCATTGGCATAGCCAATAGGTCTCACCTTTAGGACCTTATAAGTGTTTAGCCATGCAACAATTGATGTTGTTGCACCAAGGATATTGTGCTGCGTAGCTAAATACTTATAAGGTCCCAAAGGTGAAACCTATTGGCTATGTCAATGCTTGTTTCTACTGGCTAAATAAGTCAGGCTCACTTCCTGTGTCATAACTTTTCAAAGTAAATAAATCAGACCTTTGGCATCTGGCAAAACTGTTTTCAGTGCACCTACAAATAAATACACAGCCTCTCTCAAAAGGGCCTACTAAAGATCATCACACAACAAACCATCAACCCCAAACATTTGTCAGATGGTGTGGCAAAATTCTGTAATCTGTCCAACCCGCCGTACCGCAGTGCCAGCGTGCATTGACGGATGTGAATCGCTGATTCACTCCTGCTAAGAAGACAGCTTCCCTTGCAATCTCAGCAGGAGCTCTTCACAGCTGCCCACACTCTTAGATGTCTCCAGAAATCTGCGCCACACACACCAGGGCTTCCAAATCCTTATATGGGAGTGGCCCATTGTATAGGGAGGGGGTGAGCCAGCTTGATGTTCCAACGGCTGACTTTGGGTGTATATGAATACGGATGTAAATTGGAAATGAGGGTTGTATTTTGAGGCGAGTGTGTGGTTTCACTGCGTCCCTACTGCCTCTGCCACCTCACCCAAGAATTGTGCCACACTGTCGAAAGGTCAGCGGGCACAGCGTTTGGATGTGACAATGTCTGCGCCAAGCGACAGCTGAGCTCAGCAGCACAAGAGGCACAAGCGCATGTTAGTTAAATCTGCATTATTCTAACACTCATTGTTATGGCATCATAGCGCATTCTATTTCTGGGTGCTTTTTCATGCAGATCTAGGAAGTCCACGAATGAACCATTGACTGATGCGATCTATTTAAATTGTTGGGGTTTGGTTGTGTGTGGTTAGGAGTTTGTGCAGTGTTGACAATGGAGTGTATTAGTTAGTCTGAAAGTAAAATGCCTGACCTAGGAAGACCTATGTATGTGTGGATGTTCCATCGGTCGGGGGATTACAGGTGCACTGTTTGGCTAGGGTATATACTGCTTTTAAACACGTATTACATCCCATGTCGGTGTCCTATGATGCCGTATTGTGTGCATGCTAGTTGTATGTAAAAGCTTCTAGGGAGTATGCTGGTGTGCAACTGATTTAGTGGCGTTGGTGTCACTTATTGCGAGTCTATAGTCAGCTGTGTGGGTAGGATCATTTGTAGGTGAGATTGGAACAACAGCGAGGAGAGTTAATTTTGAATAAAAAGTGCTATTAAATGTTCAATGAACGTTTACATATGGGCTAAAAGAGGAGTGCATAACCCCCAGAACATATGAAGAGTTTGTGTTAAACCAATCCTTCTCATCCTCACATATATGACAGGGTAAAAGGATCGCGAAAGTGAAAGCGATCGGGATTGTAAAAAAAATACAAGCGCCCGTGAAAGTGATCGCGAAAGCGATTGCACGAAGGCCATGCTAATTAAAAGCACACGCGAGTGGAATTTTCGTTGCTATGACAACGAAATGGCATTGGAATGTCCACAGTCCCTACAGACACGTGCATGCTGTTTGCTGTGGACAAATGGCGAGAGCAGCCATCTTTGTCCATGCAGACACGTGCATGAAAGCCTTTAGGAGAATAGATTGCAAAAGGTTCTCTTCATGGCGAGATCAGCGCATGCGCTGTTTTCGCCAGGCGAGACCTTACCTCATCCTTGCTAAGTTGACTGATGCAGCAAAGTAATCATTAATGTAAACACGTAAGATGATATGTTTAACAAGACTTAACAACAACAGACATATTCTCTCCATACATTTATATCTAATTAACTTGTAGCTTTGGACAGCAAGTATTCTTATGGCTAAAGGTTGAGAAGTGCCAAAGTAGTTCTTCTGGATATGGCCCATAATACTGCCATGGCCACCAACTAGAATCAGCAGGGTAGGAGTATTAAATCAGCAACAGCAAATGAAAAAACATTTTATGTACACACACATACTCATACACTACGAAGAGCCACTGATGAAGTATTACCAAAGTGATTGTACAAGCCTGATGACATATTAGAATGTGAAATGCACATTACTCAGACCTGACAGCATCACACAGTGTACACAAAGGATGTATTGTGTGCAAATGCCTTCTCCCATTCACCTCTGTGCCACAGTCATACAAGATGGTATGACTTTTGCAGGTCCTGTCTTATCTATAACGTTGCATGATTGGTCAAGAAATGTACAACCTATATTGATTTTTAAGGGGGTTTTAGTGCTAAATAGTCAATGTACCTTCTTCCCATCCTTTCAGCTTCTAGAACAAAGAACTGTGGGAAAACTTCTGAAGATCCAAATATTTATCTAGATATACATGGAGATGGCTGTTCTTGATTTTCAAGAGAGTATAGATGATACTATAGAGTACAGCTCCATTTGAAAGAAGTCATATGAGCAGAGAGGTGGCAACGTCTCTTCTATTAGGCACATAAATGAAGTTGAAATACTCAAAAAGATTGTCTTTCTCAGTGACTGTGTGTAGGAAGGTGGAGTATAATGTAGAGATGCTGGTTCAGCTTTGTAGGAAAGTACCCTTTTTGGCATGGTTACGCCCCACGTTTTGCCTGACTCAGATGGAATTTTGGCTGAATGTACACTGGGTTCCTGCTAACCAGGTTCCCAATGCCTATGTTCTGTCCCAAACCTGTACCTTTGTTTCCACAATTAGCACACCTCAGGCCCACAAATTATATTTTAATTTTATTTTAGTTTTATATAGAGCAAACTTAACCCGACGGTATCACAACGCTTTACATGAGCACCAGTTGCGTTAAAGACGGACACATTTGTTTTTTGTTAGGCACGGGGAGATTAAGTGATTGACCCTGAATCACAGGATGTGGAGTGTCCCTGCCGAGACTTGAACATATAATTCCCTTGTCAAAGGTATCAGTGGTACCAATGGCATTGTGACCGGAGAGAGTAAGGGCTGTAGCAGGTACTGTGCCACCGTAGGAGACCCCTCACCAAACACATGCACACTGCAGCCTGTGTATTCTGATGCGATAAAAGAGAAGAGTCCACCTGGCACACATCCCTGTGTGCCAGGCCTACAAGCACTGAGGCATAGGTAAGTCACCCCCTACAGCAGGCCTCACAGCCCTAAGGCAGGGTGCACTATACCTCCTGTTAGGGTATAACTGCATGAGCAGGTATTCCCCTATAGTGTCGAAGTTCATTCTTAGACATCATAAGTGCACTGTGAAGCTACATTGAATCTATGGGCTGGGAGCTCGTTGCTACGAGTTCCACAACTCCATGATGGCTCACTAAATTCCAAGATGTTTAGTACCAAACATCTCAGATTAATAAGCTCAAACTGATGCCAGTGTTTATTATTAAATGCACTCAGAGGGCACCTCAGAGGTGCCCCCTGCAAACCAACCAAACCACTAGTGTGTGACTGACTGGTCTGCACCAGCCTGCCATCTCTAGACATTGTTCTGAACCCCCCTGAGGGGGAGCCTTTTGCTCTCGTAGGTCAGAAACAAAGCCAACTCTGGGTGGAGGTGCTTCACTCCCACCCCCCAAGCAGCAACCGCATAGAATGGCAGTGAGCCTCAAAGGCTTCCTGCCCTTAGTTATGCTGTCCAGGGTCTCCCCAGCTGGTTGAGATGCCTGCTTCCCTGACCAAGCCCAACATCTGGAGGCAAGATTGGCGGGAAAATTAATAACAAAGAAAGGTGTGTCCCCTCTCAACCAGGCCCACCCCTAATGTGCCCTGAGCTGAATGGACCCCGGAAAATCCTCCATATTCTTTTGGAGAGTTCTAGCCAATAGGGTTAGGGATATGCTCCCTCCCCAGAGGGAGAAGACATACAAAGAGTGTAGTCACCCTAAAGGTAAGTAGACCAATGGCTACTGCCTTCTAACCCCTGTAATGCCCCTAAATTGAGTATTTTGGGGCACCCCTGAACCTTAAACCTCGGGTTACTGATGGCCTACGAAGAGGACAAAGAAGAGCTGTGCAGTAGTGAAGACTGATGACACCAACTGACTTGGCTCCAGCCCTACCGGCCAGTCTTCAGCCCTCAAAGACTCAGAAGAGAGACTTGTCCTGCAGTCCAGCGACCTCCAGAACCCTGTGAGGACTGCTTGCCTTCTAAAAAAGACTCCTGATCTCCTGTGGACAGTGTACATATCCAGAAGAAAACCTAGTTGAAAAACCAAAGCTCTGCCTGTGGAACCACAAAGTCAACCACCTCTGCGCCCGAAGCCCACGGTCCGAGTCCAAGAGGCCCACCGGTCCACAAACGGTTCCCCAGCGATCCTGAGCAAAAGTCACTAATAGGTTGACTGACCCCTGTTGCACTCCAGTTCGACGCCTGCAGCCTCAGCATGATGACCTCCCCAACCGCAACCGTACTGGTAAGCTAACTTCCGACACCATGGGACATCCCTGCATCTGGAGCTCTTGGGCCTTGGGGGGGGGGGAATCTACAGACGGTGTCCCGGTGCTCTAGCACATCCCAACTTACCTGTGCAGCTGTAGGTTTCTAGCACATCCCAACTTACCTGTGCAGCTGTAGGTTTCGTTCATCCAAGCTCCTGGCGAGAGCCTGCAGCCTTTTTCCAAGTTTGAGATTATCCATTGGTTTGCATTGGGTGCCAGACGCTGTGTTGGCACATTGAACCCGGCTGCCCCTATGCCGATAGAGATATAGGTTTGGTGCTGATGGTCTGGAAAGGGTTTTTAGTCAGGTTCAAAGAAAAGGGCGCACTGCTAAGTATTGGCGCAATCTTATTTGGCGATTCTCAGTGGAATTTGAGGTGCAAAAGGGTGAGGGGATAAGCCCTGTAACCCCTCCGTGTAGTGTCAACCGAGGCTAACACTGCGTACATACAATAACAGAAAACCCATGTACACTCTAATAATATATAAACAGTAATGTCAGCCTTGGCTGGTTTTCTTGTTAAGAACATTAAAGATACCATATACCAATGAGTGCTTCTAAGAAAACAATCATTTCTGTTCAAATGACAGGCTTTGTCTCTTTTGTTTAAAGTGTCTACACTGACATTACTTTTTATATATTATTAGAGTGTGCATGGGTTTCCTGGTATTAAATTGTAAATTGTAAATTGATACTTGTATAGCGCACTACTTACCCGCAATGGTCTCAAGGCGCTTGTACGAATACCGCTGTGGAACCCATCCTGGCTTTCCCTGTGAGGCGTCGACTCCCGGGCACCCCCAAGGTGGAGGCCAGGCATCCTTAGCGTTGTGGGGGCCGTTAGGGAGATTAAGCAAGCTATTGCCCAGAGTTGCAGAGTGGGACTCCATGATTGGAACAGGCACCGAGGCGAGAATTATCAGGTCCGTGGAATTTTGAGCCCAAGACCCGCCGACGCGGGGAATTGAACCCTGGTCCCGGGCTAGACCTCTGCATCAGGGTCTGCCGCCCTAACCATTGAGCCCCCATGCTTACCTTAACCCCTGGAGACTGAGTTGAAAAAAAAACAATGCTACTCGCCTGCAAGTAGTACCACTTCGATTGCCTCTTTCTCTATTGGATAACATTGCCACCAGATCCTGAGTTTGACCTCTGTACCCAGCCACCCCAGTGGCGATGGTGGTACAGGGAGGTCACTTACCTGACACTTGACCGGTACTGATTCTTCATCCAAAAGCTCAATACCATAACTCGTTTGCTTACCTGCAAATTACTGACTGTGATTCCTCCCATGGGATAACATTGTACTAATTAAAAAATGTGCTGTCCACATTTTACTTTGAAAAGCAGTGATATTGCAAAATGTATTTGACTGCCCCAAAGTATCTTTGGTTCCATAAAGTAATTATACTGAATATAATATTTTTAGAAACCATTGGTCTCGGATTTAGTCATTGAGTATGCGTAATCATTTCTTGCATGTGTGTGTACAGTTAAATGCTTAGCACTGCCCTCTGATAAGCCTAAATGCTAGCCCACACTACCATAAAAGAGAGCATTAGTATTATCTACTTTAGCCTCTGTAAAACATCTGGGGATCCACTGGCTCAATGCACACTATACCTTACTTTGGTAAAGTATATACAGAGCCAGCTTCATACATGCCTCACTATGCAGTACTCTCACATTACCCCAAATGTGGTCCTTGGATTCACAATAATAAATCCTTAGCTCAGTCCTGGTAGAGTGGAAAAGATCAGTCAGGCAATATTAGAGGAATGTGATAAGCATTTCAGAGTACTAATATGGATGATAGGTAATTGACACACTCCAAAGAAATCCAACACCAATTTATAAAAATAAAGCAGATTTTTATATAAATTGAGACACCAAAATGAAGTCAATCAGAGAAGTGTAACCGGAGCTATGGATTTTAGTAACAAAATTAAATCAGTGCAAAACAATATTGCACAACGTTAGCATTGCGTTCAATGGGAAAAAGCACTAGTGACAATCAAGTCACTTGCAGTTCAAGTTGCGGACGATCCAAAAAAGGCTAAGGTGATGCAAGTCCCAGGACCAAGTCACAACAGTCAGTTCGATTTTACCTGTCTCGGGAAGCCCGGGTGCAGAGTTGTTCTGGCTATCCTTGATGCTGAAGCAGGAGCACCGGGAGAGCTGGTATTACCGCTTACACAGTGCTGGTGAGGAAATAGGTGAAAAAAGTCAATAACAAGGCCACTGCTGGCGCTGGATGAAGGTGCTGCGGTGTTCTCTCGAGTTGCAGCGTCGAGTAAAGGTGGTGGTTGTCGGACTGGCTATCAACAAGCCTTGGCAGCTCCAAGTTCAGCAGAAAGTTATATTGAGGTCCAGAGGAATACGGTAGCCGCCTGAAACTTTCTGGAGCTCAGCACTATGTTTCCTACAATGTACTAGACCATCTACTTTTGGGCGATCCCTCGGAGGGCCTGATGACCAGCAATTATTTGGTTCTGGTACATTGTTTTTTTTGCAGAGTGCAGGGGACTAGGGTCACTAGTTCGAGAGATTCTGGAGTTGGCTTTGGCTCTCAAAGGGTTCCCTCTGTCTGGGGTAACTAGTCTTTGGTCCTGGATGAGTCTCAGTTATGCAGTTCCTAGAAGGTTGTCACAGGTGCAGGGTATGACGCCTTTGGTTTGTGCAGCTCCTGTTGTTGCAGACTCTGGTCTTGTCTGTGTCCTTTGTTGCAAGTAAGATCAGAACTGAGGTTCTGGTGCCAGAGGTGTCCCTTAAATCCTAGATTTGGGGGCATTAGTTTGTGGGTGCAAGTGACCAATGGGCTATGAGCCTCAGTGGCTAAGCCACCCCAGAGGTAACCATATCTGGGGAGTGTATCACCTTTTCTACCCAGTACCCTCTATTCTGTCGTTTTTTAAAATGGCAGTAACCTTACTTAGCTGTACATCCCAGGTAGTCCACCCAGAGGTGTGGCTAGCCTTCGGGAGGAGTACTCCCCCGGAATGCATAATTGTCCCACCTGCCTGGCTTCAAATCTGCCTGGGGCAGGGAGAGTGCTGTTACCCCATTTGGGAGGCAGCCTGGTAGCATACCACAAGCGGTGCAAGCTTTGAAGCACACAGCCTTGATGTGCCATTTCACTGGCCATCCTGTCAGGGAGGGAGGTGGGACCTCTTTCCCATCCAGGCCATTGTTTCGGACTTCTTAAAAAAGTTCACACTCCTGACAGGGGGTTCAAATTCCTGTCTTTGCTGCAGCAGCTGCGGGCTGGCAGCCAGAGCACAGGAATGGCTGAGGCAGCCAGGTTGGCAACCTCTTAGTTAGCCACCTGGGTGCATGCCACATCATCCTCAACACAAGATTGATGTCAGGGGTGATGAGGCATGTTTGTTTGGAACCAAACATAATAATAAAATAATAATAAGGAAGTTTATATAGCGCCTGGTTACGCCTTCCCGGCGTGTCCCCGCGCTGTGGAGAAGAGGCCAGTTCAGTAGAAAAGGAAAAAGCCACAGGCCCAAGGCTAATCTCAGAACTAGTTAGCGAACAGGTGAGTTTTAAGAAGACTCCTAAACCTGGTTTCTGATTGTTCCATCCTCAGACATAACGGGAGTTTATTCCAGTTTTGCACAGCTAAAAGGCGAAATGAGCGGCCGCCCATTCTTGCTTTCTTAATCCTAGGGATTTCAAGCTGCCCTGTCCCGCCTGACCTCAACGTTCTGACCTAGTGATCAGGTTTCCCAGGTACATTGGAGCCTTATGCCAGAGGATGCGATGACAAATGAGAAGGGATTTAAACAGCACCCTTTTCTTGACTGGAAGCCAATGAAGAGCTTCAAGGGCTGATTTAGACGCTGCCCTTCTGGTTAGTCTCAAGATCAGTGGTGCTGCCGCATTCTGCAGGACTTGTAGCTGTCTGAGATTCTTTTCTGGAGCACTCAGATATAGAACATTCCCGTAATCCAGGCGGGAAGTAATAAGAGCGTGCGTCATGGTCTGCCTGGCCTCTAGCGGAAGCAGATCAAGTGTTTTGTTAAGGGTTTTTAAAATGCCAAAACATTTCCCTACTAGCCGGCGGATGTGGCCTTCATAAGAGAGGGCCGAATCCACCCAGACTCCTAGATTCTTAGCCTCTAGACAGGGTATAGGGGTGGGGCCTAAACATTGTGGACACCAATCTGCGTTCCAGCAAGATTTGTCTCTACCAACCACGATCACCTCGGTTTTGCCTCCATTCAACTTTAAGCAGTTTTTATTCATCGAGGAGGCAAGCTCCTGCATGCATGCTTTAAAGTTGGAAGCCTCGACCGAAGGTGCTTGGGATAGGGAGATCAGCAGCTGAGTGTCATCAGCATACGATACTAATTCCACTCCAAACGCCTGCACCACCTCAGCCAGGGGGGACAAGTACAAGTTGAACAGAGTGGGGCTCAGGGCAGACCCCGGAGGGAAACCCCTGCTCAAGTGCAACCTCTTTGGACTGAAAAGACCCACGTTGGATCTGGAAACTGCACCCTGTCAGAAAGGATTTCAGCCAGCCCAGCGCAGGACCCGAGACGCCCCTCTGTTCAGACACTGCAGCAAGGTGAAGTGTGCTACAGTGTCGAACGCCGCACTGAGGTCTAGCATTATCAGTGCCATGGTGTGTCCCGCGTCTACTCCTTGCCTGATGGCTCTTAACAGAGCGGTTTCAGTAGAGTGTCCTGCCCGGAACCCTGATTGTGAGGGGTGCAGAAGATTAGCCCCCTCCATGCGTGCTATTAGCTGGATGTTGACCACTTTCTCCACTACCTTCGCTGCATAAGGCAGCAAGGAGATGGGTCTTAGATTTTCAAGAATATCATGGCTGAGAGTGGATTTTTTCCTAATAGGTAGGATCACAGCTCTTTTCCAGGACGCTGGCAGCATGTGGGATACAAAAAAAATCACCAGAACGTGTCTAATATACAGCTCAAGAGTCTCCAGACTCTCTCCTAGCACCTTGGGAGGGGCTGGGTCACTGGGGGATCCAGACTTAATGCCGAGACAGATGCTTCTTAAGGTCTCTGGAGGGGGGACTTTTAAGTGTTCCAGTTTCTGACCCACTACACTGACTCCAGGCACTTCCTCAAAAGCCAGTCCGCTCCCAGGATTGCTACTGAAAGAAGCATAGATATTCCTAAACTACAGAGAGAAGTAGTCCGCTACTCTGTTGCATTCCTCTACTGAGTCGTTGCCAGGGGCATTCAAGCCAGCCACCGTGGAAATCTCCTTATAAATTCTAAAGAGTTCCTTAGAGGAGTTCTCAGCCTCTATTATTCTGGTTTTATAATGGGCGGCCTTAGCCCCTCTGAGTAGGACTTGATATTTCCTCTGTCCTTCTCTATAGAGTCTCCGCTCCTGCGCTCTAAAATCCCTTCCCCAGCTCCTCTCCAGTCTCTTGCATTCTGCCTCGGCCTTCTGCAAGGCGGGAGTAAACCAGGGAGCAGATCTTCTAGCTCTCCCGTCAGATTTCTTCAGTAATGGAGGTGCCACTTTGTTAAGGGCCTGGAGAATGCGCTCATTCAGGTTTTCACTGGCACTTTCACTGTCCGACCCTCCCGGGGGACCTCCTTCCCTAAGCATTTTATTGAAGGTGTCTTGCGAGAAATTTTTCCACTTTCTACAGGAAAAGTTATTAGTCCCTCCCTTCAGTGGGTCTTCCTTAGTTATGTCAATATTAAAAGGCAACAGGAAATGGTCAGACCAGGGGACTGGAAGTGGCGTCCCTACCTTCACACCCTCCCAGCTGGCAAATACTGGATCTCTGGATCTAGCAAGTGACCTAGTTGGTGGGTGGGGACAACAGATTTAAGATCCATCTGCATGGACTGCAAGTCCTGACGCAGTTCGGCAACCTCCTTATGCAGAGAGTCTTCAAAATGCACGTTCAGATCACCCAGCACAAGAAGTTTGTTCCGCCTGATCGCCAAGTGAGCAATGCCATCTAGAAGGCTGAGCTTAAAGTTCCCAAGTGCTCCTGACATGACATATTTAGTCCGAATCATAATGAAGCTGGCATCCTCAAGATTGCCCGGGTGTCAGCTAATGTTATCCTATGAACTGCTGATCACCTATAGGAGCCCTTAATGGAAAAGGTTACTGGAGGGATATATAAGCTTGCAATTATATGTCCTCACCTTTAATATAATGCACCCTGACTCCTGGGCTAAGGAAGCCTTCCTGAGGGGTGACCGGATATATTAAAAATAGTGCATTGACCTTGTCACACTTGGTGAGGGAAAAGTCGATTTTGTGCAGTATGCACTGACGGCTGTCATTTGTTTACTTGGGTCACTCTGGGTGGCACAAACAGTGCTTCAGGCTCTGCTGATTCCTTTATCTCCCTGAGTACCATTTGTACCATATACTAGGGATTTATAGGGTGAGGGGGGGGGGGAAGTCCTTGCCATTTGGGGTTACCAATTCATGTATATCAGTTTTAGAGTGAGAGAACTGGCACCAGGCTTGGGCAGCTGGCTCCAGTGCACTTTCAGAGTCATAACCATCATCATTGGAGCAACAAGTGTGTGTGGGGGGTGACAACACTAAAAGGGCACTTTCCTACACTGTGGTGTACATGTATATATATCTGTCATGAAAGAACTGGTGTACCTGGAAGTTTCTAACAAATCAAGTCTGCTGACTGTTAAGAGAAGTAAAGGGAGCAGTGAAGAATTCCCAGTTGATACTACCCTTATGAAGAGTAAGCCAGGTCATGTTGTGTGCACTATCACCACAAGGATTCCTGGTGCTGAGCTTAAAACAGTGGGACAACGATCATTTTGAAAATAATATCAACCCAATGTTATCGCATTCCAATCTTGTGTGCATTGTTTGGGCCCTGCTGACAAGATGGAGCCTTCTGCACTTACTGCAGTTTGGTCACATTAAACAAGGGATCCTTTACTATTTGGCATATCCACCATCATAGGCATTTCAGCTATTTTAGAGTCTATCATGACTATCATAACAGTCTCATCACACACAAGAAGGATGTATTCAGGCTTAAGTGAGGCATCACAATTACTGCACTAAAACTAGCAGTTTCATGTTGTGAGCCCTAGAGCTTACCCTCACTATGTTTTGAGCATTCTAGTTTTCCGAAAGAATTGGCTTATTCAGTCTAGCTAGGCAGTTTAAAAAAATACTTTTTCAACTCCAGTACCGGCATCAAAAATGAAAACTATTAATTTCCTCCTTAAACAACCCCTGCTATCTCCCTAGGTTCCATATTTGTCTTCTGAAGGGGGGTCATATTTGAGGTGATCAGTAGCAGCCCGTGGAGGGAGTTCCACGGGGCAGTGGGGTGAGGGATAGTAAACTCCAGCTCGCGGCCGACCGCAATAATGAAAATAAATAAATAAAACAACTTTCATCGCGTGCTCCCCCGCCTCACCGAACTCCCTCCAAGGGCCGCTACTGGAGGTGATCCAGTTACATGTCCTTTCCTATCATGCGGTTATTTTTTACTCTTGTAATCTGAGCATCAACAACCAAATCATATATTCAAATTCACTAGTCAGTACATCATTGGATGTTTATCAGTTTCTGCAAAAATGTCTTTCAGGGTATCTCTTCTGGCCATTCTCTTTCAGAAATCAAGTGATTAAAATGTGAATTAAGGTACCCCATCTGTTTGTTCCAAAGAGGAGCCAAGAGGGAAAAAGAGGAATCAAGGTTGCCCCCCACTCATAAACTGACAATATCACAAAAAAACCTTGTCCCCGGGGCGTTCAATATTAAAACTCCTATTAATGCAATGGAGAGACAAACGGTCAATGTCCAATGCTAAACCACCAATTTTTGATTTTTTTTTCTAATTGGTGTTTTTAATGCATGTCGCCCAAAATTCTTAACATAAAAATAGGAGAAATTCCTAGTAAACTACAACAAGACAGTCACAACAGAGCCCTGAACGATGTTTGCATCAGTCATGTACACAAGACATCCGCCCACACTTACTACGTGTGAAAAAATGTGTGGAGAAAAGAATGACACCTCACGGACGCACCACCCTCGGGGCAACTGGCAAGTGTTAACCAGATTGTGCCCCTTTTCTCATCATAGGAAGTAATTTAATTCAATAAAAGAAAAAGAAACTGTCCAAAACAAACCAAAAGAATGTGTAGAGTGCAAAGGAGAAATGGGCATTCACTCCCCTACCATTGTAGGTTGTAGGTAGAGGTATGCAGAGTTAGCTACCAGCCTTTTTAGTTCAACAGAACACACCTACTTTCAAAATAAAGTTGTGTGAAAGGTGTGCCTGTTGATTTTAAGCATTTTTTGTCACATAGGGGAGTGAATGCTCATTGCTCCTTTGCACTCCAGCTTGGAAAAAGCTGTAAAAGAGAACAAACATAACACAATGTCAATGCTGTGTTGAAGGTAATTTGGTTTCCCTGGCCTACTAGCATACTATCTTTCATTCTCCATATGAAATAGTTATTTAAGCTTCAGGAGTGGCAATATTTTGCAATTTCTAACTGTTATCTTAACATTAACGACCATGTTACCTAAAAGGAATTTCTATTGTGGGCTCAGAATTCTATCAGAGCTGGATATCAGGGGCAGCACACTTCCAGAAGTCCACATTGCAGGTGCATGGACTCTGCCCTACCAGGTCCCATATTACAGATAGGGCGCATTTTCCATGTTTGTTCCACAGCAGGGGACCGCCCCCTTTCATCACTTCAGAGGGCTGCATTTAGAAGGTGCAAGGGGCATTTACATCCGCTTTATGTGTGGTATTACAGAAGGGAGTGCAGATGTTTGTGTGGCCTCTTTTGTAATTCAGACAGTGCTTGCGCACATACAGTGCCGGTGCTATCATTAGAGGGCATTCCCACATTTTCATGGGGACGGGGCCCTATGCAAATGAGGGAATCATTTTGTCTCTGTGTCCTTGCCTAATTACCGAAGTGGGTGCAGAGGCAAATATGCTCTTAGAAGGCGCCCTGAAAGTGTGCCATAAAAACGTGGCACACTTTCGGAGCACCTTCTAAATGCATCTCTGTAAGGGGATGAAAGGGCGTCTCATGGACCCCCAGATATCCCCTTGCAGGCGGGTGCGGTCACTCACTGATCCACCTGCAAGGGGATCTCTAATCCCTTTTAAAAGTGCAGGCAGATTGCCGCCTGCACAGAGAAACACTAAGCAGCTTTTAAACGGCTGCTCCATATTGGTCTTGAATGCGCTGCCATGAGGGCAGAGCGAGTTTGCGGCTGCCCCACGGGCAGCACATTCTTCCTGACAGGGTGCACTTTAAATGTTTGCACCCGGCGCACCGGTTTTAAGTCGCGTCAGTGGGCAAACATGGAAAGTGCACCCTATCTGTAATAGGGGCCCAGATCTGCAGCTGGACTTAAATAATGCATTTGAGTTATTGCTCAACTTAGTCCTCTTGAAAGACAAGTTACTGATGTATGCAAATGATGATATTCTCACCAATAGAACTGCAGTTTTTTTGCAACGGACACTAAAGTGTTCAACATATATAGAATTATGGCAGCTTTTAAACATCTCTAGAACAGAAATAATAATCTCTTGAACATGCAAGTGCAGTACTGGGGTCTCTGGTTTGGCTTAAAAATAGTTCAAATCCTTTCTTTAGGAAATATCTAATTGTGTCTTTTTGTTTCCTTTTTCATGGGGCGCCTCTAGGATTTAACTTTGAAAGACCACATTATTTAATGTATACATGGCACCTTTAATTAGATCTTTTGATTTCTCCCGCATGACGTATGAAGAGGATGCCTGATTCTAGTCGCCATCTCTGACAATCTTGGCATGCTATCTGTAATTTTATTTATATAATGCTTACTACAGGTAAGGCGGTGAAGAACAAGTTACTTAACTTCGGTAACGATATATCTGTAAGAAACAGTAGTTAGTATTAGATTCCTTACCTTAGAATATCCCCAGGCGTCAGACTGGATCTGGAAATTTTTGCGTAGCAGTACCCTTGCGCGTCGGTAGGCGTCGTCCGCGGCTCCGTGTCCGTCGTCCGCGTCGTGGGCGCCGTGATGACGTCGTCGGAGTACTTAGACGCCGCCTTCGCGCGCTGACGTCAGTTCTTAGACACAGCTTTTCCGCGCCAGAAATGCAGAGCCATGTTAAAAACCAACACTGGTGCCATTGAAACTAGGGCCCTGAAAGGGGATGACCTTAACCCTAGATATCGGTTCGCTGAACAGGGAGGATGGGTGGGGCGGTAAGGAATCTAATACTAACTACTGTTTCTTACAGATATATCGTTACCGAAGGTAAGTAACTTGTTCATCTGAAATAAACAGGTTAGTATTAGATTCCTTACCTTAGAATAGATATCCCAGCAATACCAACCCCGGTGGTGGGTCTGCGAACCAATAATCACACCAAAAAGTCCCCTAGGACAGAACGGCCAAAGAAGCAATCCCTCCGGACTTGGCCGTTCAGACAGTAGTGTCTTGCAAACGTGTTCAGCGAGGCCCACGTAGCTGCCTGACAGATGTCCTGCAAGGGTACTCCCCGGCCCAGGGCAGTGGTGGCCGCTGTGGCCGCTGTGGAGGAGTAACAAGCCTTGATACACAAGACGACCCACCGAGAGATGGTCCGCTTGTGCACTGCCCGTCCCTTCTTAGCGCCCACGTAACCAACAAAGAGTTGGTCATCCACCCGGAACTGGCGTGTGCGATCTAGATAGAATGAAAGCGCACGTTTCGGGTCCAGATGGTGGAGCCGCTCTTCCTCTTTTGAGGGGTGCAGTGGCGGAAAGAAGGTGGGCAAGGTGATAGACTGCCCGATGTGGAAGACCGTGACAACCTTCGGCAGGAAAGAGGGTCTAGTCCGCAACACAACCTTGTCCGGATGGACAGAAAGGAAAGGAGGTTTGGATGAAAGAGCCTGGAGCTCACTCACTCTCCTGGCAGAGGTGATGGCAACCAGGAAAGCAGTCTTCAGAGTAAGAAGGCGGAGAGGACAGTTGTGAAGTGGCTCAAAGGGAGCGCACATCAGAGAGGTAAGAACAAGGTTCAAGTCCCACTGAGGCATCACAAACGGAACAGAGGGAAACATGTGTGTGATGCCTTTCAGAAAACGAGTTACAATAGGGGACTTGAACAAAGATGGTTGATCAGGCAGCCTTAGAAAGGCTGAAAGGGCAGAAAGGTAGCCCTTGATAGTGCCCAGAGCAGAGCCCTGCTGGGCAAGAGAAAGAAGGAAGAGAAGAACCTCAGAAAGAGGGGCAGAGAGAGGATCCACAGCCTTTGCTGTGCACCATGCCACAAATCTGTTCCACCTGCAGGCGTATACCGACTTTGTGGAGGGACGCCTGGCTGCCAGAATGACATTACGGACTTCAGGAGGCAAGTCAAAGGGCCTCAACTATCGCCGCTCAATCTCCAAGCATGGAGGTGGAGACTGGACAGGTTCGGGTGGAGGACCGTCCCCTGCTGCTGCGACAGAAGGTCCTCCTGAAGAGGCAGACGAACCGGGGGGATCGACTGACATACTGAGTAGCTCGGGATACCAGTACCTTTGTGCCCAGTCCGGAGCCACAACGATGACTTGGGCCCGGTCACGTTTGATCTTCTTCAGCACTCTGGGCAGAAGTGGTATAGGCGGAAAGGCGTACAACAGACCGCAACTCCACTCGCGACGAAAAGCGTCTCCGAGCGAGTGCCGCCTTGGAAATTCCAATGCGCAGAACTGATGATATTGCACGTTCTCTTCGGTGGTGAATAGATCTAACCAAGGCTCTCCCCACTGCAGAAATAGACCTTCAGCCACATCCGAGTTCAGGCGCCATTTGTGATCCATCATGCACCGGCGGCTGAGTTCGCCCCCCCTGGCGTTCAGAGAACCTGCCAGGTGTTGAACCACCAGGGTCACGCCCTGATGTTCCAGCCACTGCCAGAGGCGCAGAGCCTACTGGCAGAGGGTCCACGACCGCACCCCACCCTGTTTGTTGCAGTACCACATGGCGGTGGAGTTGTCTGTGAACACTTGCACTACACTCCCCCGGACCGAGGGGAGGAATTCCTTCAGTGCTAGACGAATCGCACGCAGCTCCAAAAGGTTGATACGGAGCCGGGACTCCGCCGGAGACCAGAGGCCTCCGATCTCTGCCTCTCCCATGTGGCCTACCCAGCCCTGGAGGGACGCGTCCGTCACAACTATGTGCTCTGGTTGGGGAAGGGAGAGGGATCTGCCGCTGACCCAATCGCGGTCCGTGAGCCACCACTGCAGCTGTCTCGCAGTGCCCTCCGAGATCAGGAAATGGTCGGACAGGTTGTCCTGATGCTGGGCCCACTGAAACTTCAGGTCCCACTGTAGAGCCCGCATCCGCCATCAGGCGTGATGCACCAGAAGGATGCAGGAGGCCATCAGCTCCAGAAGCCGCAGCATCAACCTGACCGAGACTCGGGATAAAGACTGAAAGATCAGAATCAGAGCCTGAATATCCCGAACCCGCTTTTCGGGAGGATAAACCTGAAACTGCACCGAGTCGAGAACCGCTCCGATGAAGAGGAGCTTCTGGGAGGGGCACAGGTGTGACTTCGGCACATTGATGGAGAACCCCAGCTGGTGCAGGAGGTCTGCCGTCGTCTGGAGGTGGCTGACGACTGTCTGGGGAGAGCCCGCCTTCAACAACCAGTCGTCGAGGTAGGGGAAGACTGAAACCCCTAACCTGCGCAGATAAGCTGCGACCACCTCCATCACCTTCGTGAACACCCGTGGGGCACTGGTAAGGCCGAAGGGGAGCACGGTAAATTGAAAGTGCTCGTGGCCTACCGTGAACCGCAGGTAGCGCCGGTGGGCCGGCAGGACGGGGATGTGGAAATAAGTGTCCTGCAAGTCCAACACTACCATCCAGTCTCCTGGGTCCAGGATAGCTAAGACCTGAGACAGTGTCAGCATTTTGAACTTCTTCCAGAGGAAGCCGTTGACGTTCTGTAGATCCAAGATAGGGCGTAGGCCCCCTTTGCCCTTCTTGGGTACTAGAAAGTAGTGGGAGTAGAAACCACACCCTACTTCTGGCCCAGGAACGCGCTCGATGGCCCCCTTTGCCAAGAGGGCCGTAACTTCCTCCTGCAGAAGTCGCAAGTTGATCCCCCCCACACGCGGTGGTATTGCAGTGGCATGGCAGGAGGGGTCGCCCCGAAGGGGAGGGAGTAGCCCCTTCGAACGATTTGCAGCACCCACCTGTCCGATGTGACTGCACCAGTGGAGGAGGTGATGGCGAACCCTGCCCCCCACTGGCGTCACATGTGCCTGAAAGCACGGACTAGGAGGGTTTTGAGGCGGTTGCTGCAGGGGTAGCTGTGGACTGAACTCGCCGTTGTCCCCGACCGCCGCCACGGCCGTTTCCACGGCCACCACCACGTTGGAAATTAGTCTGCGGTGCGTGGCTGGCAGCACGTGTGGGGGCGCCCCTTCCTTGGCCACGAAAGGAGCGAAAGGCACCCGTTTGCTGGCACTGGGCTGAGAGGCCCAAGGACTTGGCCGTAGCCCTGGAGTCCTTAAAGTGCTCAAGCGCATGGTCTGCCTTGTCGCCAAATAGGCGACGGCCATTAAACGGCATGTCCATGAGTGTATTCTGGGCATCGGCCGAAAAGTTGGCGGACTCAACCAGGCGTGGCGACGAATCGCCACGGTCGTTGCTATCGCCCTGCCCAGTGAGTCAGTGGTATCCAGCCCACACCAGATGGAATAACGTGCCGCATCTCGACCCTCCGCAAGGGTTTGGGCGAATTTAGCCTTGACCTCCGCCGGGCATTCTGGCAGCATGTTCGCGACCGCGTCCCACAGAGAGTGGGTGTAGCAGCCCAAGAGCCACGCGGTGTTGGAAGACCGCAGTCCAAAACTCAGGGAGGAGAATACCTTTTTGCCGTATTGCTTGCACCTCTTGGATTCCCGATCAGGCGGAGCCGATGGGAATGCAGTCTGGGAGTTGGAGGCCTGGATGACCAGGCTCTCGGGGTGGGATGGGTGGACAGGAAACAAGGGTCGCCCGGGGCCGGGCAGTGGCGTCTAGCCATGTTCCTATCTACAGGCGGACCTGTAGCAGGCCTGAACCAAGTGCCCAAAAGAACGTCAATCAAGGCCTCATTAAACGGCAGCAGAGGTTCAGCCAAGCTTGACTGCGGTTTAAGGACCTCAGTGAGGTCACGACCGCGACGGGGAGCTCAAGGCAAAAGGTCCTGGCCGCCCGCATCAACACCACACTGTAGGTTGCCCCCTCCTCCGTAGCCACGGTGGGGGTGAGACAAAACCAGTGTCTGGCTAAGTGTCCAGACCACTGGCATCCCCAAGTTCACCTGTCCAGTCCTGTTGGGACTGACACTCACGTGTCAGAGGGTCCTCAGACCCCTCCCAATACTCCTCATCACCCATTTCCTGATAATGAGGGTTGTCAAAGGATGGGGCCGGTCCGTTCTAGTAGAACTCTCCAAGCGGCGTCGAGAGCGGCGCCGTTCCGATGCCAGAACCGGATCGAGAGAGGCATCCGGGACTGCGTCGCCTGAAGGCGGCGCCGGAGGTGACACACTAGGGACCGGCGCCGGTTAGGTCGTCAGGTCAACCGGTGACGACCCGGATCCGGAAGTGGATCCAGGCGGCGCCGGGCCCGAAGGCGTCGGCGGCGTCGGGGTCGAAGCAACTCGACCCGCTAGGGCCCCCAGATGGGTCTGCTAGGTCCGAAGTCGCCGCGGAGCCCGTCAGAGGAGAGAGGGACCTCATGGCCATGAGGAAGCACTCGATCTCCTCCGGCGTCGCTTGCTGCCCAGGGACCGGACGCCTGCGACTCTGACGGAGCCGCGTGGGCGGTGTCACCCGAACCCCCAGCCGTGTCACGCGAGCGTCGGGGGGAGTCAGAAGAGCGATGACGTCTCTTCGGCTTCTTGTGCTTACCTGACGACTTCGAGCTATGATGGCTCCGACCTCGCGACCGGTCCCTCGACCTCCGTCCGGACCGGGACCTCTCGAGGCGCGGGGCCGACTGCCAGAGCTAGAGCCGCTTGCGGGACCGGTCCCGCCTAGCTTTCGATGTCAGGGCTCGGCAGTCGGGGCAGGCCTTGTCGTCGTGGTCGACGCCGAGACAGTGAAGGCACCGGCGGTGAGGGTCGGTCACCGACATCAGTCGGTCGCAATCCTCACAGGGTTTAAATCCTGGCATCTCTACCGGCACCGTTCGGAGTCGAAGACTTTGAAAATGATCAAATCGGATCGTAAAAAAGTTTTGTCAAAAATCGACTAAGGTACCACTTTATCCGGATCTGCGCTGCTGGCGTGGAAAAAAGAAGAACTGACGTCAGCGCGCGGAGGCGGCATCTAAGTACTCCTACGTTGTAATCATGGCGCCCACGACGCAGACGACGGACGCGGAGCCGCGTACGACGCCTACCGACGTGCAAGGGTACTGCTACGCAAAAATTTCCGGATCCAGTCTGACGCCTGGGGATATTCTAAGGTAAGGAATCTACCTGTTTCTCTCAGATGCCCTTTTTACGCCATGGGCGCATACTGCGCCAGCAACTAAATGCTGGCGGTTAGTGCAGTGTTTAGTGGTTAGAATTCATTACTAGAATTAAACTTGAGCTCTTAAGGAAACCATCCCATGCATTTATCTACCAAATTAAGGACTTAATGTGATTAGTAGGGGAACACACGTTTATGCAAATGGTTAGTGGAATTAATAAATGAGCTAGAGGGGATGCTGCAGTATTACTTACAGAGGGGTTAGTTATGATCTTTGGAGAGAGGTATGGACAATATGGAGAAATCCAATTTTAGAGATTAAGGAAAACACATGATAGATGTTCAGAGAAAGGATGGATGGGATGTAGGAAAATGTAATTAAAGGTAAAAAAGTGGTGACACTTTTGAAGTCAAGGTCGGTTTTCATGCAGGGCTTTAAGAATATAGAAGGAGGTATTTTCACATTGCATACAATCTGAGAATGCATCAATGTAGACAGAAGAAAATTATTTGCATAAGATGGAGTGTTTTACTAAAAACCTTTGAAAGGCACTAGATTCACATGAACATTATATCCACTGCTCAAATACCACTGGACTAAAACTACAGCAAAAGCAGTTGATCAGCGCAGAGGTTGGAAGGGTAAACATAAAATAATGTGTATGTGTAAAGCGCATGTTCACTCAAAGGTATCTTGGCGCTGAATAACAGATGCTTTTTTTGTTATCCAAATCAATGGTACTCATTTTATCGACCTCAGAAGGATGAAAAACTGAGTGGACCAGCCGGGATTTGAACCTGTGACCATGAGGTCGAACAAAGGCCCCTACAATGAATCCATTAGTCCACTAAGCCACCATACCTAGACAGTAGTCAGTCAGTCAGTCAAAAATGTACTTTATTTGGTTTATCACAACCATAAATCATACATGTACAAAATTTCAGTTAAATAGCAGAAGATAAAAATTCATTTACTTAAAATATATTTTCTCGTTCCTTATTATAAAACATTATTTTCCAGACCCTGTCTTTAGTCTGTTTCAGCTAGACAGTAATGACTGGGTGCATATATTTGAAAATATCAAGATTTACACAGCATTTGAAAGGAACAGTAACCTTGTAACTGCCTCAACATGAGAAAACATAAAACAATGGAAGTAGATTATGCACGTGCTGAAGCAAGTACCTAAAGTTGCCTCACAGTATTAAACAGGATCCATTTGGATGCCCCAGGTTTAGTATGGAACAAGATGAGAGGGAAGAAGGGACTTCACAGACAATAGAAATGTACTGCCTGCATTCCTGTGGGGGGAAGGAGGAGATCCAGACACTAAAGTGGGAGGAGTGGAGACAGGACTACATTTAGAAATTTCTTGTGAACTTTATTCGCTAGGGGCTGCACATTAACTCTTGCAAAGCACTGTGCTTTGGCAGATAGTACAGGGGAGGGTGGGGCTCTAGTTTCTGTTGCTCAAGGTGAGGAAGTTTCTTTGCCAGGCGTGTTCTTTTTTTCTGTCCCTAATTGCTGTGTCAGGAAGGTTGAGGTGAACATATTTCACAATTCCCTGCTCCTCTGTTGATGGTCCACCTGCTTGGAGCCGGGCACAACAACTTATTTTTTAACAGCATAAAACAAACATGAAAAAACCCGCCTTCACCAAAACCTCACTTCACTTACATAAATGAAACAAAAAAAAGTAATTTTTACTACAATGAAAAATCATTCTACACCAGCATTCAACTTGTTGCTTTAAAAACAATTTCCCTGCTAGGAAAAGATGTTTTAGGTCTAGCCTGGCCAGCACATGTGCTGCTCAGCAAGGCATGCTGTATTTAGGCAAGGCATGCTGTATTTAGGTAAGGCCTTCAAGCTCCGCCCATATTTTTCAATGGCTTGTGCCATTGCCCACTGTAAACTGTAGCTGTCCATTAGTCAATAGGCTTAGTAGTCCCTTTTTAGCACCACCTTGTCCAATTTTGTAACCTCCCATGGCGAAACCCCGTTACGTGGATTGTTACTCGCTAGACTTCAATTACAGGCTCCGAACAGTATTCATTAGCATTGTCCTGCCTGATTGTGCAAGAAGGTCAAGTTCTCTCCCAACGCTTCTTTTTGTATTTTTATAGTACAGGAGCTGGCATTTGCAATGCAGTAGGTCTTGCATTCGCGAGAGTTTAAGGTATTGGCACTGTAAATGACAATGCCATTTATTTATACGTTTTAAAAACAACACATAAATAAAAGGCATTGTCATTTACAATGCCAATAGCTCAAACTCTCAAACGCGAGACCTATTGCATTGCAAATGCTTGTTTCATGCGGACATCGGCATGTAAAAATCATTATCACAACCAAGTAACTATCAAGATCCGGTGAGATTTAAAAGGAGGCTGACGGTGCATGATGTGACTGCAGAACCCCTCTGGTGAGGACAACGATATTGAACACCGAGCGCCCACAGACAGTTTGGTGAACACTGTGTGCTTTGTACAGTGCACTCTGTTCTTTGTGATCTGGGGAATTAATATTTTGTCCAAAACACATACAGTAAAGGGGACCCATGGGCAGTTTAATGACCAGCTCTGAATACAAGCCCAACTAACAGTATTCACAACAGAGTATCAGAGGGTCAAAAGTGAGACAGGCTAGTTGTAAAAGACAGAACAGGTGTAGCGCTCCCACTGGCCATATGACTAAGGGGCAAAGGCTATAAAATATGCCAGATCAAGATCAGTATCTTGTCTCTGGCTCCCATCAGTCACCATTCGGAACCGCCCTTCATCATTTGGGGCTCCGAGGACCAACACTGTACCAGATCTAGGTATATTGACAGAAAGAAGTGATCTTCCTGTTAGTCAGTAAGTGTTGGTGTTATGGTTGAGACCATATGTGTTGGTGAAGTAACTGATAGGGTTGGAGAAAAGTGTAATGTGCAGTGCAAGAAAAAACCAGGAAAAGAATGAGGGTGAATAAAATTGGTTTAAGGAGCAAAAATTAATTTAATGAGGTATAACTCCTAGCACCAATATTAAAAAATAGCTCAGACAGGGTGAATTTATAACCTGTCTAGTGGTGTGACGTGGTCGACATGTTTCAGCAAACCCGGCTACTAGCCTTGCTTTCTTCAGGACCTATTAAATACAGCTACTGCAAACAAAGAAACCCCTAGCGGCATCTGTGCCGTCTGGGGAGGTGGCCACCTCCCCAGACGGCACAGATGCCGCTAGGAAGTACCGACGGACAGAGCGGTGCTTCACCAGTCCTGAGCCGCAGCCAGGCGAGGTGAGGTGTATACTTCTTACTAATCAGCCCACCGCTGAGTGTATGAAGAGGTCTGGAACAGACACAACCTGGAGGTTCAGGTGACTTTTCCGTGTCGTTCCTACACTACATTTTACCTTTTACTTACTTATCACGTTGGGTTTCTTTGTTTGCAGTAGCTGTATTTAATAGGTCCTGAAGAAAGCAAGGCTAGTAGCCGGGTTTGCTGAAACATGTCGACCACGTCACACCACTAGACAGGTTATAAATTCACCCTGTCTGAGCTATTTTTTAATATTGGTGCTAGGAGTTATACCTCATTAAATTAATTTTTGCTCCTTAAACCAATTTTATTCACCCTCATTCTTTTCCTGGTTTTTTCTTGCACTGCACATTACACTTTTCTCCAACCCTATCAGTTACTTCACCAACACATATGGTCTCAACCATAACACCAACACTTACTGACTAACAGGAAGATCACTTCTTTCTGTCAATATACCTAGATCTGGTACAGTGTTGGTCCTCGGAGCCCCAAATGATGAAGGGCGGTTCCGAGTGGTGACTGATGGGAGCCAGAGACCAGATACTGATCTTGATCTGGCATATTTTATAGCCTTTGCCCCTTAGTCATATGGCCAGTGGGAGCGCTACACCTGTTCTGTCTTTTACAACTAGCCTGTCTCACTTTTGACCCTCTGATACTCTGTTGTGAATAGAATTAATATTTTGCACATTGTGTTTTCTATAAAGCGATAATGCACCGGAGGTGCTCTCTATAAACACATTATTGATTACCCGACCAGACGCAATCTCCAGAATATTGCGGCAAGTAATATTTGGCACTTTATGAACAGGGGACACGCTTAGGAACTTTCGCTCCTTTGTACAGCGCTCGGATATACGTTCGGGTCATGTTCACGCTTTATAAAACTTTTCAAATAAATAAAGAAACTTCATTTATTTATTTGAAAAGTTTCATAAAGCGCAGACATGTCTCGAACGGGTATCATAGCGCTGTACAAATGAGCGGAAGTGATATGAGGTAAGAGCATGAATACAACATCAAAGAGGAACGAAGCACTATGAAAAACAAAATTACAATGTTGGTCCGATGTAACAGCCCATCTTATGGGGCATGTAAAGTTCCCGAAGAGCAATAAATCTAATAGGGCATGTGAGGAGACAAAATAAGAACTTTTGAACAAAAGTATCCAAAAGTGTCGACAGGAAATGGAAGTAAGAAGTAAGTTAAGATGGCTCCGGGACTATTGCTGTAGATGGTCATTCAGGAGTCATTCATAATTGAGGATTTTGTGTGAGAGTGCACATGGTCAGATCTTTGACACTATAGATACTACAACGATGTGCTTTACGGTACTGGAAGTGATGCCAAACGTAGCAGTATTAATTATTTGCTTATCTTGAATTGGGGAAATATGTGAATAGTTTTTTTTCCTTGTTTCACAATATTTATTAATTTCATGATGAAGGATCCAAAGTCCGAAATGCATTGAAGATTGTCATTTTTAAGCACTTGTGGTTGGTTGAATATATGTGGGATGAAAGCACAAACATTGTTATGTTTCTTCATAACATTTAGAAGAAGCAATTACACGAAAACTGTAACCATTTCATGGTTGTTTGAACATTTGCTAACTTTTTTGGAAAGGGAATCACAAAAGTCTGATTACAATTGAAGAACCCTCATTTGCTACTAAAAGGAGTGCAAGGGGAGACACCATATCATTTAGGGTGCAGTGCAACACACAAGAACCACCCTGCCTCCATGCTAAGGACAGTGAAACCCACATGCGCAAACCAGCCTTCAACTCAGCAACAGTGATGGCTGCCACATACAAAAAGTGGTAGGACGGGGGAGGTGGTGAGCAGGAGGGGGTTGAGGGTGGGGGAAGTATAACGTATAGTTTCTTACATGTCGGTGTAGTTTTGCAGCTTGAAGGCTTTTTGGATTCACTATGCTGTGCATTATCCCGCCATCTAGTGGTTGGGTCCGGAATCGTAGTATTTCTTCTCTTTTTTTTTTTTCGTGGCCCAGGTGGGCGTCGACATCCCACCATTTGGTGTCCTTCGTGACGTTGACGCGCTTCCGGCAGAATCTCCCACCTTTGGTCACCATCTTCGGATTCTTTTTTCTTTTTCTTGTCTTGTGTTATCTTCTTTTGTTGATCCATTTTGCAATTTTATCCTCCTGTTTCATCTTCCTGGCGGAAGAGGGTGGGATCGCTAGTGAATCCAGAATGTCTTCAAGCTGCGAAACTTTACAGACAGGTAAGAAACTATAAGTTTTGCAGCGTGAATCTTTCTGTATTCACTATGCTGTGCATAGACTTAGTAGCGGTTTGTCCTTATTGTGGTGGTTGGGTGGAAGATGAGCACTGGTTACTGAAAATATGTTGTAAAACCTTCTGCCCCACTTGCACTTCCTTATTCATTTGAATATCCACACAGTAGTGTTTAGTGAATGTAGGCACTGAAGACAGTGTTGCAGCTTGGCAAATGTCTTAAATAGGTGTGTTCGCTAGAAACGCAATTTTTGCTCCTTTCTTCCTTGTAGAGTGAGCTGCTCCTTGCAACTCTTGTTCTGCCCACTTGTAGCAATGTTGAATTGCTTGTGCAATCCACAGTGCAATGGTGTTTTTGGTGACCAGCCATCCCAAAAACTGCTGGCAAAGGATAAAAAGAACTGTTTCTTTTCCTGCACTCCTTTTTGATATAGTGCAGGACAGCCCTTCTGGTGTCTAGTGTGTGTAGCGCCCTTTCTGTGCTTGTAGTAGGTTTTTGGAAAAAACTCGGTATTTGGATTGTTAGCTAATGTGGAATCGAGACACCACCTTCAGCATGAAGTGTGGGTCCGTTCTCATTACAATCCAGTCGCTGAGTATCTGTAGTTAGGGCTCTTGGAGTGTTAGCTCTTGCAATTCACTTACTCTTCGCAGCGGCGTGATGGCCACTAAGAAGGCTGTCTATAGTGTGAGCATGTGCAGTGTTGCCTTGTGAATAGGTTCAAATAGCGCCATCAATTGAGTTAGCACCACGTTGAGGTTCCATGTCGGTGCTGGCATCTTTTTTGGGGTTGTGATCCTTTTGCCTCCTTCCAGAAATCTTTTCACAATTTGGGAGGTGAAGAAACTCTTCCCTGTTTCTCCCCTCGTGTAAGCTACTATCGCCGCTAAGTGCACCCACCCTTGGGGATGTGTAGCTTAGTTTGCTTTGTAGCAGCTGTCTTAAGTATTTTAGTACTGTGGATTCCCCTGTGATCTTCTGTTGCAGTTTCTCCTTTTTTTTTTTTTTTAAATTTGTTTTTATTGCAGAATTAGAAACCACAAATTACAATTACTCAACCAGACCACTCATGGTGTCCCCCCGCATCAATCGTTAAAACATGTACCATACACAGCCATTCAGCCCGCATCCCGGAGGCCGGGCGGCGTAGTGCCCTAAATAGCAGAAGGCATCACGGTGAGTGTCCCTACGGGACAATGGTCGAAAAGAACGTTTTACGTATCTGCATTTTACCCCCCCACCCACAACAAATAACAACATCAGCCATCCCACATATGCAGGTCAGTGCTACAAGCCGCTTCCGAACCCCCCCGTGCTCTGTGGGGCCCACCATACCTGACCCACTCCCCTCTGTTACCTCCTGCTCACCACCTACGCCCCACAGGCCCTTCTCAGCCCAGAATCGCTACCGCGGCCACTCAACCCCCTGGCTCCCAACCCACCCCGAACTCCCACTAAACAACCCCCTAGTGTCCCCTCCCCGGCAACTGCTAATGGTGTGTGTCCTGTTCCGAAATGTAGTATGGGTCCCGCTACAGTGTCATTGAGAACTCTGAGCTAGTATGCCTCGCGGTGTCCACAGGTCCCATCCACTCAGTCCTCATCTTCTACTAATGAATCACGCAAGGCTTGCACCACCAATTCCCACGCAAGCGCTGCATCCAAGGCTTTCTCATTACCAAGCTTGACAGCCTGCTTCATTCGGAGCACACTCTCACATTCAGACCACCGCAGCAATTCATTCTTCCACCTCCTTACTGACGGCCCGCCCCTGGACTTCCAGTGCCATGAAATCTCTCTTTGTGCCAGTATCAAACCCAGGTCAATAAATTTGCTCGTCACCTTAGTGTGTTTGGTGTGCGGGAACCAGAGCAACAGACACGCCGCCATGTCGAAGTCCACCTCCCTGTCAGTCACTTCGTTTAGAAGGTCCCCCACCTCTGCCCAATAGGCCTCCAAATGCGGGCAACCCCAAAACAAGTGATCCATGTCCGCCTCCGGTGACGAACACCTCGGGCACCTTGCGTCCTGCACCTGGAAGTACCGCCGTATTTTTTCCGGAGTCAGATAGGCCCTATGTAGCACAAAGAAATGCACTTGCTGGAAACGTGCATTCCTCGTGCCTTTCCATGTGCGCCGTAAAATATGGCTCCATGCCGTCTCCTCCCATTTCGCTTTGAGCCCCTGGAGCGGTTCCAGTCCCTCGTGCAACATCCTGTTATGGAGGCAGGTCACCGCCTTAAAGGTGCCCGCTGCCATCACCACATACTGGCATGCCATAGTTGTGTCCGGTTCAATGAGCCCTCCCTTTCAATGCTTCTGTATAGCCGCTACCACCGCCGCATGCAAGAGAAAACCCCCGTCAGATAGCCCGAACTGGTCCTGAAGTACTCCGAAGGGCACCAAAGTCCCATCGACATACAGGTCTCCCACCACCTGAAGTCCCGCTTCCTCCCATTCCAGCAAAGGGGACCAATCGCCCCCGTGTGGTAGGGCTGTCAGCATGCCAATCGGAATTTCCGGCGCATAAGGCCGAGTCGCCCTCGCCCTCCTGAGACTCCTCTGCCAGCATAACCTGAGCGTCCGTTCCTCCATAGTGAGGCCCCGTAGCTCCAGCCTCTGCTGCATAACGATATAGGACAGCACATGGCGCTGTATCCCCAACTCTCGATCACACTCCGGTCCCCTAAACACCCGGGCCACATGCTGCGTGAGAACCTGGAGTTGCGCCGCCAAGTAATACAGTTCAAAATCGGGAACAGCCACCCCCCCTCAATCTTGGGGCGTAGCAACATGCTCAAAGCCACTCTACGGCGGCCATGTCCCCACAGGAAACCAATAACCATCGTCCTCAGGTCCCTAAAGATCCTCTGAGGAATCCAAATGGGTAGCGTCCGGAAGTAGTACAGGAGTCGGGGGAGCGCCACCATTTTCAAGAGAGCAATCCTACCCAGTACCATCAGCGGGAGGGTCGACCAAAAGGACATACTGCCCCTCAGCGCCCGTATGCACCTTCCAATATTGCCTTCTAATAGGTCCGCGGTCACGTGGTAGATACGGACTCCCAAATAGGTGAAGCAAGATGGCTCCCAAACTACCCCTAAGTCACGAGCAGGGCAGGGCGACTCCGCTGTTGCAGTTTCTCCTTGATGCACCATTGGGAGAACCTTTTCCATTTTGCTATGTCGCAATTCCTTGTGTTCTCGCCTCTTCGAGTACTGCCAAAGTACTTGCCGGTAGTTTGAGGTGTGCAAATTCTAGGTCTTCAGGAGCCATGCTGCTGGGCTGAGGCTCTCTGGCTCTGGGTGCAGTACCTTTCTGTCCTGCATTGTTAACAGGTCCCTTCTTTTTGGGAACCTGTGTGCTGGTTCTTGCTCCATTTCTACTATCTGCGAGAACCAGGACTGTCTAGCCCACTGAGGTTGTATCAGTATTAGCGTCATGTTGCTGATCCTGCATTTGTTGAGTACCCTGCGTATCAGTCGTATCGGGGTAAAAGCATATGAAAACGTCTTAAACCAACGTATCCATAGTGTATTCCCTTGTGACAGATGGTCTGAATGTGAAGTGTTGGCATTTTGCATTCTGGTGTGTGGCAAATAGGTTTATTTGCGGTGTTCCCCACTTTTGGGATATTTTTTCTATTTCCTGCTGGTTGATCTCCCATTCGAGGGATGCTGACGTGTGCCTGCTGAGTAGGTCTGCTTCCGCATTGTCCTTCCCTGGTAGATGTATTGCTAGTAGGTCTATCCTCAGTGGAATGGCCCATGTCCATATCTCCTGTGCTAGCTTCGATAGCGCTACTAAGTGTGTTCCTCCTTGCTTGTTGATGTAGAACATGGTCGTAGTGTTGTCTTTTTGGATCAACACCTTTTCCGTACTGCTCTTTCTGAAATGCTTTTAAGGCTAGGAACACTGTCTTTAGCTCTAGGTAGTGGATGTGTTTTTCCGCATCTTTCTGTGTCCTTGAGTTGGTTCATGTGCGCTCCCCATCTCAGGTGGGAGGCATCTGTTATGATGGTCACTGTTGGATTTGGTGGTGTGAATGCTTCCCCTGTGCTATGTTTTCTTTGTTTCACCATGCTATTTCTTGCTGCACTGCGTGTGTGACAACCACTAGATCTTCCCAACTCCCTGTTGCTTGTGACCATTGCTGTTGGAGCCATTCTTGTAATGGTCTCATGTGAAGTCGAATATTTGGGACTAGGTGTATGCATGACGCCATCATTCCGATGAGCTTGCTCACCATCCTCACTGTCAGAGCTCGCCCCTTGTAGTAGCGATGTGTCTTCTTCAGTAGTGCCTGTGTTCTCCTCGTGCGGGGGGAACACCTTGCCTTGAATGGTGTTGATCTCTGCCCCATGGAATATCCTTACCTAATCTGGTTCTGTTGATGATTTTCCCTATGTATTGAAAACCCTAGTTGTATTAGTGTTTGTGTAACCTGCTGAATGTGTTGTTTGCATCGGCTGTATGAGTTTGCCTTTACAAGCCATTCGTCGAGGAACAGGTATACGTGTATCCCTTGCCTTCGTAAGTGAGCTGCTACTGCAACTATGCATTTTGAGAACACCCTCGGTGCGGATTTTAGTCCAAATGCCAGGACTGAGAACTGGGTGTAGGGGGAACATGGTGGCAGGCTAATCGCCGGTCGTGGGACCTCCTGTGCGGGGAATGAGGGAATCCAGCAGCGCATAATCGGAACGGGCTGAGATACCGGCATCGCAAATAAAATGAAGCTTACCGGAGCCTTGAATGGGGCAGAAACGGAGCCCGCTGTGTACACAGCATCAAGTTGGGGTCGGGCAGCAGCTCTGCTGAGGAGATCCCGAGCAGTAACGGCTCTAGTAGACCTCCGGTTTGGCAGTGGCAGAGTCAGAACTGGTCTGACCTCCAGAGGCAAGTCTTCCAGTATGACCTCGCCGAGCCAAGAAGAGTCTGGTGTCGGCTGGAGCTCTGTTGGGGTATGCAAGGAGGTAACATCAACAGGAGCAGCAGGAAACCGCGAGGGAGACTGCAACATAACCTGGGTGGAGGGGATACAACCTCCCCCATCAGGTACTCTTTCTCCATATGTGTGTGGTTGATGAGGAGGTGGGGGCTGACTGTTTGGAAGGAGCACTGGAGGGAGGGTTGGCAAAGTCACCCAGTAGAGAGAAAGACGTTAGTTCTCCCTTGGTACTGCTCCCTGACAAAGAGGTAAAAACGCCTAGTGTGAGAAACAGATATCATCTGCATGCGTTTACTGAGAGGAAAAGTGTACCTGGTGGGGCCAAGGACCTTTCAACAGGAGAGCCGCAGGTTGTATCTCCTGTTAAAAAAGTAAAGAGGGGGGCTGCGAAAGTAAAGAGGTGTGGGCTAAAGGAAGGTCGATTACCCCCTAAGCCTCCCCAATCCCTTAGGTCCTATTTTAAAATAATGGAGCAGGTTACTACATCACCGCAGAGAGTAGGGACACGTCAGATAATAGGGAGGAAAGAGGAGGAGAATGTTACCCAGGTGGAACCCGTATTACTGGAAAATCGTTTTGCCCTGTTGGCAGAAAATACAAGAGATAATCAAGGAATAGTAGATAGCATAAGAGTGGAAGACAGTATAACAGGGAGCAAGGATATGGTAAGGCTTTGGGTAAGGATAAGAGCCATAGATCTGGCTCTAGCTCAGTACCAGATAGTGTTAGGGCGGAGGCAGGAACAGAGAACTGTTCCTCAGTAATGGCATTCCCCGGAGATCAGTTAGAGACTTTATTTTCAACCCTGAGAAAATATTTTGGGGAAATTTGAGATTTCTGAAGTCAACCAAAAAGACATCCAGGGAAAATGTGAGATTGTTGAGGGGAAATTAGATGCCATAGCCCAACGCACTTTAATACTGGAAGATGAAATTAAGACTGTCTACCGCCATGGCAGAGAATACCAGCGACATCATGAGCCTCAAAACTCAAAATAAGATGCTGCAGGAAGATCTAGAGAGGCTCGAAATACATACTAGGCGTAATAGTTTGAGGATTCTCAATATCCCTGAGATTTCAGAGTGTAACGATATAACAGGATTCGTCTGTAAACTTTTGAGAAAGACCCTACTACAGGATGGGGCAGATATTGATTTGGGCCGAGAAATCCAAAGAGTGCATAGAGATCCTTTTAGGTCAAATCCTATGAGAAAGGTGGCTAGAAAAATGTTGGTAAATTGCCTCACATATTCAGTTAAGGAGCTAGTTCTGGGACATGCCCTGAAGGAGCACTCTGTGAAATACAGAGAGCTCAGCTACCAAATAAGATCAGATCTTGGGAAGAGAACCTCACAGAGACAATGGGAGCTGGGCTAAAAAATTAATGACTTACGAAGTAAAGGCGCCCAGGTGCAGATGAAGTTTCTTGCGAAGTTGAGGATAATGTGGCGGAACAAAATGCATAATATCAGGGAGCCAGAGGAGATAGATGCCTTCCTGGCCCAGATGGATGGTTGTGCATAATAGAGTGCATATAAGAAACTTTTGGGATCAGGACGCATTGAACAGAACTCATGGACAATGTGTAAAGTATAATTTGGTTTCTTCGTTATTTCAATTTATTTTTCCATTTTCTTGGATTCTCTGTTCAAGCTAGGGAGGTCTCGAACCCCGCCCAGCAGACCCGCCAGCAAGAAAGCCCCATGGTTCGCCGACGAACTCAAGAGCTCCAAGAAGAACTGCTGAGCCCTCGAGAAAGTCTGGAGAAGGGAACCAACACCGGACAACTTGACCACCCTCAAGCATGCCACCCGGAAGCACCACCAACTGATCCGCGCCGCCAAGAAAACTGCATTCAAAGACCGGCTGGACAACAACGCACACAACTGCAAGGAACTCTTCAACATCGTGAAAGAGCTCTCCAACCCCAACGCCGGAAACAACGACATCACCCCATCGCAAGACCTCTGCAACTCCCTTGCCTCCTACTTCCACAACAAGATCGCGGACATACACAACAGCTTCAGCAGCCAACCGACGCACGCCACGACCACAGCAACGCTGCCCACCACCACCATCCGCGCCTGGACTCCGATCAGCACCGAAGACACCGTCCGCATGATGAACTCCGTCCACTCCGGATCTCCGACCGACCCCTGCCCTCACCACGTCTTCAACAAGGCTGACGCGGTCATCGCACCCCACCTGCGGGACATTATCAACACCTCCTTTGACACCGCCACCTTCCCTGAGAGCTGGAAGCACGCCGAACTCAGCGCTCTACTCAAGAAACCTACAGCAGACCCCACCGAACTCAAGAATTACCGCCCCATCTCGCTCCTCCCGTTTCCAGCCAAAGTCATCGAGAAGACCGTCAACAAACAGCTGGCCGCCTTCCTCGAGACGAACGGATCCCTCGACCCCTCACAGTCTGGCTTCCGAGCCAACCACAGCACCGAGACCGCCCTCATTGCTGCCACCGACGACATCCGAGCCCGATGGACAACGGAGAAACAGCGGCCCTCATCCTCCTAGACCTCTCCGCGGCATTCAACACTGTCTGCCACCGCACCCTAGTGCAGCGCCTCAGCAACGTCGGAATCCAGGAGAAGGCACTGGAATGGATCGTCTCCTTCCTCGACGGAAGAACACAGAGAGTCCGCCTACCACCGCACAAGTCAGAGGCCACCGAAGTCATCTGCGGCGTCCCTCAAGGATCCTCGCTGAGCCCTACCCTCTTCAACGTCTACATGAGCCCCCTCGCAGACATCGCACGCCAGCACAACCTCAACATCATCTCCTACGCCGACGACACCCAGCTGATCCTCTCCCTGACCAACGACCCCGCCACCGCCAGAGCCAACCTGCACGAAGGGATGAAAGATGTAGCCGAGTGGATGACGACCAGCCGCCTGAAACTGAACTCAGACAAGACGGAGGTCCTCATCCTGGGCTCCTCGCTCGCCGCCTGGGACGACTCCTGGTGGCCCCCGCCCTGGGCACCGCACCCAAACCGACGGACCACGCACGCAACCTGGGCTTCATCCTGGACTCCTCCCTCTCCATGACCAGACAAGTCAACGCCGTCTCCTCGTCGTGCTTCAACATCCTGCGCATGCTACGGAAGATCTTCTGGTGGATCCCCACGGAGACCAGGATGACCGTCACCCAGGCCCTCGTCACCAGCCGACTGGACTACGGCAACGCCCTCTACGCCGGAACCACCGCCAAGCTCCAGAAGAGACTCCAGCGGATCCAGAACGCCTCAGCCAGACTCATCCTCGACATCCCACGAAACAGCCACATCTCCGGACACCTGAGAGACCTGCATTGGTTCCCCGTCAACAAAAGAATCACCTTCCGTCTCCTCACCCACGCACACAAAGCCCTACACGATCTAGGCCCGAGCTACCTCAACAACCGAATCAACTTCTACGCTCCCAAACGCCACCTCCGATCAGCCAGCCACGCCCTCGCCGCCGTCCCACACATCCGAAGAGCGACAACAGGAGGAAGGTCCTTCTCCTACCTGGCCGCCAAGACCTGGAACTCCCTCCCGGCCGACCTGCGCTTGACCCAAGACCACCTCTCCTTCAGGAAGAAGCTCAAGACCTGGCTGTTCGAGCAGTGACGGCACCCCCCCCCCCCCCCACCAAGCGCCTTGAGACCCTACGGGTAAGTAGTGCGCTCTATAAATGTCTGTGATTGATTGATTGATCGAATGGTTAAAACTCTTTTTTCGCCTAAGCTAGGGAGGGAGTTCCCCGAGGAGGGGGGGCGCACACAGGGTGGTGGTGGGAGCATAGGGAGGAAAAAAAATATGTCCAAGTTATGTCAGCTCTGCCAAGTGAAAGTAAGGCCTTAGTCTTGAGCGGCTTCTTAACTCTACCTGGAGTCTCAGTGAATATTGAGAAGGATGTAAGGAGATCGGGAGCGGATAAGAGAGATAAGTAGATTAAATGAGTAATTCAAATCTAGTTTATTTGATGTCATGGAATGTCTATGGTTTGCGCTCCAGACGGAAATTAGCCCGGGTATCAGAGTTCCTTGGGAATAGTCAAGCAAATGTTTTCTTACTTCAGGAGACGCATCTTGAAGAGGGGAGTGTAGATCCTCCTTTAATAAATTGGGCTGGGCTCAAGAGATAGTGTGTTCTGATCAGAGAGGCAACTCAAGAGGGGTTGCTATAGTTTTTAGGAATAACCCAGACATCCAGCTGCTAAGGTATGAATCAGATTCCTCCGGGAGATGGCTAGTAGCATTCCTAATGGTGCAGGGGATATCATTAGTAGGTGCCAATTGTTATGGTCCAAACAACGATTCTCTGGACGCGTTAGTAAAATTGGAACAGTGCCTTCTACAAACTTCTACACCTGTAATAGCTGGAGGTGACTTCAATATAGTGAAAAATAAGATCCTGGATAGACCTTCTATAGTTAAATATGCCTGCCCCCCTAGAACTTTAGCAACTTTAAAAACCTTAATATACGAGTTTAATCTAGTGGACATTTGGCAAAGCAGGATGGGCGAGGCTAGAGACATCACCTTTTACAGCAAAAACTATGGCCATCATGCCCGTATCGACTATTTCTTGGTAGATCTAGACCTACTAGGAGAGATAGTGGAGGTTAAACCTCTGCCAGACATTCTTTCAGACCACTCAGCAGTTTTACTTTCCCTTAGGCACCACTCAAAAGTGGGTCTGAGAAGATGGATCTTAGATAGAACTATTTTGCTGGATGAGGATGGCCGTGTTGTAACTGAATCTAGGACCCTAGTGTAATTTTCCTGATTCATGCCCTTATATAGGTATAACTTACCCGATCCTTATATAGGCATAGAAATCATTACCATATTTGGACTGAGCCTATACAGCCCAAATACGGCATGGCTACTTCCACTAAGTTCCAAGAATCAACAACGATTTCCTAGAAAAACCCACCTTCAGAGTTTCATTGAACTTAGAATCGTGGAGTGGGTTTTGTAAATGAATCTTGGACCCTATTGTAATTTTCCCAATTCATGCCCTTGTATAGGTATAAATTACCCGATCCTTATAAAGGCATAGAAACCATTACCATATTTGGACTTAGCCTATACAGCCCAAATACGGCATGGCTACTTCCACTAAGTTCGTAGAATCAACGATTTCTTAGAAAAACCCGCCTTCAGCAGCTAGGGACTTTTCCTCGCCTGAATACTAATTTATCTAGGAAATCATGGAGTTTTCAAAGAACTGAGTCTTTGAGTGACGTTATTAAGTCCAATCATACGTCAAACTCGGCACCTTCAAAGTATAAATATGCCTACATTTGCCCAGACAAACACACGGTGGTTTGGAGCAGATTGACTAACTACTTGCCCGACGCCTGCAGCAGCAAGTGCCGGAGGAAGCCGACCCTCCAGCTGACGCACTGAGAGACGCTGTCTTTTCTCCAGCCGACAAATCCAGCTCCAGTGTTTCCAGGCTACCCTTGCGGGTTGCTGGGAAATCGAGTCCTGAGAGAGAGATACAAGGCCTCCTTCATTCTAAAACCAAGGTAGGGAGCTGATTAGACCCTTAGAGAATTCTTGGATAGATCCTTGGCAGAAAAATACTAAACTTAAGCTACTCCTCACTTCTTCATTCGTAATAGACATAGGTTAGGTACACAGGGGTAGGTGTATTTTAGAAGCACCAGTTGAGTACTTTTAGTCATTATTTTATCACTGTATGTATTTTATATGTCTGTCAGGACTCCAGGTGCTTTGCAGAGGCAGAACTGATGTAAGTCCCAATCGCCCGCTAACTGGTGTCGCAGCAATAAGCTCCTAAACCAATCAGGGGGAAAAGGGGAAGTGGATTGAGAGAAGAGTCCGCTGAGCACCCTGGTTAGAGTCTGGAATCTTCTTTACAATTTCTTCAGTTTTGGCGTGGGTGTCTAATGCACAAAAGGGGGGGGGGAAAGGATATTGAGAACAACAACTACATACCAATATACTCTAACTGCTATTCTCTAATTAGTACTTATCCTACCAGCTGTCTTCGGAGCCTTTGCCTCTCTTCTATTGTTATTGTAATGACTGGAAGTTCTTTTCTAAAAGAGAAAACACTACATTACTAACTACCTAATTATCAGTTCACTCTAATTTAGAAGTAACTCCCAAATAGTACCTTTGGACGTCCAAATGATGCCTTGAACTGTTTATCTCTAACTTCTGGTTGAGCGAGTCACAGGAACTATGTACAAATCCAGTCTTGGAAACAAAAGGTATTCTCCAGAAGCGCGCAAAAAGGAAGAAGGAAGGAACAGAGGGTAGGAGAAAATAGGAAAAGCGCAATACAGGGAAGGAATGCCTTTGACCAATTAGTTTATTCTTTTACACTGCAGCTTAGTCTTACTGTACACTTGTAACTGAAGCGTCTTGCAGCGATACGGTGAAGTCGATAGTCTCAATTCCAGCTCGGCTCTTATGCTGTCCCAGAATTGACTCTTGTACCTGAACTCGTAGTCCTCACAACTCGCGCTGCAGAACTCAACTGGAATATGTCAGGGCAGAAACAACCTCTAATTCCCTGCCACTCGGTACTGAAGATATCCGCTGACTGCCTGGAAACGAACACTCAAGGGCTCTGATACGGGAGAATTATTCCCAACACGAAACTCTAAGGATACTCTAAGGCCCGTTTCCTCCACTAAGGAAATCATACGGAGGAACGAACTCGAGCTGCGTTCTCTCAGAAAAGTCTGTTGAAGTGCGCAGCTTGCAGCGCTCGCGCCTCCCACCAACACTAGACTGCTTAGAAAGGCGACCCCCACCGCAACTATCCACATTGGCGGCCATCTTAGGGAGGTCGCGTTACTGCTAACAGTAATGATATACATTGACAGTCTTGGTTTTTATAATCACTTGTGCCTGCTTGCTCCCTTCAGGGCAGACAGTCAGAGCCACAATATGATTCCTGGCAATTTATGGCTTAGAAACCATATCATGCTTTTACAGTACTACTTTATAATACTTTTCGTATTATATACCTTGTACTTTATAACCAGAATTACAATTGTAGCAGTACATTTTTATGCTTGAGAAAGAAGACTGTTCAATAAATACCTTTTATTGAAAACGCCCGCCTCTCTATTTTCTCAGTACCTCTGGTGAAACGAAGCATGCACGATTGACTGGGGTAAAATAGTTATCTATTGTTTCCGTGACTCTAGAGATTGATTTCTTATGCTTGGGAAACAAAGTGGTCATGTTTATGCAGTTGTCAGAAACTAATCCCTTCTTGTTTATTCGAGAACGTTTCTAGTGACCTATGAGCTAGCTGGCATTCACAATTAAGTTTAATATATACGATAGAGACCTAGTCGACCTCAGTCCTACGTCTAAACTATAGTGTATGTTATTCCAATGCGCAGAGCCTATTGGGAATATAGGAACTACACTACATGGCGCCCAACGTTTGGTAAGGCAATATTTTACCGCTAGATACTAGAGTAACTCAGTCGTGCTTTTCACACAGACCCCTTTTTCCCCGTAAAAAACTCCAATAGACGTCTGGAGTCGGTAAAAGGTTAATATCCGCCCAAACTGAGTAGGACGAAAATCCTATGTATTAGTTTTTGGTTTGTTCAACGTTGAAGGATAGAGTGTTCCAAAATAATGTGCACCTAATCTTTGTTTCCTTGAAACTTTCTCTGCAAACTTTCAGTCAATAAAATTACAGAGAGTGACGACGAAAGGGAGAGAGCTAGAGCTGCAGCTCAAGCAGTCTTAGATGACACAAATCTCAAACAAAATGACCCGGATGCAATAATCATCCCGGCGAATATAAAGAAAACCATAACTATAAAACTTATAGAAAATGGAGTATCATCGAGAGGTGGTAATGTAATCTTTCATTATAGAGGCACATGAATATCGACAAACAGAGGTATTCTATTCATGGATTCTGTTTCCTACAGCAAATCTGGTAACACACAAGTTCCACTACTACAAAGTAGAGGAACCTCCAGCGGAATACGTTCCTTTTGAGGACGTTGAAATTCCATTAACTTACCAAGAGCATCAGCTCTGGTTTAAAGGCGCCCTAAAACATCAAAATCACATTACGAGGCTCGGTCCACTAGGTAGACCAGGAGCAACATGGCCGGTACTGGCAAGCTACACACCACATCCTGACATTAACGGAATGACAGGTCCAGAACTGTTAGCCCAGCTGAAACAGTTAATTAAAATACACAGACAATTGGTTAAATATGTAATGCGGACTTTAACAGTGCAACCAGCTGTAAGGATTCCACAGCACACCCCTCACCAGGGGAATACAAACAAATTCAAACCACAGACTATACAATCAGTCATTGGTAAATTGCCCGCAAAGAGCGAAGAAATTCCGTTCTGGTTAGCTCAGAAAATTACTTAAATAGAGGCAGTATTCCCTGATAGTACACCTCATGAGAAACACAGAATTCTGATAATCTGTTTACCAATGGGGATAGCACCACACGTGGAGAACTGTGACACTCGGGGTACAGTCTTTGCTTCAATCTACACAAAAACACATGGTGTCCTGTCTATGGCGGTAATACCAGATGTTCTGAGGCAGATTCAAAATTAATACGGTCCAGCACCGGCCTTAAATCTAGGTATGAAATTACTGAAAGATTTCAAACAGGTCTCAGCTATACTATTAGCTAACAGAGGGGAAGCAGCATAAGTGGCAATCCGCCAAAAGTTAAAAGAAACAGATATAACAGACCGACTATATGAGCTTGCTAGAATTATTGAAAAATCTTATGAAGAATTAGGAAGAGATAGTTTGGGTGGGAAACCAGTAAAACCCAAATGATCAGAAAATCCTGAAAAGGTTTTTATTAAAAATAATCTCACTACTCCTAAAAAGAAGTGGGAAAATACTAAACAGACACTTCCTAAAGAGAAACTCTCCCAGTCCAGAGGAAGATCTCCCCAACGGGAGCCCTCTGAAAAAAGGTATAACCTTAGAAATAGGGATACTTTAACACCTTGGGTGCTAAGGGGTTTTCCCCCTCCTGCGCTGGACTTGCAGATTCCCCATTGTTTGTGACAAGGTCAACTCGTCATAAGCGCAGGGCAGGTAAAACCCATGACGAGTTGACCTTGTCATGAGCATCCAAGGGGTTAAGAAAAGCTGATTGATATCAAGATACTGATACACGTTCCTCCTGTACCTTTCAGACTTCCTCGCAGAAGTCAGAGAGGAGAGGACGATCAGAACAGAAAGAGGAACGCATGAAGTCCAAAGAAGAACAGTACGTTCCAAAAAATAAGAAAACTCAATTCACCAAAAAGAAGGTAGCAAGCATAAAGATCACATATGCCGAGGATCCTGAGGACAACTCAAGAACGGGGAGTGGGCTCAGACAGTGCAGCAGAAGTCACCATAGTTTGCAAGATCCTGAAGGATCATCTGGAGACTGTGGACTTGAATGAATCCATTCAAGTTGAAACTGCAGACACCAGGGTTAGTGTACCCCACACGTTATATGAAATAACACTCCGGATGGAGGGGGACATAACTAGAAAAATAAGGGCACTCTTTTAGACATTCTTCTGGCTGAACAAGACTGGCCACCTGATTTTGTCAGGGAGTGCCCACATGGCAAAGAGATAATTATAACAGCCTTCTCAAATCAAATTCCAATTCATAAAAAATACACATATGCTAGGAAATGGGCAGTAGATCAAGCTCCAGCATTATACAAAAATCATGCAGGATGGGATGAGGACTCTCCTCACCATAAAATCCAGTTAAAAAATCAGCCCACTGCACAAAGGCAGTATCCAGTTAAGCAAGAAGCTAAAAAAACAGGTCTGGGAGATTTTAAATCAACTTTAATACCAAGGGGTGATTGAAACATGCCCCTCGTCAATGAACAATCCTTTGTTTTCTGTCTCCAAACCAGACAATTCATATCGTCTAGTATTGGATAACAGACATTTAAACTCCTGTTGCAAAACATTTGCAGTACAAAATGCGCACAGTACAGCATTGATGAATAACATTGTGCGAAAAAAATATAAAACCACATTAGATATTTCAAATGGGTTTTTCTGTAAAAATATTGCACCTGAAAGTAGGCATTTGACCGCTTTCTCAATTATGGGGACACAGCGACAATTTTGCGGTCTCCCCCAAGGATTCAAGAATAGTCCTGAGTTATTTTCAGCCAGAGTAACACAGTTACTTCAAATGTATGATGATGAGGCATTATCTTATGTCGATGACATCAATCATACAGATGATGATTTGGACGTGCAGTTGAAAAGAGTGAACACCATAATACTTGGGTTCGCGTCTGAAGGGTACAAATTCAATTTTAAGAAATCACGAATTGCCCACCTAAAAGTCCTGTTCTTAGGATACAAACTTTCAAGTGAAGGAAAAAGCCTGGCAGCAAACTTTCTAGAGAAATGTGCACTGCTCCAACCTCCAAAGACGCTGAAAAACGTAGTCAATTCTAGGTTTTCTGAATTTCTGAAGAACTTATGTTCTGAATTACGCAGAAAGGGTTAAACCGCTCTACGAATTAATCAAACCTGATTTTAAACCAACTAATTTGACTCAAAACCACACATAAATTTTGCGTTCAGTGCAAACAGACATGTTAGTAAAAACACAGCTAGAAACACGCGACAAAGTGAGCAACCTTGTGATCCGAATCATCCCAGGAAGATGCGGATTCACATACCTAACCTTTAATGAAGGTGAAAAGGTACCAATAGCATACAAATCACACTTGAACACACAAGCTGAAATAAAATTCACTTCAACAGAAAAAATTCTGACAGCGGTTCAAACTGCAGTAGCAAAAGAGAGCTCTCGCACAGGGAAAACGAATAATGAGTCACACCTGTACCTGCCTTAGAGGCAGTGACTAAAGCAAGCATTCCAAATGCAAAAGCTTTACATCCGAGATGGATACAATCGGTTAACTCTCTTGCTGCAACAGAAGTTGAATTCGTTTTTGACCCGTACTTGAAAACGCAAGAATTTTTACAATACGAACACGAATGTCCTCTGCCAACCAAGATTCTACCTCTAGAACATTACGGATGTATAATCTATACAGACCGATCAGCACAGCCCGCAATTGGGGGTAAACAAGCCTATAGTGCTGCATGCGCGATTGTTAAAGGTCGCTGGCGCGAATGTAAATTTAGACCTATGGTCACTAAAACTCAATCACTCGGAGACTGGACAGCTCAGCAAGCTGAACTACAGGCTTTCAAGATGGCGCTTGAAAATACTGATCGCGAATTCCCTCCACTCATAGTGTGCGATTCATATTACTGCATACAATCTTAAAATGAGTATCTGCAGAACTGGGTTCAAAACAGTTTCAAAGACGCAAATGGTGGCACAGTTAAGCATAAAACGCTTTGGGAACAAGACAGCGAAATAATGCAAGCTGTCACTGCTTCAGTCAAAGACAGTGGTAAGACACTCCCGAAAGGCTTTCCAGTAAAGTACTCATATATAACTGATGCGAATAATGTTCCTTTTGCTCAAATCTCTGGAGTGGGGGATAGGGCAATTCCAAACATGGAACATAGGTTAGGACTAATCTTAGCAGCACATGAAGGACTGGCCTCTGCACACGCAGGAGTTTCCGCCACAGAATCATTATTAAAACCGAGATATTGGTGGCCACACATGAGGAAACAAACTAGAAACTATGTTCTAGAATGTGAAATCTGCCAAAAAATTAAAGTTTCTACAGTAAAACGTCCTGCACAGACGCCCCTTCTGATTTCAGACAAACCTCTATCGTGTGTTTACCTGGACCACTATGGTCCCTTAACAAGGGACGGCAACTGTAAATATATCATGGTCGCAGTGGATTCCTACACAAGATTTTTTTGGATGTGGCCCCAGCGCTCGGCTGACGCCAGAACTGTTATAAAGGATTTGCGAGTCTTTATCGGCACATATGCAATCGGCACGCTACATTTTGACCAGGTTCCTGTGTTTAGCACTCGAGCTTACAAAGAGGCCATGGCTAGTTTGGGCATTGCATTGCCGTATTCTAGTCCCTTCCATCCTGGGGGTAATGCGGTGCATGATTCAGATGCCCCGCTCTTAATGCTGTTGCATATTAATGCTGTGACGATTTTAAACCTTTTTGCTGCATGATTAATATGTTGCATGTGAATTTTAAAACCTGCTAAAACGGTGACCTTTACTGTGTGTAAAAGCTGCGTTCCTTACCTCCCCTACGCCGCCCCTGCCAGTGCCCCGTTCTACCACGGGATCTCCCGCTTGTTGTGGAGGGTGCCGGCAAAGATCTGCTTTTCCGGCCCAGACTGGCTGCATAGGGTCACGCGGGCTTCGTCTCGAAGGTCCACCCCTATTTAACCCGGATGTCTTTCTCCAGGATCAGCGGACCCGCCCAGCGGGCGTGCGCCAAAGTTGCGCCTAAGTCCAGCCTATCTGCGCCCGTCCGCGCTGAGGATGCGCTGGGGGCTGAGGAGGAGACTGTAATTTCTGTTGATCCTCGAGTAAGCATGACTTATTCCAGTCAGTACTTAGCTGCATTTAAACCTTCCAAACTTTCCTGCCACCATAAGCTCCCCCCTGAGGCCTTTCTTGGGTCTTCTGGTGGTTGTTGCTACACGGGAAATACAGAGCCCACTATTCTTGACACTGTGGATACGTGGTTTCCCACTAAACCGTCAACTACGCCAAACACTACTCTGGAGTGGGGTTTTCTCATCAATACAAGATCTTTAGTAAAGAACAATATGGCATTTAATGATTTTGTCTCTGCCAGGAAGCCCTCATGGGTCTTCATCACAGAAACTTGGGCCTCTGTTTCCTCTGGTCCAGAACTTGTTAACGCTATCCCAGAGGGCTACGCGTTGGCCAGGATGGATAGAGAGGGCCGTAGGGGAGGAGGATTGGGTATCCTATACAAGGTTTCCTCCACCTGCTGCATTAAATCTCTTTCCTCCCCCTCAGATTCCTTTCAGGCCACTTATTTTTCGATAATCTCCTCTCCCGCAGCTTCCTTTTCTGGTCTCCTGATTTATAGACCTCCGGGCCCTAGAGCTGGTTTTAGTCATAACTTACTTACAATTTTAGAGCTCTATTTTGGTAGATCCCATTTGACGGTCATGGGGATTTTAACTTCCACTTAGAAGATGTAGGCTCAAGTGACACTCTCTCCCTGGTGGACTCCCTGGCCGCTTGCCGTCTTCTGCAACTGGTGGACAGCCCTACCCACCTAGCTGGTCACACACTGGATGGGGTTTTTTCCAACGACACCAGACTAATGACGGGTCCCCCCCATTCCCCTTGTGTGGTCTGACCACCTGGCCGTCCACTTGGAATTAAAATCCTCCTCTTTCTCCACTTTGTCGTGTTACCCGGGGAAAAGGGAACCTACGCGGAACTACAGGAGAATTTCCAATGATACTCTGGCCCCTCTTATGGCCAATACTAGGATACCCCCTTCGGGGGATGTCAGTGCCGCTGCGCTGGATCTTTCTAACGCTATTGCAAGAGCAGTGGATCGCTTGGCCCCCGTTTCATACGCTACTCTGCCAGAAAGAGACCCTCGGCCCCCTGGTTCTCGGAAACACTCAGGCTCTTAAGACAGGGCTGTAGGAAGCAGGAGATGCTCTGGCGAACGAGCTGGGATCCCAGGGAAAGGGAAAAGCACAAACTCCTGCTTAGAGACTATAAAGCGAAGGTAATTGAGGAAAAGCAGGCCCATTTTTCCAACTTAACGACTTCCCTTACTTCCCTTAGGGAATTGTTTAAGATTGTTGATTCCCTCTGTACCTTGCAAACACCAGACCCTGTAGTAGGTTCTCAAGAGTTGTGCGATAAGATCTCTGTTCTTTCACTCAAAAATAGTTGACATTTATGCCACTCTTGAATCACAAAGGGACCTGCTGGGCTCCCATCTTCCTCTGGCCCCGTCTCTTACAGAATGTCGGCCAAAGGATTCCCATAGTGGTTTGTCCAATTTTCCTCTTCTTACTTCCCAGCAGTTAGATCTGCTTCTGAACAGGGTTAAATCTGGATCCCCTTTGGACTCTTGCTCGAAGGTCGACCAGGGCCAGATTACTCTTCTGGTCCTGCTAGACCTGACAGCAGCTTTTGACAACCTGTCTCCCTCCACTTTAACAGCTCGTCTCAGGGAGATAGGGGTGAAGGGCCAGGCACTGAGCCTGCTGACCTCTTTTCTCAATCAGAGGGAGCAGAGGGTCAAGTTGGGCGTGTACCTGTCCCCCGCTAAACCTGTGCAGTGTGGGGTTCCACAGGGGTCAGCTTTAAGACTGACTCTCTTTAACATCTATTTGACCCCACTTGCCAAAATAGTAAGATCGTTCGGGATGAAGGTGGTGTCATATGCCGATGACACCCAAATTATGGTCTCTCTCCCACTTGGTGAGTACCTCCGCGTTCAGCTTCAGGAACTGCATGGTGGCAGTTTCACAGTGGATGATTTTTAACTCACTGAAGCTGAACGGAGAGAAAACAGAGGTCTTGATCTTCGCAGGAGATCAGGATATCGGGTCAAGCGACTGTTGGCCCCTATCCCTGGGAGCTTGCCCATTGCCCACAAAATCCGCTCGGAACCTGGGCGTGATTGACACCTCGCTTGCTATGGCTCAGCAGGTTAATAGAACGGTTTCCACTTGTTGGGGTGTTATCAGGATCCTGAGGAAAATTATACACTACCTTTCCTTGAAAGCCCGTAAACAGACCGTGGTTGCCTTAGTCATATCACGGTTAGACTACTGCAATGCGCTCTACTCGGGCATCAACAAAAGCCTGATACAACGCCTGCAGATTGTCCAAAACGCGGCAGCTAGGTTTGTCCTTGATGACCCCAGTCTCTTCTGCTACATCAGCTAGGAAGAGCTTGCATTGGCTCCCAGATTCAGGCCAGGATCTCCTTTAAGATCCTGTGCCTTGTCCATGGGGCCCTGTTTGGAGATGGTTCTGAAGGCATAGGATCTCTGTTGGTTGCATACACCCCCAGCAGAACCCTGCGCTCCTCCAGCAAGAATCTCCTGTCTGTTCCCCGGGTATGTAGAGTCAGGTGGGGAGGAATGGCCTTTTCTTATCTGGCCCCTAAGCTGTGGAACACCCTCCCCCCGGAACTGAAAGCACAACCCTCTATGGTGCTCTTCAGGAAAGCATTAAAGACGTTGCTCTTTGCAGAGGCGTATTTGTAATCTGGTATTCGGCGCCTAAAATATGCTTACATTTATGTTGGGCGCCTTGATGACCGTGGGGCTAAGTTGCGCAATATAAGACTGCTTTCATTCATTCGTTCATTCATAGTGGAAAGAAAAAACTATGACATAAAGCAATCCATAACAGCGAAGGTATTAGGTTCGGGTGATGGGTGGGTCAAACATCTTATAAGTGTCCAACATAGTCTTAACAATCTGCCAAGAAATTCTCTGGGTGGAATCACTCCATATGAATTACTGTTTGGTACTAGAATGATAATCAAAGACCTCGATTGTCTAACTTCAGTGGTGGAACAAAAACCCTTTGATGTCAACAATCGTTTGTCTGTTTTACAGGACTTAAATGAAACAAGAAGAAGTCTGAGTAACACGATACAGAAGCAAACGACCACTGAAGAAAAACCACCTGTCCCAGCAAGACCTGTCTGGATTCCAAAGATTGAGGATCTAATCAGGTAAAAGATTGCGGTAAAGAAGGAATTTGGGCCTTCTTACAGAAAAGCAGTACCTGTTTTGGCAATCTAAGGAAAAAAGATCAGTAGTACTACCGCCCCTTGCTGGTAAAAGGGAGAACAGAGTTGTGTCCATCGACCTGGTCAAACCACAACATGTGGCCAATAATAAGTAGTAGGCCCATTGGACTCCTAAGATGTAGCAGAAGACCAAATCTTGCTACTATCCAAGAGGTTCAGACAGAGACTTATCACCTTTGATAAACCTGCAGTAAGAAAAGAAGGACTATGCAACAAAGCCATGGAACTTGTGCCTCTGGATACCCAAATACCACTTTGTCAAGAAAACCCTGTGTACAATGATGTAGCATCGGACTATACAAATATGACAAAGGAAGAAGCAGCTCCAAAGATTAATAACAATCCTGATGCAATTGCAACAATTGACAGAACTGCCTCTGGCTATTTTATCAACTTTGATACCTTCTCTGAGGATCCCAGTGAACCCGAAGAAACGCCAGCAAACAAAACTTTCAAAGAAAAAATAACAGAACTCTTTCATCAACTTGAAAAAACATATCTGGTTTCAGCATGGATTGAATTTTGGATTGTGTTAGGTGTACTGTTCCTCCTGCTCTGGCTCATTCTGGTTTTAAGCTTGGGAAAAATGATAGATGGAAAATACAGTACAACGGACACAGCAAGTCAGAAAATCAACTTGGTCCTGAAACCTCACAAATCATCTCATCGTGAAAGAAGAGACCTCATCGGTGAACATCACAGCCATTCCCATACCTGGTGGTATAGCATGGGACGGAACTGATTATGACATCTATGGCCCGGTGGAACTGCTAAAGATTCCACACCAGTTAAAGGTTTCTTTGAGCGACTTTGTATCACCCAGCACATTTTCTGATGATTGGGACTTTGAGACTATTAATAATATGATGTCAGATTTAGAAAGGTCTGCAAAATTTACGGAACATGACTATTTAGAAGGGTCATCAGATTATGAACAAATGTATTGTTTTAATCATTATGGTCACCATAATTTACATAAATCTGCAAGCCCTAGGAATGTGTTTACATATAATCAATGGGAACATTGTCCTACGCCGCCAAAGGGCACCTCAAAAACATTTTATGAAAAGTTTCCATACTTCTCAGGTTTTAATGTGACAAATCCAGGAAACGTTTTATTGAAAACATGTAAATAAGATAGGAATGAAAATAATGTAGACCAATACTAAACAAATGTATTCTGCAAACGTTTATGCTCAGCTGTCTACACTAGGTTTTGACTTTTGGAAAGACAACATTGAGACAAAAACTGTCTGGGGCACGAAAGACTGGCAGGTGCAAGGTTTAGAAGCCCTGTTCAGAGCCTGCATTATACCAGAACAAATAATGTTTTTAAATTACACTGTTCAACAAACTTCTTGTCTTAGCCTGGCTAAGATAAAATATTTAAATAAACAGTCTATACCTAAACCCACATCTGAGAGTAATGATACTACAGAAAAGGAGGTAGACGTACCATATATTTTAAGACACAACAGAACTAATTCCGATTGGAAAAAATGGTTAATCTGGCCCACAGACACTAATAACTGTCAAGATAGATTCCTGAACAAAACACAAGGGTTCAAAGTAAATAAGCCAGATCCAAGATACTCCCAGAGACAACATCCAGGGGTAGTAACTACTTACAGTGTAGGAAGGCTATGCCTTGAATGGCTACAGAAATCTACACTTCCAGAAATCAAACAACACTTATCTTTACTTAAAGAAGGCAATGATTTGCGAGATTTCTTAATGGGGCCTCGCAATCCAAGTCAAAAACGTTTCATATACACCGGTATATACGCTGCGTACAACGAAGCTTGGAAAATAACGCATATGGAAACTGCAGACAGAATACGAGAAATTGATCGTATTAATTTAGAATAAAACTCTCTCTGTAGTGGACAACGGGTTACCGACTGTCCTCCAGAATATATTCTTTGGACAGCATTGTATCATCTGCAATTGACATAATAGAGCAGAACTTGCTAATGTTACAACATGGTCAGTCCCAATTACGTTCTATAATGCAGTTAGGCTGGTTGTTACAAAATCTACGTTCAGGCTATGTGCCTTGACGTCTGATAAACACAACGTCATTGTTTGCTGTATTTAACCTTACAGATAAACAAATCTCTTTGGCACAAAGAGGAGCAGACTATACGGTGCAGAGCATTGAAAAACTGGAAAGATTAAAATTGACAGTTTCTGAGAAGCCTGTCATTGAATGGATAATACATGGCACCATTACGATACCAGTGACGATTTTCCAATTTCAGTATTGTCTACAGCATATACCAGCTGGCCTGTATGAAAGGTTGGGTAACGAATACATTAAGTCGACCTGGACTTTACCATACACACACAAATGTTGGAGTGGGGGAAAAGAGGTATTCCTTATTGGTAAAAATTGTAAGAACTCACTAAGTGGTACACTTTTGTGCCAAGGTATTAATTTACACAGAGCCTGCAAAGGATCTGCAAATAACCTCTCTTGCCACCTGCACGGTACACCCTCCACAGTGATGGAACCAATTTTCAGGCAGCTATCCAATGGCAGCAACGTTATGCTCAATGACCACAGCTGTTGTGGCATGTTGCCAGGAAAAACTTCTCGTTTGTGTGTCATCCAGGGTCACTTGTTGTATGCAAGTATTGTATCCAAAGAGCAAGACAGACAGGGAGACAGAGTTATGGCCTTCACTGAATATCTCTTCCATACGAATTGATACTTTAAGCAGAATGAAAGTCATTCTTTTGCAAAAAACTGTGCCACTGACCTCGTCTAATAAAACGTATGATCTGCAAGTTGCAAGGACTTCTGCAGAGATACATGCATTATTATCAACAAACTGCCCAGTACATTACGCAAAAATGTTAAGTCAAATCTTAAATATGTCTGATACCAGTGGCATCGCACATGTATTTAAGACAATTTTTTCGGGACTGTTAACACCATTTGAAGAAGTCCTCTGCATTTTTCCAAATTTCGTGCACTCTGTGTCCGGCGGTCTGCCTCTCATTTTGGGACATGTAGAAGGAATTCTATTTTTATTCCTTCTGCTCCGATATGGCAAGTCCGGTCACCAGCGATACTCAGACTACCATGGAACAATGTCTCCTGGCCATGAGGTATCGTGAGAGAATTACACAGATTCTTGGCTTGGCTCGTTTAAGAGATCTGAACACAACTTGGTTTCTATCGTTCAGACCAATCTGGCAAGATTGCATCTTACCTGTTCTACGATGCCTGCTTTGCGGAGAAGAATGCGTGTTGGACATTTGTCTTACACTTCCATCAGTCCTGCCATCGGATGTTGACGCTTTGCTAGGTCCGGTAACGACTCATACATCATGTTTCCCCCAACAGCTGCCAATTCTGATGACGGCATTCATTGAGGTCTCACCGGCAAGTCTAACTGAGGGTGAGATACGTGACACTACAGGCACACAGGTACCACCTACTGCGGACATTGCTAATGCTTCAAACCCCGACGGCGATGATCCTCATCTATGTACATTTGACCTGCTAACTGAAGTGGCACCACTTTCGCCTACTATGGTAGACAGTTTCTTTGCCAGCCTAGACGTTTTGATGCTTTCTCCTGACACCGAGAATAACTTTTGATTCATGAACACAGCGTTCCCTGAACTCAGATTCGGCCTTAATTTTTTCAAAACAAACTAGCTAACAATTTGAACTTTTTCAAAATAGAACTTTTTGGCACAGAGTGATCTGCTTAAAGTAGAACTATACTCAGAGAACAAGATTTCTTTTGAAAAACTTCCTAGTGACAATATTTGGCCTAATCATCACAAAACGGTTTAAATATTATATTATGGGATAGTCTCTGTTTCTTTTCTATGACCTTAAGAGACATTTCATGAATATAATATTTGTATTATGCTAGAATGTATGCTCTCATAATATGCTTTATATCAGTTGAGACTTGTTTTTCCAGACTCTTTATACTAGTTTCATGTACACAAGCCTTTTCAAATGCAAATTGTATTTTGTGTTTTGAGTGGGATTGAAAACACTAGCTCTTGAAATGCTTCAGTACTTATACGTTTAGTTTCATTGAACTTAGAATCGTGGAGTGGGTTTTGTAAATTAATCTTGGACCCTATTGTAATTTTCCCAATTCATGCCCTTGTATAGGTATAAATTACCCGATCCTTATAAAGGCATAGAAACCATTACCATATTTGGACTGAGCCTATACAGCCCAAATACGGCATGGCTACTTCCACTAAGTTCGTAGAATCAACGATTTCTTAGAAAAACCCGCCTTCAGCAGCTAGGGACTTTTCCTCGCCTGAATACTAATTTATCTAGGAAATCATGGAGTTTTCAAAGAACTGAGTCTTTGAGTGACGTTATTAAGTCCAATCATACGTCAAACTCGGCACCTTCAAAGTATAAATATGCCTACATTTGCCCAGACAAGCACACTGTGGTCTGGAGCAGATCGACTAACTACTTGCCCGACGCCTGCAGCAGCAAGTGCCGAAGGAAGTTGACCCTCCAGCTGACGCACTGAGAGACGCTGTCTTTTCTCCAGCCGAGAAATCCAGCTCCAGTGTTTTCAGGCTACCCTTGCGAGTTGCTGGGAAATCGAGTCCTGAGAGAGAGATACAAGACCTCCTTCATTCTAAAACCAAGGTACGGACCGATTAGACCCTTAGAGAATTCTTGGATAGATCCTTGGCAGAAAAATACAAAACTTAAGCTACTCCTCACTTACTTCTTTCCTCGTACTATACTTAGGTTAGGTACACCCGGGTAGGCGTATTTTAGAAGCACCAGTTTAGTACTTTTAGTCATTATTTTATCACTGTATGTATTTTATATGTTTTAAGGCAATTTATGGCTTAGAAACCATATCATGCTTTTACAGTACTACTTTATAATACTTTTCGTATTATATACCTTGTACTTTATAACCAGTATTACGATTGTAGCAGTCAATTTCTTATGCTTGTAAAAGAAGACTGTTCAATAAATACCTTTTATTGAAAACGCCCGTCTGTCTATTTTCTCAGCACCTCTGGTGAAACGAAGCATGCACGATTGAGTAAAATATTTATCTATTGTTTCCTCGACTCTAGAGATTGATTTCTTATTCTTGGGAAACAAAGTTGTCTTGTTTATGCGGTTGTCAGAAACTACTCCCTTGTTGTTTATTCGAGAAAGTTTCTAGTGACCTCTGAGCTAGCCGGCACTCACAATTAATTTAATATATACGATAGAGACCTAGTCTACCTCAGTCCTACGTCTAAACTATAGTATATGTTATTCCAATGCGTAGAGCCTATTGGGAATATAGGAACTACACTACAGCAGTCGAAAGAAGATTAACAAGTTAGGGCGATCAGGTGCAAGGAGCAGGATCTCCATAAGGAATTAGAACAACTTCAGGCGGAATATCAGGGACAACTTGACAAAAGACTACTTGATAGGTGGAGAATATATCATATGGAGAACGGTGTGGCTCACTTCTGGCTAGAAAAGCAAACTCTGAACTATGTGCAGAGGCCCGTAGATATATTTGTGGATTATATAGGGATGATATTTCCCATGGGAAGGAGACTATAGAGGCCTGGCTGAAAAAGATTGAGCTCCCGAGAATAAATCGTGATAAAAAAGAGTTTTTAGAGGCAGAGATAACTGAAGAAGAAGTTAGGGCGCAGATTAGGAAGATGGCAGGGGGAAAGGCGGCCGGCCCTGATGGTTTCCCTATTGAGATGTATTCTAAACTAATTGATAGATGCATTGTCCCAGTGCTTAAAAATCTATTTAATGTTATTTTTCTTGATGGGGAAAAAGTTCCGCAATCATGGGGCGAAGCCACTATCACGTTAATATTGAAGCCAAATAAAGATCCCCTGGTAGTGGAGTCATATAGGCCAATATCTTTATTGAATTCGGACTACAAGGTCTTCTCTGGGATATTGGCTTGTCGGTTCTCCAAGGTTATCAAGGGCGTTGTACATCAGGACCAAAGAGGTTTTATCCCTGGAAGGCAGTTAAATGAGCTTACCTTTCTGATGTTGGGAGTGGACGATTTGGCCAACATACATAATTTGCCAGTAATTATAGTAGCGGTCGACGCTGCAAAAGCTTTCGACCAGGTCCACTGGCCCTATCTGTGGGAAGTATTAACATTTTTCGGGTTTCCGGGGAACATGATAAAGGAAGTCACAAATATATATTATATGCCTAGAGCGAAGGTATTGATCAACGGGTTCTTATTGGACTGGTTTAATATTACACGAGGGACCAGGCAGGGCTGCCCTTTATCCCCACTTTCATTTAACCTTTATATTGAGCTGTTTGCCTCCTCGATAAGAACTGACCCCCACATTCTTTCGTTTAAATCTGGAGGCTTGGAAGTCAAATTGGCGCTGTATGCCGATGATCTTCTACTTTATACCATCAATCCAGGGGATGCAATTTCTAATCTAATGGCTAAGGCTGAATCTTTTGGGAGGATTTCAGGCTATAAGGTGAATAGTGGGAAGACTGAAATCATGGAGTGGAACCAAGTTAGGCAAAGCTCGGGCACTAAGGCCCAAATGCGATATCTGGGCGTTATGATTACACAGAAGATGTCACTAAAACAAACTGGAAGAAACTTAGCGAGGAGGTTGGGAGGCTTTTGGTACGGAGGGCAAATTTACCTTTAAATATCTATGGCAGAGTTAAACTCATTAAAATGATTGTTCTCTCTAAGATAACCTTTCTTTTGAACTCTATCCCCCTAACTTTTGATAAGATGGAGCTAGCCAAGTTACAGGGGAAGATCGGCAGATTTATTTGGTCCTCTAAGGAATCAAGGATATCGTGGAAAAAGCTTAGGAGGCTGGAAAGGAGAGGGGCGGGGGTGGGGGGGGGGGGGTTAGCTCTCCCGGATTTAATGGCAAATTGTTATGCTTTCCATTTTAAGAATTTAAGTATGTTGATAAATAAGGTTGACCAGTCATCCATGGGAATACTTTTTGGGCAATGTTAAATGGTTTGAGGGGAGTTATTTCCTCTTAAAATACGGGGATCCAAAGTATTTTAAAAAGGTGAGGCTCAAGATTTTGCAGGGGGCCCTGAGAACATGGCTGTACTTCAGAATAAAACTAGGAGTTCCTTACTATTCTTCCTGGGCCCCAAATTGGGACTCTCCCGGGACACCAGAGTGCCTGAGGGATCAGCTTAGCTTGCCATTAAAATCTGCAGGATTACTACGCTGGGGAGATTTGAAAGAGGCCTCTTCTTTGGTTAGCTGGGAGTTTTTAAGCGTCTATACCAGAGCTCTTTTGACAAGATTCAAGTACTATCAAGTCTCTGCTTGGTGAGCAAGACAGATTTGGACTGAGGAGGAGGAAGACCCTTGGCTTAATCAGGCGATGAGAGTAGGCCCATTCAAAAAGGAAGTCTCTGTGGTACAAGACTCTGATAGAGGCCGATGACACTTTAGATTTTGACATCCCAAAACTTTGGGCCGAGTCGTCAGTGGGTGACAATATGAAAGAGGTTTGGTTTTACTCCTTTGCGATATTACGAACAGTTGTCAAACCTGCTGCTCTCAAGCGTAATCATCTTTTTACCACATACAGGGTTTATTGGTCCCCAGCCAAGTTGTTGAAAATCACCGGAACCCCGTATTTTTGTCCAAGATGTAAGCACCCCATAGCTGATGATATTCATATGTTTATGACGTGCCCAATAGTTTCTAGTTATTGGATTAAGATATGCAAGTTCATGGGTGAAGTAACTGGTCATGAAATGGAGGTAAGCCCAGTACTTATTTCCTTTGGTCTCCATCAACATGTTTAAACGCAATAAAACTTGGTCCTCTCCAGATTTATATTTTATGGGATTCTCTTGACAAGAAGAGAGATTTGTATGCTCTGGGAATCCGTAAACCCACCTTGTCTTTCTGACTGTATCAAAGTATAATCAGCACAAGCCAGTTGGATATGGCTTGTGATCTGAGAAGCCGGGAGAAGGTTTGGCCCCGCTGGTAGAATAGAGTATGTGCCCTAGAGGTCCGATGATTAGGCCAATATGCTGTCGGTCCTGGTCCTCCCTGGTTTTTGCTACGGGCACACCTGGAGAAGGGATGGAAGTGAAAACTGACTGTTTTTTTTCTTGGATGTAGGTGCTCGGCTGTCATGGTAGCGGAGAGAAAGAGCGTTTCTAGCAAGAGAGTGGCAGAATGAGACAAAAAAAAAAAAGGACTGAACTGGTAGTGCATTTCCTTGATCACAAATCTTAGTATGTGTTTGTGTCTTTTGTTCATGGGGATGTGTAGGTAAGCGTCTTTTAGGTCTATAGTTGCCATGTAATCCCCCTTCCTGTATCTGGGGTATTACTTCTTGCAGAGATGTCATCTTGAATCTTTGAGTCCTTATGAATTTGTTTAAGAACTGTAGGTCCAGGATAGGTCTTAACGTTTCGTCTACTTTTGGTACTAGGAAGTAGTTGGAGTAGACCCCCTTATTTCTTTCGTTGTACGGCACCGTCTCTATTGCCTCCTTTTTCAGGAGCTCATGTGCCTCTAGCAGCAAGAGTGATAGTTCTGCTGTAGAGTGTTGCTTGTAGTTTGGCCTCTTGTTTGGAGGTGGACTTTCTAGTTCTATGCAGTAGCCGTGTTGTATGATGTTGAGTATCCATTTGTCAGTTGTGACCTTCTTCCACTCCTGAAAGAAGTGTCTGATTTTGCCTCCCACAGGTGTTGTGTTCGAGGAACTGTTTGTCTTGTGGTACTAATAGTTTGTCTTTTCCCTTGTATTGTCGGCCCCCTAGAGGGGTTGTGTGCGTGGGCACCCTACTTACAGCAAAGTCACTTGGAGGTAGGTTGCTGTCCTTCTCTTGTCTGACCTCGTCCGTTCGAGCGCACTCGAAAGGATTGATCCCATGGCTGGTACTGCCAGCTTCGCTGTTACTGTCCCATTTGCTGCGTCTGATTGCCTCCTTGGCAACACTGTTGGAAGGCTTGATGTGATGTTCCCGGCTGGCTGTTTCCTCTGCCTGCTGGTCTCCTTGAGGGGGTGCCCCTTCTCATCCCCCTGAACTGCAGCGCTCCCATGGACCTTGCTTTTTCATTGTCCTTGTTTAGCTGGGTACGTTTTTCGTCAACCGGAGTTCCGAACAGCTGTTTTCGGTTGAAGGGTGTGTTCAGGATGGAAGCCCGAGATCCTCAGCCAGGCAAGCCTTCTCTCCGTAACCCCAATCATCATCTGTCTACTGGATCTCTCCACAGCATCAAGGGCCGGTTTTAGGCATGGTTGGTCATGTTCTTGCCTTCTTCCACGAGGTGGTATGCCCTCTGTTGGCACTGCTCCGGGAGAGGTTTGAGCAGTTGGCCGACTTCCTTCCAGTGCTGGTAGGCATGTCTGTTAATTAAGGCATTTGAGTTGGCGATGCACCATTGAATCGCCAAACTCCTCCCCATTTTCCTCCTTGTGAGGTCCATCCTCCTGCTCTCCTTGTGTGGAGTTAGTGGTTAAGTTGGCCCTCTTCCTAACTGTCAATGCTATTATGGAGTCAGCAGGTACCGATCCCTGAATAAATGTTGGGCCTTGTGAGGGTTGTTGATATTTCTTTTCTGTCCTCGGTGTCACTGACTTACATATAGCTGGCTCCCTGAAGGTGTCCCTGCCCTGGTCCAGCACACTTGGGAGCATGGGTAGGAATTGGCTCCTGGTCTGTGTAGGAAGCAGAATCTTCAGGAGAAAACAAGCTTTAGGCTCCTCCTCCTCTAGCTTCACTCCATAAGTGGCTGCAGAGTTTTTTATGACCATATTGTATATGACAATGTCGTCCGGCGGCGAAGGCCTCGACGGATATGACTCTACACCCTCTTATGGGTTTTCGGTATCTAGATACTGCCACTTCAGGTCTTGTGCCTCTGAGGATGTTGAGTCCTGGTTGGTCTGTTTATCCCCGTCGCCTTCTGCCTCGAAGTAATCTAGGCCCTCTTCCTCCTGTTCTTCGGATGGTTCAGGCATTTTTCGGCGTATCAGGGTCCTCGGCCCCTTTTTCGAGCTCTGCTCCGGCTGCGGGCTTCGAAGGGATGGTATACCGGCTCATACGGTTGTCGAAATCCTGCTTTCTCTGGAGGATGTTTGTCATTTCGGCCTCAAGCCTTCTCCTCTTCTTCTCCATCTTGGCCGCCTGTACGGCGTAGAGGGCTCCGGCGCTTCGCTTTGTGGTTGTCGGCCTCGAAGTCGCCTTTAACTCTTTTTCCCTCGGCGTCGAGCGGTCCTTTTCAAGACGGGGATTCGACGACCTAGGTTTCTCTAGAGTTTTCACCGGCTGGGAGTCCTTTTCGAAGGATCCGCTGGGCTGTTTGTCCTTGGGTGCAGCTGCGGGCGTCGAGTTTCGATGGTAGCGCCCCTTTCGAGGACTTTGCATCACTCCTACGAGCGTCGGTTGGGCATTTTTGGGTCGACGACTCTTACCTCCTTCGCCGACTTCCTCTCGGTCTTGACAACTGTGCAGTCTTCTAGTCCCTCCGCGATGTTGTCCTCTTTCCCACTGGAGAGACCCATGTCTCGGGGCGATGGGGGTGGTCCATGCCCCTGAATGGTGTAGTTTGCCCTTCGCTGCCTCTTCCGAACTCTGAGGGTCTTCTGTGTGAACGCCAAGCAGGCGCTGCAGTCTTCGCTTCGATGGTCGAGCGGCAGGCAGAGGTTTCAAATTGGGTGTTGGTCCTTCTGCGCGTATTTGTGGTGGCAACTGTCGCAGAATTTGAATGGAGTTTTGTCCATCTCCACGATCAGGGAGCCCCCTGTGTGCGCATTCTCCGTTGGACGTTGAAGTTCTTGGTGTTTGCCCTCCTCTTCGTCGTCCGGGTTGTCCGGCCTGCAGTCGGTGTGCTGAAATCTCCAATCTTCACAGTTTTTTGCTGATTTTTGTCGATTCCTTCTTCAAAAGTTTCTGGAACTCTTCAGTGATGATCCAGACCCAACGGCGGAAAAAAGAATCTAAAGATGGCGACCAAAGGTGGGAGCTTCTGCCGGAAGCACGTCAACGTCACGGAGGATACCAAATGGTTTGATGGCGATGCCCACCTAGGACACGAAAAAAAAAAAGAGGAAATACTACGATACAGGACCCAACCACTAGATGGCGGGATAATGCACAGCATAGTGAATCCAGAAAGATTTACTCTGCAAAATAATATTCATTTATTTTTAAGTTAAACGTACCTGCTACCGGCAGCCTCCCGCGTTGTGCCTCGGTACTGGGACTTTCTTGTCCCAGGCAGACACTGACTATGTCACAGATTCTCTGTCCAATCGATTGGCATGAACGGGCTGGAATGATGCTCCGCTCAGGGAGTCGGTGGGGTATCACTAACCTGGCTGTTGAATACAGCCTAAGACGGCCAGCCAAACACATATGCACACTTAGGGAGGACACATAGGACTCCTAACCCCACCCATGCCCCGGCCTGACCCTACCGGCACGAAATGGCTGAGCCAGTGGTTCAAAAATAAAATAATGAAATATTGTTTTATTTTTTTGCTGCTGGCTCGGAGCCAGAGGGGGAGACACTCCTCCGCCATTAAGGAGGAGCCGCCCTTGCTCATCAAAGAGCATCAGCACGTTCATCAAGCTGCCAGCCTATGTCAAAAACGGCTGCCAGTCCTGAGCCCCTCTCCGACACATTCTAATGCAAACTCCCTTCATTTGTGAGCTACCTGAATGTAACCTATCGTTTCTTAGCCTTTCAAGTACCTGTACAATACAAATTCACTACACACATGGTATGAAGGGCTATAAAGATGTTCCATTATATATTTTATGGTTTGCCCTGAAACATTGCCTCCATCGCTTTTGCAGTCTTCTAGCTGCGAATACAGCATACTCTTGATCAGATAAAATACAGTATTCAACTATGGATAGGAGTGTGCAAAATCTATCAGTTGGATTAAGCGTGATTTCAAAACAAAAGGCCAGCAAGCGGATGCTGAATTCTATTCAGATTTCTTAAGCCGAGATTGAACCAAGAATGGTATACATATCATAATTGTAATCAAGTATTCTTTGGAAAAACTGCTGTCAATTGGAAAACAGACGAGACTTGAATCTTATTATTTTATTTTGACTAGGAAGTTACTTACAGAAAAAATAGACTTCAACATCGTATAATCGGCACATTGATGGAGTATTCAACGTGTCATGTCAATTTTTCAACACCGCTTTAAATATATGAATTCCAACAATATACAATAAATTAGGGTAAAAAATATTTTGGACACAAGCCAAACTTCGAGTTACCATTATACATTTTTGGGGGAAAATGTAATGAAAATGTGATTAACTGGGAGGAAGGGCACATTTTACTGCCAGCCATGTGGCTGCTCTTCAATGGTCCGCTTAAACGGACTTTCTAGAAATGGGAAAGGCACTGGACACTGAAAATTTGTCCATTAACACAGTATTGCTATTCTTCAGTGGATAGTGATTTCTGGGAAGTACAACATCCATTTCTTGAAGAAATAAACTAAAAGCTGCATCCAAAGCATTAGCCAACTGTACAGTGAACAACCACAAGTAAACCACGTGAGTTTTTGGTCAAGTTCTGCTACACGTATGGTCAGACAATATTCAGAAATAAGGATATTATTCCAGTTCTTGTTCAAAATAACACCGCCACAATTCGCTTCCATCCAATTATTTCCTCTTCTTTTTCTTTTCATCTGCAGCCATCTTTTGTTTGACTTCTTCCTCTGGTAGGGCCCCAAGTTTTTTTTTCTTTGCCTTCTTGACTTTTTCTTTGAAGGCTTCAATGTCTATTTTCGTTTCAGCTGAAGCTAGACAATGGAAATACAAACACACATTTAACAGTTTATATAACCTGACCACAAGTCAGACCAAGCTATCTAAAGAGTTAGTGAAAGATCAAGTCTTTTCGCCACATCTCAAGGCAGTCTTGGCAGCCTCAGCATCTTTGCTTCTAGGTTTTCCAAGCAACAGCACAAATGCTTTTTATGCATCTAAACAGTTTTTGCTGACACAGCCCCTTGCATAGATGTAACACGCATAATATTTCAAGAAATAGAACATATACAGAGGTAGTAGACAATATTTAGATAGCAGATATAATGGAAACTATAGAGGTTTTGACCTTTCTGACGTGCAGGATAAAAAACAGTTTCACAATTTGATTTAGAATCAGCAAAAAGGAAGAAATGTAACACAGGAGATTGATCAGTTGTGTTCCAATGAGAAAAGATTAGCAGCATCAAGATCAGATGCTGTTGGTCGAAAATAAAATGGCATTTAAGTCTAGATTTGAACTCTGTCACAGGGAGATAGCAAAATAGGGGTGAGTTGAGAGAGTGTTCCAGATCATAGAGAGCAGAGCTTTAGTGCAGAACAATAATTGATTTTGGGGGTGTTCAAGCTAGAGTACAAATTTCCTTCTTGATGGTCTATTCCTTCCAGATATGATCAATTAAGTCAGAGGTATCTGGGGGGTTCACGGATACTGCCTTAAGGGGGAGGCAGGCGGTTTTATAGGTACTGCGTGTCTTTCTGGGTAGCCAGTTCTGGGTGCAAGGCTTGGTGAGATGGTCAAACTATAGCAATGGATTAAAGCTGGGCTGCTCAGAGAAGGAAAATGTTATTTACCCAGTAAGCATCTGTTTGTTACAAGTATTGCTGTAAATGCACATACCTTGCCATCTAGTGTTGGGCCCAGATGTGGACAAGTTGTTTTTCTTTGAAAAAGTCTTTTAAGTTACGAGATACTACAACGACTCCTCTCCCTGGTTATGCGCTTGGTCATTCACTCCATTCGTAGATTGTTTTCTCGCACGGCAGGGGAGGATGGCATGAGAAGCAAAGCGAGGTGTAGAGAGACATCCATGCAAAGAAAGAGAAAAGTAAGATAGAAGGAGGACTGCAACGGCCACAGGCATCCGAGGAGAAGGGTGGGCACATGTGAATCTACAGCACTACTTCCCACAAACAGATGCTTACTAAGTAAGCAACATTTTCCATTCAAGGTATATGTGGCTGAAGATACACATGCTGTGCATAGACTGTAAAGCAGTCCTCCCAGAAAGCGGCAGCTAGGCTGTTGAAGTGGATATTTCATTGTGTTACTTACCCAGCACTTGCACTTTCATTGACCAAGGTGAGCTGGTGTACTCCGCCTGTCAGAGTGGGTCACCGAGCACACTCCATCTTGGTCAGCGCTCTAGTTTGACCTTTGCTCATAACGCTCCTCCTTATTTAAGGAAGGGTTATGCAAGCGAGCAGTCAGAGAGATTACCTGCTGTGCGTTTAACACTTGCCACTTGAAAGACTTTCACATTTTAGCGAAGCGCGATTTAACATAGCTCACAGGACCATAGAAAATATTGTTTTTAGAATTCCTTATTAACCTGTTTTAGGCTGATTAAATAACTGTTTTTAGACTGATTGTAGCTGGATATTTCATTGTGATATTTACCCCGCACTTACACTTTCATTGACCAAGGTGAGCTGGTGTACTCCGCCTGTCAGAGCAGGTCACCAAGCACACTCCATCTTGGTCAGCACTCTAGTTTAACCTTTGCTCAGAACGCTCCTCCTTATTTAAGGAAGGGTTATGCAGGAGCCCTGCGGGCATGCCAGAGCCAAGCCTGTCTGCGCCCGTCCACGCACCACACTAGCAACGCTGCCAGTCATCTACCAGGAAACACCAGATTCCGGTACTCAAAGGAACAACTTTTGCAAATAGATGAGCTGGACGGCATGGATTCAAAAGAAATTACTTTGGGTAAGGGAAGCATTTCGATGCCTGAATACACATCAAATAGCTTAAAATGCGGTTTCGTTAACACCATATCCCTAGTTAAGCACTATCAAGAGGTCTTTATCCTGCTGGAATGTCATGATTTGGATGTACTGTTTCTAACTGAAACTTGGTTGCGTGCTGACTCAATGGTGGAATTAGGGCTAGCCTGCCCCTCAGGGTATAAAGCCTATCACAAACCTCGGTTAGAGGTGGGGGTTGGACTAATATTCAAAGAGAGGTGGAATTATGTTCCTCTACACATTGACGACGTAGAAGGTATTGAATTATTAGGGCTTTCCTTAAAAGAGGCTAGGGGACAAATACTCTCAGGTATAGTATGTTACAGGCCTCCAGGAGGGCCGAGCCCCCAGTATCAGGCCCTTATTGGCACCTTCTATAACATGGCATTGAACCACTCCAGGATGATTATATTGGGTGACTTCAACCTTTGGGATAATGGGAGTCTTGACCCGGCACTGAGAGAAATAGTGCAAGCATGTGAGAGTCTTAATCTGCAGCAACTAATGTTACAACCAACTCACTACGCCCTAGACCTAGTATTCGCCAATCGCCTGGAGGTGGAGGTGGTCGAGGTTCTGCCTCTATGTTGGATGATCACTCTTTGATTTAGTTTATGCTACCTCTACCAAGAGTGAGTAGTAGAGCGCCTCTGTCTGGGAACCTTCGTCAGGGAAGGGAATGGACTAGGTTGATAAAAAACAAACATATCCCACTACTTACGGAAAATAATACCTTTGATTCCAGTAGGTCGGTGGAAGAAAATTACCAGACCTTCTGTGAAAAGGTAAACCATACGTTGGACCAGATCATACCAGTGAAGAAGTTAAACAATAGAAACAAACCATCAGCCCCTTGGTACAGTGAGGAACTGAGATTACAGCGGAAAGAATGTAAACAGGCAGAAAGAAAATGGAGGAAGCTGTATGATGAAACAGATTAAAAAAGCCTTGACAACACAATTGGTCTTACATAAAGCAGCAATTACTAGGTCAAAAGCTGAATACTACGCTAAAATTATTCTGCAAGCACCTAACAGTGGCAGAACTGTTTTTAATATAGTGAACGTCCTATCTAAACCTGCTTGTTTGAGTAATAAGAACATAGCGACGCAAAAGCTCTGTGATGATCTTGCAGTCTATTTCGACGAAAAGATCAATAAGATTGATGGTCTTAAATTAAACCAAGGGACTAGCATTGATGATGAAAATGTTTTAGTCACACCAATTATGTAGGGAAGACAGGAAGAGGGAATAGATATAGATTGATTATTATTTATTATTATTAATTTAATTTTATCTAGCGCAACAGCTACCCGAAGGTTTCCCGGCGCTAAAAACGCTAAGAATATATAAGAAATTAGGAAGAAGAGGGGTATCTATTGGTTAAAAAACCATGTTTTTAGGTATTTTCAGAATTTCTGGTACTGAGGTTCAATGCGTAAAGAGAGAGGCATGGAACTACTTTGGAGTATTTTCAAACTCCCTCTGAGGAAATATTTAATAAGCTAGCCTTGAGTGCTTCCTCCGGTTCACCACTGGATCCTCTCCCACAGAGGATATGGAAAGAATTTAATTCAGACCTCGGTCTGCGGCTGCATCAAATCTGCTGCCATTCACTGGAAAAAGGAGAGGTACCTGAAGGTTGGAAGTAGTCAAAGGTGTCCCCATTTCTTAAGAAACCTACACTTGATCCTCTTTACCATCCAACTATAGGCCCATCTCTCAGTTACCCTATCCAGTAAAAATTCTGAAGCAAGCATTCAGCAAATCCATCTCTCTTCTTAGAGGAAAACCATCTTTTAGATGAGGCTCAATTTGGATTCCGTCCTGAACACGGAACAGAAATGGCCTTAGTAAAAGTTCTTGATGACCTGAGAATACGTGCTGACAATGGTAATCCGGTCGTACTGGCGCTACTGGACATGCAAGTCGCATTCAATATAGTGAACCATGGCATTTTGCTGAAAAGACTCATGAATATAGGAGTTAAGGGTCTGGCACTGAAATGGCTTCAGTCCTATCTGACGGGGAGGCAGAAAGCAGTGACCATTCCACCTTTTGCATCTACAAAGAGCACCATCCAAAATGGGGTGCCGCAGGGGTCAGCAATAAGCCCGATTCTATTTAATATATATCTGCGCCTTCTTATCCTTATCATTAAATCCTATAGTATTGAACTAGTGAATTATGCAGATGACACGCAACTCGTGTTCTCGCTGGCAGGGAATCGGGCAGTCTCTATGTAGTGCTTTGCATACACTCATGAAATTTATCCAAACTGGCTTGAAAATAATTATTTATAATTTAATGGAGACAAAACGGAAATGGTTTACTGCACCACAAATAAAATAGCTCGACCTCTACTCACTGACTTGCGGCTTACCCCTTCAGATAAATCACTAACTCCAGCCAAAACAGTGCGTAATCTGGGGGTTTTAATGGACAATAATCATCAGCTGGACTCACAAATCAAAAAAGTAGTTGGCACATGCTTCTCCTTGATTAGAGCCTTACGGAAGATCTTTCCACTACTGACAGTCACCGCCAGGACACAAGTGGCGAGGTGTGTAATCCTGAGCAGGCTGGACTACTGTACCTCCTTGTGTTTGGGAGCACCCAACTCATTGATACTGAAGTTACAAAGAATCCAGACAATAGCAGCAAAATTAGTCCTAAATAGGCAGCGCAGGTCCTCCACATTTTTAGCTCCAAGGGATCTCCACTGGCTGCCGATTCACCAGAGAATACAATTTAAATCCCTTTGTATTGTTTTTAGAGCAGCTCATGGCTTGGTACCTAAACTTCTACAGAGAAAATTCTCGTGGTATGCTCCCTCGAGAAATCTCCGCTCAGCAACAACATATCTGGAGAACACTACAAGATTTAAAATAAGGACAGGGGGCAGAGCATCAGCTCTGCAGCGTCGAGGCTGTGGAATGCACTCCCTCCCAATTTTAGACAAAGTCAGGACCTGCTTCAATTTAGGAAGAAGCTGAAAACTTGGCTGTTCCCGAGGGAGGAGTAAAACAAAGACATTGAGGTTATAATGATCTGTCTAGATACCCCTCCTGTCTCCCCCCCCTCTTTTTTCCTTGCCCGCTTCTGGTCTTGGGGCTAGCCGTTTTTGGCACATTGACATCATGGTAACGCTTAGCGCCAGGATACCCGTTGGGTGACAGTGCGGTATATAAATCCAACTTACATTACATTACAAGTTGCAGTAGATTGAAAAAGTGTATGGAGAACTGCCTAGCCAATACTGGCTTGTTGGCAGGCTAGCACATCCACACAATAATGTTTTATAAAAGTGTGTGGTGTGGACCAGGTAGCTGCTTTACAGATGTCAGCTATAGGGATGGTCCCCAGGAAGGCCAAAGATGCTACTTTTTCTGATTGGGTGGGATCTAAGAGAAATGGGCAAGGCCCTTTTAGCTTTAGCATAACATGTCTGCATGCATTTTACAATCCAACTTGCAATGCCCGATTTGGATAGGGCCTTCTCTTTGTGGGGTTTGGCTAAAACAACAAAGAGCTGTTGCGTCTTCCTAGTTCCTTAGTTCTGTGAACATAGTACCTGAGGACTCGTTTAACATCTAAAATATGGAAAACACATTACAACTGAGTCAGACTGAGGGGAAAAAAGGGTGTTCTATGGATTGATTGAGGTGGAACTGTGAGACCACCTTAGGGAGAAATCTGGGGTTGGTGCAGAGGACAACCCTATCTCGGAGTATCGGGAAGAAAGGTTCTTCTGAGGTTAGTGTCTGAGGCTCACTGACATGCCTGAGTGAAGTGATGGTGACTAGAAATGCTAATTTCCTAAAGAGAAACACGAGAGGGTAGGAGTGGAGGGGTTTGACCAAAGGGCATGTGAGTCTTATTAATGCAATGTTGAGGTTTCATGTCAGGGCTAGTGGGACCCGAGGAGGAATTACTCTTGAGACCCTCCATAAAAGCTTTAAAACACTGGAATTCTGAAAAGGGAAATGTGTTGCCTATTTTGAAGGTAGGAGGTTACAGCTGCTAGGTGTAGCCATATGGATGTGAAAGCTCAACCACAAGTCTGCAAGTAAAGTAGATAGCAGACCATACCTTGCACTTTGACTGCTAGAGGGTAAATCTGCTTTGAATTGCAATAGTAGACAAACCTCTTTTACTTGGCTGCATAACAGCCACAAGTAGAAGGTCTTCGGGCTTCTTTAAGAAGGATACTGCATTCGGTACCTAAATTCTAGGAGTTCATGAGCCAGATCGCAAGATTGAGAGACCTGGGTTCTGGGTGCCCGATTTCTCCATGGTTCTGTATGAGAAGGTCCAGCCTATTGGGGAGCCTCTCAAGCAGAACCCCAGAGTTTGAGGAGGGTGGTGAACCATGTTTTGTATGCCCAGGAGGGAGCCACCAGGATGAGAGAAAACTGTCAAGGCCTCCAACCCACAACCAGAAGTAGTGGGGGAGAAGGAAAAGCATAAGCAAATATCCCTGACAAATTATTCTATAGTGCATTACCCCTGGACTATGGAAACTTTGAGGCGAAGCTTGAGCATCTGGGGTTTTCTGCCATGGCAAAGATGTCTATATCTGAGAGTTCTCAACACCTGAAGTAATGGAGGAGGACTTGCGGGTGGAGTTCCCACTCGTGGACTTGTTGCTGCATCCTGCTGAGGAGGTCAGCAAAATCGTTGTCCACTCCTGGAAGGTACTGCACTAGCAGATTCACTTTGTGTCCGAGAGCCCGCTGTCAAATGCTCTGGGCTAAGTGAGAGAGCTGAGGAAATAGGATAGCCCATTGCTTTTGAAGATAATACATGGCTATCATGTGGTTTGTCTTGAGGAGGACTACTTGCCAACCAAATGGAGAAGGAAAGCTTTCAACGAAGGTGAACAGCTATTAGCGCCAGGTAATTGATGTTTAGACCCCGGTGGCTGGGTTCCCACGGACTTCGGAGAGTCTGATCCTGTATGTTCGTACCCCATCCCATAAGGGAGGTGTCCGTTGTAATGGTCATCTACATAACTGGTTGGTGAAAAACCGGTTGTTGGTGTTCCACTACTGCAGAGAGTGAGAAGTGCGGCGGCTGATCAACACTAGATCGTCCCAATGACCTTGGGGCCACTGGTGTGCCAAGCAAACCTGCAACAGAGGCATGTGTAACCTGGCATTGGGCACTATGGCTATATAGGAGGCCAACATGCCAAGGAGGCGCACGACTGTCCTGACCGTAATTGGGTGGGCTAGTTAAAAGAAGGATAAGTGCCTGGAAGTACTGTATTCTGGTAGTGTTAGGATAAGCCATGCAGGCTGTAATTGGAGGAGCTGGAGGGTGGATTTTGTAATGTGATGGGAAACCCCAGTTGGTGAAGGAGGTTTATTGTGATCGGAGTCTGTTTGCAGGAGTTTTGACAGGTGCACTCTTGCTGAGCCAGTCATCCAGATCGGAGAAGAAATGCGCAGATGAGCATCAACCACCGCAAGGCACTTAGTGAATACTCAGGGTGAAGTTGTGACCCCTGAAGGGGAGCACCTTGAACTGGTAATGATTTCCACTGACTACAACCTAAAATACTGGCAATGTGACAGGAAGGTCGGTATGTGGAAATAAGAATCCTTCAAGATGAGAGCGGCTTCGAATTGTCTTGTTGAAGCAGTGGGATGACATCCTGAAGAGTAACCATGTGGAAGTGCTGTGAAAGAATGTATTTGTATAGGATCCTGAGGTTCAGAATGGGTCGAGGGAGCTGTCTTATTTAGGGGATGAGGAAGTCAATAGAGTATACTTCTGTGCTTTACTGATGGTGGAGGGTGGGTTCTATGGCCCCTCTGAGAAGGAGCATTTGCCCCAAGCAGATTTTGATGTTCTGGCGAGAGTGTGTTTGCGAGGTGGAGAGCTCCAGGCAATAACCATGTTGAATAATATTTAACACCCACTGGTAGGCGTCCCCTCCACACCCCCAGCCCCAACAGGTTTTGTATTGGGGGGAAGGAAAGGCAAGTCAGCGCAAGGTGGTAGTGGCAGCTCCAGTCGGGGACCCACCTTTACCCTTGCCTTTTGAGTTGTTGCCAGTCGGACCCTCTAAAGTAACTCTGGGAGAGGACTGTTGCACCTGTGAACATAGTTCAGAGGAGGAGGCCTCAGCGGAACTGTTTTTTGAGCCTCCACAGTAGGGCATGCGGCGAAAGAAGCGTTTATCGCTTTTGAAAATTCACTATCTTTATTGTTCCGAAAATCTGGTCAAATTGCAGTCCAAACAGATGTTGGCCATCAAACAGCAGGTTGAGCAAGTTTTGCTGAACTTCTGACTTGGAGCCTGAGATACTGAGCTAGGCAAGCTTGCACAAAAGCACACTGAAATTTACTGCCCCACCCCCAAACAGCAGATTCTGCAGCGGATGGTGGTGTTGGAGATTTGCTTTCCCTCACAGACTTTCTCATAGCCCTTTTTTGTGCTCCTCTGGGAGATTTTGGAGGAGCTCCTCTATCTCGTCACAAAAGGCATGGTCCTACTTAGAGGGCATCTCAATGGAACTAGCAATCTGCCAATGGTTGGGCGATTGTGCAGCTACCCTTTTACTTGCAGCATCCCACCTTTTGCTCTATTTATTTGGTGGAGGGGGGTCACAAGTAGCCTGATAGTTAGCCCTCTCTTGGGCAGTGGTGACCACTAGAGAGTTGGTTACCAAAGAAAGGGTTTTTCGAAGTGAGGAGAAATACTGGGCGCTCAGCTAGCTATCTGCGCAAAAGGTGTTGTGGATAAGTGGTTAAGCGGAGGTGCAATGGAGGGCGAGGGGATGAGCACTATAACCCCTCGATGTGTGAGTTGTAAAACAACCTACAAAATGACAAACAGAACATGCCCTATGCACACTACAATATAAATCAAAACATGGGTTTGTATTTTATATAATCACAGCATATTCCTAATACAATAGCCAAGAAAAGAAAACACAGTTCCTTCGAAGTGAAGAACTCTTCGTTTAATGGTTCTTCGCACACCAGCCTACACGTGTTTCGTCTCAAACGGACCAAGTAAATGGACCAAGTACATGTTTCCTTACCCTGCTCTTGGTTTGTGGAGCTATTTTTTTTATAAGCACTCCATTAGGAGTATTTGTGTTTTCAGGCCACACAACACTAAAATGCATGCATGTGTACGAAAATGAATGGATCTCTTAAAAAGTTGCTATACGACGAACAGTACTAGTTTTATTTTTGTTTTGCATGAAACGATGGCATTAGAGCGCTAGCTTTGTCGTCAGTCTTGCCATAGCGCAAAATCAAGTCTATGGTTTTGGAGCACTTTAAGTGCTCATCCATTACATTACACAATCATACATTAATTTTTGTCGCCGATCCTGCTTTAATTAATGTTTTTCCCCAGGATGTATGACGTTAGCACGCATACATTTACCACCCATTTTTTACAACGCAGGACCCACTACAACGCATTACACTACAATGCAGATACTATTACAACGCATACCATTACAACGTAAGTATAGGTAAGTATATAATATTTTAAAATAATGTAACTAATAAATATTTTTATTAATTATATTAATTTTTATTTAAGAATTTATAAATATATATGTTAAAAATACCCCTGTACCCCATAACCCAAACCCAGCCCTGAACCCTAAAAATGCCCCTGTACCCCATAACCCAAACCCAGCCCTGAACCCTAAAAATACCCCAAACCCAGCCCTGAACCCTAAAAATAGCCCTGTACCCCATAACCCAAACCCAGACCTGAACCCTAAAAATACCCCTGTACCCCATAACCCAAACCCAGCCCTGTACCCTAAAAATACCCCTGTACCCCAAAACCCAAACCCAGCCCTGAACCCTAAAAATACCCCTGTACCCCATAACCCAAACCCAGCCCTGAACCCTAAAAATACGCCTGTACCCCATAACCCAAACCCAGCCCTGAACCCTAAAAATACCCCTGTACCCCATAATCCAAACCCAGCCCTGAACCCTAAAAATACCCCTATACCCCAAAACCCAAACCCAGCCCTGAACCCTAAAAATATCCCTGTCCCCCATAACCCAAATCCAGCCCTGAACCCTAAAAATACCCCTGTACCCCATAACCCAAACCCAGCCCTGAACCCTAAAAATACCCCTGTACCCCCAAACCCAGCCCTGAACCCTAAAAATACCCCTGTACCCCATAACCCAAACCCAGCCCTGAACCCTAAAAATAGCCCCGTACCCCAAAACCCAAACCCAGCCCTGAACCCTAAAAATACCCCTGTACCCCAAAACCCAAACCCAGCCCTGAACCCTAAAAATACCCCTGTACCCCATAACCCAAACCCAGCCCTGAACCCTAAAAATACCCCTGTACCTTCAAAACCCAAACCCAGCCCTGAACCCTAAAAATAGCCCCGTACCCCAAAACCCAAACCCAGCCCTGAACCCTAAAAATACCCCTGTACCCCAAAACCCAAACCCATCCCTGAACCCTAAAAATACCCCTGTACCCCATAACCCAAACCCAGCCCTGAACCCTAAAAATACCCCTGTACCTTCAAAACCCAAACCCAGCCCTGAACCCTAAAAATACCCCTGTACCCCAAAACACAAACCCAGCCCTGAACCCTAAAAATACCCCTGTACCCCCATAACCCAAACCCAGCCCTGAACCCTAAAAATACCCCTGTACCCCATAACCCAAACCCAGCCCTTATCCCTAAAAATACCCCTGTACCCCAAAACCCAAACCCAGCCATGATCCCTAAAAATACCCCTGTACCCCATAACCCAATACCCCTAATAAATGTTTTTAAAAAAAAGATAAACTTACTTATACTTACGTTGTAATGGTATGCGTTGTAATAGTATCTGCGTTGTAGTGTAATGCGTTGTAAATACATGCGTTGTAAATACACTTGCGTTGTAATAGTTTAGTTGTAACAGTATTTCGTGGTAAAAGATGCGTGGTAACGGTTGTATACCTTTGCCCCATCATTGCCTGCCCATCTCCCCATCCACGCCCACCTCCCTGCTAGACCTGTCCCCCAACTACCTCCCTTGTTGCTGCCATTTTTTTTTTTTTTTACAATCCAATGGTATTGGACCGCTTGTTCCGTCCTCCATCTTGCCATAGCGCTAATACCAGCTGATGCTTTTGGAGCGCTTTTAGTGCTCACCAGTTACATTACACAATGACAAATTATTTGTCGTAGGCAGGGGGAAGCGCATCTGATTTGCACAGAATCACAAACTGTTCAGCCGACCCAGAGATTCTGAGCGTTTTTAATAAACACAAGGTACATTTCACAATGACACATTCATTGTCATAGGGAGGAGGACGAGCAAGTGATTACCCAGATTCAAACTTTTCAGCCGATCCAGAGATTCAAACTTGGTTCCCCATCTCCCCTTTTGGTAGCTCGGACCATTACGCCACATCATTGCTACATTTCAGAGCTCCTCAACGGTTTCTCACTATCACATTTGTTCACCAAGACCCTGTCAACACTGAACAAGCATTGGCAAGGCCAACATCTCCGCAATGCCGAGCTATTGGCCTTGTCAATGTGAATGTATTTTAGTCATGCTGTCTAGCAGCACATCTGCTGTTCAGCTAGTTTTATGCATGGTGCTTCATTTGATTCATTCCCATCCTTGTGTGTGCTTATAAAATGCAGGAAGTCACAGTGTTTAAGATATCTGTACAGTCCCCACATAAATACTGAAGTGAAACACGCCATTTTGGAGTTTTGAGGTACTTTCTCAGATTTATGTCGCTTTTGACCATTTAGTGTTGCCCCTACTTCTGCCCCACGCTTGTGGAAGAAATGTCCACCACTGGTTGGCTGAAAATATAGATTTTGAATGTGGGTGAACTGGATAAACAAAAGTGCTCCAGAGCCAATTCCTTTTATCTGAATGTAAGGTAATATTCCCCTCAAGACTGGGACAAAGCGGAAGACTAATAAAATCCCCCATTTCTGTGTTGACGTTTGAAGAGGTAGTGCTGGAGATTCCAACAAAAGCTGGGGACATGGCTAAGATCAGTATAACCAGGCTCTGCATAGAAGACAACTGAGAACTGAGCATGCCTTGGCGTCAGGAGATATGCAGACAAATGAATATAACAGAACCAGGCATGTGTTTCACCAGAGTGCCGAGGACGTGCTGGGACTGTTGGTGATTCTGGACTTTTTGATGTTTTTGTCACCTTTTCCCAGAATGAGAGAGAGAGAGAGAGAGAGACCGACCCATTTCATCCTTAACATCCACCACAAAGTCTCTCCAAACAGTTGTCACTGAAGTTCCCTGCCATTCTTGAATTAAACAAAGTGCTTTATGACTGCCAAGGACATTGGTTTAGTGACTCTTCACTAATCAATATCAGGAAGTAAATGCTGAGTGCCAGAGATCACAGACAGGGCTGCATCTGTATTATGATCCTTTTTGCTTTTTTGTCACACTGACCACAATGGGCCATAACATTTGTCTCCCAAACCTTACATTTGGTCTTGAGTGGATGAAGGTAAAACCATACACTTTCTTCTCCAAAATCTCCAGTGGCAATTGGGTGGCTCCAAGTTTCATCTCTCTCATGACCGATTATGTCTAACTTCAATAAGCACAACACCATCAGATATATATATCCGGATTCCCAGTGGTCTGGGAAGTAACTGCCCTACCAATGACTGCCTCTCCCATATGAAAAAATGCAAGGCATACAAGCCGGTCTGCACACATGAGACAACACTGAAATCATGCTCCTTCTCTCTAGAGACCATCAGATGCTTCCATTCAATTGTCGCCATGTCATGGTCACTCCCATGAAATTCCAAAATTAGCTGAAGACTCATGCCTTTATCAAACATCCGACTTGAATTAGTCTAGGTATTTGTTCTGGAGTTCCTCAACACCTCCCCTCTGCTTTTAGTAGCCCCTTGAACCATCATTTTATTCTTCTTGCATTACAGAAAAAATAAATAGAATAACTGTTTTTCCTTTCATGCTGGGACTTTGGTGTCTTCCTTTTAGGTAAAAGCTGTTTGACCCAAATACAGATAGTGTAAACCATCTACCAACGAACACGCTTCTAGAGATATTATTGTTTAAGGTGCTTCATAGCCCTAACCATAAATCAGTGCTGCTCCTAAGGTGCCAGATGAAACCGTGCGTTCAATGGATGACCCCAGGCCCTACAAATGCTATCACAACTGACATTTTCTCACAAGCAACCAGCAATTTATGAGGTACTAGGTCCTAGAGTTTGGACTCAAACATATTTTGGGGATGTAATGTTTAATTACCTGAACTAGCAGCTCCTCAGCTTCAATACTTCAATGTGGAACCAGCTAGAATTGCAACTGGTCGGCCCTTTAGAGTTTGGAACCTCAGTTCTCGTTCAAGTTTTGGAGGCACAAATCTTTTCATAGGTCTCAAGTTCTCATCCAGAGTAGAGGCCCAACTCCAATGGTTCAAAATCTTGTCACCAATCATACCCCAAAAGATCCACCTTCTCAACTGCGTTCTTCAATATTTAATTACAACAACCTATTTCGCCATCCTCAATGGAAGTCATTCCAGATCCATATCAGGATCCAGAAAATTCTGTAAGTCAGGGTCCACTTAACGATTGTGATGGGTCCTCGTGTTGCCTCTCCCACGTGCAAAAAAGAATGGCTCACAACTAAATATGCATGAATGGAGACAAAACTGATATCCTACTCGTTTTTTGATTTTTTTTATATAAATTTTTATCAAGACTACAAGCCACCCAATTACAGGATATATATATTGCGGTAACTGTGTGAGTCCCACACATATTGATAAGACATAAATATTCCTGATATATTTATTAAGATTTTTTTGATCTCTCTTCACTCCCCAACCCATATACCCGACCCGCCCTCCTCCCCAGAGATCCTACTTTTAAACATTGGTGATCTTTTGGAGCTTCAAGTCAACAGTTTCTGTGCTATGAATACTCCATAACACCCTCAAGAACCAAGAATGGGTTCTTTCACCCCATTGCCTTTGAAGCATTCTATCTTTACTGCCGACACATCAATGTATCCCACTCATCATTACCCTGGCCTTTTCACTCAGGAAGAACAAGTTACTTACCTTTGGTAACAATGTATTTGAAAGAGACATTTATTTTATATAGATTCCTTACCTTAGAATTACCCAATGGTGTCAGACTGGATCCAGAGAACTTTTCTCTTAGCAGGACCCCTCCGCGTCTGAAGGTGGTGCGGGCGACTGCTTCCTTTGTCGTGGTCACCAGGACGACATCGCTGTCCCTACTTAGACGCCCCCCCTGCAACCTGACGTCAGTTCATAAACTACTTTCCACGCCAGAAGGGGAGAGCCATTAAAGACAGGGACCACTGGTGCTTCACAACTAGGGCCCTATCCCTAAAAGTCAGTTCGCTGAGAGGGGAGGATGGGTGGGGCGGTAAGCAATCTAACACTAATAAATGTCTCTTAGAGATGCATCGTTTCTGAAGGTAAGTAACTTGTTCATATGAAAGAGACTTTTAGTTAGTTTCTTACCTTAGAAAAGATACCCCAGCAATAACACCGGAGGAGGGTCTGCAAACCAAGTTCACACCAGAAAGTCCTGTAGGACAGTACGGGAAATGTAGCTGTCCCTCCGAACTGGACTATCTAGGCAGTAATGTCTGGCGAACATGTGCATAGGTGCTCACATGGCCGCCTGGCAGATTTCGATAAGTGGGACTCCACGTGACAAAGCAGTAGTTGCTGCCCCCCCTGGAGGTTCCTTTTTTGCTGAAGTGTAACAAATCTTTATACAAAGGACAACCCATCTTGAGATGGTACGCTTTTAGACAGCACAACCTTTCTTGACACCCATATAGCCAATGAAGAGTTGATCGTCCACCCGGAAATCTTTAGTGCGTTCAAGGTAGAAGGACAGCACACGTTTTGGGTCCAGACGATGGAGTCTCTCCTCCTCCTTGGAAGGGTGGAAGGTGCGGAGGTGGGAAAAAGGTGGGCAGTGTGATAATTTTTCCTATGTGAAAAGGAGTAACTACTTTAGGAAGGAACAAGGGTCTCGTCCTAAGCACCGCTTTGTCCAGATGCACAGAGAAGAAAGGGGGCTTAGAAGAAATATCCTGAATCTCACTCCCTCTGCGAGTAGAGGTGATGGCAACAAGAAAAGCATACTTCAGAGTAAGGAGCCTAAGTGGACAGTTGTGAAGAGGCTCAAAGGTAGCACAAAAGTCAAGATCAGATTCAAGTCCCACTGAGGCATTATGAAAGAGGTGAATAATGCTCTTAAAGAACCAATTAACAATAGGGGACTTGAACAAAGAGGGCTGATCCAGGAGCCGAAGAAAAGCAGAAATGAATGCTAGATAGCCTTTCAGAGTGCCCAGAGCAGAGCCCTCCTGAGCCAAAGAAAGAAGACACAAAGGAACCTCAGAAATAGGAGCAGAAAGGGGATCCAGAGACTTTGCTGTGCACCTTGCCACAAACTTGTGCTATCAACAGGTGTATACAATCTTAGTGGAGGGACGCCTAACTGCCAAGATGACATTACAGACTTGTGGTGGAAGTTCAAAAGAGGTCTACTGTCGCCGCTCAGTCCCCTGCTGCTGCGACAGCAGACTGATCAGAGGATCGATGGCCATGCTCAGGAGCTCGGGGTACCAAACTCTTCGTGCCCAGTCTGGAGCCACAACAATGACATGGACCTGGTTGCACTTGATCATCTTCAGCACTGGGAGCAGAAGTGGTACAGGCAGAAAGACGTACAGGAGGCCGCAGCTCCACTCGTGACAAAAGCGTCACTGCGCGAGTGCCGCCTTGGAAACTCCAAAGCGCAGACCTGCTGGCATTGCGCGTTCTCTTCGGTGGCGAACATATCTAGTCAAGGCTCTCCCCAATGCTTAAAGAGACCTTGCACCACCTCTGAGTGAAGATACCATTCGAGATCCACCAGGCACTGACGGCTGAATACGTCCGCTCTGGCGTTCAGAGAAACTGCCAGGTGTTGAACCAGCAGGGTCATGCCCTGATGTTCCAGCCATGTCCAAAGGCGAAGAGCCTCCTGACAAAGAGTCCAAGACCAAACCCCAACATGTTTGTTGCAGTACCACATGGCAGTGGTGTTGTCTGAACACCTGCACTGCCTTTCTGTGGAGGGAGGGATGGAATGCCTTCAGTGCCAAGCGAATCGCCCGGATCTCCAACAAGTTGATACGGAGCCCGGACTGCTCCAGAGACCAGACTCCTCTGAACTCAGCCTCCCCCAAGTGGCCGCCGCATCCCAGGTGTGATGCATTGTTCACCACTGTGACGTCTGTTTGGGGAAGGGAGAGCAATCGGCCTCTGACCCAATCTTGGTTCATTAACCACCACTGCAGTTGTTGCCCACTTCCCTCCGAGATCTGGCTGTAGTAGGAAAGATTCCCCTGATGCTGTGCCCACTGGATCTTCACATCCCACTACAGAGCCCGCATATGCCACCTGGCATGATCTACCAGCAGGATACAGGAGGCCATGAGGCCCAGCAGCCTCAGGGTCATTTTCAGCGAAATCCGGAAGAGAGGCTGAAACATTGGTATCATAGCCTGAATATCCCAGACTCGCTGTTCGGGAAATAGGCCCGAAACTGCACTGTGTCCAGAACAGCCTCGATGAAAAGGAGCGACTGAGAGGGAGTCATGTATGATTTCGGCATGTTGATAGTGAACCCCAGCAAATGCAAAAGTTCCGCCGTAGTCTGGAGGTTCGTGACAACAACCGGTGGTGACCTGCCTTCAACAGCCAGTCATCGAGATAAGGAAAGACTGGAACCCCTGATCTGTGCAGATGAGCTGCGATCACTCCCATCACTTTCGTGAACACTCAAGGGGCACTGGTAAGGCCAAAGGGGAGCACGTTGAACTGAAAAAGCTCATGGCCTACCGTGAACCGCAGGTAGCGTCTGTAGGCTGGCACGACGGAATATAGAAATAGGTGTCCTGCAAGTCAGAAGCCACCATCCAGGGTCGAGGGCAGACAGGACCTGAGCCAACATGAGCATTTTGAACTTCTCCTTCTGGAGGAAGCGTTTGAGGGCCCTGAGGTCTAGGACTTGACGCAGGCCTATATCCTTCTAGGGCACCAGAAGGTAGCGAGGCAGACTTGGCGCAAGAACGCTTTAAGGATTCTCGAGCTACGGCCAGATCCTTAGGTCACCTGGCGTCCTCCCGTCCTCCACAGTCTGCCTTTACCCCCTTCCGTGGCTACATAAGGGGCACCGCACCACGTCCGGCCCAGTCTAGCCACCGGTCCACGCAAGATGCCCAGCTTATGCGTGGTCGCGGGACGCAGCAACCTCGCAGGTCAGGGAGCCAGTGGTGGGCCAGTCCACCCTTTCCCTCACTGCAGCAACCTCCAAACCCTTCTAGTCTGACCTTTCAGGTCTATCAGCGGCCAATGGGTAGCAGGATTCGCCATCATCTCCCCCACTGGCAAACCATCACATCAGACAGGTGGGTTTTGCAGATAGTCCGAAGGGGCTACTTCCTCCCCTTTGAAACGACCCCTCCCTCCAGGCCACCGTATTTCAATCGCATGTCGGAGGATCATTTGAGGCGGATTGGGCCTGAAAGATCAGACCAGGAGGGTCAGACTAGGAGGGTTAGAAACAGGGGAGGCGCGGAGTCGTTCCTGAATCAGGCACCGGAGATGAGCCTTAGAGCTACGATTGCATAGGCCGACCGACGGTGAGAAGGCAAAGAGAGACAGTGCTTTTTCGCCTTCTTCTTGTGCTTCGACCTCTGACCCTGCTCGCAGGCAGGTCGCTCCCACGCTGCTGCACGGCTCTGCTTGCATTGTTTTTGTCTAATCTTGTATTTTTCCCTTGTGCCTAACTTGCTTTCTTGCCCAGACTTGTTTTTAATCCCCTCTGCCTATACTTGCTTTCTTGCCCAGATTTGTTTTTATTCCTCTGTGCCTGTACTTGCTTTCTTGCCCACAATGTTTTTTTTCCCCGTGTCTGTACTTGCTTTCTTGCCCAAACTTGTTTTTATTCCTCTGTGCCTGTACTTGCTTTCTTGCCCACACTTGTTTTTATTCCTCTGTGCCTGTACTTGCTTTCTTGCCCAGACTTGTTTTTATTCCTCTGTACCTGTACTTGTTTTCTTGCCTAAACTTGTTTTTCCTTCCTGTGCCCAGTTCTCCCGCGGCCCAACCCGTTTTTTACCGCTGTTTCGTCCCTGCGGCCCCACCCCCGTGCAATTCCATTCACCGCCCAGCTCCTGCCTCCCAGCTGCTCCTCCCTCCCACATCCCCTCATATGGAGGACGCGCAGCGGGCGCTGAAGGCGCGCCCAAGGCAAACCCGTCTGCGCCTAGTGCCAGGACCCCGCAAATGCCACAACGCCTGACACCGCTACAATGCCAGAACCCTCCACGCACTCAACACCGATCGATCACACACCTGCTTCCTGGCCGCCCTGAAGCGCACCCACAGAGCTTTCACCTGCCGTAACTGCAGCTTCACAAGCATCCACCCCACCCTGCTGCCGACCAGGAAAGAACCCAACCACTTCAGATGCATCCTTCTCAACACCCGCTCCGCCCGCAAACACGCTGTTGAACTCTGGGACCTACTCGACTCAGCCTCCCTAGACGTAGCCTTCCTGACTGAGACCTGGCTGAACCCCGCCTCGGCACCCAACATAGCCATAGCAGTCCCGGAAGGCTACAAGATCACACTCAGGGACCGCATCAACGGAGCAGGAGGAGGAATCGCCATCGTCCAAAGGAACACTCTCAAAGAGTCTCTACCAAAACCGACGACACCCTCAGCCCTGCCGAGCACCTGCACTTCCAGATCCACACCCACCCCAACACCACCCTCAGAGGAAACCTCATCTACAGACCCCCCCGGATCCCAACCACAGTTCAGCGACTCCTTCGCCGACTTAGTCAGCACACACGCCCTTGCCTCCACGGACTACGTCCTCCTCGGGGACCTGAACTTCCACTTCGAGAACAACGACGACGACACCAACTCCACCACCCTGATCGACAACCTTGCCAACCTCGGACAACTCGTCACAACACCCACCCACTCCGCCGGTCACACGCGTGACGCCATCTTCTCAGCAAGCCCCCACGTCTTCTTCAACCACACCACCGAACTCCACTGGACAGTGGATCAATGACTGCGCCAACACCCTCACCCAACAGTCACACCAATGAGAAAGCCAGCTGGTTCACTGAAGACCTCCGGGCCTTCAAGCAAACCTGCCGAAAGCTGGAGAAGATCTGGCTCTTTGAACGAACACCGGACAGCCACGAAGCCCACAAGAACGCCACCTGCAGACACCATCACCTCCGCCAAAAGGGCCTCCTTCAAAAACCGCCTAAACAACGCGCACAACAACAAAGTGCTCTTCAACATTGTGAAGGAACTCCCCAACTCCAACACCAACGACGTCCCACCCTCACAAGACCTGTGAGACTCGCTGGCCACCTTCTTCCACCGCAAGATCGCAGACATCCACGACAGCTTCAACGCCACGACAGCCCTGACAACCACTGAGACCTCCGCCCCCATGACCACCATCCGCCTGCTCTCCTGGACCAACATCAACAACGACAACACCATCAAGATAATTAACACCATCCACTCCGGATTTCCGTCAGACCCATGCCCACACCACATCTTCAACAAAGCCAGTACATCCATCACACCCCATCTCCGGAAAGTCATCAACACCTCCTTCGAGACAGCAACCTTCCCGGAGAGCTGGAAGCACGCCGAGATCAACACCTTACTCAAGAAACCCAAGGCACACCCCAAGGACCTCAAGAACTTCCGGCCCATCTCCCTGCTCCCGCTCCCGGCAAAGGTCATCTAGAAGACAGTCAACGAACATCTGACCCGCTACCTCAAGGAGAACAACATCCTGGACCCTTCCCAGTCCGGGTTCCGCAGCAACCACAGCACAGAGACTGCCCTCATCGCCGCCACCGATGACATCAAGTCCCTGCTGGACAACGGAGAAATGGTGGCCCTCATCCCCCTGGACCGTCAGCCTCCTTCGACTCGGTATGCCACCACACACTACGAACATGCCTCTACAATGCCGGGATCCAAGTGAAGGCCCTGGACTGGACCACCTTCCTCCTCTCCGGCAGAACACAGAGCTTCCGCCTACCCCCCTTCCGCTCCAAAGCCACCGAGATCATCTGCTGCATACCAAAGTGCTCATCCCTAAGCCCAACTCTGTTTAACATCTTCATGGCACCGGTTGCCCACGTCGCCACAACCTAAACATCTCCTACGCCCATGAAACCCAGCTGATGCTCTCCCTCACCGAGGACCCCCACACCGCCAAAACTAACCTTCACGAAGGAATGAAGGCTGTTGCTGGATGGATGAGGCACAGCCGACTGAAGCTGAACTCGGACAAAAAGAAGGTCCTCATCCTCGGATCAACCCCTTCAGCCTGGGACGACTCCTGGTGGCCGACCGCACTGGGAAACGCTCCAACACCCACCGAGCACGCACGCAACCTAGGGGTCATCCTCCACTCCACCCTCTCCATGACTAAACTGGTCAATGCCGCCTCCTCCTCCTGCTTCAACACTCTCGGCATGCGGCGCAGGATCTACAAGTGGATCCCCACTAAAACGGAAGAACGGTTAACCAGGCCCTCGCCGGCAGCAGGTTAGACTACGGAAACGCCCTCTACGCAGGAGCTTCGGCCAAACTTCTGAGATGGCTCCAACGCATCCAGAACGCCTCTGCACACCCGATCCTCGACATCCCACCCCGGGGCCACATCACATCCTACCTGAGAAACCTGCACTGGCTCCCGGTTAACAAGAGGATAACCTTCAAGCTCCTCACCCACGTACACTAGGCACTCCACAACACCGGACCAACATACCTCAACAGACGACTCAACTTCGACACTCCCACCCGCCAGCTCTGCCAACCTCGACCTCACCACAGTCCCCCACTTCCGAAAAGCGACCTCCGGCGGCAGAACGTTCTCCCACCTCGCCACCAAGACCTGGAACACCCTTCCCATCCACCTATGGCAGACCCAAGACCTGCTGACCTTCAGAAAACTCCTCAAGACCTGGCTTTTCGAGCACTAGCAGCATTCCCCACCCCAGCGCCTTGAGACCCTCACGGGTGAGGAGTGCGCTTTACAAATGATATGATTGATTGATTCGACTTACCCAAGAAGTGCGAAGTCTCCGACGAGGTGTGTTTGCTCTGCGAATGGTCTCAAGACCTACCCCTCGAGCAAGACCGAGACCGATGAGGAGCAGACTGCCGGGTTTCCAAAAGCTTTCGGAACCGCTCCCTCAAAGACCTCGTATTCATTGCCCGGCAGTGGTCGCGCTCCAGACACCAAAGGCATACGAGGTGCAGGTCCGTCACAGACATCAGTTTGTGACAGACCTCGCAGGGCTTGAAGCCAGTCCGACAATGGGACATCCCTCACGCACCAGGAGTCGATGACTCGAATAAAGAAGTCGACAAAAGTTGAAAAAAGCTCAGTCAAATATTACTAAAGGGGTAAGCTCTCCGAACCTGCACTAGGCTGGCGCGGAAGAAAGAACTGATGTCAGCGCGCAGGGGCAGCATATATGTAGGCACCGCAATCTCACCCCGGCGACCACGCCGCTGTTGACTAGTGCGGACTAGATGACGCGACCTTCAGACACGCAGGGGTACTGCTAAGAGAAAAATTCTCCAGATCCAGTCTGACACCTGAGGATAATTCTAAGATAAGGAATCTATAACCAATAGTCTCTTTCATATAGTCAGTTGTACAAAGACAGTAACATCATTATAAATTTGGAGTGCAACAATACAGCGGGAAACCAGTGGCAAAAACAGAGCCCGTCCCACATCATACCAGTTAACACTAACTGCCTCAGAACCCAAAGAGAGACACAATAGCAGACAAATGAAAAATGAAGTACATTCTCACCACTGCATGTAAAATGATCACCCAAATTAAATACTTAGTGTGAACCTCCCTATCCCCACCCTGCAGTAAGAAACCTACTTTGTCACCTGGCCAAGTATTTAACTTCTGCTTAAAATAACTGACCCAAGGTGGCCATAAGTTTCCAATAACCAAGCCACATTTAGGCCTCAGTCAATGCTTATAATAAGGGAGTCAGATGCGAGTGGTTTTAATGTGCCCCCCAACTCTCAATTCCTCAACCCATATCTGAAGGACTTGTAGTTTGTAAACTTTTTCCCAGGGGCCCAGGATTTGTGGTGTGACCGAGGGCCGCCCTGTGGCGGTAGGGGCTCCTGGGTGGTTCAGGGATTGGTTACGGAGGTCTTAAAAAAATGTTAAATAAACGAACCAGCATTTATTTGCAGGTTAATTAAAGTTAAGTGGTGCAGGGTGCCACAGTAGTTACTTCATTTAACCTGCAAATAAATGCCTGTTTATTGAAACTTTTTTTCTCAATATTAGTGCTCAGCAAGTAAACAACAGCCTGTGCTACTGTTCACCAGGGAGGCCACATGTAAAGGTCAAGAGGGCCGCAAGCACCCTCCGGGCCGTACTTTGAGTATCACTGCTGTAGATAATCAGACTAGACATGTGAAAATAAACAAGTGGGTTATAGTGAATGAAGATAATATAAAACATAAGGTAATTGTTAGAAGATCACCCTTTTGACCTGTTCACCCCCAATTTTTTGTGCTGGCTGGAATTGATGTTAGCGGACTACGACTGTGCCCTGATCCCTGCTAGTCAGGGTCAGTGCTATGTTAAACACTCACATGCACTGAGGTACAATTATAATTAGCATGAACTACCGTGTACGTCACTAGTAGATAATAGGGCAAGGGGACTACCTACACGTCCCAAGTATATAACAAGGCCTGGCAGTTTAGAGGTTAGCAGCCTTTCTTGCACTTGCATGTGTGCACTGCTGAGAGCATGGGGTAATTTTAAAAGGAGCCCAGAGTTGCAGCAGTGCTTCTAAAAAGCAAATTCACTGCAAACTCGACTTTGGTGGCAGGAGCACTATAAAAGTGATAATCACCATTATTCTTACCTATAAAAGGTACCACCAAGATCTGCCCTAGGTGTTCCAGGGATGGGCAGGTCAGGTTACTATATGCAGGGTCCCTATAAATTATGTTTTATTAACCCTGGAGTTGGAAAACTGCCCATTTTAATTTTACCCAGTGTATGAAATCCCTGCAAAGCCGACTTTGGTGCTGTGGGAACTGTGAAGTATTAATCTACAACATTTGTACATAGTAGGCAATGCCCAGGTCTCCCGTATGTGTCCCAGGGGTGGGGGTTCTGTAATTATGAGCAGGGTCCTTATGAAAGAGGTTTTATGAACCCTGGGGAAGGAAATCTGTTCATTTTATTTCCCTTCCCATTGTAGATAGTAGGCACATAGGCTAACATTGCAATATGTTATGCACGCATAATTACTGCTAGAAAAGGAACCAAAATATCATTCAAAGACTGAGCAAAATGGTATAGATAAATCCAGCAGATCAGTTATCATAACTTGTACAGAAAAGAAGTTATAACACTTTGTCTGTAAGCCAAAATCCAGCATTCCTGCAGTTGTCCTGAATTTCTCAGTGCTAACAGGTTTAACAAGGCTACCTTGATTAGGTGTTAAGTGACTATCCAGGGGAGAGGCTATCTGCTGGAGAGAGCTCTGCAGCTACACAGGAATGCCAGGGCAGGGAGACAGGGGTCGTAAAGCATGAAGCTTCAAAGGAGGAAAGGACAGGGAGGGAATGCCAGGCCTACCTACCCCCAGTCCTTTGTGCCCCAGCCAGATAGCCTGCTTAAGGAAGGAATTTGCAGATGTTAGGGGGAGGAGTGCTATGGAACTGAGCCAGACTGGAAGTTGGTTTAGTTAGCTCTTACTACTTAAAATGTCAGCCATCATGGATTTTGGAAGATTCGTGCTTTCTGGGAAGAAGATGCCACACTTTGGAGCAAGTTGCCATAGGCATGGGTGGCACCATGCATCCCGTTGGTCAGGGGTAACTCCCCTTGATGCCCAGAAGCTGAGATTAAATATGTGAGAGGGGCATAGCCTCTCAGGTCCGCTGCCTGAAACTACAAGAGTTCCTGCTGGAATCCTGATCTGCACTCAAAGGCCTGCCTGGTGAAGACTGCACCTGCTGCACTATCTGGTACTACAGCTCTGAGGACTTTGCCTTACTTCAAGGAGGAGTAAGGCGTGGACTCCCTGCAGTTACAGGTTAACAGAACTTAAATGACCCTTCTCCAGCCTAGTCCTCCTCCTGGTGGACATCCAGGGGACTTTTAAGGGGTTGACAAAGTGCACTGTGGGAAGTGCAGTCCAGGCCTGCAAAGGACTATCTACGAGATTCTAGACCATTGGATTTGTGTTTTGGACCTTTGGAACCTACAAGGAGACCTTCTGGAAGGACCGCCAGAATTTGGGAAAAGTTTTGAACTTTTAGAAAAAAGCTCCATAAAGGTGACTGACTTGACTGCGAGGGCCAAGCAGGCCATCTCCAACCGCGATCTGGCCCGGATTCCAGGTCATCCCGCTAAGAGCTCTAGAGGTCAGATTTCCAGGATTTAGCCGGGAGCTCCCTAAAAGTCACACCTGCGAGCCCTCACCGAATCTGGCCTGGTGATGAGCAGCAAGGGCCCTTGGAAGAAAAAGCTCCAGAAAAGTGTGAAGGTAACCATTTTACTGGGCCCTCCTGCTTAGTGTAACTGAACAGGGTTTCATCATGGTCAGCCTGAAACCTTTACTTTGTCCCAGTCAAGCGTAACCAGATGTCCCAGACTGGCCTCGTTACTGGTGGTAGGTGCATACTTACCACCGCCAATAAACCATCGCACATCAGTAATTGACTTGAATCTCCTCTCCAATCCATTCCACCAGGTGGGAAGTTTATAAAACAGAAAGCAGCTGGAGGATTGGAATCAGCTAAAGCCAGAACATAATTTGTAGTACTGAATAACTAAACTGGTAATCTGCTCTGGAACTGCTGTCCAGAAACTTGTGATTCATGATTCACACTAGCTATTTACCTACAAATGATTTAACTAACAAGCATGTGTATCTGAAAAGCATTAATTTGACTACCTGCTTACAGAATGGACATGTACGCCTCAAAGGGAAGCACATATATGGATTATCACTTGCAGACATTGGACCCTAATCCGAAATCAATGGCGGTCTGAGAAGCTTCCCTGCCACAGAGCCTGGAAAGTGTGGACTTCCTTTACCCGAACCAGACACAATTTCAGAGATCCTACGACATCCAGGAAAATATAATTTGCCAGGGAGATGGGTTGCCCAGTGAACATAGGATGATCCTCTCTTTGCTGATACAATATCAGACACTGAGACAAGGCAAGGTGATTTCAAAGATCCTGTGGGTTATAATGGCTACAGAGCAGAAAATACTTGTTTATAATACTAACACACAAGTTACTACTTGTGTAACGATATATCTGTAAGAGACATTAGTTAGTGATAGATTCCTTACCTTAGACTATCCCCAGGCGTCAGACTGGATCCGGAAACTTTTGCGTAGCAGTACCCTTGCGCGTCGGTAGGCGTCGTCTGCGGCTCCGCGTCCGTCGTGGGCGCCGTGATGACGTCGGAGTACTTAGACGCCGCCTCCGCGTGCTGACGTCAGTTCTTAGACACAGCTTTTCCGTGCCAGAAGCGCAGAGCCATGCCAAAAACCAACACTGGTGCCATGAAACTAGGGCCCTGAAAGGGGATGACCTTAACCCTAGATATCGGTTCGCAGAACGGGGAGGATGGGTGAGTCGGTAAGGAATCTATCACTAACTAATGTCTCTTACAGATATATCGTTACACAAGTAGTAACTTGTGCATCTGAAAGAGACACGTTAGTGATAGATTCTTTACCTTAGAATAGATACCCCAGCAATACCAACCCCGTGGTGGTGGGTCTGCGAACCAATAATCACACCAGAAAGTCCTGGAGGACGGAACGGCCAAAGAAGCCATCCCTCCGGACTTGACTGTCCAGGCAATAATGTTGTGCAAACGCATGCAGTGAGGCCCACGTAGCCACCTGGCAAATGTCCTGCAAGGGCACACCTCGGCCCAAGGCAGTTGTAGTCGCTGTGGCTCGAGTGGAATGAGCCCTCCGCCCCACAGCGGGTTCCTTCTTAGCCAAGGAGTAAAACGCCTGGATACCCCAGATGATCCACCGCGAGATGGTCCGCTTGTGCACCGCTTTCCCTTTCTTAGCACCCACGTAACCAACAAAGAGTTGGTCATCCACCCGGAAATGGCGTGTGTGATTCAAATAAAATGAGAGCGCACGTTTTGGGTCCAGACGGTGGAGCCTCTCTTCCACTGGCAAGGTGAAAGATTGCCCAATGTGGAAGGCCGTGACCACCTTGGGTAGGAAGGAGGGCCTTGTCCGTAACACAACCTTGTCCGGATGGACTGAAAGGAAAGGAGGTTTACAGGATAGAGCCTGGAGCTCACTCACTTTCCTGGCAGAGGTGATGGCTACCAGGAAGGCAGTCTTCAAAGTGAGAAGGCGAAGATGACAGTTGTGAAGTGGCTCAAAGGGAGCGCACATCAGAAACGTAAGAACCAGGTTCAGTCCCACTGAGGCATCACGAAGTTAACAGGAGGGAACGTATGTGTGATGCCCTTCAGGAATCGATTAACGATAGGGGTCTTGAACAAAGAAGGTTGATCAGGTAGCCTCAGAAAGGCTGAAAGAGCAGAAAGGTAGCCCTTGATAGTGCCCAGAGCAGAGCCCTGCTGGGCAAGAGAAAGAAGAAAGAGGAGAACCTCAGAAAGAGGGGCATTAAGGGGATCCACAGCCTTTGCTGTGCACCATGCCACAAATCTGTTACACCTGCAGGCGTATACCGACTTTGTGGAGGGACGCCTAACTGCCAGAATGATGCTGCAAACTTCAGGAGGCAAGTCAAATGGCTTCAACTGTCGCCGCTCAATCTCCAAGCATGAAGGTGGAGACTGGACAGGTTCGGGTGGAGGACCGTCCCCTGCTGCTGCGACAGAAGGTCCTCCTGAAGAGGCAGACGAACCGGGGACCGACTGACATACTGAGTAGCTCGGGATACCAGTACCTTTGTGCCCAGTCCGGAGCCACAAGGATGACTTGTGCCCGGTTGCGCCTGATCTTCTTCAGCACTCTGGGCAGAAGTGGTATAGGCGGAAAGGCGTACAACAGACCGCAGCTCCACTCACGACGAAAAGAGTCTCCGAGCGAGTGCCGCCTTGGAAATTCCAACGCGCAGAACTGATGACATTGCGTGTTCTCTTCGGTGGCGAATAGATCTAACCAAGGCTCTCCCCACTGCAGAAAGAGACCTTGCGCCACGTCCGAGTTCAGACGCCATTCGTGATCCATCATGCACCGGCGGCTGAGTTCGTCCGCCCTGGCGTTCAGAGAACCGGCCAGGTGTTGAACCACCAGAGTCACGCCCTGATGTTCCAGCCATTGCCAGAGGCGCAGAGCCTCCTGGCAGAGGGTCCACGACCCCACCCCCCCCTGTTTGTTGCAGTACCACATGGCGGTGGTGTTGTCCGTGAACACCTGCACCACACTCCCTCGGACAGACGGGAGGAATGCCTTCAGTGCTAGATGAATCGCCCGCAGCTCCAAAAGGTTGATATGGAGCCGGGACTCCGCCGGAGACCAGAGGCCTCTGATCTCCGCCTCTCCCATGTGGCCTCCCCAGCCCTGGAGGGACGCGTCCGTCACAACTACGTGCTCCGGTTGGGAAAGGGAGAGGGATCTGCCGCTGACCCAATCGCAGTACGTGAGCCACCACTGCAGCTGTCTCGCAGTGCCCTCCGAGATCAGGACATGGTCGGACAGGTTGCCCTGATGCTGGGCCCACTGAAACTTCAGGTCCCACTGCAGAGCCCGCATCCGCCACCGGGCGTGATGCATCAGAAGGATGCAGGAAGCAATCAGCCCCAGAAGCCGCAGCGTCAACCTGACCGAAACCCGGGATAAAGGCTGGAAGATTGGAATCAGAGGCTGTATATCCCGAACCCGCTGTTTGGGTGGGTAAACCCGAAACTGCGCCGAGTCGAGAACCGCTCAGATGAAAAGGAGCTTCTGAGATGTTCCGAGATTTTGGCACATTGATGGAGAACCCCAGCTGGTGCAGGAGGTCTGCCGTAGTCTGGAGGTGGTGGATGACTGTCTGGGGCGCGCCCGCCTTCAACAACCAGTCGTCGAGGTAGGGGAAGACTGAGACCCCTAACCGGCGCAGATGAGCTGCGACCACCACCATCACCTTCGTGAACACCCGTGGGGCGCTGGTAAGGCCGAAGGGGAGCACGGTAAACTGAAAGTGCTCGTGGCCTACCGTGAACCGTAGGTAACACCGGTGGGCCGGCAGGACGGGGATGTGGAAATACGAGTCCTGCAAGTCCAACGCTACCATCCAGTCTCCTGGGTCCAGGGCAGCTAAGACCTGAGCCAGAGTCAGCATCTTGAACTTCTCCTTACGGAGGAAGCCATTGACGTTCCGTAGGTCCAAGATAGGGAGTGGGCCCCCTTTGCCCTTCTTGGGTACCAGAAAGTAGTGGGAGTAGCAACCACATCCTACTTCCGGCCCAGGAACGCGCTCGATGGCCCCCTTGGCCAAGAGGGCCGAAACCTCCTCCTGCATAAGCCGCAAGTGATCCTCCGATATGCGGTGGTGTTGCGGTGACATGGCTTGAGGAGTCGTCTCGAAGGGGAGGGAGTAGCCCCTTCGGACGATTTGCAGCACCCACCTGTCCGACGTGATAGTGCGCCAGTGGGAGTGGTGTTGGCGAACCCTGCCACCCACTGGCGTCACATGGGCCTGAAAGCACGGACTAGAAGGGTTTAGAGGCGGATGCCGCGGGGGAAGGGGTGGACTGACCTCGCCTTTGTCCCCGACCGCCTCCACGGCGGTTCCCACGGCCGCCACCGCACTGGATGTTAGTCCCGTCGTTGTCATTGCTCTGCCCAGCGAGTCGGTGGTATCCAGCCCACACCGGATCGAATACTTGGCTGCATCTCGGCCCACCACAAGGGCTTGGCCGAGTTTGGCCCGTACCTCCAACGGACAATCTGGCAGCACTTCCGCCACCGTCTCCCACAGAGAGTGGGTGTAGCGGCCCAAGAGGCATGCGGTGTTAGAAGACCGCAGTCCCAAACTAAGGGAGGAGAATATTTTCTTGCCATAATTCTCATACCTCTTGGATTCCCTGTCCGGCGGAGCCGACGGGATTGCGGTCTGGGAATTGGAGGCCTGGATGACCAGACTCTCGGGGGTGGGGTGGGTGGACAGGAAACATGGGTCGCCCGGGGCCGGGCGGTGGCGTCTGGCCACGTTCCTATCTACGGGCGAACCCGTAGCGGGCTTGGACCAGGTGCCCAAAAGAACGTCGGTCAAGGCCTCATTAAACGGCAGCAGAGGCTCGCTCGACCTTGACTGCGGTTTAAGGACCTCTGAGAGGAGGTTAGTTCTCACTGCCGCGACGGGGAGCTCAAGGCCCAAGGCCTTGGCAGCCCTCGTCAACACCACGCTATAGGTTGCCCCCTCCTCCGTAGCCACGGTAGGAGGCGAGACAAAGCCAGTGTCTGGGGAAGTGTCCAGACCACTGGCATCCCCAAGGTCTCCTGCCCAGTCCTCTTGAGACTGACACTCCCTGGTCAGAGGGTCTTCAGACCCCTCCCAATCCTCCTCATCACCCATCTCCTGATACTCAGGGTCGTTAATCAATGGGGCCGGTTCATAGAAGTGGAAATCTCCAAACTGTGTCGGATGCGGCGCCGCTCAGACGCCGGAACCGGAGCAAAGGAGGAATCGGGGGCGGCGCCGCCAGAGGACGGCGCCGGAGGAGACACCTGACGGACCGACGCCGGGGGGGTCGTAAGGTCCACCGGTGACGATCCAGAGCCCGAGGAAGGTCCAGCGGCGCCCCGCGGCACCGGGACCGAAGGCGCCGGCGGCGCCGGGGCCGCTTGACCTTGCGGCGCCGGGCCCGAAGGCGCCGGCGGTGTCGGGACCGGGGAACCCTGCGGCGCCGGGCCCGAAGCACCCGACGGGGGCCGAAGCCCCTGTTGGGCTTGGCCCTTCTGGCAGGTTCACCCCTGAACTTTTTGCTTTTAATGGTGACCTGGTGATGGTGATTTTTGGGTTGTGCGCACTTTCACTGTGTCCCAGTGGAAAGTGCGTGCGCACTCTGAGTGCATGTGATGAGATAGGCTTGCCCTCCCATAGAAATGCATGGGGAATGTATGTGTCCCTGGTAGTTCCTGATGCGTGGGGTGTACAGGTTCGAATTTGCTATGTGCGAACTCGTGAGAGTGAATGCTTCGCAATGATGTATGTGGCATGAGTGTGTCTTGTGTACAAATGCCACTTCTAGGAGTTGGCATATTAGTGTAAAATATGCCTGGCGTATGATTGGCTGGAGCTGGCTGGTGAGCCTGGCTCCAGGAAGGCTGGATGGGTCTGCCCGGTGGTGAGTGGGAGATTAGCATGCTGATGGCTGGGGAGGAGTGTACCTGTGTCCTGAATGAGGCTGGGTTTTCCCCAGACAATGCTGGCTCCGCCCCCTGTGGTGTGACTGATGACCCTAGCCCTGCCAGTGAATGAAATGGGTGGTTGAGCCATCAAGAGTGCCCCAAAACCAGCTGCGACTGGTTTCTCCCCCCTGCACCCTTAGGCAAAGGAATGTGGTGTATAAAAATGGGGCTGTGTCCCCACAGATGTTGTTCTCTGCCAGGATCCTGCCTGAGGGGGCTGCTGCTGTTGCTGGGCCAGAGGACCGCCACTTGGATTGTCTCCCTGCCTGGAGACCCAGTGAGCTGGCTCTGGGCCCAGCCTGGCCCCCTGCCTGCTGCATTTCCTGAAGGGCTCTTGCTGTACTTTTGGAGCCTCCAGCGCCTGGAAGCGCTTTTATTTGACTTACAGCGCTTGGGAGCGCTGTATCTCTCTGCCGGTGCCCACCCAGCATTTGGCCGCTTAATTGCCGCCCTCAAGGGATTCCCCGGCGTGGGGATCCCCCTGTTTTGCCCATTTGAGGCGCGGGAGCTCACCCGCTTATTTGCCGACTCTAAAGTCCCCTGGCAGGTGCCCACCCTGCCAGGGACATTGCCGCCCTAATATCGAGTGCCCACCTCGATTTGTTGTGATTTTAGACTAGCCTGTGCCCACCTGGCATTGCCCCTCGAAGATCACCGCCGCAGCCCAGGGGCATTGAAATCGTTGCCGGGCCGCTGCCTTGTGCGACCCGGAAGTGCCGCCTCCACGTCCCCAGGGCTGCGCTGCTACTGGCTGCCCTCTGCAGCGCGACCCGGAAGTGCCCGCGGCCCGCCTGGTTGTAGGCGGGGCCTCGCGGACAGAAGGAGACGCGCCGGCGAGACCAGGAAGAGGTGCTGCCTCCAAGAGCTAGGGAGAGCCCCGGGGTGTGACCAAGAAGGACGCCCGAGGATCGGGAGCTCTCGAGAGAACCGCCGCCGCACAGCAACCCGGTGAGTGCCTGCAAAGGGGAGGGGGCAGTCGGGGCACATTGCCGGTGCCCGCTCCTCCCCTCCACTGCGAGTGTCTGAGGGGTTGTGAGCCCGTGAGGCTCAATGGGGCATCCTCATTGTTTAAAGCCCAGAGAGGGCTCCGGGGGAATTTGTTCATTCTGAGTCCCCAGAGGGGGGGACTCCGACGCAGAGGGCATTTGAGCAGAGCCCCGAGAGGCTCAAGGAGGGCATTTTGTATCCCGAGCCCAAGAAGCTCACGGCCCACATGGCGTTTCGAGCCTGAGAGGCTTGTGGGGGCATCAGTTGTTTTGAAGAGCCCAGAGAGGCTCTTGAGTCCCACATTGTTGTTTTAAAAGCCCAGAGAGGGTCAGGGGGACATTTTGTTTCTGCAGAGCCTGTGAGGCTCCCACATCGTGTTCGCCCCACCATTGTTCTTGAGCCTGCGAGGCTCCCACGTTGGCACAGCCTTGTCTCACACAGCTGCCCAGCACTTCGTGGGCAGCTGCCACGTTTAGGACCCCATGACATTTGGGACACAGGGCATCCTAGCCCCAACAAGGCCAGAGGGCCTAGGGACTGTCACAGGTGGTGACTTGTGTGAGAGTGGCACAATTGTTCTTTTTCTGCACCTCTGAATGTGTTTTTAAGCATCATGTGTCTTGTTCTACACCGCTGAATTTTTTTTGCATCATGTGTTATCTGCACCTCTGAATGTATGTTATGCATCATGTGTTATGTGCTTATACCCCTACAGGTATTGTGATACTTAGGTGGTTGTTTTCTTGCTAGTACAGGTGGTGCTAGTGAGGTCCTAGTTCCCTGCGTGACCTGTTCCTAAGGTGGTAAGGATTGCGTAGGTGGTACTTAACCTTTACCAGTGATTACTGGTTGTGTGCTTTATGTTCTATTTTGATGCTAAAGTGAATATTATTCTATGTGCAAGTGCTAATTCTACCTAGTGCTAAGTGCTAAAAGTGCTGATTCCTGACAGTGGTCCAGGTGGCCCTGTCTTGTACATATCCCCTGTAAATTCTGCCCGTGCCTGATGGCACATTGTTAAGTGTGTGTTTTATCTAATGTGTTCTGGTATAATACAAAGGCTATTTTTATATATAACCTTGTGTGGAGTTTCCTTTGTGGTGGGCCTTGGGTGTTGTTGCTGGGGTGCGTGCGCAAATACTTAACTCATATTGCCTCCAATTTTAGCCTTGCTGCTCGCGCCACGTTACCTAGAGGGTGAGCAGGGGTTATCTTGGCGTGTAACTCCCTTGCCCTGACTTAGGAATGGTGGTCTCTGACTGACTTTGGCGCAAGCCCTGGCCAGCCAGGGATCCCATTTCTAACAGCCCCCAACCCGCTAGGGGACCCAGACGGGTCCGCTGGGCCCGGAGGCGCCACAGAGCCCGTCGGAGGAGAAAGGGACCTCATGGCCATGAGGAAGCGCTCAATCTTCTCCGGCGTCGCGTCTCGCCAAGGGACCGGAGGGTGCGGGACGGGACGGGACGCCCACGACTCCGAAGGAGCCGCGTGGGCAGTGTCACAAGAACCCCCGGCTGCGTCGCGCGAGCGTCGGGGGGAGTCAGAAGAGCGGTGACGCCTCTTCGACTTCTTGTGCTTCTTACCTGACGACGACTTCGACCCGGAAGAGTGGTGCCGACTCCCGGAGCTTTGGTGGCTCCGTCCCCGCGACCTGTCCCTCGACCTCCCGTGGCGCGGGGCCGACTGCCGGAGTTAGAGTCGTCTGCAGGACCGCTCCTGCCTGGCTTTCGAAGAAAGGGCCCGGCAGTCGGAGCAGGCCTTGTCGTCGTGGTCGACGCCTAGACAAGTCAGGCACAGGTGATGAGGATCCGTGACCGACATGGTGCGGTCGCAATCTTCACAATGCTTGAAACCAGGCATCCCTACGGCACTGATCAGAGTCGCAAGACTTCGAGAAGGATCAAAAATGATCTAAAAAAAGTTAGTAAAAAATTGACTGGGTTACTGCTTTTTCCAGATCTGCACTGGCTGGCGCGGAAAAAAGAAGAACTGACGTCAGCACGCGGAGGCGGCGTCTAAGTACTCAGACGACGCCATCACGGCGCCCATGACGGACGCGGAGCCTTAGATGACGCCTACCGATGCGCATGGGTACTGCTACACAAAAGTTTCCGGATCCAGTCTGACGCCTGGGGATATTCTAAGGTAAGGAATCTATCACTAACGTGTCTCTTTCAGATATGATACTACAAAAGAAGTTTAGTTTTCCAGGCTAGCATTTTAAATGTTTTGATTGTCAATCAAAAAAAACAAATTATACAAAACCAAAAGAGGGCTATCCAAATTCTTCTGGGGTAGGTGAAGGGCATCAATAAGGGAATGCATACATCCACTAGCAATGCTATTTTGCCAGCACATACATTTTATGACCAAAGGTTTAAATGCTGAATTAGTCAAAATCGACCTGCTCCAAGTCGCCTAGCACATGTGCAAAACATTTTTGGAATCATAAGGAGTCCGATAACTAAATCGGACGGAACAATAGGCTACTTCCATTTTAGGTGGACAGCATACTCATACTCCGAAAACAAAACATCAGCAGTAGTCTGTTATGCACACTTCCGTTTGGTTTCGGTTGGTTTTTGAGAATACAAAGAATAAAAAAATACATTGAAATGTTGAAAGTCTTTCCAAAAAGAGCCAGAAAGAAACAAAAAATGACCATTCTAGGACAAGGATTACCACATCTGGAATATGCCCAAAAAATTAAATCGGTATAGCTTTTGTGCCGATGTAGGAGTATGAGAACGCAGGAGAGGGGGTATCAGATAGAGTAGGCAGGTTGAGAATAACAACTTCAAGGTAGGAACCTATTTGAAAGAGGCTGGACTGAAGGATCAGTTGAGAGGTGGCATGTCTTGGGAGAAAGAACCAATTTTAGAGAGAGAAAAAGTAGGATGACCTAGGAGACAAACTGTGATGGGTGGTAAATAAGAAGCATACCAACTAACAGGGCAAGAAGTGCCTGTGAGCTCTATTATTCATGGTTTGTATACCGGATCAGTAGTTGACTTCTAGGATCTTGCCATGGATTTTTTGGCGAGTACCACTGCTAAGTCTATAAACTTATTTTAAGGTTTCTTCTTTTTCGGAGGGAGAAGGAGGTTATCAGCCCTAATGCAGATGCTTCAGAAGTTCTGTCTTACTCAAGAAGCTTTAAAATGTGTGTGTTATAAACTTTCATGATCTACTAATCACTAGCCATGACCATGTCATACAACAGAAGCCTGCTTTTGTTCAGGAAACCTGGGACAGCTCGAGGTCACTGAAGAGTAGATCTTGGATAGTCTTTAGGGTAAGATAGACCTTATGCAGGTAATTAAGCTGTTGCATTTTGAACCTTGTGTTTCTAAAGATCTTGAGCATTAGAAAGTAGGGAGGGATGGATGAGTGTGAATAGTAGATGGAGATGAAATGAGAAAAACTAGGCAAAATGAACGTAAATGGAAAACGACGATGAAGGTGAGAAAAGGAAAGGTCTATCTGAAAGTGAAAGCATACTTGGGAAGACAGGTGAGAGGCTGAGAATAAGAGGGTGAAACAAGAATAAGAGGTAGAGGAGAGGGAAAACTAGGAAAGAGGAAAGCGAGAGGTGAAAAAATAAGACAGCAGAAATAGAATAAAAGAGGTAGTGGCTGAGATGAGTGTGTGAGATGTTAGGGTCAGATAGCTGCGAAGGAACCTTTTGGAGGAGGCATGAAACTCGCAGAGATACAGGTGAACGCATGAATGAGAGGTAGAAAGAAATAGGAAAGTAGGTTTGCATGCTAGAGGTGTAGGATGACTAGGAAATATGAAGATAAGAAAATAAGTTGATGCAGAGAAGCAGGTGAGAGAAGGACAGAAAGGCAATGATAGAGGTGAGGGGAAAAAGGTACATATGAGATAAGAAATAAGGGAAAACGGTACATATAGATGAGATGAAATAAAAGTCAAACCGTGTAGGAGAGGAGGACAGAAAGACAGAAGACGCAAGAAGCAGAGCAGGAGAGATGTAAATAGAACAGCAAGAATGAAGAGAGAATTGGTTTCTCATAAATGTATTGACTCAGCTCAAATAGAATGCTGAAACTGTGCAAAGGACACAACATTGCTGTGTGCCTCCTTCGAAGAGGATTGGTTATCTAATTCAACCCTAAAACTCTAACACATCCCTAAGTATTTGTAAATGTGTGTCAAACCCGCTGAGCCTTTGTGGCTGGCTTCTTCTTAATTGGGAGCCTAAACAGTTGGGGGCAACAGGTAAGGATAGCCACATGCAGAAGCAGCTGTAAAACCTTGATTTTACAATAACACCTATATTAATTTCGCGTTTTTTCAAGTTTCAGTTGATTACAGTGGTCCCTTGACAGGAAGAAGATCTTCCTATTTGCGGTCATAATAAGCCTCCTTAGACTAGGAACCCTGTTTATTTTTAGGTCTCGCCTGTCGATGCGCATGCGCATCGAGCAAGGCGAGAGTATTGCGAGTTATCCACTCTTTATCCACACTGCAAGGAATCGTGGCGATTCCTTGCAGTGCCCGTGACTTTTAGGGTCAATGCGCATGCGCATTAAGCTTATGCGCATGCGCATTGACCTTAAAAGTCACGGGCGCGTGCATGTCCGTCTTTGTTTACCCGCTCCGCCCCCTCCCCTTCCCGCCGTGTCGCATTTCTCCTCCCCTCTCCCCTCCGTCTTGTTTATTTTACCCGCTCCACCCCCTCTCCTTCCCGCCGTGTCGCATTTCTCCTCCCCCCTCCCCTCTGTGCCTCCCTCCCGTCCGCTGATAGTTTACTCGTGGTGTTAATGCAAAGTCTAGTTGTGGTCATTAATCATCAATGCCGCCGGTTGCGCCAAATCCCCTGGTTCTACGCTCTATGGGGGTCCCCCAGACACCCTGACAATGGGGTCGCACGACCCATAAGACTTCGCCCTCGAGGGCTCCCACCGGGTCTTCTCAGCAGCACCAGGTCTTTCTTCCACCCTGCGTCCGCGGCACCCAGCAATGTCGGCCGCCAACTTTAAGTTATCCTCACCAATAGGGCAACCCGGGGCAGTGAAGAGTCGCAGGCGCCGGTGCGTTCAGCAGGCGCTCCCACTACACCAGCCCTTAAGCGCCAGCGCCTTCTCTGCAGCGATGTCCGGTTGTGAGCTTGGCGCTTTGACTATTCACCAAACTCTAGTCCGCCGTATGGTTAGGCCACTCCGCACCAGGCCGGTCCTCCACACCGCACCTCCTGCACCTGGTACGGTCGGCCACCGAGTTTACTCTATTCGCCCCAGCACGCTGATCAGCAGACTTACTCGCTATCTTTGTCCCCAGGCATCAGCACTTTCTCGGCAGCGGTTTCAGGCAGCTGGCTCTTCACTCGGCAGGTTGGCAAACTTTAGTCCGCTGCTTCATCCGCCGATGTAGGCCGCCCCTCGTTGCACAGCACACCTGGCGTTCAGCTCGGCAGAGAAACACCGGAGTCAGTCCAATTTGCTTTGCTAACCTTCAACTGGTAATACACGCCATCTGGGTACAATTCAATGAACGGATTATGGGGAGAAGGTCTCACCCTCGGAGCTCCGTCAGACTGGACGTCGGCAGCAAGGCACGCCCCCCCCCCCCATGCTATTTTCAAGATATTTCTGGTGAGTGCCATTCCCCCGTTGTAAGTTGATTTAGTTCCAGACTAAATTAGCCAGGGTGTTTGCAGCTGCTGCTTGTAGATTGACAGAGCTTTACGAACGCCTCTGGCCTGGCAGTCACCTTACGATTCTCCATAAGCGTTCTTTCCGAGGTGGCAGGTCATATAAAGCCTTCCATAACTGTTTTTTATTGATGTTTAACTTCTAGTAGTGCAAGATAGGGAATCTTGGTGCCATTATTACTAGTAGTGCAAGCTAGGGAATCTCGGTGGCATTATTACAACTAAGGCAATCTAAAATAAGGTCCCAGGTTAAGCTTGCCTTCTCATTTTTCTAGATCTCCAACCATAAAAGGGGAGGTCAGGCTGTAATATTATCCTCAATATATGAAATTCCTAAATAAAGGTTGATGGGAACCATAAGGGCCTTTCTGAAAAAAACCTGTTCTCTTCAGCGTGGATAATGTTAATTCTCCCCCCTCCGGCAGCAGCAGAACTGAATAGGTGCAATAGCTACACACCATTGAGGCTCACTGTAACCCCCAGGTATGCCCGCCGTCCCCCATAGAGGGCTCCCCACCCCCTCCATCTACTGGGGTTGGATAATTTCTTTGAGGTGTTTGGGGAATACTGTTCCATGATAATGCTGTTCCATGATAATGCCACCACAAGCCTGACTAAGGTTTGTCTAACAGGGCATACATCTATCCGTGACCACTGTTTCTTTGTGCATACCCAACTTCTCTCTTTACGGTACAGAAGAAACGCCAAGGATCTGGTTTGGACTACAAGGGTGTGAAACATATTGACCCTATGACCTTTCACTATTCACTTCCTGAGAATCAAACCTAACTTTCTCCTTGGTGGAAGGTATAACGTTCCTTGCTTTTAATCATACCGGGTCTGGCCCACAAATCAATTACCTTTTTGAAGTACTGTCACAATATTTTGAACTTACCCCACACACCCGCACTCACCATTACGACGTTTTCCTTTAAAAATATCTTCGCTAAAGAGCCCTCTTGCGGGGCCGGTGGGGGACTGCAGCGCCAACCCCATGAGGAGCAAAAACAACCTATGATGAAGCCTGACACCTTAACAAGAGTGTGAGGGCAGCTCCTCAAATTTGAGGAATTTCCCACTATATTATATCCAACCTGAGCCTTATCTATCATAGATTAGTTATTTTTCTTCTCTTCTGTCACTCACCCTCACTCACCCTCAACCCCTCACTCACCCTCACTCTCACTCACCCTCAACCCCTCACCCTCACTCACCCTCAACCCCTCACCCTCACCCTCACTCACCCTCAACCCCTCACTCACCCTCTCACCCTCAACCCCTCAACATCAACCCCTCACCCTCACTCACCCTCACCCACCCTCACTCACCCTCACTCACCCTCACTCACCCTCACCCACCCTCACCCTCACTCACCCTCACCCTCACCCTCACTCACCCTCACCCTCACTCACCCTCACCCTCACTCACCCTCACTCTCACTCACCCTCAACCCCTCACCCTCAACCCCTCACTCACCCTCACTCACCCTCACCCACCCTCACCCTCACTCACCCTCAACCCCTCACCCTCACACAGTGCAATAGGTCTCGGAGCATTTGAGTTAGAGCTTTTAGAAATGTTTATGGCTTTTTTTTTTAATTCTTTAGCATTGGCTACAGGAAACAAAAATGCTAAAGATTTACAAAAAAACCCATAAACAATTCTAAAAGCACTAACTCGAATGCTGCGAGACCTATTGCATTTCCAATGCTTGTTTAGGTTTCACCTATCAGACAGCATAAGCTGTCTGGTCGTGAGAGACTTATGGTGAACTTGCAGTGCACTCAGAGCCCGTCCATTGCTTTTTACCATGTGTTGCCTTTCTTCTCATTTATGTGCTTGCTTCTGATTCCATGACTTGCCTCGGTTTGTCCCTCCCGTGGAGCACAACCTATTTGCAATCCTATTGACTGGCTGACTTGTAGCCTTCCACTGCTCAGAATGAGCTGCCTATTTTTTTATTTTTCATTTAGCAATCCATTTGAGTGTATGTGTTTTCTAGCTCTCTCCATAGTTTCCCTGCTCGGTAAAAGCACAGGCAAAGGGATATTTTTCCTGGGGGGCAAGAGCCACCTTGCACTCACTCAGCTTACCTCAAGGAGAAAGTGTACTTGCGTATGACACCCTCCTAGAGGCCCATGCTACCACAGAGGACTAAACGGCTGAATCATGTGGAAAGTAAATTAGTCTTTGGCAAGAATTTCCCTTTAGGTTTTAACACTTGTTTTTAAATTCTGTTCAGAGTTGGCATTTAATAAATTTTTTGGCATTTCTTTTTTAAACCACTTTTTTTAACAATTTTGAATGATCAACATAACAATAAAAGATTTGTTGCACACAAATTACCACATATCATCAGCACTGCTGGCCACCCTTATGAATTGCACATTAATCTGCAAGACCGACATTGGGTGAGGTGGTCAAGGGTGGTAGTCTGTATCAGACATATCACTCACACTAGAGTCCATGACATGAAGCCCAGCTGGCTGAACCAGCAACGAGACCCAGCCCAGAACCTTGCATTTAAAAAGTTAATTGTGATCAGACCCCTGCTATTAGCACATCCAGAAAAAATGTTCTTAAATGTTCTATCAGCTCAGTTCTAGGCAGGCATGCTTTTCAAAGTACTCTGAATGTACCTCCATCCAAGCCATCTTGTTGATAGTGAAAAGAACGCCCTACCGCTCAAGTTGGAAACTAAGCTTTTCTCCAGGATGTTAGCAACATTTGAAAAGCCAACCTAGCTTCAAAGAGAGGGTGTTGTTCTTAAGCAGCAAACTACTTGTGATAGAATTCAATTCAAATCACCTACCATTCGCGCATCAAGTACCCCCCATTAGAAAATGATTTACTACGCCTATTCCATATTGCAATGATCTCTCTAGGTAAATGGAATTTAGACAATTGCAGTTTGCGCTAAATAAAAATATGATATGAAAACACAGTATTACTTTGTTGATTTTTGATTGCAGCACATTTCATACGCGTGACAAAATGACATCAAGACGTAAACAATAAATCAATAAACCATTACCTTTTTTCGGTTTCATCGCCGGTTTCTCCTTTGGTGGTATAAACGCTTTGTTTCTCTGCTCTTGTTTCCTACTGACCGCTTCCGCTTGCTTTGCCTAGTTTATGCAAATAAACAAGGCAGAATTACATGGACAATACACACAAACATGTGTTTTCTGATGTCGGAACAATTGGCAAAATCATAAAAAACCTTACCTTTATCTCATCAAGCTTCTTTTTCCTCTTCTGGCTTTCTTTCAAGAAGTATTCACCGCTTGCCAATTCTTTATCCATCTAACAAAAAAAATCTTGATTAACAGAGTAATAGGTATGTTTTCACAAGCAAAACAAACGTAGTTCACAGCTGTCTCGTATTTGAATATGGCTAACTAAAGATTTAGAAACCAATGAAGATGGTAATTAAATTGGCATCGTCTGTAAAAGAAAAAAAACGGCTAGCAATAAGGCAGATTTGGGTGCTAATCATCCGGGTGTACCCCTGCTCCGTTCAATGCTAGCATACAGATTGCAGCATTTTAATCGATAAATTTAATTTTTTAAAACTGCAATCCTGCTGAATGGTTCCCTGCAATCGATGTTACATTGTTATGGACCACGACTAGATGCGTAGTTAAGACTCTAAAAAATGTACAACTGGTATATTGACGATTCATCAAATACAGTTGTAAAGTGTACGCAGAGTATGTAAAAACGAAAGAAAAGATTGTTACAGAAAATCAATCCGATACAAATACATTTTCCAACTGCCTTATTTAGGTTATAAAATGTATGTAAGAAAAAAGGATTTGTGCTGCAGAACTTATATACATACTTCAAATTCATTGTCTGCACTCCTGGAGACGAATTACATATAGTGCCCTGGGGGTGCAACGGGCGAATGCGCCCGCTTCGTTCCCCCCCCCCTAGGGGCACTTTAGTATTACAGAAGGGGCCCAGATGCTTGTGACGCCCCTTCTGTAATACCGCTAGCTCTGGCGCACATAAAGCACGAGCGCTATCTGCAGGGGGTGTTCCCTCATTTGCATGGGGGAGGGCCCCATGCAAATAAGGCTATCCCTTTGCCTCTGTGCAAGCACCATATTAAAGACGCGGGTGCAGAGGCAAAGAAGCCCTCAGGAGGCGCACAGAGCGCGCCACCTTTGGACTGTGAGTGCGCCCCCTGATGGCAGCCCTCTGTAGGGGGGGGAACCGTAGACCCCAACAGACATCCCCTTGCAGGCGGGTGCAGTCATTGGCTGCACCTGCCTGCAAGGGGATCTCTATTCCCCTTTAAAAAAAGTGCAGGCGGGTTGTCACCTGCACAGTGAAACACTGAGCAGCCGTTCGTATTTCATGTGAATATTGTGCACAGTATGCATCTTTCAAATACCCTACAAACGTACCACAAGTGCATCGGTCTCAAACAAACAAATAACAATGATAAATTCAAACCTTGGGCATTGTCCACTCCGCAAAACCTCAGCAGACAAACCTAAAGGACTTGCTATCAGGACATACCACATAACTCAGTAGCCCATCCATAAAAAAACATACAGATTCGAATAAGTTTAATATCTATGTAAACAAAAACAGACAGACTATATCAATATCATCTCCAGCGAAACAGAACAAGCTAAGAAGCGGCAATCTATATGACCTGCTCACAGATAATCAATTTTCAAACTTTTTCTACTCCTTATTCTTCCCCCAAATTGCATCCTACCTTATTATTCCAATACTCCAAAAAAAGGAAATTAATCCAATTTATTACTAGGGATCATGTTATCCCCTACCTTTCTATTTGAATGATATTCCACCTTACAACCCACCCTTGGACTGACTTAGTGACTGAGTGTACCCTACTTTGAAACATGCCTGCCGCATTACTCTCGACTGTACTACTAATTACAAATCATAAACTACCTTCTCATCCCACTCCCATAAACCATGGTTTCCACTTTGTGTAACCACTCCTTGTAATATCACAAAACCAAACCACCTCTACCTTATTTACTTATCCCATTAATAAATAAATATATTGGATGAACTCATTCTAATAATTACACTTGGCTCTTATTAACTTAATCCACCACTAGAAACTGGAGTAAATTCTTCAGAGCAAAATACTAACCCAATTACCAACAAATTTATGTTAATAATGAATAATAACTGGGTTAACCACTAACTGTGGGTCACAGATTGGCGTGCTACATCCATAAAGAGCTGCAATACCTTATCAGGGGTGGTAAGCGCTATGTAAATGGAATTACCTTATAATACAATAATGCTTAAGAACTTTCCTTCAAGAAAAAAAGTGCGATAATTATTATTCTTCTGAAATTTACTAATGAAATAGCATTCAAAGGGGTAACAATAACTCCTGTAGGTAACAGCTCTATGTTGTACATAGATGAAGTAAGCAGCAGGAAACGTCTTCTGGTAGTTAGGTTGTATTTATTAAGTTACTAAGAATAAGTTAATACACAGAGCAGTAATACCCCACAGCTGACCAGACCAACTGCCAGGGCTAGAATCCCAAGACTAAGGAAGCTAAGAAGCAAAGTATGAAAGTACAACACTCTACACAAATAAAAAATAGCATATCAAAGAGATTAATGAATAGGTGTCTGGATTCAATTACCCAGGTTTCTCCCTTAACATCCTTCCTAATCTACTAACAAGACCAAATATAAGAACCACAATCAACCAAAATACATTTGAAATCACAAGGAGACCAAACAAAATGACCTAGGATCCTCCGCCTGACGTTCAGAGATATTCTACAAAGCAATGGCTCCACAGCAAACAACTATGGGAGATTCAATGGGGTCAAGTGTCTATTGCCTCGGGATATCACTCAGAGGCAATAGACACTTGACGTCTCAAAATAGTGGGCACAAACAGCAGACACTCACAAAGGTAATTTCAAGACAATGCCAAGTCCAGTTAGTGATCAACTAGGTATGTTATGTTATGTTAGCTACATTTATTTTGCGCACAGCTGCTCCAGCAAAGGAGCGTCCTGGCGCATGGAAAAGGTGAACATAACACAACGCGAGGAAAAAGTGAAAGTCAACATAATAAGATTAAAACAGGTAGGAATCAATCAGGTAATTGTGAAGCGCGCTACTCACCTGTGAGGGTCTCAAGGCGCTGGGGGCGGGAGGTGCAGCTGCGAGTTAGCCGAAAAGCCAGGTTGAGGCTTTTCCTGAAGATGTGTAGAGTAGGGTGGCGTCTGATGTTGACCTGGAGCTTGTTCCAGGCCTTGGCTGCAACGTAGGAGAAGGGTCTTCCACCCGCTCTGGTTCTGTGGATGCGCGTTGTTTCTGCTAGGGCGAGGTCGGCAGAGCCGAGGTTTCTTTTGGGTACGTGGAAGGAGACTCTTTCGTTGAGGCAGTTGGGTCCAATGTTGTGGAGAGATTTGTAGGCGTGGGTGAGCAGCTTGAAGGTTACTCTCCTCTCGATGGGGAGCCAGTGGAGATCTCGTAGGTGAAAAGTCAAATATGATGCAGAAGTTCCGGGTGTGGTTTGTGGGGTGGGGAGGGGGTTGCCGAGGGCTGTAGGCCACCAAGTGTTTTCCCAGGCTGAGGAGGTGGGTCCGAGGATGAGGACTTTGGGCTTCTTCAAGTTGAGCTTCAGACAGCTGCTGCTCATCCAAGCTGCAACGTCTTTCATTCCTTCCTGGAAGCGGAGTCTGGTGTCTTCGGGTTCTTCGTGAGGGAGAGGATGAGATGGGTGTCGGCGTAGGATACTAGGCGGAGTACACGCTGTCTGATAATGGCGGCGAGGGGGCCATGTAAATGAAGAGGAGCGTGGGACTGAGCGATGATCCTTGGGGAACTCCGTAGTTGATCTCTGTGGGTTCGGAGAGGAAAGGCGGGAGTCTGATCCTTTGGGTTCTTCCGGTGAGGAAGTAGCGGATCCAATCGAGGGCGGTTCCCTGCAGTTCGTAGTGGAGTCTAGCTGCGAGAGTGGGAGACTGTCGAAGGCTGCGGAGAGGTCTAGAAGGATGAGGGTCGCGGTGTGGCCTTGGTCGAGGAGCGTGCGGATGCCATCTGTGGCGGGGAGGGACGCGCAGCTGAGAGGCAGGGGGAGGGGCAGAGGGGGCAGCAGCGGCGGGAAGGGAACGGGCAGGGAATCAGAGCAGCAAAACAGATAAGACACAATAGGAGAAGAGACACAATAAGAGAAAAGACACACCAGAATAGACAAAAATGGCACAGTAACTGATAAACGGGCACTAACACAAGACCGACAGCAGCGGACCAACAGAAGAGCAAGCTCTCCCCCTGGACCACCAGGGTTGAGGCGCAGGCAGGAGCCTGCGGTGAAGGAGGGCCTCGAACACCTACCTGCACAGGGCAGCGGCACAACAGTGGAGCTGCAGGGAGAGAGAGCAGGTCTCAGACCAGGAGGTCAGAGGTCTTGCCCTTGGAACAAGGCAAGAAACAGCTTTGCAAGTCAAAGGCATTAGCAATGCACACAGCACGATAAAAGGGTGAGCACCAGCAGCCAGGGAGCCTGTTCCAGTTTTTGATGGAAAAGATGGGAGAAAGTTGCCGTTTGAAGCTCAGCTTAAATAAATTTGCTGATTGTGTCTTGGTAATACATGTTTTCAGGCCTGAAAATGAAAAGCACTTAATACCTAACTGAACACTTGCATTCAACTTAAACGATGTCCAGGCTACACAGTTTCAACAACCTGGAATTATCAAGTGTGCTTTATTGCATACCATTGTAGGATGAAGACCTCACATAGCATGCTATTTGGCTGTAAACAAGAGCATAGTGCTTCGATCTACGTTGAGGTATTAGTGACACTAGGCACATTGACAGTTAACTGGATTTCCTTTGCACGCATTGGACTATATAGTTGATCAAGCTTGAGAAACTCAGACAGTGGCTACACGTACAACTTAAAAGGTGAAGGGTGGTCCTCCACATTTAAGTTGTGATATATTACATAAGAAGTTATTCACTGTTACAGCCGAGGCAACTTTACAAAAAGTATTCAGACTAGCATGTGACGATACCTAATATTACCTGCATGTATATTGTGCAGTATAAAGAACACAACACTACAATTTCTAAAAATCAAACACTTCGTTCAAACAATACAAAGTAGGAACACTCAAAAAGTCAACAACATATCGCATTGTGAAACTGCAGTAAATGAATGCAATTAGTTGCATGTTTGCAAACAAAATTTGACTGCTGTTCTAGTCTAAAAATTTAAATACTCCTATATTTGGCCATTAAAAATAAAAGTCAAAGATGATAGAAAAATACCTATTGTCATTTAATCCATTTAAAATCAAGAAGTTGAAAGCTTATACCAACTTTTGCTTTTATTTTCAGATATTCCAATAAATCCTACCAACACCTTTGCAACATGCAGCATATTCAACAGGGCATCTGCATCTTTATCTGTAACCTGTGTCAGGCTGACAATGAAGTTGCCTTGAGACCAGGGCTACTGGAATTACGCGATTATGTGGTAGCAACGTTTTTTGCATAATGATAGATTCGCCGCATTTGCCACATAATCTATTATCTTCTGCATAATCTGCTGATTCTAACAAAAATAATTGTTTCTAGCTCAAAAGTTACTAAAAATTCAATGACATCTGTTCCCGTTTGTAAAGGCTGATTGGCCACCATTCTGTTTATTGCTATATTTGGGTGTTAAACAGATACTAATGTGGTGCCACCAACACCCGGTGTTAACAAGTGTAAAAATGACAAAATAATGAATATTACTATCACAAAATATGACACATTATGCCACATAATTTGCAGTTTCTTGCTGCATAATTCACTCAACCCTGCCACACAATTTGACGCTCCTCTGCCGCATAAGTCCAGTGGCCCTGCTTAAGACTTCTGCCTCAAAGGAGGAAAAGCTGGCGTAACACAGAGAAACTTCAACATGAGGCAACATCATGAATGTATGGGAAGCATCCAGGTTGAAAGTCCTTTTAATAGTGTAGAAGTTTCCTTTGGTAAACAGTGTTTCATCTACAATTAAATATTTCTTAAGCCGAGGGAGCGTCATTTAAAAAAAAAAAAATCACACAAAAATCCAGTAAACCATAAAACAAGCATTGGCATAGCCAATAGGTTTCACTTTTGGGACCTTATAGGTATTTAGTTATACAGCACAATATCCTTGGTGCAACAACATAAACTGTTGAATGGCTAAACACTTATAAGGTCCCAAAGGTGAGACCTATCCGCTATGCCAATGCTAGTTTGGATTGGCGGGGCGTCCTGTACCCCTGACTCCAGTGTGCTCTTGTGGTTTTCCTTTGGTTGGGAACGTGTGATGTCCCAGTCTTGTGTTGGCCCTGGCTACAGTATACTGTGCCACATGCGATTCTCTTTGAGGGAGCGCCCCTGGCCCAGTGTTGGCCCTGGCAGTTAAGTGAGACGACTTTACACGTGTCCCCATAGCCCCACGTGCCTCTATTCTGAGCGGCGTCAGTAGCCACGTGCAGCGTGACGTGGGTTCACGTGGGTTCGCGTGGCCCCTGCCCATCTGTGTTATCGAGCTCCGATCCAGGTCCTCCCAGGCTGCCTCCTGGCCAGATATTCCGCAGCAAACCGCTATTCCAGTGTGCGCGGTGCGGTGCCGGTCGTCCAGCGGGCGTCCAAGAGCACCTCCAGCCCTGCTGCGCCGTCACCACTCACTGCTGCTGTCATTCACGCAGTGCCAAGACTCTGCTCAAAATTTCCCTTGGCTCCAGTTCAAACAGAAGTACAGCTGGGATGTGTTAGAATTTAGGCAGTCTGCCCTCGATTTGAGAACAGTTATAAATAGCTGTGCGACTTCCTTAACTAGCCTGCTTGGAGGTAAAATACAGGTTAATTACTGTGGGAATTGATTGTGTGTTTAGTCGGGGGGAGGGGGGATTCAGGAGGTAGAGGCAGAGTTGCTTTCTTGTTGTCAAGCCAAGTGCGCTTTTACCCTCCTGATCATTCATAATTGGGTTGCAAGAAGCAGAGTAAGGTTGGGGAGGCCTTAGCGTAGCTTTTAAATATTGTGAGTCAGACGGTAAAGTTTGTAGTTGGTTGGTAAAGGGGGGCTCGAGGCGTGAGTGTGGATTAAAAAGGTTATGGGTTAACATGGCCTGGTAAGGAGACCTTTTGGTGTGTTTTGGGCCCGCACACGGATTAAAAGGTTATGGATTAATATGGCTGGTAATGAGTCCCATGTGGGGGGTGTTGGGGCCGAGCCTGTTAGAGCGTCACAGCAGAGGACAATGTTTTAGAGAGAGAGGGGGGTGGCTCGCTTTAATTGCTGTATTCGAGGGCAGCGGTGATTTGCGTTGATGTACGATTACGGTTATAGGGTACTGTGCACACTGGTGAGTGGCTTGGCCGTGCTTTATTTGCTCTGGAGTGGGAGCACAGCAGAGTTTGGAATTGACCTCGTGCCCTGCGGTGTGTACCGGTAATGAGTCCCCTGTGGGAGGTGTAGGGGCCGTGCCTGTTAAAGCGTCACCGCACGGGACAATGCATAGGAGAGGGGGCTGCTCGCTTTACTTGCTGTATGCTAGGGTGGCGGCGCTTTGCGTTGATGTACGATTATGGGCATTTATTGTCTACTGAGCACACCGGTGAGTGGATTGGCCATCCTTGATTTTCTCTTGGAGTTGGAAGTGGGAGCACAGTGGGGTTTGGCTTGATGCCCTCAGGTGTGTGCGATTGCGGGCATCCCCGGTGATTCCGGCAAGCACAGGGGTGTTTTGGGTTGGAGACCTTCGGGTGGTTCGGGGATTGCAGCCCTGGCAGGGCGGGTGGGACCCTTCACCTTCGGATGCCATTTAGGGGGGGCCGGCCGATTTGGGGGTCAGGATGGAGTGCTGTAAAGGCGGTGTTTGCCGATGGCACAGGTTGGGGTAGAGGACGCGGTGCCGCTTTTGGAGCTGCCGATTGGAGGGGTGGGGGGTCGCGTCCCGACAAGTACTTGGCGTCGGGGGATTGTTGGCAAATCGAGAATCACGTGGTTTCCCCGTGGTCAGAGCAGGAGGGTGAGCACCCTGACAGTGTGTGGCGGGATTCTCGGAGGCCCGTCTACTGTGGGGCGGAAGGGACTCACAGTTGTGCATCTTGGTGTCGGACGTGAGGTGCGGGGGTTGTTCAGATTGCAGGGAAATGGCTTGGAAATGACAGGGTGTTTTTGCGGGCTCTGCTTTCAAGGCTCGACTTGTGTGCTCCTCCTGCAACTTGATTCACATCTTTAATTTGTGTACACCAACTCATTGTGCTAGTTTCGTTTTTTGCTACTACGTTAACAGGCTATTACTATACGATCTCACTGCATAAGTTCTTTACCTTGCATGTTACCGGCCCAAGGTGTGATACAAAAGATGCACTACCACGAAAGCATGCTTGTGGTGAAAGATGTACCAATAACTTTTCAACTTCGGACAGTGCAAGACGCGCAGCGTTTACCTTGCCACTCGTGCACGTTTGGCGTTATCCTTGAGGGAGGGAGCAGCAGCGCCATCCGTTTTGAAAGCGCGATCAAGATAATTAAAAACAGATGGCCCCGCTGCTCGCTCCCACAAGGGAAACGCCAAACGTGCACAAGTGGCAATACAAACAAATGCAAAACATGCACGCGATTAAGCAAAAGTCCTGAGCAATGGCAAAAGGTCCCCTCCTAAGCAGCGCTGCGTAGGCGAACCCTAAAGAAAAACAAGGATAGGATGAGGTGTTATGTTAGGAGCATGGCTAGGAAATCCATATATGTACATAACACAATATGTGCAAATAATTAGTTTAGTGCATTTTTTGGTAAAAAATTTCACACTGAACTAGTGCGTATGTTCCAAAACAATAACGATGTATCATGATAGTAGGCTTTTACCTGGCTTTCTGGCTGTGGTGGAGGGAAAGGTGTGTATTCTTTCTTTACATTCTTGTACTTGGGTTCTTTACGTTTGTTCATATTTTTGTGCTTGAATTTAGGCAGAAATCTTTCCCAGTTTTGTGTTCTCAATTCAGGGTCCTTTGCCAATTCACGTTTGATCATTAAGGTCTGGAAAAAAATTAAAAAATTAAAATGTCAAGACCCAGTGAAACCACGATCTACCCTCGCACTTTCTAGTAATAATGCGAAAGGGATAATTGCATCTTTCCCTCGAAAGTGATGTGGAAGATGAGTGCCGAACTGTATCCATTTTACCTTTAGTGACTAAATAATTGGATAAATTAAAGAAACGTTAGCAGGCATGAATATGTGGATTAGCACAACCACAAGATTACAAAAAACGGAAAAATTGCAAAACAGAAAAGACTTAAAACATTTTACCGATAGAATCAGCCCATATTATATATGCTTCAAGTTGTACATCTGTACAGTGGTTGCGTTCGGCAACAGATCTTAATGACTGACTGCAGACAGGTGAATTTAAGTAGCCTTTCATAATGAAACCCACCTACTGGCAACAACAGGCATTTTCTCAATACTTAAGCTACGTAACCTTTCATATGGTAAAGTAGTAAGCACAAGCTAGAAACTGTTCTTTCTATTTATTTGTCCGATTCTTGTGTAGATCACATGTAGTAAAATCAAATCTCCTACTGAGACCGACTCCAAAAGGGTTTCCCTTAAATATTGTCAGGGCTGAGGCTTTAAATCCAAACAATGATAGGTCAATAAATAAGGCTTTACCGCACGACAAAAAGTGCCAAACATTCTGTTGTAATCAAAGATGTAGTCTTGTAGGTTACAACAAAAGTAGGTTTATTAGGTTCAGATCAAGTTACAAGTAAATCAGGTAATCCCCCACCAGAAGCAGCATCCTGCTGCTCAGCCCTTCTCACTTCAACTGTCCACTCATCCAGGCACTAACACTCTCACTATTCCAACCATACAATGACCTCACTCACTGGCTGAGCAGCAGGGACTTGGAACTCGGGGAGGATGCCTAGTAACCAAGACAAGTCACAACATATTCACTTAAGAGCAGGCCCATATTGATAACGAGAATCCTTCATCAATACTTTTCACTCAGCAATCAGACTCCATACTCCTTAAACCAGATTGTAACTTCACCGGATCCTAACAACCAAACTCAGCTTTTAGTCTAGTAAACAAATCAATGTGAAGGTTTGCTCCCCAGATAGGAAAATACAAGTGTGCAAATAATTACCTAATGAAGGGAATCAATTAGCATACATTTCACAAGCTCCTAGAAGTCCAACCAATTATCAAGAGCTGACTATGTGCAAAGACAATACACCACATTTACAGGTAAGTTCAACCAGGCAAAAGACTGATATTATTTTTAGTAATATGACATTTCTTTTGGGATAAAAGCAGTTAAGAGAGAGAAGAACTTTCAAAGGATTGCTAGTCTAATTTTGACCCTACAGAATCAAGTTATATTCTGTTAGTCTTCTAGTTGACTTGTTCTAGATATCGTCAGGAAGCATCTTACGTCGAATAGAGGATCCAGCTTCTGCAATTGACACTAAACTAAAAGCTAGGTCTCTTGGGACATTTTGTAGCGAATTTAAGACCACAGCCAAGGAAAATTGGCATAGCCAATAGGTCTCGCCTTTGGGACCTTATAAGTGTTTAGCCATGTGACAGTTGATGTTGTGTTGGATAACTAAAAGCTTATAAGGCCCCCAAGGTGAGACCTATTGGCTATGCCAAGGGAAGCCAAACCCCTACTGTACACTCATCCCACATATGGCTATTCATTCTATGCTGAAACAGAACAAACCTCTGTAACCCAAGGAGAGTCTGGATCATATGGGGGCAACCGGAATAGTTCAAGTTAGACAGCATAGAGTATGTGCACCAAATTACACGACCGATTCCGGTCCAAGAGAGTTTGTGTGGAAAGTAGCCCAATAAATATTGAAATGAGAGAGAGAGAAAGACAGAAATTGGGAGTAAGAGAATTAGTGAGCGGGAGAGAAAGACAGAGGGAGCAATAGAGAACGAATGACAAAGAAACTGAAACAAAAATATAAAGATGGAATTTGGGAATTAGGAGAGAATTGGAGGGGAGGAGGGAGAGAAAGGAAAACGGTTGGGTAAAGAGAGAAAGATGGAGGGGAGGAACAGTGAGATGAAACAATGTATGAGACAGAGGTGGGAAAATATTGGAGATAATGCTGTGAGAGAGAAATAGACCAAGAGAATGCAAGAAAGTGAACCAAACCGATAGTTGAGAAGACAGATAGAAAAATAGGGAGTTGGATAGAGAGGAAGGTATAGTGAGGTGGGAGAGGTAGAAGGGGAGAGATCAAACGAGGGAAGTAAGAGAAACGTATGTGATAGGAATGTAGAGTTTGGAGAGAGGTGTCAGCTAGAGAGGAATAAGGAGATATGGAAGTAGTAGGAGAAGGAGAGATCAGTGGGGAGGGATATAGAAATAGGAAACCTGGCGGTGGGTGGAAGAAAAAGAGTGAAAGAAAGAGAAGGATAGGAGAAACAGGTAAAGAGTGGAGGAGGAGGGAGTAAAAGAGGGAGTGGGGACTTAGGGAGGAAGAAATATATGGAGAAGGACAGAGAGTGCAAGATAATGAATAATATAGAGACGGGAGCGAGCTAGTGGGGGCGAAAGAAAGAAGGATTTTTCTCAGGAGGAGTTAGGTTCGAAAGAAAGAGACCAAATGAAAGATAAGGAGAGTGTAAAATACAGAGGGAGGTGTGGGCTGAGTGAGAGAGGAACGCTTATAGAGATGTTATGTTAAATGTTATGTTAAAAGCACTTATAAAGCGCACGTTCACTAAGCAGTTTCATGGCGCTAGAGATGTGCAGACAGTTGCCCAATGGAACTAGAGAGAGGGAATTTTGAGCAAAGGAGTAAGTGAAAGGTCTAGAGAAAATAGTAAGAGGAATAAAAGAAGAGGAAGAGAAAAGGTTAAACAGGGAGAGATTAAAGGAGAATGGAAGACTAAGAGGTAAGGGCACAGAAACTAATTGGAGTGGCTGGATGGGGTAGAGAGAGAAGAAGGGGTAAAGAAAGTCAGTGAGATGGAGTGAAACAGAGAGACGGAGAAAGAGTAAGGGAAAATGTCAGCAGAAAAAAAGGGAAAGGCGTAAAAAAGGGTGAGAGAAGGTGGAGGAATGAGAAACGAAAGAGAGAGAATGGGGAGAAAGACATGTAGAGTGACGCAAAAGAGAAAGAAAAAAAACAGACGTGTAAAAGTGGAGAGGTTTCATTATAATATAACTAAGAATAAATATAAACTGATAGCAGCATGCGACTCCAAGTGCAGAAGTGTTCCTTGTACAGAGATGTAACATGAATAATTGTTTTACTCAATTGCTGAAGTGGAATTAGTGAGCACACGCACAGGGCTAGCAGACCGACAAGGCGCCAGTGAGTATGAACTAGAAACAAAGTGCTCAGTAAATAATTATGAGGGTAGGTGCGAGGAATTAGCAGAGAAAGGAGGGACGCGGGGAGGGGTGGGTTGAGAGAGCATAAGTGTGTATGAGGACAGTAAAAAATAATGATATGATATGAGAGGTGTATTTTAGGAAAAGGGTGCATACGGAAAACAGCCTGTCAGAATATGGGCTGGAACTCACCCTCCCTAATCATAGGTTTACTTATAGACAAAATTCCTTCCCTCTCCCATTCACTCCACACTTCAGGCCAAGTCGTCCCCTCGCTCTGTCCCTCTATGTAAAGTCCCTGAGGCAGAGTCGGAACTCACTCCTCTGACTGCAACATAACCGCAGAGCACTTATTTCTTTCTGAGAGGGAGACAGCCTGCTTTGCAGAAACTTCACTGCAAACTTTTCATCATAACCCGCCTTTAGCCGGAGTGGAAGGAAAAACAGAAACCTGTGCTTGTTTGTGGGGCGAGGAGCTACACCAAAAAGCGAGGCACTTTTAAAGATGGAGTGAAAGCGCTGCAGTGTCACGCGAGTGGTGCACGCTGCTGGTAACCGCATTCCTCGCTTTCACTTTTGCCGCCGCACGTGTGAATCGCTCTTGACTCCTGGCCTATGGCTTGCGGTTACCAGCAGTACGAGCGCGCCGTGTTGCTGGTAACCGCAAGCTCAGGCCGGAGGACCAGAGAGATTCCAAGAGGTCGTTTTCCAAGCAACGCCTGCGCGCTGCGCTAGGCTCGACCTAAAAATGTTAGTAAAGGAAGTTGAAAGTACCTGGAAGGAAATGTGGGTAGAAAGTCAAAATTTAACTTTGATTAAAAAAAGCATTAGGGATGATAGCAGACTAGGACTGTCGGATCTACAAAGATAAAGCCAGGGTGACAATAGTCTTAATTTACAGCGTGAGAGAGAAAAGTGCAGCATTATTTCAAGAAGAGAGGCCAGCCAGATGAGATTTAGATGTCTGGGCAGCTTATTTTGTTTCATCACCTAGTGGCAATTTAATTAGTTCTCGGACCACTCACTCGCCCTCACTCTTTCAAATGGTCATAGCTGTGAAGGTAACCCCTGTGTCTCTAAACAATTACACAATGGCTCACAATGTTGATAACTTATGCAAACTCTTTCCTTCAGAACGCTGAAAACAGACTGTTTTCAAATAAGCTATCCAACAAATATTTTAGCAAACAATACTACAAGAAAATGTAAGAGGTTAACTGTCCTTAACATTGTCACTCACCAGTGACCTTTCCTTCTATACCATGCTGGGAAAGCTCATTGCCAACCATCAGCTTTACAACAGCTTTACAAATCTGACCGCAGAGTTTGTAAGAGGACTTTTGCTGGTCATTTGGCAATTTCACAATTTTTGTCTCATAGCTTTCACAATACAATTCACCCACAGACAAAAATACAAAGGTACGCACCCCAGGGTGCATTACACAAATGCTAATGTATAATAACGAATAGTTTCTTACCTGTCGGTGTAGTTTTGCAGCTTGAAGATCTTTCTGGATTCACTATGCTGTGCATTATTCCGCGGTCTAGTGGTTGGGTCCGGAATCGTAGTCTTTTCTTTTTTTTTTTTTTCATAGCCCAGGTGGGCGTTGACGTCCCACCTTTTGGTGTCCGTCCTGTGACGTCGGCATGCTTCCTGCGGAAGCTCCCACCCTTTGGCGCCATCTTCGGATTCTTTTTTTCTTTCCCGTTTGTGTTCGGTTTCCGAATTGTATGGCAATGTTTTTATCTTTCCTCTTTTAGCGCTGTTTTCCTTGAAGTTCCATGAAGTCTTTTAATTATACATTTTTTTGTTTTGTTTACCACCTCTTTACTCCAGCCTCATCTTTCTGGCGGAGGTGGGTGGGTTCGCTAGTGAATCCAGAAAGATCTTCAAGCTGCAAAACTACACCGACAGGTAAGAAACTATTCGTTTTCCAGCGTGAATCTTTCTGGATTCACTATGCTGTGCATAGACTTCGTAGCGGTTTGTTGTTATTGTGGCGGCTAGGTGGAAGATGAGCTTGTGTTCTTGAATATGTGCTGAAGCACTTTCTGTCCCACTTGTGCTTCCTTGTTCATTTGTATGTCCACACAGTAGTGTTTTGTGAACGTGTGCACAGAAGCCCCTGTTGCCGCCAGGCATATGTCCTGAATGGGAGTGTTTGCCAAGAAGGCTATTGTAGCTCCCTTCTTTCTTGTTGAATGGTCCCTTGGCCCCTCTACTAGTTCTTGTCCAGCTTGTTTGTGGCAGAATTGTATAGTTTGCGTGATCCATCGTGCAATTGTTTCTTTAGTAACAGCTTTTCCCAGGAAACTTTCAGCAAAGATGACAAAAAACTGTTTTGTTTTTCTGTGATCTTTAGTTCTCTCCATGTAATGCATGACTGCACGTCTCGCATCCAGAGTGTGCAGTGCCCTTTCTGCTTTTGTTGTTGGTTTCTGAAAGAAACTTGGTATTTGAATCGTCTGGTTGATGTGGAACTTGGACACCACCTTTGGCATAAAGTGTGGGTCCGTTCTCATCACCACCCTGTCGTTGTGAGTTTGTATGTAGGGTTCCTGTAGTGTTAACGCCTGCAGCTCGCTTACCCTGCGTAGCGAGGTGATTGCCACTAGGAATGCAGTTTTTAACGTTAGCATCTGTAGTGAGGCTTTATGCATCGGTTCAAAAGGTGCTTTCATGAGTTCTGTCAGTACTATATCGAGGTTCCATGCCGGTGCTGTTAACCTTTTAGGTGGTGCTATTCTTTTTGCACCTTCCAAGAATCTTTTTACAATTATAGAAGTAAAGAAACTTTTGCCTGTTTCCCCTCTAGTATAGGCGACAATGGCTGCTAGGTGTACCCTTAGCGATGATGAGCTCAGGTTAGTCTCGAGCAGGTGTGTGAGGTACTTAAGGATTGTCATCTTGTTGTGCAGACCCTCCTTTTTGCACCATAATGTGAACCTCTTCCATTTGGCCACGTAGCACTTACGTGTGCTTGGTCTTCTTGCCTCTCGAAGTACCCTCAGGGTGCTCTCGGGTAGCCTTAGGTGTGCGAACTCTATGTCCTCAGGAGCCAGGCTGCTAGGCTGAGACTTTCTGGCTCTGGATGCAACACTTCTCCGTTTTGCATGGAGCGAAGGTCTTTCCTCCTCCCAAATTTGTGAGGTGCACTATGTGTCATTTCCATAATCTGAGAGTACCATGTTTGTCTGGCCCACTGGGGTGCGACCAGTATGAGGGTCATGTTGCTTGTCCTGCACTTGCTGAGTACCTTGTGTATCATGGGAATCGGTGGAAAAGCGTAGGCAAATGTCTTTGACCAGATTATCCATAGGGCATTCCCCAGGGACCCCTCCTCTGGTTGCCTCGATGCAAAGTGTTGGCATTTTGCATTCTGGTGTGTTGCAAACAGGTCTATTGACGGTGTTCCCCACCTGTCGAAACAGTCTCTTTGTTTCTTGTGCATTCAGCTCCCATTCGTGCGAGGCCGATGTCTGTCTGCTGAGCCAGTCCGCTTCCACGTTGTCTTTTCCTGGCAGATGTATTGCCAGTAGATCTATTTTCAATGGTATTGCCCATTTCCATATTTCTTGCGCTAGCTCTGACAGCGGTGCTGATTGTGTTCCTCCCTGTTTATGTAGAACATCGCTGTTGTGTTGTCCGTCTGGATCAGCACTGATTGTACAACTTCGTCTGGAAGGCTTTCATAGCTAGGAGAACGGTCTTTAGTTCTAGGTAATTGATGTGTTTTACCGCATCTGCTTGTGTCCACAAGCCCCTCACGCGTAGTTTTTCCATGTGTGCTCCCCATCCATTTTGGGATGCGTCTGTGGTGATGGTCACTGTTGGTGTTGGTGGTGTTAGAAGTTTCCTTTTTGTTATGTTTTCTTTGTTCCACCATGATATCTCCTCTTGCACTGCGTGCGTTACAACCACTAGGTCCTCCCACCACCCCGTCGCTTGTGACCATTGGTCCTGCAGCCACTCCTGGAGTGGTCTCATGTGTAGTCGGACATTTGGTATTATGTGGATGCATGAGGCCATCATGCCCATCATCTTGCTCACTGCCCTCACTGTCAGAGCTTGCCCCTTCTGGTAGAGGCGCGCCTCCTTCAACAGTGCAGTCGTTCTCTTCTCGCTGAGAAACACCTTCCCCTGAATGGTGTCGATTTGTGCCCCCCAGAAATATTTTGACCTGTTGTGGGTTTATAGAGGATTTCTTCCAGTGAATGGAGAAACCTAGGGCGATTAGTGTGTCTGTCACTCTCCGAGCGTGCTGTTTGGACGTATTGTATGACTTTGCCTTTATGAGCCAATCGTCTAGGTAAGGGTATACGTGTATCCCCTCCCTCCTTAAGTGGGCTGCGACTGCTGCCAGACACTTTGTGAACACCCTTGGTGCTGATTTTAGTCCGAAGGCCAATGCCGTGAATTGGTAGTGGTCTGAGTGGATTGCAAATCATAGCAGATGCTTGTGCCGTATGTTCATTGGGATGTGTAGGTAGGCATCCTTTAGCTCTATGGTGACCATGAAGTCCCCTATTTGAATCTGTGGGAGTACTTCTTGCAGGGATGTCATTTTGAATTTCTGTGTCTTTATGAATTTGTTGAGGAACCTTAGGTCCAGGATGGGTCTCATTGTTTCGTCTACTTTGGGTACTAGGAAGTACGTAGAGTACACCCCCTTGTTCCTTTCCATGGGAGGTACAGGCTCGATAGCCTCCTTTAGTAGCAGTTCCTCTGCTTCCTTCTGAAGAAGCTCTAGTTCCTTTTTTTGCTAGTGCTCTTTTCTTTGGTCTTCTGCTTGGTGGTGTTTTTTCTAACTCTATGCAGTACCCGTACTGTGTTGATGATCCATTTGTCCGTTGTAATGTTTCTCCACTCCTGGAGGAAGAGTTTTAATCTTTCTCCCACTGGTGTTACGTGCTCGTGGTGTTTCGGTGCGTGAGACTCCTGTTTTTTGCTTTTGTGCTCCACCCTTGGAGTTTTTTGTAGGGTGTGCACTGTCAATGAGGCAGAGTCACTTGGAGGTGGTTTGCTGTCCACCCCTCCTGGTGTTTCCACGTCTGCCCGCTCTCCCGCGAAAGGACTGGCCTCTATGTTGGTATTGCCATTGCTGTTTTTGATGGCCATGTTGTGTATGGGTGTCGCTTTGGTGGGAATGTTGGAAGGACTGATGCGACGTTCCCGGCTGGTTCCCACCTCTACCGTGTGGTCTCCTTCATGGGGTCCCTCTCTTCGATCCCCTGAATTGCAAGGCCCCCATGGATCTTGCGTTGCCATTATCCTTTTTGAGCTGTGAGAGCTTGTCGTCCACTATTGCACCGAACAGTGTCTCACCGTTGAACGGAGTGTTCAGGATGTTGTGTTGCACCTCCGGTTTAAAGCCTGATATTCTGAGCCAGGCTTGTCTTCTTTCTGTGATGCCCAGCATCATAAGCCTGCTGGGCGTGTCTGCACGTCCAGTGCGACAATTCTCGCTCCGGTGCCTACTCGATTCACGGGTTCACACTCTGCGACTCTGGGCAATAGCTTGCTTAATCTCCACAACGGCCCCTCGCGGCGGGATGCCTGGCTTTCACCTTGCGGATACCCTGCCGGGGTTATCTCACAGGGGAATACCAGGACGGGTTCCCTAAGCAAGCGCTTAGAGACCGGTTGGTGATTTGCGCTATATAAATTCCTGTACATTTACATTTTTAGGCAAGAGTTTGCCAAGTTCTTGCCTTCCTCTACCAGGTGCAAAGCCCTTTGTTGGTGCTCCTGAGTGTTTCACCAACTGCCCAGTTCCTCCATGATCTGGTAATGGTGTCTGTTGAGTAGTGCATTGGAATTAGCCATGCGCTAGTGCATAGCGGCATTCCTTTTGATCTTCCTTCCTGTTAGGTCCATCCTTCTGCTCTCTTTATCAGGGGGTGGACCCGAAGTAATTGGCACATTGGCCCTTCTTCTTGCTGTTGCCGTGATGATAGAGTCAGCAGCAACCGTCCCCTGTATGTAGGCTGGGTCCTTTGAGGAGTGCTTGTATTTTTTCTCCGTCCTTGGCGTGACGGGTTTACAAGTAGCAGGCTCCTTGAATGCCTCTCTTCCTTGCACTTTGATGCTTTCAAGCATTGGCAGGTACTGGCTCCTAGTGTGCATTGGAAGTAGTGTCTCTACTAAGAAATCCCCTTTCGGCACCCCCTCTTCGAGCTTGACCCTGAACGCTGTTGCAGCGTTCTTGATGCATTCATTATAGAGCCCAATGTCGTCTGGTGGCGAGGGCCTCGCTGGATATGTGTCCACTCCCTCTTCTGGACTTTCAGAGTCAATGTCCTGCCACTCGACCTCCTGTGTATCCGAGTATGTTGATTCTTGGTACACCGTATGCTCGTCCTCTCTCTCCTCCTCGTAATAGGCATTATCATCTTCCTGATATGCCAGATCTTCCAAGCTTTCCGACGCTTGTTCTACTTCGAAATCTTCCTCTTCATCTTCGACCACATGTACTTCTGGTGACTTTGGCCTCGAGGGAATTGTGTAAGATTTCATTTTTTCTTCGAAATCTTTCTTTTGCTGCAGGATGTTCTCCATCTCTGTTTCGAGCCTCCTCTTCTTTCTTTCCATCTCCGCCGCCTGTTTGGCGTCGAGTGGTTGTGCCGGTCTCTTTAGCGCGCTAGCTGGCGCCGAGATGGGCTTCGGCGTCGAGACTGGTTTCGGTGGCGTCGCTGTTTTCGGCGTCGAGGCTGGTCTTGCGTCGTCGACTTCGAAGAAGTTTTCGTAGTCGAGCGATCCTTTTCTTGGAGGCTTTTCGACGACTTTGGTTGGTCGCCGTCCTTCGGCGCCAGGGAGTCCTTCTGAGAGGATCCACTGGGCCTGGATGTCGCTGCGGACGCCGAAGTTCTCGGCGTCTGAGCTTTCGGGGTCTTGGCCACGTTTTTTCTAGAGTCTTGTGTTGACTGTCGAGAGTCTTTCGGGCCTTTTTGGGGCGTGGATTCTCCTACCTTATCAGTAGTCTTCTTTTTATCGGTCTCTGCGACAGTGTAGCCGATGTCTTCTTTGGCGACGTAATCCTCCTCGTCGGTCGAGAGTCCCAGGTCTCGAAGGGACGGAGGTTGGCTCTTGCCCTGCATGGTGTAGTTTGCGATCCTTTGCCTCTCTCTCAATCGAAGGGTCTTGGGGGTGAATGCGGAGCAGGCGTTGCAATCTCTGCTTTCATGGTCGACCGGCAGGCAGAGGTTACAGACTGGGTGTTGGTCCTTCTGCGCGTACTTATGATGGCAGTTGCGGCAGAATTTGAATGGGATGTTGTCCGTGTCTTGCGTTCAGGGGGTCCCCTGATTGCGCATTCTCCTCTGGACTTCGAAGAATCTCGAAATGTTTCCCTTCTTCCTCGTCCTTTCGATGGTGGAGTCTTCCTTCGTCCTTTCCAATATTTTTTCTCCCAAAACTCGAGTCTTGCTTCTTTTCTCCAAATCTCTGGAGCCCTCTCGGGAACGATCCAGACCCAACGGCGGAAAAATGAATCTGAAGATGGCGCCCAAGGGTGGTAGCTTCCGCCGGAAGCATGCAGACGTCACAGGACGGACACCAAAAGGTGGGGGACAACGACGCCCACCTGGGCTACGAAATAAAACAAAAAAACAAAGAAAAGACTACGATTCCGGACCCAACCAATAGACCGCAGAATAATGCACAGCATAGTGAATCCAGAAAGATTCACGCTGCAAAACTTGATCACTGGATTCCAGCGGAAGATGGGGGGGGGGGGGGAGGGGGGGGGGGAGAGCTAGGGTTCAACTTTAACATTATATACCAGAAGACATGACCACTGTGGGAACATTTTCAGTAGTCTAGTGCATTCGGGAGTTATTGAGCCTAAGCTCTAACAATCAAGAGTCTATATTTCTGTCCCAAAAAGAGACACTCAAAGATGCATTTTCTCAGTTGCAGTCAGTTATACCTACCCAACCAAAACCTCTGATCTCCATGCCTTTTCCAGTCACATACTCAACTGGCCATTCTGAAGTAAGGTGCCAAGATAAAACTAAGCAAGGCATGCCTGCTGAAAGGAGCCCATTCCATCTACTTGCTACTACAAGGCACCTCCAAAAAGATACTCCATGCATACCATGCCACAAGTCAACCAATCTGACACAAGAAACTCTAGATGAGCACCTGCTAATGCACAGTCCACCATCACCACCATCTGCAAATGGATCAGAGATGTAATATACCAAAGATGGCTAATAACCCATACAGTCACTCAACCCATCACAACAAAAAATTTTTTGCTGATACTCTAGTTCAAACTATGTTTGATCAAAGCTATTCAGCACGCAAAACCTCTCCAGAGATCTATAATCTTACAGAAAGTCATCATCACAAAAGCCATATTAATTTGAATCCCAGTTTTTAAAAAGATTTTCGCACAATTTGGCAGACATCCCCTACCTCCCTGCTACTAGGGCTTCAAGGACATCTTCAAAATCAGAAAGTTCTGAAGGGCCTGCAACCACATTCACATCAGTCCCCATATGAGGTAAAAAAGGACTTAACTTATGGTTACTTCGTACATCTGAAGGTACAAGGCACCAATAGCCCAGACTACTCCATTATCCCATCAATATTATGCCTCAAAACTGGCTACAATTTTCAGTTCCAGAAAGTTATACCTAGCAAGTCTTGGGACTTCCAAATGTGTTGGATGCACTAACCACTGTCCTAACCAGACAGCTTCGTAGTTTTGAACGAATATAGAAAATATACAAGAAGTAACATTCCTGCTGCTAAGAGCTCACTGGTTGCCCTATTCAAATTCTAATATGGTAAACCAAGAAAGTGCCAAAGGTGGGAGTCTACTAAAAAGCAACGTTACTCCTACTGCCGAAGGAGGCAAATGCTAATACTATACTTACCCAACTCCCCCTCTGCACACAGCCTTTGGCTGTGCGCATAGTTGGGTTGGGCATAGGGCCTGGCTGTGCTTAGCCTTCGGGAATAGGCGGCATCAGTTAGCCACTGCGAGAACTACCTGCACGCAGCCAACCCACCAGACACTCAAGACCCCACCCCATTTTAAATGGTTTTCAGATTCTGTGAGACTTTCACAGGAGCCAGTCCAGCCCCCTGCACTCCCAGAGGATTATCGGGTAAGCAGGGGAGCCACTCCGACTCCCAGAGGGAACATGGAGTTAATCAATTTTTAAAAAACATGCACCCCAGGGGAGTTTCTCTGAGACACCCCACCCCCCTACTTCTCAAGTTCCAGAAGGTCAGTATACCTGCACCCAGCCCCCTATTCACCTATATTTTTTTATTTTCAGGACACAGGGACATAGCCCCCATGTCTGAAAGTGGCAGCTGCAACATTGCTCTTCAAATTGTGGCCAGCCAATCAGAGCACAAGCTCTCACAGGAGCTAGATAATCGACTGGAACCATGCCAGAGTCCGCAAACCCAACCATCCAGATACACAAACATTTTTAACCTAAATATCTCAAAAACTACAGAACGGATTTATTCCAAATCACAAAAACACACCTTCTGGATCAAGATCTAGCTGTCTGCCAAATGTGGTGTAATTCTGTTCAGCCATTTGGATTGTAGTGCTGTACAAAAATCTCCATGTAAATTGCCAGGGAAAATTGTGTTCTTGGACCCCCCCCCCTTTTTAGGTCGACCCTAGCGTTGCAGTGCGCTTGCTGTAGTAGGGTATGTTGTGGAAGTGCTGTGGAAGCCTCGCCCACTCTCCGCCCATATTTGCAATTGGCTTGTGTCAATGTCCTTGTTAAACACTGGCTTCCGATTCATTATGAGGCTTGTTAGTCCTGCCTCTGTACCGCCCTGTCTCCATTTGTTGCCGCCCATAAGGACTGGACCTTTTACTTCGCTCCCAACACAGCATGCTTTATGTAGTGGGTGAGCACTATTAACTTTATTGACAATGGCGGCTGTCCTACTGCAGGCACGACGTGCTTTGGTGCCTTCTTTACTCTCCTCCCATTGTTCGTGACTTCTCCCCCCTCCCATTATCCGTGCCTTCAAATAACCCCCCTCACTGTCCCTTCCGTTGTCGTCCTGCCTACCGTGCCTTTGTCCATGCTGCTCTCCCGAACCCCTCCCCCACCCGGTTGTCCGTGATGTCTGCCATTTGCAAAGTCCTATTGCATTTCGAACGGTTTAACATTTCTCCTGTCTGATTTACTTGACAATTATTTCAAGGACAACTCCACCTCTCCTTGCAAATTTGGTGCTTGCTCAACTTTGTCACACGTGGAATTACGAGTCCGACAATAGCTGGGAGGGGGTCGTGTGTTGGAGGCTCCTCCCCATTTTGGGCAGGCAGAAAGCAGCTCTATTCGTCAGCCGTGTGACTCTGGCTTTTATCTGCATACATAGAGCTGCAAACATAGTGGAAGCGTGGTACATGGACGAGTCCTCGGAGGACCAGAGGCAGCCACATTGGTTGCAGCTCAACTGGTCTGTAAGCATGGCAGAATTGGAGTGGCTAGGTGTCTTCCACTGGAAGGTAAGGGCCCCAGTAGGCCGTGCTGAGGGCTGTTGGGAAGTGGAAGGTGCTGATGGTCACCAGAGTCATATACGGGACAGCAACAAACTGCAGCGTGAGAGGAAGCTGTGCCCGCTTTCGGGTTCCTATTTTGAAGCAAACCATATAGAAGTTCCTTCGTGGCAGTTGCATTAAAGCGGTAGACAGTGTAATAACTTCCTCCTGTAAGAGATTACTTTGCAACTGCTTGCGCTCGTTCCCATAACTTGACAATGAATTAAATTAAGGCAAAATACACAATTTTAGAGTCCTTTCTTTCTTGTTGGATCATTAACTAGCTGTTAATTTGGCAGACCGTGGGCAGTCTTGGGCGGGTCAGAGTTCTTCACGCAAAGGCTAATCATATGCTCTGCTGTGTTTTTTATTTTATGAAAAGTCATGCTGCATGTAAGGTGGGTCCTAGCACCCCGCAGTTTAGCGCACTATCAGTCAAAGCAATCTAGTTTAGAAAATAAGTAAGTTTTTCTACAGAGGGCGCCTTTATCGCCTGCTCGAGACCACCATCTCCCAGTAACCCCTAACGTTCATTTCCTCTCACAAACACATAGTAATGGCAGTGTTGTACTAGTTATGATATGTAGGAAGTGGTTTGTGTGTGCGTGAGTTTTTAGAGGTACTCATGTCTTGTGGCCAGTGCTTTAAGTGGGATGAAAAAACTGGGGTGTCTCTGAAAGTGGCTTTGCTTAAAACAAGTAAGCTAAAAATCTGTGCTTAGCATAGTGTGTCACCCGACTGGCATTTTGCTGCTTCCGTGATTGAATCCAGATATATGATACAATAAGTAAGATTACCTACAACAAGCCAGGACTATTGGCCTTGTCAATGGTTGTTAGTTGTATAAGATACATAAGCAACAACTATGGATTTTTTGCTTATAATTGAAAATACTTCTGTTCTGAAATGATGAGACTGTAAAAGAACTATAATAAGTTTCTTTGAAGTTACCTCAAAGGCAGTGAAGTGTGGCACATCTGCAGAGGTAGGACTTTTTTTTCACCGACGGTGAGGGCAAAAATGGAGAGCCCAATAGAGACCCGTTTCGGCACCTGCTTTTAAGAACTGTCAGCACCAGCAAGACCCGGCCCACTTAAAGCCCTGCTGGGGGCTCATTGTCTAGCAGTGAGATGGACCAGCCGCAGATGAAAGGCTTACAAAATTATATTTTTAGTTGAGACTGAAACTTGCAGGCCGCTACTGAACACAGGCTTAACCAGAGGGTCACCAGGACCCTGTGTGTAAGCAAGCATTTGCAATGTAATAGGTCTTGCATTACTGAAAGTTTGAGCTATTGGCGTTGCAAATAATAATGCAACGCCAGTAGCTCAAACTTTCAGTAATGAGAGGCCTATTTTTCTTAGCCCCGGCTTCATGGATTCCCCCAATTTTTCAAGGGAGAAACTGAAGTGGATTATCTTTTTAGAATGTTTTGTGAAGATTCATCAAATGGTGGCAAAGTTCATAACAAACCAAACAAGCACTGGCGTTGCCAATAGGTCTCGCAGTAGGAAGGTTGGAGCTATTGGTTTTGTAAATGACAAAGCCCTTTATGTTTTTAAAACGAAAACAAAAATAAAAGCCATTGTTATTTGCAATTGTAATAGCTCCAACTTTCCTACTGCGAGACCTATTGGCCAATAGGTCTCGCAGTAGGAAAGTTTGAGCTATTGGTCTTGTAAATGATTTTTTTTTTTATTTATGTGTTGGTTTTGAAAATAGCTAAATTAATCACTTTGTCATTTACAATGCCAATAGTTATAACTTTCGCAAATGTGACACCTATAGTATTTGTAATGCAACATGTTTGTATTTACGTGACTTAGATGCATTGATATTACAAATTACAATGGCTTTTAATTGTTTTAAATAATACTTAAATAAAAGTGATTTTAATTTATAATGGAAATAGCTTAAACTTTTGTAAATAAGTTTTGTGAAGATTATGTTCAGTGTATTTTATTGTGATGTAAATCCAAGAACAGAAGTGAAATATTAACATCTTTTTGTGACATTTGTAATAAAGCTTGAAACATTGAGAGAACATATTTAAACCAGTTGTTGAATGGTTTCGCGTAATTATGTGTCACTGAGTGGTATTTGGAGTGTGTGTTTTGTTATGCTATGCTATGTTTTGTTTTGCTATGCTATGTTTTGCTATCCTTGTGTGTGTGGTTATATTTGTGTGTGGGGGTTATGTATGTGTGGGGTTGTGTGTTTGTGTGTGTGGGGTTGTGTTTGTTAGTGGAGGGTTGTGTGTGAGGTGGCGGTGTGTGAGGGGGCGGTGTGTGAGGGGGCGGTGCGTGAGGGGGCGGTGCGTGAGGGGGCGGTGCGTGAGGGGGCGGTGCGTGAGGGGGCGGTGCGTGAGGGGGCGGCGCGTGAGGGGGCGGCGTGTGAGGGGGCGGCGCGTGAGGGGGCGGCGCGTGAGGGGGCGGTGCGTGAGGGGGCGGTGCATGAGGGGGCAGTGCGTGAGGGGGCAGTGCGTGAGGGGGCAGTGTGTGAGGGGGCAGTGTGTGAGGGGGAAATGTGTGAGTGGGCTGTGTGTCAGTGTAGTTGTGTGTGTTTGTGGGTGTGTGTGGGGGGTTGTGTGTGTGTGGGGGGGTTGTGTTTGTGTGGGGTTGTGAGTGACAAACCAAATGCATGTCAGGTTGGCGGGCATCGAGGGCCCTCCGTTGGTTTGGCTGGAGTCTTTCCTGTCTGGTCGCTCCCAGTCTGTCCATCTGGCAGAATTTGCTGCCCCTTCCCGTGAAATCACGTGCGGGGTCCCTCAGGGCTCTTCGCTGTCCCCTCTACTTTTCAACTTATATATTTTTCCCCTTATTTTTGCTTTACAGCACATGGAGGTCGCGGTGTACAATTACGCCGACGACCTCCAACTCATCTTTGATTTATCCCCGACCTCGCCAGGTCAAACCAGCTTCCAGTCCGTGATGCTATTCATCCGTGATTGGATGAATACTAACCATCTCAAATTAAATCCGGACAAAACGGAGCTGGTTCTGACGGGCGGGGTCGCAAATCCATGGTCACCTCTTTTTTGGCCCCCATCCTTAGGCACCCCTCCCATTCCTTCCCCTTCAGTTAAAACGCTGGGCATTACTCTTAATCACCAACTCACCTTACATTCACATATTAGTTCAGTTGTTTCCTCTTGTTTCTTTTCCCTACGGACTATTAGGAAAATTTCCCGTTTTTTTTCTGTGTCAGCACTTAAACTGATCGTCATGGCCATGGTACTGTCAAAAATTGATTATGGGAACATCGTCTTCAATGGTGCCCCCGCATATGCCCTTCACCGTCTACAGCTGGTCCAGAACCAGGCAGCCCGCCTGGTTTATGGCCTGGCTAAGTCACACCATTCCACCCCCCTTTTAAAAAACCTTCACTGGCTCCCTATCAAGCAACGGGCTCTGTTCAAATTAGGATGCCTTACATTTCAAGCCCGAGCGGGCACAGCTCCGGCATTTATCAACTCTGCCGTTACAAACTATTGCCCGCCGAGAGCCCTTCGTTCCTCTTCTTTGGGCCTGCTAGTAGTACCCTGTTTTAAAAAGAAAAGAGCCGGTGGTCAGAAATTCACAGTTCTGGCCCCCACTTTTTGGAACGCCCTTCCCCCTTCAATTAGACTCCTACCATCCTATATGGAATATCGTAGGGCCTTAAAAACCCTCTTGTTCCAGCAAGCATTTACTGGTTAGCCGCGTCCCCCGTTTGTTTGTTTTTACCACTGTAGCTCCCAGCGCCAAGAAACTGCTTTAGTATACGAGCGCTCTATAAATGTTTTTAAATTCCAAATTCCAAATTGATCTACATTTCTTTTCAGGCACCTGGCACCCTGGCGAGAAAGCTTGTTTATTGTTTATATAACTGCCCCTCCCTTCGGATCACAGCACACAAGACCACAAATGCCTCGGGCAGCAGAGGCATTTATAACATAGGTCTTTCAGCACAAAGGCCTAAAATTACAGGCAAATGCCGTCTGTCGAAATCTTCATCACGGGCAGCGGACTGGGTTAATTCAGGGACAGTCCACGAAAATTACGGATGGGTGGTCAGTGGGGGGGTCTAGGGGGGGGGGGGGGGCAGTAGTTATGGGGTTAATGCATGAGGAATTCTATTTCGTAACAGTAGCCAAAATGCAGGGTCAGAAATGGAGGGTAGGTTATCTGTGAGCAGTGCACAGGATAACAGCATTCTCCCATTTTCGCTGTAATGTAAATTGTGACGCTGCAAAGTGTCTGCCTCGTAAGACGTTTTGCTAAAGACATGTAAATGTCGGTGTTGGCTGATGCCGCAGCTCTGTTTGATTCTCGTGCTAATCACAGGCTGCGGATGGGGGCAGGGCGGCAAACCCCCGCGACGGGCACACCGTCCACCAGCCTGAACCGAGCCTTGGGGCTGCTCCGTTCAAACATGCCGTGGAGGTGAGGGGACTGCTGAGTTCGCCTCAGCCTAGAACCTCGGAGGGAGCAGCACGGACGCCGCTGGGTGGCTGGCGGGACTGAAGCTACAGCGCGTGCACTGCGGCTGTGAGGGTGCCGCGCGCTGCGGGCTCAGAGCTTCACTGTCTGCCGCCACAGACTCCCTCATCCTTCCGTCCGTTCGCTCCACATGGCCCTGGTCGTCTGCAAGCGGCTGCGGCAGCTTAAAGATGTCGTCATCACTTTCCTGCTGCCACTGCTCCTGCTCCCTCTGCCGTTACTCGCCCAGAACAAGGTGAGGCTTTTAATTAAAAATTGGCCCAAAGGGAATTTCTGAAAGCTACAATTTAGCACTCTATTTATTTATTTATTTATTTAGTATTTTGTAGAGCGCACAGCTACCTCCGACGGAGGTGTCCCGGCGCTGAAGACCTTATCTCAGAAGGGAAAAGGAGGAAAGGGGGGAATTTAGATCTGGGAGAAGAACCAGGTCTTTAATTTTTTTCGGAAAAGGGGTTCTGAAGTGGTGAATCTTAACTCTGTAGGTAGCTGGTTCCAGAGTTTAGAAGTGACAACGGCAAAAGCCCTTCCACCCGTACGTGTAAGACGAAACCGGGGGGGTTATCATTAAGCGTAGATGATTGGATCTGAGGTTACGCTGTGACTGAGAGAACCTCAGTCTGCGCCGGAGGTATGCAGGGCCACGGTGATTAAGGGCTCTGAAAGCCAAGGTCAGGGCTTTGAATTGGATTTTTATTGGGAGCCAGTGGAGTTTGATAAGGTGGGGTGAGATGGAGTGACGAAAAGGGATATTGTTGATTAACCTGGCCGCTGCATTCTGAACTCTCTGTAGCTGGTTGATAAGATAGGATGGAGCCCCTACATACAGGCTATTCGCGTAGTCTAGATGGGAGGTTATCAAGGCATGGACTACTGTTTTTCGGGAGTCAAGTGGTAGGTAGGGAATGATTTTTTTTAACATACGTAGCTTCCCAAAGCAGGCAGAGGTAACTTTGCTGATTTGGGTTTTACAGGAGAGAGAAGTGTCGAATTGAAATCCTAGGTTTCGGGCCACTGGGACCGGCACTGGGGGAGGGTTTAGTTCGGACGGCCACCAAATATTAGGGGGTAAAGGTGATTTTTGATTAAAAAATAAGACTTCAGTCTTATCAGTGTTGAGCTTTAAATTGTTCTCAGACATCCATGAGGCGATCTTTAACATGCAGTGGCGAAAGTTGTCAAATGATTTTTCAGCGTGGTCTTTGAAGAAGAACACCAGTTGGGTGTCGTCGGCGTAGAAAGTCACCTTGACTCCACACGATTCGACAATCTTTGCTAATGGTTTAAGGTACACCAGTGTTGTCCCTGCAGCCTGGAAACATGCATTACTTATCCCTATCCAAAAAAAAAGGTAGGTATGGACCTTCTTTGTCTGAGCAATTACCGTCCGATTTCACTTCTGCCCAAACCCGCCAAAGTACTAGAGAAGGCAGTTCAACTACAACTATCAGACTATCTGGAATCTAACTCCTTGTTTCATTACACACAGTCTGGTTTCAGACCGGACTTTAGTACCGAGTCTGCACTACATGAAGTCTCTGAGTCAATTAGAGAATGCACGGACAGGGGAGAGGAGGCCATGTTGGTCCTCCTCGACCTGTCCGCTGCATTCGACACCATCTCGCACGACATACTAATGACTCGCTTACAAGAGACAGGGATTGGCGGCCCCCCCCTCCTGTGGGTAAAATCATTTTTAAAAAACAGAACCCAACAAGTGATGCTGGGATCCTTTCTCTCTGCCAAAAAACCACTGACTTGGGGAGTCCCACAGGGCTCCGCCCTAAGCCCTCTCCTCTTCAATGTCTAACCTTAAAATAAGCATGCGCAACTGTCTTAATTCCATGTAGTAAATATATATATATTAATGTATCTCTTGCAGCTAGTTTCCTGTAATTTCCCCCATTTAATATGAAATATAAACAACCGGCATCCGTCTTGTATAAATTATCTCGTCCGCAGATGGTTCCTCTTTGTGCACACTGCTTCCCCTGCCTTTGCCCATTGGCTCATTGTGAGCTACGCTGGGTTACAGACACCAGTGCCGTGTGTTGTCCGTAAGGTGGAGTGGTCGGTCTGTGGGTTAAATAGCTGAACTCAGACCGCACACCGTTGAGGCTTTAAAGCGGCGTGTTGTGATATCCGCGGTCCAGAGGTCTCGGAGGGACATCACATGCGTGCATGTTTCACGCCGAGATCGGATCCATACAGCGTGCGCATGGGTACGCTCATCGGAAAGGACAAAACCTGACAACACGTGAAATTCTACCAATAGCCCCTTGCGTTGCCAGGGCAGCCAGGCTCGAAACCTCCCGACAAACGGAGAATATGCTGAGAGAATAATATGTCTTGCACAATGGGTTGCTATCTGTGTCGTGAAATGTTAGTATGAATCGCAAGTGTGGCAGGCGGAATGCCTGTGTGCGAAAGCGCAATGCGCTTGGAGAGAGGCCGGAGGGAAGCCGGATGGGGGCGGGAGAGCCTAGTAGGGGGGCGGGAATGCGAGGGAGGAGAAGTGTGGCAGGCGGAATGCCTGTGTGCGAAAGCTCGATGCGCTTGGAGAGAGGTCGGATGGGGGTGGGAGAAACTGAAAGTACGAGTAGGAGGGAGGTAGGGAGGCTGATGCGCGCGATGCGCTTGGAGAGAGGCCGGATGGGGGCGGGAGAAACTGAAAGTACGAGTAGGAGTGAGGGAGGGAGGGAGGGAGGCTGATACGCGCGATGCGCTTGGAGAGAGGCCGGATGGGGGCGGGAGAAACAAAGTACAAGTAGGAGGGAGGGAGGGAGGCTGATGCGCGTGCTTGTTTGGTCACATGATTCACGTGAACTTAAAGAAAACCGCAGCAAAAAGCCCTTGGTTTGAAGAGGATTTTGAGGACATGAATTCTCGCTCCGCTCAATACGGTTGCACGCATTGATAGGTCGCGAGACCTAAAAATGGTTTTCCCATGGTAACTAGGTCCTAGCTAGAACTACAAAGTACAGACCGCCACTGGGTAATTGTATATGTATACATAGAAACACAAATATATGTGTGTGTGTGTGTGTGTGTGTATATATATATGAAACGCGTTACTGTAACAGCAGTTATCCAGTATTGGTGTCTTTCATAGATTCACATGCCTGAATCATTCCCCGTCGCCGAGACGGGAGCCTCCAGTACATAAAAAAGTAATGTCTTATAGACATACATAGAGAAAATAGGCCTAAGGGCTTCCCCTTAGCAGCCTTTCTTCGTCCTTATGTAAAAAGGACCAAACTCTCACCGTTAGCCAATCGGCTCCGACCTCCCTCTAGAACCTTCCTGGGAGGAGCCTCAGTCCCTCAGATTTTCTACCGCACGTTGTGCTAGGGAGTCTCCAGCCTGAGCTCTCCTCAGGTTTCCTTCGAAATCATCTAACTACACACACATATATATATATTTGCTAAGAGTATCCACGTGCGAACGCGCACAGACAGGACCACGGACACAACTAATGCTGGTGCCGATATTAGGTGCTTTTAATAATTAATAACGAAGGTGCAGTATATATACACACTCGTGATCAAGCGGGTGCGAAACGCGTTGGGTGTTTTCTGCCATTAAAAACTCACCTTGAATGCAACTGGGCCTCAGCTTGTTGTCTTCTGGACTTTGGTGACAACTTCTTTATTGGATTGACGGGGGTAAGACGAACCCCGCTGTGGCCCGCCTTTTGAAAGTGGCGCGGGTTCATTTCGCCATTGTTTGTGGTATATATATATATATATATATATATATATATATATATATATATCACCTGCAATCTTTCCAACGAAAAGATGAGGCCACAAGGGGAGTGGGGAACAAGCTTGCCGTTTTATTCAGAAATTCCAGCAAATGGCGAATGCATTTCGGCGTTGGCCTTCTTCAGCGCCTTCCTTTTGAACGACCCATTCCCTAATGAGCTCCTCCTGTGTAGAAGTACCTGTAGGCACTGAGTTCCCTCCCCCTAATGCAATCAGCACAGCGATGGTAGTCCGTGTTAATTGTTGCGGACTCCAATCCCCAGCATGCACAGTCTTGGCAAAGTTAGGTGGCTGGTGTAGGGGAGTGGAAAAAAAGGTAGTTTTGTGCCCGTGGCAGGAGGGCGGGGAGGTCGAAGAACAACGAACATCACAGTGCTAGCTCCTGTGTCCCCTCTGACTGCAGCGCCCGTTCTCCCAGTTCAGTCATGAAACAGGGGCGGTCAAATGAGACGGATTGCCCTGTCGAGGTAAAATATCTGTCTGTTTCCTCCGGTCTGGGATGCTTGGCGGACTCCTGGGGTATATCGATCCATCGATTTTGAAAATGAGCTGCAAGCAGCGTGGTGTCAGTAAATACCCGAGTCTCTTGATGCCGCAGGGCCAACTCTTCTGCGCGTCAGGCTGCGCAGTACATATCACCTGCAATCTTTCCAACGAAAAGATGAGGCCACAAGGGGAGTGGGGAACAAGCTTGCCGTTTTATTCAGAAATTCCAGCAAATGGCGAATGCATTTCGGCTTTGGCCTTCTTCAGCGCCTTCCTCTTGAACGACCCATTCCCTAATGAGCTCCTCCTGTGTAGAAGTACCTGTAGGCACTGAGTTCCCTCCCCCTAATGCAATCAGCACAGCGATGGTAGTCGGTGTTAATATAAATATATATCAGCAACACAGGTCACCCTTGAATCACCAGTCGTTTTTCGGTTGCCCTTGCTCACATAAAAAATACTTCCCATCATGCCGGGGCCAAGGTGGGGCTGAGCCGGGGCCAAGGTGGGGCTGAGCCGGGGCCGAGGTGGGGCTGAGCCGGGGCCGAGGTGGGGCTGAGCCGGGGCCGAGGTGGGGCCGAGCCGGGGCCGAGCCGGGGCCGAGCCGGGGCCAAGGCGGGGCCGAGCCGGGGCCAAGGTAGGGCTGAGCCGATGCCAAGGTAGGGCAGAGCCGATGCCAAGGTGGGGCAGAGCCGATGCTAAGGTGGGGCAGAGCCGATGCTAAGGTGGGGCAGAGCCGATGCTAAGGTGGGGCAGAGTGATGCTAAGGTGGGGCAGAGTGATGCTAAGGTGGGGCAGAGTCATGCTAAGGTGGGGCAGAGTCATGCTAAGGTGGGGCAGAGTGATGCTAAGGTGGGGCAGAGTGATGCTAAGGTGGGGCAGAGTGATGCTAAGGTGGGGCAGAGTGATGCTAAGGTGGGGCAGAGTGATGCTGAGCCATGCTGAGGTGGTGGTGTTGCGCTGGTGGTCAGGTGGAGCTGAGCTGGTGCTGATTGATGCTGAGCGGAGGTAATGCTACGCTTATGCTGACGTGGAGCTGTGCTGATGGTGCATTGATGCGGAGGTGTTGCTGTGCTGATGCTGAGGTGGTGCTGTGCTGATGTTGAGGTGGTGCTGTGCTGATGTTGAGGTGGTGCTGCGCTGGTGCTGAGGGTGTGCTGTGCTGACGAGAAGTTGGCGCCGCATTGGTGGTGCACTGATGCAGAGGTGGTGCTGTGCAGATGTTCAGGTGATGCAGAGTTGGTGCTGCGCTGGTGGTGCACTGATTAGGAGGTGGTGCTGTGCTGATGGTGCTGTGCTAATGCTGAAATGGTGCCCTGGCGGTGCTCAGGTGGTGCTCGTGGTGCTCAGGTGGTGCTGTGTGATGCTGAGGTGGTGCTGCCCTGATGCTGAAGTGGTGCTGAGTTGCTGCTGAGGTGGGGTTTCGCTGGATCTCATTTGGTGCTGGGCTGCTGCGGTGCTGATGCGGAGTTGTTGGTGGTGTACTGATGAAAAGGTGGTGCTGTACTACTGAGGAGGTCGAATGTGCTGGTAGTGGTGCTGTGCGGATGCGGAGTTGGTGCTGCGCTGATGCTGTGCTGCACTGGCGCTCAAGTAGTTCTGAGTGACACTGAAGTGGTGCTGTGCTGGCGCTGAGGTGATACTGAATTGGTGCTGCGCTGGTGCGATACTGCACTGGAGCTGCGCTAATGCTCAAGTAGTGCTGCATTGGTGCTGAGTGGCTGCTAAGGTTGAGCTCCGCTGATGCTCTTGTGGGGCTGCACTGTTGCCGATTTGATGCTGCACTGGTGATAGTGCACTGATGCGGAGGTGGTCCTATGCCAATTCTGAGGTGGAGCTGTGTATTGATGATGAGGAGACACTGCTGCGCTGATTCTGCACTTATGTTAAGGTAGTGCTGCGCTGATAGAAAGGTGGTGCTGCACTGGTGCAGAGGTGGTGATGAGTTGGGGCGGAGGTGGTGATGCGTTAGGGCTGAGGTGCTCAGGTGCTGCTGTGTGAATCTCAGGTGGTGCTGCTGAGTGATGCTGACTGGTGCTGAGGTGTTACTGCACTCGCTACTTGCAGGATATATTGTTGAGTAACCTCACATTACATGCGTGTTCAGAGAGCACGAGGATGCATCCCTTGATATTGGATTTATTTCACCATCTATTGAAACCTACAATAAAGCATCAAAAGTGCGTTAAGGTTTGGACATTTGAGCTAATAAAAACTAAAATTTAATAAGATGAAAAACAACATAGCCTCAGGCTGAAAAAGTGCTTATGAAACCAAAGACAGTGGAAAACAAAATAAGGATATAATTTGCAGCCCTCTGCTTTTGGAAACCCAGACAAGCAAAGGCAAAAGAAAAAGTTGTGCGCCGAAACTCACATATATGGCCACTAGAGAAGTAATCCATGTAATAGGGCCAGTCTCCAGGGAATGGCCAAAACAGCAAAAGGAGGGACATGGAGGGACAAATACTTTATTCACCAACAAAAACAAAGGAATTTCAAAAGGCACATGAAGGAACTAATGAAAACGGATGGGCGTGGTGAAAACCCATACAGTAGATATAGCATGTCTCGAGAGACAGCAGGTGCGCTGCCTAAGTGAGACCTTAAGAGGGACACTTTCTTACAATTATTGTCAATGGTAATGTGCTAAACAGAAAATAGTGAAGTCAATTACCACAAAGGAGTAGTCCTTTCGTAAAGACGGTATACAGGCATGGCACACTATTCGTGGCAACTTGTTATACACAAAGGCTGATCTCTTTTTTGCCTTGAGGTGCCGAATATATAGCAACTCACTTGTGTTAGACATTTACCAATACAAAGGAAATAGAAAGGTTCGTTTTTTTACGAACTCCAACCTGGATCTAATTACAGCAGCTGGAATCTGATCATGCAGTCTTACTAGAAGACTACAGGAAATTACAACATCACAGTTAAAGCTGTTACTAAGTTTGATATTTAAGCAGTGGTCGAGATATTTTACAACAACAAATATTTTCTTCAGTATATTCAGTTTGCTGCCTCCCACATGTTTTCCCTCCGTTCTCTGCTCCTGGGTGCTTGGCTCCAATCAATCCTGACCCTTCTAGCTCCCCTGTAATTCCTTCACTGATCTACTTCACAAGTCTTACCCAACCCTTTACCAGTAGAACAGCCACAGTTCCAACTACAAAATTCTCTTATAATAGTGATAACGGTACAACCTCAAACACCAACCAGAAAATAGCACCTGTCATATTAAAATAAAAATAATGAATACATTAAAATAAATAAAAATATTGCCTGTGCCGCCTTGGGTGGCGCTTCCTCAGACTACACTGACCGTGACTCATTCAAGGCGGACCCCCACAGACAGCGGAACATTTTCATAAGGAATAGGCATTTTAACAAAGGCCAGGATAGACTACCAGATGGACATTGGAATCCCGTGCCATTCGAGTAGACAATTACTGAAATAGCCAAGAGGGAGAAACAGACCAGAAGGGACTAACTCTAAAATCAAGCTACCCTAACTGGGACTTCATAAACACTCCAAATGGCAACCCTGGCCTAGCCTTTAAATAAATCGAACAAAATCTATCTTTTACATTTTGCCAACAAACCTGGAACGGCGAACCAAGGGGAACTTTTTCGAACTTAAATACGTATAACAGGACAACCCACTAGTAGCAGATACTATAGAAGGCTCAAGTAATACTGATTTCTGGTTTCAAGAAGTTTTACTCAGAAGACTTATATAAGCCCATCTTTCAACTCAGGGGGGATTGTTAACACTCCCTGGTGAGCACAGAATAAATATGGTCTTGATAAAGGTGGTAACCCATAAGAGAACCCACCGAAACGCGTTGACGCTACTTACCGTACAATTCAAGTCTCCATAACCAGATTTGATATGCCGATGTCGTAGCAGTACAACACTGGTTGTTAAACCACGGAGCAGGAATGTACAAGTTGTAACCAACAATTTTTATGTTGTACCCATCTAGGTCTGTTCTCGATAGTGCGGGTCATTATTGAGTGAATTGTTTTATTGTGTTTTATTCTTAGGGATTTAGATTAGTTTGCCCTATTGTGTGTTTTAATTTATTCAAAATAAATGAATTTTTAACTTTCATATGTTTCTGTTGTATGTAACTTTGACACTAAGGTTTAGCATTCTAAACCTCCACTTAGCTTTGTCTCAAGGGAATCCTCTTCTTCCTTGGTTTAATAACCCCATTTCCCTTGGTTGACTCAAGGGGTACCTCTCCCTTTTTTACTCAGAGATCATGAAGTGGTCATAGTAAGTACCTTGTTGGGACGTGCTGTACTAGACTAAAGTAGAGTACTCTACTGGCCAGCTGCACATGGTAGATCTCTATAGTGGAGCAGATCCTCACTCTTTATCTCCCTGTTGCGGCTTCCAGCCTCCGGTTCGTTTTGCCCGGACCCTCGCTGACAGACTTCAGGAAGAGAATCAGGACCTGGCTTTCCAACTAAGCCCAGTAACTCAGTGTCTACATAACCTCACGGGCGATACGCCGCACTTTACATGTATTGATTGAGTTAATCCATGCCTGTTCAGTTGGTGATGAGTGGTCTACTGCCTGAGGCTAGTATAGTACTGTGTGACGAACACGACCCACAGCAGTGAGCAAGTGTAAGAGAGTGAGGCAGAAGTAGTGCGAGCCAGGAGAGTTAGGTCTTCAATTACCATTGCTGATGAATATGGCAGAATGAGTGTGGTGGCCAATAAGTGAATTGTAACAAGCTCCCAGTCGACCACATGAAAGATATTGTTATGGGTTCCTGGAAGTACAATGGCATTACTGAAATGCATAGTGTGTAACCTTTTGTCCCTTTCAACTGCATAGCACTTCGGTGCCCAAGCATGTGCACAGTTTGTCAACAGGAAAAAAACGAATAATGAAGTTAAACAATTGAAAGCTCATAAAAGCTGGGCCGTTGAAGGGTCTCCTGCAAATCAATCAGGGACCACCTCTAAAATGGTGTCTTTCCAGTTGTTTGTACATATAACCTGACTGTACATATAACCTGACTTTCAGCTATATAATGTATAAATCGACAGGTAAATAAAAAAGCTGCTGATAAAATAGTACAAGAAACAGGTTAACATTTCGACTTTAAAAATCAAGTGAAACCAGTAATTTATTGAATAAAGATTTAGGTTCAAGACACTTTTCATAATCCATGGTTGAACTTTCAAAGCAAATTTCAATGTCACATTGTAGATGCATCACAAGACGTTTGTATTGTCAAGGCCCAATAGTGCTAAAGATGCCTAAATGTGGCAAGAGATTTTGATGGCTGGACCGTAGATTTACAGCTCTTTGCCAAAGCGCCATCTAATAAAGCGACACCACAAGAAACTCTGCATCATTAGCATGGATAGACTGCGCAGGACTGCAATATGGAGCATTGCAAAGTTTTCATAGCTGATAACTTCTTACACATTTGAGAATGCCAAATGGCTACGGGTCTGTCTATCGAAGGCAATGAACAGTGTCCCAGCTTTACAAAATCCTCTCATTTTGGAAGAACACCTAGAGCAGGGGTGTGGAATTTAATAACATATCTACTTATCCATGGGGCAGTTTGTTTCATCAATCTACTTGTAACAACATCCACTTGCCCCTTTGGTCCTTGTAGTGCAGCAACAAATTATGTCAGCATCCTCATTATATAAGAGCTCTGATATAGCCTCTCCGATTAGGTCAGGGCTCATACATTAGTAGTATTTGAATACCTGAAATCCCCTTATGCTGCCACGTTTCCGCTAATCTACTTACTGGGGGCTGAAGGTAGTGGTAAGCAATAGTTCCAGGGTTAGAATGCCATTTTGAGTGTGTGCAAACTTACTAACGTGCATATTTTAGGGGTTTCAACAACTCTTCTATAATATTTTCCCATACTGAGAAATGTTGGAAATTTACTCCTGACAATAGCAGACGCAAACCTTCTTCCAGAGTTGGGAAAAAAAGTGGTTGAGGGAAAGTGAACTTGCGAACACTAAGATTTTCGCATGAGCAAATCTACACATGCATATTTGCTCATGCTAAAATTCAGATCACAGATATTTTCTAGGAGTACTATTTCATATCCTACTTCTGTAAATTCTTAATGCACAGACATACCATGGGTGAACTTTTGAGACTGCACAGACATATACTATGGGTGCACTTTCAAGACTTTCTCTAATAATTGGGCCCCTAATTTGCTCTGGCGTGGACGTGACCTTTTGTGTTTATTAAAATTCTGTCTCTCTCTCTCTCTCTCTCTGTATCAGCTGGCTTCACTGTGAGTGACAGCATTCTGCTCTTTTACAAGGAGCATATCGGCACACAAAGTCGTTTTGTTCAGTGACAGTAACTACAGTGACAGTGTATGCTTTTTGAGACCAAAAAACAATTTTTGCTTTTGCCAATGTTTGTTATAATGGTGAGGGGCCGGCAGCTCCCACACCAATAAGGTCTTACAAAAACCATGCCAAAAAAGTCACACATTGACAAACCTAAGAAGCTGACCACCAATTTTAGACATACTGGCTTTGCCAATGCTGGTTTATTTTTGTTTCTCAATCTTACTGAAACTGGTAACACTGATTTTCCACTTTTAATATTTTTGGTAAATACAAGCATGCATCAACACATTTTACTAAATGATGTCGCAAAGAAATGGTACCTGAAATTTTACAGTAGTTTAGCAAAAAGTTTTTTTTCCTGCTTTCTTTTTTTTATGAAAACTTTATTTTGAAAGCAAAGAATCATCAATTTTGCTTTTAAGCTTCTGAAAATATTTGCATCAAATCAGAGAGCATTCTGGGAGCATTATACATAGCCTCAAATTGCTAAACTTTGAAAACGTGTGCATACATTTTTATACTGGAACCACTGTCAGTAGTACAGTCTGAGCTTACAACATTTACTTACAGAGCTCACCCTAATAAAGGCTTACAATTGATAAACCATAAACACAAGTTTTAACAGCAATAACACATGGGAAAAAATATTCACTTAACTGCGGACAGTGCCCTTCCCTGATCCATAATGTGGTACTGCAAACTGGCAGCCAAAGGGTTTGTGCTGCGGGGGGTTGGGCCTACTTGTCCCAAGGACAAAATACACATGAAAACGTGTTGCCCTTGACCCCAAACAATATGTCATGGGCATCGGGCTATAGGAATTCTATGTCAGGACCAGAGTTCGCTTTATTCAACAAAATTTCACAGCAGCTCATCGTCAAACTTTTTTCAAAACTACATTTCCCAGAAACAGGAAAAAACATAACAGTCTCTTGCAGTCCTTCTATAGTGTCCATGAATCCTGGCCAATAACTGCTGCCGACACCCCTTGCACTTCGTCTTTCTTCGCTGCTCGAGATAAGTGCATTCCCTTTACTCCTATTGTGGGGTTTTAGTGGTTAGCCTACGGGTGGTTACTTGAGGGGATTTGTAGATATTTTGTTTTTTGTACCATTACAGATTCCCTATTGAGCTGCGGGAACGCGAGGGCGCTCCTGACGCGGCTCCGACACTTTTCCCGACCGCGATGCGGTCCTCCGCCCGCCAGAGGGCGCTGTGTGTGGCGTCGCGACTCGGTGCCCGGAGCGCGTATCCTGTCAGTTTCTTTACACACAACGCGCTCCGGTCATCGCAATAGTCCGCGCCTTGCCCGACCTGCTAATCGCTCAGTTCTGGCCTGGGTCGATACGTTTGCACAATTCTAAACGTGGTGCGCTGCACACGAGGGGCTTGCCCTACATCGCCCGGTGGCATGGGTCTGTACTGCGTGTGAAGGAGCTAGAGGCCTCTGCTCAGAAGGACACCAGAGCAGGCGGGAGCGATTCCCGGGTGAATTGTTGGGAGAGTACGGTGCGCAAGCGCTTCGGGAGGGCTCACCGCTTCATCCGACCCTTCGGTCTGCGTTTGGCTCCTCAGTAATGTTCACAGGTTCCCTTGAGTAAAAAATTTAGTCTGACGCGTTTCGGGGCCAACAAACGCCCCTTCCTCATGGACTGTGCGTAGTTCATCACCATGTTCTCTTCACGCTAGTCAAACGCGTTTTTGTTTGAACAGCTGGCGTCGTCCTCCCTAAGTGGGTGGAGTTTGGCGACACCGGGACTCATGGTTGACGTAGTCCTGTGAAGAGAAGGAAAATAATGACCTTAAGTAGGTTGGCGTGTCTGCACTTTCATTTCTTGTCATTAAAATCCTTAAGTAGGATGGGAGGGAAGCTGTGGGCATCACGTTATATTCAAATGGATGTTGCGCTGACAGGCAAGTGTGTTTGATCTTGCCTCAGTCTCTTAGGACAGGATACATGTTCCGCCATCAGAGTGGAGCTCCTTTGGCCCCGAAACGCGTCGGACATTCTTACAAAGAAACTGGAGGGTCAAGGTGCTGCGGTGAGCCCTCATCAAAGCGATATATATATATATATATATATATATATATATATATATATATATATATATATATATATATATATATATATATATATATATATATATATATATCCCTCCCTTGTGTAAGGTTCCCAACCTTTAGTGTATTGGTCCTCATGGAGAACACAGTAGAGCAGGACTATTATGAGGAGGAGGATTCGTTGGCCTACCTACAGTGGGATGATGAATTTTATACTAAGGTGGATAATTAATTTACAGGGCGGTCAACAAACTGATGACCCCCATGGAGCAACGCTTAGCGGATCGCATTGATCACCTCTGTGCGAAGGTCGCCCCGGGCACGTCAATCCCTGCAGGGGCGACTGCGTCACCTCAGTCCAGTAGTGAGGGTCCCCCTCCCCCCAAGAAGAAGTGTGAGGAGGGCGTTGACAAGGACGCGTTCGAACGCCTGAAGCAGGCGTTCTTGGAGCATACTGCCCCCATTGAGTTGCCCCAACCTGTTCCCCAGGTAGAAGAACCCCCTCCAGCTTCCCCGCAGACCCAAGGGGGGGGACACTCCGGATGCTTCAGACGACTAAGCTGGCTCCTCGAGAGTCGTGGAGGCCTTCGGGGTCTACTGACCCTCCGAGGACTGGGATAGCGGATATGCTTGATCCAGACGAAATTGTGCACCCTAGATCAGCAGAGTGGGTATACAACCGTTACAACGAAACTTTTACAACGACCTACCATTACAACGCAACTTTTACCACGCAAACTATTACAACGCATTGCTCTGGGGGGCGCTCTAGGATAGGGAATAGGTTAATTTACTATCCAATAACCTTCCCTACTATCCACGGGGACTGGAGTTGGAATAGTAAATTAAACTATTCACTATCCAGCGCCTAAAAGCATTATGCGTTGTAGTGGTATGCGTGGTAAAAACCGCGTTGTAAAGGTAGGCGTTGTAAAAGTATGCGTTGTAACGTCATACATCCAGCAGAGTGGGTCCCAGCAGAAAAAGCAGCACTATATGTGGCGTCCAGTCTAAGGAAACCCCCAGAAAACGAAGCCAGAAGCAGACTGAGGGCTGAATGCCTCCGCCCTACGCTGGCAAGCAAAGTGGCAGTCACCCCGGAGATTGAGGGTAAGATGGCGACCTTCATCGCCAAATTTATCAGGGACCCGAAGAAAGGGATAGATAGATCCTGGCGCGCATGCCAGGACAAGTTGTTGGATGCCGTCAGTCCCATGACAAAAATATTGGACATGGCAGAGGAGGCTCAGAGTTCGGGTGCCATGATTGACCCGGAGGTTTTGTCGGCATGTGCGCAGTGCGCGATTTGCTTTATGGGGAACGCAAACTGCGCCCTGTCCACAGAAAGACGTAGGTCTCTCTTGATCAAAGTCGATCCCAAGCTAGGGGATTTTGCCTGTTCAGAGGCAGGGGCCTCGGAGCAAGGCGGATTATTTGGCGAGCCGTTTATTAAAGAGCTCGGAAAGTTTGTCGCCACTTTCACATCCTTAGATAAGGCGCAGGCAAACATAAAGCGAGTGTTTAACCCTCGGGTTTTCCGTGGGGCCGGTTGGGGCAGGAGCCGCCCGCCTGGACGGGGACAGACTCAGCAACCCCAAGGAAGGGGGCAAGGCTCCAGACGAGGCCAATACCAGGCTGACCAGCGCTTTAACAACTTCTTTCCCACAAGAGGGCAGAAATTCCGTGGACGAGGAAGCTACAGAGGCCAAGATGGCAATGTCAACGGTGAGTGCTTGGCCCGCGGCGCAACTGCGAGTGGGGGGGCAGGCTGCCGCAGTTTTTACCCGCTTGGGAAGTGTTAACGGGGGACGCATGGGTGTTTCAAACTGTAAGGGGCTTCCAGATAGAGTTCTTTGGGACTCCCAAACAAAGAGTGCCTCCCCGCCCACTAGTGTTCTCAACACCAGCTGCGGTGCTGGTGAGCGAGGAGGTTGCGGAGTTGCTGCAGTAAGGGGCGATTTGCCGCATGGACATCCACCCTACGGGTTTTCTTAGTAACATATTTTTAGTGGACAAGGCAGATGGGGGCCAACGGCCAGTGATCAATCTGCAAGATTTTAACGAATGGCTGGTGTACAGACACTTCAAAATGGAAGGTATGCACCTGCTGCGGGATGTACTCCAGCCACTCGATTGGATGGTGAGATTGGATTTGAAGGATGCGTACCTAGTGGTACCAATTTTTCCTCCACATAGACTGTTCCTCCAGTTTCTTTGGCAGGGTCAAGCCTGCGAGTTTTGTTGTCTTCGTTCGGCCTCTCCTCGGCCCCTTGGTGCTTCACCAAGGTCCTCAAACCCGCTGTGGAATATCTACCGGCTCGGGTGTCAGGTTGATCGTCTATTTGGACAACATTCTTATCATGGCCCAGAGTACGGTGACTCTCAGGACTCATCTGCAGATGGCGGTGTCCCTGCTCCAGCAGTTGGGATTCGTTATCAACGAGAAGAAATCTCTTCTCGTCCAGACTCAACAAGCCTCCTTCTTAGGGTTTGTGATAGACTTCGTGTCGGCCACTCTCAGCCTCCCTTCTCGAAAGGTAGCAAAGATCCGCCACAATATTCGTCAGATCATGGCCAAGCAAGGAACTTCCTTGCGGCAGATAGCTCGGCTAGTAGGCCTTTTCTCGGCCTCCATTCAGGCGATTTTTCCAGGGCCTCTACACTACAGGGCCCTGCAGCGTTTAAAGGCGCACCACCTTCGGAAGGGCCTCACTTATTCTCAGGTGGTTCCGCTGACAGACGAAGTTCGCGACGAATTGGAGTGGTGGCTGTCCCACATGGAGGCTTGGAACGGGAGAGCCATATTCGGCTCGGCACCCGACTTGGTCATAGAGTCAGACGCCAGTCGATCCGGCTGGGGGGCACGGTGTGGGGAATTCTCCACAGGAGGAAGTTGGTCTCCGCAAGAACAGCAACTTCATATCAATTGCCTCAAATTGCTAGCGGGCTCTTTTACGGTCCACTGTTGGACCAAAGGCAGGGTTCAGGCATCAGTTCTTCTGAAGATGGACAATGTGTCCCAGTCAGGTACATCAATCACCTGGGGAGCACACGTTCCAAGGCTCTAGCAACCTTGGCGAATCAGTTTTGGGAGTTTTGCCTCTCCAATCAGGTATCGGTCATAGCGGAATACCTTTCCGGGACGCAGAACTCGGTGGCCGATTGGCACGCCCGTCATCTTCGAGATGCCAGTGTTTGGAAATTGGACCCCGAGGTCTTCCGCGGACTTCAGGACCGTTGGGGTCCTTTCTCCATAGACCTTTTTGCGTGTCGGCTGGATCACCAACTCCCCCGGTTCTTCAGTTGGAGGCCGGATCCCCTGGCGGTGGCGTGCAACGCATTCACCCAGGACTGGAGTCAGGAGAAGGGGTATGCGTTTCCACCGTTCTCCATGATCACCAGAGTGGCGGCCCAGGTGCGCAGACAGAGGTCCTCGGTGGTCCTGATAACACCATGTTGGAGGTCGCAAGTTTGGTTTCCAGTTTTACTGGAACTTTCTTGGGATTTTCCGATCCGACTCCACCCAACTCCCCGCCTCCTGTTGAGTCCAGAGGGGATTCCCCACAGGCTGGTGGAGGGGGGCTCGCTCCAGCTGATGGCACGGCGGATTACAGGCAACGTTGGCGCCTGCCGGGCCTTTCGGGCCACGCTGATCTCCTGCTGTCCAGAGCGTGGGCAGATAGCACGTCTAAGCTGTACCGATCAGCATGGACACGGTGGGTATGTTGGTGCATGCGACGGAAAGTGGATGCCGTGGTCGCCGATCTGACGCATGTTTTGAACTATTTAGCAGAGTTGGCTCAGAAAGGCCTAGCATACAGGTCGGTCAATACTGTCCGCTCGGCCATCTCGGCAGGACACGCTCCGCTTGACGGAGCACCCTTGTGGGAACATCCTTTTGTATGCAAGCTTCTTAGAGGCATTAGGTTGTCTCTTCCTCTGGAACCTCGCTATTCGGTCCTTTGGTACGTGAATCAAGTGCAGAACTTGCTGTTATCTTGGCAGCTGAATCGTTTTCTGTCACGGAAGGAATTGTCCGCCAAGTTGGCGATGTTGCTTTGCCTGGTGTCATGTAGAAGAGTCTCAGATGTTTGAGCTCTTGATATTACGGCAAGAGTTTTCTCCCCGGAAGGGGCGACTTTTATGGTGAGTAGGAGGACCAAATCTAATTCTCGCACAATTTCTTATCCTGCTTTTGCGGAAACACCTAAACTCTGTGTGGTGCAATGTGTGAAAGCTTACGAGGAAGCTCGACCCCCAGGCGAACGACAACTCCTGATAGCCCTCAAAAAGCCTTTCAGGACGGTGTCCTCGCCCACGATTGCCCGTTGGGTTATGCAAGAAGCGGGCATCAGTACAAGCACTTTTGGTGCACATTCTGCCAGAGGAGCAATGGCTTCGAAGGCGTTCAGCCTAGGGGCGCGCCTGGAAGATTTGATGAGAGCAGCGGATTGGTCCTCGGATTCAACCTTTAAAAGGTTTTACTTTAAACCGCTGCTGCATGTGGCACAGGTAGAGATTGACAAGCTTTGAAGGAGCATAATCCTCGCCTCCGGTCCGGACATAGAATAGAAATTTGCCTAGCCTACGAGAAGGTAAGTTTCAATTCTATTAAGGACGCGGAGGCGAGGATTATCCCTCCCAGCAAGCGCATGGGTTGCTGGCCTGCCCCGTATGGTGGTAAGTAATTGCCTCTTGATTTTTCTGTTTCTGATACTACCTTAAATGGTTCTATGCCTTAATGATGGAAGTAGTTCTGTTAAGATACCGACCTGTTTCAGTTGTGTTGATATTTGCTGGACTTCCTTCATGATTGAAGAATGGTGTTTGATTACTGTGGTTTCTGTCAGGAAACGACAATGCGAAGCAGGCTGGTTAATGATGGAAGGGATCCTCCAGCGAAGAAAGAGGAAGTGCAAGGGGTGTCAGCAGCAGTTATTGGCCAGGATTCCTGGACACTATAGAAGGACTGCAAGAGACTTATGTTTTTTCCTGTTTCTGGGAAATGTAGTTTTGAAAAAAGTTTGATGATGAGCTGCTGTGAAATTTTGTTGAATAAGGCGAAGAGAGAATGAGCATAATCCTCGCCTCCGCGTCCTTAATAGAATTGAAACTTACCTTCTCGTAGGCTAGGCAAATTTCTATTCCACATTCCTGCCTAGAACGTTCAGTGCAACGATTTACATTCACAGAAACAACCGTTCGGTAAAAGGTTAATTTTTTCAGAGAATCATGTAACAAAAAATAAGATTAAAAATTCTACTAGGATCTAATTGAATTATGCAGAAAGTCAAAAAGCAAACAAACTATAAAGTTATAGCTGTAACCCCAGTGTATTTTCTTCAAACCCCCAACAATTAGAACAAGTGAAAGAAACTGTTGGTATTTACTTGGTCTAGGGAGCAGCTGACATGGAATCAGGGAAGGGATAGTACACATTTAGTATGTCTTTAAAATACACACCCATTTCAATTGTAGGGGTGTATTTGTATTTTCAGTAAACAAATAGTATGTATTAAAGGTTTTGAATATAGAAAAAAAAGAGTAAGGAAATTAAGAAAGTTGGTGAATCTAACTACTCAAAATAAAACTTTGTGTTTTAGGATTTTTTGGCAGGCAGGCAGTTCGAGTCCATCCCTCCATTTCGAATATGCTACTTACCAGTATGCATCTGTTCTTGGCATGTAGGGCTGCTGACATTCATATCTGTGCATAGATCGCCGCCTAGTGTTGGGTCCGGATGATTGCACATTGTTGTCCTGGAAGAGTCTTCTAAGTATCACGAGATAGGTGACTCCTCCCCTGGACTACAGTGCGCATGGGCATCGACTCCATCCTCAGATTGTTTTTAGCCATTGTGGCCAAGATGGAGTGAAACTCAGTGAATGATGACCATGCTAGAAGTATATGTGTATTCTGCAGCTGCTACAGGCGCTGGGGAGGAGGGCGGGCGATATGAATGTCAGCAGCCCTACATGCCAAGAACAGATGCATACTGGTAAGTAGCATATTCGGTTCGAGGCATGTGGGCTGCTGAATTCATATCTGTGCATAGAATACATAGCAGTCCCTCCATTAGCGGCGGCGGCCCGTGCCAGCTGCAGCAGTCTGGAAAAGTGTTTTGAGAACAGCCTGCCCTACAGCTGCCTGCTGTTTGGAGTGCAGATCAACACAATAATGCTTTGTAAATGTGTGTGTGGTAGACCATGTGGCTGCTCTACATATGTCTTCCAAAGGAATGTTTCCAAGGAATGCCATAGAGGCCCCCAACTTTCTGGTGGAGTGGGCCCTTGGTGGAATGGTGAGAGTACGTTTGGCTTTCAGATAGCAGATCTGGATACATTTAACAATCCACCTAGCAATACCAGCCTTGGAAATAGGGTTACCTTTGTGGTGTGGTGCAAAGGCGACAAAAAGTTGTGTAGTCTTCCTAAAATCCTTGGTCCTATCGATGTAATACATCAGGGCCCTTTTGACGTCAAGGGTGTGGAGCATTCTCTCCGCCAATGACTCAGGATTTTGGAAGAAAACAGGCAATTCAATAGTCTGGTTGATATGGAATTGAGACACAACCTTGGGAAGAAATTTAGGGTTAGTGCGAAGCACCACCCTGTTAGAATGAATTTGAATAAATGGCTATTGGATAGTTAGGGCTTGTAGTTCACTAACTCGCCGTAGCGATGTAATTGCTATGAGGAAAGCCACTTTCCACGTCAAGAACTGAATCTCTTAGGAATGCAGTGGTTTAAAGGGAGGACCCATCAGCCGGGTGAGGACCACATTGAGTTTCCACACCGGAGCTGGTGGAGTCCGCGGAGGAATGACTCGTTTGAGTCCTTCCAGAAAAGCCTTAATGGCAGGCACCCTGAAGAGGGAGAGGTGCTGCCTATTCTGGAGATAAGCGGCCATCGCAGATAGATGTATGCGAATGGAAGCATAGGCCAGATTACATTTGTACAGATGGAAAAGGTAACAGATGATATTCTGAATAGAAGCATCTAGCGGGTTAATGTTGTGGTCTGCACAATAAATGACAAACCGCTTCCATTTTGCTGCATAGCATGCTCTGGTGGTGGGCTTCCTAGCCTCCCGAATGATGTCCATACAGTCAGAAGGCAAGTGTAGGTAGCCAAACTCTAGGACTTCAGGAGCCAGATCGCCAGGTTGAGCTGTTGCAGATCTGGATGCTGAATGTCGCCATGGCTCTGCGTCAGAAGGCTGGGTGTGAGACGTAGCCGCCAATGCGGTACCACGGACAGTTCCAGAAACGTGGTGTACCATGGTTGGCGAGCCCACGTTGGAGCAACCAGGATGAGAGTCATCGAGTGCTGCCTGAGCTTGGGTGCCACCAGCGGTATCAGAGGTGCTGGGGGAAAAGCGTATGCAAATTTACCTGACCAGTTCATCCATATCGCATTGCCCTGCGACTGTGGGTGTGGGAACCTGGCGGCGAAGCTTTGGCATTTTGCGTTCTCCCTTGTGGCGAACAGGTCAATCTCTGGATGACCCCACCTGCGGAAGTATGGTCGGAGTACTGATGGATGTATCTCCCACTCGTGCATTTGGTGGCTGTGCCTGCTGAGCAGGTCCGCCATCTGATTGTCCCTGCCCGGGAGGTGTTCTGCCATGAGGAAGATGTTCCTCTGAATGGCCCACTTCCACATGCTCTGAGCCAGATGAGACGGCTGCGGAGAGTGAGTTCCTCCCTGCTTCTGAATGTAGTACATGGCCGTCATGTTGTCCATCCGGATCAACACGACCTTGTTGCACAGATGTACTTTGAAGGCTTTGAGTGAAGTAGTGTGGCTCACTGGTTAGAGGCGGCAGACCCGAGAGCAGAGGACGGCCCGGGACCAGGGTTCGATTCCCGGCGCGGCAGGTTTCTGGACCAGGGTCAGCGGACTCGATAATTCTCTCGCCTCGGTGCCCACTCTGATCAGCGATCACACTCGGCAACTCTGGGCATTAGCTTGCCTCATCTTCACTAACGGCCCCACCAGACCGCCGGGGATGCCTGGTCTCACCCTGGAGATACCCATTAAGGGACCATCTCTCAGGGAAGCCAGGAAGGGTTTCACAGCGGTCGAAGCGCCTTGGGACCCTACGGGTAAGTAGTGCGCTATATAAATGCCAATACATTTACATTTACAAGGCTTTCAGTGCCATGAAGATCGCCATCAGTTCCAGAACATTGATGTGCATCTTCCTCTGCTGTTGCGTCCATAGTCCCTGCACTGTGTAATGGAGTACATGAGCTCCCCATCCCTGGAGAGAAGCGTCTGTCGTCAGGATGATCTGTGGCACAGGCTCTTGGAATGGTCAGCCTTTGCAAAGGTTTAGTGGATTCCACCAATGCAGAGAGTTGTATGCCCGACCGCTCACCAACACTAGGTCTTTCACCTGCCCGTGAGCCTGAGTCCACTGACGTGCTAAGCACTCCTGAAGCGGACGCATATGTAGCCTCGCGTGCGGGACTATGGCAATGCAGGAGGCCATCATGCCGATCAACTGCATGAACACTCTTGCTGGAAGCGAGTGTTGAGGTCTGAATTTTTGTATCAGCGATTGAATGCTGCTGACCCTCACTGAATTTGGCTGTGCTGTGGCCGCCAGAGTGTTTATGGTCGCACCCAGATACTGCTGTACGTGGGCGGGCTGGAGGTGGGATTTTGGGTAATTCAGTGAGAATCCCAGATCGTGCAGGAGGTGAATGGTGTGGGACATGTGGGCGGCACACTGCTGGGCTGACTTCCCTTGGATGAGCCAGTCGTCCAGATAAGGGTAGACGTGGATGTTCCGTCTCCGGAGATGCGCCGCCACTGTCGCCAGGCACTTTGTGAACACCCTGGGTGCCGTGGTGACACCGAAAGGCAAAACCTTGAACTGGTGGTGCTGGTTTTGGATGGTGAACCTGAGGTATTTCATGTGTGAAGGGTGCAGTGGAATGTGAAAGTGCGCATCCTTTAGGTCTAAAGTTGCGAGAAAATCCCCCTGCCTGAGCAACGGGAGCACTTGCTGCAGGGTCAGCATATGGAAGTGCTCCGACAGGATGTAGTAGTTGAGTGGCCTGAGGTATAGGATGGGCCTGAGGGACCCGTCCTTTTTTGGTATTAAGAAGTACAGGGAGTATACCCCTGTGCCTCTTTCTTGCAGTGGCACGAGCTCTATTGCTCCTTTTTGCAGCATGACAGTGACCTCCTGCTGCAATAAGTGCTCGTGCTCGTGCTCGTCCGACATAGGACGGTGCCTTGGGGGCATGTTGGGCGGAGTGGATGTTAACTCCAGACAATAACCGTATTGGATACGTTTTCTGACCCACCTGTCCGTGGTGATGGACTTCCAGACGGGCAGGAACTGCTGGAGTCTCCCCCCGACCGGTGTTGTGTGGTCGGGGGGCAGTGACAAAGCGTCACAGTTTGCTGGTGGCAGAGGATCTGGAGCTGTTGTTGCCACGTCCTCTGCCCTTGGCGCTGTTGCCACGATATCCACCTTGTTGGTGTAAGTAGTCTGAGTGTTGCTCTTGTAGTATTGCGTGGACTGGGAGAGCTGACCCCTGGAGACGCCTCTAGTGCTGGTGCGACGAAAGGACCCACCCCGAAACTGCTGGGACTGTAAGGCACCCATGGATTTTGCAGTGTCAGTGTCCTTCTTTATTTTTTCTAGGGTGGTGTCAACCTCTGGGCCAAACAGGTGATCTGGGTTAACCGTTTGGTTCAGGATGGTGGTTTGGATTTCTGGCTTAAATCCTTAGATTCTCAGCCAGGCATGTGTCCGAAGCATAACACTGGTATTTATAGCTCTGGCAGCGGTATCGGCTGCGTCCAGAGCGCACTTAATGGAAGCGTTAGAGATTAGCTTCCCTTCTTGAATCAGCATCTCAGCCCCTTCTTTGTAATGATCAGGCAGGTGTTGCAACAGGGTCTCTAGTGTATCGTAGTGTGCCCTGTCATAGCGCGGTAGAAGCGCCTGTGTGTTAGAAATGCGCCAGATGTTGGCTGCCTGTGCTGCCACCCTTTTCCCCGAAGCCTCAAAGACCTTGGATTCTTTGTCTGGGGGAGGAGCATCACCCGTAGTCTGAGAATTAGCCCTCTTCCAGGCATTCGAGACGACAAGGGAGTCCAGAGGCAACTGTCCTTTAATGTAGGTAGGATCAGTAGGCGCCGACTTGTATTTTTTGTCAATCCTAGGGTTTATCACCCTTGCCCTGGTAGGTTCTTTAAAGATTTCAGCAGCATGCTTTAAAACACCTTTCAGCATAGGCAGAGTTTTAACAGTTTTTTCTGATACTGAAAAAGTGTCAAAGAGGAAATACACATCCACAGGGTCAGCATGCAGCTGGACATTGTGATTGTTAGCAGCCCGTTCTATGAGGGCATTGAAAGCAGCAGAGTCTTCTGTAGGTGAAGTCTTTGCAGAAAAAAGTTGAGGGCCTTGTCCTGAATGAGGATCCCCAGGGTCACCACCAGCTGCCCAGGGTTCATTTGTATCCTCAGGGTCTGTATAGACTGGATAATTGTATTCATCCTCATCATCTCCCTCACCAGGGTCCACATCTGAGTAAGTGGGCGACACATCATGAGTCTGTGGGGAAAGGGGTTCCACCAGGACGGGAGAGCAAGCAGAGTCCTTCTTTTTCTTGAGAGGGATCTTTGGGGTTCTGGGGTGATTTTCCGCTTCAGGAGGGAAAGCCTGCCCGTTTCGGCGTCGATGAAGTGTTCCTGACGCTCATCCCCCGACGGTCGTCGAGGTCACGGGCCGTGAACCACCGATGACGCCTTCGGTGCCGAGGAGACCTTTTCGGGCACGCCGGCCACTGCCTTAGGAGCGAAAGCCTTCGGCGGCGTCTTAGGCGGCAACGTGAAGTGGATCGGCGTGGACGCCTTAACTGGTTTCTCCACAGGTTTCGCAGGCGGAGGGTCCTTCGGATCGACCGACACGGTGCCTTCACGGATGCGCTGCAGGGAGTCCTTCACCTTCTTGGTGAATGCGGCGGATGGGCGCGCTGGTTCAATGGAATCCTTCGAGGCCACTTTTGGAGTCGACTCTCGGGGCGCAGCGCCCTTGGCCTTGTCGTGCGGACGCGGGGTAGTGAGGACCTTCGGGTCATCGAGTCGCTTCTTCGGGTCACCAAGAGTTTTCTTCGGCTCGCCGACAGCCTTCTTCGGGTCGACAAGGCCCTTGCCGGCGTCGACCGACTTCAGCGCCGACGCGCCCGTATCGACCACCTTCACCTCAGCCTTCGGCGCGGCAGACTTCGTCTCGACGCCCTTGACTTGACTTTTTGGCTCGACAGCCACCCTCTGCTTCTTCGGCGCCGAAGCCTCCGAAGTTTTGGAGCCGACCAAAGCGATGCGTACTTTCGGTTTCGATGCTGGCATCTGCGCAGTATCTGGCGTTGAGACCGTAGGTTTCACTTTCGGTTTCGTTTTGCCAGGGAGTGGCTCGGTAACTATGTCCGTGGCCGGGCCCGAAGGCGGGCCGTGGAACCCATATCGAGATCTTGGGTAAGGCCCGAAGGCGATCCCTCGACCTGGGCCTTATAAATAGGCACGGCCCCAGAGTCAGTTTGAGGAAGCTCCTCATCCGAGCTATCCTCCATGGCCTCGAGGGCTCCGTCGTCGTCTCCTACCTCCTCGACGACTTCTTCGCCCTCGAACACCTCAGCATCTGCGTCGTAGTCTTCTTCGACGTCCGACGCAGGGTTTGATTCAGAAACGTCCTGGATAGATTCGCCCTCGACATCCCCTGCATCAAAGATGTCCACAGGCGCCGGAGCAGATTGCTGGGCCTCCATGCGCACAGCTCCTCGAAGCTTAAGCGTCTTCTTGGACCTGAAGCGTGAACAAGCCATACACTTGTCCTCATCGTGGTCCGGCGACAGACACTTGTTGCACACCGGGTGGACGTCGATGTGGGGGTACTTCGAGTTACAGACCGGACATCTCTTGAATGGACTTCACTCCATGATGGACGGTTGATAGGTCAGGAGCGTCGACTGGGCCTTCCGCACCGAGAGCACGCGGAAGTACAGAATCCGGCTCGGAGCCGAGCTAGAAGGAGTAAAGCCGAACGCAAGACAAAACCGACGTATAGACTAAAGAGCTTTTGGTCTCAAGAAAGTTTTTTATCGATTCCGACAAGAGGGAATTAAAGACATCCGAACCCAATGGCGTAAAAAAACAATCTGAGGATGGAGTCGATGCCCATGCGCACTGTAGTCCAGGGGAGGAGCCACCTATCTCGTGATACTTCGAAGACTCTTCCAGGACAACAATGTGCAATCATCAGGACCCAACACTAGGCAGCGATCTATGCACAGATATGAATTCAGCAGCCCACATGCCTCGAACATTAATTGTGGGGGACTGGATGTAGCACACAAGACACGTCTTGTAGAACTATTTATTGTGCAACTCAGCAACAACCCCATGGAGCAGCATACAGTACTGCTGCCAATTCCAACTGTTCACCTCAGAACCACCCCAAGGCTTCACAATGGAACCACCGTGACCTCATAAGAAGTCCAGCACGAGAACATGCAGACGCTGCTCATTCCTTGTCTTTTTAATAATTAAACACAATCTAAAAATATGAAAATAAAAGATAACAAGGAGCACAGGAAATATTTAAAGAATTAAAGTAGCTAAGGATGTAAGAAATATTGGACAGTTAACACACCCCACTACATAGTCCTCAAATTTCTTTAGCAAGTTCACAGTTCTTCCCGTTTTAGTCGAGAACTGTCCTTTACCAGGAATCTCCACAAGCACAGGCATTTCCAAAGAAGAGGTGGACTCCAAGGAGGATAGCAATTGTTCTGCTCCACCCATTCCTTCATTCACCCATTACTGGCGTCCACTGGAACATGCACTCAATTCTTTTATCATCATTTGTGTCCTCATTCAACTTCCACCTGTAAGAATTTGCAGTTCTCTTTGGCGGAGATTCCAAGTCACTCAGCATAGCAGACGTTGTCAATAACTGCACAACCTTCAGGGGCGGAGAACTTTTACAACTTTTTCGTTTTATCAGACTCACTATATTCCTCATGCCACAACCATTCCTGGTCACCAATATAACGTCTTAACTCTCGTTTTGTTCATTACAATTCTTAGGTGACCATTATTGCTCTCAAAAACCTTGCTCCTCGCAACACACACAGGGGGAATAACCCTCGAACACCTCAGCAGGAATCTATCTCCGCTCTCAGACAATTCATTATTGACTTCCCAAAATCATCACACTCTCCCATGTGCCCAACACACATCCACGTACTTTGATCAAAATCGGGTCACTGCTATATCCCTTCCATCAATTGGACCTTAATAATAGCCTCAACGCCTGTCATTTTTCTTGAAGGTTACAGAAAACCATCCCACTTAACTAAAGAAAGTTGTCGTGTTAAGTCAAGGGGGAATCTGCTAAGGAAATACAGAAATGGGTTTCTCTCTCTAGGGACATTTTGAACTCTATAATTGAAATCTAATAACTTCAGAGACATTCTGGCAATGTGAAAGGTAGCCTATTGTCTACCAATGGTCTTTCTGAGGAGCTTATGATCAGGGCAAAAAAGAAATTCAGAACCCTCCTATGACCAACATGTTGTCTTGCAAAAAATAAAAAATTACACCATACCGATCCTTATAAAGTAGGCACATTAATTGCTGGAACTCGGCAACACATAATGCCCATTTAAATGGCATCTGTATAAACTGGAAACACTCAAAGAGTATTAAGAACGAGTCAACCACTTGCTGTCAGGATAAAAACAGGATCTGGTGATGCAGAGGTTGAATGTGGAAAACCACTCAACTACTTTGGTCATGATCAGCATCTGGTCTTGGGCACAGGAATACTGTCAATTAGTATGGGATTATTCAAATCTCTCAAATCGATGCATACTCTATCATTTGCCCGTTGGGCCATGACCAAAGGAACGAGTCAGTCCGTAACTTTGACTCTCTCAATTGTGCCACCCATAACAAATTTCCGAGCTCCGTGATCACTTCTTCCCTGACACCAAGTGGAATGTTATGCACTTTATGCAACACAGGTGTGGAACTATCCTTTAATAATATTTTATGATGGAACCCTTCTTGTTTGAGAACCTTCCTGGAAAATATATTATGAAACTTCTCCCTAGTCGCTCACCAAAACAACCTGATGTTGATGAATGAATGAATGAATGAATGTTGGATTTATAGAGCGCGTGGTTACCCTGGAGCGACCCAGCGCTGTACCACTGGAGAACCCGTCCTGGCTTTCCCTGTGAGATGGCCTTTTTACTGGGCATCCCCAAGGTGCAGCCAGGCATTCCCGGCAGTGATGGGGCCGGAGTGGAGATTAAGCAAGCTATTGCCCAGAGTAGCAGCGTGGAACCCCATGGTTAGAGTGTCACAGAGGCGAGATTTATCGGACCCGCTGACATTGGTCCTGCACCCAGGCCGCGTCGGGAACTGAACCCTGGTCCCGGGCCGACCTCTGCCTCCGGGTCCGCCGCCTCTAACCGTTGAGCCACACTTCTCCACTGATAGGGAAGGCTTGGTCCATACTATCTCGTTCCACAGTAATATTTAAAGATCTTTGATCTATCCAACCAAGAATGGAAGGTTCCTTAACCAGATACAATGTTACCTCAGATTTTCTACTCTTAAACTCAAAGGTTATAGTTTAAAAACCTCAAGATGCATGTCCAGTGGTTTCAAATGCCTAACAATCGCTCCCTCAAATATAGCAAACCATACCACTCAATTCATAGTGGTTTTGAGAGAGTTTAAGTCAGCAACTCAAGTGCTCCATCTTGGACACCTCATCATGGTTGCCAACCAGCTCTTTCTCTTAAACACTGTAAAACTGGTATGCACTTAATTAGCACATTTAATTTACACACAGCAAGACACATTTAGTTGAACTATTTAATTTGCAACACAGAAACACCCACAGGGAGCTACATACAGTTATGTTGCCACTTCCAACTTTTTATCTTAGGACCACCTCAATTCTCCACAATGGAACCCCCATGACCTTATAACTACAGTGGAGTCTCCTCGTATAATTTCTATTACACTCTTCTTTACTTTCCCTTCGCCTTTAGTGCCCTAATTTAATCAATATTTTTTGTAACTTAGCTCCCCCACACATGTTTATTGTAATACTGTACTGTTTCTGCCTAGTGCACTTCAGACTTAAGCACTTTTCACATTTTTACTGCAAATATCCTGCTAAAGTAAAAGATTTTAGTTAAACCAGCATCAACCATGGATTGCACTAAATGCAAGATAACTTCTACAGGAAAAGGAGTTTACTTAAAATGCAATACAACGAAGAATATAGTGAGGGCACAGTCACTCACTATGATTTCTGGCATGGGGACAACTTTAACTGTTGTCTCATATAATCAAAAATATGTATACATAAAAATGACATACATATATACATACGCCCACGGTCTTTGGGCGAGCCCTCTTCATCACTTAGCAAGTTTAATTGTCAATCACATTGTGATTTTGCCCACACAGCATGGGTAGTGGGTCCGCCCACTAAAATCATTGGCTCTCTTATACTGAGTCACTGCATTTTTTGATGATCACAGGAGCACATCCGCAGCAAGATAAGAGTGCTTCAGTGCCAGGGGTGGTGGACCAATACTTCACTTTGCTAATGCTTTTTTCTTTCCATTTTTTATCTCTTATCATCCATGCAATGTCTTCAGATTAACAGTAATTCAAAGCCAATAGTACCCTTTGTTTGCATCAATAACTATCATTTTCCTGTGATGTGCATTCGAACTGGCTATCCACACAGTTCCAAATACACCTTCAAGCTAGGAAGCACCCATAACAAGCTACCTAAATTATATGCACTATGTTCTAATTTATAAATGTGACTGCAAATATACAGCCAGCATGTTTACACATGGTGATTTTAATTTTAATTTCATTGATTTATTGTTGTGGCATATGCTTGCAATAAAGAAAATACATCCATTGCAACAACCTGCTAAGGAGAGACTTACAGACTTACTGGTTTTGCCAGTGCTGGTTAATCAATCAATCAATCAGGGTTGGTGAAGCGCAACTACTCACCTGTGAGGATCTGAAGGCGCTGGGGTTACAAGGCTGCATTTATAAGTCAAGCACACGTTATACAAGAAGGGAACCTGTTTACTCCCATGCATCTGGCACACCTTGCCCAATGTGCCATACATGAAGACAAAAGCAAGATCATAAATAAGTAGACGTAACTTTACATTATGTATTCAAGATAGAAAATGTGCCGAGTTATAAAACTCTTACCTTAATGTTATAGATGGGATGAATATTTTTCATTGTGTCCAGGACCACTTTGCGAACCTGAAAGAAAACAGGATCATTTTTCCTATCTTTTCAAATTATTGTTTTAAATTTTCATTTACACTAGCCTTTACACCAAGCAATGAGCAAAATACTTATGTAAATAATTACTGTTAGACCTGACATCCTTGGTGAGGTATTTCCCCCAGATTTTTTTCCTTCACTACCCGTTTTTGCGGTATTAGGACGCTGTGTGTCTTTACTCCTAGTAATTGGCATATTAAATTTACTTATAAGCCCCTAGTAAAAGGTACTACATGTACTCAGGGTCTGTAAAGTAAATGCTATAAATGGGCTGGCATACCCGTTATGCCACCCACTAAAGCAGCGCTGTAAAACTTGTCTCCGGCTTCTCAATACCACCTATAATGCCGTTTTAAACTGTCATTTCGAACTGGCAAAATAAATATTTTGCCAGGCCTAAACCATCCCTTTTAATACTTATAAGTCACACCTACAGTAGGCCCTAACATCCCATGAGGAAGGGTAAATGGTGTCTAAAAAGTAGGATGTGTGTTTACGTTTTACATGTCTTGACAGTGAAAAACTCCTAAAGGAGTTTTTCAATGTAGCAAGCAATGCAGCAAGGCTATCTCTCACATAGACTAGCACCAGGTTACCTTATTACACTAAATAAGTGGTAACTTCAGTTTGGAACAATCCAGAAAGGCGTCTTGCACTCATCTGAATTGTACTTTAAAACAGTCTTTAATGGTAAAGTTGGATTTAAATTACTATTTACAAAATGCCACGTTTAGAAAGTCTGAATTTTTGAGTGTAAATCAAATGTTCCTTTTGCCAGTGTACAGGGTGAATGACTCCTGTGGTGTGTTCTGTATTCCTTCCAGACATGAGGACAAAAAGAGCTTCAGTCTGAAAGAGGGTGTTCTTCTCCTGAGCATGTTGTCTAGGGGGTTGTACTCTGCTGTTCCTGAGCTTCAAAGGGTAGCCTCAAGGCTGTGCCGACCCCCTTTCCTGACATCTAAGGGATGCCTGCCCAGTCACTGACAAATGTAGCTCACATCTAGGGGGGGGGGGGGGGGGGGGGGAGGGGGGAGGAGGGTAAACAAAGGGGGCACCCCCCACCCAGAGGCTGACACTGGTTATAAGAATCAGAAAACTCCTGGAACTGTAGAATATTCAGAAGGTGGTCTGCCGGCTGTCTACAGCAGGAAGACTGGACCTGCTTGCCTTGGACACTGGATCCCCAGCAGTGATTCCAAGGGTTACTTGGCTGACCTGTTTGAGGTACAGAGATACAACAAGCTTCCATATACCTCCCTGCAACTACCCAGCAGATCAGCACCGCCTGGACCTGCTTCTGCCCTACAACTAGCCTCTAATGGAGTGAGTCCTGACCCCAAGATGTGTGCCCCAAGTCCTAGACCTTGCTTGGCATCAGAATGTACTCCCTCCTGCTTCAAATGAGCATGATGGGAGAGCATTGCTACAAGGCCATTTTATTTCCTTGTATTTCCGCACTCTAGTGCATTTTAATAGGAGGTGCATGGCTCCTTGACACGGGGCGCCATCTTGAAAGGGTGAAGTAACCATTTTAATGATTTTATGTTTTACTGTTAACCCTAGTATTTAGACTTCTGCTTAATTTACTAGTAGTTGTCCCTCCCAGGGGACCCTGGGGAGAGCAACCAGGATTGCTGGACCATGGTTTTGACCATCTAAGTGCTCCTTACCTATTTTCCTTTGCGCTCTGCAATGTGGGCTTTCGAGGCCACGCCCACCAATCCTCAAGGGAATTTAATGAGTCTCATAGCACATCCACGCCGAAGGCACACCAGAGGCAAGCTTGTCTGGCCTATTTCAACCCCCACGCTGATCTATTCTAGAAAGGCGCTTTTGGGACAGAATAACAAAGTAAGTCCCATGTAGCACATCAATAAGGAATGGTAGCACACCCACTCCTTTCTCCAATTCCAATTTAGTTAAATGCGCTGTGATAAACGGTAGATCCCTCATCAATCACCATTTTGAATTTAGGGAATTTATGGAAATGCATCAGCTCGATATAGCCTGGGTTACCGAAACATGAGCCGACCAGTTGTCGAGTGCTGACCTAATAGCAGTCTCACGCAACTTCACACTTCATCATATAGACAACCTCTAAAGCTAGGAGGGTGTCTCTCCCTCCTACTCAGACAATATGCCTGCTTTGGTTAAAAAGGTAACCGCATTAGAATGTGAGGCCTTTCAGTTCATGATCCAACTTTCAAATAAGCAATCATTTGAGGCATATTCATTTATTGCTCCCCGGCCCTAGGGTCACCTTCATTCAACACATTGACGCCCTTCTAGAGGAAGGTTTGACCAATAATGACTTTACTATGTTGGGAGATTTTAACTTTCATCTTGAAAACCTCGAAGATAGTGACACGTGTAAGTTAAATGAAACGCTTGAAATCTAGGATTGCCTCAATTATTGAAACTTCCAACGTATATAGCTGGTCACACACTAAACGGAATCCTCACAAAATGTATATGAATAACCCTATCCCGTTAACCTAGTCAGACCATCATGCAGTCTTATTTGGCATAAAAGTTCATTAAAAATGTTATACTGGTCCAGCTCGCCTTCAAAAAACCAATACATATGTTTGGAATAAAAATGAAGGAGAAATTTTTAACAAAATCCTGTTGGACTCTATACCTTTCCCCTCCAGCAATTTAGAACACTCCTACTCTAATTATACTGAATGGATTCAATTAGCTGCAGAGGCTACCACATCTCTGAAATCTAACAAATGCTAGGAGAATTTCTTCTTCTGCCCCTTGGTTTACGGACAACCATAGGCTCCAAAAACAAATATGTAGAAAGCAGAAGAGGCTATGGAGGAAGAGATACAAACCAAAAAAAAAAAGGAGAACTATAACATCCATCCCAAAATGAAAAAACCCAACCTAAGTTACCTCTGACAAAAGATCTTCCTAAACTCTCAAACCTTTCTGCATTATTATTATTTCTCTCATCAAATCTGGGTCACCAAATGCCCCTTGTCCTCCATCAATTATAATTCAAGCTGCTGAAAAAGTAGCAATTAGTTTAACTGAAATGTTTAACTCCATGCTGGAAACAGAACATTTTATATCAATATGGAAAGAAGCCTCCATATTACCGCTGTTAAAAAACCTAACTTAAATCCAGATGATCCTAATAACTATCAACCAATCTCCTGTTTGCCTTTTCTAGCCAAAATAATAGGAATTTGGTTAGCTCCAGATTAACAGCTTTTTCTATCTGACCATATGATGCTCTATACTTCCCAGTTTGGCTTTAGAAGTGGTCACAGTACCGAAACTGCCTTAATAAAATCAACTGTGGAGATTAGATCCATAGTCAATGGAGGTGGGAACGCTGCTCTAATACTCCTCAGGTAAGCTGGTCAAGTGTATCAGGCTGTCAGGATTCAGGGATCAGCACTTAAAGTGCTAAAATCCTTTCTGTCCGGTAGAACTCAAGTAGTAGCACTTGATCAATTTGCTTCCAAACCTTTTTCACTCCTGTGTGGGGTACCTCAGGGGTCTGCACTCAGCCCCACGTTATTTAAGATCTACGTAAAACCTTGGTCTCTCTTATTAGAGCATTTGGGCTGGAACTTGTGTCGTACGCAGACGATACACAAATCGTGGTAGCTTTATCTGCTTCAAATCATCAGGCAGCATCTGCTTTCCATGACTGCAGTTGGAGACTGGATGACTATGAATTGCCTGCAATTCAATGCCAAATAAACTGAGGTTATCATGTTTGGAAACTCCCCCTATGGACATTAGCCTGTTGGCCAAAAGAACAAGGTTCACGACGTAAACCAGTATGCAAAGGTAAAAAGTTTGGAGTAATAGTTGATAATAAGCTGATCTTCGGACCACAGGTAAAAGCTGTTACGTTATCAACATTTTATGGTCTAAGATTGTTCAAAATAATTTTCCCTTTTAGCCCATATTAAGCTAAAAAAATCTGTAACTATGGTTATACTTTTCAAAGTGGACTACTGAAATGAGTTATATTTAAATATGCAGCAGCAACACTTGAATAGGCTCCAGGTCCTGCAAAATGCACCAGCAAGACTACTTTTGGAAATCCCCAACATCAGGCAGTCACACAGGCTATCAAAAATCTCACATTGACCTGTAAAGGGCAAGGGTACTCTAGGAGACGGACATGTAAAATCTGGAAAAAATCCAGAATGCCTTGGATCAATTATGATTAACCAGGGGATCACATTACTTAAGCTCTCATCACCTCGCACAGACATTTGGTAATAAAAACACACCTACTTTAATTTAGTATCCAATCCACTAACCCTACATAGGCCTATCATTTATGGGACAGATTTAAATACTATTCAGTTAAAGCTGTGACCACATTCAACTCATAAAAATGTGCTAATCTCTAACGACAATTCAGGTAAGACCGGAAAGCAAGGTATTTACAGAGGCTAAGTTGCGGAATAAAAGACACTCGGCCCACATTTTTCAATCTATACGCCCCTCTTTGTGCAAATTCCTTGAAAAACAGAATGCACCATATCACGGTCAGTCAATTTTATTAAACACATGTTAAATAAAAATGAACTTTATACAACACTCATGCAGTTTTGCTTGATGAAGAAGATGCTCTCGTCAGGAGAGCGGCATAAGGGTTAAGTATGAAAAAGTAGCTATAACAATGAGGACAACAGATAAAGCTAAGTTGTGTTAAACAGGACAAGGGATTTAGAATTGTGACAATTCAGAGGCAGATTTTGGTTGCTTTCTTGGGTTCTAAGACAAGAGGCTGGTTTCTCATCGAACTTCTGACCCACCTCTTCCCAAACAAATTCCAGTGCTCGTCTCCATACAAACAGGATAGAGGTTTTTGCCTTCAATAAAACTGTCTTTGGAATTCAATGTCTTGCTACAGGTTTAACATTGTAAAAAGAACAACTGACGGACAGAATGCTGCACATGTCAAACATTCACCCCAATACAGAGATCTGAGCTTAAATCCATAATGTTTTGCTCCCCATGCCCATTCCAGTTTAAACACAGCCATATGCAAATCAGTCTTGACCCTGCTCCCCATGGGAACAGTCTAGCCTAAAACTACAGGCCAGGGCCTCCCTGGACCGGAAACAAGCATTCTGGGACCGGTTTCAGGGTTTCACCTCTCATCAGCCAGGCTAGCTTGAGTCCTGTGGCACGGAAAGCATGGGCCCATATCTGGGAACACCTGTCCCACTCAGATGACAAATGCAAAAAGAACAATTGATGGACAGAATGCTGAACAAAGTCAAACATTCACCCCAGTACAGAGATCTGGACCAAAATCCATAATTCTTTTGCTGCTCACGCCATTCCAGTTCAAACCCAGACATATGCAAATCAGTCTTGACCCTGCTCCCCATGGGAACAGTTCAGCCTGAACTACCAGTCCCAGGATGCTTGTTTCCAATCCAGGGAGGATATGGCCAGGCAGTTCGGGCTGAACTGTTCCCATGAGGAGCAGGGTCAAGACTGATTTGCATATGGCTGGGTCCAAACTGGGGTGTCATAATGAGTGAAAGAACGATGGATTAAACCCAGATCTCTTGACTGAGGATGAGTGGTTGAAAGGAATCAGCACTTAATCATTTTGTGTTTGCTACAGATTTAACATTCCTAGCGAGATATGGTATCACATATCAGATAAACCCACTATGCAATCGTACTTTCTGCCTACTGCACGATTTTGTCAATGAAATGAATGATCCCAGTCATCTTGTTCCACCCAAAACACGTTGTCAGGAACACAATTAGCATGAATGTCCACGCCCCGAGTTGGGACAGCGATCTCATCTCTAGGTGAATGCCTTGGAGTTCAGGTACATGACCAAAGCCCAAAATTAGCAAATATGATGCCTCCACAAACATCAAAAAATGCAACTTAATTCATGTCTTGAGGGGTTGGGGTGGGGTACTGTTATAAAATATCTACTTGTCCAAGGGACGAAATAGTTTGAAAATCTACTTGTCCACTATAAAGAAAAACACAAAAAAGTGCCATGAGCGCCATTCAATGAGGTCAAAGATTTTGTCAATAATCATTAAATCACAACTGTGATAAATAACGCTTCTTTGATTTTGCCAAGGAGCTCTCACATTTTTTAAGGGTTTAGATTTGGTCAAGGTTCTGACTTTGCCACTTTTCTAATTATATTGGCTCAGAGAATAGCAGTGCTCGGTTTGTATCAAATTTTGAATATTCATCCGATGTGCGTATGCAGAAGATTGTTATGTGAATTGGATACATTTAGGATACTAGAGGCCTCTAAATATGCCAGCACTTTCATTCAGCCAGAATTCGGATTACACAGAGTTCAGTATATATCTATTTTCCAAATATAGCATTCATTCTTTCCTTTTTTTTTTTTAACAACAAATGTTATTGAGTTTATAACACCCATTAGGCAAACCCCAGTAAGCGGCATACAAACAAATGACGAAATGTAAATACAAAAGATACCGGACAGGAACTCACCAGAAGATGTGCGAAACATTCGATCCAATATCCCACCCCTTCTCCCTCCCCCCAAGCCTGCACAACACTTCCCAAATGGACCAATAAATACATACACAATCAAAAAAATAGGTCTACAGCCAATGAGCACATTAGATTGGGGAGTCATTGATGATTAGTCTTTCAATAGGGTCTGGATTCGCTGGCTGTGAAAGGATGGATAGGTCAATACATCGGTATTTAGCCCACTTGGTCCAAATCTTCCCATGTTTCTGCGGGCAACGCCATGCCTGAAACACCGCCACTTTAGCCGACATACATTGATCTAGGGCTGTTTTCCAAGCCGCCACCCCGGGGGGAGAGGAAGACTTCCAATGCTGTGCAATGTCGCTCTTGGCTAAGGTGAGGCCTAGGAATAGAAGGTGCATCTTATATTTGTTTCCCCCGATGTCTTCCGCGCCATGAGGAAGTATTAGTCGAGGTTCCGCCGGGAGGTCCCAGCATAACACCCGCCCCAGACAGGACAACACACCCGACCAAAAGTGTTGCAGTGCAGTGCCGCTCCAGACCGTGTGGAGGAAGGACCCATCGTCAGAATTACAACAGAGGCAAGTAGGGGACTGAATAGCCCCCATCTTCCAAAGGTGAAGGCGGGTGTAATATACTCTGTGAAGAAACTTGAACAGAATCAACCTGTACTTAGAGGAGACGGCAGTATACCTGGGGCTGGCAAGGGCCTTAGTTCAGTCATCGTCAGTGAGGGCCGGTAAATCCATCTCCCACGCTGCCCTAGTTTGGTGTAGGTTTGTCTTGGAGAGCGTTGTCAGAGTTTGATATAGTTGGCGGATGTGTCCTCACAGATCCCCCATTAACAGTCTGCTCTCTAGTGGGTGGAATTCGGGTAAGGACTTAAGGTGCTTTATCAGGGGGGGGGGGGACAGGGCATGGTGGAGCTGAAGATACTTATGGAACTGGGACTGTGTAGGTCAAACTCCTCCTGCAGCCTCCGAATGGATTTAAGCATGGGCCCACGCATCACATCTCCTAATGTAGAGATTCCTATAGTATCCCATCTTTGGAATCCGGTTAGAGTGGAGACGGGCCGGAGGTGCGTGCCCCGCCACAGGGGAGTCGTGCCTGTCAGCATACCCACTAGCCCATGGACCAGGATACACGTCTCCAGACCTTAATTACTGTACGGCAGGCTGGGGGAAGAGCCTCCAAGGACGAGTTACTGTATCAGAGATCCAATAGTGGGTATTCCGCTAGAAGAGCCGCTCCACCACATAGGCCGGATCAGCCTGAGGGTGTAGCACCATTCATTGATAACTAAGAACGGAGACGACCAATAATACGCCCGCTGCTTCAATGCCACCACAATAGGTGGATTGGATAGAGGTCAGTTTTCATTTTTTCTTACTTTAGTTTCTGTGAAAGTGTCTTGTGAAATGCTACAACATTTTACTTTTAGGCACTCAGTTGATTACACAAAATGCTGCTGTAAATTAACTTAAAGTATACTTGTGATATGGAGCTTTCGATGCAAAATGAGGATCAACAAGACCACTCACCATCTTACTCTGCTTGACCACCACTGTGCAATTTTAGAGCAAATCACTTCTCACTGGGACTCTTGGCACAATACTATTCACTAAACATTTACATTTTACAATTTCATGAACTCTGCAATGTTCAAATAGAATGGATCTTAAAGTAATTTTGGTTTATAAATTTGGCATAAGGTGCAAGAGTTGGTTTAGCAAAGCATGAAGATTTTTGTATAAACAAACTTACTCACAGTGACCAGAAAAAGTCGGTAGTATCAAAGCTGGTGATGCTTGAGAGTCCATACTCCTAAATTTACATGTTTAAGGGTATTCATCAACTGCTCTCCAACTCCTTCTTGGCCTGGAAAAAGTCATTCGTTTATCCTGACAAGGACAAGAGAAACGCTTTCTGGGGTGGGTAGGAACCTGAACCACCCTAATAAGGGGAGGTGTAGGGAAATTAGTTTCTAATTCTCCCACTGGAGACAAAAAGAAAAAAAAAGTATAAACAAGTGAATTTACCTTTTTTCTGCGCATTTTGGCAAGAACAAATATACATTTGTATATCTGCTCCTGCAAAAAGGGAATGCAGAAATGTTTGCTAGGAGAACACCTGGAAACATACAACTGCTGCAGGTTTCTAGGCCTACTGGTGCGGATTAATTATTTTTTTTTTTTAACTGGCAGGCATTAAACATGTTTTACTAAATGATGCCTTAAAGAAATTACATTTAAAGTTGTCCTTAAAAATTGCATCATAGGTAGTAAAATTGTCTGTAACCTTAACTGCTTTTTCAATTATTTTGTTTGGGAAATTTTGATTTGAATGCAATCACTAATCATGCTTCATTCTTCTGTTTGTATTTGAATACTGTCAGTAAGCACCTGGGTTTATTATATATAGCTACATATTTTACAAATGTGTAACGATTTTTTATATTGGAACAATTGATCAATAAAACAAGCAGTACCTACGACTCATTGAAGCTCTTAAGAGAGCTAGCCTTAATAGTAAAGGTTTTATGTTACTGAATCATACATAGACGTTTGAACATTTTATACAATGGGAACAGATTTGCCTTAGCAGCAGCAAACAATCCTTTTTACCACAACAATACTGAGGCCCTCTAAACTGGTAGCCAAAGGGATTGTGCTGCAGGGAATTGGGTCTACTTGTTCACAGGACAAAATAAGCACAAAGACTTGTTGTCCTTGACCCCAACCAATATGTCCTGGACATTGGGTGATTTGAATTCCCCACTCTTGTCTCTTTTGTTCCAACAAGGAAGAAACAATTTACAGCATACCCTCAACGCCACAAGCAGAAGACATTGGATGCTAATCAGGTATTTGGTTTATTGGTGTGAGTCTAGCATCCACTTAAAGGAGGGAGCGTCCGGATGAGAACAGAGTTTCTGAAGATGATTCTAAAGACGACGAAGAGGACTAGTTACGGGTATTCCTTATTAAATCACAATTACTTAAAAGCGGAAACTTACCTGCCATTCACCAACTATATAAATTGCTGAATCAGCAGCTCAATCTTCATTTTGCACGAATATAACAATTTAGTTCTAGTAACAAGTAGATTTTTCCAAAATGTGTATTTTTTGTATTGTTCTCAAGGAGTAACAAAGCAAAAACTGCTTATAGGCCCTCTTCTCCGTCATGACATTTGTTAGCAATAGGAGGAGACTCATGTCCTGGAACTTTTAAGACATTGCAGTACCCAAATAAAAGTCATAGGATTTCAAGCTTTTTTTTTTTACTGAAACGAGAAATTGACTTCCTTGTTTTATTCAGAGCCGCAAGCCTCCCAACTACACCTCCAGACAAAACCTACATTCCAATCTTTTTTTCTTATGTTAGTACTTGATTGTGGTTAGTGCAGTATTTTCCTCGCATGAAGATGTCACAGGATACTACTGTGGAATTCTCTGTGCTTTTCCAAATGAACATTTAGAAACTTTAAATGAAGCCCTTTCCAAGGATGTACTTCTTAAATTGTTTAGAAGAATCTAACTCTAGTTTCAGCGAGTTAAATACCCATGCAGGAAAAAGAATGGAAAAGGCATTGTTCAACTAGTGTCTTTAGAGGAGACGGAAAATGAGAATTGGTAATATGAGAGCTATATGCTCTTGGTCCAACCAAAATGTGTATTTTTGGGCTCAAAATGTAGTCACAAAAAACTGGCTTAGCATGATTTTGTAAAACTGCTGATTTGGGTTATTCAGAACCCCACTTACATTCCACTTTCACATACCAGGATAAAAATAAAAGCTGAAAAGATAGAATATCTCTCAAAGGAAACAAATGCATTTAAGAAAATGCAACCTTTAAATGTATTTTGCAAAATATTTCACACTATGACATCTACACAGAACAGTGGATCTAACAATACAGGAAAACAGGTATCCATCACTAGCAGTCAATTCCATCTCACCTCCTTCAGTCCACCGAAAGGTCCCAGAGAGGACACAGTGTTCCCCTGAACCATGATGTAGCAGTTAGTTAGCAGTTCGAGAGCCTGCAAAAGAGACACATATTTACTACCCTTATAAAAATATGGTATTCATAAATTAAAATATATAAAACAAAATGTAAGCTGTACCTTCAGAGTGGAACCTTTTGGACCAAGTAGCCTCTGTCTCCTTTTGATAAATCGTTCCCTGTTTCTCACCAAGCTGCCTATTTTGATAATGTCGGCTGCCATGTCATCTTGAAGGATCCGCACAGCCTGAAGCCAAGGAAAGATCAAGGTCAGTTAAGTTCACATTCTGAGAGTAATAGAAGATCTACATCAAAAGAGTTTTACAACATAGCAAATTACAAATCTCTTAAAATGCTCAGGTACTCAAAGAGATGTGTGGGAGAGTTACTATTTCATCCCACACTATACACTTAATGAAAAAGGAGCAGAAGTAGGTTTATGGCTTTGTAAATAATGTGTGATTCCACCTATGGCATTTCAGTAGGACTTCAATGCTGTTAAATACTTTGTCTTGATGCTTTAAAGAATTATTTTTCATTAAGTAAATTTCAGCATGTTTATACTTCTAAGCTTTATTTCTGTGCAATCGTTTAACTAAAATATTCCAGGAATGGAAACAAGACCATTTCTATGTGTTATATTATTTTTACATTTAACATGAGAGGCTTTTAAATAAAAGGTAATGCTGCAAGAGTCCTGCTACATTTACATATTGGAGAATTGTAGCTTTGATTTCACAGTTACAAGTATGCAACCTTGAAATGGATAGCTCTATTGGCCAAAATGAGCATTTGGTCTGCTGTTTTTAGTAAATGATCCATAACTTGTGGAAACTTCAGACCACATTTAGCCGTCTAAAGGGTCATCTAACCTTTATCTAGTAGTACTTGTATGAAAGCATATTCACATTGCTACAATGTAAAGTAGATGTCAAACAAAACAGCATAAAGCATTTAACAACCAGGTATAAATTACCTGCCTCAGATGCTAAATATATACATTTTTACGCAATCATTCAAATCAAAGAAGTTCCAGATATGAGTAACTGCACTGGCATCCTTTACGTGCTCTGGGACCACTTTGCTTCGATGTGCTGCATTTGACTCGGGAAACCCTTGCCTGTCATCTGATCGTCCCCCCCGGTGCCGCTTATTTCATCCACGAGCGGCCGCAGAGCGGGGGGACTACACGCCCCAGGAGTCCTTGCGGGGCAGTCCCGCCCACTGACGATCACCACCGCGCCCGGAGGCGCATAAATTACCGGCGCTCCCGGAGTGAAGCGGTAGACGCCTTGAACTTACTGGCATCCTTTACGTGCTCTGGGACCACTTTGCTTCGATGTGCTGCATTTGACTCGGGACACCCTTGCCTGTCATCTGATAGTCCCCCCCGCCGCCGCTTATTTCATCCACGAGCGGCCGCAGAGCGGGGGACTACACGCCCCAGGAGTCCTTGCGGGGCAGCCTCGCCCACTGACGATCACCACCTCGCCCGGAGGCGCATAAATTTCCGGCGCTCCCGGAGATAAGTGGGAGACGCTTTGAACTTACTGGTATCCTTTACGTGCTCTTGGACCTTTTTGCTTCGATGTGCTGCATTTGACTCGGGAAACCCTTGCCTGTCATCTGATAGTCCCCCCCGGCGCCGCTTATTTCATCCGCGAGCGGCCGCAGAGCGGGGGGACTACATGCCCCAGGAGTCCTTGCGGGGCAGTCCCGCCCACTGACGATCACCACCGTGCCCTAAGGCGCATAAATTACCGGCACTCCCTCGGCCTCGCGGATGCGCGCGGGCGGCGCCGGGCGAAACCCCGGGCCAAGGGTGGGCCCGTCAAAAACAGGACAAGGCTGGGCTGGGCCACCCCCCTTTGTTTCACCTCCCTAAGGACAAAAGAACTGTAAGCATTCTTTTGGTATTTTATTTGGACTGATTACGTAATAACAAGACTTGCTTAGTGGAAATTCCCTTCCTGTCCTATTACTCGTGGTCAACATTTGCATGTTATGCTTAACCTCGCAGAGGTTACTTGTTAATATTACAATTGTGGGTTAGGCTCAGTGTAGCTCGTGGTCACAAGACAGATAATGTCTACTACAACAAGCAAAGGATTAAAAGCTCAGGCGGGAGGGGGCCTTAGAGGGACCTTAGACGCTTACCTAACAAAAGCTGTCTCGACACTGGACCGCAGAATTTCAGTTGCTGAGAGTCGTTTGTCCTTTGAATTTCAGAAAAACAAAAGATCCTCATTGGGGTCAATAAGGTTATCAAAGTCCCCATCTACACACAGCACGCAAAATAACGATAATATTTCCACCTCAGACATTGCTATCCTCCTTTTACTCCAAGACCACCCGCCATCACAGATATTATCTAGCGGGGCCCTGGCTGAAGTGGTTAATCTGGACCCCTCCCTAGATTTTTCCCTGGAAGAATCCTCCTTGCTACAGCTCCCCAAACCCACTCCTAAGAGTATTAAGAGCAAAACACCACTCACAAAGTCATCCGTGGGAACTTCACAGAAAAGGAAGAGAGGGGGAACTGCCCAGCATGGGAGGAGACCCAAAGCACCTAGAATCTCCCCAGATTCAAACGTGGGGGGGAAATATACCAGTAAAAAAGAACCAACCAAGGAAAAAGCTAAACCCACAGGACAATATACACTCGCTTAAACCTTACTCTCCAGAGAAAGCTCAACAGGATTACAGCCTGGATAAGATGGAGCACCTAGTTAGGACCCTACTTCTTCCACTAATTGAGAGGGTAAAAAGAGTGGGTAGCGATCTAAGCAGCCTAGTGGAAACTACTGCCTCAAACACTAAAGCTTTAAAAGAACTATCAACACTTAGAACGGCTCACATGAATAGCGGTCACACCCCGAGCTATACTAACGGTATTTCTAATGGGGACACGTCCACACTTCCATGCCCCATTTTATTTAGTAAGGCATCTGAGAAAGCACCAACTGAAGGAGCGAGAGCCCCCAAAGTCCTCAAGAATGTAAGCGTAGGGGGCGTGAAAACACCAACTAGAGCAAAGAAAGTTATAATTGAGGAGTCAGGGGTCATGTCGATAAAGAGCAGAGGGCTAGACGACACTATTGTCAAATCACATCCAGCCCCCTAGGAGATTGAGAAAGTTGCAAACACTGAAAAGACATACCCCATAGAGAGAGATTTAAAAAGAACAAACCGCCATATAGATCTGCCTCCGGAGGCGGCCCCGTACGTTATCGTTCTCACAGGGGTGCCCGAACTAATGGAAGGGAAGAGGGAAGGCTATCCTGAATTAAAGAACAAAGCAGTCCATTGGCTTAGCAACAACAGGCCACTGCCTCCCAACTTAGACGGGGTGATAGCACAAGTGAGAAGACTGGCCTGGGTGAGGCAGAGACCCAAGGACTTACCAGGAGATGTCATAATCATCAATTTTAGAGATCCCAGAGTCACCACTTATATAACTGATTGGTATTTAGAGCGGGGAGGTAGCGGCATATCGAAAAGGGATCTAAGCTACTTTTACCCACAGCCTCTAGTGACATCCTGAGGAAGACGAGATACTCATAACAAATGTATAACTGCTCATGCCCCTTTCCCAAGGAATACACATACGAATCAATGGGAAATGATACATAATGGGCGTAGGTGCACAGAAAGAACAGACATCCTATGGGGCGGAAGCTCACAGCGCGCACCACTCACCCCACACAGCTTACACTGGTCTATCCCCTTAAGGAATAGATTTAACGTATTCTCGGGATTGGACGACCTAGATTGACAGGCGATGAAACTCCGGGGGAATACTCAATGAGTCAAGCAACCCCCCCCCCCCAACCATAGTGCCACCCCAGTTCATAAGGTACGACACTTACGGTAGCACAGAGGATATATACGCTCTAAACGAAACTGCCATAAGCAGTGAAGCAGTGGTGGAAGCAGTAGAAGAAGCAGGGGACATTTACCATCGGAGTACATTAAATAGGGAGATTAGTAACTTCTTAACTGTCCCCCAGACTCCAACGGACCATCACCCACCAAAGGAAAGTAGGACAAGAGTAAGTCCCTTAACAAAAACTACAGGGCCCAAGTTGAGCAATTCCTTTTATAGCCTGCCCTCCTGGAATGTAGCGGGTCTGTCAACTAAGGTCTCCCAGCAATCATGGCTGGATGTTGCTATGAAGCACAGTATAGTTTGCTTACAGGAAACCTGGACGACAGAGGAAATCCACATTATAGGCTTTCAAACTTTTCATTCACCAGTGCTTGCTAGCAAACAGGGTCGGAATAAAGGAGGTCTCTGTACTTATGTTGCAACGACAGTGGACATGAAAGTTAGTAAGTTTCTAAGCACAGTTTTCTATCAGATACTGGCTCTTAGAGGGAGTCACTTAACGTAATTTTAATAAATTTTTACAATAATGTACCTCTTGACATGATAGAGTCTACATTTCACAGCCTCTTGAATAGCCTAATTTCCTTAAGAGACCAGTTAGTAGGAGAGAAGGTGATAATTTGGGTCGGTGATTTTAATTGCACTGTCTGCCCTTGTTCTGCAGCTGGTTTGTGCGGCCTGGCTGATTATAGGGAAGACTGTCCCACCCACTTTGCCCACACAAAACTAGGTAATATTTTTAACAACATCATCTTCCACATTAACCTGTCCTTTGTGAACGAGTTATGCAGCCCGATTGTCCCTTTCCAACCGACCTTTAACGGACGGGGGTGTAACTCTATCATTGATTTTACTTTAATGTCCTCAGCCCACACGGGATGCGTGATCACTTGGGAAACAGGCAAGGCTCTTTTTGGCGACCATCACCCCATATCTTTTACAGTAAAACGAAGGGGGAGTTAACACTAATAAAGAAGGATCTCAAATACACACCAAAGATCAAATTAAGTGCTACTAATGGTTATGTCATTAAATGGGAGAAGGTTGAGCCCGCCGGGTTTAAAAAAAATCTAATTTCGACGTCTCTCGAAGATATTCTGACATGTCTGACAGACGACGAAGAGCCCGATAAAGTTATGGCCTCTTTCTCAAACATCCAACTAGTGGTGAAGAATCTTCTATTTAGAGAACATAGACGAGTCGCAAACAAAGCGCAAGGGTGGTTTGGCAGCAAATGCACTACAGCATTAACATCCTTAAAAAAGGCATTGCAGAACAAACCCAAAAATCTAATTCGTCAAGCCAGAAGAGCTTATAAATTGACTATTAAAACCAGGAAAGCCACCTTAAAGAGGGAGGCCTGGGCGTCCCTACGTGAGGCCTTGCAACAGCGAGACAACACGGCCTTCTGGAAAGTGATAAACGCCCCATACTTGCAAAGTAGAGTGGAGGACTTCATAGACGTAGCTATACCAGGGGACACATGGGTGACCCATTTTAAACAGCTTTATAACAGACCGACTGGTGGGTACAGTTCGATTACGCCTAATGATAGTATGCCAGGCTCTAGTGAACCTGATGATTTAAGTGCATTCCCCCTAGATATAACTTTTAGCTGCCAAGAGGTAATTAAAGCTATCACGGAAAGCTCATCTGGTAAGGCTCCCGGCCCCGATCAACGTCTATAAGGCAGAGATGGATCTTTGGGCCCCTTTACTTACAGATGTATTAAATAAGTCCAATCAACACGGATTCATCTCATCTTGGCCTGACGCCATCGTCGGGCCAATATTCAAGAACGGTAACAGAAATGACCCCACCTGTTATAGGCCAATCTCGCTCCTAGACGCATTGATGAAGGTGGCAGGCAGAATAATATTAAATAGGATTCAAAGCTGGGAGGAGGAAAATCAGGCCATTTCCAACTTACAGTATGGCTTTAGATCAGGGAAAGGGACGGTGGAACAGTGTTTGAATTTGGCCTTAATTATCGCCAACTACACACAGGCGAGGAGCGGAAAATTATATATCACTTTTGTAGATCTAAGCTTCACCTTCGACTGCGTGGACCATGAGCTTCTATGGAAAACACTGTTCGATTTGGGCATTAATGGTCAAATCCTCACGTTAATTAAAGAATTATACCAGGTTTGCTGGAGCCAGGGTGAGATTCGGACGTCAGGGGGAATGCTCGGATAAATTCCCCATCCTGAGGGGGGGTTAGACAGGGGTGCATATTAGCACCCCTGTTGTTCACCATTTATGTCAAATCCATTGGACAACACCCAAGTTATTCCCAACATCACTACCCCTCTATAAATGGGTCACCAGTGCCAATACTACTGTATGCCGACGACGCGGCAATAATGTCGCGGACTAGGATGCGACTACAGCGGGCTGTGGTCCAATTTACTAGTTTCATGAGGGACAGAGGCTTAAAAGTAAAACATACCTAAATCTTACACAATGTCCTGTGGTCGCGGATCAAGAAGGGCATCTTGCCCTATATTTTTAGAAGGCCAAAGAATCGAAACAGACAGGTTTTGTTACCTAGGTGTAACCTTCGATAGGAGGGGGAGCTGGCCCTCCAGCAGTAGCCGCCAGGAAATTAGTCTTCACACGGTCCATTGGCGCCTTGAGTAATTTCTCTGCTAAAATAGGGGGGAAAGCCGCGAAGGAATTGATACATATTTATAAGGCCAAATCTGTATCTACAGCCACATATGGGGCCGGGCTATGGGGGGTAAAAAACGCCCAGATGTTACAAGGTTGTGAGAAACAGTTTATCTGCCATCTACTTGGCGTTTCTAAATTCACATCAACTTATACGACTCACATAGAAGTAGGACTCCCTTACATTTGTGACCCCATTAGGATTTCTCCCTTATTGTTGTGGCACAAGGTCTGGGTGACTGAGGAGACCACTTTAAATAGAGAGGTAATAACTGATTGTCTAAATGGACGGGTTAGCTAACATTAGATGGCTATCTTATGTTAAAACCATCCTCACGAAGATAGGTCATCCAGAATTCTTTGACAAACCGTCCAGCATGGAGGTGGATATCAAGAGGTGCGCTGAAAAAGATGGCCCTCGACCATCTAGTAACTGACAGATGGAACCTCGAGAAAAAGAAACACACAGTTTTCAGATATAAGGAAATTACTCAACACGAAGGTCTTCAACATTATCTCACTTTGGACCTAAGTCCCTATGCCCGCACGCTGATGACTCGCCTGAGATTAGGAACCTTCTTCCGTTTGGTCACCTTTCCTACCTAAATGTAAATGTAAATTGATACTTGTATAGCGCACTACTCACCCACAAGGGTCTCAAGGTGCTTGTACGAATACCGCTGTGGAACCCATCCTGGCTTTACCTGTGAGGCGTCCACTCCTGGGCACCCCCAAGGTGGAGGCCAGGCATCCTTAGCGTTGTGGGGCCGTTGTGGAGATTAAGCAAGCTATTGCCCAGAGTTGCAGAGTGGGACTCCATGATTGGAATAGGCACAGAGGCGAGAATTATCAGGTCCGTGGAATTTTGAGCCCAAGACCTGCCGAGGCGGGGAATTGAACCCTTGTCCCGGGCTAGACCTCTGCATCAGGGTCTGCCTCTCTAATCATTGAGCCACACTTCTCCACTGTACCTGTAACGACTGGTCCTCGGAAATTCAATCGTGCCCGCGCGACAATACCTCAACGCAATCTAACATACATTGTGTGCTGTTCTGCACATTTTACAAGAGACCGCGTAGGGCCTTTCTGATACCTGTCCTCAAAGCATGGGGGATTCGTACTTGTAGATTAGCATACATGAAACTACAGCAGTTAGAAGATGATAATGTTATTTATGCAGTCTCAAGCTTTTTAAAACTTGTAATTAAATTCAGGAATACTATGCAAAGCCCTCGCATTTAACTTGTGTCGGTTAAAGTACCATGTATTAACAAATTAAGTTTTAAATTACCTCTTTTAAAGTATACATTTTTACATGTTAACCCATGACGTTCTTTTAACATTTGATTGATCAAGCTTATTCTGATTATTATGGATTAAACTTTGCTTAAATGAATTTATTGTATTATTGCGCTTTTATGATTTTACTCTGAAAATCGAATAAAGCTTGTTTTGAATTTGAATTTGAGTAACTGCATAGTTATCTTTCAGTCTGTGTCTTCTTTTCAGTAGAGCAAACATTGGAAATTTCTAATACCAAAATGTCAGATCACAACTGAGAAGAGCATTTGCATGTTATCTGGATAAATTCCTTGCAGGCAAGAATTTACTGGTGCAATACATTAATACCTTCTGACGTTTGAGATCAAGAGCACATTGTTTCTGAACATGAATTCTATTACTTTAATAAACAGGTCTGTGATTAAGAGGATTGATTCTTAAATGTTATTTGACCACTCTCTTACTTTCACACATTTCCTTATTGACATATTAAGTAAGTCAATGTTAGGATTTTGACAACACTTCCTCTTCTTTGAAAGATGCAATGGTTCATGAGTAACAGTCTAAAATTCATTAAAAAAAATTCTTAGCTGCATGTACAACATGGTCACATTCGCTATTTGTTCCACTGTTGAAATACCATTTCCTGCTCAATTTCAAATTTTGAACATTGCCATCTTTACTTGCAAATGATTTAACGGTAAGAGATCTAATGAATGTCCTTAAGTTTCAACACTTTTTTCAAAACATCTCATAGTAAGGATGCTATATTAGTCTATACTGGATACCCTCCCTAGGAAATGGGTAGTTATCAATTTCCAAAGACGCCCAATTCAATACAGATGGCAAGTTTTGCCAATTTAGTTGTTTTCATTGTCTCACTTAGGAAATTAGAGAGGTGTTCAAAATCGCAAAAGCTAAGTGGCATAAAGGGGAAGCGCAACTTCAATGAAGGAGACATTTATCTGTTGCAAGTTTACACATAGAATCTAGATTCTGGACATAATACACAGGTAAATAAGTTGCTTTTGTACCCACTTAAAGAGTCCAGCCATGCTGTCCTTTTTCCTGGCTTTATTTCAGATCACAGATATGGTGTGGGAATTCGAAATGTTTTGCATCAACACATTCACCTACTGATAAATCACGCCTGCCATCTTCCTTTGATTCGATCTAGGGAAGAGAGCCAGCTCTAGATTCTCCTGATCCACAAATAAAACTTTTCTGATCATTGAAGATAGTTTCACTTTGCATTCCATAGTGATTCCAAAATTACAGCCACCATAACTTTCAACACCATACCCCATTAAGTCAGTATATTAGGTAGTAAGAAGAGATTAATAATTTGGTTTGGATTGTTTATATATTGCTAAACCACATAGGTATTTAAGTGATTAAAGAATTCCATAAATTATTAGGATCCAGGATGGAATGACCTACAGTGAGACTATAATGGAATACGCTGTTGTCAAGGACGCTCTGATTAAAATGACCATATGAACACTAGAAATATTGGAAATATAAATGTGTGTCACTAGCAGACACTCTCAACCAGAGATTAAGAAAGGTGACAATGTATGCCAGTTAATGCACCTTATTTGGTCCTGTTTTATGAATATGGAAATGCTCAATGCCCATTCATCACAACCTATACCACGCAGAAACTGTTCTAGAGCCACTGCAAGAAGCAGGTACTACATTGATGCTGCAGCTAGGATAGGATAGGATTATGTTCATTTTAAAGTGAATAGACAATTTTATACATATGCGGCCGAAAGAAATAACAGATATTTGGTTAAAAACAAGTTCACAGTAACCTTAATGGCAATTTGTTCTAAATAATATATGTTGCCAACCCACCATGCGCACACAAAATTAGAACAATACTATTTCAACTATAATATTTAGCTAGTGTTCAAGGTCACCTGGAAGGTATCAAAACTAAAAACATTTGAACAAACAGTGTGAAATGAAACTCAAAACCAAGAGAATCCAGTGTTCTGCTAATCACCCTCCTGACCCTGTTCTTTTTCACCCCACTTTCGTGGCAATCCACTAGCTCCCTCCTAAAGCCCTAGAAACATATTCCCATACCATGCATTCTCCAAGTACACAACCTCTACTGGTGAAGTAGTGTGGCTCACTGGTTAGAGGCGGCAGACCCGAGAGCAGAGGACGGCCCGGGACCAGGGTTCGATTCCCGGCGCGGCAGGTTTCTGGACCAGGGTCAGCGGACTCGATAATTCTCTCGCCTCGGTGCCCACTCTGATCAGCGATCACACTCGGCAACTCTGGGCATTAGCTTGCCTCATCTTCACTAACGGCCCCACCAGACCGCCGGGGATGCCTGGTCTCACCCTGGAGATACCCATTAAGGGACCATCTCTCAGGGAAGCCAGGAAGGGTTTCGCAGCGGTCGAAGCGCCTTGGGACCCTACGGGTAAGTAGTGCGCTATATAAATGCCAATACATTTACATACATTTACATTTACGTCATAATATCACCAATTCAGATATCACTCCCAAATGCACCCACTGTGTGAAGAATGTGGGATCATGCAGTGTATATTTGACATCAGCACTGGATACTAGTGGAAATGGTTAGACAAAGCTCAAGAGGTGAAAAACGTGCCTCCTTACAGATATTTTCAAGGTGCTTAATGAGGAGTCAAAACATGGGAAAACATGAGGGAAAACAGCTACCAATTTGGAGGTAGCAAGTAAGAGGAAAAACTAAAGATTTCAGGGTGGGGAAGGGCTGAGCCAGTGCTAAGTTTGTGACAAAAAAGGTCACACAGGTGTGTAGAGAAAAGTGCCCCATTCAACAGATCTCATTTCTCATGGTGAAAGGAAACCGGGGTACAAAGTGAACTAATGCAAACACACACGTACACACAGACAAATCATACACGCACATATGTAAGCACAACTACATACTCAAACACTGTAGGCATACAGGCACCATTAGCAGAAGTACATACACCGAACAGACAAGTATACAGGCACCACGGGAGCCATCAACAGGTACTGTCTTCATATTTTTCATTTTGAAAGTAATAGTAAACAAACTGAAAACAAACAATTTGACTAATGGCTAGTCAGGCAACACTAGACAGGCTTCTGAAATATGCACTGCAATACAAAGACACTTTGCAAACTATCCCGCAGTTGGAGAACTTGATTAGGGCTAGCTAAAAGAGCAAGGTCAAGCTAACTGGTGTTTCTACTGGTAGTGATCAACACTTGGCACATTGTGTGGCCAACAAAAAATTAAACAAATGAATACCAACAAAAGAGCATGGCAAACTGGATAAATGAAACAGCATCACTTTTTCCAGTCATTTAATTTCCACATCACGAATTTAATGTTCTGGCACATCCTTACAAATTTTGCACAAGAATGCATGCTGCAGGATACAGAACAAACTTTCTGACAGTATGATAGGTGGCAACTTTAACATGAACTCAGTTCTCACTGTTAGTATCACAAAAAGACCCTTGCAGCAACTTTCTAAATTTCATTTAGTCATGGCCTGGGAGCAGAGGAATCGGATACATCAAACCTTGAAGTTAGGCGGCAATTTCATGATATAATTCCATGAGCAGAAAGGTCTACAAAATGGGATTAGATTTTTTTTTTCACATCATACTTGGTTTACCTTTCTCTAAGGATTCTGACCAATGCTACAATTCACTCAATGGAGATATTGCTCCATTGACATTATACAATTCTCAGGTTAAACTATGACAGACAACCCACCATGTTAATATTGCCCAATTCCCGTGATAAAAATGTCCTGCCTGAGCACAGTTTGACAGAGCTTTTGGCAAGGTTCACTGTACACAAGTAGCATATACATAAGTAGAAGATGACAAATATATAATATCCCATGCATCTCTAGTCATTGTCAAGTATCTAACACAAACAAACTTTCAAAGAATTTATTTAAGGTCTTTTGTAACAACTGAAATCAAAGGAACATGTGTGGTTTATTAGACTCAAAGGATGGTTTTAAAATGGCACTGTCAATTTCACGCCAAACATTTGAACTGTTCAAAGAACAATACAACAGTTAGTGTAACAGTTAATGTTCAGGGGTGCAAATCTTTACTCCAATCCACTAAATGTGATAGATGTTTGGCACAGAATAAGATGACATTGCAGACAAATCCCACTGTGTAACATTAAAAAAAAAAAAAACAGTGACGACTTTAATTGAACAGCTTGACTCACCTGCTCAAAAGGAACACTTCTGGCTAAGAGCTTAATCAAATCTCTAGCCCGAATGATCACATATGGGTCAAAGGTCTTCTTGGTAGTGCTGACTGTCATGCTGCCTTCGATGAGGTCTAGTGAAGCCTTTACATGCTAAAAAACATGGTCAAAAGAAAAGACCTGTGAGGAAAACTGTGGAGTAAAACAAAACAACTGCAAAGCTCAAGTTTAACACCACTGCTTTCCATGCTACCAATACATAATCCGCTCTGTACTCTTTTTGCGATAACACAGTTCCCATGAGTAAAGAAACTCATTACAATCCGAAAGACAAACTCACTACACAATAAAAAAGCATGAACGCATGAACCAATTTTCAGGTATGATTTTCAAACCAAATGAATTCAAACAATCAACATTAGTATAATGATACAAAAGTAGAATAAATAAGGCCATCAAGAGAACCACTTTGGAAAACAGATTTAGCAAATAACTTTTTTAGGTCGAGCCTTTACCATTCCGCAGGAATGGGAAATGGGGAGAATTCAAGTCGGCTATTTTCTCGTCAAACCAAAGGCCTTTCAGCCGCGGTTTTCTTGCAGTGCCCGTGAACCACGTGATAACATGCACGCGCATTCAGGGCCAGCCAGCCCAGCACATCAAAGGGCTTCTCCTCCCAGCCCAGCACATCAAAGGGCTTCTCCTCCCCTAATTATTCATGGCCGGCCGCAGGCCGGCCGTACTTTCAGTTTCCCCAGAACGGCTAATTAGGGGAGGAGAAGCCCTTTGATGTGCTTCACACCAATGCGCCTCAGTCATTCCTCTTCTTTGTATTTGCTTCCAGACTCCAATCTGCTCATGTGCACAAGACGCTTTACACATTACACTCATCTGCCTGAAGTGGGAGTTTTAAACAAGCAAAGCTGGTCCTTCTGTACTTGCAGTTTCACTTCTAATGTGTGTTGTTATTTATCATGATTTTTAGCTGAGGTGTATCACGCTTGTTCATGAGTTTGATCTCTTCATACTGTCAAATGTTTTCTAAGTTGTTTTTGATTGTCTTACCACTGGAGGTCTCCCTGTGCTACATTTAGCCTCTGACACATGCAACGCCACTCAACCACGCAACGCCACTCAACCACGCAACGCCACGCAACCACGCAATGCCACGCAACTACGCAACGCCACGCAACTACGCAACGCCACGCAACTACGCAACGCCACGCAACTACGCAACGCCACGCAACTACGCAACGCCACTCAACTACGCAACGCCACTCAACTACGCAACGCCGCTCAACTACGCAACGCCGCTCAACTACGCAACGCCGCTCAACTACGCAACACCGCGCAACTACGCAACGCCGCAATGCCACGCAACTACGCAACGCCACGCAACAACGCAACGCCACTCACACATGCAACGCCACGCAACTACGCAACGCCACTCAACTACGCAACGCCACTCAACTACGCAACGCCACTCAACTACGCAACGCCACTCAACTACGCAACGCCACTCAACTACGCAACGCCACTCAACTACGCAACGCCACTCAACTACGCAACGCTGCGCAACTACGCAACGCTGCGCAACTACGCTACGCCGCAACGCCACGCAACTACGCAACGCCACGCAACTACGCAACGCCACGCAACTACGCAACGCCACGCAACTACGCAACGCCACTCACACATGCAACGCCACGCAACTACGCAACGCCACGCAACTACGCAACGCCACGCAACTACGCAACGCCACGCAACTACGCAACGCCACGCAACTACGCAACGCCACGCAACCACGCAACGCCACGCAACAACGCAACGCCACGCAACAACGCAACGCCACTCAACTACGCAACGCCACTCAACTACGCAACGCCACTCAACTACGCAACGCCACTCAACTACGCAACGCCACTCAACTACGCAACGCCACTCAACTACGCAACGCCGCTCAACTACGCAACGCTGCGCAACTACGCTACGCCGCAACGCCACGCAACTACGCAACGCCACGCAACTACGCAACGCCACGCAACTACGCAACGCCACACAACTACGCAACGCCACTCACACATGCAACGCCACGCAACTACGCAACGCCACGCAACTACGCAACGCCACGCAACTACGCAACGCCACGCAACTACGCAACGCCACGCAACTACGCAACGCCACGCAACTACGCAACGCCACGCAACAACGCAACGCCACTCAACTACGCAACGCCACTCAACTACGCAACGCCACGCAACTACGCAACGCCACGCAACTACGCAACGCCACGCAACCACGCAACGCCACGCAACAACGCAACGCCACGCAACAACGCAACGCCACTCAACTACGCAACGCCACTCAACTACGCAACGCCACTCAACTACGCAACGCCACTCAACTACGCAACGCCACTCAACTACGCAACGCCGCTCAACTACGCAACGCTGCGCAACTACGCAACGCCACTCAACTACGCAACGCTGCGCAACTACGCTACGCCGCAACGCCACGCAACTACGCAACGCCACGCAACTACGCAACGCCACGCAACTACGCAACGCCACGCAACTACGCAACGCCACTCACACATGCAACGCCACGCAACTACGCAACGCCACGCAACGCCACGCAACTACGCAACGCCACGCAACTACGCAACGCCACGCAACTACGCAACGCCACGCAACTACGCAACGCCACGCAACAACGCAACGCCACTCAACTACGCAACGCCACTCAACTACGCAACACCACTCAACTACGCAACGCCACTCAACTACGCAACGCCACGCAACTACGCAACGCCACGCAACTACGCAACGCCACTCAACTACGCAACGCCACTCAACTACGCAACGCCGCTCAACTACGCAACGCCGCTCAACTACGCAACGCCGCTCAACTACGCAACACCGCGCAACTACGCAACGCCGCAATGCCACGCAACTACGCAACGCCACGCAACAACGCAACGCCACTCACACATGCAACGTCACGCAACTACGCAACGCCACGCAACTACGCAACGCCACTCACACATGCAACGTCACGCAACTACGCAACGCCACTCAACTACGCAACGCCACTCAACTACGCAACGCCACTCAACTACGCAACGCCACTCAACTACGCAACGCTGCGCAACTACGCTACGCCGCAACGCCACGCAACTACGCTACGCCACGCAACTACGCTACGCCACGCAACTACGCAACGCCACGCAACTACGCAACGCCACTCACACATGCAACGCCACGCAACTACGCAACGCCACGCAACTACGCAACGCCACGCAACTACGCAACACCACGCAACTACGCAACGCCACGCAACTACGCAACGCCACGCAACTACGCAACGCCACTCAACTACGCAACGCCACTCAACTACGCAACGCCACTCAACTACGCAACGCCACTCAACTACGCAACGCCACTCAACTACGCAACGCCACTCAACTACGCAACGCCGCTCAACTACGCAACGCTGCGCAACTACGCTACGCCGCAACGCCACGCAACTACGCAACGCCACGCAACTACGCAACGCCACGCAACTACGCAACGCCACGCAACTACGCAACGCCACTCACACATGCAACGCCACGCAACTACGCAACGCCACGCAACTACGCAACGCCACGCAACTACGCAACGCCACGCAACTACGCAACGCCACTCAACTACGCAACGCTGCGCAACTACGCTACGCCGCAACGCCACGCAACTACGCAACGCCACGCAACTACGCAACGCCACGCAACTACGCAACGCCACTCAACTACGCAACGCTGCGCAACTACGCTACGCCGCAACGCCACGCAACTACGCAACGCCACGCAACTACGCAACGCCACGCAACTACGCAACGCCACTCACACATGCAACGCCACGCAACTACGCAACGCCACGCAACTACGCAACGCCACGCAACTACGCAACGCCACGCAACTACGCAACGCCACGCAACTACGCAACGCCACGCAACTACGCAACGCCACGCAACTACGCAACGCCACGCAACTACGCAACGCCACTCAACTACGCAACGCCACTCAACTACGCAACGCCACTCAACTACGCAACGCCACTCAACTACGCAACGCCACTCAACTACGCAACGCCACGCAACTACGCAACGCCACGCAACTACGCAACGCCACTCACACATGCAACGCCACGCAACTACGCAACGCCACGCAACTACGCAACGCTGCGCAACTACGCTACGCCGCAACGCCACGCAACTACGCAACGCCACGCAACTACGCAACGCCACGCAACTACGCAACGCCACGCAACTACGCAACGCCACTCACACATGCAACGCCACGCAACTACGCAACGCCACGCAACTACGCAACGCCACGCAACTACGCAACGCCACGCAACTACGCAACGCCACGCAACTACGCAACGCCACGCAACTACGCAACGCCACGCAACTACGCAACACCACGCAACTACGCAACGCCACGCAACTACGCAACGCCACGCAACTACGCAACGCCACGCAAACACGCAACGCCACGCAACTACGCAACGCCACTCAACTACGCAACGCCACTCAACTACGCAACGCCACTCAACTACGCAACGCCACTCAACTACGCAACGCCACTCAACTACGCAACGCCACTCAACTACGCAACGCCACTCACACATGCAACGCCACTCACACACGCAACGCCACTCACACACGCAACGCCACTCACACACGCAACGCCACTCACACACGCAACGCCACTCACACACGCAACGCCACTCACACACGCAACGCCACTCACACACGCAACGCCACTCACACACGCAACGCCACTCACACACGCAACGCCACTCACACACGCAACGCCACTCACACACACAACGCCACTCACACACACAACGCCACTCACACACACAACGCCACTCACACACACAACGCCACTCACACACACAACGCCACTCACACACGAAAAACCACTCACGTTGCCAATAGGTCTCGCAGTACGACAGTTGGAGCCATTACAATTGCAAATAACAATGCCTTTCACTTTGGTTATCATTTTAAATACATAAAGGGCTTTGTCATTTACAAAACCAATAGCTCCAACTTTCCTACTGCGAGACCTATTGGCAACGCCAGTGCTTGTTTTAAATTAATCACAGTTCCTGCAGCAGAATTTTGAAGTTCTGCCGTGCTTTAAATGACTTTTACCGCTTTTTAGGTTTTGACTAGCGATGCGCACTTTGTGCGCATGCGCTAAAAACCTTATGAGTTAGAGTGGGGAACAGGGACCCGCCCCACTCTCCAATTGGCTAGCTCCATAAATGGAGGCTAGCCATTGCAAGACACGTTTGTCTGTCAATGCAGGACCAGATTCTGGGGCGTTCCCGAGAATTTTTGGCTTTTGGCGACGTCAGCCGAAAGCCTGTTCTCGGGAACGCCCCCGAATCTGGTCCTGCATTGACGGCACCCGGAAGAAGTCCAGGTCAGGTGAGTGCTTGGTTTTTTTTTTTGCCCGTTCCCACCCCCTCTCCCGCTCTCCGTGTCTCTGGCCCCGTTCCCGCCCCCTCCCGCTGCCTCTCACGCTCTCCATGTCTCCGGCGCCTGTGAGCTGGACTCTATGTTTGCTTTTGTAGTCGCCCTCGGCTAATGAGGTCTGCCTCCTGCTCCTTCTCCGTGTCTTATTGCCTCCGCCCCCTGTGTGATGTCTAATGGGTCCCTGCTTCTGTCTCACTTCACCGGCTTTGCCCCCAGCTGTCAGTGCCCTCCCCCCACCCCCCCACCCCCCCCAAACACACACAGATTTACTTGACACGCATTCAGAGCGGGTCGGGAGGGCGCATGAAACGCATTGATAGATTATTGCACGTGATTGGCAGTGCTTGATCGAGTTGGACCGGCCCCCTGTCCTGGTGAGCCCTGGCTCCAGGCCTGGTCTGTCAAACTCCCATCACTCTACCCGGCGGTGACGTCTTGTCGATTATTTAGTGTTGTGAAAATATTCCTTATTTGTGACCTGTGGTTATGGACCGACCGACCAGGAATCTTATTCATACTTTAGCCCCTCGCCGGACGGTTTTTCCTCAAAATATTCATCAGTCTTCACAGGACACAGACGTCTCACAGCGACAGAAAGCCGGCTAGAAGCCGTGTGCCTGGAAAGCAGTGGTGACGAAACCATAGAATCATCTCCTCTTTGGGAAGGTTCGCGCCAATTCTGCCAACTATTTCAAAAATAGACTTTCCCTCTTTTCACTGTGCACTAATGCACCATAGCCGCACCAAGTCAGAAGTGCACCAGTGTGTGAAAAGCAGGACACAAACTAACAGGCTTTTCCAAGTGCGTTGTACCCATGCTCTGGGGATTCTAGCACCTATTCAGGAAATACTGAAAGTCGAGGAGCTTGCAAACAGAGCCCGGCAACCGAGTGTGGTGGAATCTTTATGCAGCAAACCATGCTTTCGTCTCTATAGGTTGTTGACGTGTTTTACCACTCACCTGTGTAAAAGTGCGGGATGGCATGGGCATTCAACGTTTATCTCTGTTTCCAAGCTCCTGTGCTCCGCTTTTCCAAGTGCTGTGGCAAAGAAAAATCAGCAGGTGTAAGTCTGATATCTCCAATCTCAAACAGTTCGGAACTCAGAAGCTCTGGGGGTCAAAGTGATAACAGCTCTATGGAGGTGACCAGGCGCACACTGTGTGCTGGTGTGTGTTTGAAGGGACCCAGCCAGGTGTTTCACTTGGTGGGGTGCCCTGTCCAGGCATGCAGTGCAGCGCCCCCAGGGGTCCCGCATTTCCCTGCTAGAGCCCCTGCATTCTCCAGTGCACGCACGCCCCAAATCAAAGCCACGTCCTCTTCATTGACCGTGCAGCGGAAGGAGTCACGTGTTCAGACACGTGACATTACAATATAAGGCCCATTGAATGGCATGCGTGCCCTGTGGGCAGTCATCGAGGTACCAGGGCTGCTGGAAGCCTGGGGACGGTCGCATCGCGCGTAGAAGTGGCTTTGAATGCCGCACTTTAAAGATTTGTGTGACACTTAGGAGACACTTTTGAAATGTCCTTCAGAGCTCATTTTTTGCAGATTTTGGGCTCCTCTGTTTGTGGTTGGCCTCAATGCACAACATCAGTAAAGTACCTGCCGGCCGTCAGTCAGTGCGAGCCACTTCCCGCTTCTCGGTGCTTCATTTGTAAATGTATGAATACTGGAGCCCAGAACTCTGCTCGGAAGCGCGCGGCCGACGCGAGTCAATGTCAGCGCGCCGAGTACCAGGCTGTGCAGGCTTTAATGCACACAAGGAGTTCCCTTTAATTCTCTTCCAGACACTCTGCCCCTTTAGCTCACAATTGCAGGATCCTTTGTGACGTGGTTTCTCTTCCTCCTTTGTGTGATTCTCCTCGATGAGAATATATAAGCGTCGGTGCCCCCCACCGGCTGAAATTAAGCACTGCTGCTTCTATCTTGACCTATGCGTGTCTCTTGATCTGATGCTTGTTCCCACATCACTGTATCTTCATCCTGCGGAGCAGAGTGATTCACTTGGTCTGGGAGCTAAAACTCCCCCTCCCCCTTTCACCCGGCCTAGGAGGACACTTACTGACTTACATCCCTTTAGGAGCCGGGAGCCAGCCTGCGGCGTGCACCGGGTCGGTAGGAACCCTTTCTCGCCTTGAAAACAAGCATGGATTACTTAATGAATGAAGGATACGCTGCAGCCTACGCCGAACCGCCAGGCTGAGGTCTCCTCTTTTTAGGACTAGCTGCTGATAGTTTCAACGGTGTGCCTCATGTCCGCACACAACACACACAGAAGGAGGCTTTGGGGCAGCCCCCATTGGCTTCTCAGCCCTTCTATTTCTAAAGTGAGATGATTTTACATGTCTTATTTACCTCGTGGACAGAGCTCAGCCATTCAGCTAAGGGCATAATATTTCAATTACTGGGGGAGGAGTTTGGCTAGGGCGGTCGACCTCGAATCTGGAGAACCCGGTTCGAGTCTCGGCAATGCCGCTGAACAACCTGTGATTCTGGGCAAATCACTGAATATTCCCGTGCCTAAAAAAATAATGAACGTGTGTCTTCATGTAACGCAACTGGTGCTATGTAAAGCGCTCTGATACCTGATACCCGGTCAAGTTCGCGTTATATAAATCTCCGTAAAGAAGAAAAATACGCTTCTCCATTCTCAACCAGGCCTTTTCTAATTTGCAGGAGAAACGTGCCCTCAATACACAGCTATCCAGCATTAGTAGACACCTACTGGGAAATGCCTCTAGTTTCTCGCTTAGACTGTGTCCACTGCCTTACTTACTGAGAGCGTTTCTAGCACAGAGACACACCGGTGGTGTAACCAGGCGCTTTCCTGTATTTTTCAAGTTGAATTTCAATTGTCCTGTTATTTATTTATTCATTCATAAATATACATGTTATTTGTCACTCTCAATGGCTCGCTCTATAGGTTTGAAAGTTTTTGCATCGTCCGCAATTATTTCCACCTTTGCATTGTGAAACTCTAGTCGAGGAAAGGCTGTCGAAGCTGTTCTCCCATAGTCATACTTGATTTGATGACTCTTTGTTGTCTAATGTTTGTACACATGTACTGATGCACAGCTTCTGTTTCTGCATAGGGTGTCCCCAGTTTGATCCATTCTTACATGGAATACCTCTTGCACGCGATGAAATATTAATGACCATTATGGTTTTGTGACCGTCCATTTTTTGCATTTTGACATTTCGGTGAACTTTTTAATCCCCTGTTGGCGGGAAGAGTGAGTTGTTTAATAAAGAACTGGCTTTGCCAATATGCAGAGCCTATTTCTCACCAGCTTTTCTGTCCAATAATCATTAATCAGTCAATCGATTTGTAGAGCGCAGCTTGTCATCCGTGAGGGTATCCGGGCGCTGGCAGGGTCCGGGTGATCAGCCAAAGTTGATCACACGTTTTTGTCCTCCAGTTTTCCGAAGCTGCATATGTTTTGCCATCTCTTGAGAGAAGTGGGAATTATTTTGGGTTCTAGTTAAGCGCTCAGCTCTCATTGTCCAACTAAGCACTGCACTTTTAAAACTCCGCCCCACTGTCTCCTCTGATCTCAGTCACTGGAGTGAGTACTGATTTACTTGGCCTCAGACTTTGCATCTTTTCACCTGTATTTCTTCTCAGTTACAGGTTGAGCATAACCTGGTTTTGACAGGGCTTAATTTGTGAAACAATAAGTGCCAGGGCTCTCGTTAGGAGGCCACTGCAGCTTGCACCAGTCATTGCCCCTGACATGGTGCCAGTGATAGTAACAACACAACTACTAACCATCGCACTCCTACAAGTGTGACAATTTGGATTATTTTGGGCCCTCAAAGCTATAAGAATGGCTTGGGCGGCAGGTAATAGTCATTTTTAATGTACAATGAATTAATAATTACCTGTTATGTTCATCTATAAATTAGTCTGACAGCGCCACCTTGTGGCAGACTGTCACAAGCGCCGGTGTTGACAATTAAGTGCCAGTGCCAGTTTCCTTGAAACCACTGGCTCAAATTAAGCACTGGGTTTCAAAGATATTTTTTCAGACATCTGCTGCGTCACCTAAAAACAATTGACTTTTGGCTTCATCAAAGTCTTCCGAGATATGTCACCCTTGCAGGAAGTCCCTCCTCCGTGCCTGAGGCTTTGATGACAAATATTGGTACCTGTTTCCGATTTCAGAACTTGCTACATTTCCAATTTCCCCATAACAAGGACTAACTTTGTTATGTCAATTAAAGGTGTTAAATCCTGGAGTTCCTAAAAGGGTGTTGTTTTGCAAGGTCCCTCAGAGTCCAGTGTTCTTCTGTCTGCTGTAAGATTTCTCTACCCAGGTATTGGAGTTAAGCTGATCTTACAGATGCTGTAAAGTGCGCCCGTGGTTGTAGGCCAAGATGCGCTTCTCAGACTCATTACCTGTCCAGTCTCTTTGTTGCTGTGGTTCCCAGGGGCACCGGTTTCATTACTTCCAATCTACACCGCATGGATCTTCGATTTGTGGGGACACCTTCTAAGTAATCGTTCCTCTCCTCCTAGGGCTGTGAGGGGGGCATTGATGGAGCATCACATTAAATCAGTTCCGTTTTGTATCTAAGCTGTCCTCGTGCTCAGGGAGTTCTGTTTGCTGTAAAGATGGCTGTAGGTTTGGTTTGACACAGGTTCACCTTCTTCCTGCACTGAAGTCCATAAGATACCTGCTGTGGCTGTATGTCAGAACCACACACAGGCATTTTTAGGGTTTGCCTAGCCAATGCGTACGAAGTACGCATGTGCTAGGAAAAACTTAATGATGTCTGTGTGTGGGGACTGGACCGTCCCCACTCTCTCATTGGCTAGCTCCATAAATCTGTCCGTCAATCTTGGACCAGATTCGGGGGCGTTCCCGAGAGTTTTTGGCCTTTGGCGACGTCACGCTACGTCAGCCAAAAGCCCTCAGGAACGCCCCCGAATCTGTTCCGGCATTGACGCCACCCGGAAGAAGTCCAGGTGAGTGCTTGCTTTTATTTTTTGGCCGTTCCCACCCCCTCTCCCGCTCTCCGTGTCTCCGGCCCCGTTCCCGCCCCCCTCCTGCTGCCTCTCACGCTCTCCATGTCTCCGGCCCCGTTCCCGCCCCCCTCCCGCTCTCCGTGTCTCCGGCCCCGCTCCCGCCCCCCTTCCCCTGCCTCTCACGCTCTCCATGTCTCCGGCCCCGTTCCTGCCCCCCTCCTGCTCTCCGTGTCTCCGGCCCCGTTCCCGCCCCGTTCCCGCCCCCCTCCCGCTGCCTCTCACGCTCTCCATGTCTCCGGCCCCGTGTGATTCACTTGATACCAGCCATGGAAACTGGACAGACTGGAGGTCTCAGGGCCACTGCAGAGAAATGGGGCAATAGCTCCTCTCCAGACTCCCGCACCCTAACCTCTCCCCCATACGCTCTTCCATCTGTGCACAGCGCCAGGCTCCACTTTAATGGCAGCGCGGCGCACATCGTGTATAGAGGCCAGAGACGTGCTGTGCTCCTTGGGGTCTCTCCTGCCTCTCCCTCTGAGCACAGGACACTTCGCCACAAAAAATAAAATACACGTGCAGATCGCGTGACCGGGAGCAATCGTCCACCGCGACGTGAGCACTGCACACACCGATGCTGTTGATTTAAATATATCGGAGTCCACGTTGCCAGGAACGCGCATTGCTGTCGGGAATGCCCGAGACCCAGACATTGGCATCAACGCCCTGCAGGGCTATAAGCTGAGCAGTAACCTGCATTTTGTCCTCGAAGAGACAGAAAACAATGACGGGTACAAATATGCAGAGCTCGTTCCTGAGAAGGGTTTAGACCGAGAAAAACAAAGCCGTCAAGTTTGTATGTGTGTGTATCTTGCCGACAATTTTTTCATTGGCACTAAATGATTTTCTGCTCTGGAGAAATAGTGATCCAGGGTACTAAGGCAGACCACGAGGAACTGAAACACCTCATTGTTTCCGGACATTGTTGCATACCATGAAGTATTTTCCCCAATGCAGAGTACACAGCGGGCACAGCGGCCAGGACAGCCCTGGCGCAAGTCTTCACCCGCCCCGTGCGAGTTCCTGACCCAGCTAGTGCTGCGCTTTCGAGTACCCATGGGCGTACTTTTCTGATTCTAAATGCAGCCTTACTTTCACATATAGAAAAGGTACAATAACAATCCTATATTTAGCAGGTCAATGACAACGGGTGGAAGGACACCTGAGGTCAAAGAGGACTCCCGGCTTCTACAACACAATAATAAGAGAAAAAAAGTGCGGACGCAGACCTCAACCCCCCTCCCCTTCCATAGCAGCACCTTAAACTGGGGCAACCTGTCCCCAGCCTGGCTAAGAAAGAACAGCTCCACGAGGCAGTGTAAATGTCAGACAATGCGCTATATAAAAACTGTCTATCCACTCCTTTCTCCCCGTCCACCACCAGTGTTCAGACCCCGCCTCCTCCCACAGACATTGCAGCCTCTCCTGGGAGCAGGTCTTGCTCCTACTAATGGACGTTAATGGGTTTCTCCTCCAGGTCGCGCCTGCATTAGCCCAGCCTGAGCTCTCTGATGGCCGCAGAAATCAGCCAAGGAAAGAGTTTTCCTTTAGAGCCACGGTCCCTGGTTTGATCCGGGGTATTTGCTAACAGATAACACCTCCGTGGCATCTTTCTGGAAGGGGGGGGGAAGGGGTTGGTGTTGTTTACTCATTGCACAGGCCCTATGTATTGTACTCTCTAGGGGCTCGCAGTGTGTGGATGGGGGCTCGCAGTGTGAGGGGGTGCTCTGTGTGTGGGGGGGGGCTCGCAGTGTGTGTGGGGGGCTCTGTGTGGGTGTGTGTGGGGGGGCTCTGTGTGGGTGTGTGTGGGGGGGCTCTGTGTGGGTGTGTGTGTGGGGGGCCCTGTGTGGGTGTGTGTGTGGGGGGGCCCTGTGTGTGTGTGGGGAGGCTCTGTGTGGAGGGGCTCTGTGTGGGGGGGCTCTGTGTGGGTGTGTGGGTGGCATTTGCGAGAGATTAGGCTATTGCCATTGTAAATGACAATGCCATTTATTTATCTGTTTTCAAAACTAACACATAAATAAAAATGTTGTCATTTACAATGCCAATAGCTCTAACTTTTACAAAGGCAAAACCGTTGCATTGTAAATGCTTGTTTTAGATTGAAAGACTGACCCGGTGACGCAGAGTCAAACCTGAGAGATAACATTAGAAGCGGATTACAGTAGTAAATCCTTACTGGTTAATAAAAAATGATAAGGATGATCAATGAATTTTTTGTAATCAAAAATACTTTTGAATTTATCCTTGTGTTCGCATACAAGCAGGCCAACTACACACTATAAATGAACATGCTCTATAAAGATCCTTGATGGGCAGAGGAAGTAACAAACTACCATACAAGCAGTGGAAAGGTTAAGTATTCTTGGTAGTGATTCCATGGAAATTCTGAAACTTACTGAGCAAATCTCACCAGTAAAAAGCTTCAAGCCAATCACTAGTTGTGAACCAAACTATCGCCTCAATGTAAAGGCAAAAGACTTCGAGTCATTCAGGACAATAAACTCGATTGATGCACAGGTGAACACATTGCTTTCTGCTTGACTATAGCTCACAGATAATGCAGTTAAAAAAATCTGGTAAAATCTCTTGGGTGAATGATGCGGTGAGACCATATCACTCTGGCAAAGTTCTAGTCTAATTTCAGACTAAGGGCTTCATTTAGAGTTTGTCAGACAGGGTACATACAGTGAATTATACAAATGTGGTGGTGGGGGTGGGGGGGTATCAGGTCATTTACTTTTTGTTTTTCAAAAACAAGCTCCTGTACAGGCCACCCGTCAACTTTAAATAAGCCCCTGGGTGCCTTCATTTGACAGCAATACTTCTCTCCTGGAGGTTTGAGCAAAGTTTCCTGTTAACAACTAAGCAGATAAAATACAAGGTTATGACGGAAAGTTTATCAGAAACCCTAGGAAATAAATAAGACTTGCTGTGCAAGGAAGCTTTATATGGAGCATAGGAGATCACAGAACCATCCTTCGAAATTTTTCACAAGTACGCATGCTACAGCACACATTTCATGGCACTAGTAGGATAAGCTTAGTTCTCACAAAAGAACCTTGCAGCAACTTTCTAAACTCCATGTAGTCACTGCATGGGAGCTGAGGAATCTTATACATCAAACCTTGCAGATAACCAGCAATTCCATGTTGATTTAATTCCATCAAGGAAGGTTATGCGCTGAAATCTACGAGTGCGGAGATGGCATATGCAGCTGGAAGGAGCTTTGTGAAGCACTGAGGGGTTAAAACACACAGAAGGGAAGGTAATGGAAACACCATAATCGACTCCCCTAATGGAACTGGAGTAATCTGTGTTGTCCTTTAGGATCTGAACCAAGAAAGAAGCATCTTTTAAATCTACAGGCACTATCCATGCTTCAGCAACTTGAATATCTCTGGAAAGATGGATGACCACGCATCTTGAACACTTGATACAAGAACTGTGTTTAGAGAAATGAGATTTATCACCGGGCACAAGCCTTGGAAATTCTTACGCATAAGAAAAATTTAACTGACAATGCCCATAATGTACCTATAGGAATTATACTCCATTTTTTGACCAGTTCTGTCATCTTTAGAAGATAGGTTGCCGTGCTGAGGGGAAGATACTTTTTTTACATTTATAAATTAGTCTAGTTGTGGAACCCAGAGATAATGAACATTATAGATCTCTAAATCATTAATGGGAGCAGGATTACCTAGCTAAATGAGCAGGAAGAATGATGCCTTTGCCTCTTCCACCCACAGCAGTGTCTATTCTGTTGGACTAGGGCTGCAACTGCCACCACCTTAACAACGGCATCTGCAGAAGTGGCCACGGCTGGAGCCCTCTACCTCATCTATTACTGATGAAGCACCCTTCCATGCTTGTTTTTTATAAAAGATGGACAGTGTAACTGAATAGCCCTTGGGGATGCAAGGTGGAGAGAACCTTGAAAATCTACTTAAGGATGTGGCACACAAAGAAGCCACTGGATGAACCACGCTGATATGTTGGGGTCTTAAGTGATTTTACATTGCATAAGGAGATGGACAGATTTACAGTGCTTAGCAGTAATTGTGGCATTAGCATTAGCCAAGAAACATCACTTGCTCTGTGCCCAGCCCTCAGGTGTACAGCTTACAGGTTCATCTGGACCAAAAGCTGCAACCCTGGACATCTAGAAAGTGAGCCTGTCTGCGCTAAAAGGAGCAATCAATACCATTCCTAGGGTTTATTGGGTAAGGCAAGTTTTCCCTTTACTCCTTGGCCTCTGGCACTTAGCCTGGACAGTACATCTTGGACTCTTAGAAGGCAAGCTAAGCAATAATTTATAAAAAATATACCACATCTCTTTCACCTCCTCGCTGTTTCCCCGATAGGAGTAAGTTAAGTCTTCATCTGATGTTTAAGAAGGCAATGTTACGTTTCAGACTTCACCTATCTTGTTCGGGGGCGCGCTTCTTTAGCATTAGATGGCAAGTGGAATCTTATTTTCTGGGGGGTGCGGCAGAATGGGAGGCAGGTTTGAGTTTGGTACGACGGTTTCAGTACTTGTGCTTTCCCATTCTTAATGGTTTGTCGCCATCGCAGAACCCTTTCGTAAATAGTGGTCTAAGGTGCTAGTTTCTTAATGAGCCCAAACTACGGCATCCAAGAGACAGAAGAAGATGGCCACTTCTTACGAAATAAAAGAACCTTAGAAATTGAGTTCTGCCATGAGAACAACAACTGCTGCAGCTTAAGCTCAGATCAAACTACGATTTATCAAACGTGGTTCTAGGTAGGGGAGGTGAGTAAGGAACGAAGGCCAGGGTGCCCCCAGCATAGTTTATCATCATCAAATATAGTAATATAAAGGGTAAGTGGATGAGCTCATTGAGAAAAAAAAACTTCATGGGCAGGTCGGGCTCACTCAACCCTGAAGACCTGAAATATTAGTTAAAGTACAGTTTTGGAAAATGTGACCTTGGATGCTACCATGAGGTCTATGTACTTCTATGCTCAGTATCGGTCTTCCATATGATATCTGCCTCCTAGTCTTTAACAAAATCTTGATTCTTAGACAGAGGACCAGTTGAAGGCAGCAGCTGTTAGCAGCTGTTAAGCCTATGGAACCCTAGTAAATGGTACCCCTGGAGCCTACTGCAAGAAACCTAAAGAGGGTCCCTAAGGGCTGCAGCATGCATTGTGCCATCTTAAGGGACACACACTGGGTGTACCATGCCTGCAGACACCCCTACAGCCATATGACAGGGTACACTATACTAGAAGCGTGGACATATCTACATGTGTAGGTATGCCCCTGTGCTGTCTAAGTCGAGTCTTAGATATTACAAGTGAACAGGGAAGCCATTTTAAGTACATGTGCTGGACACTGGTAATAACGAATTCCCCAGCTACACTATGGCTTTACTGAAACTAGGGATGTTTGGAATCAATCATCTTGGATTAACAAACCCACACTGATTACAGTTATGGATTACATGCCCCCAGAGGGCACTTTAAAGGTGCCCCTGAAAACCTACCGTGTACTGGCTGACTGGCGTAGACCAGGCTGCCACCACAGAATGGTTTCTGATCCCCTGCAGGTGAGAGCCCATACTCTTCGGGGTCAGAAACAAATCCTGCCCGGCTGAAGGTGTTATTATCGCCTCCAAGCAGGATGGCTAAGTAATCAGCATATCAAGGCAGGCAGTTTCAAAGGCCTCTTACTCCTACTTTGATATGCAACCCAAGGCTTCCCCGGACAGGGGAAATGCCACCCCCTGCCTCTGGCCCATTTGGCACCAGGACAGGTGGAAAAATTAGCTAGTCTGGAAGCGTGTTCCCACCATCAGGCTAGCTCCACCCCTAAGGTGATCTACCTGATGTGTCCCCAAAACATAGAATTCCACCCTCTTGGCTGAATTAGGCTCACTGGGTCAATTTTATGCCCCCTTCCCACAAAAAGTGATCATATAGAGGGTGTAGACACCCTCATGGTAAGGAGCTCATTGGCCACTACCGATCACTACCCTTAGCGCCACTAAATTGAGTATTTAGGAGGCACTCCTGGTGTCAGGAACTCAGACTCAACGGATCCAGAAAAAGAGGACAAAGAAGAGCTGTAAGACAACGAGAACTGAAGATTACTGAGGACTTTTGGCATCAAACCCTGCTGGTTCCAATCTCAACAATTGTGACTGAGTGAGCAACTACCAAGAACCACGTTAGGTTGCCAACCCTTCACAAATTGCCAGCAATCTTCCCTTGGAGAAGCTACCCCCCTGCAGTCCGCAGGCACCGAAGAAGCAGAATCCGGTTTACTGTGTTGCAGTTCCCGACCAGCCTGATGCAGCAGCTCTCTAGGAAGAGGTACCTGGCCTCCTGAAGGTAAAAGGTGTCCCCCCACCGAGTGAGAGGACACCAGGATCAACCAGAGCCGCACAGTACTAATATCTGGGGTACGAGATCCCTTGCAGCAGCCAAGGCCTGTTACAGTCCAGTCAGGACTTTAACAGCCACCTAGACTGAGCAGCCGTCAAGAGACGTCAGCACAGCAGAGACTAACTTCCAGTGGCCCAGCTGTCCTGATTGTTGCACCAGCAACCGGCAAGACCAACAACTGCAAGGCCATAAGATGCACGAAGCCCAGCTGACCATTCCCCTCTGCACCCAAGCGCTCCAGCCTAGGTACCGATATACCGGCTGTGCCCGCTTACTCACAGGACCCTTGTGACCCAAGACCCCCCCCCACCCCCCGTTGGGAGCTCCCAGACTTGTCCAAAGGTTCCCCTCTGCAGCCTGTTTCTATGTGCTCCCTGCTTTCCACCGGCATATCGTGCAAAGCTACCATACCGACCAGCACCTCTACACCCAGATGCCCCAGGGCAGGTGACAAGTAACTGCTGGTAGTATTTTGGACCTTGGTCCCCTACAACCCTAAGTCCCGAAGGAGACCCCCAGAAATGGACTGTAAATAACGGTTTGTAACATATGCCTTTTCTCCCATAGGGAAGCATTTCTGCGTAAAGACGTATTCAAGTTAACTATTTACTTACCTGTGAAATCCAATATTTTAAAATGTACTTACTTGACAAGGAAGTCTTTGGTATCAAAATGACATAAAAACACAAGTTATTTTACTAAATTGGTTTCAGATTTATTCTGGAGTGTGTGTCATTTATTGCCTCTGTGGGGGAAAAAACGCTTATCATTAACCTCTGATAAGCTTAAACTGCTAGCCCACACTACTACAAAAGAGAGCATTTAGTGTTAACATTTTTGACTCTGTAAACCAATAAGGGTGGCCAGGACTGTTTCCACAATATACCTCATTTTGGTCCACTATATAAAATGCCAGCTTCCTACACACGGGAGAATGCAGAATTTATTATTGTTGGCACAATAAATCTAAATAAAATAATGGCCCTGCTGAGACTAATATTATCCTCCACGATGCACTAAAGACATTGTTACATGAGGTACAATCTGTTACACCATCCTTCACCTGACCCAAAAGCAATGCAAGAATATCTGGCTCCAAGTTCTTTTGCACCAAATGGGCCAGTTGGCCTTACATTTGGCTATACCACTGGGCAAGAAAGCTGCAGTATATGTGGTCGTTCAAAGATACAACTCGGCCAGAACTATGAGATATGGAATTGCTCTGTGCTAAATATATACGTAACTGATGCGAAGTTTTTTTAAACAGAATCAAAACGTAACCTTCTTTGGCCCCAAGGGAGAGAATCGATCTGATATTTGTGGCTATCAGACTAGATATTTTGATCACAAAGGGTCATTTCCTACTCATAAAAGAAATAACAAGTTACCCATACCTTGAAGGACAAAAATTACAATTTGTTGGCAATATGCCATGTGGTTTCTTTGCATTATGTCAGTGCTAAAGAAGCCTTGAACTTGAGTGATCTATAGCACAGTGGGAGATTAAGAATCCCATAGCAGCGTAAATTGCAAGTTCTGAAGGTGAACTAACTGCATAGTATGGGAATTCAGAATTTCATTAGTAAACAACTAAAGACAACTAAACTCCTGTGGATTCTTTCAATATGGCCCTTTTCGGAGTTTATGCCTTTGTAAGAAAATAGTGTTGAAGGCTCAAGAAGATCCATCGGACTCTGGCAAAATCCGCAGCCACAACAAAGAATTACATACATTATGGGAAATAAAAGAGGGGAAAAGAAAAAGGGAGAGAGAAAATAAGAGACAGAAAGATACACAGAGAAGCAAAGAGGGCATGTAAGTTTAAAAATCTGGATTTAAAGAATTTACTTTTTGTAATGGTTAGCATGGAAACGGGTTATAGTGAGATTCAGACCTCTGTTTTGATTCTTCTTATTCTCTTTTTAATAACGCTAATTCAAGTGTCTGTGTAGTAATTATGCATATCTTTCATTTAAAGCATGATCACTCTCCGCTATCAAAACCAGTTAATTTGGCCACTATTTTAGAAGTGGATCCAAAAAGTTGGTCTAAGGCGGGAGAAGAAATTATACTTCACTCTAATAAGCTGTACCCCTGGATTTGTAAAGAAGCGCACAGCCAGGACACTGTCAATAGTTAGATTTGGATCCAGCACTTCCATACACTGGGGCATCAATGAAAAATTTAGAACAGATGTGATTTTCATTTCTGAGCAATGTATAAGGCAGGACTAGAACATGTGTAAAAGGGGAAAAAAAAGCAAGGAACCCTGATTTAACAATTGTACTTCTGTTGGGAGAAGTAATTCATTTATACTCCAGGTCTACAACTGGGAGCCAAGATTATAATGCCTATCTAAGTCAACTTCCTATATGTGTCCTGTGTTTAGATCTGAAAGTTCAATCTTCACTTTTTGAACACAATAAACAATGATCACAATGGCCCATCATTGCAGACAGCGAACCTAAAAAACAAACCATATGGGGAGAAATATCATTAGCAAATGCACAGCTACGACCAATGTAACACGCTCACGCAATCTGAAAGATTTGAGAAACAGAAGTTAAACTCATACTGTATATCCAGGAAACCGTCATACATGTTCATCCAGGGCTTTCTGCACTAATGGCCAACATTCCTTCAAGTAGGCTTCTCTGTATTTTGGAAATAATGTTGCAAAGCTGCTTTCTTCTAGGAGTCCCTTTGGGTTGTCTTCCTTGGTAAAGGTTGGTTCTTTCCATCCATCTGGAACCGTTAAAAGTTCAGAATCTGGAACTGGGGAAAGAAAAGGTTGAATTTAGATTTGTTTCCATGTTTTTTTTCCGTTTTTTTAATTTCAAATCTTTTTTATTAAAGAGACAGGTTTTACAAAGAAACGAAAAGAAGAGAAAACAAAACAAAACAAAACATACATTTGATTACATTCATGTATCAACGCAACCAGAGTTTCACAACTCAAGTAAAAGAGAGCATCAGTCATGTGTAACAAATGATTCTCTAATGAGGAGGTAAATGAACAGCATACATAAACAAATGCAATTATAATCAGAAGGATGGTTGCAATAGGAGTGGTTTTGGAAAGGGGAAAATCGAGAAGAGAGGCGAGGAAGAAGGAAAGAGAGGGAAGGAAGAGAGAGAGGAGAAGATGAAGAAAGAAAGAAAGAAAGAAAGAAAGAAAGAAAGAAAGAAAGAAAGAAAGAAAGAAAGAAAGAAAGAACGACGAAATTGGCATGAAGTCAATAACAGCTATTAGGAAACAGTCATGTGATGTACTCCAAACCGTAACAAAGGAGATAAAGCGCCTACTTTGTGCTCTTATAGGTGTTCCTATAGGTGACAGGAATGTGTTCTAGATTAGTGAATATGACCACTGTGCTAATCTAAGGCGGATCATAACAAAGTCCCATAGAGTCAAGTGAACTCCAGAGCTTAGAGTGCGATTTTCGCCATGGTGATGAGTGTAGTGCATCATTGTCTGTGCCCCTTAAGGAGGCCAACCATTCATGCCATATCTTGAAGGAAACATCAGATGCACTTTTCCATTTGCTTAAGACGACTTTACACGCAAGTGTAAGCATGAGATCTATTAAGTGGCGGTCATGATCGTTCACTAATCTTGAGTCTAATGCCCCAAGTATGACATATTCAAATTCTCTGCTAGGTTTAATTTGAATTTTATCAGTGTAAAATACAGGGTTCAGAATATCAAAATCACCATTAATACAATATAATTTTTTGATAAAGCATGTAGATATCATAAATGAAATATTGCATGGTAAATATATGTTTGCTATTTAAGGGTACAATATATAGAGTAGGCACAAAACTGATGTTTTTCATTTAAAAAATTGCATTTATTTCTAGAAGCTCTCCAAAAATGAAGCTTTCAGGCTGAGAGCGTTGCAGCTTTTTGGTTAGCATCATATCCCTTTAGAAAAATTAATGACATACATGAATTATGAACTATTTATACATGTTTCTCTTTAACCCCTTCACTGCAGGGGCTATTACGCCGCAGTGCTAAGGGGGCGGGGCGGCCGCGCGGCGGCCGCATGCTGGTGACGGAACCGCTCCGTCATCAGCTGCGGTGGCGCTGTGCTGATGACGGAGCGGTTCAGTCATGGCCCGCCCCGCTCAATGGAATGCTCAGCGCAGGCGCGGAATTCGCGCCACGCAGGAGCGCCGGGCGGGCCATGACGGAACCGCTCCGTCATCAGCACGGCGCCACCGCAGCTGATGACGGAGCGGTTCCGTCATCAGCAGGCAAGGGGTTAAAAAATATTCACACGATAATTTAGTGCATAACAAATGCAACTCTGTTGTGATTTCAGTATTACAGTAAATCAGTCAATCATTAGCATTGGTCAAGTTTCATTACCAAAGTTCTAAGGTTGGCAGATAAATAAAACAGCAAGAAACAAAGTAGTCCCTGTTCTAATATTTCATGTTAATTTAGAAGGGTTTATATATCCAGACACTAGAGACTCCTAAAAAGAGATGCCGACACAGACAGCTCAACGTCTAGAACAGGAAGGAAAGGGGATCAAACAGTACAACTTTTGAGCAGTTTCCTGAGCTCAAAGAAGTTAGTTGTGGACTGTATATCCAAAAGGAAGGGCGTTCCAGTGGTGGGGACTATTAGATATGGAAATTAATGGCCACCTGACCTGGAAAGACAGACAGAGGGCTGTCAGCCAGAGCCAAAGAGAGGGATTTGAGGATTCCAACAGGTCTATGAAAATATATTCTTTTACGAATGTATCAAGGGACAGCAGCATAGATAGCCCTGTGGGACTGGCGTGGGAGTTTCTAGGGCCTCAATAATGGCACCAATAAATTGAGCAGCCCACTTGATATTATCTGCTGTCCGGTATGGTGTTAAGTGGAAAGCATTAGTCAAATTAGTATTATTTATGAGATTCCAGGAACTGGATTGACTACTAAGAAGTTTAGAAGGGACCTTAATGGCTCTGTGACTTAGAACTATCGAGAAATTAAGCAGTTAATCTGACCAAGTAAGTGCCTGGGAAATTCTACATTGACAGCATTAGATTTGAAAAGAAATCAGATCAAGACTATGTCTTGAGTAATAAGTGGAAGCTGATATTTTTTTTTAATGTAGCTCAAAGTCTCAGGGTCATCCCCATCAATAATGGTGTAAGTATCCTACATGTCTTCCTAATGGAGTTTGAAGGAACTTGGTGGTGGTTGTGGAAAGCTGGCTCTGTATATACTATACCAAAGTGAGGTATAGTGTGAACAGAGTCCAGGGGAACTCCAAAGGTAGGCAGAGGTAAAAGTTAGATAGAACCTTACTCTCTATTTGTGGTAGTGTGGTCGAGCAGTAAGGCAGCATCAGAGGACAGTGTTAAGCATTTGTTGTACACACTCAGTCAGCAAATGAAGTCACACTCAAAGACAGAACTTCAGACCAATTGTTTTTGCATAAAAATATTCTTTTAGTTATTTTATTTTCTAGAACCAAGCAAGCCTGGCACAGGTACGCAATAAATACTTTACAGTAGTAATGCAGTTTGTAAACAATTTGGATTGATATAGTAAATGTACTTTGATTTGACTTACAGTATTGTTTCCGAGAAATGCAATGATTTGTAAATACAGTATATAGACTTGAAGGGGATTTTCCGTAAAATACCAGGTAAGTTACTTTTTGGATGACTTTTCTTACTCACAGTAGTATGCCTGGATACTACTCTGGGACATTTCTTGCAAACAGGTAAGTAAAATCGTTTTTTGTTAAACAGTGTAATTTTAAAGAATTTGTTTATGTTTTCCAACTCCACACTTCTTATCTTTGGCCCCATAAAGATAAAAACCTTTTACGCCAAAAGGAAGTCAGACAAGCCCGTCCAAGTGGGCCGTCTCAAAAAGAGTAACGTCTCTTTCATTACAGCGGCTGCCTGGCGAGCGCTTGTTGCTTTAGCATCATACATTTGCCTGAAATAAAATGTCCATGATCGAACATTAACACAAATTTTTCCACTTTTCCTAAAACTTCATCAAGCACCCCAATATGACTCCCAAACTATATTCGTATCTTTAAAAAACAATCTTCATTTTGGGTCTGTGAAAAGATTCTTATTGAAAATAAAACAGATTAGTAAGTGGACCCCTCCGCTCTCTGTCGACCTGTCTTGGTAGCAGCCTCTGCTTGCAGCCCTTCCTCTCCTGCCCAGTGCGATTCTGGGTCCCACGTGCCGACCCTCCCGACATCTCCCGACCCTGCCGTTCTGTCCGAGTCGCAGAGCTGAATAAAGTTATCCTTGTCGAGTGTCTCTGTCAGCAGAGGAGTTTAGGCTCGCACCAGTGTTTACAGCCATAACTTCCCCTCCCACCTCCTCCCAGCGCAATGACGTTTGCGGCGGCCTCAGGCGCTGATCGGGAAGATGGCGACCGCCGACAGTAGCAGCCCCAGCACAAAACATCCACCGCCCTTCCCTGGGGATGAGGAGACAGCGACACGGAAGGGGAGGACATTTACACTGGCGGCAGCGTGAGTGTCACTAAATGTTATGTGGGAGCCCCCTAAGTTCTGGATTTCGGAAGCCTTCCTCACAGGCCTGTCAGAAAACCTAGTGCTACGCCTAGGGGAGTTGACCAGTAACTGTTTTGGTGCAGTTGTAATGCTGAGTGCTCTTTGTTTCGAGAGGTCGCTAGTACTGTTTTGAGTGTTGCTAGCATGGCCTCTGGAAATGAATGTGGATGATTTACGAAGTAGGAGTTAATGTATAGGATATTTGAACATGCGCTAAAAGGTACACTCTAATGTGGCTATAAAGTAGGGTCTGTGAGATGGTGTTGATATTGCGCATATAGGTGATTTTGTGCTTTTAAGGGAAAAAATACCTAGTGACGGACTGCTGTATGAGTGGTCAATTAAAGTTTAGGAAAGATTTTTTTTTATATCTTGTTCCTTACTCTTCAGCCAACCCATTTTCCTCTACACCAACTGAATCTGGAACAAACTATTTTTAGCGCTTTTATATTCCGCTGCCTGTCGCCTTTCTGTTACTTAAGAGTTATTATGGTGTTGCCAAAAAGAGGAAATTGAGGTTCAGTCGTCATTGTTCGATATCCTTCATTTGCTACCAGTCAGTTTTGTGTATAGTTCATTTGAAAATATTTCAAAATAAGTCCATTATTGGCATGACAAACTATCCAAGTTTTAGCAAAGTTACCCAGTGTATAAATGAGAAGGCGGTATAGTGGTACTTAAAATGTTTTTGTAAATGTAAATCCACCACAGCATATTACCCAGGTTTTAAGACTCAGAAAAATTCTCTGTATCACCAAATCTATTTTTGACGGCCAAATCCGTGAAAGGTGTTTCACCGGCTGGGCGCAGGCACTGGTGTGGATATTTAGAATATAGGATGGTGGAATCTAGGCAAGCGATCTAAACTCATTATTTATGGCATCTGTGATCCTGAATGCCAGTGGGGGTGTGGTCAAATGCATGGCTCAAACGAACAAAGCCAATAATAGAAAAGAAGCAGGTAGAATAATATATATGACACGAGGAATTGGAAGGACATTTGTAACCAAAACAAACCAATACTTTCTCTTTAGTATTACGTTGTGATGTATTGCTTCATGTTGGTGGAGAGAGACCCACTCAGATACGTCCAGGTTTGTCCTGATGGGCACGCTCCGGAAGAGCAGTCTAATGGTGCTGCAGCATGGTTCATGTCTAGTCTAGATTCTCCTAGATATTTGCTCTGCCAACTTATATAAACAAAACACAAAGAAATGTTGTCCATATAAGAATTGTTCTAGCTAAAGAACCTTCTAGGCCCTTTGCTGTACTTTTTCATGCATCACATGTTCATGCAGGTACTTTTTAGGTTTCGCCTGGCGAACAGCTGCGCAAGTAGCGTTTCGGGCAGGCGAAATCTTTTGAGAATAGTATGTGGGCTTTGTCCCGCCTCTGTCTTCCATTGGCTAGCTTCATAAATGGAGGCTAGCCATTGGAAGAGATAGGCGTCCGTCATTGTGCGAGGCGATTCATGGGCGTTCCGTCAAATTTTTCTCATCCCACCCCTTTGTGACGTCATTCCGGCGGTGGGCGGGTGTTTTTTTTTTTCTCTTTTTTCTCCCTGTGATGTTTTCGTCTTTTTCGAAGTGCCTTTAGCCGGAGTGGTCTCGCATACTCAACGCTGCATCATACTTCAGAATCCCAATATAAATTTCATTCATCCGCAGTCTCCGTCTCCGCTCCTGGCTTCGGGGGGGGGGGGGGGGGGGGGGGGGGGGGGAGGGGGAGTAAGAATACTCAGCTTGTGTACCCCCACGCCCCCCTCTAATCTGCAGCTTTGTAGCTGTAGATACCAGCCCTAGATCCAGTGTACGTGTTCGGGCAAATGTCTGTCCCCGCCCCGAGAAGACCTCTGTAAGGGGCGGGGGTTGCTTAATTTATGAAAACAGCGACTGCGCCTTCCCCTTGTATACCCCCTCCAACCCCACAAGAAATAAAACGAGACCGAAAAATGCATCTTTACTCAGCAGAATATACTCTGAAGCGGCTCGTTCACACCCGCTAGTGGCCACCTCTCTCGTCCACTGCGGAGAGAAGCCCTACTTTTGTGCGCTCCCCCACTCTCTGACACAGGTGTCGGGCGCAGCTCCTCAGCCCCTTGGCCGAGCACAGTGCCTTCAGGCCTGGGGCTGTGTTATGTGTTTTCTGCGTGGTGTGAATGTGCCCTCAAGCAAACATCTTTGGTTGAACACCCCCACCTCCCAATTATTTGGACAGAAAACACACCACCCCCACCCCACATGCAGCAGCCGCCTCCGTTCATTTCATGAGTGGGGGTGGTAGCTGGTGCCCGTTCAGTGGTGTGGTGGGGCGCAAGCTGCCTGGAGTGGGGGGCAGCTCGTATTTCCCAGCTATCCTCATTACTCAGTTCGTCCTGTGACCTCTTATCCCGAGGGCGGGGGGCGGTGGTGGTGCTGCTGCTGCTTCGGCCCCCCCCTCAGCCTTCCCATATACAGGCGGTGGTGCAAAGGGTCAAAGGCCCCAAGTCCGCCCGCCCCCGGAACTTTATAAATAACCCCCATTCTGTGCTGACATCAAATGTAATAGTTCAATGAATGCGTCCTTCGTCTCGGGAGGGGTTGGGGATGTCGGTGACTTCCCAAAGCTGTTCGAAGGTGAAGGTGTTTTGTCCTCTGTGGGCTGTCACGAGGCGGCCCGCTCTTGCCCACAAGCAGCATGCTCCCGGGGGGGGGGGGGGGGGGGGGGGGGGGGGGGGGGGCGGGCGGCACTGGTCCCGGTTCATCTAAGCCAGAGGTCTTCAAACTTTTGTAGGTTGAGCCCCCCAGCTGAATTTTTTTAGATGCTGGGCCCCCCCACCACCTGACAAAAATTTGTGGAATCTGGGACACTACATAATCGACTGCCAAGCGCATATCACGAGCCATATCCGTCAAATAATGTTCTACACAACAAGAATGTTTAGTAAACTACAGGTTTGTGAGAGGGTGTGGTGAAATAACAGAGGCTTATTATACAGTTCAAAACACAATTTTCCAAGATAAAATGTGTGCAAATTGTTTTTACTAGGATGCTTTGTTCCACACATGACATAGATTAATAATACCACCACCAACATAAATGTGACGGGTGTGCATGTTTTTTACCACAGACGGTCAATCTGTGGATGGATATTTGCTACTGCCATCCTCAGGTTGTGCTCCACATCTAGTCTTAAACGGTACTCAGTCCACTGCAGCCTCATGGTTTCCCCATACCTGTAACCTCCAATATTCCAAGCCTATGCACCACAGTGTCATTAACTGTCTAGCAAAGCCTCTTGCTAGGGTCAAACTGCTAGCGCCGGTTTTCTCCACTCTGCATTTTACTGGCACCTCTGCAGGCACAGTGTCTTGGGCCACGTCATGGTGAAGTTACAAGACTAAGGGAAGACACACCAGAAGCAGGTGTGTGAGAGGTCAAACGTGCAGCACTGAGGTATGTTGGTATGGTCCAAAGCAAGGTGGCATCCTTTTCATTTAATGCTCAAAAGGCTTGGCAGTTCTGAGCAGCTCAGAGCTGCAGTGCCTGCCAGCCCTCTGTTAGTAAGGACTGCAGTCACGCAGTCTGTCTCCGGCTAATAGTATATGGGTAAATCAAACGGTGAGGGGGGAAGAGTGTATGGGTGAGGGTGGTGAACGAATGGACCAGGCAGCCAACACAGCAATAATAACTGAACTAATGCCTGCCTTGAGGCTGGTCGCCTTGCAACTACCTTGTGCCCTGAGAAAGAACCCCTTCCCGTGCCCCTGCCTTGCTATGGACGCCAGCAGCACTGAATTGAGAGAACCCGGAAAGCAGCACTGGAGCCATTCTTGCACATTCAGGGTTTCCCACTCACTGGTAAGGTTGCTAAATACTGCCATACTGGCCATTTGTTCGTGACGATTTAAGGCTTAAGCATGACAAAATTATCAAAAAAGATTGTCTTCATAAAGTCTATACATTTTACAATGGACTTTGCCTTTATTTACTTTAATTAAGAGACAGTTATCTTTAACTTCGCAGCTTTCAGAACACTGCAAAGTATACATCGATGAGGGGAAAAATCTCGGCTTTTTGTATGAACCCGGCGCGAGCCAAGAAAACACAATACAGATCTTGCCACTTAACACCAAGTACGATAATGTGGCCCATCCGTAGCTGCTTCCTGTTGTGTATTTCATGTGAATTGTAACACTGTGAAACGTGACTTGCTAATCCTAAACACTTTGCATACTGAGATTACTAGTTTTCTCTTTTCCTAGCAGAATGAATGCACATACAATTTCCACAGTACAAAATGCACCTAGTTATGAATAGCAGATGTTTTTTGATCAATAGGAAGTGCTCTGCAGCAGTTTAAAGATCTTTTTCGAGTTTCTCACAGCTCAAAAGGTTATAATTCGTAATATTTATCCATTCCCATGGACTTCATTGCTTTGTTTTGCTCGCGAGGAATTGTCACTTATAGTGGTTGAAATGTCACTCATAACTGCAATGAAATAAAAACAAAATTTCACACATAGCAATCTGAAACCTTGGCAGCTATGTCTTGAGCAGCACATGAAGAAAGGAAAGCCTGTGAGGCGGCGCAGACATGAGGCTTGATTGATCACAAATTTTGAACCGTGCTTCAGCTGCGGTGGGAGGCAAGGAGTCTCCTCTGAAATCAAAGGCGAAGGAACAGAACTGTCTTCCTTTGCTTTCGGTTTAACAGAGGAGACTTTCTGCCTCCCACCGCAGCTCTAACAATTAACCCCCTCCTGGGACGGTGATTAACAGAGAAAAGCATGGGCTGGTCGGCCCGATGATTTCCCCTCCCTCCCCTCTACCGGAGTTCTCTAGTGAAAGACAAATGTAAGATTTTCAGGTGGAGTGCGCGCCCCCCCCCTGGATGGTATAACGCCCCCCTGGGGGGGCGCGCCCCACAGTTTGAAGAACTCTGATCTAAGCATTTAAAAGCGACGACCATCCCCGCAGCTTTATAAATAAGAGATTACGACCCTTTTCGAAGACCCCATCCCTGTCCGTTTTAAGTAACACTACAGTGCTTGGAAGCGACGCCGGGTTTTATTTTGCTGGGCGCTCACCCTTCTTGAGAAAAGTATCCCCTGCCCATTGCAGGAAGGGAACATTAAATATGCTGACTTTTTTTCTTGTTCGGATCACACGATGCTCCCAGTCATCCGGCGTGACATAACCGCCGGTTGTGACCGTGAGTTTGTATTTTAGCGATTAGCGGAGTCGCCCCCTCTGTAGTGTAGAACCGCGTGAAATGCCATGGTGCACCCTGTATTTCCCCAACTCCACCTTTCATCATTCTGAAAGAGCTCACTTATCTCCTTCGCATGGAAAGACAATGTATACATTTCCAGCCTTCCTGAAACTCTCTTGCTGCTGCCTGGAACTGGAGGGGGTGACGGGGGGTGGGGGGTCGTCTGAGAGGTCCCTCCCTGGCCTGCTTTCAATTAAAAGCTGGAATTCGGCCTCTTCCCTGCCTCGGCGGAGCCAGGAAAGAGCCGGCAGGGCAGCCGGCCTCTGCTTTCAATCATCTGTCTCGCCCCTGCTCTCCCTCCCTTTTGTGACCCCGGCGTGGCAAATATGCGTGAACTGATGGTGTGGTGGGGGTGCTGGGAAGAGAGACTTCAGATGGGGGAAGGGGGTCTCATGCTACCGATTAACACCGATATCCTGTTTCAACCTCTCATTTACTTTTCAAAGATAAAAAACACACACACATCGTGGCTGTCTGTGTGGGTCGATGAGGGTTTTTTGAGAATAGTATGGGGGCTTTGTCCCGCCTCTGTCTTCCATTGGATAGCTCCATAGGTGGAGGCTAGCCATTGGAAGAGAGAGGCGTCCGTCATTGTGCGAGGCGATTCGTGGGCGTTCCGTCAAATTTTTCTCATCCCGCCCCTTTGTGACGTCATTCTGGCGGTGGGCGGGTGTTTTTATTTTTTTTTCCCCCGTGATGTTTTTGTCTTTTTCGAAGTGCCTTTAGCCGGAGTGGTCTTGCATACTCAACGCTGCATCATACTTCAGCAGTGCAAGCTTACTGCAGATTAATGCAAATCGATTTAAACAATGTAAGAAATCTTTTCTAAGCACGTCAATCATTTAATACTGATGGCATTGTTGTGACTCAGGGGTTAGTTTGCCTGGTGCAGAGATCGGCGCGTCTCCAGCGGTCACAGTTTCCCATCACCGAGGTACGAGTGCCCTGCACGTCCCAGGTTCCAGTCCCTGCAAGCCTGTCCTGCAGGCTCACGCACATTCTGCTGTGGCGTGCGTGTAACGTGCGTGTAACAGCAGAAGCGCCCGGGCGGTGAATGCTCATCACAGTGATTTGTGTGAAAGTTGCGAGTCGTGGGTGCAGTTAGATTATATAAATCAGTGGTTTCATGTATTGTTTTACAGATTTGCTTAACATGCAGATGAACCGGTCTGAGTAAAATAACTCATCGGCCGAAGCGTCTGTGCCAGACGTGTGTGTGGCCGGAGTCCCAGTTTCCAACCCCAGTGAAATAGCTTGTGATGTACTTTGCTTCTATAAGAATAGCATACGGATATGCCCAGTTCTCCGCCATGTGGCAGAGGCTGGTTTCGTCTGTGTGCCTATTTCGGGCAGCCCTCAGCTGTTTCCTGTGACTCAGGCAGGGCCCTGGCGGTGAAAGGAGCTGAAAGTGTGTCTCCAAAGCCGTGAGTTTTGTCTAAACTGTCCAAAATGGCCGCCAAGCTCATTACTACGGCCACTGTCCGCAGAGCCAGTCTTGTAGTCACAAAGAAGGCCGTGGAGGGACGTGAGGTCATGACCCCGTCCTCCCTTCGGCCATCTGCTGCGCCGTGCAGCGACTGCACACACTGGCTGGATGGATGGGAGACAGACACAAGTCCTCTGGCGCTGACAGCACTTCGACACCCAAAGAATTGAACACGCTTTAAAGTCTAGTCAGGTACTTACAAATCTTCAAAAACACAAACCTGGGGTAGGATAGCACTCTGGCTAGCAAGCTCAATCCATCCTTCCGGCCCTATGCATTCTGGTAGGTGTGATGTAAAGTAGCCATTTACTCGCAGTGATTGCATTTGTGGTTCTTTACGATATCGCAAGATTTCGATTGCGGTATTTTGAATGCTCCGGTAACTTTACTGAGGACAGAATTATGCATCACGAGCAGAGAACCCATTGAAACATCAGAACACTGGCCATTTAATTACTTTTACTACATTTTGTGACTGGTTTCAAATCATTTATGAAATATATTCAGGGCATGCAGAATGAACTACAGGAGGAATAATGATGACTTCATCCTGTAGTTCTTTACGATATAGCGAGATTTCGATCGCGGTATTTTGAACGCTCCGGTAACTTTACTGAGGACAGAATTATGCATCACGAGCAGAGAACCCAATGAAACATCATACCGTGAGTTGTTACATTAACATATTCCATTAGTACAAAGCCATATGCAAGCCGGTTAAACTAGAACTAGTCAAGTCAAGTCAAAATTTATATAGCGCGCTACTCACCCAGAGGGTCTCAAGGCGCTTGGGGGAGGGGGTGTTCGTTACTTATCAAATAACCAGGTTTTGAGTTGTTTTCTGAAGGAGAGGTGGTTCTGTGTGAGGCGGAGGTGGGTGGGGAGAGAATTCCATGTTTTGGCCGCTAAGTAGGAGAAAGATCTCCCACCCATGGTGGATCTTTGGATGAGTGGAATCGCGGCGAGGGCTTGATTGGACGATCGTAGTTGGCTTGTGGGGGTGTAGAAGGTCAGGCGCGTGTTTAGGTATTTAGGTCCTAGGTCGTAGAGGGCTTTGTGTGCGTGGGTGAGGAGACGGAATGTTATTCTCTTGTTGACGGGGAGCCAATGGAGGTCTCTCAGGTGGCCGGATATGTGGTTGTGGCGGGGGATGTCTAGAATGAGTCTGGCGGAGGCGTGCTGAATGCGTTGTAGTTTTTTCTGCAATTTGGCTGTGGTTGCGGCGTAGAGGGAGTTTCCGTAGTCCAGTCGGCTACTGACAAGTGCCTGGTTGACCGTCTTTCTTGTTTTGGTGGGGATCCATCGGAAGATTTTTTTGAGCATATGTAGGATGTTAAAGCATGATGATGAGATGGGGTTGACTTGTCTGGACATCGAGAGGGAGGAGTCCAGAATGAAGCCCAGGTTGTGTGCGTGGTCCGTTGGTTTGGGTGCGCTGCCCAGGGCCGATGGCCACCATGAGTCGTCCCAAGCGGAGGGGGATGATCCTAGGATGAGGACTTTCATCTTGTCTGAATTCAGTTTTCGCGATGAATGTGAGGGGGCTCATGTAGATGTTGAAGAGGGTGGGGCTGAGTGATGAACCTTGTAGTACGCCGCAGATGACTTCGGTGGCCTCTGATCTGAAAGAGGGGAGGAGGACCCTCTGGGTTCTTCCTGCGAGGAACGAGATGATCCAGAATAATGCTTTTCCTTGTATCCCGACGTTCCTGAGGCATTGTATAAGGGTGCTATGACAGACCATGGAGAATGCTGCACAGAGGTCCAATAGGATGAGTGCAGCAGTTTCTCCATTGTCAAGTAGTGTTCGAATGTCGTCTGTGGCTGCGATGAGGGCGATCTCGGTGCTGTGTTTGGCTCGAAAGCCGGACTGTGAAGGGTCGAGGGAGCCGTTGGACTCGAGGAAGGTGGCGAGCTGATTGCTGACGGCTTTCTCAATGACTTTGGCAGGGAATGGGAGGAGCGAAATGGGGCGGTAGTTCTTAAGTTCGGTGAGGTCTGCTGTGGGTTTCTTCAGGAGGGCGCTGAGTTCGGCATGTTTCCAGCTTTCCGGGAAGGTAGCGGTGTTGAGGGAGCAGTTGATGATATCCCGGAGATGGGGTGCGATGATGGAGTTGGCTTTGTTGAAGATGTGGTGGGGGCATGGGTCGGTTGGCGATCCGGAGTGGATGGAGTTCATCAGGCGGATGGTGTCTTCAGTGCTGATTGGGTTCCAGGCGCAAAGGGTGGCGGTGGGGGGCTTCAGTTCGGAGGAAAGGGGGGTGGGTTGGTCGCCAAAGCTGTTATGTATGTCAGCGATTTTACTGTGGAAGAACGAGGCTAGAGAGTCGCAGAGGTCTTGAGAGGGAGTGAGGTCGTTGGTGCCGGCGCTGGGATTGGTAAATTCTTTGACTATGTTGAAAAGTTCCTTGCTGTTGTGGGCGTTGTTGTCGAGTCGATCTTTAAATGCTGATTTCTTGGTGGATCTGATCAGCTGATGGTGTTTGCGGGTGGCGTTCTTGAGGGCGGTCATGCTGTCAGTGGTTGGGTTTTTTCGCCAGGCCTTCGAGGGTGCGGCAGTTCTTTTTGGACTTCTTAAGGTAGTCATTGAACCAGGGGGCTTTCTTGCTTTCCTGCCTTGTTTTTTTTTTTTTTTTTTTTAAATTTTTGAAAACCTTTATTGCGCATGTTGCAGAAAAACAAATACGGGCCTACAACCATCCGGCCGGCCACAATACTTTTGAGCACAAGTGCCAGCAATACGGTTCCCCAACGGTATCAGGTGATACAACAACAATTAAAAACAGTTACGCTGGAAAAGACATGTCGCCAGGGAGAAGGATCAGTAAAGGTTAAATTTTAAAGTTTTTTTCGATTAAATAAAGTCTATGAAGGATAGGTGTAAAGGAGATCCGAGTCCATACATTAGTTCCACATGAGTAGGCAGCAGGAGAAATAACAGCAATTACGTGAAGCACTCCATCAGAGTGGCAATACGGTAAAAAACAAAGCGGACAACAGGAACCACGCTCGTGCCACTCCCAGCGCCACCCACTCCCAACCATCCTCTATCACAGACCCAGAAAGGAAAACAGTATGAGAAAGCGCAGAAAAGTAAGAGAAAAGGCCCATAGAAACTAAATAAGGAAAATAAATCTACCCCCCCACCCTGCACCAACGCGGAGGCTACGGCCTACCCCCCCCGACAATGTGCCTGTCGCCCCATAAAGAACCCGAAATGTAGTTCAAGTAAAGGAAAAGAAGAAAGGAAAAAGGAAGAAAAATAATAAAAATATTACCATGAAATATAGAGAGTGAGAATAGACCATTCTAATCTGCGACTCTCAAAAACTACAAATGAAGCGGGAGGAGGAGCCAATCAAAACATTCCCAGTACCCCAGTCAGATACACAATCCCCACATAATGTGCGATCACTGAGAACCAGACATTAATACAAAAGCAGTTAGGGAAAGACATTATAACTTGTGCGACTTAAACAAGTGTGTACCACTTCCAATCCCGGTCCAACCAGCCAAGCAACCGACAGCATACAATGGACAGTCCGTAAGAATCAGCCTAAGTCAAGAACCACCTTGCCTCCACCCATCCGCCCGGCTATTAAACCATAGAAAGTCTCCTAGCCCTGGCCCGTTCTGGGACACGGCCCCTCACCCCACCTGCATGGTAGTACAGTGCGGTCCAGGAAGACGATAGGAAATAGCCGCACTAAGGAGGGGGGCGGTGCGTAGACAAAGGAGGAATGGCGTCCGCTCCCAGGATACAGTTTTCCCTCGGTATCAATCCCCTCTGGCGTGCCCAGGCCATCAAAGTCACAAAGCAAAGCAATCCAAGTTCGTGACAAGAATGCAGTTGAAAGACCAGGAGGGCAATCCACCGGTAGCCGACTCTCCCACGCCGCAGAAAGTAGTACACAGTCGAGCTCGGAGCTAGGGGGAAACTCTGTAGCGACGACCGAGCTGTAAAATGGCAACAATCCGCTACCCTCCACAGATGTAGCAACTGTAACATCCACTGTATCCCTTCGAGGAAACGTCGTGGCAGTAGGCTGTAACAGCTCTCGTCTGGAGCTCTGCGGAAGATATGTCCCCTGCTCCTGGCCGAAGGCTTGGGCGCAAGCATCGAGCCGTTCCCCCAACTCGGTATATGTGGTATTTATCTCTGATGCCAACTCGCCCAGGGCTGCCAGCACATCTCCAAGGGTGAAGGCAGGCCAAAGTGTCCCCGTTCCCGCACGCCCATGGGGGGAGCCTGCCCCGGCCCCCTCAGGAGCAATGCGCTCGCTGTGTCGTGGGGAGACTAAGTAGAGTTCCGCACCATGGCGAGCCGCCGGCATCGCCATCTTGTCTTCTCCCCAACGAGATGTTGTGGGGTGGGGAACGGGGGAAGTCACGGGGCGCGATGTTGTTGCCGGATCAGTCCCCGGGCGTGCGACAGTCCGCCCGATCTGGGGTAGTGCCTGTGGGTCCGTAGCCAAGCAGTGAGGCAAGCAGTGCCCGGTGGGGGGTTGCAGTCAGCGGCCAGTGGGACGAGGAGAGCGGAGCAAAAACATGGCGGCCGGGGACAAAGGACTCGCCGGGTAAACACTTCTTCTCCCTGTCACCACACTGTCCGGAGCGTGTACAGCGTTCACCAGCGGCAGGCAGCGCCAAGGGCACGCTCCTGCGAGGAAGCGCCGTCTAATCGCGCCACCCCCGCAGCGGATCGGCTGTGCAGTGTACGTGGGGTCTGGGCGCGTTGTAATGCGAGCTGGTTCCCGGGCCGGAGCAAATCGTTCCGTAGCTGACGATTCCGGGCGAATGGAGAGGTCGGCGGATCACCGGTGACAACAGCTCCGTTTCCCGCACCTTCTAGGACGAAAGTAGGTTAGCGGAGCTAGCAGGATTATGGTGCGGGATTCCGGGGCCGGCGGAGCCGAAGGCTGCGCGTCCGATCAGGTCGCCATCTCGGCTCCTCCCCTACCTGCCTTGTTTTGATGGTTTTTCAAGGGTGCTAATTCGTCAGCGCTGTGGGTGATCCATTGTGCGAGGTGGATGGCTGCTTGTTTTGGGTCCAATGATTTGGTGGGAGGGTTTTGGTATAGCGATGTGGTGAGCTGGTCGGTGGTAATTTTGTTCCAGTTTCTACGGGGCATTTGTTGTGGGTGGTGGCGGGTCATAGTCTTTCGGTAGTTGAAGTGGACGCAGCTGTGGTCCGTCCAATGGAGTTCTGTGACGTGATTGAAGGAGACGAGCTGGGACGTTTTTGTGTGTGTGGCTCTGGGTGTGTGTGTGTGTGTGGCTCTGGGTGTGTGTGTGTGTGGGGCTCTGGGTGTGCGAGTGTGGCTCTGGGTGTGTGTGGGGGTCTCTGGGTGTGTGTGTGTGGGTCTCTGGGTGTGTGTGTGTGGGTCTCTGGGTGTGTGTGTGTGGGTCTCTGGGTGTGTGTGTGTGGGTCTCTGGGTGTGTGTGTGTGGGTCTCTGGGTGTGTGTGTGTGGGTCTCTGGGTGTGTGTGTGTGGGTCTCTGGGTGTGTGTGTGTGGGGCTCTGGGTGTGTGTGTGTGGGGCTCTGGGTGTGTGTGTGTGGGGCTCTGGGTGTGTGTGTGTGGGGCTCTGGGTGTGTGTGTGTGGGGCTCTGGGTGTGTGTGTGTGGGGCTCTGGGTGTGTGTGTGTGTGGGGCTCTGGGTGTGTGTGTGTGTGTGGGGCTCTGGGTGTGTGTGTGTGTGTGGGGCTCCGGGTGTGTGTGTGGGGCTCCGGGTGTGTGTGTGGGGCTCCGGGTGTGTGTGTGTGGGGCTCCGGGTGTGTGTGTGTGGGGCTCTGGGTGTGTGTGTGTGTGTGTGTGTGTGGCTGTGTGTGGCTCTGGGTGTGTGGGTGGCTCTGGGTGTGTGTGTGTGTGGCTCTGGGTGGGTGTGTGTGTGGCTCTGGGTGGGTGTGTGTCTGGCTCTGGGTGGGTGTGTGTCTGGCTCTGGGTGGGTATGTGTCTGTGTGTCTCTGGGTGTGTGTGTGTCTCTGGGTGTGTGTGTGTGTCTCTCTGGGTGTGTGTGTGCGTGTGGCTCTGGGTGTGTCTGGCTCTGGGTGTGTGTGTGTGGCTGGCTCTGGTTGTGTGTGTGTGGCTGGCTCTGGGTGTGTGTGTGGCTGGCTCTGGGTGTGTGTGTGGCTGGCTCTGGGTGTGTGTGTGTGGCTAGCTCTGGGTGTGTGTGTGGCTGGCTCTGGGTGTGCGTGTGGCTGGCTCTGGGTGTGTGTGTGTGGTAGTAATTGCGGTCTGCTGAGCTCGTCCGTAGGGTACAATAGGTCTCACATTTGCGAGAGATTAAGCTAATGGCAATGTAAATGACAATGCCATTTATTTATCGGTTTTCAAAATCAACACATAAATACAAATGTTGTCATTTACAACGCCAATAGCTCTAACTTTTCGAAAGGCAAAACCATTGCATTGTAAATGCTTGTCTCATGTTGCATACGGTCTGCTTTCTCATTTCCTGTAAGGGCTGGCTTCCAAGATTATCTCTAGTCAGAATAACTTGTGAACATGCACTTGCAAGCTCACGCTCTGTTGAACTTCACTGTTCAATACATAAATTCGTTATCCCTAGGTCTCAGCCATCAGCTGCTCTCATGATACATTTTATCTAAAGCATGTCTCCTCCTTGTACCAAGATACTTCATGAACATCTCAGCCTTGCTTCACTGCAAATTAGGCCATGACTTCTTAACAATGCAGTTAACTCGTTGGTATCCTGCTCGCTCTGAGTTACACCACTTATGTTCCGGGAAACTGACTAATACTGCATAGCAACTACTCCTAGGGATATCCCTACATCTAAATGCTGCTGCAAGTGTACCCAAACACCCAGTCAGTGTATGTTTGAGCACACCTGGGCCCACTGTGCCTTTCTATCACATGATGGTGCGCAGAAACTGAGTAAGTGCAACTTGAAGGGCACTACATGCCAGTGTTTTTCTGAGGCTATATAGGCAAAGCTTATGCTGCAGCATGTATCAGTCTGTTACAGGATTAGGACTGACACTAAACATTAACTGGTCCTCTATAGAACTAGTGATGAGTCCTCAGTTCTTGGGTACAACGCTCTACATGCAGCTAGGAAAGGCCTTTCCTTGAGCAGTCAGAGCAGTGGAGCTCCAAGCCATATTGAATACCTCTACCAAGCTGTCAGGCTATACAGATCTCTGCTGGGCCTGGTGTGATCTGCATACGTCTAATCCACAGTTGTCAATATAACAACTTCAGTGGTATATTTCCATCACTTTGTCTGCCTCCTTCACATACCAAACATTTGTAATGCAATAGGTCTGTCATTTGCAAAAAGTTAGCTATTTCCATTGTAAATGAGAATGCCTTTTATTTATGTGGTGGTTTTCAAAACAGATAAATAAAAGCATTGTCATTTACAATGCCAATAGCTTAAACTCTCGTAAATGCGAGACCTATTGCATTGCAAATGCTTGTTCTTCTTAGGTTGGGGGAATCTGCCTTCTTGGTTCAGGGCTGCCCCCTTAATACTGCATTTAGGGGGCGTTTTAGGGGTCTCGGGTCAGTAGCCAATGACCTTAGGGTGACCACACCCTTGGTGTGCTCACCCTATGTGGGGGAGTGAGCACAATCCCTAATCCTTATTGGGGAGTGCCTGCCACCTGCAAGATGTCTGGGACTGAAGATGTGGCTTCACCTTCTGGGCTGGCTAGTTTTTCATGCCTGTCTTCCTGCCGAAAAGGAGGGGAGACAGGAAGGGGGCCTGCTCTCGATAGAAAGAGAGGCTGGGGGTCGCATTACAAAGGCTGCCAGGCCTTTGAATCTCCACTGGTACAGGTCTTATTGGCCTGGGGGAGGTGTGAACACCTCCGCCAAGGAAAGGCTTTATTTCTGGGCTCAGGAAGGGAAGGATCCCACCCTAGGGGTCCAGAAACATGTCTCGTGGTGACAGGCTGGTGTGTACCAGTCAGGGAACCCACCAGAGGCTGGTCATTTTTCAGGGGGCATCTCTAGATACCTTCTGTGTGTATTTTTCATTAAATCTCACACTGGCATCAGTGTGGGTTTAATGTGCTGAGACGTTTGATACCAAACGTCCCAGTTTTCAATGTAGCCATTATGGTGCTGGGGAGTTTGTAATGAAAAGCTCCCAGCACCATATACTCTTAATGACAGCACTGCACTTACAATGTCTTAAAATGGACTTCGACACTGTGGGGGTACAGGGCTCATGCACCGGTACCCTCATCACTGGCATAGGGCACTCAGCTAGAGGGGTGACTGATCTATGCCAGGGCAGCAGGTTGTAGGCATGGCACACAAGGAGATGTGCCATGTCGACTCTTCGCTTTGTTCTGCACCAAAACACGCAGCCTGCTAAGGCAGTGTGTGTGTGTAAACATACAGGGCCTTAGAGGTCTTCACTGGTCAAAGTGCCTTGGGTACATGTGGGTACCATATACCAGGGTCTGACCTGTGGCCAGAGATGCCAATTGGGTTAGTTTTGGGGAAGGAACGCCCTATTAACCGGATTGGCAGGGACCCAGGGCACATCAAGTTAAAGTGCATCAGTAGTCTGGCAAGAAGTGGGGGGTTACTGCAACAGAAACCCACTTTCCTACAGTGGTATAGGAGGTAATTACATCTGCTAGGTTGGAACAACATTTAAATTTTAAGATTGGGGGAGGGAGAGCTGTTTTGTAGATCAAAGCTCCATCCAGGAGGGGCGAATAGTACAAACCCATACTAAACAGAAGAAATTAATTGCTGTTGGCGTAAATGGTATCTAGCATAGTACCCTGGTATTTATGATCATAAAAAATAGCCACCTCTCTACCCATTTCGAGAGGACAGTGAAGCTTGATAATTTTGTAGCCCTGTCGTATCAGAATGGCGATTTCGGAGTCTGTTAAGGCACGGAGCTAAGTTACTGTAACAAATCATAGAGCTGTATTGGAACTATGAACAGTGTCCCTCTCTTGTTTATCAAATAGAACACACTTCATCTTTCAAAAATGCGGCCAATTTGTACATACTCCTAACAAAATTCATCCTACTTGGATTATGATCAATTTTCAGTTCACCCAATAAACATGATTGTTTCGGCAAATCGTTTGTAAATGTTATGAAACTAGTCTAATGACGAGTTAGAGCCCAAATCGACAGTAGGACCAACTCCAGCCAACAGAATTTCAATATACAGATTGCCCTAACACAATAAATTTGGAGATGTCGGACTCTTTAACTAGAAACGTTCCATTAAATGAATAAACCAGAGGTGCTCCATAGACTATCTCAGTAATCACTGGAGCTCCATATTTGACAGTGGAACGAAATACAAGTGCATGTCACAGAGAAACGTGTGTTTTAAGTTGCAGGCGAGAACCTAATGTCATATGCACACAGATGATATCACCAGTAACTATTTATTCTATGCTTTTCTAGGGCACAAAGTTTTCCAGATTTCCTGCTATACACAGCTCGTGTGCTGTCTAGATCATAAAACAGTGTGAAGGAGGGCCAAAGTGGCTAGGAAGCATAAAAACACTAGTGTTATGATAAACGGGCGAGTAGGAGTATGCAGCCTAAAAAGGATACCCTAATAATGAAGTAGGAGTATGCAGCTTAAAAAGACTACCATAATACTAAAATCCCATCCTCCTTTCCCTTGGGTTGAATGAGGGCCCCATGATAAGACCATGGCTATTGGGAAAACATTGATACAATGGAGGCTAGTCAACCCTATTATCAGGATGCCCACTAACAAAGACATGAAAAGTCTTGCTTAGTTACATGACTACAAGCTAATTCATGCTCAATAACTTATTACCACTTCTTTAAAGAACTTTGCAAGAACTGGCAGCCTGGATGTCCGCCAACTGCCTGAAACTTAATGGCAGTAAAACCGAGGTGCTCGTGGTGGGGGGATGTCCGTCTGTGTGGACGTCAGCGTGGTGGCCATCCTGCCTCGGAGAGACACCGGTTCTCTGCCAGGAAGCCAGGAATCTTGGGATGTGGCTAGATGCCAACCTTGCCTTTGAATCCCAGATTGGTCGTGTGGTGGGGACATGCTTTGGAGTCCTAAGAACTCTGAGAAAGGTCTTGGATTTCCTGCCCACTTCCGCTCGTCGGACGTTGGTGCATGCCTTAGTCACCTCACGCCTAGATTACGGCAATTTGCTGTATCTGGGGGCCACGGGAAAGGCTCTCAATCGCCTACAGGTACTGCAAAATGCTGCCGCTCGCCTTATCTTGAGGCTCCCAAGAAGATCTTCATCTAGGGCAGCACTTCAGGCTCTGCACTGGCTCCCTGTGAGGAGTAGGGTGGAATTCAAAGCCCTTGCCACGTGTCACCGGATTCTGGGTGGCAAAGCCCCTGCCCCGCTTCAGAGTCTGGTGACCAGGTATGAACCCACAAGGACTCTGCGCTCCTCCTGTACAGGCCTCCTGAAAATTCCTAGAATTAGGAAAGCGCGTATGGGGGGGAAGGTCGTTCAGATTCCTGGCACCGAAGCATTGGAATGACCTTCCGTCTGAGATACGCCTGGAGTCATCAGAATCCGTGTTTAGAAGGAAACTTAAGACCTACCTATTCAGACGGTAGCCGGCTGCGCTTGCTGTTAACTGCTTACCCCACTTTTATAGCGCGGGGACACGCCTGTAGGCGTATACCAGGCGCTTTACAAATGCCCCTAATAATAATAATAATAAAAATGCCCTTAATATTCACCACTTTAATCGAGAGAGAAGCTGCAACTAAACTCAAATCACAAGTCTCTCAACTCTTAGTCTTCATTTAATCTTAGCACACACAAAAATATATACATCTTTCAATGATTGCATGCCTTTATCAAACCCACCATTGCCTACACATTAACCATCAAAACTATAAATGACCTTTTGTATTTTTTTCTATTGTTAGTATAACATTTCTTGTCAAAATGCTCTTTCTGCTCTCAGAAAAACGATAAAACACTCATCCTGGTAGAATCAATGTACATTAAATTGTGTTCCTGGGGACAATTATCTTGTTCAAGCAAACCTACATTATCTAGAGTGCAACATGCAAAGATATTGCTGCTGAAAAAGATTGTGCACAAAGGCATTTTCACGTGTTATTCCCTGTACCTCTCTCCTGTGTGCATATATTCCAAACAATCATGTCAACAGTGGCAAAGTCAATAGGTCTCGCTTTTTTAGCTTTGCCAATCCAGACCTATTTATTGGCTTTGTCAATGCTTTCTTCCAATGACATGGGTTTGCCTTCAATTTGCTTCTGAGGAGGGGCAGAAAGCCCACTACACACCATGGAATATTAAATGGTGTCTACACAAACAAAATGAGGGTGTGGCCTACCCTGCCATCGAGCTACACCCCCTCCCCAGAATGGGCAATAGTGTCTTTTTGACCCCTTGCGGCGGATAGGTTTGTCCCAGTCGGGGAGGTTGCACCAAAAGTGTCCCCTGGCGGGTAGAAAGCTCATCTGACACCAGGGATTTAACCTTTGGGGTAAAAGAAAGTGGACTAAGAGTTGTATCCTGGCATTCGTCACCACTCCGCTCCAGATAGGACAAACCTGCACTACTTTCTTTTGGCCCAAATACAGAATCCATGGTGTCAAGTGGACTTTTTACCCTCCCCAATTGGGAGAAACCTTCTACCAGCCCCTAAGGGGGCATAAAGGCACTATTCTCCCTTCTGTAGTGGGGTATGTATCGATGCAAGGGTAGGCAGCCCCTTCTTTTGTTTGTTTTGTTCTGTTTTGATAACCCTGGGTTTTAGTAGACCTTCCTCCATTTTTGATTTGAAAATGTTCCTGGCACCGAGTGCGCTTTCAACCCCCCTCCGTCCCCGGGAACGTTTTGGGGATAATAACCACATCTGCCACCCCCAAGGGTGACAGAAAGACTGTTGCTGCATTGTTTAGGGGTGTGGGCATGGCTTTGCACTGGGGCAACTTCCACCCGTGAATGGTTTTCCCCAAAATTTTCATGATTCCTAGTGGGCTTTCGGACCCCCTCCCACCTCCAGGACAGATTGGGGGTATTCCCCCATCCACTCCTGAAAAACTGATAACACCTTTTTTGGGGTGTGAGAATGGCCATGCCCATCATCCCTGTACATATTTAATTTTAAAAATGTCTACATAATGAAGTAAAAATATTACAAAATGTGCAGCATAATTTGGCTTTTCTTGTCGCATAATTTATTCGATCTTCATGCATAATTTGGCCCTCCTCTGCCTCATAATTTCAGTGGCCCTGGGTATAGTTAAAGTAACATCTTCAGGCTAGTTAACAGATTGCTGAACCAATGTATGTGAGTCGGAATAACTTGCACGAGGGTTACTTTGCGGTGAAACTCTTAGACAATATTGTAACTTGGATTAGAGTTGTGCATATGATGGCATCTGGAGCTGTACCCAATACATGTTGTTGGTGTATTGTGAGGTGTGCCTGAAACGTAATATCGGAGTTGAGGGGAGGTGACAAAAGCTTAGCTAACTATATGGCTAGGAGTAGTGACGTGCATGTGATGGAGTATGGGGCTGTATATAATCAGTAATGTTGTGGTGATGCAGATTGTCTGCCTAGAGATCTGCTGGCTGTAGGTTTTCTTCGGATAGAAAAGCATAAGGACAGTAGATGCACATCTTACTAGCAAACACATTGATTGCACAACAGCCATTGACTTAGGACTTACAAGAATAATAGGTACTGAGTAAGTAAATATCCTGGTGTTGGATGCCCTCTTTTCGATAACAGGCCATCTTTTGAAAAGAGACCGAACGTTATGACCAAACCTACCAGTTCTTCAAAAGTGAAGCCGCTCTGTACCAAAACGCAGGCAATTGAGGGTAAGTATGAAAAGTTACACACATGTAGTGTAAGGAACAGTAACTAAAGGGCAACTTCCAGGCTTCCACAGTAGTGTAATGAAGCCTTCCAAGAGCCTGCCTGTGAGAGCTGCTTTTAGGTACACATGATCCACAGCTTTGTAGAATGTTACTTTCCATCATAGAAGGTAAAACTTGTAAAGCCCTTCATATAAAGGATGGCGCTCCATCCTAAAACCATTTAAAGTACTCCAACACCCTCTGGGGCATAGTTCACACTCTAGAAAACCTCAAAAAACAATTCATAATACATATAACCAGCCAGCAGTTGCATGAGCATTTTTTGCCACTGAAATCTCTACCCCAGTTTATAAATGTGCTGATAAGTTTGGACCGAAATATATCGAAGGTCGAAGGCCCTTGGCATTCTCTGTTGCACGACATTAGATGCCCTCTTGGTTTAACAACTATCATATGGAGAACTTGCTGATAGTCATTAGAATAGTGAGGGACATTTTTGAGAAGTGTGACAGTACGGGAACTCTGCAATGCCTGAATAAAGGACATAAAACATCCTGGCACACAGAAGAAATGTTCCTACAGCTAGCTATGTATTTGTCTCAAATCAATTAATCATTTATATAAATCATGGCAAATCACCCACGAGGGTCTCAAGGTGTTGGAGTTGCTAGCTGCTGCGTGGTGATCTGTTCATTTGAACTGCCAGGTCTTAAGTCCATTCCGGAATTGTTGGAGCGATGAGGCGGTCCTGAGGTGCAGGGAAAGGTTGCTCCAAGCTTTGGCCACCAGGTGTGAGAAAGACTGTCCGCTGATGTTGGCTTAGCAGATCCAGGGAGTGCTTGCGAAGAAGAGGGAGGCAGATCATAGGTGTCTGGTTGGTGGTGGAAGGTCATGCATTTGTTGATGCATTCTGGATCTTTGTTGTGTATGGCTTTGCGTGCATTGGTCAATCTTGAACTGCCATCTCTTTTGGTTCAGGAGCCAGTGTAGTTCTTGCCTTTTATGATTCTTTTATAGGCGCCTTGATGCCTCCGGGCAAAGTTGCGCGTTATAAGTTTTTATTTCAGGTGGGGTGTGATGTGGGGCCACCTGGGAAGATCATGGGTGAGTCTTGCTGCTGAGTTTTGTATTGCCTATAGTCTCTTCAGGAGGCGTGTGGAGATTTCTTCATAGAGTGAATTCCCGTAGTCCAGACTGCTGGTGACGAGGGCCTGCGTGACGTTTCTTCTGTTGTTGACTGTTAGCCACCTGAAGATCTTGCAGAGCATGTGTAGGGTGTGGAAGCCGGCGGATGAGACTGTGTTTACCTGTTTCTTAAGAGATAGCTCGCTGTTCAAGAAAAATTCTGATGTTGCGGGTGTTGTCTGTCAGAGCACAGGATGGGCAGAGTTCAATGGGCTACTATTGTAAGAAGGATCCTGTAGGCAAGTAGGTTCTTCAATGGATCTTTATTAACATTCAAGTAGTGGCGATACAGCAACACGATAGTACTTCCTCCGTCCTCCCTTCCAGTAACTGACTCCTTCAGCATTCGCCCTCGCATACATTCCACGCATTCCACACGAGCACATACACACACGCGCATACATACACATACACGCACCACAACACGAGACACACACGCGCACAGCACCAACACGATACCACACACCCTCCTCCTCAAAGAGTCTAAGTATCCACAACAGAATCAACCTAATCTGTAATCAGAAAACCGGACAGGCAACTTCCTTACTCTATCACTACGTCGGAGACACTCATCATCAACGCCGGAATGAGAGGGAGAAGGTCTAACATCACCAACATCACCAACACCATCACCAGGCTCACAATCGGTACTACAACTACCTGTACTACAACTACTTGCATCACTAGATAACTCCAATTCTTTTGCTAGGCCAAAATCATCACCTAATAAATAACCGCTACAAGACCCACCATCATGATGTGCACCAACCACACCACTCCTCTCATTACAAAGACTCAATTGGCGAAAATTCCACCTTTTACCATCTTCTAATTCAACAGCACTACCAAAAACCTTTATTACTTTTAAAGGTTTAGACCATACACTTTCACCCTTCAACACTTTCCTAGGGTTTTTCACCCTAACCAACTGACCAATCCTAACTAGAGGCCAAGCATGTCTACTACCATGATACTGCTGGTTACGATCTTGATACCTCTTAACCTCGGATCTGACTTCTTTATCAATATTCCTAGTGTTGCATTGCATTTTGTCATTTCTTTTCCTCAACCACCAAGGCACCAACCCAGAGAAAGGTTTCCTACCCCTCAAGATCTCGAAAGGTGTTCTCCCTGTAGCTGAATGGGGGGTAACACGATAAGCAGTCAGCCTCTCTTGCAAAGCTTTCCTCCAGGGCAACCCTGCACTCAATGCCAACTCAATTGCCTCTTTAACCACTCTGTTGAAGCGTTCAACTTGGCCGTTGCCTTCTCGGTGATATAATGAAGATTTAATGTGTTTGATACCCATCACTTGTAAAAATTCTTCCATCTTCTGTGATACAAATTGGGGACCATTATCTGAAACTAATATTTCAGGAACACCCTCTCGTGAAAATACATCCTCTAAAAACTCAATAACCACATCAGATGACATCCCACTTACCATTCTTACCTCGGGCCATTTCGAATAATAATCCACTAGTACAATGGCATAACAGTCCATAGATGATAAAGCAGAAAATGGCCCCATAAAATCAATAGCTACTTTCTGCCACGGGTATTCAGGTAATTCTACCATGGTTAATGGTACATGTAATGGTTTAACCACTTTATCACTAGTACCACAAATCTTGCAATCCCTTACCAATCGGTCCACCATAGAATCTACCCCTGGCCACCAAAACCACTCTTTGACCCTTCTTTTCGAACTAGACATACCACCATGTCCTAAGTGGCTTTTCTCAGCAATATCTTTCCTTAAACCCACAGGGGGAACAATCCTGTCGCCTCTTAGGATAATATCATTGACAATACACAATTCATCTCTAATCTTAGAGAATGCAACACATTCACCACGTAAACTGGACTCTCTTGGCCAACCCTCAACTATAAAACGTTTAATCTCCTTCAGAACTACATCTTTCTCCATCTCATTCATCCACAATGTTTCAGAGATACCACTAATGGTATCCTGAGTCCCAACAAGAAATACATCCTTAGTAGTAAATGCTATTTCACAATCAGTATTAGTTACAACTTCCTTAGAATCCACATTGGGTAACCTGGATAATCCATCCGCAACTACATTATCTTTACCCGGAATGTACTCTATGCTAAAATTAAACATCTGCAGCTTTGAAGCTAAGCGAGCTAACCTTGGGGTTAAGTTTTTTCCTCCCTCAGGTCTTAAAATATTCACCAATGGTTTGTGATCCGTGCAAATTTTAAATTTCCTCCCCCATACATACATTCGAAATCTTTCAGCTGCCCATGAAGCAGCCAATAATTCTTTCTCAATCACGGAATAGTTCCGCTCCGCTTGGGTCAAGGTGCGTGAAGCATATGCTACTACCCATTTTTCAGACTTAACCCGCTGGGAAAATACAGCCCCAATTCCATAACCAGATGCATCCACAGATAACACACATTCAGCCGTTGGCAAAAAGGGTTTCAGACAAGGAGTAGTAACTATCTCCTTCTTCACTTCCTCAAAACATGTCTTTTGTTGCTCACCCCATGTAAAAACTGCACCTCTTTTTAATAACAATCTCAAGGGTTCAACTTTTGAAGCATAGTTTTCAATAAAACGTGAATAGAATTCTGTGAGTCCAAGGAATGACATCAATTGCTCCTTGCTAGTAGGCTCCGGAACAGCTAAGATAGCATCAACATGACTGATTTTAGGTCGAATCCCATCCTTAGATATCACATGTCCTAAGTATTCAACTTCAGATTTCCCAAATACACATTTCTCGTTTTTAATGGTCAACCCACTTCTTCTCAATGCATCTAAAACCTCAAATAAACTTTTGTCGTGACATTCTTTGTCTTTCCCATATATTAAAATGTCGTCTTGAAAGACCTTAGCATTTTCAATGCCTTGTAAAACCCTGCACATTTCCCTTTGGAATACAGCAGATGCACTGGCGAGACCAAATGGCATTCGTTTGTACCTGAACATTCCTTCTGTAGTAATGAAGGCAGTGCAATGTCTAGAATCGTCATCTAATACAATTTGATGGTACGCACTGGTTAAGTCAATCTTGGAAAACCAAGATGAACCACCAACAGACGATGTAAGCTCCTGCAAATTAGGAAGAGGAAATGTGTCCACCCAGATAGCTTCATTTAAACATCTTAGGTCCACACACAGTCGTAAATCGCCATTGGATTTAAGCGAAATTACGACTGGCGAAACCCAATCCGAGCTTTCAACAGGTTCAACAATGCCATCACTACATAGTTTCTTAAGTATCTCACCTAACTTCTCCCTATAGCTGATGGGAACATTCCTAAGTTTTTGTCGGATAGGACATGCACCTTCTCTTAATATTATTTTATGTTTGAACCCAACCATTTTGCCAATCCCATTTGAAAATACATCAGGAAATTTTTCTTGTAAGTTTGAATAAGTATTATTCTCAATGCATTCATCCTGAATAGAATAGACAGGACATTCCCGTCTGGGGTCGATTTTCATGCCCAAATCAAAAATGTGTGGCCACCCCAAAATAGTTGCACCTTTGTCGGCCACATAAATTTTACCCTGGCACGAATTACAGCCAAAGGTTATTTTAGCAATTATGAACCCTTCTAAAGGTATTTTATGCCCAGTGTAACTACCAGGTCGTACATCAGGACCTAATAATGGTCTAGTAGGCCAAAGGGATTTAAACAAATCCATACCCATAATGGTGTACCATGCACAAGAGTCTACCATGATCTTTACTTCTAAACCATCAATGGTGACAAGGCATGACGGTAATTTTTTTACCTTATTTGTCCCTTTAAGAGATTCGTCCTGTATACTACATACATCGCCTACAACGTAGAAAGCATCATCTTGATTATTAGCATGAACACAATTAATATCATCCTGTTCATCATTTTGTAAATAGTTAACTTTAGCTTTGAAATCCCGACAAACTCTAGTAAAATGTCCCTTTTTTTTACAATTAGTGCATATTTTGTCAAGAGCTGGACACCACTTATAATTTGCTAGATGCGTCGAAGACCCACATCTAAAACATGCACATTTTTTTGATTCACCAGTTTTTACATAAGTTTTTTCATTCCCCTTTTTATTAGAATAGGATGAATAACTAGTCATCTTACTATCAGTCTTATTATCAGTCTTGGGTTTATAATTATCAACCCTATTCACAGCATTAATAGATGTAGAATCACTATCATTCTTTTCATTTCTGACTTCACAAATGCATTGGTCAGAAATTTCTACACCTCTAGCAACTTCAATAGCATTCTTCAATGAAGTGCTGCCAGATGACCATAATTTCTCCTGGATTTTTTTAGATTTCGTCTTCATAAGGATCTGGTCCCGCAAAACCTGATCGTATGTGATGGTTTCGAATTCGCAGGTGACTGCTAAACCCCTTAGAGCGGAAACAAATTGATCAATTGACTCATCACTTTTTTGAGCCCTTGAATAAAACTTAAACCTTTCCATCACTACGTTAATTTTCCTTCCAAATCTTTCCTGCATCTGTTTGACAGCACATTGATAAACACCCATATAACCAGCATTTTCAATTTTCGGTAGATTTTTGAACTCCCTCAAACCTACAGCACCTAATCTATGTTTAAGTAGTGATACCTTCCTATCTTGAGAAGGTTCCTCTTCATTTAACACTTCAACATAAGCCTCAAACATATCAATCCAAAGATCCCATGCAATAGGGGGTTCACCAGATTCCGCCAGAAAAAATGGAGGTGGATGAATTGAAGACATTACAATCACAATATAGGGTAATACAATTTAGCACTTGCAAAAATGAAGAAAGAAAGAAAACAAATGCTTTGCAGATACTTGCGCAAACAGTTCACCAAAGTCCAGTTAATATGCAATTTTCCTTGAACAAAAAGTTCACCAAAGTTCAAATAGTGTGGAAAATGAAGACTTTGTACTTGTAGCAAAAAAAAATAACGTTAAAATAGTACATAAGAATGTTACCCACAACGTAGAATCAACCGGATGGCCAGCGTTAATTTTGCTTATAAACGCCGTGTATGTATTTATTTAAAATTGACATCTGAACGCGTTGCTTGGATGCGACGTCGAACGCGTTGTTCTGATGTTATTTTGATCGCGTTGCTCAGACGCTATGTTAATCTGTTGACGCGTTGAAATGATGATAAAAAAATACATCCAAAATGGCCACACGTTGTGCGTAATACGTGATGACACTATCACGTGACGAAGACAATCAGCTACGGAAGGACTAGAGGTTCATCCGCACGCGCAACTGTTCTTCACGAGTTCAGTTCAAAAGATGCACCATACGTTGCTGTAGATGGTTTAACGAAGGTAAACTTTTCACTTTCCACAACATACAGATTCTGCCAATCGCTACTCACTGTTGTTGAAAGACTCTCTTAGTAGTCATCTGTTAGCAAGTAAGTGATAGCAATCCAATATTCAATGATCCAACGAAATTTCAGATAGAATAAAAAAAATTTTTTTTTTTTAAGAAAATCGATGTTGCTGCTGCCAAATCCCGCTCGTCGCCATGTATTGTAAGAAGGATCCTGTAGGCAAGTAGGTTCTTCAATGGATCTTTATTAACATTCAAGTAGTGGCGATACAGCAACACGATAGTACTTCCTCCGTCCTCCCTTCCAGTAACTGACTCCTTCAGCATTCGCCCTCGCATACATTCCACGCATTCCACACGAGCACATACACACACGCGCATACATACACATACACGCACCACAACACGAGACACACACGCGCACAGCACCAACACGATACCACAGCTACCATGCCTTGCTCCAAGGTGAGGTGGTGTTCCCAAAGAAGAGTACCTCAATCTTGTCTGTGTTGAGCTTCAGACAGTTGTTCTTCATCCAGTCGGCAAATGTTCATCGTATATCTGTGGAAGTTGGCTCTGGAGGTGGAGGGGTCTTTTGAGAGTGAGAGGATGAGCTGGGTGTCATCTGTGCAGAAGATGATATTGAGTCTGTGAGATCTAACGGTGTTGGCCAGGGGGGGTCAAGTATACGTTATAAAGGGTGGGGCAGAGGAACAATCCTTGGGGGTGCTGCAGGAGATCTTGAATTGAATGGTGGGAGACTGATTCTCTGGGTTCTTGGAGTGAGGTATGAGGTGATCCATTTGAGGGAGGCTCCCTGGATTCCGCTCTGGTGGAGTCTGTTGATCAAGATGTGATGGAAAATTGTGTTGAAGGCAGCTAAAAGGTCCAGGAGGAGGAGGAGGCTAACATTCGCCGTGGTTCAGGAGGGCCCTGATATCATCTATGGCTGCAAACAGGGCTGTCTCCGTGCTGTGGTTGGCTCAGAATCTGGATTGACAGGCGTCCAGAAGGTTGGTGTGTTCCAGGTGTTTGGCGAGTTGCTGGTTGATTGTCTTAATCAGAGTGATGGGGGGACAGCAATAGTTATGTAAGATGACAGTAAGAGTGGAACAGAATTAGAGGTCAGGAGAGAGCCAGATGAGGGAAGTAAAATGGCAGGAGAATGAAAGGACTCCAGAGAATCAGAGGAAGCAGGAGAAAGTGTGCATCTGAAAGGTAGAAATAAAAAATGCATTCAGATAAAAAATAAGTTGACTAAGAGACACCACCGGCAATAAAGTGGAGAGCACCACAAGAGGTTGAGAAAGCTGTGATCAGAGGAAGAGAGAACGTATTCGCACTATTGTGCGTTTTTTTTAAATTAACAAGTATTCCTTGTCAGGTTCGTGCAGGTTACTGGCACTCAAAAAGAAGAGAGAGGAGGACGTGAGAAAACCGTGGAAGGATAGGGAAACAAGGGGAGCTCAACTCCAAGGCTAGTATTAAAAACAGGGGAAGGAAGGCAAGGGAAACAAGGGGAGCACAACTCCCAGGCTAGTATTAACAAACATTTGCAATGAATAGGTCTCGCATTAGCAAGAGTTTGAGCTATTGACATTGTAAATGGCAATTTTCTTTTATGTGATTTGCAAAACTGCAAGCCTCCAAGAGGCAGGCAAGGCAAGGCTGGAAGTAACTGCGTCTCTTTTACTGCCAGCCATGTTTCTCTTATATAAGGCACAAAAAGTGTGTTTATGAGCCGCTTGCAGGTTTTCGAAACATAAATAAAAGGCATTGCCATTTACAATGCCAATATCTTAAACTCTCGCATATGCAAGACCTACCCCAATACCCCTGCATCTGCATTCTCGTACTTCCCCGCGGCCGGTCGGTGTGGTGTCACCTACGCAGTTGTTCCCACTTGTGAGTGTGAAAGGAGACGTGGGGGAAAGTGTGACTTTCTAACATGCATGTCACCTTCTCTTCCACCTCGGTTTGGCACAGATAGTAGGAACAAGGTGAGAAGGGACAAATATGAGTCTGAGAGAAGCTGTGTTATTCTTAATTGTTCTAAAAGGCAATATTATGTACAGCTTTTAATATTGTTTATGGCATTTCTTTCAGAAATACTATACGGAGCAACACAGAAGGTAAATTAAGCACAAGTGTGATTCATTTGTTGTGCATCTTTGGTCTTAATATAATGCTGTCCCTATGCTCCCAAGCAGGAACACCCATTGAACACTGAGGATTCACATTTTGAATAGAATCTCATGACTCTGTGCAGTGTTCTTTCATATTAAAGATTGGTGTTTTCCATAGCACCGGGATAACCTTTACATGAATAATTATGTGCTTCAAAATATGAAAATGGCTGCCACAGAATCCTCTGCCTACTTTGCCTTTAGCTGGATAATGTACTATATATTTTGGATTTCATCGCCTCATAACTTTAGTCACCCATGGCACCTTAATTGCTGCATAATTCCAGCAGCCGTGACGACTTCTTAGAAAGGAAGGCACTACATAGTTACCTACTAAACATCAAACACATTTAATGACATGCATGCTACCATACATGCCTCTAGACAATAAAATATCATAACAGCTAAAATGTAGAAAAGCTTTGATATAAAGGGATGGGACCAGGTATGTAATATAGAGAATAAAATGCACTAAGGATTTGAGCATTTCCAGGTCCAGAGTAATTGTCAGTAAAACTGCAGGGGGCAGTGAGTAACAAGGTGCAAAAACACCATGCCCCTTCAAAATACAATCAACAAATACTTTTTAGCAAAAAAAAAAAGTAAAAAAAAAAAATTCAGCTTAGATAATTACTGCGCTGTTTGGTCAGAAATTTTTAAGAAAATAGGGGAAATATCTTCCCCTCCCAAGCCTCCTTCCTAGACGGGGTATTACTGAGAAACTAATGCCCTTTGAGTGCGAAAAAGAATGTTGAATCTATTGCAACAATTAGCAACATTATTAATTATGCATTAACAGTGACATATTTATATGTAGCAGGGACACTTCCTGCCTTTCATGACATATATCTCCCACACGCAGCAGTTTCGGTACTATAGCTGTCTGTCGGGCAGGTGGGGAGGGGGTGGCAGGAGCCACCTTGCACCCTGCTGCTTTGGATCATTTAGACTGGTGATGTCTTCTCGGTGGGCTGGCAGTGTGTTAGACTGCTTTTGCTTAGTAGAACACCCAGGTGCTAAACAGGCCAGCTGGTGAGGTGCTAATATTTATTGGATTGTTCTTGCTAAATGCCACCAGACAAAACATTCCACCTAGGAGACACTTAAAGTGCACAGGAATGTCCCAACAATGCCTGCCGGACCGAACTAGGATGTTAACAATCATATTCGCCAGAGAAAACAATTTGAAAGTGTACGACTACCTCTAAAACAAGCGATGGGCGCGAAGGACACCCATGCTGCGCAGGTGGAGAAGGGAGCGGTGAGAGGACAAACTGAATCAACTTCGAGACGGTTTTCTTTTATTCAGCACACATTGCATAGATAAACAGCTTCTAGGTGCTCCTAGATAGAGTGCTTTATACGAGGAGCTTTGAAATAAGTGTTCAGCTGTTTGCGCTTGCTTACCTCCCCATGCGTGGCCTCCCATACTGACTTAAACACCCAGGGGCAGTAAATGTAATCCCTTATAGAGCTGCACACCGGAGTTGTAGTAGTAATTGAAATACTGTAGTTAGCCCTGAGCGTGCCACGCTCCTGAGTCCCAACACCGGTAAACCCCTGCACCATGACAGCCCCTGCCGGCTTCATTGTATCCCTGGGATGTCGGCATATGAGCCATAGCCTGGGGTTAAGAGGAAAGGTTTCTGGAGGGAGGTGACAGAGAGGGTAAAATGGCTAAAGGCAGAGGCGCAACTAGAGTTCAATTTCGAGGAGTGGGGACTAATCTAAATTTCAGGGGGGCTAATTCTTACTGGCATAGCCAATAGGTCTCGCCTTTGGGACCTTATAAGTGTTTAGCCATGCAACAGTTGATGTTGTTGCACCAAGGATATTGTGCTAGATAACTAAACACTTATAAGGTCCCAAAGGCGAGATCTATTGGCTATGCCAGGGGTCTCCAAACCGGTCCTGGAGGGCCGGATCCATGCCAGATTTTTTGGATATCCCCACCTGGGCTATGCCAATGATTTCTTTCACAGAAACACTGGGGTTTATTACCATAGATTATCTTACCCAATTATCAGTGCTAAATTGATTCTTTCACCAAGTGGCTGCTTATCTATTCCTGGGAAGGTCAGGCCCCTTCTCTGTCAAGAAACCTCCACTGCAGCACTCTGTTAATTTCTTATGACGTCATAATTTAATCCGGAAGTAAAGATCGCTTCATTCAAACATATATGTATATATTAGAAAGGATTTACATGCATAGTTCTTGCTTTAATAAATCATGATTGCAGCCATATCTTCGGGTGGTCAAGCTTCTCTCAGTTGCAACAGCCTAGCGTTGGAACTCCCTTTCATCTTCTCTCTAGAAAGAACCACATTTTTAAGATTCTGTACTCTGAGCACCTGGTTGTTCCCATATCTTCCAACTGTGGCACATGGTGACAGCCACTTTGCTCCAGGCTCTAGTTATGCCTTCTGGTGTTGACTCTCAACCTATAAATACTTTCAATAACTAACTAGATGTACAGGGTTGTTACTAGCACCTACCTATTGGTTCAACACCTTAAGAGCGAACGCCCATCATGTTGTTAACACAATGCATTGCCAGTTCACAATTTTAACAAGCATTGGCAAAACCAATAGGCCGCGTCTTTATAATGTGAGTGCCAAGCTGTTGGCTTTGTAATGTTAGTATGTAAAGTATTGTTTAAAGAAAATCAAAAGAACAGAAAAAATGTGAAACGAATAATTTTATGATAGTTGAAAGCCGTTTACTTCTAGTAATGTTTGGAAATGGTATGACTTTTTTTGTTGTAAATGTTTATAATGGAAACTTAAACCAAATAAGTAAGCGGCGTAGTTAGTGTGTCATGGGCTATAGTGCAACTAAAGAAATGGGCATCTTGGCTCATATTTGAACTGTGAAATAAAGTTGTGTTTTTTTCTAGTGCACGGTGCCACTGCACCTGTTGCACAAAGGAGGCTAGGGCTCATTAAGCATCACTGCATTGGCTAAGGAGGAGAGAGGAAGTTTGAGAGGCTTGTTTGGGGTTGGACGGGCTAAGAAAAATGTACCTTGCTAGGTGGGCTTGTATTTAATATATTTAATATATTTAAAAAATAGCATACTTTTTTTTGGGGGGGGGGGGGGCTGAGTTTGAAGGGCAGGCACGGTGGAGTGTGATTAGTGTACTACAGGAGTCGACAAACGGTGAAAATAAAGTCCAGAAACCGAAGCGGCATGTGAATGGCGATAACTGCATGCAGTGGTGGCTAAAAACATGAATGAAGAATTGTGGGTGGGAGTTTAGAAAAGAACAATGACCAGGATCAGTGGTTGTTTACAAATAACACAGATGACAAAAAGCCCCACATGCCTGGGTCGATATAGAAGCATGTGGGAGACTTAACAGTGGAGCACCAAAGAGGGGGGGGGGGCACGCGACGGCACAATTAAAACATGTGATGATAAGACAAAGCATAGCTTGTACCTCAAACGGAAACAAGTATAAAGTGCACAGAGTGGTATCCAGTGTGGTGTTGGGCCCAAGTGCAAGGAAGGGAATGGGCTCATTGGTTCCAGTCTAGTGTTAAATATAGAAATGATTTAAGTTTAATGGATCCCTGAGGTCTGTGTGCCCCGGTGCCACAGCACCTGCTGCACGAACGGAAAGCATGTCCCTGAAAGAGCGGGTGCAAGGGAGGGGAAGAGGCCAGCCATAGACTAGCAGTGATCTGTAGTTGGTGTTTATTCAGAAGGACCTGTTGACATACGTTATAGGTGACAGCGCAAGTCACCACAAAATATATATATTTTTAAAATACGTAGTGGCATAGTCGGTGTGTCATGGGCTGCATGTAGTACAGGCAATGAAATGGGCTCTTGTGTCTGTTTGAATTATGAAATAAAGCAGTAATCTGGATTCACTTTATTTTTGGTGCACAGGGCCACTGCTTCTGCTGCACATAAGGAAGGTTCGGCCCAGGAAGAGCAGTTGAAAAGGCTAAGGATGGGGAAAGGGGAACCGAAAGTTATGTTTGGGGTGGGAAGGTTGAGAAGAACAGATCTTGGCCGGTGGTGTAATTAAAGGACACAGCTGTGAAGGAGCATACTTGGTAATTTAGAACGGGTTGGAAAGGCATGCAGGATGGAGTGTAGTTGCTATAGTTAGTACACGATTCAACAAACAGTGAAAATAAAACCCAGGAACAAAAGCGGCATGTGAATGTCGATTTAAAATGTAATTGCCGTTATGGATTAAAAAATCCTGAAGGGAGATTGTGAAGTTAACAAATGAAAAGGAAGACTGAGTCGGTGGGGGGAGAGAGTTACTGAAATTCTGTGATCAGGGTTTGTAGTTATTTAGAAGTAACAGGGGGGACCAAAAGCACAACAGGCGTGGATGAGATCAAAAGGAGCGAAGTTAACCACGCTGGGTAGTAAAACATAAGTGGTAAATTGTGTTTAGTGACCAGAGTAGGACATGTGAGGATGACAAAGTATGTGCTGGTAAAAGCGTGCTTGTTGTGCTGTAACAAAAAAAAGTTTAAACAAGAGAGGCTTGTACGTTATGATCCCTTTTGCGGACGCTTTGATGTTCTCAGTGGCCGCGCGGCTCACTGAGAATATGAAAGCGGCCGCAAAAGGGATCACGCAGGCTGAGATATGGTGCGCGCGCCCGGCGCACATGCACTGTACCCGATCTGCCTGCGGCCTTTGGGAGCACTTTTAAAAGCCCCTTACTAAATATCTTGCATAGCATCGCTTACGCAATAGCTAGGCGAGTCCTATTTATTTATTATAAAGTTTTGTATAGCGCGAACAAGACCCAAGGGCATCAGAGCGCTTCACATAGGCAAGTTACATGTTAACGGTGTATGTACAATAAAAGCAACATACTAGTATGAGGTATAACGTTATAAAGTTTGGGTGCATATAGAACTATATCCATTCCAAATGTGCAATATATGATAAGAGGTAGGTTAAGGCTAAAACTTATATCATGTTCTATTACGCTAACATATAAAGGTAAGGATTATCTGGATTTACCCAGTGTGATAAAATATAAAGTGAAGTGAATATATACGATTGTCTTTACTTGAGGTAGCTTTTTGTTTACAGTTTAGACTCGGTGGAGTCACCAGTCTCATATCGTCTCAGCAGAGTTCAGTAATCGGACTGCACTTGATTGTAGTCGAACAAGTCTATGTGGAGAATTTTTCCATCATGAAACTCTTCACTTCCCGTTTAAAAGTTGAGGTATTTTGGATCTTCCTAATTCGTGGAGGGAGTGAGTTCCAAATTCTGGGGGCAGCTCCCGAGAACGCTCTGTCATAGGTTTTCTTCTTTCGGAAGAAGGCTGGCCTTAATAGTAGCTCCTTAGCACTCCTAGCTGGTCTGTTACCTCCAGACAGCTCAATTTTCTTGGCTAGGTATCTCGGCGTGTTGTAATGGAGCGCTTTATGGGTGATACATGCTATCTTTAGTTGGATTCTGGCTTCAAAGGGTAGCCAGTTTAATGCTTTCAAGTGTGGGGATATGTGGTCGAATTTTCTTGATCCCGTGATGAGTCTTGCCGCTGCGTGCAGGCAAGCTTTTAGTGGTGCTGTCGACGTGTTTGGTAATCCGGCTAAGGTGGTGCAGCCATATTCAATCCGAGAGATGACTAGGGATTGGATAGCCAGTTTAAGATCGGCTTCTGAGATGAATGGTTTCAGTTTCCTTAGGTAATTCAAATGGAAGCGGGCACTTTTAGCCATTAAGTTGATATGTGTTTTCATGTCAAGATTTTCATCTAGAGTGATTCCTAGTGATTTAGCTGAGTTGACTAGGGTGGGGGTGCAGTTTAGCGCCGTCACTAGCTTGATCCATTCCTTTATTTCTGCTTGGCTCCTTGTTGGTGAGATTAATAGGAACTCTGTTTTATTAGCATTGAGTTTCAGATGATTGGCCTTTAACCATTGCAATGCCATATTTAAGGTCTCGTTCATTAGCTTAATGTCTTCAAGGGAGGCAATCTTCATATATATCTGCGTGTCGTCCGCATACATGTGATAGGATATCTTTGAATTTCGGAGAATTTCTGTGAGGGGTTCAACATAAAGGTTGAACAGGTCAGGTGATAGCGACGATCCTTGTGGAACTCCGATTGAGTTAGGGCATGTGAGAGATTGATTGGTTGACCAGGAATCGTTGCGTTCTGTTTTGTAAGAAAGACTCGAACCATTTCAGAACCTTTCCCTCCAGTCCCATCCTGTTCCGCAGCCTGGTCAGTAATGCTTCATGGTTTACTGTGTCAAACGCCGAGGACAGGTCTAGGAGAATTAGTAGGCAAGCTTGGTTTTGGTCAAGGGCCTGTAGCGCATCATCAGCGATATGGAGGATCGCAGTTTCCGTACTATGCCCTGATCGGAATCCTGATTGACATTCATCTAGTAGGGAGAACTTGTTGATGTGTTTGCTCAGTTGGCACTGCACACATTTCTCAATTACTTTGGCCAGTAAAGGAATGTTGGTAACTGGACGGAAGTTGTTCGGATCTGATGCATCCGCTGTAGGTTTTTTGATTATGGGAACAACTTGTCCTGTTTTTAGGCAGTCAGGGAGGATCCCTTGTGATAGTGATGCATTTATTATTTTAGTCCAAATTGGGACCACGATATAGTTGATTTCTTTTACGCACTTCGCGGGTAGAGGGTCATGATAGTGGTTGTTAGGCTTGATTTCCGAGAGCGTTTTGGCGACCTTCTCCTGGTCAAATAGTTCGAATGTATCCCAATATGCTTTGTTTTTTGATTCACTGCGCTCTATAGCCCTGTCGTGTTCGTTCGCAGTCAATGGTTGGGTTGGCAAGGTAGCCGCTGCGCTTGTGAGCTCCAATTCCAGTGCTTTGGCCTTCTCCGTGAAAAATGTCGAGAAATCCTCGCAGCTTAGAGTAGTTTTTGAGTTCTCATGGGCGGTTTTGGCTAACTTATTTGATTGTTGCTTTAGGATCTCGAAGAGTTTCCGTGGTCTGTTTTTGGCATTGTCCAGTTCGGATCTTATATATTCCCTTTTGGAGTTGATGACCTTTTTATTATATTGCTTTCTGATTTTTCGGAGTGCTGTCAGCTCCGGGGATGTAGGGTGTTGTCTCCATTTTCTTTCGGCCATTCTCAATTTGCGCCTCTCTTCATTGAGTGATCCATTGAACCATGGATTTTTTTCCTTTTCGGTGACTCTTTTCAATTTTAGTGGCATGGCGTCATTGACGATGTTCCCGATTGTGGTTATGTAGTGTTCTGTCATCTCATTTACATTCTGCAGATTGCTAGGTACCTTCAGGTCTCTCTCACACCTATCTACAAGTTGCTCCATATTAGCCTCTTTTGTAGCTCGACTCCATTTTCTCAGTGTGAAGGGTTGAACGGTCTTACTTTTTTTCACTACCGGTATCAAGAAAGATATGGCATGGTGATCAGACCAATCACACGGGTCTATGGAGAGAATTGATGTGCCTTTGGCTCCTGAGATAATCCAGTCAAGTGTTGCTCCTTTCGAGTGAGTAGGTTGTGTGCATGCTTGATTGAGGTTTAGCTCGACGAGGAAGTCTTTAAGCGCGTTGACAGTTTTGTCATTGGAATCCTCCCAATGTAGGTTGAAGTCGCCTAGGTATATATTATTGGAGTCGATGTTGGAGTTGGCCGTAATGATCTCCATTAACTGTTCCGTGAACTTTGTGTTCTCTCCCGGTGGGTGATAGAACGCATGCAAGTTGCATCTTTGATTGGTTGCAGGTCTTACATTGAGACCTAAGTATTCACAGGATTCGAGTGGGTCAGATTGTATTAGGTTGACCTCTATATCCGATCTATGAATGCAGGCTATCCCTCCTCCGGTTTTTTTTTTCGGCCTCTCTCGTCTCATAATGTTATATTGTGGAGGTACCAATAGATCTAGAGTTGGCGATGATGATTCTTTGAGCCATGTTTCTGTGAGGATCGCCAGATTAATTCCATTATTGATGATGAGGTCTGCTATATCGGACGCATGTTTGGTTGCCGATCTACAGTTGAGTAGGAGGCAGTTCAATGCAGTCCCAGAGCTGCTAAGGTTCGTCCTTTCTGTTTCGGTTATTATCTGGATTTGATGTAGGTTATCGAGGTCCGGTTTTCTATCGTTCTTTCTGGATATTCTACTGGAGTCGATTGGAACTATTTTGATTCTTTCCTCCCTCGTATGCATCGCGGGTTCATACGTTCTGAGTAAGGCCAGCGATTCCTCCTTCGACAAGGGCTTAGTTCTGTTTGGTCTGTTGTGTCTATTTGTTGCTGGCATGGCCATCTCGTTGCTCCTTCTTTGCGAGTAGTGTACAAGGTTTTGTAAATGCGTGACTTTGGAGTGTGTGCTTGCCGTTATTTCCAGTATTTTTTCAATCGCTAGTCGAGAACTAATTGTGTCTTGAGCCATGTAGCCAACTAGTTTCTGAAGATCTTTGATATCTTTCTGATATTGAGGGGACTTCTTAGAAATGGTTAGTCTGCCTGTCCTTGTTCTGCCTTTTTCTCTTCTCTGTTTTTGGTCTGGTCTTAATGTCAGAGTCTTTTCCATTATGTTCACTGTTCGATTGTTTGTTCCGCTTCTTTTTGATATGTTGTGTATGATATCTGCGTTTGGAGATGCTAGTCGGTTTTTTGTTGACGAGGCTCTCTCTGAGTCTTTTATGATATTGGAAGGAGGTAACGGGAGCTTGTTATCTTTGATCATATTTATTTCCCAATTCTCATTATGTGGCTCTTTCAAGCTAGGTGTGCGCCCAGCGTCGGAAGTCCCAGCACTAGAGATTAGCGTCGGCTCCTCCCTAAGGAGTAGGTCTTGTTCGTTGTTCTCGTGACTAGTCGACCTTCCTGTCTCTTCAGCCTCCTCATTCGATACTGTCAGGTCTGTTTCATTTCTATACCTTGTGTTAATAGCCAGACCCTGTGCCTGGTGGCTTCCATTTTGATAGGCGTCTCTGGGGGTAGAGCTGGTGTTTCCGGGGACGACTTCATGAGTGCTCAGATCTGGTTGGTGTCCTGGTTCCTCAAGCCGCTCTTTTACGGATGGGAACATCTTGTCGAATTTATCTAGTTCGCTGTTCGCTGCTTGAATCAGCACTATCCCTGTTTTATATATGGTAATATATAGTTCGGCTCCACCTCTAATTGAAGGCGAGGTCGTTATTTTAGTGCCATATGGGATGTTCTTTATAGCCTTTATGTTAAGCGTATTTGTGAGGGCATCACGCCATTTAGCCGTTTTATATGAGAAGAATATTAAGTTGTTCACTATAATTCCTTTGCCTATGTTAAAGTATGGGTCAAAGAACAGTGTGTCAGAGTGTTTCTTCAGGGTATCATGTTTAAACTTTTTCGCTGCGTTTTTGGATAAGTTGGATGGATATTTTAAGCTCAGGGCGTTCGTGCCAGAAGCCACAGGGAATCTTTCATCCATGTTGCGCCAAGTTGTAGGATATATGTTGAGTCTCCACTCTTTATATATATCTTAAATTCTTCCTCTATTGACGTTATAGGATAGTTAATGTAGACCTCTCTTTCCTGTAGTTTTCTTATGAGGTCTCAGCTTTCCCCTATCGGAATAGGCTTAGGGTGTTAGCTCTGTCCAACGTTTCGTTATTCCCTATATTATTTCCTTGTCTTCCTGCAATGGTTCGTCTTTCTGTTTCAGTTATTCACTAGATTTGATGCATGTTATTGAGGTCCTATTTTCTGTTTCTAATGACTCTCCACGTGCAGATGAGATCTCTATGGGCGATACTCCGTGGCATATGCGGTCACTATTTGCAAGTCAGGCATGACGTTTTCTCACTGTTTCCTCACTTGCAGCATTCACTATAGGGGCATTCCAACAGTCTTGTACTACTTCCACTGCCTGCTCCACCTAATGATGAGATGGGTTTCCTCCGTTTCTCCCAGTCTTGTCACGAGCATTCTGGTCTCTCGATGTCCTGTACAGCCGCCATGCTTTGGTCAGGCGCGCTATTATGAATGAGTATTTCCACTTCTGTGGAATACTGTATGCTATATGTATAGGCTATTTGAGCTTTAGGCATACACTTGATTCTTGCCTACTTCGCCATGAGTGTGGTCGTCTTTCTCCGCTTTTCCCAAACGTCTCGTGCTAAGATAGGTTAGACTATGTCCTAATCGGCCGCCATCTTAAGGTCAGGCGCGCCGCTTCAGCCCTTCTCACTGTTGTGTTGGAGTTTAACTTTGTTCTATTCTATTGTTCTCTCCACCTACGTCGCTCTGCAGGCGGTGGCTCCTTCTGATTCCCCGGCTCGTCGTCGTTCCTCCGCTCTCTCGATTCTCGTCGTCTCAGCTCCCCGTCGCCTCATCAGTCCACTTTCTCCTTTCCAAGCTCGGTCCTCGCTCCTGGTCCGGCTCTCTCCGTGATCCGGTGCACCGGTGCAAGTTCCTCGGTGGGCCTTCCGCCGTCTCCGCCTTCCCTTCTTTTGTCCCCTGAAGCTCTCCGCAGACGATCCCTGCGCCGACCCGAAGTCCGGTGGGCAGCAGTCAAAACTGGACTCCGGACCCTCCCCTGCCGTGGTAAGTCGCCGTATTTCCTTAAATTCACGTTATTCTTTGACCAGGTCCTAGAGGGGGTGGGTGAGGGGGCCGGTTGTTGTTTTCTGTGGGGTTTACTCGTGGATTTAAACTACAATTAGTTATCCCGAACCCTTAGCCCCTGGAGCTCTCGCAGTGGGCTCTTACAGAGCGGCCATCTTACTCAAAACAGGGGAAGGAAGGGAAGGGAAACAAGGGAGCACAGCTACCAGGCTAGTATTCCTATCACCCCACGAAACACTGCAAAGCACACTGGCTGATCCGCATGTAAAGCGCTCTGATACCTCCGGGTCTAGCCAGCGCTATATAAAACTTTTCACATAACGCTTGGACTCCACTCCCTCAATACCATCCAGTCTTCTAAAAATGATCGCAGAATACCTCTTTCCGCTGCTTTAAACAAGCCCATTCAATAATTCCTACTCTGATCTCTCCACTCACACATAGCTGAAGGAGTAATAATAAATTTCTGAGCATCTCGTAACCGAAGCCTCCTGTTTCCGTCAGTAGCGTGCACTCGCTGATAAATCGCTTCAACGCCTCATCCGGGGAAGTCTGCGCTATATAATTAGTTGCTGTTACAATAAAACACAACAATATTAGTATCCTAGTTTCAACTAGCCTGGGCTAAGACCATGCGCAATGCTTCAATGAGTGGCAGCGGGACTCCTCTGCGACTGGGTTATCCCCTGACTCTTCATCTAGCTCCACCCACTACTCACTTTCTTCTCCCCTGACCCCCCTACATACCATCAGGGTGCACCCTCAAGAAGCACAGGTAGCCCCTCTTCCCTCCCCCTCCCCTGTGCCCTCCTCACCTATGCCTCCCCCTCACAGTTTGCCCCCCCATTCATCACTTCAGCCTTACCTCTAACTAATACGCTCCTCGTCCAATCTGCGCCATCCCGGTTCCCCAATCTCTTCACCTCACCCATACTCCTACCTGCCACACCCCTTTTCAGTCCACCTCTCCTCCAACCCTCTCCCCCGGTTAACCTTCCCTATGCTACCCTTATTCCTCCTCCCCCCCTCTCCTCCCCTAGTTATTCGCCCAGATTTCTCCACAAACCCATTGCATATCTCTCCTTCCCCCACACTCCACCAGCTGTGCTGTGCTACCCCCTTTTCCCCCTTGGTAACCCTTTCCATTTCCCTCCCTCGGGCCCAGCAGAACCACTTCCTTTCTTCAGCTTCCCATTCTCCCAACCCCCCCTCACTCTGCCAGATGCCCGTTTCCTCACAGCCACCCCTTCTCGATGACAGGACCTCTTCAACCACCTCCCCTCTTTTCCTCCTTAGCCCCCTACAGTCCCATGACGCCACACAGGCCTCCCCTCTCCTTCTACCATATCGCCCTGATCCGCACCCATCTCCCCCTTAATTTGTCCTTAATTCCTTTCCTTCTTGCAACTCCAACAAAGACAACTTTCCCTTCGCCTCCGACTCACCAACTCCTGCTCTTAACCTCCACCTTTCCCCACTTTTAAACCCTATACCCCAACTCCCCTCCTGTACCCCCACCTCTCCCTGCCTTCCACCACCGTTTCCACCCCGACCTGTTTCCATCCAGCCTCCCAACCATCCGTGCACCGCCTTACTCTGTCTGGAAAATAAGCTAGACTCTCTGATCACCTCCATCTCCCAGCTTGTAACTGCCATTTCACTTTTAAGCGCAAAGATTTCCACCTTTCCATACACCTCTACTCCTTTGGAAAACCCTCACCATCCCACAAGATGCACCTCCCCCCTCTCCCCACTATAGCCAAGCTGAACCTGTCATCTACAAACTTCGTCAACTCACACAAGCCTTTGAATGCCTCCCTTCTGCAACCTGCACCTCCCAGTAACCCTACTATCTACACTATTCCGACCATCTCCTCTGTCAGAACCAAGCATCCACCTAAACCCTCCCGAGCAACCCCGTATAAACACAATATCCAGATCACCTTTCAGAGCCCAAGTGCCCCCGTCATCAAAACAGTCTTGACAGAGCTACGCTGTCTGCTCCACAACTGCAGATCTGCAGTAAAACACAAACTTGAAATCTCCGATACCATCACCTTTCACAATATAGACATGCTCTTTCTGACAGAGACCTGGTTCAACGATACCTCTCACTCTATCTTTGATCTCCTATTACCCACAGGCTATTCTTTACTTAGGAATGACAGAACGGACAGCGTTGGGGGAGGTGTTGCAGTCATCTTTAGGAACTCCCTTCAACTGAAGGCTTCTCCTTTCAGCTTCTTCCGCACTTTTGAATGCCTTTCTCTTGAGCTACAATTGCACCACCGCTCACCCATCAGATTCCATGTCATTTACCGTCCGCCGGGTAGCGGCCCTTCGTTTATGGAGGAACTCACTGACTTCATCAGCGACCAATACTCACAAAGTGACAATCAGACCTTTGTGGGTGACTTCAATCTCCACTGGGGCTCACCGCAAGACTCTTCTGCGAACTCGCTGGCCACCTTCCTCTCTAACGATCCTACCCAACACTGCACAGAGTCAACACACTCTAAGGGCTCAATCCTGGACCTTGTAATTTCTAAAGCAGACATGCTATCTATCACTACCCCTATTCATGTAGACTGGTCTGACCACCTCCTCATCCCATTCTCTCTTAACCTATCACACTCTATAACTCTTGGCCAACCTAAGAGGGCTACCTTCTAGTTCCGTGATGCTAAAAATATTGACGTTGTTTCCCTCTGTTAATCAGCTTTATTATCACTTCCAAGGCTAGACCCGAACCTAGATGTTGACGAACTCACCTCCCAATGCCTCACAGTCCTTGCAGTCGAAATCAATAACGTCGCTCCTCTCCAAAGTAAAAAGAGAAGGCCCACTCCCTCAGCACCCTGGTTCAACAAATCCCTCTATGAAGAAAGGAAGCAACTAAGATTCCTGGAGAAACAATGGAGGCAAGCGCCCTCCACTGATAATCTGGCCACGCTTCGTTCAGCAAGATCCAAGTACCACAAGAACATCTTCCTTGAGAAAGCGTCCCACTTCAGAACCCTCCTTGACTCTGCCAAAAATAGGCCCAAATAACTATTCGATCTCATCAAGGTTCCTAACCGCTCTCCCCCAACTTCCAAGCTGGAGGATTCCACAAAGAAAGCAGCGGATTTTGGTATATTCTTTGACGAAAAAGTGAAATCCCTTGTGGCTCAGGTCGCTCATCCTACCCCTCCAGAGGAGTGCAAATCCTTAGCTTTTTGACAGAACTTTGACCCCATCTCTGAAGATGCCCTCCTCAAGTGCATCCTTGAAACAAAGCCCTCCAACCATTCTCTTGACCCCATCCCCAGTGCCATTGCCATTGCCTTCTATTCCCATTCTCTTTCCTATTGGACCACTCTGGTCAACCTCTCCCTCTGTCAAAGCTCCCTTCCTGTCTCCTTCAAAACTGGACAGGTCACCCCTCTGCTTAAAAAACCCACTGCTGATGCGAATGACCTCAACAACTTCCGCCCCATCACTAACCTACCCTTTCTTGCGAAGATCACAGAAAGATGTGTAGCGAAACAACTCTCTCGTCATATCAAGGACAATGATCTTCTTGACAATTGTCAGTCCGGCTTCATCCAAAACTGCAGCACTGAAACAGCCCTATTGCAAGTGGTTGATGACGCGCTGAGGATACTCGACTTCGGGGGGGCGGGGGTTCTGTCTTCTAATCCTCCTCGACCTTTCTGCAGCCTTTGACACTGTGAATCACGACTCTCCTCAACACTCTGCACCAGAGAATGGGCATGGAGGGCGCTGTGCTTAAATGGTTTGCTTCCTTCCTCTCTGATAGATCCCAAATGATCAAAATAGCGAACAGTTTTTCATCTCCTTTGGCGGTAGGTCAAGGTGTTCCTCAAGGCTCTATACTTGCACCCACATTGTTCAATCTCTACCTAGAACCACTGGGAAATCTAAGTAAATCCGGGATCCACATATTATCTCTACGCAGATGACACTCAAATCTACCTCAAGGTTGCCTCCACTCATGATCTCGCCATCCTAAGCTCGACTCTAGACTCCATTCAAAACTGGATGTCAACTCATCATCTGATTCTGAATCCCTCAAAAACTGAATTCCTCCTCCTCTCTTCCTCACTTCCTCCTCCCCCGGTTCAATCATGGATGGATCAGATGAATCTGCTTAACAATAAACCCATCATTGTCGAAAGCGCAAAATCCCTTGGTGTCATACTCGACAACAAACTCAATCTAATCCCCCACACCAACTCCATTGCAAAATCTGCACGATACCAACTGCGCCTTCTTTGGGGAATTTGTTGCTTCTTCCCTGAACAAGGTGCAATCGCTGGTCCTCTCCAGACTGGACTACTGCAATTCTCTTCTTACTGGCCTCCCCAAATCCCACCTGTCCCCCCTTAAATCTGTCCTCCACTCAGCATCCTGTTTCATTTGTGGGGCAAAAAGAAGCGAACACATCACACCGTTGTTATCCACCCTTCGCTGGCTTCCAATCGAGGCTAGAGCGATCTACAAGACTGCCTGTATCACCCACAAAGCCTTGCACTCCTCCTCTCCTCTATACCTGTCGAATAAACTGAAACAGTCTGGAGGCTCTAGACCATCTCGTAATGCGGAAAATCTACTGCTTGAACCCCCCACTTTCAAGAAGGAAAGATCGATGGCCCAATCCTTTTCAGGCAGCGCAGTGAGAATCGAACTCCCTTCGGCCTCAGCTCCGGACCACCTCCTCCTCCCAGGCCTTCAAAATGGACCTCAAAGTTCTCCTCCTCCAAAGACACCTCCAAATCTAATTCACGCCCTCTCTATCATCTGAAGGAAGACCTCACATTATTGAAAATACTATTGTCCTCGACTATTGAAGTGCCTTCCCAGTGTGTTCTGGCAGTTTGAGTGTTTACCATTTATTGCAGTATTATCCTTGTACCTGTGTATGGTACCCTTTTGTAACTTGCACACGTCACTTTTCTCTTGTATCACACTGTATGCTACTTCTCACTTTTTGTTTGCTTTAGATACTTGCACAAAGGCCACCATTGCCTACGTAACTTTTGTTCTTGTGCTGGAGTGTCTGCCATTTATTGCAGTATTATACCTCTACTTGTACTTTGTACGCTTTTGTAACCTGCACACATATCCCTTTTTCCTCCTGTAATGTACCGATTGCTACCTCATGTATTTTGGTTGCTCACTATTGTCACTTTTGATTCATGTAACTTAACGTTTGCTTTTGTAATTTGTTCACTTGTAACTTTTCTCCTCATGTATCATTGCTGTTCCTATTGTGAAGCGCTCCGACACCTTCGGGTAAAGTCCGCGCTATATAAAATCGCATAAATAAATAAATAAAACACTGTGCGAGATGAGAATCACGCATTTGTTAACTAAAATACCTATAGTACTAGCTGTGACTCATAAGCATAACATATGACCCTATGGTATTTCGCGAAGACGATTTTGTTTACAGATATTTCATAAAAGTGTGCTGGCCACTAAGATTCCAATTCTGCACGTTTTTATGCGCTGCACCAAATAAGGCATTATGACACAATGCCTGCGGGAAAGTCAATCTAGGCGGGGACCCTTGCAGTATTATGTCGGTACCTGGTGCATTCTCCTGCTTCTTTCCTTGTTTTCTCTTCCTCTTGCCTTCGCCGTTCGCACTCTCGGGATCCACGGAGGCCGCCATGCTGCTTGCAAAAAGAAACTAGTGTAACCTCTGACCCCACGCACATGCGCACTGGTCTGTGGGATTTGTGTAGCCAGTTTCTTACAAGTATAGGAGGTGCTACATCCTGCAATAGGCGGACATGTTGAGGTCAGGCAATGAGCTCACGCGCAACCAGATCAAAATGAAGGTTACAATGTTTACGGGTTTAGACTTTCTCTTTGTGATTTCACAATTAAAACCTGGGGCAATGTCGGGCGTGGAGGGTTACATTTAAATCAAATCAAGCACCACGCGTGGAGGGTTACATTTAAATCAAATCAAGCACCACGAAGACATCTGCATAACAATCCTATCTGTTAAAAGAATTTTGACTTAACTACATTGCTCAAATATTATCACTGTCAATATTAGGGTCAGATCTAGTGTGTGCATCTTCCGTAGGGTAATGGTCTCGTTTGTTCATAATTCTGGCAACCCTTTAACTGGACTTGTTTAGTTGCATGTTGTTTATCTCTCTTGCTTAGAGTGTAGGTTTTGGGCTAAATGTACACTCTCATCCCTCTCCGCATAATATGTATTCTCATAACGCGTGTGTATCGTCCCTTTGATTTGGGATGATATAATGGACTGTTACATAGCGTCTTTGTGTTTCAAACAGTGGGTTATTATTATAAGGGAATTAGATAAAATAGTAATGAAATCTGGAAGTGGGTGCAGAGCGTGAATGCAACCCAGAGTAATAGAGCCCTTTGATGCATCGCTGCATTTAATTTTTTGCCACGGGTTGTGCACCATACCTTTTAATGTTGTTATCTCTCTTCTAAGGCCCTCATTTATCTCTGTGAAGCCCTTAGGGTAATGTGAAATCTCTTCAAAGTTCGTTTGTGTATCTTTGTTAACCTTAGTTTATTTATTTATTTATTTATTTGAAGAGTTTTACAGTCCTGCCAAGTATCACGCATCAGCCGTGACACTCACGCATTGCAGTGCGGTGTTCTGCAATGAAATGCATTGTCACGCCTTTTGCTACCCTCAACACGTGCCAACAGCGGCGCCTCTGCACAGGCTCTCAGCTGCTCCGACAGACGTGCTGCTGCCTGGGCTCAGTTCCTAAAGAGTTAAACCGATCTGCTCTCAGCTCTGCGGAGTGGCTGAGAGCGCTACAATGTATATCTGCACTCTGCCCGGCAGCTGCCTGCTGTGTTGCCTAGAAATAATGAATGCCGCAATTGGCTGCGGCGCCGGCGTGGCGCGCGGCTCAACACAGACTCATCACAAACACTCACGCTACTCCAATTATGGGGGGGGGGCTGCCCTCTCAGCAGTCGATCTGCTGTCAATCACTGTGGCACACCATGGGGGTCGGATTAATCCGCATGTGCGGTAGAGTGCCGTCACGTCCGGAGGAGGAGAAACTAGGCAGAAGCGGGACTCCTCTAGTGCAGCATGCGACTGGACTGTCTCATGGCCGCCGGCACTCTGAAGCAGGGCACTGTCCATCTTCCAGCAGACTTGATGGAAACCTGACCGCGCGGACCTACCTAACATTCATAAAATTCTCTGGTAGGAGGACCCTGGCTTTAGTGCTTCATTTGGTGAAGAGGCCATGAGCCTGGTTGAGCTGAAGTAATGGGGCACAATATGGTTTATTAAGTGGAGAAGGGGTGGGTGGGCGTCTGTCTGATGCTCGAAGAATACCCCCTGTCCGACTCACATCATTGGGTTACTTAGACGTGATCTCCTATTTACTGATTAGGGAAGAAAGAAAGTAGGACATTCTTATGTGGGGTCCTCGGTTTTGAACTCCATTTGGCTGTGCCTCAGACATATAATTAAGTTCTTTGTGCAGGCAGAGCGTTCTTAATTCCAGATTTAGCTGCAGTGTGGTTTTTTTAAAACAATTTTTATTGTTTTGATTGCATAATGAAAGAAAGTCGAGGCATAGCAATAGGATTACAGTCCCCCCATAATCGTCAACCCATTACAATATATTCATACGGTGGAACCTTACATCTCCCAAAGTTTGCATAGAGTCAGTCTTCTTGTGTCCATGGTATAATGTCTGTGAAATCAGACAGTTGGAAGACCATGGGCCACATGTAGGACACCAAATACCGGTCGGTGACGGCCGATTTCGGCCGTTACCGACCGGCATTTGGTGTTTGACATGTAGGGGGCCTAAATTTTACAGGATCGGTAAATTTACCGATTCGGTAAATTTACAGAATCAGTAAATTTACCGATTCTGTAAATCAAGATGTAGGTGGCACTTAAAACAGTGCCACAGGCCCTTAAGAATTCATTATTTACCACCAAATACTATTTGGTGGTAAAAAACGAATTCCTGTGTACATGCACATCTGTGCATGTACACCTGTGTGTCACATGGCACACAAGCCAGAATCAGGGGTGCAACAGGGTGTCAAAGTGACACCCTGTCCCCCTTGACAATTCGGTAATTTTACCGAATCGGTATTTACCGATTCGGTAATTGGCCCATAGGAATCAATGGCAATTACTGAATCGGTAAATACCGATTCGGTAATTACCGAATCATTCTGATTCGGTAAAAATTACTGCATAATTACCTACATCTTATTTACCGAATCTAAAATACTGAATCGGTAAAATTCAGTATTTTAGAGTCGGTAAATAAGATTTACCTACATCTGGCCCCATATCTCTTAAACCACCCCACCAATCCCGATCCCAACCACTAACCCTCCCCCCCGTGACCTCCCACAACAGAAATTTAGCTGCAGTGTTGTTGATAAAATGTATTTCATTTTAATTTCGATTCCGCGTGGAAGAACGTGAGCATGCCTCTGTCACTACTGAACGTGGAATCCATGTGGCTTACTTTAAAATGACACAGCATTTACGTAGAGCACTATAAAGAGAGGGGCGGATTCACCCAACATAGAGATGCTGAGCAGCATGAAAAACTGTCACTAAGATTAGAAGTGTGTGTGGAGAGCAGCAGTTAAGTGAAAGGAAAATGGAGGGTATCGAAGGTGTGAGACCCAACAGTAAACTCCCATACGGAAGTCACCCTTAGCCTCTCTGACTTCAGATGGGATCCAAGGAGCACTGGCATTGGTAGAAGGATGGGGCATTGGCCAGTAGGGCATTCTTTGAATAGATGGGAGGGGAACTCGGCAGTGTTAGACTCGGTAGTAGGGGAAACAGCATTGACCTGAAAACTCAAGATGCAGACTCCCTCACTGGGGTACAGATCCAAAGGGGTTCAGTGCAGCCACAAATGCACTACAGTGCACAGGGTCGAGTCATTTAAACAAACCTGCTCCCAGTCCAAATTACACAAATGGAGCAATGTTTGGTAAAGACAAGTTTACGCACTGACGTTGTCACACATGATCGGTGTGCACAGCTGTTCTATGCTCACCCGAATGCTCCTTTTGACATGACCAGTTTCCACATGGTATTGCAGACTCTTCCCCACAGGCCGCCCAGGCCTTCTCCCGGATCGGAGGTAATGTACCCACCTTCTTTTGCACATTTACTGGCCTTAGTGACCTTGTGTCACCTAATACCCATGCCCGCCGATGTGTCTGCCACATTCCAATGGCACCAGACAGGTTTCCTGCACCCAGGAAGTTTTAGGCAACAATACAAAATTTCAAGAGAACTATGGTGACCAACGGATCTGCTGGGGATTGATTGAGTTTTCTCTACTGGAAGTTTTGACTTACAAAGTAGTGCAGAGGGTTAATATGCCTGCTGCAAAGCACGTGCACCATGCACATCACAGAAATGCATATAATGTAAATAGTTTAGTGGGTTACTGCTTTTGTCAGAGAGATCCATTTATTAGTTGCAATTTATAAATGAAAATCTTAATATTGAACAGTGAACTATTAACCCTCATCAGAGAGCTGTGTGGAAACTCAAAGGTATAGGTTAGAGTTGATTTCTCTCATAGTTTTTCATTTTCCTAATACTGCAAAAATGGTTCATTTGAGTAGAAATCAATTCTTATTAGTTAAGACAATCCACCGACACAATGGTACATTTTAAATTCTGAGTTTGCACTTCTTACAATCAAGCACTCAAACTATATCCAGTATGAATGCCCTATGACTCCTTTCCTACACCTCTTAGGTAACATTTGCTATACACTGATTTATACACTTGGGATTCATTGTTTCTGTGTGATGTAAAGTGCTCTGCCACCCTATAATGGTAAGAGTAGCGCAATAAAACAAAACAAAAGCATGTAAGAGAGTGATACTGGAAACTTGAGGGTCACTATTAAAGGGTGGTAAATTGCACTTTTTTCAATTGCTTGATTTTGCTTGCAAGAAAGTGTCACACATAGTCGTTGAAATGTCAGAACATAATTACACAGAAATTATGAAACTGTCACACATAGCAATCTGAAACCTTGGCAGATAAGGTTTTATATAGCGCTGGCTCGACCCATAGGTATCAGAGCGCTTTACATGAGGATCGTTGCGTTACAAGTTACAAATTATATCAGTTCCCAGAGCATAGTAAAACATAGGCAAAACATTATGTTACAGTAATTTGTCCAAGGGAGGGGTAGGAAGGAGACACGGAGGGGAGACGGGGAGAACTGTGCCCAATGTCCAGCTGGGTAGGTGACGGCCGAGGGGGAAAACCAGGGCCGATCTCCTCTATTGCTGTATAGCTGCTCCACCGGGCATCAGTCATGTTGCTCAGTTCTCATTGGTCAGGGATAACAAGAAAAACAGGTTTTCATGGTTACATTCGTTACAGTTGCATAGTCATGCGCAAAGGAGCAAGTCTCCAATAGAGGAATAAAGGAATGGGGGAGGAGTATGGAAACAGGGAGCTGGGAAGCATAATTACATCAATTACAGACTTCAAGTAAAGACATAGGAGAAAATAGAAACATGAGATGCGGGGAGGGAAGGGAACACAACGGGTGGACGAGGAAAACAATGTCAGATGTCCGGCTGGGTAGGTGACGGCCGAGGGGGTGAACCAGAGCCAAACTCCTCAATAGCTACATAGGACAGCTCCACCGGGCATCAGCCAAGGTTTCAAAGTACAAAGCAGTTATGGTATCTGCCGAGGGGGCATCGTCAAAGATCCATCGAGAGGCACCGGTCCTGGTGTTACTGGAAAGTGCTGTCCCCTACGTTCTCCAGCTCGCCCCAGGATAATAGTGGTGAGTGAAGAGGTGGAAGGAACAGGTTTGGACTGCTTATTGTTTGGTTTAGGCTCTTTGTCTGCCATGGTTTTTGCAGGGGGAAGGCTGCTAAGGCAGCGCTGAGTAGATGCCAGTTTTGGAGAGAGTAAATGCTAGGAATATAAACCACATCGCCTAAAGTCTGATGGCACGTCTGAGGTAGGGCTGAGATTGGAAAAGTTCAAAGTTCCAGTGTAAAGTTATTGCGCAGCACCTAGTACAAAGCAGTAGAAAGTAGATATTTGTGCTAGATTGTTGTGGCTACCAGTTGGAACGGGTAGAGAACCGGCAGGATCCAGCAAGCCAAACAAGCATGGACGAGTAGGTCTGTATAGGACAGGAGCCCAGATCACGTCGCCTCATGTGTCTACATCAATATTGGGTCAGGCAGAGCCCTGCGAGGATTCAGTACAACAATGTCAGACATTTCAAACCATACAGAGTGACAGACTCCTTACCGTAGGTAGGAAATATATTGGCAGATGAGCTGCCCAATATACACAGAAAAGCAGGTATAGTTCATGCCAGCCCTTTCAAACTGTACAGATTTACTCTGAAACGGCTGACATTTTCAGTTCAGGCAAGCCAATAGACGAAGCAGTAGGAGCCTCCACAGAAAGCACACATTTTCAATATACCTTCCAAGTTAGGTTCAGCGTACCGCAGGTGGGAAGGAGAGCTTTCTGGGGAGCCTTATTTGACAAGCGCTTCACTCCCTGCTTAGGTCACTGATGCCAATGTTGCGATGGACTGGCAGCCATTTTGGAGAGAGGAGACCTGCCATGGTGCTTGAATGGGCTCTGAGATAGCATCTACGTATGTCATTAATGGCAAAAATCAATTCTAACATATTGTTGGTACAAGTTGGAGTTGACCTGCTTCATTATTGGCCATGTTTTTATTAACTGAGATGGCTTTTAAGGCTACTTTATCATTAATGTGAATACTCCCATATCTATAAGGGAGCAATAATAACTCCCAGGAGTTATCCTGGGACTTGGAGCCCTGGCCTGGTATCTCTGTCTTTCGTGCAGCGGAAGAGATGGTGTAGCTTTAAAGCACTTAAAGAGAGGACATCCTCCTCGTCTCCTTCTGGGTTCAAAAGAAGAATCCTAGCACTTGTGGAGAAGTGGGCTCACTGGTTCGAAGCAGCAGACCCTGATGCAGAGGTCTGACCCGGGACCAGGGTTCAATTCCCGACGCGGCAGGGTCTTGGGCTCAATGTCCACGGACTCAATAATTCTCGCCTCAGTGCCTACTCTAATCATGGGTCCCACTCTGCAACTCTGGGCAATAGCTAGCTTAATCTCCACAACGGCCCGAAAGCGCTGGGATGCCTGGCTTCACCTTGGGGGTGCCCAGTAGGGGGCATCTCACAGGGAAAGCCAGGAAGGGTTCCACAGCGGTATACAGCGCCAGGATGCCTGTCAGGTGATAGTGCGCTTTACAAGTATACACACACACACTTGGAGTTCCCGAGCTCGTCTTTCTGTCTCCCACTATTAGTCAAGGAGATTAGGTTAGGCTGCCAGGTTGGACTGTATAGGCTTTTGAGAATTTGCCTGTTCTGTTCCCTCTCTCTCCACACTCTCTTTTAGCAGGATATTGCTCTGATTACTTAGCGTATTTCCTCGTTCCGTTTAGTTCTACTCGTCCTCGACCCAGCCATAACAAATGAGGTAATATTTCACTGACATGAAACAAAACAGGAAACTCTTTTAGGCTCTACCCACCCTCCTGCCAGGGGTTGTAACATCATAGCCAGCAGAAAGCACTTCCTGACGTACCAAGCACAGCAAAGGCTTTAACCAGGGACGGTGGGTGGGAAGCATGAGCCGGTCGAGGACGAGTAGGATTAATACTAATGAGGATTACTGGTAAGTAACCAGAGCAATACCTCTATGTCCATCTTCCTCGACCCAGTCATAAGAAATGAGGTATACCAAAGTAACCAAACACTTGAAGGCCTTTGGAAACACCAGAAGAAACAAAACAGACAGCACACAGGGGTGAAGCGCATCATTGTGAAATGTTTAATAGCAGAACAGGTTCAAGGGGAGCAACAGGCTCCACTGCATGCAACACATCCAAACCAAACGTCACATGGTCATTCAGGGTGCAATTCACCTGGTAAGGCTTAACAAAGGTAGAATCAGAAGCCCAAGTCCCAAATCTAATCCAGCAACACCCCATGAAAAACAGCCCAGGAAGCTGAGACACCCCTCTTGAAACGGGCCTGCACTCCTGAAGGACAAGGCAAACCAGACCCTGATAAGCCAAATAAATAACAGACTTCATCCAATGACCAAGGGTAAAACCTTCCCATGACCAGCCAGCCCAAACATCACAAACAGACTGTCCGAGGATAGAAAAGCCACTGACTGGTCCACATATATGGTCAAAGTATGCTTATCATTAAGAGTGATATAAAACAACAGTGGTCCTCGATATATCTTCAAGCATCAATGAATATATCACTCATTATTCATATATTAAGGAGATTAATTAAGAAAACAGGAGATATAATTCTTTTTAAAGCCAGAATTCCATATCAATGTGTCGTACCCAAAATCTATTAATCCAAAAGACAACCAATCTTCTTGGTCAGTAAATGTATCTCAACATTCGTAAAAACAAATTGATAATGAAAAAGAAGAAACTGCAGGATGCAGTGAGAATGAAAGGGGTGCTCAAGTGAATTGAAAAGGAAAAGGGAAACTCAAAGGGCAAAGTCCAAATTTTATATACAAAAATTACAATTCTTCTAGTTGAACAAAACACAGAGGCCTACCCACACAAGAGGCTGTTTCTCCCGTGGCCGTCTGATTCAATTGCGGTCCCGTTAATCCATATTAGAACGGTCACATCATCTCAAAAGGTAATTACATAAACGGAGCCAGTTAGATTAATTTATTTTGCTTACGGATTATTAAAGGCACACGCATTTCTCATGAGGGCTCCATTCTTTTATCATAAAAGAAAGAACAAACGTCCGGGTTCGTGGGACAGGATGTTGTCTTTTGGTGTGGAACCAGTGGGTGTCACTTTTGTAAACGGGGGTGTTTTTTACCCTTAATGGAATGCACTGACAATATGTATGTAAAGTAGAAAAAACTGATTATTCTAAATCAAGGGGGTTAGGATGGAAGAGTGCTCACGCAAAAAATGTATTGTATGTATTTTACTCGTTTGGTAACTTTGTGTTTTATGATTTTAATTGTCTAGAATCAGTCCTGATGAAGGCATACTAGAAAAAAGCCGAAACGCCGCGTCGACCTTTTGATTCTTTGATTTTTTAACACTGTGATGATCATATTTATGGACAAATGTTTTTAATGTGTTTTTACATTGTGCAATGTGTAATAAAATTTAAATACTGTGACCAAACGTTGTTATTGATATGCTTTTAATCTAAGAGTTTCCCATATATGTGTGCACTTAATAAGTGAATGTACTAGTTAGATTACATATATTTGAATTAATAGCCCATGACATTGTCACTGACCTAGACCTGTTTTTCTAAACCCACGTACGTGCAACTTTACCTAAAAATTAATTTAAACAAAAATCTGTTTATACAGTAGAACTTTTCTCAATATTGATTGAACATGTTGAAATAAGTGTGTACATAGTTTGCCTTCCCCAGGGTAAAAAACACCCCCGTTTACAAAAGTGACACCCACTGGTTCCACACCAAAAGACAACATCCTGTCCCACGAACCCGGACGTTTGTTCTTTCTTTTATGACATTTTCCCCACCGTCCTCTACTATGTAGAGTGGGGTCCTCCTTATTGTTTTCACATCTCCATTCTTTTATGACAGGACGTTGGGGCTTATAACACAGTACCGCCTCCTTTTGACTCCGCTCCAGTTTTGGATAATAGCTTGGGTAAGTGAAGTTTCTGAACTTCAGCAATACTTTGCACTTACTCGCTGCTTTTGGCTGTCTTTTGAGACAATGTGTGTTTAGTCCCTACTTACTTTGCACTTACCCGCTGGTTTTTGGAGATAACGTGTACTCAGTCCATCTTCCCATTTCTTTTCATGTTTAGAGTAATATTGGAATTTGTTTCCCCTTTTAAATGGAATACTCATATTGACCAAATTAATAAATGAACACTGGGCACACCATTGACGGGTGAGTGCTCATTTAGTGACCTGTCTAGAGGGATGGACAGGGAATGTATCATTCTGCCATGTGGAGAAGGGCACTCAGCCAGTTTTTTCCTTTTGTGTCCTTTAGGTTGCCCTCACTCATTTATTGTTGGGACGCGACCTTCCTTTCATTATCCTTGGTAAAGTACTCAACCATTGACCTATTTTAATTAGATTCTTCTAATTACAGGGGCTAATTGAGTTATTTTAAATTATTTTAAATTACCTTGTAGGTCCCTTCTGTTGCTTGACACCCTCTTCCCTCCCCATCCAGTCCTAAAGAAGACCTGCAGCAGAGGCATTAAACTTCACCTTATTGCGTCAGGGTCAAAACGTCGACTGTTTTTTACCCCCATGTTTTGAGGCCTACACCTTATTTTCTATGTTCCCTCCCCCTTCCCTGTATAACCCATCAATGTATATAAAATGTGTGTGGGTAGGCCTCTGTGTTTTGTTCAACTAGAAGAATTGTAATTTTTGTATATAAAATTTGGACTTTGCCCTTTGAGTTTCTCTTTTCCTTTTCAATTCACTTGAGCACCCCTTTCATTCTCACTGCATCCTGCAGTTTCTTCTTTTTCATTATCAATTTGTTTTTGTGAATGTTGAAAATAAATTTGAGATACATTTACTGACCAAGAAGATTGGTTGTCTTTTGGATTAATAGATGTTGGGTACAACACATTGATATGGAATTCTGGCTTTGAAAAGAATTATATCTCCTGTTTTCTGTTGTGGATTAATCTTCTTAATATATGAATAATGAGTGATACATTCATTGATGCTTGTAGATATATTGAGGACCACTGTTGTTTTATACTAATTGATACCCAGGTCCTTTGACTTATTGGGTTAACCCCATTGAATTAATGGTATCATTAAGAGTGTGCAACAACTGCTCAGCAAGAGAAGAAGGAGAAGGATATAAAGATGGCAAGACCAATACCTGAGAAGTATGAAACCTAAAACGTACTTTAGGCAGAAAACCAGGATCTAAACCAAGGATCACAGCATTGTCCACAAACCTCAAAAAGGGAGAGGAACAACGGAATGCTGTGAGCTCACCCACCCTCTGAGTTGAGGTAATGGCCACCAGAAAGGCCACCTTAAAAGTCAAGGGTTTAAGATCAACAGACAACAAAGGCTCAAAAGGAGAGGACTGGAACGCCCGTAGGACCAGAGAAAGATCCCACGGAGGCACAGAAGGACAAACAACAGAAGAGAAGAGAGAAAAACTCTGGAACAAACAAGACACCAACAGCCAAATTGAAGAGGACAAGGAAACTGGATCACGAAAAGCTTCAATCGCAGCCCATTTTTATTTTTTTTGTTGCATATTTTATATAGCGCAAACTCGACCCAAAGGTATTGGAGCGCTTTACATGAGCACTGATTATTTACACATTCAGGCACGGGGAAATTAAGTGATTTGCTCAGAATTGCAGGATGTGGACGTGACACTGAGGCTCAAACCCTGGTTTCCAGCACCAAAGTCAGCAGTCTAGCTGACGGACCACATTCTCTCCCCATTGGCCCTACAGGGTAGACAGCGCATAACGCTTGTGGAACCTGTCCAAAACAAACTGCAGAATAGCAGAGACAGGACAAGAAATAGAAGACAGGCCAAGTCCAGAACACCAGAAGTCAAAAGAAGCCTAATGCTTAGAATAAGAAGACAACATATACCTCCTTCGGGAGGCTTGCATTATAGTGATAATGTGGTCAGGTAAACCCGGCCCCCAAAAGACAGCCGTTCAACCTCCAGACTGCTAAGGTGAAAGGGACCAGCAGAGGAGGGATGGAAGGCTGTAGGGTAGACGGGCAGCGCAGCAAGATTCAAGGAGGACCCAACATCAGACTCAGAAAAGACGAGAACCAAGACCTCCTGGGCCAGTGAGGTAACACAGCCACCACAGCAGAAATACATGGATGAGAGGAAATGGAGGGAAGGCATATAGGAACCAGGGGGGCCATGTGAGAGACTAGGCCTACACCCCTCACGCTCCCTGTTCCGGAATCCACAAAAAAAAGAGGGGAGGGAGAGCACTGGTCCTGGATTCAAACAAATCCATCACAGGAGTCCCAAACCTCTAGCAAATCAACCGGAACTCCCTGGGAGAGAGACACAAAGTCAGAGGGGACGGAAACCTGAGGCTCAGCACATCCGCCACCACATTGTCCAAGCCCCAGATGTGCTGAGCTGAAATTGCCTGGAAATGAAGTTCCGGATAACCTGCAATCGTACAGGCCACTAGATTCAAGAACTGACTGTGAGTACTGCCCTGATGATTGTCGTAATCCACAGTATCTGTGTTTTCGGACTGCACAAGAACATTGCAACCCGGAAGACGATCCTGGAAGAACCGGAGGGCCCTCTCCACAGCAGACAGTTCCTTCAAGTTGGAGGACCTATAGGACTCCGAGCCCTGCCAACAAGCTTGCACAGTTCACTGACCCAGAGTAGCATGCCAACCGGACGCACTGGCATCTGTTGTCTGCACCACAGGTGGGTCGGGATGCAACCACATACCCCGGTAGAGATGGGAAGAGTCCATCCACCACTCCAGATCAGTCATCACTTCCAGACACACTTGAATAGTCATGGAGAAATCCCAAACAGGGAAAGGAACAAAGCAGTGAGGATGCCACAGCAAGGGGCGAACATGCAACCTGGCCCATAGAACAGTGAACACTGATGCAGCCATGTGACCCTGCACCTCCAGCCACTGAAGCAGGGGCGCTTAAGTCTTTGACAACAGCTTCCCCAACAAAAACTGCATGATCCGGGAAGGATCCAGGAACACTTTGCCCAGAACAAAATCAAAGTCCGCTCCTGTAAAGGACCTCTGGGTGGCCGGAAGATGATGGTATTTCAGAAAGTTCAGGAGAAAGCTGTGGCTTTCTAGCATACGAATGGTCAAATCCAGATGCTGAGACATCACCAGGGCAGAAGGGTCTTGAAGAAGCCAGTCGTCCAGGTAGGAAAAGCACACACTCCCATGTACTCAATCTGGTAACTCCGTTCCAGGACCTCCAGAACCCACTGGTCTGCCGTTGCGAGCCGCCAAATTGCCAGGAAATGGTGTACCCTCCCACCAACCTCTGGCAGCACCCCAGCCGGAACGATTCAGGAGGCGGCATAGTCTGGAACACTGATTACCAGTCCTGCATCGGGAGGAGGCTTCTTCTGAAATCTCTGTTGTAAACCCTTCCCAGGGCTCTTCTGTGTCCTGAACACATTCCTCTGCAGCCGAAAAGGCTTACGAAAAGCTCTAGCATTAGAAAATAACGACTCCTTACAACGTAGTTGATGCCAGAAGGATAAGGAATGTTTCCATTCTTTGAACACCTTGAGCAACTTTTCCTCAAAAAGCCGGGGACCAGTAAAAGGCAAACGCAAAGAAATGGATCGTTGAACCACATCAGTGTTCTATCCCTTCTGCAACAAGTTCCCCCAGGCAGCAATAGACGCACCACAAGACTTGATTGAAGCACGCACATGGTCAAAGGCAATGTTAGAAAGGAACTCAACCTGACATTCATTGGACTCCAACAAGTCAGGGCAACTACCACTTTTCTGCATGGTGGTGAACAAGGTTTTAAAGTCGGACAACAGCGACTGAGCAACATGAGCACCATACACCCCAGACTTTATGGTGAGATGAGACACCGCAGCTGCCATGGAAGGACTCCCCATCAGACGGGCCACAATTGAGTCCACATGAACTGACTCAGACATGGTATCCTCCATGTCCTGCAAGGGGTATAGCTTTGAAATGAAGCAAGGCATCATAATGTGATCAGATCTTTCCATTCCTTCAAAAGTACATCCATCACAAAGGGATGAATGGGCAGAGCTTTCGTAGCCTGCTTCAGAAACTGTGTCCCTGGACGTGCTGGCAATCTCCTCATCAGGGAAACCCATGCTATCACTGACATGGGACAGAATGCCCGGCAACCTACCCTTAATATATTTTCCCTTCAGATCCACTGCAGCCAAGGAGGATCCATCGGAAGCTGGAGATATCGGAGTAAAGGTCATGACCCCCCACCGGAACGCACACCAGCAGTCCTCCTGGAGGATTTCATATCAGACAAAGTCTCCAAACTCAGTTTCTTCAAACAAGCATCATCATCCAATTTGTTCCGCTTCAAAGGAAGGGCGGAATCCACACTGTCCCCTGGTGAAAAAAAAGAAGAGACAGGAGAAACATGCCTGCGCTTCTGATGATGATTCCCCATAGTAAAACAAATGCAAATGACCAAGGAACATCAAGTAGCCCCCAAAGTAAGGACTTTTGTTTGTATCCAAACTATCATTATCACGTGAAGTGACAGACTTAGCGCAAATCAGCTGAAAGCTGACGTGAGGAATAAACTGCATGAAAAGGGCGTGGCGTAGCTCTATACACCGCAGCAGAAAAAGAAACAGGAAGCGGCAGCGGAAGGCCACATCCTGAAAGGTGGAGCCCCCGCTGCTACACAGACGCGGGACAAATCATCCCAGAACAGCCTCCTCCCACCGGGAAGGCAAACACACGGGAGTCCGTAGACTCAACCAGTACAGGAGCGGAGAAGGAGACTCCATGAGGATGGGTCAAAGACGCAGTCCCAGTGGAGACCAATGTGCAACAGATGTCGGTACTATCACCTCGCCCAACAACATCGTGGGAGGTGCCGACACAAACCGGAAATTCCACGCTCCTTACCACAACAAAAAGGAGGGGAGTAGGACAGAACGCCTCAGCCATGGTGAAGATCCACCATAGCCACTCATGCAACTAGTTAGATGGAAGAGGCAGAGGATAAGGCAACTGAGGCCCGACCAGTCCAGCAACCCAGGCACCAGGAGCCACTGACCGAGTCCAGGAAGCCTCGTGTCCTGACTATAGCTGCTCCCACGAAGGTCCAAAGGCACCCCCAAAGCCCATCAAAGGAGGTAACCAGAGGACATCATCCAGGTATGAGCCCAGCAATTACCTCACAACGTCCCCCATCAGGTTCACTGTCATTAAACAAAACAGGAAGTGCTTTCTGCTGGCTATACAATTATGGCCCCTGGCAGAAAGGTGGGTGGACCCAAAAGCTTTTACTGGTTTGTTTCCTGTCAGTGGAATATTACCTCATTTGTTATGACTTGGTCGAGGACGAGGGACGTAGAGGTAATGTGTGTTTTTGTTGTGTCAACAAACCCTCACTGGAGCAGCGAATGACTCATTGTTCTCACCTCACTGTATAAAGACATATTAGACAAGTCAATCATTAACCCATAACAAGCAAGACCTTTTCAAAGACTGTGGCTAAGGGCCTACTGCTGCTGTCACCTCAATGAAAAGAGTGCACTGCCTGTCCATCCTCTCATGTGGTCAGGTTTGGCAGTCCGCGATTGGCTGAAAAGCAGTTGGTGTGAAATACTCAATTACAATTTGAAGTTTGTTTGGTCATTTGCACTTAACATGGAAGGAGGCACTGTGAGCATTATGGGAGATTCGTTAACATGAAACTCCGGCAACTGACCGTCCCATCACAAGGTAATACGAAAACGTATTTTCTTTTAACCTTTCACCAAAATTTTCATTAATAACAACATAAAAACTTTCGTTACCCTGTCGGTTTCACAAAACAAATGGTTAAATTCTTCCACTATGAATAAAACCCTTCCGCTTACTCTTCATGCACTGCGAGTAAAAACCTTTCCGTTTACACTTCACATAAGCTCAGAAGAACCTGCTACTCTTCCACCAAAATTTCAAGAGCGAACACTTTGCTATCAATCACTCTCACTATTTCACAACTAAATTTCCAAAACCGACGAGTAACCTCACTGCAGTGTGATTTCCATTCATCCCCCGCTATACATTTCCCGGGAATTTCCAGACAGCATAAATCAATATACAAACGAGTTTGTTAATACATAAATCTATAACCAATAATCACCAAACTATTCAATAAAAACCATACCTCTGCTACTAGCAAACTGATCCAGCGGGACACCAACCTGCGGACAATTATCAGTAAAATACATACATTCGGGCGATAAACCACACTCACTTACAATGTCCGGTCGATGAAACCTCGCTGGAGATCAATTTTAGGGCTTTTCTATATGTCCGTTCTGCCTACAAATTTGAGCCTATTTAATTACTAAGCCCTTTCTTACACATGGATCTCTTTTAGGTGATTAGTATTGATAATTTATCAAAGAAGTATTTACCTGGTTTATTCATTAAATGACGACAGACTCAGTTCAGATTTAAAGTTTTATCTAATTTTTTCAAGTCAAACAAAATATAAATTACAATGTTAACTCCATCATTCTGAAGAGGTAAGATTCATTTACCTAAATTAGACTATACATTTTAGTACATCAGGAAAGAGAGGATAGAGAGAAAAAGCACATTCACAAAATACACAGGATGGTGAAAGATCAGACCTCTCTGGCGAAGAGTTTGGGCCCCTTGATAAAGTTTCAGGTGACAGCTTCAAGACAGGATTAGGACAGGTCAGGTAGCTTCTTCTGGATTTAACGCCAGCGTCAAACCCCTCTCTGGTACTAGTTTCCTCCTCGATTCTTCCGCAAAGCTCCTTACTAGTTCTATTGCCTCCTCGATTCTACCGCAAAACTGCGCTCTAGTTTAATTTGTTTAAAAATGTTAAGTCTGCTTTCAGGTATTATGATCAGCATTCGGACACCATTTCTATCTCTCAGCGTTCTGGCAGCGATCAGGCATCATCATCTAACTAACTACCCTAATGATACCTTTTGATGGTATGTTCCACCCCCAAATGTTTCAAACCTGTGAAAACTGCTAATTCTGATTGGACAAGCCAGGGGGATGATCATCACACCACGCTAAGTTTAATACCTTTTCTTAAAATTGTCTTATGTTCCCACCCATTAATTTGTGTCTCCCAAGCTTTATTTCCCACCCGTTTTCATAATGTCTTTATTAACATTGTATAACATTCATACATTTGTCCATTGAGTCTTGAGGATGTTCTTCCGTTTCGCAGGACATGGGAAAGGGGTCTCCTTGATCGGGTTCCAAGACTTGAGATCATGACTCCGGAGTTGTCTCTAATGCACCTGTGCATATGGACCACGTGTTTATCAGCCTTAGTTCATCTTGTGTGTTTTGCTGTTAACTCTCTTTTAGGCACAATTACGAACTAACAGTGAAGTCAAAAAGACAAGATGTTAGATTCAAATAAAATGATTCCACTGTATACCACTTATCTCTACTCAAATCCCATTTAATAAAAAAAATTCTTAATGTATTAGCACAAAACACAGTTTAATTTCGGGCAGAGCAGATGCTTAGCATGTGAGTTCTGAAGCGCCCATATTTGGAGTTACTGCGCAGAAGCAAAGCTTTCCCTCCAAGCGTTATGACGTCATGCAGTTGGCGCATGCGCAGTTAATGTCCCGCGTTTTAGCAGCCATTTTAGTTGCACTGGGGTTACTTGTTAGTAGAAACATAGGCAAGCTTTCCCTTCTTCTAATAAATGTAAGAATATTGTGTAAATTAGTACTACAAACAATTATTAGTAATTTATTATGGTTTTATATGAGAGGATTTATCCAGCAAGTTGCTTACTTGCAAATCCTTGCTCCATCAATCCCCTCTCTGATGGCATCAACAACTACCCATACCCAAATCAAATGCCAACTTTAGCATATCTCCATTCCCTTCTCTAATTTGTCTATTTCTATCTCGTCTTTTCCTTCCATGTTCTTCATTTTCTTATAAATTCACCTTTTAATTCTTCAAGACTAATTAATTCATATTTTCTTTTCTTTCCCTGTTTATTTATTTCGAACTAGCTTACCCGTCGCGCGTAGCTGCGATCTCAGAAGAAAGGAAATTTAAGGAAACTTGTTATGATAACATTCAATTTACATTGTGTCATTTTTATTGAAACTTATTCATTTTAATATGGAAAACATTTTAAAGTGTTGTTTTAAGTCTGTTTATTTATTTGAGTGCTTGTGGATACACAGTATTTTTTATTTTTCCGTCTGGTGCGTACACGAATAAATCAGAAGTTTTTCCGACGCGTGAGCTGGCCACAGTTGTCCATGTGAGAAGCACGGATTCTCCAAATATAGTCCACACACTTGCAGCGGTTGTCCTTTTGCTTTGTTGATTGTCATTGCAAAAGCAAGTCGCACCATAAACTGTTAACGTTCAGTATTGGAAAGATTATTAGGCCTTGGGGGGCCGATATTTAACAAACTTTTCTTTTCTTTTTTTTGGCCAGAAACCTTCACGGGAGTGTACTCAACAACTTAAATTTTTTTTTTTTTTTTTACAGAAACCTTCATGGGAGTGTACTCAACAACTTCCCAAAGTTTCATGGCGATCGGATGAATGGTGTAGTAATCCATAAAGGACAAACAGACATACTTTCGTTTTTATATATATAGATTTTCTTCTACTTTTAATGCATTTGCACCAGATCATTATTATCAAAATTATGTTATTCCAAGTATAGGTAGAATTACTTGGGCTACAACTCCTTTACCAAAATTAGCAAACATGCAGATAGATTCATGAAGCCAAATTGCAATAGCTGCGATTTAGCAATTGCGATCGCAATTTGAATAAAAGGAATTCATGATAGTGAAAATACCAAAATTGCGAATTCGCAAAATAAAAATTGCGAGTTCGCAAATAAATTTGCAGGATCCTGGAAGAAGCCCATTTGCGATTCTGAAATTGCGAGAAACCATGGATTCTGCGAATTCATTTGCGAACTCGCAAAATAATCGCAATTGCCATTCATGAAAAATCGCTGATTGCGAAAAAACCGAAAATCGCTATTTGCGACGTGCAATTTAAGGAGAACCCAAACCAGGTGGTAACCAGTAAGGGAAAAAAAAATTCAAAAAAACTTTAGCAAACTACCAACGGGTGCAGGCCTGATCAAAAACACTTAAGGACATGCAGCTGGAACCTGAGGACTCTCACAATGCCAGGACTCTACATGGTGGTCAGGCGGCGAAGGCTACAGCGAGCAGCAGGGAACAGACGTAGGATCCAGGAGCGGATATTCCGCCAGCGGGTCACCGTTCTGGGCCAAACCAGGGAGCAAATTTACGCTAAGTACCGCCTGAATGGGACAATGATCATCAAGCTGATCCGGGACCTAGACCCCTGATGCAGCGCCCAACAAGGAGGACCAACGCCCACCCATGTGCAGGTATTGTGCAGCCTGCATCTACTGGCCTCCGGAAGCTTCCAGGGGATAGTCGCTGCTGCAGGGGGGATATCCCAGCCCACCATGTCCCGCTGCCTAAGGAGTTTCCTGGATGCAATGCTGACCCGGCTACACCACTACATCTCATTCCCCACCACCCAACAGGACTTGAATGACACCAAGCTGAAATTCTACAACATTGCACAATTCCCACATGTAATTGGATGCATTGACTGTACCCACATCCACATCTGCCCACCAGCACAAACGGAATACATGTACCGCAACCGCAAGTCCTACCACTCCCTCAATATCCAGATGGTGTGCAACGCCAAGACAATCATCACGGACATAGTGGCACAATATCCGGGGAGCACACATGACTCCTTCATCTTCCGGCATAGCGGCATGCACACACGACTAGCCAGGGGAGACTTTGGCGAAGGACACCTACTAGGTAAGTACACATGCCCCCAAATAGTACACTGTGATCATGTATCTGCCCAGAACAGGCACTCACCCTGTGCTTCTTACCTTCAGGTGATAGCGCCTATGTTCTACGTGAGCACCTCCTCACCCCATACCTCAACCTTGCCACACCACAGCAACGGCGTTACAATGCTGCACACATACGCACAAGAAATTGCATTGAGAGGACATTTGGCCTATTGAAGAGCCGTTTCCGCATACTGCACAAGACTGGTGGGGCCATCAAATACACACCTGAGGTCTGCTGCCGCATCGTGGCCGTGTGTGCAATACTCCACAACATTGCTACCAAGCGCAGGATACCAGTGAAAATATCTGGCAATGAGTCGGAAGGGGACAACCGCCCACCTCCACATGTGCGTCATGCACGAGGAGAAAATCCTGCTGAAGGACACAGGCTCCGCAACCACATCACTATTAACTGTTTCTAGTGCACCCATTCGCACTCATGCATAACAAATGTAATAATGACATGAGTGTGATTCAAGTCAGACGATAAATCTTTATTGTTAATGCACAATAAATTGGCCTTTTGTTATTTTGGTGTCACATGAAGAGAGTATTACTTCATACCTCCCCATGCTGGGGTAGAGGGCTTGCAGGGGTGTCCTGCATGGCCTCCCTGAGAGTGTCTAAGTTCTCACTGTCAGTTGCGATGAGACGCATCAAGTCGTCTATCTGGGTCCTGAGGGACGGTGTTGGCCCATGTTGATGCTGTCGGCCTGCTGCTGCGGCGACGTACAGGCACAGGCGGCAAGGATGCTCTGCTGTTTGTCGACGCTACCTCGCTCACATCGTCAGGCCACCCTGGTTCTCCATGGGCAGTGGGCTGGCTGCCGAGCACTGCTGCTATTAGCAGATCTAGTGACCTGGCCACATCCTGGCAACACTGTACCATCTGGCCCTGCATGGCAAGTGACCTGCGTGCCAGCTGTGACGTTGCATTACCAACAATGTTGTTCGACCTGGTGTAGGCCGACAGGCGGGCCAGTAGTCGGTGGTGGCGGCGGCGGGTCATGTCCTGCTGGGCTACCAGCAGCTGGCTGTTCTCTCTACGGGGACAATTTGTTACTGTGTTATTGTTCTCTCTGACAGCAGCGGTCATCTGGGCGATATTTTGGCCAGTCGCCTGCAGCTGTGTGTGAATTGCTGCCAGGTGACGCGCCTGGGTACGGTGCACCGCCAGCATGCGGCGTTCAATGGCCAGGCCAGGATCAGGAAGTAGGAGTGCCCTGCCCATGCCTGCTGAGGCCTGACGCTGCTGGCGCTGGTGGTGGGGCCTGTACCACTGCTGTGGGTGTCTGTTGAAGTGTTGGCTGGACACCTGTGGCTGCAGGGGTGGCCCTGTCTGCACGGGGTGGTGGTGGTGAAAGCACTGCAGGTGGCTGTGATGGACCGGGTCGTTGGTTGGACTGGCACTCACCCTCAGTGTCCTCCTGGGTCTCGGCAATGTGCAGGGCCTCGCTATCTGTGCTGGGTTGCTCAACAGCACCTGTGATGTAAAAGGGTGCATGATTAATGTTATGAATCTTGCACAAGCAATGTTGATACATGCATGCAGGCTTGCTTACCCTGACTGGCTTTTGGATTTACTTTGATTTGACAGGTCTGGCTGTGTTCAGCTAACTGGGGATATATGATTTCCCTACAACTACCACAATGCAATGGGGCATTTCAGGTGTGCTTGGGCAGCATTGTTGGGGATGTCATATTGCTAGCTCAGGAGTCATGGGCATTGTTGGGGGACAGGGTCGCAGTCGCATAGCACTTACCTTCTGATTGTTGGCTGGGTCGGGACGAGTCCAGCTGGATTACCCCCACGCAGGCTTCTGGTGCGATGATGTCCTCTATGAGTTCCTCCAATGGAGTGTTTGGTGTGGCTACAGGTTCCCCTCCACCGGTGGCCAGTCGCTCCCCAAGCCTCTCGGCAATACTCTCCTTTGAACGACCTCTCAGATCGTACCAGCGCTTTTTGAGGTTATCAATTGACCGCTGGGTCACCCCAACCGAATTTACTTTAGCGTGGATGCGCTTGTCTGCCTCTGGCACCCTCCGGGAGTCTTTGCCGAAGAGGCGTGCATGGTCCTTGGTGACCCCCTCAATCAAATACTCGAGTTCAAGTTCTGAGAACTTGAGTTTTCTCTTCCTCTCCTGCCCACTGCTCCCTGCTGCATCCTGGGACATGTTGAGGATTTGTGTCCTGCTGGGGTGCTGCACAGTCAAAGGTTTGGAGCTCTTCAGAATCCTGCTTCCACTCTCTGGCTCTGTGTTCTGTTTGTGGGTGGGGAAAGCCTACTTCCTGGTTGTGATGTCATCAGTGGGCTCGAAATGCAACTTCCCGTTTTTGCGATCTCGCAGTTAGCGAGATCGCAAAATGCGATTTCGCTAATTGCGAGGTCGCAATTTCTACATAGAAAAATGCAGATTCTGCGAAAAATAAGCGATTGTGGCAATTGCGACCGATTGCGATTCGCTTTTTTCCATCGCATTTCTACATGAATGCCATTCTGCGAATTTCAAAATGCGAATCGCTATTTCTCGCAAATTGCTAATCGCAGAATGGCACCTTCATGAATCTGGGTGCAAGACCCTATTGAAGTTAAACTATTCGTTAGTCTTTTCCATACACTGTCAACTTCCAGTGGTTTTAATTCTTCTTTCAAAGTAGTAATATTCTTAATGTATTTCCCAGTTTCTATACTTTTATCAGGTATGTAAGTACAACAAGGTTGCGCTTTCAGCATTTTACAGACTCCACCCTCTTTTGCTAATAAAATATCAAGGGCAAGTCGATTCTGCAAAACTATAGTTCTGATCGCAACCATTTCGGTGTTGATCATTAAAAACCCTCCAGCAGTTTCAGTCGATAAGCGATCAACTACAGTGGACAATTGACAAATTCTTCGTGAATTCAGAATTACTCCCACTGAAAGTATCAATGCACTGAATATATCTCCTACAATTTCTGCAAAACTAGCTCTTTTACTACGTATTCATTATTGTTTTCATTGCTTCCAGTGATTCTTTTCACATGGTAAACTTTAGGGAATACTATTCCAAAATAGCAGCTCTCATACCATCTTTCAGGTAGCTTAAAATTAGCTTTGTTCCCATATATATAATAGATTCCATGAAATACTGGATCTGTTGCTCCTTTTAGTCCCCATCCCCCAGTAATCAAGAAATTGTGTTCACATTCACTGGAACCAATAAATACATTGTTATAGTCAGTTTTCAACCTGTGGAGACAAATCTTTCCTCTCTTTTCGAAATCTAGCGCCATTGAAGCCTCAGCCTTGCCAGGTGTATAACATTATCTTTTCTCTGCCCATGATGGGATTTTGGGTTTCTTTTCATTGACCTTCTTCTGGAAATCTTGTCTCCTTTCTTCTACTGAATTCAAAAATATTTTTTCTTCTTTTAGTGAACATGTTAAATTATGCTTGTGAACTTCTGCGATATCTATTGCATTTTGCGCTAAGAAAAACTCTCACATAAACTGTGCAGCAAAACTAGTGAGTACTGGATTCATATTCTTTCTAACAGGAACATCTGAAAATATCACATCTAGGTTTGAATAATAATACTGCAATTTTCCTGTTTTATAGAACAGACTTATTAAAACACTACATGATATGCCATAGGTTAATGGTAGATGGTGATATGTGACACCTTCTGCTACTGAAGCTGGTAATTTCATGCATACATAACAATCACTAACCTCCATAGTATCTACATATTCAAATAATAATTTTGTGAAAATATTTAAATCTGTGTTATTATCTGTTACCGTGTGAAGTGTTTCTAACTCATCTGATGCTTCTAGTTCTACTCTATTTCCCTTTTTGTTAGCTAGTCTTCCATCTGTAACAGTAGTATTTTTCTTTTCTATACTCATCAGATATGGTATCACTATTGTTAATCCTAACCATACCATAATCACTAATAGGATACTACATATACATATTCTACAACATTTCTGTGAACACTTTCGTTTTGGTCTTTCAGCAACTCTGTTTTTAGCCATTTTAAGAAGATCTCTCTTCTTTCTTTCTTTTCAAAAAATTCGAATTCTTTTAATTCGTCTTCAAGGAGGTCTCACCTCTCTTTCGTTAATTTGATCTGCAATTATTTCTTCATCACTTTCTTCATTTAAATTTAAATTTTCAAGGTCTTCGAGAATAATGTAAGTCCATTCAGGTCCTTTAAACTTATTATTAAATATTCTTAGTCTCTGACTCCTTCGCTTGCGTTTCTCGTTGTTCTGTCCTGCTTGACTAGTACCATCATTCACTTGATCCATCATCAATGGTCTAAACGTGATATCTCAATCTTTTGACATACCTGGGACAATTATCACTGTTTCTAACTCTTTTGGGTTGCACTGTATTTTCATATTCTTCATCACTTTTGAGTATTCTTTTTTTTGTATTTTGTTGTGGTACAGTTTGGTTTTCTTCGTCTTCTGAATCCCTCTCTAGTTGACCAAATTCAGGACTTTTTGAAGTACTACCCTTCACTTGAACATGTTCCGCATTATCTAACTGACCCTGTGCAGTGTCTTCTCTAGCCTGTTCTTCTCCCTGTTCTTGTTTCCCTATTCTTATTTGGTTTTGCTCATGTTTTTCTTCTTCAGATTTATGAAAATATTTGCTCAACTCAGTCTGTGTGTATTTTTCTGTCCCTATCTATTCCTGCTCAGAATCTTTAACAATCTCGTATTCTGTCCCCTGAACTTGATCTTCTGTATTTGTCTGCTCCTCGCTAGACTCTATCTTCTCTACTTTTGTTCTGCTCCTTGTTCTTATTTCTGCATCAGGTAAGTCGATTGCTGGTACCCAATCCTCCTGACTAGTGCTTGGTTGTTCTTGATCAGCTACTTCAGAGTTTGTTATTCTAGGCTCTTCAGCTGCACAACCTTCTGCACCTTCAACTTCAATTTCTTGTTGTGGAATTCCCTCATCAGGAGCAGGTACTCTCTTTGTCTGGCTGGCATGTATCCAGTTAGGCAATCCTGCACATTTCACTGCTGTCGTTGCAACCAGAATGACCTGTTTTGGGGTACCCCACCTGGTTGCTAGACACGTCTCTCAGGTGTGATTCTTCACTACCACCCGGTCACCTGGATTTAGATCATGTGCTTGATCCGGCTGCCTGGCCTCCGCATCTTCTCCAACCTGGTGAGAGACAGAACACACTAGGTCAGCCAATCTTTTAAAATAGTCCAATACCAGATTATCAGTTATGCCTAACAATCGGTGTCGAGGTATGAAAGCTAATCTCATTGTTCTTCCCATGAGTACTTCATTGGGACTCAACTGTCAGGATTGTTTCTGAGTTCCACCAGAACAAGAGGCAATGCAGCTGGCCAACACAGTGATGTGGATGCGCACACTTTTGCCAATCTTGGTTTTATTGTGCCATTCAATTGTTCCACTATACCAGAAGCCTCTGGGCAGTAAGCACAGTGTAACTGTTGTTCAGTCTTGAAGGCTTCACAGATCAATTGAATGAATTTATTATTAAAGTGAGATCCTCTATCTGATTCCACCGTTATTGGAAAACCGAAATGCGGAATAAGCTCCCTCAACAATAATTTGGCAACTGTTATGCTACCATTTCTCCTGGTTGGGTATGCTTCCACCCATCGTGAGAACAAACACACTATGACTAGTATGTTGAATGAAATCAACTTGCAACCTTACACATGGTTCCTCTGCCTTTCCAATTCTTCCCCAACTGACCACTGTTTTCCTACCTGGGTTATTTTGTTGACAAATTAAGCACCTCTAGCAAAGGCTCTTTGCAGCAGTTGTAAACATTGAATTGTACAAATCCTGTCTGAAAAGTCTAATCATAGCATCCCTACCTATATGGGTATCTCCATGGTACATTTTTACTAGCTGTGAGAGTAGACAATCTGGCATGACTAGTCTGCCATCTGGATAAATCCAGACACCATCTCCTTCTCTTCTTTGGCATCATATTTTGATCCATTCTTCCTTTTCACTTACTTCTACCTCATCATGTAAATTTCTTACTTCATCCGATGTTTCTAGAGCTGAAATAAGCATAAGTTGGCATCTGGTTCCTGTAGTTTCAATTTTCTTGTTCACTGCCATTTTTGTTTTAGCACAGTATTGAGCAACTTGGTCAGCATATCGATTACCAGCAGTCACATAGTCATTTCCTGACTGATGTGCAGCCCATTTGACCACAGCTTCTTCTTTTGGCAATTGTGTTGCTTCTAAAAGCTCTTTCACATATTGTGCATTTTTGATAGGGGTTCCTGATGAAGTCATGAAATCCCTTTGCACCAAAAGTTGGCCAAAGTCATGCACAACCCCGTAACCATACTGACTTCAGTGTAAATGGTTACTCTCCAATTCTTTCGAATTTTGCAGGCTTTAATTAAAGCAATTAATTTGGCTACTTGTGCAGACCTGACTCCAGGAAAATAGGATGCTTCGACTATTCCAGCCAATGTACAAATAGCATAAGCAGCACTCAACCCTCCTTCCTCATGCCCCAGGCACGAGCCGTCAACAAATAGTTCATTTTCACAATTAATCAGGGGTTCTTCCTGAATGTCTGGGAGAGATTTGGGACAATATTCTGTTACATCTAGGCAATCATGATCAACATCATCCCTCACTTCTTCTCCGTACACATCAGGTAATAACGTATCTGGATTTAAGACTGTATACCTGATTACTGTCACATTCTCTGCTTCTAGTATAATTCTCACATATTTTGTCATTTGACTTGGAGTGAGATACTGTGTTCGAGTTCTGGTCAGAAGAATTTCAACAGAGTGAGGGACGTATACCTTAACAGGATGTCCCATCACGATCAGTTCACTTGGTTCAAGACTTGTACAAGCAGCAGCTACCGCTTTTAAGCAGCCAGGTAATGCAGAGGCTACTGGGTCCAAAGTAGCAGAAACATATGCCACTGGACATCTCATTAAACCATGTCTTTGGATCAATATTGACAAAGCACAATTATCTAGTTCACAACAAAATAATGCAAAATCTTTTGTGTAATCTGGCATTCCCAAAGCAGGAGCTTCATATAGACAATCCCTTTATTTTACAAAGGCTCTCATGCTTTAACTATCCCATTTTATAGGATCTTTTGCAAGTTTTCTTGTCGTTTGTATCAGTGGTTTGGCCAGAAAGGAAAACCCTGCAATCCATTGCTTGCAGTATCCTACAACACCAAGAAAAATTCCAATTTCCTTCTGGGTCTGTGGTAACTGCATTTGTTTCATTATTTTCATTCTTTCAGGTGTCCCCTCCTTGCTCCCCTTTCTGGTAAAACTGTAGGTTTTCTAGTGACACCTTGCACCCTCCATCTGCCAAATGGTTTAACAATGCATTAGAATCTAGAACACAATCTTCTCGTGTTTTTGAGGCCAGTAATAAGTCATCTATATATTGGACCAAAACTGAACTTCTGGACATTACTAATGTTTTGTGGCACTTTTTCAGGATCTGATTAAAGATTGAAGGACTTTCGGTGTACCCTTGAGGAACACGATTCCACACATAAATACAATTTTCAAATTTAAATGAAAAGAGGTATTGGCTATCTGGGCGTAACACGATAGAGAAAAATGCATGACACAAATCGATTACTCTGAACCATCCTGCATTCCATGGTATTTGATACAGAATTACTGCTGGATTTGGCACTACTGGACAACAAGGCACGTCAAATATATAGGATATATTATTCCACTATTTTATTTATCTTTCTACGGTCCTGTACTATCCTATATTTCCCGTTAGGTTTCTTAATGCCAATTATGGGTGAATTACAAGGGCTGCTCATTATTTCTTTTAAAATGCCTTGTTGAATCATTCGTTCTATTTCTGCTATGACACCTGATTTAATCTCCGGACTCATTCAATATTATCTTGTATTTGGGATAAGTAGCACCTTCTTTTACAGTCACTTTCACTGGGTCCACATCTGCCATCAATCCTACTCCTTTTCCAGTGAAATCCCATACCATGGATTTACTGTCAATTTGACCTCATCTGGTAGGTCATCTTTTGTCATCATGGAGTACATCTCATCTACCTCTGTTCCTTGTTTTGCTAGCATCAATTTATAGATGCTATCGTCATCAGGGGTTTGGATTGTCACACCATCCGGTGTACAATATATGGTACAATTCATCTTGCGTAGTAAATCTCTGCCTAACAATTTTACTGAACAGGAATCGCAAACTACAAACTTGTGCATTTCTTTAAAATTTCCTATACACACTTCCATGGGTTCTGTAACTGGGGTTCTGTAACTGGGGTTCTGATATGTCTGTTAGAAACTCCAACTACTTGGATGGCTTCATCTGAGAGGGGCGTGTTTGGAATGTCTGATGTTCTCACAGTAGAACGGGTAGCACCTGTGTCCAATAAGAAGGTAATATCCTTTCCTTCTACTTTTCTGTCAATATATGGACCTGACTGATCTACCAGTAAGGATGCGGCAAGTACGCATTCCTCTTTCTCCTTCCTCAGGCACCGTCATAATTCATCCTCCGATTACCTACTATTCTATAAAAGAAATTGTGAAGTTACAGAATTTGGCTTACCACTTTCTCCTTGAAATCTGGCGTCCACACTGTACTTTCCTCTGTTCCCAAATTTGGCATAGGGGCAGGTGGTAACTGATTCTGTGGATTTCCAACCAGTTGCGGTTTACTCAATATCATCTCATTCTGCGTCTGTGGATTTAAAATTTCCTTTGGGCCATTATTAGTTTGAATAATTTTACACTCGTTTTTCCAATGCCCCAATTTTCCACACCCTTGACAAGGAAACTTTTTCTTTGCGAATTCTCTACTCATTTTCCCTCTTGGTTTCCCCCCATTATTTTGATTCTGTCCAATTTTACTTGTGCCCACATTACTTTTTCTTCTAACTGTTGTTGTATGACGTTTTAGGATCTGAGCTAAATTTCCTGATTAATGGTCCTTGCATAGGTTCAATTCACATTGCCATTATATAGACATAGAAATCATAACCATATTCAGACATAGCCCATGCATGTCCAAATACAGGCATGGCTACTTCCACTTGTTCCAAAAAGCCACAACAATTTCTTGGAAAACTCGGCTTAAGCAGTCAGGGACATCCTCTTGCTTGAATATTGATTTGTCCAAGAATGCATGGAGTTTTCAAAGAACTACCATTCCCTTGGGGTTCTTTGATGACATTGTTATGCCCGACTTTACGTCAAACTAGCCACCTTCAAGGTATAAATATGCCTACATTTGCCCTAGCAAACACACAGTGGTTTGGAGCAGCTCGACTATCTACTTGCTCGACGCTGCTCACTACAGCAAGTGCCGAAAGAAGCCGACCCTCCAGCTGACGCACTGATCGAGAAGCTATCCTTTCTCTCGCTGAGAATCCAGCTCCAGTGTTTCCAAGCTCCCCTTGGGGGTGTTCGGAAATCGAGTCCCGAGACAGAGATACCAGACCTCCTTCATTCTAAAACCAAGGTACGGAGCTGATTAGACCCTAAGAGAAATCTTGGATAGATTCTTGGCAAAGAAAAACTAAACCTATGCTACACCACACTTACTTCTTCCCTCGTACTAGGCTTAGGTTAGGTACATTGTGGTAGCCGTATTTTAGAGGGACCAGTGGAGTACTTTTAGCCTTTGTTATTTATGTATGTATTTATCTATGGTTTAGAAATCATACAATGCTTTTACAGTATTAGTTTATAATACTCTTCTCGCTATATGCATTATACTTTACAGCTTGTCTTACGATTGTAGCAGTTCACTTTACTTGCATGAGAAAGAAGACTGTTCAAGAAATCCTTTTATTGAAAACGCCTGTTTCTCTATTTCTCTGCACCTCTGATGAAACGAAGCATGCACGATTGACTGAGTAAAATATCTATCTATAGTTTCCACGACTCTGAAGATACGTTTATTCTTGGGGAAACAAAGTTGTCATGTTTATGCGGTTGTCAGAAACTAATCCCTTCTTGTGAATTCAAAAAAGTTTCTAGTGACCTCTGAGCTAGCTGGCACTCACAATTAAGTCTAATATATTCGATAGAGACCTAGTAGACATAAGTCCTACGTCAAATCTATAGGATATATTATTCCAATGCGCAGAGCCTATCGGGAATATAGGAACTACACTACACTGTTTTCGACTATTATCTATTTCATCTCCACAATATTTGGCATATGTTAAGACTTCATCTATGGGTTTAATTTGCCAGCACAACATATGAGTTTGGATCATCTGACAAATATCTGGTCTTAATTCAGATACAAATCGATACACAAAATGTCCCATACTTTTATCACCAATATTTTCAAATCCACTATACTGCTTGAACACCTGCAACAGACGCTCATAGTAAGCATGGACAGTCTCATTTATCTCTTGTGTGGTTCTATCTATTTTTATCCAATCAGTTTCTTTTGGAGGAATGTTCCCTTTCAAGAAAGTAATCACCTGGTTATATGTATTCATTACTTCTTCTGAAGGTGTACCTGTTTTCTCATCTCTTGGATACTCATCACTAGGCCAATCTACTGTGACTTTACACTCTGCCCATAAATCAGTAGGTACCACTATGTCAAACAGACCATCCAAATCCTTCAACAAAACCTTTGAAACTTTCACAAGCCTTTCAATTTGTCTCTACCATTCAACTGGCTTCTCTCTTAATTTTGGGAAATCATTTGAAAACGATAACATATCTTGCCTAGTCCATGGAACATGTACATATCCCCCTTCAGGTACTTCTCTCATAGGACACAATCTTTCTGTCTTTTTAGATTTTTAGTACATATTCTGATGCGGTTTTGTTTGCTTGTGCTTCCTCCTTCTTTTTAGTCCACCTTGCCTTCCACCTGTCTAATTCCCCCCACTTCTGTAAAATTGTCATCAATTCTTTAATTAGTAGTTTCCTTCCTGACATGTTCATATTTTTAAGTCTTTGTCAGTAAATTCTGCTCTGTAAGGTTTCTGCAGTACCTTGGATCTCCCTATTTCAATTCCCATCTACGAAGCGAGTCCTGTTAATTTCTCATGAAATATTTTTACATTTCTGGTTATGCATCTACATATGAATAATAATTCATCTTCACAGTGCGTATTTAATCTGTCTATTCCCACATTTCAAGCTATCATTTCTTCTAACTCTATTGTTAATCTATAAATGTCCACAATCTTTGGTTGTGATACTGTTTTATCTACTGCCTGTGCCCATCTTTCTAATTCTTCTGGTGACACTAGCGTAGCACTTCAAGTTCCTATGGAGGTTTGCATCCGTATTTCTTTTGAACCCCTAGGTGTAACTCTTCTTGGGGTCTCATTTATCTGTTCTCTTATTGGTAAGTCCATTAGTGATATTACAGACTCACATTCACTAGTTTGATCTTCAATTATTATGTTCTCTTTTCTTGGCTCCTTTACAGGAGTAGCCATAACTGGTGTGTTTGAACAGTTTCTTTTATCCCCATATAATGGAACAACATGGACCTATAGTCACTGGTATGGCTAATGCTTCCGGATGTACACTCAATTGGGTTATTTTCTGTATTAATTCTTCTTTATTCTTATTTATGGCTTCTCTTTATTTTTCTTGTAATATTCTCTGATTTAATGAATCATGCAAAACTTGAGGAACCAATGTGGTTTCTAAAGCTGGAGCGCTCGGTAAATGTCTATTGGGTCTTTCCTGATAGGGTTGAGGATTCTTTTTTTAAATGTCATAAACTCATCTTCAGATTCACCACAACCTGTCATATTTTTAGTTTTCCTTTTACATTTGCCTCCAGATTGCTCATCTGACATTAATACAGGATACAATCCTTCTGTAATCATTGCCTATCTCCATTGTTTCATCTGATCTTCACGCTTTGTATGCAACGTCATTGGCTGGAATCCTCTATGACTCCTAGTACTCCTAGTCGTGTCTCGATCAAATGCCTCTATTTCCCACTAGTGCTTCATACTGGGTTAATCTAGGTCTGGGCTCTAATTCATTCATTCTATTTCTTAAATTCTGAAGGATTCTACCATTGAATGGACCATGATCTGGAAAAGACAATATTCCATCACCTTTTGTATATTCGATCCAATTTTCTAACCACACACAGGTATGATATCCTTTTTCCATCCTCATAAATGAAGCAGGAGTTTGAGGCGATGGGATAAGAATTCCTTCCCTAGTTTTAATGAGTTTATCCTTTTTGAAATATTTTTTGATTTTCTGTATAAATTACATTTTTTTATTCTCTCTGTACATATTATAAGTTCTTCTCCTTATGAATTCTTGTCTAACAAAACCTAAGTATCTCCTATCCGGGCGATTCCCTATTAACCCCTTCCGTGCTGCGAACGTCTAACGGTCGTCGCGTGCACTACCTCGCTGGTGCTGCGCACGACCGTTGGACGTCCGAATCCCGTTAGCGCGATCGAACGTCCGTACTGGGGCGGAATGATCGACGCGCTAAACGGGTTAAGGTTGGATCGTGTTTCCACAAACAAAATTAATTTTATTTTAATTTAAAATGATTTGTGCCTTTGTTTACACTTTGTTTCACCAATCTCATTGCCACTTTTATTCCAATCAGGTTTATTTTTATAAAACTCTTTTATCCAATGCTAGCGCTGCTTTAGTGTTTCATCAGTATCCACTCCTCACTACTGACCCCTCCTTTACAATCCTCCATAATTCACACGCCTGCTGTCTCAACCAATCCCAGCGCGGCACCTGATGAGATCCGCACAACAACTGACCCCTCCTTTACGATTCCCTGTTGTCACCCACACCCGCTGACTCGGCCAATCCAGGCGCGGCACTTTGTGACGTCAGCGCGACTCCGGCAACTGACCCTCACTTCACAAGGTAATCCAGAAACGTATTTTCTTTGAACCTTTCACCACAATTTTCATTAATAACATAAAAACATTTGCTACCCTGTCGGTTTCACAAAACCAATGGTTAAATTATTTTACTACAAGTAAAACCCTTCCGCTTACTCTTCATGCACTGCGAGTAAAAACCTTTCCGTTTACTCTTCACATAAGCTCAGAAGAACCTGCTACTCTTCCAGTGTTACCCTTTCTAGGTGCTATAACACCAAAATTTCACCAGCGAACACTTTGCTAACAATCACTCTCACTATTCAACAACTACATTTCCAAAACCTACGAGTAACCTCACTGCAGTGTGATTTCCATTCATCACCCCCCATACATTTTCCGGGAATTTCCAGACAACATAAATCAATATACAAACGAGTTTGTTAATATATAAATCTATAACCAATAATCACCAAACTATTCAATAAAAACCATACCTCTGCTACTAGCAAACTGATCCAGCGGGACACCAACCTGCGGACAATTATCAGTAAAATACATACATTCGGGCGATAAACCACACTCACTTACAATGTCCGGTCGATGAAACCTCGCTGGAGATCAATTTTAGGGCTTTTCTATATGTCCGTTCTGCCTACAAATCTGAGCCTATTTAATTACTAAGCCCTTTCTTACACATGGATCTATTTTAGTTGATTAGTATTGATAATTTATCAAAGAAGTATCTGGTTTATTCATTAAATGATCACAGACTCAGTTTATATTTAAAGTTTTATCCAAATTTTTCAAGTGAAACAAAATATAAATTACAGTTTTAACTCCATCATTCTGAAGAGGTAAGATTTATTTACCTAAACTAGACTATAAATTCTAGTGACGAGTATCTCAGGAAAGAGAGGATAGAGAGAAAAGGCACATTGACAAAATACACAGATTATATTTACCTAGTTTGGTGCAAGATCAGACCCCTCTTGCCAAGAGTTTGGTCCCCTCGATAAAGTTTCAGGTGACAGGTTCAAGACAGGATTAGGACAGGTCAGGTAACCTCTTCTGGATTTAACACCAGCGCCAGAGAGACGCCAGCACCAAACCCCTATCTGGAATAGTGTCCTCCTCGATTCTTCCGCAAAGCTACTTCCTAGTTCTATTGCCTCCTCGATTCTTCTGCAAAACTCCTTCCTAGTTTTATTTGTTTAAAATTTCTAAGTCTGCTTTCAGGTATTTCGATCAGCATTCGGACAGCATCTCTATCTCTCAGCGTTCTGGAAGCAGATCAGGCTTCCTCATCTAACTACCCTAATTATACCTTTTGATGACATGTTCCACCTCCTCATGTTTCAAACTTGTGAAAACTGCTAATTCTGATTGGAGAAGCCAAGGGGATGATCATCACACCATGCTAAATTTAATACTTTTTTCTTAAGAGCATTGTCTTATGTTCCCCCCCATTAATTTGTTTCTCCCAAGCTTTATTTCCCACCCGTTTTCATAATGTTTTCATTAAAATTGTATAACATTGAGTCTTCAGGATGTTCCGCCATTTCTCAGGACATGGGAAAGGGGTGTCCTTGATCGGACTCCAAGACTTGAGATCATGACTCCAGAGTTGTCTCTAATGCGCATGTGCGTATGGACCACGTGATTAATACCTTAACTCTCTTTTAGGCCCAAATACTTAATTAGTAGAGAAGTGTGGCTCAATGGTTAGAGTGGCAGACCCTGATGCAGTAGTCTGGCCGGGACCAGGGTTCAATTCCTGCCTCGGCAGGTCTCGGGCTGAATTTCCTTGGACCTGATAATTCTCGCCTCGGTGCCTATTCGGATCATGAGCCCCACTCTGCACCTCTGGGCAATAGCTTGCTTAATCTCTACAACAGCTCCAACAACGCTGTGGATGCCTGACTTCACCTTGGGGGTGCCCAGGATTGGGCTCTTCACAGGGAAAGGCCAGGAAGGGTTCCTCGCGGTATTCATACAAGTGCCGAGATGCCTCCGGATAGTCGTGCTCTATATAAGTGCGTAATTAATTACGAACTAACAGAGAATTCAAAAAGACAAGATGTTAGATTCAAATAAAATGATTTCACTGTATACCACTTATCTTTACTCTAATCTCATTTAATAAAAATAATTCTTAATGCATTAGCACTTAGTACAAAACACAGTTTAGTTTCGGGCAGAGCAGATGCTTAGCATGTGAGTTCTGAAGCGTCCATATTTGGTGTTACTGCGCAGAAGCAAAGCTTTCCCTCCAAGCGTTATGACATCATGCAGTTGGCGCATGCGCATGCGCAGTTCATTTCCCGCGTTTTAGCAGCCATTTTAGTTGCACTCTGGTTACTTGTTAGTAGACACATAGGCAAGCTTCCCCTTCTTCTAATAAATGTAAGAATATCTTGTAAAATTAGTACTACAAACAATTATTTGTAATTTATTATGGTTTTATATGAGAGGATTTATCCATCAAATTGCTTACATGCAAATCCTTGCTCCATCAATGTCTTGCAAGGTCTGCCACCAGATCTGCAGGAAGCTCTGCCATTTTTTCTGGATCTGTTTGCATAAGGGAACAATTGCAAGGTTCATGGAGCAGGAAGCATGGGGCACAGATGCTCTTCTGGTGGATTGGCCCCAGAAACTTCTTTATGCTTTCCGTCCACTTCCGCTAATCACTTTGGCGAAAATTCAGCTGGAGAGAACAGAAGTGATTCTGGTATTCCCGTTCTGGCTGAGATGATCTTGGTTCCCTCTTCTACAGCGACTGGCGACTTGTCCTCCCTGGCAACTCCCATTAACTCTGTCTCCCTTTGAGACTCCCTCCTTGGTTTGGAGGTTGAGAGGGCGAACCTTTTAATATTTTTACTTTGCTGCTACGTGCCACTTACCCGAACAGCCCCCTGCCGGTAGACATCTCTGCTGACACCCATGTGGTGGTGTTTCCATTCTAGCTGGTAGGCTCGGTGCACGCCATGGGAGGGTGAGGCATACTAATTAAGCTAGCGGTTTCCCACGAGACCCGGTGGGACCGCCATTTTTTCAGGTTAGCAGGCTAGTCTCTGCACCTGGAGCCCTACTTAATGTGCTTACTGACGCGGATGCGCAGAGCTACTCCTGAGGCTTGAGCTGGAAGTTTTAACACTGCTGATTAGTTGTTCGCCCTGTTTTAAAAACGCTTGCTGCTATATCTGTTCACAGTGAATATTTTTACTCTGCTGCTACTGTGCAGACGTGCAGCGCTACTACTGAGGCTTGAGCCAGAGTTTTAACACTGCTGGTTAGTTGTGCACCCTGTTTTTTTTTAACGCTTGCTGCTATTTCTGTTCACAGTGAATATTCTTACTCTGCTGCTACTGTGCCACTTACCCGAACAGCTCCCTGCTGGATAGACCTCTCTGCTGACACCCGTGTGATGGTGTTTCGATTGTAGGTGGTAGGCTCGGTGCACGCCGTGGGAGGGTGAGCATACTAATTGAGCAAGCGGTTACCGCGAGACATGGCGGGACCGCCAATTTTACAGGTTAGCAGGCAAGTCTCTGCACCTGGAACCCTACTTAATATGCATACTGACACGGGCGTGCACCGACCGCGAACAGTGCCAGACACGCTGCCAGTTTCCCGCAGGTACGTGGAAGTATCTTAAGTTACTCCAGGGATCAACTGCTGGATCTGAATGGGGGTAAAGTCTTATCAAGCTGTAAGAGCATTCCTTTGCAACCGAAAAGCTCCTCCATTTCAGACATAAGTCCTAGCTGCCAATAACACTCCCCAGGAGACTCTATCAGAGAATTAACACCAGCTGTCCCAGCAAGATCTCACCGTGGAAAGGCAACGCCAAACCCAAAGACAGTGTGAAAAAATGTCTACTGATGAATGCCAGATCCTTAGTAAAACATAGCTTTGAATGCACCAGATTACTAGAAGAGCAGGATATAAAACTGGCATTTATTACGGAAACCTGGATGGATGAATGGATGGATGAGGCCTCAGGGCTAGACCTAGCCATGGCCACTCCACCCGGCTTCCTATGCTCTATCTTGAATAGATCTACGGGAAGAAGAGGAGGGGTAGCAATAATCTATCACAACACTTTTAAAACAATGTCTCAGCCTATAAACAGAATGGGCTGTGAAGCACTTGCATTCAACGTTTGTCTATGACCCTACCACTCCCTTAAGGGTATCCTCATATACAGACCACCAGGGTCCAGAACACCCTTCCTAGCTTCACTAGGGACTATACCATCTTGGGAGATTTCAATTTCTACCTGGAATACCTTATGGAGTCAGATACTACAACGCTCATTGATCTAATGAGCAATGCTGATCTGAACCAACTGGTAAGCATGCTCACCCACAAGGCAGGATATACCCTGGATGTTTTTTTTTCCAATTATCCACATCTAATCTTTACAGGTACATACCATTGGTATGGACGGATCACACAGGAATCCTTTTTGAACTCACCACCTCAGGCCAAAATCCCCTAACAAGGGGCAGCCAAAATCAGATAAAAACAAGGGCCTGGAATAAAGTGTCGGGACCCAAATTGCAAGAATTGCTTATTACCACCTTACAACCACAACCCACAACTGTGGAAGACACTGCCTGATCATACACCAACTGGGTTGACACAGCCTACAATAAACTGGCGCCGGAAAAATTAATATACTGAGGTTCCGTGGCAATTGTAAGTGATGTTTTTGACTCGCACGAATATGGTCGAGTCTGGTATCTATGAACCGCAAATGACGAGTTTAGTGGGTGTATGCAGTTTCGCTGTGCTAACCTAAACCGTTTGTCTGTTACGTGGGTTATTCTATCTGTACCCACGGGTTCCATCTTAGATATGGCATCCATTTTGTCTCTTGCCCTCAAGTAGTCAGCGAACGGACGCTGTCCGCTTCGCGACCCTGGGATTCCCAAGATATCTACGGAAGACACATGTCCTTTGAAAGTGTCTTTATGACGAGGGGGATGATACTGTAAGGCAAATGGCCCCGCTCGAGGCTCATCTTGCCGTGCCGGTTTATTGTCTCAGCCGTGCATCTCATTAGGCACGTCCCTTTGATGCCTGTAGCTCGTGTTTCCCCGACACCTCCTCTTATACACCCTTTCCAATTCCCCACTGTCTCCATCTTCCTCCGCACCTGTCCTTGTTCCTTCTTCGATCTGTTTTATTGCTGAATGGAATGTACTAATGGTGGGAAGATGGGTTTTTGCAGTTGGGAACCGCCAAATGTTTCCGCACTTATGTTCCGGACCTTGAATGTATCAAAGAGACCAAAGCGACCCCTCTGGGAGATAGTCATGGGAACCGAGCCATAAACCTTTGTGTACCATGTAAACCTATGGGTGAATTATGTATAAAAGGAGCGATCCACAGAACCAATTTGAAGCAGTCTCCACAAGTAGCACGCGTTGTACTTGCCGTGACTTCTGTGTTCCCTGCAGTAAATAAAGCTCGAATCTTTGACGCCGAAGGAAGTGTCCCGTGTCTCTGTCACTTGTACGCCGGAGCAGGTTACCCACGAAGGTTTCAGGTGTTGTCCCCCGGCACCGCTGGGTCTTAAATAACCCAGTCCTTCAGTTGGCGCCCAACGTAGGGCTGCATCAGTGGTACCGGTCCAAGCCCGACGATCGTGAGGAACTTCGTGTGAAATCTCCGAGGGAAGGTGCACTCCGCTTCATCGATCCTGTTGTCGAAATAAGTGGCCCGAAGACTTTTCCCGCGAAGATTCCCGCCTCCTGACGGCTGCGACGGACTGCTGCCCTGACTGTAGACCTGTTTTGGCGCCTGGCGTAGACCTTGGTATAGCGAGACGATTGACGGGCCTTCCTGGTGACGCCATCGATCTTTGAGTTAAGTATTTGTGGGTCGCTCCCAGAGTTCTTGGTTGTGGTTACTTAGTTGTTGCATGGTTCCATTGCATTTGTGGTTCTTGGTACTTTGTTGTGATATTTGACGACTGCAGACGCCAAAAACCGAGGGTTTTTGCTCTTTGCTGGGACTTGGTAAATCCCGTAACCCTTGAAGTTTGTGAAACACGGCTAGTGTGCAAGATGCCTGGTCGCTGTACTTTGTTTAGTTGTTTCAGACGTTGTGCTACGGATTCCCGACTGGAGGACTCGTGTCCGATACCTCCGGTTGGAACTCCCACTTATGAGCTCTACAGTAAGCACGGGCTAGGCCCGATTACTTTTAATGATTACTGGATTCGGTATACTAAGAAGGATGGTGTCCTTAGTTGGCCACCTCATGGTAGCTTTGAGACTCCAATCTTAGATAATCTAGAGGCTAAATTGTTTGCGAAAAAGTCAAGGCCGGCCATGTTTGATGCCTTTCGGTTATGGCGTAAAGAAGCCCGACAGAAAGAGATCAGACAGACTAAACGTAATCAGAGAGATGGTGTTGCTACCATTGTAAAGAAAGCAGAGCAGTTTCAGCGTGATAAGGAGGATAAGGAAAAGGAAGTGTTTGATAGGCTACAGCGTATGTCCATTGATAAATGCTATCCTGCTTTGCCTACGGAGTCGGATAAGAAGGAAGAACCAGTTGAGGATCCTCTAATGTCTTACCTTCTGAAATCGCCACCTCCGTATGTGCAGGGTACCGCTGCTCCAGTGGTCCCCCCTGTACCTGTTCCTCCACCTGTTCTTCAGCCTGTTCCTCAACCTGCACCCGTTCTTCCGACTGTTCCTGCTCCTTTGCCTACTGCTATTCCCACTGCTCCTCCACTTCCGCATACTCCTGCTCCCGCTACTGTTCCTGCTCTACTAACTCCTGTTGTCGCTTCTGTTTCTACTCCTTCTCTTGTTAGTCCCTTGTGCTATACTTCTTCAGCTACTCGTAGTCGTACTTCTCCTGTTGCGGCTAACTTCTTTCATTCTCTTGGACCTGTCCTTGGGTCCGCCGGTTCAGATGGTCCTCAGAGACGTAGTCAGCTTCCCGGTGGTAGGGAACGCGCTTCGCTATATAACATGGCGATGGGTTGGATGACGCATCCTCTTAAAAATCCTCCACGTATTGTACTTGATACGTTCTGTCAATTCAATGTACCGACACAAAGATTTGTTTTCGAAGAAATGTGTAAAGTTTTGCGCGATCAGATATCGGCCGATGCACCTGACGAGGTGTTGACCGCTTTGTCTGATCTACAGCTACAGTTCTCGAACGGACTGATAGTGGATACCAACGTTCGACGTGCTGATGAGCGGTTGTTATCTTTCCGTCCCACTCCTGTACCTCAAGCCCTGTTTGTTGAGGACGTTGAGAGGCAGTTCGATGCGTCTGGTCAGTTTCCCATGCGGGAAGTCCCACCAGTGTGGATGCCAGGCGATCCTAATGCTAACCCCATTGTTCCACCCTATTTCCAGAGAGTATGGATACATCTCCCATGGAAACGATCGGAAGTGTTACAGGTGAAGCAATCTTTGCCTGACCCTCGCAAAAATCCTGCAGGGTATTATAAAGAGTTATCGCAGCTTGTAGATGCTACGATAATGAATCTTGCCGATATTGATATGCTGTTTGGCAATGTAGTACCGCAACCGGTGTGGGCTAAGATTCGTCAGGAAAATCATGCAAACGAACTAGGTGGTGATTGGGCGGCCATTATAGCGGCGGATGGGTTGCAAACTGGTGGTGCTAAACCCGAACAGTTGATTGCTGCTCTCCCTCAGAGAATAATTACATTAATGAAAACTCTTATGCCAGCTATGAGGGTGAATTGGGACAAATTGTCAGCTTGTAAGCAGAAAAAGGACGAGAGTGTCTCCAACTTCTTTACGAGATTTGAGGAGGCATTCATCGATCATAGTGGGCAGGATATGGGCACTGAGGGTGGTCAACGGTTGTTCGTGGATAAATTTGTCTCTAACTTATTGCCTGATTTGGGCAGTAAGTTGAAAAACTCTGAAAGTGCGTGGGCCGTTTCTACCTCGGCTCAAATATTGGCTACAGCACAGTATTATGAGAACAGAGAGAAAGAGGAGAACGACCGCGCTGACAAAAAGACGAAAGAACTTAAAACTAAAGTGTTGTTACAGCAAGCGTATCCTCCGCGTTCGAATCAGAATGCTTCACAGCAAAATAGATCACAGTCGCAGTCGAATCGATCGCAATCTCAAAATGACTCCTCTTCTCAAAGATCCTTGTTAGGGTACAATCAGTGTGCCTATTGTAGACAGGAGGGTCATTTAAAATTCAATTGCCCTGTTTTGAACGATCGTAATAGTGGTAACTCATCTAGAGGAGGTCGTGGTGGTTCTCAGCAGACATCACGTGGTAGAGGTCGTGGTGCCCAAAATGACCGTTCGGATAACCAATCAAATTCTAATAACTGTTTCGATCAACGTGGATCATCGCAAGGACGATCTGCGCAGTACAATGTGGACGATTATTACGTCGATCAGGGAACTGACGACAGTAATTACTAGGACAGCCATAGACAAGGAGAGGGAGTGGTATCAGTTCCGGTTGATCAGAGAGGGCCTTACGTCGCAGTTGCTACATCGGGCGTCGTTGAGCCTTTTCTGTTGGACACTGGTGCAGCGAAAAGTTCCATTATGCATTCGAAACTCCCTGGCGCACCTTTGTCTGGCTTAACAAATGTTTCCGTTGGATTCTCTGGCGCCCCTGTTAGCAATCCAGTTTCACGCCCTTTGCCTCTTACAATTGGACCACGTGAGCTTGAAGCTCCGTTGATTTTGACTACTGGTTGTGGTGAAAATCTCTTGGGTCTGGATTTGCTAAAACGTTTGTACGCAACTCTGTATTGTTCTCCTGCGGGTGTAAAGCTTACGTTAGGAGAGAGGGTTGTCTCTCCTATGTACTTGTCTCTCGATAAGCTTCCACCGGAATTGAGTTCTCTTCCTGCATCTCTATGGGCGACAGGTCCCAATGATGTGGGCCTGCTTGACATCTCCCCTTATGTTGTTCAGTTGAAATCTAATGTGCGATTGCCACGTATTCCCCAGTATCGTATCTCTCTTGATGGTGAACGAGCATTGTTAGCGATCATCTATGATTTGATCGACAAAGACGTTATTGAAGAGACTCGGGGAAACGTGTGCAACAGCCCTGTGCTGCCTATTTTAAAACGTACTGATCCTTCGAAACCACCTGTTTATCGTTTTGTTATCGATTTACGGGAGGTAAATAAAATTGTGATTCCTCAGTTCCCCGTTGTGCCTGACATCACAGCACTACTGACTCTGATTCCAGCATCTGCATCTTGGTTTTCGGTGATTGATTTGAAGAATGCATTCTTCAGCATCCCGATCGCAGACGAAAGTAGAGACCTTTTCGGTTTCTCTCTTGGTGGACGCAGCTTCCGGTTTAAACGCGCTCCTCAAGGCTACTGTGAGAGTCCATCGATTTACAGTCAAGCCTTGAAGGGTCAACTGGATGCGTTTACGTTGCTGGCTGGTGCGGCCATAATCCAATATGTCGATGACTTATTGGTAGCTGCGGATACTCAGGACATTTGCAAAATTGCTACGGTATCGTTGCTGCAACATCTCTGTGACTTACATCACAAGGTGTCACCTTCTAAACTCCAATATTGTTGTCAAGAAGTAACCTATCTAGGTCACTTATTGTCAAAGGAGGGAAGGCGGTTGACCCCAGAGAGAATTGCAGCAATTGCACGAATGACTGTGCCAACAACACAAAGAGATGTGCGTGCCTTTCTAGGTATCACGTCGTACTGCAGACAGTGGATCCCGAATTTTTCATTGCTAGCGAAACCATTGGTGGCTCTTACGTGCAAGGATGTTTCAACTCCTTTACCATGGACGGAGGAATGTCAGAAGAGTTTTTCTGAATTACGTGATTCATTGTGTTCTGCTCCTGTGTTAGGTACCCCTGACTACAGTAAGCCGTTCACATTGTACGTTCACGAGAGGGAAGGTTGTGCTTTGAGTGTCTTAACGCAACCTTTTGGTGATAAGCAACGTCCATGTGCATATTTTTCCTCGACCTTGGACCCGGTAGCTAGAGCATTGCCGAGTTGCCTGAGAGCAACAGCGGCAGCTGCGGTGTCCATCCGACAATCAGCAGGATTGGTCATGGATAATATGCTTACGGTGATGGTTCCGCATGCAGTCGATACTCTTTTGAATCGTACGAAAACTCAGCACTTGACGAGTGCGAGGTTGTCTGGGTACGAGTTGACGCTGCTGGCAAGTCATATTCAGATAAAACGTTGCAATGTTCTGAACCCGGCAACTTTGTTACCCATTAGTACAGAGTCAGATGAAATAGCAGCCCATGACTGCTATTTGCGAACAGAAGAGGAAACAAAAGGTCGAGTGGACCTTAAAAACACTCCTTTAGAAGATCCAGATGGAACGTTGTATGTAGATGGCTCGTGTTTTAAATTGCCGAATGGTGATGTGACCACTGCGTATGCTGTTGTAACTTTGAGTACTGTTGTGGAAGCTGCGAGATTGAATCAGAATTCTGCCCAGGCTGCAGAGCTGATTGCCTTAACTAGAGCGTGTGTGTTAGCAAAAGATAAACGTGTGAATGTGTTTACCGACAGCCAATATGCGTTTGGCGTACCCCCCAGGTTTTGGACGATTGTGGAGAGAGAGAGGTTTTATGACGTCGCATGGTACGAAGATTCAGCATGGGCAACTTGTGAACGATCTTTTGGATGCACTTACGTTGCCTAAACAGGTAGCGATTGTTAAATGTAGTGCGCATCGTAAGGTGACGGATGATGTTGGACGTGGTAATGCGTTTGCGGATGAGATTGCTAAGGAGACTGCCCGGAACCTTAGTACTCGGATGTATGTGGCGAGTTTGGTTAGGTGGCCTGCGGAGACTAGTATGTGTGAGGACACTATCGAGAGTGTGAAGGCGATACAAAATGAGGCCACCGAGACTGAAAAGAAGAAGTGGAATGAAAGTACGGGAAAGTTGGATGCGAATGGTTGTTGGGTAGACTTGTCGGAATATAAGAGATGGATGTTGCCAGATGCGTATGTGCTGGCTATTGTGACAATGGCACATGGGTTAGCACATATTAGAGTGAAAGGTATTTGTAAGTTGCTGTCTCCTGTGTGGAAGAATGATGGTATCACGAAATGTGCTGAACGATTGGTTAAGAATTGTATGGTATGTATGTTGTACAATCCTGGTAAGGGAACCCCAACTCCTCCTGGTAGTTTTGCTCCCCCTTCGTGTCCCTTTGAGGTGATTCAATTAGACTTCATCCATATGGAGCGATGCAATAACCTGAAATACGTTTTAGTTGTGGTTTGCGCGTTCTCCCGATGGATTGAAGCCTATCCTCTCAAGGACAACACTGCTTTGTCAACGGCAAAAATCCTACTGAAGGAATACTTTCCTCTGTACGGAATGCCTCGGGTTGTGTGGTCTGATAACGGAAGTGAGTTTGTGGGGAGTGTGATGAAGAGTGTGTGCAAAGGCCTTGGAATTAATAAAAAATTCCACAGCGCCAATCATCCCCAGTCAGCTGGTTTGGTTGAAGGGTATAACGGCACCCTTAAACTAAAACTAGCGAAGATTCAGGCTACGACTGGTCTTTCGTGGCCTGACGCTTTACCCTTAGCCTTACTGTCAACAAGGGCAACCGTACACTCCCGAGTAGGGCTTAGTCCCTATGAAATAGTGTTCGGTCGCCCTGCAAATGTGTGGGGGGTCCCTAGACCAGGTGTGTTCCGTGATCTTGAATACCCAATGTTGATTGACTATCTTCATGATCTGACTGCTAAACTGAGGTTAATTCACCAACAGGTTTACGAAGCATTGCCGACGCAGACGGAGGGTCCAGGCCACCAGCTCCAGCCTGGAGACTGGGTGGTCACCAGAAACTTTTCTCGGAAGAAGAGCTTGGAGCCCAGGTTCACCGGACCCTACCAGGTCCTCCTTGCCACGAGAACTGCCGTTCGTTTAGAGGGCCGGAAAAATTGGGTGCATGCCACCCATACGAAGAAAGTTCCTATTCCGTTACCGGCAGACTCGTGGGTAAGGAAGGGCATTGCTTCAGCTGAGTCCGAAGAATTTCCGGCGTTTGTTCCTTTCAGCGACGCACAACCTGTCGGAGAATCCTCAGTGCAGCAGAAAGATACTGTTGAACATTTGTTATCAAAAAACTCGAGACCAGAACATTCGACTGATCAACAGAACTCTGTTTCTTCAACGGATCCTTTGTTCGATGAACAGACACGTCCTGGGAAAACTCGATACTTTTTGCGATCCAGTACTAAGGACAAATAAAAGTGTTGTTTTGCCCCTTGGCAATTGCATTATCCCGTTTTCCACGATCAGTCTGAACACCTGTATCATTGCAATTATTCTTGTACATATTGAAGGGTTTTTTTCTGTGTATTTTTGCTTCCACAGCTGAGAGACATTGCATATATATTGTAAATAAAGGCCGTAGGGCCGCGCGCGTACTTCTTTCTGGTTAGTAGGTCTTGACGCTAGGTTAAAGACCGTCGGTTCCTGGGAACCCCTAGGGATCGACTATTGCTACACAGAACGAAGTGCGTCAAGAAACGTTGCGGACGGTCATAGGGGATGGCGTTTTCAAAGCTGTTGGACGTGGAAAGAGCACAGGCACAAAGATTTGAGCTACAGCAACTTAGTCGTACGAAATGTTTTATGTTTCAGATATTTGTATTGCTTTTGATTGTTTCTGCATTACTGGCGGGTGGGGTGTACTATATGATGTCGTACTTCTTACCGTCTGCCATACCTACACCTACTCCTACTTCTGACTCTAAATTCACCTCTACTGCATCTCCTCATTCTTTCCATATCTTACCCGAACACGAGCAGGCTAGACGTGCAGAATTTCGCAATAATTCCTTTATTCAGCTCCTTCACCAGCACCAGTTAGTGGTTAACACTACTAATTGTTGGGTGTGTGGGTTGATGCCACATACCACAGATAAGGGAATTCCATATTTGGTTTTACCGTACAGTTCCCAGGGTTCTGCTCGAGCATTTCAAACAATGTTTCGAAGCGCACTAGGTTCCCACCCCAATCGAGAGCCACGATCCCCCTACTCTGGCCCTGGCTCGTATCAGAAGCCTTTGTCTATAGCGATAGAGGATTTAGATAGAGATATCTATGAACCCTCGCTTATTCCAGAAGAAGAGGTACAAGCCTATAGGGTCCTGAGTAGAGGCGAGTATAGTGTGTTCGCTAGTGAAAAACAGCTTAAAAGCTCGCCTCCGATATGGGTCGTACCCCACATTGGTAATTTTTGTCTAATAGGTCGTGGCCGAAGATCGAAAGCCCGACTTGGAGAGAGTGCTTGCACTGAAAATTACATTTTGCTGATGGTTTCGTCCCCTGTGTTTCTGGCTGCCAAGGGTACATACTTTATCTGTCACGATCGTGCGTATGCATGGTTGCCCTTCGACTTTGTGGGCTCATGTTTTATCGCAAATTTGTTGCCTCCGACGTTCACTGTAGATGCAGACTATCACAAGACTAGAGTTGTGAGAGGCGTAATTAGCGAAGAGGATACTGCCGGTCAAGAGGCAGGAGACTTTTTCAAGGGTTTCCTCCCATTTTGGGGGCCTATGGTTAATAGCAGAAACCTGAGGCAGTTGACTCGAGTGGTGGAATCGACAGCTAATATTACTGCCAGTGCCCTTGGTAACATCACCACAGAACTTCAGCGGATAGACTTATGACGTTACAAAACCGTATGGTTTTAGACGTGATCTTAGCAGATCGAGGTGGGGTATGCAAGGTGATCCATTCGAGCTGCTGTATTTTCATTCCAGATAACGCTCCGACCGTTTATCAAGCCATCTCAAAGTTGCATAAGATCTCTGAGTCCATACACGTGGACGTAGGGGATTGGACGCTACTTGGGTGGTTTTGGGGCCTGATGTCGACTTGGGGTTGGAAGATTCTGATGATTATCGGAGTTGTTGTGGCATTCCTGTTCACGTGTTGCCTTTGTGTGCAGTGTGGTCCTGCCTTATGTGGCCTCTGTGCTACAACGTGTATAAGACAGCCGCCTGTTACCAAAGAAGCTCGATTGGACAGAGCTATGTTACAGCAACATCTAGATGGTCTGATGAATATCGAGTATGATTCCGACTAGTGCTTGCCTACATGAGGGCAAAAGGAGCGTCTGAGGTTCCGTGGCAATTGTAAGTGATGTTTTTGACTCGCACGAATATGGTCGAGTCTGGTATCTATGAACCGCAAATGACGAGTTTAGTGGGTGTATGCAGTTTCGCTGTGCTAACCTAAACCGTTCGTCTGTTACGTGGGTTATTCTATCTGTACCCACGGGTTCCATCTTAGATATGGCATCCATTTTGTCTCTTGCCCTCAAGTAGTCAGCGAACGGACGCTGTCCGCTTCGCGACCCTGGGATTCCCAAGATATCTACGGAAGACACATGTCCTTTGAAAGTGTCTTTATGACGAGGGGGATGATACTGTAAGGCAAATGGCCCCGCTCGAGGCTCATCTTGCCGTGCCGGTTTATTGTCTCAGCCGTGCATCTCATTAGGCACGTCCCTTTGATGCCTGTAGCTCGTGTTTCCCCGACACCTCCTCTTATACACCCTTTCCAATTCCCCACTGTCTCCATCTTCCTCCGCACCTGTCCTTGTTCCTTCTTCGATCTGTTTTATTGCTGAATGGAATGTACTAATGGTGGGAAGATGGGTTTTTGCAGTTGGGAACCGCCAAATGTTTCCGCACTTATGTTCCGGACCTTGAATGTATCAAAGAGACCAAAACGACCCCTCTGGGAGATAGTCATGGGAACCGAGCCATAAACCTTTGTGTACCATGTAAACCTATGGGTGAATTATGTATAAAAGGAGCGATCCACAGAACCAATTTGAAGCAGTCTCCACAAGTAGCACGCGTTGTACTTGCCGTGACTTCTGTGTTCCCTGCAGTAAATAAAGCTCGAATCTTTGACGCCGAAGGAAGTGTCCCGTGTCTCTGTCACTTGTACGCCGGAGCAGGTTAGCCACGAAGGTTTCAGGTGTTGTCCCCTGGCACCGCTGGGTCTTAAATAACCCAGTCCTTCAATACCCTAAACGCACCACACGAAGCTCTCCATGGTTCTCGGAAGAGCTCAGAAGTCAGAAACTGACCTGCAAATGACTAGAACTCAATCGGAAAAAAAACTATAATATAGCAGATATGGATGTTTATAAACAAGGCCTTTCCGTTTATAAACAAGCAGTGTTCAATGCAAAAAAGCTCTTGTTGATAAACCATATCAACTTAGCAAAAAACTCCACCAAGTAATTGTACAAAACCATAGCCAGGCTAACGTCCCCCAGTCGAATCTAGTCTTGAAATGAGCGAGGAAATTGCTAATTTCTTTCAAAATAAGGTAGAAGCGATCTTTTCAGCCTTCAACCAACTCCTGCCTGAAGTTACGTAAAATAGGCTCTCCAGCCCAAAGCAAGTCTTAGAAGCCGGCCCGTCACTCGAAAAATTTGCCTCAATCAATATCGAGGACACTAAGGTGCTTATGGCCTCAATTAAATCCGGATCCCCCCATGACCCCTGTCCAGTGACAGTGGCTAAATTAGCTCTGGATCCAATTGCCACAACCCTGACTTCATTATTCAATGCTATGTTTGAAACAGGAGACTTCCCTAGCTGCTGGAAGCGGGCCTCCATACTCTCATTGCTGAAAAAAACTAACTTGGATCCAAAAGATCCAAATAATTACAAACCCATCTCTTGCCTCTCACTACCAGCTAAAATAGTGGAAAAGGAAATGAATGCTCAGTTGAGCTCATTCCTATATGAGAACAGGTTACTGGACCCTAAACAATATGGTTTTAGAGCAGGGCACAGTGCACAGTACTGAGTCCGCCCTGATTAAATCAACTGAAGAAATCAGGAAAGCCCTAGACCAAGGTGGCAAGGCGGCTCTCATCATGTTGGATCTGTCCGCGGCCTTCGACACGGTCCATCACGATCTTTTGACGGACCGCTTGTCCAATATTGGAGTCAATGGTAGAGCTTGGAGGCTGTTAAAAGCGTTTCTGAAGGACAGGAAACAAACTGTCTCCCTAGGAAATTTCGAATCCAAATCTTTCTCGTTGCTGTGCGGGGTTCCACAGGGGTCGTCCCTTAGCCCTACCCTTTTTTTATGTGTACATGGCATCCCTGGCTCCCTTGATAAGATCGTCTAGTTTTAGTCTCATGCAGACATCACGCAAATTGTCGTGTCTCTACTTCCAGGGCTTGAAGCAGACATCAGCAAGAACTTCCATAACTGTATGGGATCAGTTAGTTCTTGGTTGTCTCAAAATTGTCTGATACTGAACTCGGGCAAAACCGAGGTAATTTTGGACCCCAGACTGCTGGCCAGAACTGAATTTTGAGCACCAGATTAAGGCGACCACCTCAGCTACTTTTCACTCCCTCAAACTGCTAAGGAAGGTCAAACCATTCCTGCTAGAAGAAAGCCTACGAACAGTGGTCTCATCTATTATTTTATCCCGACTCGACTACTGCTATGGGCTCTATCTAAACCCTAGAGTGACACCTGAATAAACTACAGACCATGCAAAACGCAGCAGCAAGGCTGGTGACAGGCACCCCTAGATTCACATCGGTAGCCACAGAAATTAAAAGGCTACACTGGCTTCCCATTAGGAAAAGGGTGAAATTCAAATCATTGTGCACTGTTTTTAAAAAGCACTTCATTGCCAGGGTCCCGATTACTTGACCCACCAATACAGATGGTACAACCCCAAAAGAACCCTTCGTTCATCAGGAGCTAAATTTGTGAGCATACCGCCCACGAAGGAAGCTTCATGGGGAGGGAGATGTTTTATCACAGGGGCGGCCAAGGCTTGGAACGCCCTCCCGGGGAGTCTGAGGAACTCCACAGACCTTTTAGCCTTCAGGAAGCAACTTTAAGACTTGGCTTTTTAAGGAATAAACCCCATACAGCGACACTCTCCCTCCATGCCACAATGTTTCTCAGTAGAGTTGAGCTAGCGCCAGGACACCTCAGGGTAATCGTGCGCTCTATAAATAAATTAACATTAACAAGTAAGGGTTTAATGGATGCTTTGTTCGAGACCAGTTAGAGTTCCCTACAGCTTTCGACTCTTAAGGCCTCCTCTAGACACTGGGATAATTCTCACAGATGGTGTTCCCAGCATAATCTTATGGCTTCTTCATGTCCTTTTTTTGTAGTTTTGCAGTTTTTTGTGGAAGGCCACCAACTAAATCTTTCTCGCACTATTCCTAGACTCACTGGTTCCCAATCAAAGCATTTAGGGAGTTTTTTTAACCTAAAGATTAAATTGAGGCTTTGATTAACAGAGACTTTAAAAGGTTTTCTACTTTGAGACCTATGTTAGTCCTCTTGGTGTTTGACCCCTGTTCTCAGGTCTTTACAAACCCCTCCTTTCAAACCTTTAGAGGAAATCGGTTTGAAATTCCTCTTCTATAAATTCTGTTTTTTATGGTAGCTATTACTTCTGCTCAACGGATTGGTGAACCTCCTGCTTTATTCTGTTGTGCAATTTATAGATGTGGTTACCCCCTAAGGTCAACTCTTTGTCCGTCCACATTTCACAAGTGGTGATACTATTAGCCTTCGTCTTGCTCTTCACAGTCATCAAGATCCTTCCCACCCTCCTTCTGAGTCTTTGATTTTGCTTGGGTATTTCAGGAGTACTCCGGGTAGGCCCTTGTCTTATGTGGTACCCAGGAGGGTGGGAAGGGTTTGCTAGAATTTTTCTGTGTTTTTAGTGACCTAAGGGTGGAGTCAGCCTCATGATGCACTGGCCTGTGACAAGGACAAGTAGGACTAAGAGTAATGAAGATTGCCGGTATGTAATCGGGGCAATACCTGTACTGGCTCTGCAGGTTTGTGGGCTTTCTGTCATAGTGTCCCTTGATCCACACCTGCACATTGTGGATTCGGTATCCCTCGCTTCATTTGACAATAATCCGTTCACGTGACCAGTTTATGCTTCCATGTGCATTGTGTACAGCTGCAGTACCTAACACTCAGCTGCAGAGGGAAGTCACGGTCTAGACATTAACCACGTCTTCTAATAGATAGGAATACAACCAGGACTGGCATAAGGGAAGCAAATGCGCACGCATGGCAGCAAAATGACGAACACAAAGATAACAAACTATAAAGTAGCCGCAGATGATTGCTGAACCTACTATTTTTTAAGTTTCTATTACATGGACTGAAACTTTTACTAATTTACTCTTTGCGTAACACACGCTCACTTTTACTTTTTTTGTTCATGAGGTACCTTTCTTGAGTTACATGTGTAAACTATGCATAAAGTAAACTTCTTATGCTAACGTAGTGATTTACAGAAATGAAGCTCATTTTACACACAGCCTCTCAGAGGAGGGGAATTGTACTTGGCTCAGTTGAACGAGAAACTTTTCTTATTTTTTGTGCTTATTCATTTTTATCACATTTGGGATATAGTTGTTCTTTTAAGAAAAAACTTCAAAAACATCCACAATTGTTTCCCACATTTTCCCACGTACAATGTCTGAATAACCCTAAACTGAAACAGGAGTACTGTACAACCAGGTGAAGCAGGAGTAATTCTGCTTCTTCCTTCGTATCCATTTGGGCTGCCTTAAAATTCGACCCTGTCTTGGATGTAAAGTAACCACCACTGGCATTTCCTATATCTAGTTTATTTCTGGATTCCCATGTATACTCACACTATCCTCATAAGTCTAAGTTTTGCACGTGCAACTGCAGTTCCACTATTTTCTTTTGGAAGTCTGTATACCTGCCCAGCCCCGGTGTGGTAGGTACTATAGCTCCCACACCAGAGCAGGAGGCAGGAGAGTGGGCACGCCACTGGGCCAATTTTGGGCCTGGCCTCGAAAAAGATGTATTGAGATGTGGTTTCCAACAGATGTATTGTTCTCACATGCACCTGATATCTGATGCCTCCACATTCCTACACTCGGCACATCAGGAAAATAGGACATTCAGGCAGTCCAGTGCATTCACTCAGTACTGGATCTCTCGATGCAGCACCGGTTGTTATGTGCTACGATCAGGTACAACACAGAACAAAGGGCTCAAAGGACACATTTGAACGACATGCAGCAGCACAGAGGTCGGGAGATGATTGACTGATGTAAGCACTTTTCAAGCTTATATACACCTTTGGCTGGCTTAATAGCACCAGGAAAAAAAACATAACCATAAAAAGATCTCTGACCAAAAACTGAGAAAATAAGAGAGATCAGACCCATAATAAGTAGGAAAAGAAGAAGTTGAAATGGAATTTCTAAAAGAGAAGGAATCACTCATTGGCTGAAGATGAAGATGAAGGTGTTCCGGTGCTTTGGGCCAAGTACTCGGGCGCCTGGCTCTTCATCAGGCATACTTATAGCAAGGAGCCTGGTGTCGAAGGTGAGGATCTGAGCCAGCTGATATCACAGCTCATAATGGGAGATGCCATCTCAGAGCAAGAGTCCCTGGTGCAGCCTGTTTGGACCCAAGTGCAGAGCATTAAAAGTACTCTGACGAAGGGACAGCCAATGCAGACATCTGCAAGTAGAAGAAATGTGATCACATTCCTTTAGCTGGGAGATCACACACACGCACACACACACAAACAGTGAAGTTCTGAATTCAGTCAAGTTTTGCCTGTGCATAGTCTGGAAAGCACAAGTAAAAGGCATTACTGAGATGAAGTCATGATTGCATGCAGGAGGCTACGACCACTGTTCCTTGGCAGGAAAGGAAGAGTATTTGGGAGCACATGTAGTTTCAAAACCCAAGAAACAGAGATCTTCATAATCTTCTGGATGCCGTCTCAGGAGACCGTCACTGGTCGGAAGGTATTTGCGCCCCATGCCGGAATGACTGCTTCTGCCCACGACTAGTATCTAAGTCCGGTCAGAAGTTGAGTTTATGAAACTGAGTTCCATCCATTGTTGAATGGCCAAGAGACACTGGCTGAGCCCCCAAGAGTGCGGACAGAATGCTAATCTGAATGATCAGATGGGTGTCGCGAGCATAGGTCAACGTGCTGCACCCAAATGATAGACTCGAGAGGGCGGGTGAATGAATAACAGAATAGGGGACAGGAAGGATCTCTCTGGGATTCCGTAGATGACTGGAAAACTGCAAGATCGAAAGAGAAGGAGAGATAGAAATTGAAAACACTCTTCTTTAATAACGATTCAAACCTTTGACACGCCGTTCCTTTAATAACTATTGTGGTCAGCCTCTCAGCCTAGAGGGCATGGATCAAGGTGTTAGAGGAGATAGGAACAGTGAAGGCAGAAGAGACCAGCTTTGGACGCAATCTCCACCATCACCTCTACGAACGGGAGCCAGACCTGTCCAAATAAGGACCATCCTATGAAATAACTTGAATTTCCTTGACTTGAATAGTTGCTGAATTTTATGATCCGTCACATGAAGCTAAAATTGGTTACTGACGGATGCAACACAAACCTGCTAACCTGGAAACATCACATACCACAAGTATATAATGATTCTTTTCACGCAGAAAGGTGAGGGAGTGCTGACAAACGATTCTAAAAGAATGATGCTCATATTTTCTGTGAAGAGTTACTATGGTACACAGGTTTTTGAAAATAAAGAAATTGGCACGCAATAGTAAAAACCAAAATGCATTCACTAATGTATTGTGCTTTCTTTAGTGCACAATTACAGCATAACAACAATTTTTCCCATGTAAATTGTTATTGCCTGGTTATCTATAATTATTCCTTCTTATGGGTAAGCCACTTTTTGTGAGTTTTTTGTTCAATATTTTGTTTAGCTATCTTGCACAAGATCCAGGTGTGTTGCCTTGTTTCTTTCAGGGCCCCTTTATGCATCACAATTAATTCTAACTATCCATTCTACCACCTCTCAGTCTTGCATGTTTTATGGTAGGTCACACACTGTTGTGCCCTTCTCAAAAGTTCTCTTGAGGTACCTTCATTCTGTACACTTCAAGTGAAGCTGACGTTCTACTGCATAGCCCTGGCACGCAGCTCTCTGAATATGAGAACATGCACTATAACAAATGTGACGAATGGGACTCCTTTTTACCTCAAACTCTTCCCCAGTGGGTGAAAACTGTCAAAGATGTTGTGCTTTTTTATTTTTGTGCATCATTAACAAAGTGCAGAATATTTATTTTCTCTTGATTATACATGCATTAATTTATATAGCGCTATTATCTTTGAAACACAATTCCTAAGACATGTAGAAGTGTGTTGTCTTAGCTGTTGTTAACTAGGCTTCAATTTGGGTCCAGGTGCCATCTTTTCCAAAAGGAATGCTTTCTCCTGCACATTTCACTGTTTATTATTTCTGCAGAACCCAATCAAGCAAAGTCATGTTTGTTTATTTCCATTGATGTTTTTCGTGCTGTTTTGATGAAAGTTTCCTAGCTTGATCACAGTACTGTATCTTTTTTCAATGACCCACCATGAGCTCACTGGGCTCTATTCATTCATAATAGTTTGCTGTTGTTCATGTAACTAGTTTGTTCTGCCATCGCCAGATAATATTAACATAGAGTGGGCAGAATCAATTTTCATGTAGTGGGATAGTGCTTAGGTGCTAAGGCAATATGACCTTTCATACACTGTGCTCTGATTTGCTAATGATGTAATACTTTTGCTCATATCAAGAAGAATCTGCCTCTTCTATTCTGTTCTATGAGAAGCTTTCCTATGTGAACCCTTGACTTTGGGGGTGAGCCAGGACTTCAATGAACACTCTCTGTTGCGACTTGGGATGCTGCCAATTTCTCTATTGCTTTTGCTGCTGACTTGGGACTTGGATTAATTCTGATTTGGCCTGCTCTATAATTATTAAGAGCCTTCATGGCAAAGTTACTATGCTGACTCTGCATTTTATTCCTTTTGCATTTTGTAAGACATGTCTTAAATGTTATTCCTAATCTAGAACTCGGTTATTGTGAGTGCCGCATATTCATTTAACTGCATTTTTTTGATGCATTGGTAGGTGCCCTACTTGGGGGCACACTGCCTCATGAAATTGAGGTTTAACACTGTCTCCGTTTCATCGACCTGTGGATGTTCTGTTGAGTTAAAGGTTTGGAGTGCAACATTTTCAGGGTTCCCTGCACCCACAGAACAACTGCTACAAATGCTGGTCTGCACATCAGCAAATGAGCATGCTTACTTCCCAGGTTTTTGTTAGTGATTGACTTAAGTAGTTGAAGTAAGTATGTATCCCTGGGGTTGCCGGGGTGTATGAGTTCAGGAGTTAAAGTGTATGTAATTTGTTTTATGCATCAAGCTTTTCCATTAAGGAACTTGGTGTTTAGGGAATTATTTATGGGTTTGTGGATCATAAATTGGCGGAGGTCTTGCTCTGCTAAACCCATGATTTCTCTGCTCCATTTCACGGTGGAGGACCCACTGGATTGCTGAGGTGGCGCTTCTTTGGTACTGTCGTTGGAAAAGTTTGCTCACAATGGCTCACATGTGGAGTTTGGCATTCATCATTGATTTTTCCTGCCCATGGAGAAAAAGAGAGAATGCTTTAATGCACTGGAAGAAATCTCGTTGCTTGACAAAGATTTTTTTCTTTTGCTTTTCAGAATACAAAAAACCCTACGAGGGGGGTGTTTTTGAAGGATACAACACAACTGAACAGTCTCCATCAACATGTTGGCCTGCTTGGCATTAATCTGCGACAAATGAATATCTGCTGCAGTCATGGTTGCATCTTGATCACAGAGATCTCTGCCAGAGAGCAGAGCTGGTACACCACAGGGGTGGGGGCAGTGGAGAGGACCTTCACTAACATGGCGAGCTGATGGGCTGCCTTCCTGGGCCTGAGTGACCTCCGTAGTGTCTGAAGCTTGCTTCAAGATGGATCCCTCTCAGAGGATATCTACGCTCTAAACACAAGCAAGGGGTTATATCTTGTGTGACGTTACAAATATCCACACCAAAGGGTTCATGCAGGTAGTGCCTAATGATTTATTGATGTGTGAAAGACCTAGTCTAAAATGGAGCTCCTCATTAAAATGTACCTCATTTTCCCATACTGGGTGGGAGATAATGGTCCCTGCCACAATGCCCATACTATTTGGGTGTGTGTTATTTTATGTTTTATTGAATAAACTTGTACAGTAGTGCACATCTACCAAAGAAAGAGTGTTTGAGCGCAAGACTACAGAGTTCAGCAGATTGGAAGTAACTACAAGAGGAAAATAAGGAGGTTTTTAGTTTTTTTCTAAATTGCTGAAAGTTTGTCTCAAGTCGTATATGCGGAGGGAACTTGTTCCATTGCTTAGGGGTGAGGAACGAGAAGGTCTGCTCTCCTCAGCGACTTCGATGGATACACGGGACTGTAAGAAATCTTGGGCCAGATGTATGAAATTCTTAATTTGCATTTCCTAAAGAGCAATTGCATAGGTATTGCTCTTTAGGAAATGCTAAATGGTATGTACAAAATGTGCGATTTCCTAATAGCGATTTCTACTAAGTAGAAATAGCTATTAGGAAATTGCAAATAGAAAATGCTATTGCATTCCCACCTATGGGCCAAATAGGAAATGGCATGCATTTCCTAAATTGCGATTTCCTAATAGGAAATCACAATTTAGGAAATCCAAACCCAAGGTTGCCTCTGGCCTTAGGGCCCCCTTGGAGGCACCCCGAAATTCGCAGTGCCCATGTAAGTGCACATATGCCCTGTTTTAAACACAATTTAAAAACTTTAAACATGGTTACGATCAACTTTGAGTCACTGGTAATAGCATTTCCTAATTGCCTAATTCGCATTTAGGAAATGCTTTGTACATGTGCTTTAGGAATCGCAATTAGGTAATCCCTACTTGCATTTCCTAAATCAGGGTCGCAATTTGTGATTTCTACCGGGTTGAAATCGAAATTTGCAAACAGTTTCTGGCCTTTGTACATATGAAAAGGCCGTTTTGCATTTCTTAACAGGTAGAAGTTCCGATTCGGCCCGTTAAGGAATGCAAAAAGCTTTCGTACATCTGGCCCCTTGCCTTTGCTGAATGTGTATATTTACAACAAGGGGTGGTGAGGGACAGAGTCTCTGAATTAAGCAGAAAGCTCTCACCCAGTCAAGAGATCAGGGCTAGATCCAACACCGTTTTTTAGCTCACTGCACCATCCCAGTTTCAGAACCTGGCTGTATGCAAATTAGTCTGTTCCTGTCCCAGTGCATGATGGGAACAGGGCAAACCAAACTACAAAAGCCAATTCTTACACTGGGAAGGAAACAAGCTCCCGGGGACCGGTTTCTGGCATTACAGCCGTCTTCGGCCCGGTTTGCTTGAATCCTGATGGTGCAATGAGCAAGGGTCTCACATCTGAGAATACCCTTCCACGCTTAGGGTGGACAAAAATATTTACAACAAGGGGTGGTGAGGGACAGAGTCTCTGAATTAAGCAGAAAGCTCTCACCCAGTCAAGAGATCAGGGCTAGATCCAACACCGTTTTTTAGCTCACTGCACCATCCCAGTTTCAGAACCTGGCTGTATGCAAATTAGTCTGTTCCTGTCCCAGTGCATGATGGGAACAGGGCAAACCAAACTACAAAAGCCAATTCTTACACTGGGAAGGAAACAAGCTCCCGGGGACCGGTTTCTGGCATTACAGCCGTCTTCGGCCCGGTTTGCTTGAATCCTGATGGTGCAATGAGCAAGGGTCTCACATCTGAGAATACCCTTCCACGCTTAGGGTGGACAAAAATATTTACAACAAGGGGTGGTGAGGGACAGAGTCTCTGAATTAAGCAGAAAGCTCTCACCCAGTCAAGAGATCAGGGCTAGATCCAACACCGTTTTTTAGCTCACTGCACCATCCCAGTTTCAGAACCTGGCTGTATGCAAATTAGTCTGTTCCTGTCCCAGTGCATGATGGGAACAGGGCAAACCAAACTACAAAAGCCAATTCTTACACTGGGAAGGAAACAAGCTCCCGGGGACCGGTTTCTGGCATTACAGCCGTCTTCGGCCCGGTTTGCTTGAATCCTGATGGTGCAATGAGCAAGGGTCTCACATCTGAGAATACCCTTCCACGCTTAGGGTGGACAAAAATATTTACAACAAGGGGTGGTGAGGGACAGAGTCTCTGAATTAAGCAGAAAGCTCTCACCCAGTCAAGAGATCAGGGCTAGATCCAACACCGTTTTTTAGCTCACTGCACCATCCCAGTTTCAGAACCTGGCTGTATGCAAATTATTCTGTTCCTGTCCCAGTGCATGATGGGAACAGGGCAAACCAAACTACAAAAGCCAATTCTTACACTGGGAAGGAAACAAGCTCCCGGGGACCGGTTTCTGGCATTACAGCCGTCTTCGGCCCGGTTTGCTTGAATCCTGATGGTGCAATGAGCAAGGGTCTCACATCTGAGAATACCCTTCCACGCTTAGGGTGGACAAAAATATTTACAACAAGGGGTGGTGAATGTGTAGCATTCACTCCATCTTTGGAGATTGCAAATGACTACGCCACACACGAAACTCTGTAGTGCATATCTATAGTCTTCGGCATCCAACTGTTAACTGAACTCAATACATTTTAAACTTTATTGACCACACCCAGATACCTCCCAACCGATTGCGTAACTTTCTAAGGACTCACAAAGATCCTACTGTACATGATCAAACAACACCAAATCTCCCCCTTTGTTAAATAAAAATTACAGACAACATATATACATTAGAGTTCCTCAGTGAGTTGTCGATGTGCTCGCACCAATTTTCCAGAGTGAGTGGTACGAGGTGAAGGCGATGCACTGTCACCTGGCATCATAGATGTAGACTCAAAAGCTTGACTTGAGCACTCAGGTGGGCTTGTCTCAATCGGAGCCGACGAACATCAAGACAGATGCTGGAAATGTGACGAGTCTCTCCTAATGGACTTTGCTTGATGTTGAGCAATCATCATTTGTCCTTTACTTGTTATGACTCTCAACGCATCAACACCACATGGAGCAGCAGTCTTGCCTTTTTGTTTGACCAGTACCCAATCTAGCTTCTTCGTAAATTGTGTCCTTAGCGCATCTGCGCTTATCTGCATAGACCTTCATCTTGCTTTTGCGAGAAATGTCCGTGATACGAATCTCATCAGTGTCCATTACTCGGCTCATGGTCAATTGTAGTAGCTTTGTCCTAATGGCTCTCCTAAACAGCAAGGTGACAGGGCTTTCACCTGTTGTACAATGGGAAGTTGACTGGTAGGCATGAAGGGCTGCACATAAGGCTGACTTGAGACTGATTCCTTTGAGCACAGCGCGCTAAAACACTTTCTTCAGAATGCCCATAATTCAATCAATCAATCATGCATTTGTAAAGAGCACTACTCACCTGTGAGGGTATCAAGGCGCTGGGGGGAAGTGGGGGGTGCTGCTGCTGCTCGAACAGCCAGGTCTTGAGAAGTCTCCTGAGGTCAGCAGGTCCTGGGTCTGCCGCAGGTAGATGGGGAGGGTGTTCCATGTCTTGTCGGTAAGGTGGGAGAAATATCTTCCACCGGCGGTCGCTCTTCGGTTGCGGGGGACGGTGGCAAGAGCGAAGCTGGCGGTTCGGGGTGTAGAAGGTGTGTCGTTCGTTGAGGTGTGCTGGTCCGGTGTTTTGGAGTGCTTTGTGAGTGTGGGTGAGGAGCTTGAAGGTGATCCTCTTGTTGACGGGGAGCAAGTGCAGGTCTCTCAGGTGGGGTGTGATATGGCTGTGGCAGGGGATGTCGAGGATGAGGCGTGCAGAGGTTTCCTGTATGCGTTGTAGCTGTTTTTGGAGTTTTGCCGAGGTTCCTGTGTAGAGGGCATTGCCGTAGTCCAATCTGCTACTGACGATGGCCTGGTTGACCGTCCTTCTGGTTCCGGTGGGGATCCATCTGTAGATCTTGTGGAGCAACAGCAGTGTGTTGAAGCAGGAGGAGGAAACTGCGTTGACTTGCTGGGTCATTGACAGCGATGAGTCCAGGATGAACCCCAGGTTGCGTGCGTGGTTGGTGGGTGTCGGTGCAGCTCCCAGCGTGGCCGGCCTCCAGGAATCGTCCCAGGCTGAGGGAGTGGAGCCGAGGATGAGGACCTCCATCTTGTCCGAGTTCAGTTTCAGGCGGCTGTTCTTCATCCATTCAGCGGCGGCCTTCATTCCTTCGTGGAGGTTGGTTTTGGCGGTGGTGGGGGCCTTGGTGAGGGAGAGGATCAGCGATGTATGAGATGATGTTGAGGTTGTGCGATCAGGCTATGTGGGTGAGTGGTGCCATGTAGACGTTGAAGAGTGTCGGGCTGAGAGATGATCCTTGGGGTACACCGCAGATGATCTTGGTGTCTTTAGATCGGAATGGAGGGAGGCGGACACTCTGGGTACTGCCGGTGAGGAGGGAGGTGTTCCAGTCCAGGGCTTTGTTGCAGATCCCTGAGTTGTGGAGGCGTGTGCGTAGGGTGTGGTGGCAGACGGTGTTGAAGGCGGTCGAAAGGTCTAGGAGGATGAGGGGCGCGGTCTCTCCGTTGTCCTGCAGGGTCCTTATGTCGTTGGTGGCAGCGATGAGGGCAGTTTTGGTGCAGTGGTTGCTGCGGAATCCAGATTGGGACGAGTCCAGGATGTTGTTCTTCTTGAGGAAGAGGGTCAGTTGCCTGTTGACAATCTTCTCAATTAATTTCGCCGGGAACGGGAGTTGGGAGATGGGCCGGAAGTTCTTGAGGTCCTTAGGGTCTGCCTTGGGTTTCCTAAGTAAGGCGTCGATCTAAGCATGCTTCCAGCTTTCCGGGAAGGTGGCGGTCTCAAATAAGTTGTAGATGATCTTGCGGAGATGGGGTGCAATGGTGGATCTTGCTTTGTTGAAGATGTGGTGTGAGTTACAGTAGAAGGGTATGCCCATTAAGGTCACTGGGACCTGGGTGCAATATGGTACGTATAGAGGGGTCCCAGTATACAGTATTTAAGGCAAAAGAAAAAATTGGATAATCATATATGCAAATACAAACAAAGGAATGTATTAAGTAAACACACTGTTATTTAAACATAATGCGTAAAAAATGCCCTATACAAATATCACATTTAGATATAGTAACATTAGTGCCCCAAGGAGTGAGAGAGTGGGATAAAGTGCATGTGAAGAAAAGATATGTGCAAGATTTTCATAAGTAAAAGAAGAGGCTGGTCGTTAGCTTCACGATGATTATTCCTTGCTGGCGTCACCAAAGAGCCAACTGTGAGAAGAACAAGCAATGTCCTGTAAAAGGTTCGACAAAACCATGCTCAATGCGCTGAAATAAATGTCCTCAATTAGGATGGCGCAGGCTGGTTTGAGGGAAGGAAGGTTGTCGACGTTTCGACCCCAAACGTAGTGGTAGGTATCAATAAGACCTTAGAACAGGGTCTTCATCAGGATGGTGGTGGTGGGGGGAGGGGCGCCGGGTAACCGTGAAAAAATCATCACTAGAGTTGGGCCGCCTGGCTCCAAACCGGGGAAAACGATAACTAGTAGTATTGATTCAAGATCATAGACGTAACCTGCCGTTTGTTTCCCCATTGGTACTTTCAACTGAAGGCTGCTATCCTAATACGTAAATAGTTTGAAACTGATATCGTAATATTGCCTTTCGTATGATCCTTCAACTTTATTGTAAATTGGAATCCTCATATGTCCTGCTACACTGTGGGTAATTTTGGTCGCTAATTTTGCTTTAATATTGCCAGTCGGGTCTGACTACGCAGTGTAACTATCCTGTGGTGCGCGATGTTTTGGGATCTGTTGATAATGTATGATGGCCCCTTGGCCTTTCACTGCTTTGCACACGATGTAATCCTGAGGTTTCCTAATAAAAAATTTATAAAAAAAAAAAGATCATAGACGTACAATTCATATAGATCTGAGCTGCCACATGGGTCAGTCGTAGTTGTAATATGGCTAAGGACATGTATTCACGGAAAGTAAGGAGACATCAAGGGGCGCCGCAGCCGCGGTCGGTGATATCTGCGTTAGATTCCGCCTTCAGTCAATCAAGGGGTCCACTAGCGTGCCGAGCGAATACAGCAGCAGAACACAAAAAAGGAATACAACAGTGGGAAACAGATACCACAAAAAGTAATACAACAGTGGGAAACAGATACCACAAACAGTAATACAACAGCAGACAAATAAAACAGACAAAAAGGAACAGAGCGAGCACACAGATACTTATGGCTCCCCACTGGGTCACCAGAGTTGAGGCACAGGCGGGAGCCTGCGGGTGGAGGAGGGCTTCGAACGTGCGGCAGCAGCTAGATCAGGGACACAGGCACAGACAGGTGGAGCTGTGCGGTGTGGGGAGAGACCTGCCTGGTACAGGGTCAAGGGTCTCTCTCTTCACCGTGCAGCGGCTGCCATAAGAAGGGGAGGTGGGAGGGAGGAGCAGCTGGGAGGCAGGAGCGGGACGAATGACCGAGCGGGGGGCAGGCCCACTGGGCCACCAGGGATGAGGCACAGACGGGAGCCTGCGGGTAGAGGAGGGCCTCGAACCCGCGGCAGCAGCGAGATCAGGGAGCAGGGACAGGGGCACAGACAGGTGGTGCTGTGCGGCGTGGGGAGCGATCTGCCATTTGCCTGTGACCAGAGAGGTGTGCTTTTCAAATGCTTGACATTCAAGCAAATAAGAAAGTCTCTAAACTCTATTGAAGGATGGGCAGTTGTCAGATTTGTGAATGGAGGGAACACCCCAGACTGCAAAAATACCATCCAGCCTCTTGTTGGCTTTGTTATGGGTGGTCAATGTTAAATCTACCTCTAAGAGAAAACATGAGTACTCAGCAATAATTACCATGAGATGATGGCCATTGTTTAAAGGTTCAAAGAATTCAACTGCAATTTTATCCCACGCTTCATTAGGAAGGTCAGATATATTTAGTCTATGCTGTGTTGTCTTGGGAGATGGGCAGTTACACAGGTGAGATGTTTCAGTTTCTTCTCGATTCCTTCATAAAGGTGAGTATACCACACCTGGTTTCTGAGGGCTCTCTTAGTGGCCACAATGCCACGATGTCCTTTGTGTGCCATTTCAATGACTCGTTGTTTCAAGCTCTCAGATATGACAATTCTTGAACCTCTTAATATAATACCCTCTTGCGTGACAGAAATTTCTTCCTGCACACTTTAACATTTTTGAGATTCAACGTCATCTGTGAGAGGTCGAGTATGCTTTCTCCAAGATTGTGTGTCAGTGATATCCTTGAGTGTGACCATGCCTCTGTCTGTGTTGGTAGCAGCAATGATCTGCTCAAGTGTTAGAGCTGCAGGGATGCTGGACTTTACTATGAAATTGATATATGCTTCTGCGCGCTATCGGCGCTGTACTACTGCACTCGTGACAAGTAATCTGCAGGGTTTTGATCCTTCTCTGGTTTATGCACAATATTGTAATCATACTCTTGCAATCTCAACCCTCGCCTCTCGATGGAAGGGAGCATCTTGACGGATGTATGACGTTACAACGCATACCATTACAACTACCTACCATTACAACGCGACCATTACAACGCATACCATTACAACACATAGCGCTTAGAGGTGCTGGATAGTGGTAAGTATAATTTACTATTCCAACTCCAGTCCCCGTGGACACTAGGGAAGGTGTTGGATAGTAAATTAAACTTATTCCCTATCCTAGAGCGCCCCCAGCGCAATGCGTTGTAATGGTATGCGTTGTAAAAGTTGCGTTGTAATGGTAGGTAGTTGTAAAAGTTGCGTTGTAACAGGTGTATACCATCTTGACTTTTGGATTTCTAAAAATAGTGAGCAACGCCTGGTGGTCAGTGACAATTGTAAATTGTTTTTCGTACAGAAATATGAAAATGTTCACATTCCCACACTACAGCCAGGCTCTGGCTGAGAATAGGCATGTTCAGTCTGAGATAGACTTCTGCTAGCATAGGCCACAATTTGTCTCTGAGCATTTGGACGTCCATTGTGTTGAGCAAGAATCATGTCCAACCCCACTGGGCTTGCATCTACTATGATCTCAGTGTGTAAATTTGGTCCAAAATAGGCTATTTCAGTTGCTTTTTCAATTTCATTTGTTATGTTTTTGAAGCTTTGGTCACATTCAGAGAACCATTGGAAGGGAACATTCTTCTTTGTCAATTCTCTTAATGGGACACTCGCAGTGGCAAAGTCACAAATGTATCTGGAGTAATAGTTGACCATGCCTAAGAAGGATCTCAGCATGGTCATATCTTGAGGGGGACAAGTGGATGACAATGCTTGTACCTTTTCAGGGTCAGGAGTAATTTCTTTTTCAGAGAAAATATGCCCAAAGAATTTGAGATTGATTTTGTAAAACACACCCTTTTCTGCATTTAACATGAGACTTGCATCGGTGAGCAAAGAGCCTACTTGTGTAATAGCTTTGTCATGTTCCTTTGGTGTAGCCCCAAACAATAGTATATCATCACTGTAGTTAAAAGCATTTGTGACAGGTTGAATTACTCCACAAATGACATCCTGAAGATTTCCGCAGCTGACGATACACCAAAACTGAGTCTTGTATCTGAACAAACCAATTTGAGTTGAAAAAGTGGTAATGTGCCTACACTTCTTTTCAGGCTCGAGTTGATGGTATCCTTTGTTCAAATTAAGACGGGAGAAGACTTTGCAACCATCACGCTGTGTAATCATGACCCTAATGTTTAATGCGAGTAGGCATCTTGGTCTTTGGATTGCCAAAGATGATCAGCAATTCTTGATGATATGTCACAAGCATAAAAGGCTTTCCATTTAAGAATGCGTGGAAGGGTTCATAATCTCACACATCTAATAAAGGTTCTTTCTCAGGTTGTGAATAAGCATGTTCAGTTTGGAGAAAACGTCTGCTTGCATATGCCACAATATGTTCAAGCATTTGGATGTCCGCTATGCTGTGCAAGGATTGCACCTAACCCAACTGGGCTAGCTTCAACAACAACCTTGGTATGAAGCTTTAGATCAAAGTACGTCTTTTCAGCAGTGTTCTCACCAGCTTGTTTGATTTTCTTGAAGCTTTGTTTGCATTCATGTGCCCAATGAAATGATATGTTCTTTTTTGTCAAGTCTCTTAACGGAGCACTTATGGTGGCAAAGTCTTGTATGTATTTAGAACAGTAGCTGGCCATGCCAAGGAATGAACATAACGTTTCTTGCACTGTAGCTGGATCGTTTGTTATACCCCCATCCGAAAAGATATGGTCAAAGAATTTTATCTTTATCTTAAGGAACTTACATTTCTCTGCATTCAAAGTTAAACCTGCACTAACAAGTAAACAACACAATTGCATTAGAGCTTTTTAAATGCGCCCCTTCTGCGTAGATCCGAAAACCAATATGTCATCACTGTAATTGAAAGCCTTCATGACAGGCTGTATTATATTTCAAATGACATCTTGAAACAGAACTGCATCTGAGGACGCATCAACGTGTAGTGTTTCATATCGGAACAGACCAATATGTGTAGAAAAGGTTGTAATGTACCTGCATATTCTCTTTGAGTTGCAACTGATGATACCCTTTATTCAGATCAAGGCGAGAGAAGACCTTGGCACCATTCAATTGTGTTATCATGTTGGCAATGTGCATACCTGAATGTTGTTTTCTTTCAATTGTCTTGTTCACTTGACGCTTATCAACACAAATGCGTACATCTCCTTCACTGCCCTTTTTGGGAACTACCACTATGGAAGAAACCCAAGGCATTGGACCAGTGGCACTCTCAATTATATTATGTTTGAGTAAGCATTCAAGTTGTTTTACGACAGCTTCTTGTAAATGAAATGCAGTTTGTCTGTGTCTTTGAACAACAGTAATTGCACTTTCATTGTCTTGAATTTTCCTAACCCATGAAACAACAAAGGGAACTGACTTACTATTTTGTGTTGGGCATTTATGTTATAGTTCACTTATATCAGTCCCATATCAGCAGCTGTGCTGAAGCTGAGTAAACAGGCACTTGACAGCTAACCCTGATGTACATGAATGGGTTCTTGCACTTCTGTTTTCTTGTGTTTCATCGTTGCTACAAATGAACCTTGACTTTTTAATGGTGTTGATTCAGACTATGTATACACTTTGGTTTTTTGTGGCTTAAGTCATGGCAATGGAGATAGTTCATTGTATTTCTCCTCAGGCATCATGTTTATTGATCCACCACTGTCAATAATAAAAGGTATTGAGCAAACGTTTACTTTTAGTGTAATCTTCGGACAATATTTGAATGACTTTGAAGCTTTTTTCATGTAAATATTATTGGATTTGTATTTTCTTTACAAGCAGCTAGTCCCACATGCACATATTTTTCTGAGGAAAACATCAACATTGCACAACCATCTTCTTCACTTTCACTTGACACTTTTACTAAAGAACTTTTTCATGATGATTTAGATGACGATCAACTTCGTTTTGTGTTGATTTACCTCAACTGGTGTTGTGGCTTGGCCTTGTGAGCATGCATTGAATGTCACTTGTGGAACGTTCGGGCGGCCATTTTGTCTTCACGCCATGATGCACTTACTTTTTCCTTTGCAAACCATTACAAATTGGTTCTCCTTCCCACAACCTTTGCAAATCTGGCCAGTGTCGGGACATTTACCTTCATGTGGAAACGCAAATACACACTTGAAGCACAACTTCTTTTTCTGTGAAGACATCACTCTGTGTCCTTATGCCTTGTGCTTTGGCTTACTTTTCATGTCCATGACTGACTTACTCTGGGCACCTCTGGCCTCCATGTTAGCAGCTTGTTGATCAGCACGCTCTTCACCCACCAAATGTCCCTGTGACACCCCGCCATATTAGTATGGCGAGGAGCACCGTGGTGGATGAAAAGACCGTCCGCTGCTTTTCCATCGGTCGGTTTAAGATAATATGGTGGCCGTGCCTGTCCATATTACCATGTACCATTGAAAGTGCCTTTCCATGGCGGCGATGGCGCCATGGAAAGGCCGGCGTAAAATGCTATGGGGCCCCCTTTGGGCCCCCGAGGTGTGGTGGGGGTTGCACTTGGGGGGTACCTATGGTACCCTCCTTCATTGGCATACACAACGTGGCAGGCACGGCACAGTGCCTGTCACGTTGTGCATGCCACTGCACAACATGCATATTTTACATTGCGGCGGGTGCTGCTTACAGCAACGCCAGCCACAGTGGCAGTCGCATCCTAATGGGCCTGGCGGGACAGCCGCACCTCAGGCGGTCGGTCCAGTTTACCGTTACATTATGGATAAGAGTTTCTTCCAGCATTCTTTGCCTGACAGTCCTCCATCAATCACTCTGAGACGTGTAGCTTCCTCATCATTAAATTCATTGTATTTACAATGTTTGATGAGCATATCAAGTCACTCAACAATTTCGAAAATAGTTTCAACAATTTTTTGTCAACCTTGACTGAAAATGTACCTTTCATAAACTACATTTGGCATTGGATTAAACTTGTGATTTAAGGCTTCTTGGATCTGACAGTATGAAATGTTATAAGCTCGCAGCATTTTCTTAAATACTTGTTTTACAACTTCACCAGAAAGATTCTTAAGGTAGTTGATAATATTCCTGTCATTTGTTTCTCCTAGCGCATAAATGAAATACTCAAATGTCTCTATCCAAGCAATCCACCTGTCACCATTATTTTGCTTTTTGGGGGTTTTAAATGGTAGTGGTGGTTTCAGGAAAGCGTCGGCATTGTAACCATTTATGGAACTTACTGATGTGGAAGAAAGTGTGGAAAATAGTGCGGAAAATAGTGTTGTTTCTGGCGCTGCTTGGTGATCTTGTTTATGCAAACCATCTCAGAGGCCTTGCGATGTTCTGGCCTTTTAGTCAGTTTGGACGGTGTGCAGACAAAATATCGAGTTTTTAATGTCGACTGACAGAAATATTGAGTTATACATATCGTGAGTAAGAAATATTGACAGCAAGAATATCGTGGTCAAGAATATCGACTTAAGGTAAGTAATATCGATTTAAAAAATATTGAAGTGTTTAATATTATTTGCAAAAATAAAGTTGTTTAAAATATTGATTGTTTAATTAGTTTTATGTATTTTAAATGTATGTGATGTATTTTTTTGTTTAAGAATTGTTTATATTTTTTAATATGTGTGTTACATTTTAAGTAGTTATTCATTTTATTTTAAATGAATTTTGCGTTTTTTAGTTCCGTAGCAGGTGTGGGTTTATGGGGGACTAGGGTGGGAAGTAATTTAATTATATTAAATTAATGATAATTTTTTGTTTATCAATATTTATTTATTCGAGATGTTATGGTGTTAATGGTGTAAAGTAATGTAGTATTAATCAATTAATAATTGATATTAATTAATTAATTGGTAATTAACTAAGGTAATTGTGTGATTAATTTTAGGTGTGTGATTTGGTGTCCATAGGGTTAAAGGATGGTAAGTAATTTAATTTTGATTAATAATAATTGTTTGTTAATTAATTATACTTAATTAATTGGTACTTAATTATGGTGATTGTGTAATTAACTTTAGGTGTGTGTTTTGGGGATTATAGGGGTAAAGGGTGGGAAGTTATTTATTTTTGATTAAGTAATAATTAGTTGTTAATTGATATTTATTAATTTATGTATAATTAATTATGGCAATTGTGTAATTAATTTTAGGTGCGGGTTGTGGGGTTTTTAGGGGTAAAGGGCGGAAAGTAATTTATGTTTAAATAATTATTAATTAGATGTTAATTAATATTAATATATTAGTATGTATATAGTTGTTAATTATTGTTAATTAATTATTTGATAATTATTTTGGGTAATCCTTTATTTTATTGTGTGTTGTTTTTACTTTTAAAGGGGTAAAGTGTGGGTATTAAATACATTTTACTTACTTTATTATTAGTTGTTTAATAGTAATAGTTTTTAATTTGAAAATAAGTTTTAATTGTGTAATTTATTACTTTACAGTTTAATTTAGGTGTGTAGTGGAGAATATAGTGTTAAAGTGTGGGAAGTTAATTAATTGTTATTAGTTTCATTTTATTTAAGTTAATAATATTTCTTTAATTGGTCATTAATTATGTTAATTATGGAAGTCATTTTTTTAATGTGTGTTGTGATTTTGTGGTGTTATAGTGTAGGAAATCAAATGTAAAAAAGTATGTAATAATTAATGTTTTTGTTTGTAAATCCTTTCTAGTTAAAAATATATATATTTTTTACGTTTATTTTAATTTTATTTTTATGTAATATTTGTAGGTATTTGTCATATGTGATAAATATTACAATATATTTTTTGTGTTTTTTATTTTTTATGGTAAATATATTTGTATTTTAATTGTATTTTTTAAAACAAATTTTATTTGTCAAATAACATATTTGAGGCAGAGTTCTGTACCCCAGAAATTTCTGCATAATACATTTACATCATTATGACTTTGACTTTTACAGAGTCGTAATCAAGGAGAAATGGAAAGCAATGCAAATATATGAACATTACATAACAACCACCCCGTCGCACTACAATCTCCCTAGAACACCACAGCGATAAAGGAAGCACACACACCAAGAAACACAGTCCATTGTTATAAAGAGAGCTGCATCTCACACCCACCAGGCAGCCCCGCCACTGAGACGGATTCCAGCTGTAAACCTCGATAGTCCACTGATCTTTAATTTTTAACATATTTATATATTTATGTATTTATTTTTATATTTTATTTGTTTTTTAAATATTTTTTTTATTTTTGAACTGACTGGAGTGTGAATAGTAAATGTTATCCCTCTGCTAATCAACAATTTCCCTACTGTTGCACTCACTGGAGTGGGAATAGTAATTTTTACCCCTACGCTATCCAACACTTTCTCTACTGTTGCACTCACTGGAGTGGTTAGGGATCCCATATTGGAAGAGTAGTTTTCGGCATGGGGCATCCCGCATCAAGAAGAGGGCAAATGGGGCAAACAAACTAAGCAAGCAAAGGAACTTTTAAAGGATTTAGAACACCTGAACCTGGTGGCACTAAGTGGTCGCTTCCTAATGGACTTCCAGCCAGCAGCAACTTTTCATAGCGCACCAGTCAGCACAACAATAGACTATACATTTTTATCATTGCCGCTGGCCAATAAAATCGCTGATTTCCAAATAGGAACAATAGATGCTAGCGACCACTTACCCCAAGAGACCACAGTAAATATACAAGGCATAATGCCAACCCTGCCAGTAGGGAACCCGAGTGTAAGTTGCACAGTTAAACATAAAAAAATAAAATGCAACAGCCGCAACCTGGAAGCCTTCGAGGCTTAGGCAAAAAAATAACTTTGGGAAAAGGCAAAACGATGGATTAAAGTATCTTAACCCGCTGGGAAACCTTCACTAACAGCCTTGGGGGAGCCCACTCAATCAGAGATGATACCCATGTAACAACTGAAGGACAATCACAAAGAAGGCCAACCCCTGAATCATATAGTGCTCAAGGTAACGATTTGACAACCAAGCAAAAATCCAGCCTAAGGTCCCTCAAGAGAGACATAAACAGATTGTGCGGCGGCTACGCCAAACAGGCCCTGATGAGGCCACCCAAGAGGAATTAAGACACCTAAAAACCACTAAGAAGAAAATAATTTGGCACGTAAAAAGGGAGTCGGAAGACAAGCTATTTTTTTAAAGAGTTTTATATAACGCGAACTAGACCCGAGAAATTGGGTTTTAGAGCGCTTTACATGAGCACCAGTGTTGTTACAGAAGGACACATTCATTTTTGTTAGGCACGGGGAGATTAAGTGATTTGCCCAGAATCACTGGATGTTTTAGTGTCGTTGCCGAGACTCAAACCCAGTTCCCCAGTGAAGGTTCTGGAGTACAGTGAACAGCCTCCAGAACCCAAGAGCACCTAACATTAACTACCTTATGACATAAGAAGTATGGGCAACTATTTCTGGCATCACTTTAATATAACACCATCGCCCATTGCGAATGAGCCTAAAAAACCCAGCAGCCCTACATCAGACCGGGCTACACCACCGGAGCCAGAACCCATGGTCTTCATGGACAAACAGATCATGGAAAGGATAGCGAAATGAAAGACAGAGGGTGCACCGGGTCCTAATGGAATTCCACCTATCCAGGATAAGCAAGACCTAGAATATTGGGCAGCAGCATTATTGCCACTGTATGAACAGATTTTAGAAGTGGGAATCATTCCAAACTCGTGGAAGGGGTCAATATCACCAATCCACAAACAGGGCACTTAACTACAGGCTTGTTGCCTTAATAGACAACAATGCCAAATATTATGCAGGCCTATTACTGGATGAACTTACTGACTGTGCAGCAGAAAAGGCAATAATGTCTTTTAATAAAACAGGCTTTTGCAAACACACTGGTACAACAACAAACATGCTTGCCTTATCCCTTCCAATAGATGCTGTCAAATTTGCCAACCACCATCTTTTCATCTGTTTCATTGATTATTTATCTGCCTTTGACAACATCAATAGGAACACATTATGGACTAAGCTACCCAAAAAAAAAATTCCTTTGGCTGTATTGTCCCAACTGATTTCACTCAATACTGACGCGTGGGTTCAAATCAAGCTGGAAGTCGACAACTGTCTGTCGAGAAAAGTTCAGACGACTAAGGGCCTCAAACAAGGCCGCGTCCTGGCCCCAACTTTGTTGAAACTTTTTATATCAGATCTCTCCCCCGAGCTAGATAACTGCAACTCCCATGCCCCCAAACTCGGTAGTTTTAACTTCTCAAACTTACTCTACGCCGACGATATTGCCTTAATCAGTCACACGCCGATTGGTCTACAACATTTGATCAACACAGCGGCTACAAATGGATTAAGTATAAACTTACAGAAAACTAAGGTGATGGAAATAAACTCGAGGAGTTCCACACACAGACACCGCTGGCTACTAGGAGACAACCCATTGTAAACTGTGGAAGAATACAAGTACCTGGGGGTAATAGTGGATAACAAAGGCACATTACAGCTACAAAAAGAAGCAAGAGTTAGGAGAGGCACTGCAACAGCGGTAGCACTAAAAAACCTTAAACTCAAAATAGTAGGCCCAAGCCTCACACCTTTGCTACTGGTGATTCAAGCAAAACTCATAACCTCTAGCACCTATAGCAGTGAATGCCTACGAGGGGGCGATGCACGGATCCTTGACAGTACAGCAGCCAGGGCAATGATAATTATATTTAGTCTTCCTAAATATACATCTCCAGCACAAATAAGGCTTACATTCGGCCTAAGAAAACCAACAAGTAGCGTGGAAGGGCGTCTGTGCCAAATGCTGGCACAAAATAAAGGGAGCTGATCCGAAGACTCCGAACACCTACCTCTGGAAAGAGCTCGAATTAAAAAAAGGCAGCGCAGCAATGACTTATTTACCGAATTTTATAGACAGCCTGACTCTACGAAATCCATTCGAGAGCATTGGATCCCATAATGCTTTTCAAAAGCTGGTGAACAAAACAGTAAAAATTATTTCATCAGTGGAAGATAAGGCGGTGCTAACGAAAAGGGCACATGGTTGGTTCGTTCTACAGAGTTACACTAGAGGCTCGCCACAACCCTACTTAGGCGCCGGCTGCATGAGGTCTACAAAGGAGAAATACCTTCAACTAAGGCTGGGCATCCTCCCATCACTGTTTCTTCTGCCCCCGTGGAAATGCCTACAATCAACAAATAACTGCCCACTATGCGGTGATCCAAAAGAAGATATGATACACCTGCTATGCATATACAGGAAATTGGACAATGAATGAAGATGCATTTGAAAACCTGCTTTGAAGAAAAAGGGAATAAGAACATGTAGGCAGGTGGTTAAGGCATGCTTTAAGGATGAGGATCTCCAGCTAGCCTGCCACCTTGTCCAATTTCTAGACAAAGCAGAATTTTTTTAACTTCTAACTTGGAGACACTTGGTAGAGCCATCATATGACTCACCTATCCTCTACCTGCCTTCGTGGAAAGACCGGATAGAAACTATACCCGCTCATCTCACCCACTTGGAGATATCCTGCCTCCGAGTGCCTGCACTATCTGCAATGTACAAAAAGCAAAAATTTTAATGCTTTTAACAGACCACTTGTAAAACCAATAATTATGGACCGGCAAAAGTTACCACGCGTATGAAGGCTCGAACTTTAAACTACTCAGCGATTAATGTTTTGTCAAAGTGTAATTTAAAATAGTGTCTTATCATATTGTACTTTTTGACATAATGTTTCACATTTGCAATGGTTTTTAGTAATCACGCAATAAAGGTTATCTTATCTTATCTTATCTTATCTTACTGTTGCACTCACTGGAGTAGGAATAGTAATTATTACCCCTTTTTTTACCCCTTTGCTATCCAACACTTTCCCTACTGTTGCACTCACTGGAGTGGGAATAGTAGGTTCCACCCCTCTGTTATCCAACACTTTCCTTACTGTTGCACTCACTGGATTGTGAATAGTAATGTTACCCCTACACTATCCAACACTTTCCCTACTGTTGCACTCACTGGATTGGGAATAGTAATTTTTACCCCTTTGCTGTCCAACACTTTCCCAACTGTTGCACTCACTGGAGTGGGAATAGTAATTTTTACCCCTAAGCTATCCAACACTTTCCCTACTGTTGCACTGTCTGGAGTTGGAATAGTGAATTTAATCCCTCCGCTATCCACCACTTACCCTACTGTTGCACTCACTGGAGTGGGACTAGTGCATTTTACTCTTTCACTATCCAACACTTTCCCTACTGTTGTACTCATTGGAGTGGGAATAATAATTTTTGCATCTCTGCTATCCAGCACTTTTCCTACTGTTGCACTGACTGTATTTTGTAAATGTAAGTTCAAATATTTTTTAATAATAGTTTAATGTTTTAATTTATTATAGAATGTTTTTTTCGAATATTTTCAATTATTAATATATATATATATTTGCATTTTTATATAATTTTAAACTTATAAATTAAATTAACATTAATAGTTTAATATTTGTTTTAAAGTAAATATATATATGTGTCTACATTATTATGTTTGTGTTTTTAACTTTTTAAATTAAGTTTATTTGTTACATTTTGTTAAAATGTATATGAAATGTATTTTATTTTGTTAAACTTAATTTATTATTTAATAGATTTAATATTTATTATTTTATTTTGTATATAGATATACATCAATATTTTTTACAACTATATTTTTACATCGATATCTTTTTGTAGATATTTTTGTACTTACCTGTTTAAGTATAGGGAGTCAATATTTTTGTAGTCTATATTTTTTCATCGATATTTGTGACATCAATGTTTTGTCATTGAACCATTTTGGACAGTCTGTGGAACATTGACCTGCCTCTTTGTTCCCCTTTGAGCTCTCCACTTTCCTGGAGACCTTTGGAGTTGTTCTGAGCCATCTCCCAGCAGCTTTGGTGGTGTGCCCCTTCAGGTATAAATGGCCCCGTCACCACAACCCGTGGCACTTTTTCTCAGGCCACTTCACCCAACGCTGTGGTATGATGACTCAATAATCAGTTCTGGTGAGCAGATGACTATTTTTTGTCACTGAATCCCCTTGCTTTTAGGCATCTCTTTGTACTGTCTGACACCTGGTTAATCTCTGCCTCGCAGTGTTATCACTCCCTATGATGTTAGGTTGCATAGTAGTGCTGTGCCTCTCTTTATGGCCATAGCAGCAGGTTCTTGGGCAACAATGTGTAAACTTCTTAGTGAAGCTTTCATTATCTTCAAATACTTCACACTGGATGGATTTGAACTTTGACACCACATACGCCAAAGTCCGATTCTACACTGCAACTGAAGCACATGTGGCATGCGCAAGCAGTTTGCTGGACCATGCCAAACTCTCTGGGAGAACACTGTAGACCTTCGGATTACTTATCCACTATCTTGTTGCCAGTTGTAGTGTCCTCCACAGCCTGGGCACCCACCAATGACTATGCCACATATGGAGCGTGTATTTACACTCCTTTATTCATGTATGTGTGAACATGAACCCAACATTCTAAACCTGCATTCACTTTACTACACTCTAAGACTTATGTCACAGTTCAATGGAGTCCATTGGGAATCAAAAGGGTTCCGTTATTGCTAACTCAAATGACACTACAATAGTATTGTCTCACTCTTGAGTGTCTGAGGAGTGCTTGTGACATAAGTTGCAACTGTCATCTCTGTATCTGAAAATTTGACATTTGGACTTCATGGCAAATCAAATGTGACATTTGTGAGGACATCACCATACCCTACTGAAAGGGTAGAAATCTATGTGGGCTGTTGCACTAAATAAATAAAATGAAAAATGCACACAAATTGAGCTTTGAATTCTGTTGTTACGGGCATTGGACCAGATGCCATTTGATTGACAGGTTCCCCTTTAGAATCTGTGAATATTTGCAAGATTTTCTTTTCTATCCCAAAACCAGAAGGTTACATGGCTAATGCAGCATTTAACCAAAATTTGGGTTCAAAGGTTAAAGGATCGACACCATTGGAAAAACCCTAACTTGGAAGCGGGGTCCAGTAAGGGAGATAATGAATTAAACCTACATAGCTACCTCTTTAGGATCATCAGTTCTTGTTAAAGAAGTTATTCCAAAAGCAGTGATGGCTGTGTGATCTTCTGAGCTCTGTGCAGCTCAGTCCCTGGCTGATGGAATGTTGATCCTATGACATTATGGGGTTTTGGGTGGTTTGATTGTTACCAAGGCAGTTGTTGGTTGAGCCTTGCTTAGAATGCTGCACAGGGTTTTTTTTCTGACGGAATAAAAGAACCTGGTGAAAACTCCACTGTGTCCAGCGATCTTACTACATTTCTTTGGTGACAAGGATAAGACAACATGGGGGCTAAGCATGTGTATACATCCTTGTATATTTCCCAAAATAACGGTTTGGTGGCAAGGGTCAACAGGTTGGTTAAGGGCACTATGAAAATGTTGTATAGTGCTGGACTGCAAATTCAGGATGCTATCAAAGATATGCAGTGGTCCCATCGCACCATAGTAAATGCTAGCACGGGGAAAACACCTTTTGAGATTATGAGGGGGAGGCAACCTGGTTCTACGTTGGTTCCCTCCTGGATGCGAGTGGTTGATGTTAACAAGAGGGCTGTGGAAGCCCCATGAGATGAATCCTCTAGGCTCATAAATAAAGGCGACTGGGTTAAAGTTAAACAAGGAGGTGTTGAAAGTGTCTTGTCCTGTTTTCGCGACCTGTTTAAGGTGATAGAGATGGGAAGTATTTGGGTCAGGTTGGAAAATGGTTAAACATGGAATATGAAATGGGCGACATTGTATCTGAAGGGCGGCAACTTGAACTTATCGTCCAGAGTGGAACAAAAATGCTCTGGATGGTTGCTCATGAAGGATTGCAATTTCCGGAGTAGTGATGGTGATAGTGGAACTTTTCGAGAGGGTTCAGGTGTCGGTGATGTGGGGTCATCGGTTTGCAGGATGGTAAGTTCAAGGCGACAGACTGCTTATTTTGGGGATTATATCTGAGGGTGATCCTTGCTGTCAGTAGTGTTATAGTGTTAGTTCTCAGGCTGTGTGATGTTATGTCTTTTATCAGTGTAATGTCGGGTTTAGTCTATTTTGTGTCTTTCAGGGTGTATTGTGTGAGTGCTGGGAGGTGTATCAAGGCTTAATGTTGAGAAAAATAAGGGATATCGGTTATGTGTTTAAAAGGTGCTCTGTGAAGGTAGGAGGATGTGTTATAACCTGTACTTTCTTGATCTTTTAAGCTCTGCAAAGCTCAGTCCCTGCCTGATGGAATGTTCCTCCTATGACATCATGGGGTTCTTGGTGGTTTGATTCTTGCCAAGGCAGTTGTTGGTTGAGCTTGGCTTGGGAAGCTGCTCAGGGATTTTTCTTCTGACAGAATTAAAGAACTTGTAGATAATTCACTGTGTCCAGCGAGCTGACTACAATTACATGCATTAGGTTTCCTGCTGGAGTCAAGACAGAAGTTTAGTAAAGAGCAGTGTAGGTCGTGGTGTGGGATCTGCATGGAAATGATCCCTGAAATGTCAGTGCTGGCATTACTAGAAAACTCCTTTCCGTTATGGTCTGGTCCTTGGTGATACATTGATGCTTGTAGTGGATCCAAGATTCAGATACATGCAGTTGTGATCCGTAAAGTTTTTGAGCACTAATCTCTACCATCACCTGTTTCAAGATGGGGCCACCTGTAGTCACAAGGGGTTGGATCACACAGTCTTGTCTTGCAGAAGTCAGGCGAGCATGAGCCACATCCCATGGGTAAAATTCTGGTAATGGCGGCCACCCCGGCATTTAGCGAGATGAAGATTTCCCAGTATTATACTGTGTCTTGTGAAGCCTTGAGGGTTGTTGTGTTCTCAAGAGCGAATCACCTTTTATCTTTACTTGCATGTTGCATAGTGGGATTTGTGCACTTCTCACTCTAGCTTTTAATACTTTTAGAACTATACGATATGCGGGTCACCAACTGGCGACAAGCAGTTTGGCTTGTAGACTTACTCACAGATTCATGTTCATGATCGATGTTGGTTCAAGTTCCCACATAATGCATAGTCACAATATTTCTGCATTTGTTGCATGTTTTGGGCACGGTGCATGACATGTAACATGAATTTTATGGTGGGTCATGACTTCAGCAGTCCAATTACTCATTGGACTAAATTTTTTTGGTTGATGTTGTAAACACTTGGTGGTTAATGGGCACCTACATGAGTGTTATGCTACATGATATTTTTCAATATTCTTCACTATTTTACAATATTGTCGTTTGTTCTTTGTTTTCTGTGGTCAGCATTTTTCCTCAAAGGCAGCTCTTATTTAATGCATGGGTATCACACACATATTTACAGATGGTTTGGTTTACAAGGTATGGTATGTGCTATGAACCATGAGACTGTTTTGAATGAGTTTACTTTATCGATGTTACTTCATATATTCATTTTCAGCTCCTTTTCCCTGAAGCGAAGCACATGGATGCCAGAAATGCATTGGAACGGAGCATGGATTGCTTTTTCAAATGATTAGAAACATCAGAGTTTCTTCAATAGAATGTATCAATTGTTCTCCATATTGTTGAAAGATATTTCTGGGTTTAACATTGAAAGAAAGAATTTTATGTTCCTAATGATTTCATTTATTGAGACTTTGGAAGAAATATTTCAGTCTTTTACAGGTCAATCAATCAGGATTAGTTGAGCGTGGCTGTACCACCCATGTTAGTCTTAAATCGCTAGGAGATCATGCTGCCTATTTTCCTATTGGTTGAACATCCAGGTCTTGAGGTCTGTCCTGAACTGCCGGAGCGATGGTGAGGCTCTGAGGTGCAGGGGGGGGGGAGTTGTTCCAGGCCTTAGCGGCGAGATGGGAGAAGGAGTGGCCACCATTGTTTGTCCGGCGGATTCATCATGTGGCTTAGGCAAAGGGAGCGGAATTTCTGGTAGCTTGGTGGAAATTCATCTGACTGTTGAGGTATGCTGGTCCTTGTAAGCGTGGGTGAGCACCTTGAATTGGCATCTTTTTGCGACTGGTAGTCAGTAGAGTTTCCTGATGTGAGGGGTGATGTGCATCCATCTGGAGAGGTCAAGGATGAATCTGACTGCTGTGTTCTGGATAGCCTGGTGTTTCGTTGTGAGTTGGGAGGTGAGTCCCACATAGAGGGAGTTGCTGCAGTCTAGTCTGCTGGTGACAAGAGCTTGCATGGCTGTTTGCCTGGTGTTGGTTGGGGGCCATTTAAAGGCCTTCTTGAGCATTCGCAGGGTGAGAAAGCACACAGAAGATACTGCGCTGACCTGCTCCTTCATGGACATATGATGTATATGTTGTGGGCATGTTCAGTGGGTTTGGGGGTTGGGTCCTGCTCAGGTGGCCACCATTCTTTGTTCCAGAGGGTATCCTTGCCTTTCCCGAAGGTGAGTACTTCTGTCTTGTCGGTGTTGAGTTTGAGGCACTTGTTGTTCATGCAGGTGGCGATGTCTTTCATGCATCTTCGGAACTTGTCCTTGGTGGTTGTGAATTCGTTAGTCAGGGAGAAGATACGTTGGGTGTTGTTGGCATAGGATATGATGTTGAGTCCATGGCTCTTGACAATGTTCCACAAGGCGAGCTGGTTTGGGTGTGTGTTAGCAGGCATAATGCGGTTGATACTGTCCTTCGCAGGTGGTTGAGGTGTGAAGTCTTAGTAGATGGTGCTGATTTTCTTGTGAATAAAGTCAGAGAGGGTGTCGCAGAGAGTTTGCCAGGGTGTGATTTGTTTTCGGTTGCCATGGGGTTGGTGAACTCCGTGACTATGTTGAAAAGTTCCTTGCTGTTGTTGGAGCTTTTATGAGGGTGGCTAGGAAGTCTTGGTTTTCGTCAAGAGGTGGTAGTATCGGTTGAGGGCGTCTTTGAAGGGTGTTTGGTCCTCAAGGGTCTTACTGGCGCGCCATCTTCTCTCCTTCTGTCTACAGCCACGTTTCTTGTTTTTCAGTTCTGCCATGAACCAATTGGGGTGTTATGTTAGATTCTTGGGGTTGGTGGGTTTCTTAGGTGCAACTTTATCAGTGCTTACGGTGATCGAGTCAGTAAAGTTGTCTGCCACTTGTTCTGTGTCTTCGGTAGTGGTGGGTAGGCGGGAGTTGAGGGTGTTGGTCCATTGTTGCTCTGATACCTTTGCCCAGCTGTGCCGTGTCTCGCTGGCGGTGGTGGTTTTGGAGGGTTCCGAAATGAAGAAGTAGATGCAGTGATGGTCAGTCTGGGTGAGCTCTTCGGTGTGGTTGTATTTGATTCTGTTTCTGACTGAGACAATAGGGTCAAGTGTGTGTCCTGCGATGTGGGTTGGGTCGCTGACCAGCTGTTTGAGTCTGAGGTTGGCCATACTTTCTTGGAGGTTGACCGTGTTGGCGGTCTTGGTGTGCTCAAGGTGGAAATTGAGGTCTCCTAGGAAGATTTACAGGTTCGAGTCGATGGTGATGGCGTTCTAGAAGGAAGGAAGGGCGGGTCATGGAGGTCTGTAGGCGAGGGTGCCTCTGGTGGTGGTTTTTCTGTTTGTTTGGAGTTAGAAGTTGAGGTGCTCCATGAAGGGGTGGAGTCATCTGTGGTGGTAAAACATTCAAGGTTCTCTTTGTAGATTATGGTGATTTCCGTTAGATCTGTTGCGGTGTGTGATCTTGTATCCCTCTGGGTGGCTGTAGCATACATCTGGAGTGGACGTTTCTGTGATGAAGACAGCGTCCAGGGCACGGGTCTGGATATATGTCATTACTACGCATGCTTTTACAACGCATGCCTTTACCACGCAACTTTTACAACGCAAGTCGTGACAACGACTTGCGTTGGGGCGCGCTGGATAGTGAATAGTTTAATTTACTATTCCAACTCCAGTCCCCGTGTATAGTAGGGAAGGTTTTGGATAGTAAATTAAACCATTCCCTATCCTACAGTGCCCCCCAGGGCAAGACATTGTAACGACTTGCGTTGTAAAAGTTGCCAGGTAAAGGTAGTGCGTGGTAAAAGTTGCGTTGTAAATGCTGTTCCCCCACGGGTCTTGATGGTGACCCAGATTTCCGCTGTCTGTTTTTCAAGTGAGGGTACATCGATCAGCAGGCAGTAGATATTTCCAGAGGTGTTGGCGTCAGGCTTGTTGGTGGGTGTGTGCGATGTAGTGTGCTGATGGGCGTGGCAGAGGTGGTGTCCTCGGTGATGCAAGTGAAGTGCCAGTTCCAGCAGGAAAAAGGGCTTTCGTTGTCCTGGGGGAGACATGGGCGCAGTTGTTGTCTTGTTGTCCAGGGGTTCAGGGCTAGAAGTTTATCCGAGGTGAAGCGGGGCGGTCTGTGGGGGTTGGGGTCTTGGCACTGGGGCGTAGTCCTGGTGCATGCACAGCGAGCACTCGGCATGCGTCCGCTGCGTGGATGCACTGCAGACCCCATGCCTGCGAGAATCAGGGATCTGTGGCATGGGGAGGGAGGGAGTGGCAGTGAACCTCTGTGGGGGGTACCTGGCACGGGGTAGAGAGGGGAAGGATGCAAGAGTGAGGCGACCATAGGCTCAGTTAGAGGGGCACTGGAGGTTCTGCGGGCAGTGGGGCAGGAGGTAGGACCTGGGGCAAGCAGGAAAGGCCAGTCGGAGGGAGGGCAGGCAGATAGATATGGGCACGCGCATCAGGCTGAGGCTGCTATGGAACGTGTGGGCTCTTTTTGAGTGGAGAGATCCGCACGGCGAGTGCACAAGTCTGTATATCACTCTGATACACAGCATCTTTCAGAGTTGTTCACTAGAGTGCTCTTGAGTAGGGAACACTTTTGCTGTGAAACCCAAAACAGTGTGAAAAGAATTTCAGTCAGCATTTATTTAGATAACTAATGTTTTGCCTATGACTGCTGTGGTGTTCTGAATCATTGAATTCCAGAATGTAAACTGGTTGCCAAGGTGGAATGTTGTAGTGGGGATTGGTGACAGTTGAACTGGTCTTCAGTGTGGATGGGTTCTCAGCATATACACTACTTAAATAAAGAAGATTAAACCCTCAACGGTGATTCTACGCTTTTATCGAAGACTATACTTCTACAACTGGCTATCGAGGATTACATTTTTCGAAAGATTACATATACTTAGAAACATTGTCACCCCTTTGAATTGGAGTTCCACTTGACCCAGTAACCTGCTTAAAACGAAGTGGAATCTACCAGGGAACTCCAGGTGTACGTCCCCTGGGCAAAAAGCATTCCTCATTGTTTGTGTTAAAAATGATAGTTGTGGTTTTATGGAGCCTGATAGCAGGTTATTAAGGTTTGCTAGATAGTATTTTCTTCACTACTCTATATTAGTTATATCTCCCTTTTGCATGGTATATGCCTTTGGGCATTGCAAAACAAGTTTTCAGATGACTGATTTGTGTAATATATATGTGCACTTGTTAAACCAATATCTCACTTGTCTTCTTACTTCAGCCAAAGAATCTGATCAAACAACAACAAGCTAATCTAGGTGCACTAGCCCCTTTGTGTAGTGGGACACATTGTGAAGATGAGTTGTTTTCTTTTACTTCCAGATGCCAGCTTCTTTAGATATAAAACTGAATTTAGAGTTTAAACAAAGAAGTGTTAATTCTGAAATGAAGAAGTCTTTGAACAGCGGAGGAGTTAGTTATGGGGAATCTCCAGTATCATTTATTCTGCTTCTGCTGCAGCAGTGGAGTCTTAGACCATTCGCCAGGGTGTTTGGACAAAATATCAAGTTTTTTATATCGAGTAGCAGGAATATCGGGAAAAAAACATGGTACAAATATATCGTGATGTAGAAATATCATTGTCAAGAATATCGTTTTTTGAGGGAATTAATATTGTTGTTAAGAGTAATGTTGTTAATATCGTTTTCAATAAAATAGTTGTAAAAAATAGCATTTAAAAAATATTTTAATGTGTTTTAGTTTATGTATTTAGTTGATGTGTTATCATTGTTTGTATAACTATTATTAATTTGTTTTAATATAGTTTTTAAATTTAAGTGATTTAGATTATTTAATAGAATTGCTAATAGTAATTTATAGTGTCATAGTAGGTTGTTGCGTTTATAAGGGGATAGGGTAGGAAGCTAATTAATGAATAATTAATTTTGTATTCATTTTTAATTGCTAAGTAAGTATGTGATAGATATTAATTATTTACATTATGTAATTCTTATTTAATTTAGGTGTGGGTTGCTAGGTTTGCAGGGGTATAGGGTGGGAAGTCAAGTAAGTAATAATTAATTATAATCAATTATTAATTTTATTAATATGTTAATTGATTAATAATTATGTATATTGCATAATAAGTATACATTTTATTTATGTTGTAGGCAAGGGCTGCTGGGTTTGTAAGGGTATAGGATGAGAAGTGTATTAAGGAATAATTAATTCAAAATTAATTATTAATTGTTTATTGAATATTTAATTGAATAATATTTATGTAGATTGTACTATACTTATTTTTTTTAGTTATATTTTAGGTGTGGCCTGCAAAGTTTGTAGGGGTTTTGGGGAAATTAATTAAGCAAAACTTAAATTGCATTTTTTTAAATTACAATTATTATAGTGTAATTTAATTATGTAAATATAATAGTTTTGTATCTATCTATCTGTCTATCTATCTATCTATCTATCTATCTATCTATCTATCTATCTATCTATCTATCTATCTATCTATCAAGCTATCTATATATAAATATTTATAGTTTTCCTGCTTATTAAAAATTACGTGCACAGCAACTTCTGAGTGTCGGAGACGTCTATTCGGATGAATGGAGTATTTTTGTGGATATATTTCGTTAGGCACATGGGTTATCATCTTAGTTTAGGGATAAAGAGGTTTTTTCTTTCTATCACATTTTTGATAAATGTTTTAGTATAAATTCTCTTTAGTTAGATTCACGGGGATGCACTACAGTAACAAATGTGAATGGACAACCAGAAAACAGTACATATCAAATATCTGTATTATACAAGAAACACTTTGAAAGAATGAATTTACATTCGTTTCAACAAATGTATTTTACAATTATTTTTTGCACTCTGTATTTTACGTACCACACTTTGATAATGAGAAAGAAAGACTCAAAACAGTATTTTTTCTATGCCCATTTGCATGCACTGGCACTTTAAAAGGAGGTGTACTCCACGACACTGTTGTCATGTGATCAAGGCAGGGATCTGCCGAAACGCGTCGTGGCTGACATGGTTGCACTTTGAAGCAAAATAAAAAGATAAGCACGAAAACTGGGTCTACCTCGTCTTTGCTGGTGTGTGGCTGTAGTCTTCTTGTGGAGACGGAGGCGAGCTCTTGCAACATATATATATATATGCATATATAACCCGATTACTTTATAACAAAACTAAAACTGTTAATACAAACAATATTAATTAACATGAATATATATATTTGACATATATATGTTCATGTTAATTAATATTGTTTATATTAACAGTTTTATTTTTATTTTTGTTATAAAGTAATAGAGTTATTTAAGTATGTAGTGTGTTTTAAGAGAGGTACATTCCCTGTTGTTGCTCAGACCGGAGTAGGAATAGTAAATATAATCTCTCTGAAGTCCAATGCTTTGTCTACTCTTGCACAGACAGGAGTGGGAATAGTAAATCTTACCCCTCTGAAGACCAACGTGTTCCCTACTATTGTACAAATTGGAATCGGAATAGTAAATTTAACCCCTCTTAAGTCCAACGCTTTCCCTACTGCTGCACAGACTGGAGTGAAAAAAGTAAATCTTCCCCTTTCCGAAGTCCAATGGTGTCCCTATTGTTGCACAGTGATGTCATTTGAGATGTCATCAGTGATGTCACTGACCATGTCATGAATGATCTAATATGTGACATCATCAGCAGTGGATTGCGGTGCACAAAATATAGTTAGTACAACTAACTATATAGGAGCAATTTCAATGGTTTTGTATGAGTGAAATGTCCAGCTAACTATAACACCCCTAAAATTTATAGTTTTTTGAGTGAATTTCAAAGGTTTTTTAAAAGCTAATCCATAACTATATAAGGCCTAAAACCTATGGTTTTTTCAGTGAATTTCAAAGGTTTTTTAAATGCTAATTCCTAACTATATAAGGCCTGAAACCTATGTTTTTTTCAGTGAATTTGCAAGGTTTTTTTAATGCAAATTCCTAACTATATAAGGCCCAAAACCTATGTTTTTTTCAGTGAATTTGCAAGGTTTTTTAAATGCTAATTCCTAACTATATAAGGCCTGAAACCTATGGTTTTTCATTGAATTTCGAAGGTTTTTTAAATGACAATTTTTAAATGTATTAATTGTTATATTTTTTTATACTGATTTACTACATTTTTGCAGGCAGGTGTTCAGAGGGCACGCCCCCTTTTTACAACACTCTGCAGCGCAATCCCTGGCGCGTTTGCAGAGAAGGAACTAATTCCGCTTGCATACTGGGGGCCCCTGGGGGGCAACTAGCCCACCAGGAGCATCCAGTATAAGCCAGTGGGCTGCATTGCAGAGAGGTGTAATGAGGCCGCACCCTTTTTTACACCTCTCTGCAATGCAGCCCCCGGCCATGTTTGCAGAGGGGGAACTAATTCCCCTTGCATACTGGGGGTCCCTGGGGGCCAACTAGCCCACCTGGAACCTGCAGTATGCGCCAGGGGGCTGCATTGCAGAGAGGTGTAATGAGGCCACACCCTTTTTACACCTCTCTGCAGCGCAACCCCTGGCGTGTTTGCAGAGTAGGAACTAATTCCCCTTGCATACTGGGGGTCCCTGGGGGCCAACTAGCCCACCAGGAGCCTCCAGTATGTGCCAAAGGGCTGCGTTGCTTTGCCCCGGGGGCGGCGGTCCCCGGGGCAGTGTGGGGGGGGGGGGATTGTGGACCCCCCACACTTCTTTATCACTATGCCTCGGTGATTTGGTCCGCCGGGGGGTAATTTTTTAAAAAACAGACCAGGTTTAAAAAAAAAAATTGGGCCCTTTTTTGTCCTTGTGGGACCACCTAGGTAGGTCTAGGGGGTCAGGGTGTATCTACCCTGCCCCTTTTTGTGTTCTTCATGTTTGTTTTTCTGCTTTCTTGTGCCTTGGTCTATCGAGCACAAGATGAATGCCAACACTTCCTGGTTAGAAGTGTTAACAGCCAATGAGCATGCAGCTTTCTCGGGAAGGCTTGCTGATTGGCTGCCACTGTCTGTCAACACTAGCACAAGATGGATGCCAACACTTCCTGGTTTGAAGTGTTGAAAGCCAAAGAGCATGCATCTCCTGCTCGGAAAGTTTTAGAAATCAAAAAGGGGGCAGGGTAGAAGCACCCTGACTCCCTGGGCCTGATCGGGGGGTCCCACAAGGACCCCCAAGGCGCCCCCCAATTTTTTTGGGGGGGGGGGGAATTGCGGGGTGCGCGCACAGTGTGCGTACCCCGCCATTTTTGAAAAAAAAAATATTATTGTTTTTGCCTTGGGGGTCTCTGTGGGACCCCTGAGCAGTCCTAGGGGCTCAGGAACCTCCAGTATGCGCCAGGGGGCTGCCTTGCAGAGAGGTGTAAAAAGGGGCGTGGCCTCTTTACACGTCTCTGCAAGGCAGCCCCCTGGCGCTTTTGCAGAGGGGAACTAATTCCCCTTACATACTGGGGGTCCCTGGGGGCCAACTAGCCCACCAGGAGCCTCCAGTATGTACCAGGGGGCTGCGTTGCTTTGCCCCGGGGGGCGGCAGTCCCCGGGGCAGTGTGGGGGGGGGATTGGGGACCACCACACTTCTTTATCACTATGCCCCCGCAATTTAGTCCACCCGGGGGGGTAATTTGAAAAAAAAAACAGACCGGGTTTAAAAAAAAAATTATTGGCCCTTGGGGGTCCTTGTGGGACCACCTGGGCAGGCCTAGGGGGGCCCCTTTTTGTGTTCTACATGTTTGTTTTTCTGCTTTCTTGTGAATCGGTCTACCGAGCACAAGATGGATGCCAACACTTCCTGGTTTGAAGTGTTGACAGCCAATGAGCATGAAGCTTTCTCGGGAAGGCATGCTGATTGGCTGCCACTGTCTGTCAACACTCCAAAACAGAAATTGTTGGCAGCCATCTTGTGCCTCGGTAGACTGAGGCACAGGAAAGCAGAAAAACAAACGTGTAGAACTCAAAAAGGGGGCATTGTAGAAGCACCCTGACCCTCTAGGCTTGCTCAGGGGGTCCCACAAGGACCCCCAAAGCCCCCCCCAATTTTTTTTTTCCAAAAAATCGCGGGGTGCTCGCACGGTGCTTGCATATAAATGTTTTCAAATTCAATTTTCTCAACAACTACTGGAGGGATTTACACCATGTAACAAAAAGCGTGATCTGTGAACAGAACTCTACCTTTTTGCCAAGTTTGGCGTAATTCCGTTCAGCGGTTCGGGCTGTAGCCGTGTCTAATCGTCCTATGGAAAATAACATGGGGAAAACACGTTTTGAGACCCCCCTTTTTTCTCAGCCCCCACTTGACGAATCCCCCCAAAACTTTCAGGGAAGGAGCGGAGCGGGCCATCTTCTTTGAGAAATTCGCAGAGATTCATCAACCAGCGCCAAAGTTATTCCCAAAAGAATGTTGCGGATATCCTATGGAAACTAGGTCCTAACTATGTATACCTACTGGCGACCGCCAGTAGGTAACATCTCTCTCTCTCTCTCTCTCTCTCTCTCTCTCTCTCCCTCCCCGGTCTCCTTCCTTCTCCCTTCCTCTTCCTCCCTCTTCCTCCCTCTTCTTTCCTCTTCTTTATTCTCCTTCCCTCCCTCACCCTCACTCCCTCCCCTTCCTGCTCTCCCTCCCTGACTCCCCTTCCCTCACTCCCTCCCTCACTCCCCTTCCCTCACCCCCTTCCCTCACTCCCTCACTCCCCTTCCCTCACTCCCTCCCTCATTCCCCTTCCCTCACTCCCTCACTCTCCCTCCGTCATTCCCCTTCCCTCACTCACTCCCTCACTCTCCCTCCCTCATTCCCCTTCCCTCACTCCCTCCGTCACTCCCTGCCTCACTCCCTTCCCACTCCCTCCCTCACTCCCTTCCCTCACTCCCTTCCCTCACTCCCCTTCCCTCACTTCCCTTCCCTCAATCCCCTTCCCTCACTCCCTCCCTCACTCCCTTACCTCACTCCCTTCCCTCACTCCCCTTCCCTCACCCCCTTCCCTCACCCCTTCCCTCACCCCTTCCCTCACTCCCCTTCCCTCACGCCCTCCCTCATTCCCCTTCCCTCACTTCCTCACTTCCCCCACTCTCTCCCTCACCCCCTCCCTCACTCCCTTCCCTCACTTCTTTCCCTCACTCCTTCCCTCACTCCCTCCCCCTCTCTCCCTCCCCTTCCCTCACTCCCTTCCCTCACTCCCTCCCTCACTCCCCTTCCCTCACTCCCTCCCTCACTCCCCTTCCCTCACACACCTTTGCTCACTCCCTCCTTCACTCCCTTTCCCTCACACACCTTTCCTCACTCCCTCACTCCCTTCCCTCACTCCCCTTCCCTCACTCTCCCTCCCTCAGTCCCCTTCCCTCACTCCCTTCCCTCACTCCCCTTCCATCACTCCCCTTCCCTCACTCCCCTTCTCTCACTCCCCTTCCCTCACTCCCTCCCTCACTCCCTCCCTCACTCCCTTCCCTCACTCCCCTTCCCTCACGCCCTCCCTCATTCCCCTTCCCTCACTCCCTCACTCCCTCATTCCCCTTCCCTCACTTCCTCACTTCCCTCACTCTCTCCCTCACCCCCTCCCTCACTCCCTTCCCTCACTCCTTCCCTCACTCTGTCCCTCCCCCTCCCTCCCTCATTCCCTCCCCTTCCCTCACTCCCTCCCCCACTCCCCTTGCCTCACTCACCTTTGCTCACTCCCTCCCTCACTCCCCTTCCCTCACACACCTTTCCTCACTCCCTCACTCCCTTCCCTCACTCACCTTCCCTCACTCCCTCCCTCATTCCCCTCCCTCACTCCCTCCCTCATCCTCCCTCACTCCCTTCCCTCACTCCCTCCCTCCCCTTCCCTCATTCCCTCCCTCATTCCCCTTCCCTCACTCCCTCACTCATTCCCCTTACCTCACTTTCCTCACTCCCACCCTCACCCCCTCCCTCCCTCACTCCCATTCCCTCACTTCCTCCCTCATTCCCCTTCCCTCACTCCCTCACTCCCCTTCCCTCACTCCCTCCCTCATTCCCCTTACCTCACTTTCCTCACTCCCACCCTCACCCCCTCCCTCCCTCACTCCCATTCCCTCACTTCCTCCCTCATTCCCCTTCCCTCACTCCCTCATTCCCCTTCCCTCACTCCCCTTCCCTCACTCCCTTTCTTCACTCCCTCACTCCCCTTCTCTCACTTCCTCCCTCACTCCGTCTCCCTCGCTCTGTCTCCCTCACTCTGTCTCCCGCTGTTGCCCTCCTCCCTCTGTCTGTCTCCCTTTCTCTGTCTCCATGTCTCGGTCTCCCTTTCCTTCCCTCCCTCTGTCTCTGTCCTTCTACCTCCCTCTGTCACCCCACCCTGCCTGTGTGTCACCCGAGCTGAGACAGCTTTCCCAGCCTGCTTCCCCAGCGCGCACAGACACACAGCCCCACCCAAGCACTTTACAGGTCTTTAAAAAGACCGTTTGCATGTGAATGGGGCTTTGCTGTATTTCACCCCCGTTTAGCGCCCCTGCAGCTCCACTCTGGCCTCGCTGGAATGAATCGCCTGGCCCCCACAGAGCAGCAGAGTTTTTGCAGACACTCTTTGAACAACACGGGTACGATGTCTAATGGTCCGCGGGCCGCCACGGAAGGCTTGCCGGGCCACTGCCGGGCCGCGGGGCGTACTATGAGTACCCTTGCATTAGACAATTGGGGTGTTTAGCAAAAAAACCATAGAGGGATTATTTCTTTGACCATCTATGCTATTTAAGTACTGTTAATGCACATGCACTTTAGGAGATGATTGGAGGTTGTCTGAAAATGAACAAGAATTGTAAATTGAAATTGATTGTGTATGAATCAAAAACAATCTTCTGCACGATTGTTAATTGCACTAATTTTCTGAGAACCGAAGCTGCTCATGCATATGCATTTTACAACATACTAGGTTATGTTGTTGTCTAGCTCTTTATCTTGGAAAAACTTATTGTCCACATCAAACATATGAATTACTGTTTGAGGACTTTTATCTATCAGGTGCTGTATTATTATTTATTCCTTATAATTCATACAAATTAGCTGCTAATGTACTTGCACTTTACTTTAAATGGGAAAATGCTACTCCTTTAAATGAAATTCTGCAACCTTTTTGAATGCATTTTCACATAACCATACTCATCCTCCCCTCTAACTTATTTTTCAACTTATTTTCCTGATTTCTCTCGCTTCATCTTTTGAGTCATATAAATAGTGCTTTACTACAAATTACTACAGGCGGGTTCACCGCCATTGTGAGGCCACTTTCCGCCTGCAATATTATGATGGCTGGCGGTACCGTGGCAGTCGGAAATACCGGCCGCCACATATCCGACGAGCTCCTTGAGCCCGCCGGTGCTGCGGGGGCCTTCAGCATGAACTACATGCCAGCGGGGCCTAGTAGGCACCGCCGGTCAGATTACGATGCTGGCTCCCCACCAGCCTTTCCATGGCGGCTCACCCGCCATGCATAATGCTGGCGGGATGGCCTTTGGGGACCCGTTGCGAGCCCACCTTCTGCAGGGGCAGTTTTTTGCACCTGGGGGGTACCTATTGAGCCCTCCTACATTTCCCTGCCCTATGTGGCAGGCATCGAGTGGTGCCTGCCACGTAGTGCAGGGAAAAGCAAATCCTACCTTTTTTCCATTGCGGCGGGTGCTGCTGCCAGCAGCAGGTGCCGAATTGGAAAAAATAACGAAACACAAATTGCCTGCCCCCACCTTTTTCTTTTAACACTTATTCAAACCAATAGGGCAAACAAAAATTCTTTTATGTTTGGCCTGGAATTTTTGTTTATACCGATTCACTTCAATATTTTACAATTATTTTTTATATATGAATTATACAGAAAAGGAACAAACACATTCAATATATTTCACTTGAACCTGTACACAACTATTTACAAAACAACAATATATACATCTGAAGGAGCAATTTATAACACTAAGTGTTGCAACTGGCTGTGGCCAGTTGCTAAGTCGTTTTCTAATTAACGTCCTGCTCTTTCTTTTTGACTTTGTCTCCCTTTTTCTTTCTTCTTGAATATAGATTTGTTCTATTGAATAATAATTGGTTCAATTCGTGTTTTGTGTTTGTATTGTTGATTACGTGTAGATAATTGTGTATTTGAAATGTATATATTGTTGTTTTGAAAAAGGTGGGGCAGGCAATTTGTGTTTCGTTACTACATATTAGGTTCTAGCCTACCCCACCTCCTTTGTATGGGCCTAACTCCTTAGTTTTACAAAAAAATAAAAAGAATTGGAAAAAATGGCTTTCGCGGCTGCCGTGGTGGCGGCTGCATTGTAATAGCATACACGGGACGATGGCGGATGGACAGAAGTCCATCCGCCCTCGTAATCAGGACCTATATCTGCATGTTAACAAACACAACAGCACTGTAAAAGAAGTTTCTTTATTATCAACAGTACGTCACTATAATTTGAAACTGAAACAAAGAGGAATGAGCTTGTGATAAAAGGAAAGAAAGGAAAATCGAATTTTGCTGCCAACACCTCTGCACAATATGTGAAAAATAAGTCAAGTAATACATTGTAATTTAATGTCCTTCACATGAGATTTAAATGTCATTAAGGGAAAAAAACTTGACAAGGAGAAAAATCAAATGATAATGTGCAGTCTAGTTATGTTTAAAAAAATGTAAAAATGAATGATGGACTATGGTCATGAGCACTTGTAAAAAGACAAGCTAGATGGCAGGACTCTATGGTCCAGTGGAAGGCAAGTTCTGTACCGCATCAACTGTCCCTTATGTATAGCACTGGTGATTAAACAATAAAATCAAAGAATACCAATGCTGCCGTGCCATTTTTGATTCCTGTCGACCCAGTGAGTTAAAAAATGGAATCGTGAAAAAACAAATATTTTTTTTGCAAAAACCTTTATTGCACCAACAAGTTACACAGCGGAACGCCTACAACCCATCGGGCTGGCCGCTATAGCAATTTTGATCAAATGGCAGCAATATGCATTTAATAGACACTTTACTGTAGTAGTAACAATGGTACTGCTGTCCTGAGGAAAAGGTGCAGCATTAGCATAAGTCTTTCCAAGCATCATTGGTTTTCGGTATAATTTTTTAATTTTCTCCCAAACCGAAGCCCCCCCCCCCGCCCCCGCCCCCCTCCCCCCGAAACAACAGGAAAACAAATTAACCGTTAGGAATGTCAATGCGGTCACGCAAACGCCAAATTCGTGTTCATGTGTTTTTCTTATCAAGACGGCCCTCACCAGAGTTCATCCCCGCCCACTATTTAATCCAGTTACAGTGTAATCGTCATTGCGGACTTTCCAACCAAGTAGAGACCCCCGGAGTGCACCCATAGTCCCCCTGTGTCCCAACAAAACTGAACATCTCCATCCCACCTTCAATACCCTCCCCCCCACATCTGTGCGGTGGACTAACCATCTGCCTCTTCTTCATCTGAATCATCCTGATCGTCTTCTGGCAAAGGATCACAAATCTCTCCCCTATACACATTCCACTTGGTCCAAATTTTGTTCCACTTTCCCGGGCAGGCACGATTGGAGTACACCGCCCGTTCCGTTATCATTACTTTGTCCATATTCCGACACCACACTGACTTAGTTGGTAGCTCCGCCACCCCCCATTTTTGTGCAATATCCCTTTTTGCTATAAGCAACCCCACTGTGCCCCAGATTTGGTCATGTCTGGAAATATCGGTAGGCTCCCACACATTTAAGAGGCACCGTTTCGGTTCTGGCAACAGAGATGTGTCTAGTGTTTGTGATATCGTTCGCAGGACCTGTCTCCAATATTCCTGTATCCGGGGGCAATCCCAGATGGTGTGGAAAAACGTACCTTCCTCCCCGCACCCGCGTAGGCAATATGGGTGTGGTATCCGGTGAAGACGGTGTAGCATTGTTCTCGTGTAGTACACTCTGTGTAAAATTTTTAATTGAACTAATCGCAGCCGCGCTGAGATGCCCACTTCCTTAGGAGAGGCTAGTGCCTCATTCCATTCCTGCTCGTCCATCCCACAGGTGCCACCCTCCCATTTCTCTTTCAGAGGCAATGTTGGGTCAGGTAAATTATTAAGTAATTTGCGGTAGGTAAGGGATGTGGCGCGCTCGACCATAAAATCCGTAAGGAGGCGGTCTTCCAGTGGGGAGGACTCAGGCAGATCAGTGTCCGCGGGCAAGGCTGTTAACAAAGCGCGACGAATTTGAACATATCTGTAAAGTTCCCTGTTGCTGAGTTCATAGAGTTCTTGCAGTCTCTGGAAGGGTATCACTCCCCCCCTCTCCCAAAGATCGCCCACCGTGGAGATCCCTATTGCGTCCCAGTGTGAGAAGCCCTTGCTGTTTCTCATGTTGCCGAGGATTCGAGAGTCCCATAACGGGGTTAATTTGGTAATTCTACCTTTCCAACCCAGGGCCGCCGTTGCTGTATGCCAGATTTCCACAGTAAGTCTGGTGGGTCCTATTAATGTGCGTGTTTTACGACGATCATATAATGGGGCTAGTAAACTGTCAGTGCCTAGTTGCGTTCTATCTGCCTGGAAGGCTGGCTCGGTTTGGGAGGTGTGGATCCACTGGTTGATGGGTTTGAGGTGTGCCGCCCAGTAGTACAATTTTAGATTGGGCAAAGCAATACCACCATCATACCACCCTCTATGCAGTTTTGATTGTGCTATACGGGCGGGGAGGTTCCCCCACAGGAGGTTGGATACTAGTGCTGCCACCTTCTGGAAGAAGCCGGGGTTCACCGAGTAGGGCGTATTTTCAAGGACGTAAAGAAAACGGGGCAAGGCTATCATCTTGTATAATGCTGCTCGCCCCAACAATGTCAATGGGAGTCCCGACCAAAAATGCACGTCCCGTTTAAGTTTTTCCAGGTGGAGTTTCAAGTTTTTGGCCACGAATTCTGCTGGGTCTCTAGTGACATGTATGCCTAAATATTTGAATGACGTGCCGGCTATTCGTAAAGGGCAGTCCGATTCGAGGACCGGGGCCTGACCCTTTAGGACATACATTTCGGATTTGCCCCAATTTAGTGTATATCCGGATATCTTTCCATGGGTGTCACAGAGGTGTAGTAGAGCGGGGATACCAGTTTCCGGGTTGGTGAGATATACCAGCATGTCGTCCGCATAGAGGGACAGTCGATCCTCCCAGCCCTCCCTCCAGGAGATACCCTGTAGGTGGGGTGAGGTTCTAATCAGGGTTGCTAGGTGTTCTAATGATAGAGCGAACAACAATGGTGATAGGGGGCAGCCCTGCCTCGTGCCCCTACCCAAGGGAAACTCTCGGGAGATATGGCCATTAGCCACCACTCGTGCCCGTGGGTCGGTGTACAGTAACCTCACCCATGCGATGAAGCGGGGGCCGAAGCCCATGCGTGATAAGGTCTCAAAGAGGTAGGCCCATTCCACAAGGTCAAAGGCCATCCTCACATCAAGTATCATTATCACTGCTGGGGTTTCCACTGTGTCCGCCCGTGCCAGCACCCCATGCAGTCTGCGCAAGTTTAGTGCCGTGTTACGATGGGGCATGAATCCGGACTGGTCCGGGTGTATAAGGGACGACAGGTGGGCCAAGATTCTCAATGCCAGGAGTTTGGCCAAAATCTTGGCTTCTGCATTAAGCAGCGATATGGGGCGATAAGAGGAGCAGTTTTCAGGCGGCTTGCCAGGTTTAGCGATGGCAACTATGGTTGCCGCTCTCTGATCCGGCGGGAGGGTGCCCTTTTCCAAGCAGTCTTTGAACATCTCATGCAGATGAGTATTTAGGGTCTCCGGCATCACCTGATACCACTCCACTGGTATACCATTAGGTCCCATTGCCTTGCCCGGGTTTAAAGCACGGATCGCCAGTTGAATTTCGTCAGCGGTAATGTCCGCTTCCAACTCCTCCGAGATTTCCGGGGTTAAAGTATTAACCCCAACTGGGGCCAATACGTCTCTGGCCATCATAGGCGTCACCGTGTGTTCGGGGGTGTACACCTGTTCGAAGTGATCTGCAAGTAATTCTACTATGCGTCTCGGGTTAGTGTGCACCTCCCCGTGCTCATCTTTCAATTTTGGAATGCCTCTCGATTCCCCATCTCTTTTGTCGAGCCACGCCAGCATTTTCCCAGCCTTATCACCCACCTCATAGACCCTGTTCTGAGTGTCGGACAGGTGTCCCCTGACTTGTGTGCGCAGATAATCGTTATGCAATTGTTGTTGTAGGGTAAGTGCATGCATGGTGGACGGAGTGGGATTTTGTTCATGAGTTGTGGTCAAAGTTTGTAAGGTCAACTCCAGAGCATCCAGCTCCTGAGCCCACTGTCGTTTGAATCCCATGACAGAGTTTATGGCTTGGCCCCGCAGCACCGTTTTATACGCCTCCCAAAGAACCTCGGCTGAGCGTACAGAGTGTATATTCTCAGTGTAGTATTGTGTTGTAGTCTTTTTAAGAGCTTTGCGAACTTGGGGGATCTTGAGGTACCCAGCATGTATGGGATAGATGCGTTTACGCGTTTGCGTTTGTGAGGAGAGAGTTAGGGTCAGTGGGGAGTGATCTGAGATCCCTCGTGGGTGGATCTCCATCGTGTCTATGTAATGAAGTCCGTCCCCCAGGGTCAGGAAGTGATCGATTCTAGACAGACTACCATGTACTGCCGAGTGAAAAGTGTATTGCCGTACAACGGGGTGGAGGTGTCTCCAAATGTCGACCAGTCCCATGGCTGTCAAAAATTGCTGAAGGCGGGGTATCCCTCCTGCGGGGGCTGGTGTTAGAAAAAACAATTTTAATGCAGCAGCTGCACTGCACAATGTGTGGACCAGAACATAAAGGCAATACGGAGACTTTAATTATTTATTTATAAAGTTTTATATAGCGCTAGCTAGACCTGTAGGTATCAGAGCAATTTACATAAACAAAGGAAAAGAAAGATTGCATAACATTGCAGGACATGAGGCTGCATAAAGATATAAGCAAAGACATAATACTTATGTATCCAGTAAGGGGAGAGAGAGGCAGGGGGTTGGCGCAGTCAGATAAGCACCATCCTTGAAGGTCAAAGTGAGGGGGAGTCCATTATGTTATTGATGTCTAGGATGGTTGACTTGGTCGGAAAAGTATTGGTTGAGGCGAAGGAGTTTCAGGTCCTTTTTGAAGCAAGGGAAGGAGGGGGTTGCATCTGAGGTCAATCGGGAGTGCGTTCCACATCCTGGGTACGTTGCCAGAGGAGGACCGGCACTGGGTCGTTTTCTTTTTTCAGTTTCAGAGGGATGGGAAGAAGTGAGTTGGTGCTTCTCATAGTTCTGGGTTTTCCTGCTTTTACTAATTTGCTATTTAGGTAGTTTTGGGATTGGGTGTGAAAGGCCTGGTGTGTGATGCAGGACAGTTTGTAAATACATCTACCTTCCATGGGAAGCCAGTTAAGTGCGTTGAGGGTTGGTGAGATTTGTTCAAATCTTTTTACACCAGTTATGAGTCGGGCTACCATGTTAAGGACTGTCCTTAGTGGGGCTAGGTGAGCTTTTGGTGACCCTGTTAGGGTCACCACACATAGTCCAGATTAGAAAGGACTAGAAGTTTTACAATTGTCTTGAGATCATCTTGAGGAATTAAAGGTTTAATTTTCTTGAAGTGTTTTAGAGAGTAAGAGAATAACAACAGAAGGGAGGTAGAGTTACAGAAAATAACAACAGAAGGTAGGTGTTTTAGAGAGTAAAGCACACTTTTTGCAGAGTTCTTGATGTGGTCCTTCATTGACAAGTTCTTGCCCAGGGTAACGCCTAGTGACTTTACTGAGTCAGATAGGACAAGGGAGCAGTTTAGAGCAGCAAGCTCCTTGAGCCCGTCTTGAATTGGTTGGTCGTTATTTTTCAGAGAGTACAGTATTAGTTCTGTTTTGTCTGGGTTCAGTTTTAAGTGTTTGTCGTTAAACCAGGTTTGGAGCTTGGTTAGCGTGCCATTGAGTTGTCGGTGGTCAGCAACAGCTAACCATGGAATGGTGATCCTCTCCGACACCTCTGCCTGAAGTAGAGAGGAGTTAACGTTGTAAGTGACTTATGATAAGCAGTGGGAATCCAGAGCAGGGTGCCACCCCGAGCCGGGATCATAGCGTTGAAACCCGAACCGCTTCGGAGGGAGCGTCGGTGTGGAGGGCTGTTCCCGCTTCTGGTCAGCAGTAATTACGGGGCATACACTTGCGAAACCAGTGAAGCCGGACAGTTGAAATCGGTGCGTTGAGTCATGTAGCCGCCTACAGCCCACCAGAAAGGCTTACAAAATATTAAAAAGAAGAAACCTTGAAAAGCATAGTTTGGATAACCTCACAAAAATAAAAAAATGAGGGGGCTGTGGGGTTTTGTAACAGTAATATAACTAATGAAATTGCAGTGCAACACTGGAGATTAGAGTTCCATAATTCACTATGGCAGAAAGAAGGCAATGGAGATCTCAAAAGGCCTGTGAACTCTTGAGTGATGATAAAGCTACTGTGTTGAATAAAAATGCAAAGCAAGTTGAGGACAAGAATAGAATCAACAATGTCATAATCAGGGATCTTGAACAGGCTCGCAAGAGTGAGATGAATAAGTGGTGGGAGATGACATCAGTGCAGAATATACAGTATATAAAAAGAATACTTAGAGGTTTAAGAACCTTAAATTTACCTACCCTGAATGACTTAGATGAAGACCTTATAAAGCAAGAAGATACAAACGAATGCTCATTTAAATGAATGAGCACCTTGATCATGCTAGCAGAAAGAAAATTGGAAGTGTTAATCCTTAAAATAAAGGAATTGGAACAAGAACTGGAGAAACATACTATGACTGATGAAATAATAAAGACACTTTAACAAATGGAAAAAAGAAGAGAGAAATATGAAGTTGAATTAGTAAAAAAGGAAAGCAAGGACATTTATCCGAGACCGAATTGATTATCAAGATGGAAACATATATACTTTTGCATGGAAATATGATGGCTTGAGAAGTAGCCCTTTGATGGATAAAGCATTGGAAACAAAGGGAGACTCAGAGGCCTCAATGGATAGCTCAGAAGTCAGCTCTGCAGATGAAGAATCATATCAAAGCAATATGGATTTTTCTGGGGAACTTCAATTGGTCTGCATGAACACGATACAGAGAGGAAGAGGGAGAGGAGCAAATGCTGGAAGAGGCAGGGGAAGAGGAAAATCAAAATCAGAAGAAGTAGAGGAAGATGGAAAAGCAAAAATAATAAAAGAAAAGAAAAAGCAAAACAAAAAAACAGTAAATCTAGAGAATGTTATCACAAACTTGTGAAAGAAAGTATTACATGAAGATCAGATAAAATCCTCAATAAAAGACTCTCCTTTTGTCCAGAGTCGGAGATGGATTTAAAACCAACTTGAGAATTGATTTGTATAAATTATCATGCAAAATGAAATTAAAAAAACATTTCCTGACATACCCTCTCCCAGAAACAAAATTGCAGAAAACAAGAAACTGTCCAGTCTAACACCTAAAGAAATATTGTGCTTGAAAATGTTAACAACATTGGAGGAAGAATCAGCTTGAGTGCTTACGATTCCATCTGGGGAAATGATGGATGTACAATTTACCACCAGAGAACAAAATAGATCTGTTCCAAGGATTGGTGGTTGAAGATCTGAACAAGTTATCCTGAAAAAACCCATCATGAGGAAAAGGAAATACAACGTTTAAGGAAAGTCTAGCAATAAAAGAACTGAGGGAAGATACACAGATCATAATTAAGGCAACTGACAAAGGTGGAAATATTGTAATACAAGATTGTAACAAGTACTTATTGGAGGCTGAAAAACAACTAAGGAACAAACAACACTATGGAAAACTAAAGGAAGACCCTTCACCAAAAATAATTCTTGAATACCATAGAAAGTTACAAAAATTGAATAAAAAAGAACGGATTGATGATGAAGAATACAAGTACTTGAAAACACTACACCATACAACTCCTACTATTTATTTCCTACCAAAACAAAATACTCAAAAGCCTGATCAATCCACCAGGATGCCTTATATCAGTTCAGTGAATTCACTCTTGGAAAATACCTCAAGGTATATAGATCTTTTTCTAGCACCATATGAAACAGCCCTACCATCCTAAGTATGGGACTCCATGGACTTCATAAACAAAATTCAAAATGTACCTGGGAAGGACTCATATTTGATAGCTAGGATTGATATTGTTTCATTATTCACCTCCATAAGGCATAGGGATGGAATTAAAGCGGTTCAACATTTCTTACGTGACAGATCAGTCAACCATTTGGAGCACTCAAATATACTGATTGATATGTAGAATTTCGGTCTGACACATAAAACTATGTTGGTCAATGGAGGTCATTATGTACAATGACAAGGTACAGCGATGGGGACCGCTTTCGCTCCAATATACGCAAATTTCCTTATGGGTTACTAGGATTCGGAGGTCATTTGGACAGACAGCAACCTGGCGAAACTAGAAAAGCTAAAGCTGTGAACACAATTTATTGATGATCTTTTTAATATATGGGAGGGGGACATCAAAGAATTGAAATCCTTTATTTTGTCCCTAAATGAAAATGATCTCAACCAAGCTATCACTCATACCATGAACAAATCACGTTCTTTGGATATTGAGGTCCACATATAGGATATGAGTATTTGCACAAAAGTATACAGTAAGAAAACATCATGTAACAGTATCCTCCATGGCAACAGTGGACATCCAAAAAAGTTGAGGTGGAGTATCCCCTATGGGGAAATGCTAATAGCTTGGAAGAACTGTTCAAAGGATGAGGGTTTTAGAATCAAAATGAATGAAATAAAAAAACAGATTCATTGCAACGGGATACCCACAGGCAGTATTACAAGAAGCCATGGAAAGAACACTGAAGAAACCTAGAAGTGAACTTTTAATACCAAAGAAAGCCTCTCTGGAAAGTGAAGGAGAGAAAATTCGATTTATTATGGATTATAATAGTCAACACAAGGAAACAAAACAAATAATAAAAAGGAATTGGAGGATATTACAATCCAATGAAACACCTAACCAGGTTTTGTTAGATCATCCAAATATCACCTACAGAAAAGTTGCTTCATTAGGAGATATTTTAACCCAAAGCCATTACTCTACTGAAACACAGGGGAAATTAATTGGCTTAGTCAACAGGTTTCTGGAAGTACTAAAACATGGCAGATGGCGGAACCTTCATAGAAATGCACCTGATCCAAAATAACCTCTATAGTAATTTTACCCTTTTTTGATATTTAAACGGGGATTATGTGCACACCGATAAGACACCCGCCATCACAATGACAGTCCTAAACAGAACTTTAACATGTAATGAAAAAAAGCACAGGTGCACCATGAATTACAAATGTGCGAGAACAACAATATTAATGTCAAGGCACAAATAGTGATGTCCAGAAGTCTTGTTTGTTTGATTCATTCATTTTTCAACTGAAGAAAACGAACAGCCGACGCGTTTCGTCCCAGATGGTGTAAAAAGGTAGGAAGCAACCAATAAACAAAGATCCTTAAGTGTTGCCCGGCGGTGTCGCCTCTTTAACCCACAAAATATTAATCAATGAAGAGGCAGGCGCTGGAGACTGGAAGGCTGGAAACAAGGGTTTATTCTCTCCGGAGGAGAACACATCAGTTCGGACAGCAAGTATCGTCACAAGGTGCTCTAACCGCATCCCTGAGGCCTGGCCTCTTATACACGAGTTTATTACTTTATTGCATAAAACACATCTCTGTCAACCCTTTGATGTACGGAAAGACATCCTCGGAATCCCCGCTTCAGGCCCGTTCCCACACACATTTACAGTTGAAGTCCCCACCCCGGTCACAACAGATGATGATTATCGCGCAGCTGGACATTCCGCCGATTCACGGAATGTGTGAGGTTGATCGGATCTCATGGGGTGGGGGCTTTGATCAGCTCGAGGATCCTTTGATGGGGGGGTGGGGTTTCCTACTGTACAGGAGGAAGGGGGCAATGACAGTATCCGCAGGGCCAGGTGGCGGCTTGGGAACGAGTGAGACAAACGGGCACAAAGGAAAGAGGGATGTTATCAAGGGATCCGGGACCATGAAAGGGATGGGGGGAAGTGTCGCGCTGGGAACAGGATGGGGTTCCGAGGCAGAGCTGCGTGGAAGAGGGGTTTATGACCCAAGGCATTGTGAGAGCGGGGCTGTCAGCGTGCGGGGGATGCTTGTGAAGGCGAAGAGCCGTGCTTGGGGTCAGTGGCGTGCAGAGTGTGGTTCTGACCAAGGCACCTAAAATGGCGGGTGTGTACGACAAAAAGTGTGAGGTGTTACCTCGAAACCGGTCCGGTCCTCGGATGCTTGATTCCGTTCTGGGAAGGACATGGCTTTTGTAGTTCGGACTGGACTGTTCCCATGGGGCAACAGGGTCAGAGCTGATTTGCATATCGCCATTGTCTAACCCTGGGTGGTGTGGAGTGCAAAATAACGATGGATTTGGGCCCAGATCTTTGGACTGGGTTGAGTGTGTGACATTGATCCACATTCGGTCCATCACCTGTTGTGTTTGCATATTCCGCCCTAAGTGCGCTGGGGATGCCCAGACGTGGGTCCCAGGCACTCCACACCACTGGAGTCAAGCTAGCCGGGCTGATGAGAGGTGTTACCTCGAAACCGGTCCGGTCCTCGGATGCTTGATTCCGTTCTGGGAAGGACATGGCTTTTGTAGTTCGGACTGGACTGTTCCCATGGGGCAACAGGGTCAGAGCTGATTTGCATATCGCCATTGTCTAACCCTGGGTGGTGTGGAGTGCAAAATAACGATGGATTTGGGCCCAGATCTTTGGACTGGGTTGAGTGTGTGACATTGATCCACATTCGGTCCATCACCTGTTGTGTTTGCATATTCCGCCCTAAGTGCGCTGGGGATGCCCAGACGTGGGTCCCAGGCACTCCACACCACTGGAGTCAAGCTAGCCGGGCTGATGAGAGGTGTTACCTCGAAACCGGTCCGGTCCTTGGATGCTTGATTCCGTTCTGGGAAGGACATGGCTTTTGTAGTTCGGACTGGACTGTTCCCATGGGGCAACAGGGTCAGAGCTGATTTGCATATCGCCATTGTCTAACCCTGGGTGGTGTGGAGTGCAAAATAACGATGGATTTGGGCCCAGATCTTTGGACTGGGTTGAGTGTGTGACATTGATCCACATTCGGTCCATCACCTGTTGTGTTTGCATATTCCGCCCTAAGTGCGCTGGGGATGCCCAGACGTGGGTCCCAGGCACTCCACACCACTGGAGTCAAGCTAGCCGGGCTGATGAGAGGTGTTACCTCGAAACCGGTCCGGTCCTCGGATGCTTGATTCCGTTCTGGGAAGGACATGGCTTTTGTAGTTCGGACTGGACTGTTCCCATGGGGCAACAGGGTCAGAGCTGATTTGCATATCGCCATTGTCTAACCCTGGGTGGTGTGGAGTGCAAAATAACGATGGATTTGGGCCCAGATCTTTGGACTGGGTTGAGTGTGTGACATTGATCCACATTCGGTCCATCACCTGTTGTGTTTGCATATTCCGCCCTAAGTGCGCTGGGGATGCCCAGACGTGGGTCCCAGGCACTCCACACCACTGGAGTCAAGCTAGCCGGGCTGATGAGAGGTGTTACCTCGAAACCGGTCCGGTCCTCGGATGCTTGATTCCGTTCTGGGAAGGACATGGCTTTTGTAGTTCGGACTGGACTGTTCCCATGGGGCAACAGGGTCAGAGCTGATTTGCATATCGCCATTGTCTAACCCTGGGTGGTGTGGAGTGCAAAATAACGATGGATTTGGGCCCAGATCTTTGGACTGGGTTGAGTGTGTGACATTGATCCACATTCGGTCCATCACCTGTTGTGTTTGCATATTCCGCCCTAAGTGCGCTGGGGATGCCCAGACGTGGGTCCCAGGCACTCCACACCACTGGAGTCAAGCTAGCCGGGCTGATGAGAGGTGTTACCTCGAAACCGGTCCGGTCCTCGGATGCTTGATTCCGTTCTGGGAAGGACATGGCTTTTGTAGTTCGGACTGGACTGTTCCCATGGGGCAACAGGGTCAGAGCTGATTTGCATATCGCCATTGTCTAACCCTGGGTGGTGTGGAGTGCAAAATAACGATGGATTTGGGCCCAGATCTTTGGACTGGGTTGAGTGTGTGACATTGATCCACATTCGGTCCATCACCTGTTGTGTTTGCATATTCCGCCCTAAGTGCGCTGGGGATGCCCAGACGTGGGTCCCAGGCACTCCACACCACTGGAGTCAAGCTAGCCGGGCTGATGAGAGGTGTTACCTCGAAACCGGTCCGGTCCTCGGATGCTTGATTCCGTTCTGGGAAGGACATGGCTTTTGTAGTTCGGACTGGACTGTTCCCATGGGGCAACAGGGTCAGAGCTGATTTGCATATCGCCATTGTCTAACCCTGGGTGGTGTGGAGTGCAAAATAACGATGGATTTGGGCCCAGATCTTTGGACTGGGTTGAGTGTGTGACATTGATCCACATTCGGTCCATCACCTGTTGTGTTTGCATATTCCGCCCTAAGTGCGCTGGGGATGCCCAGACGTGGGTCCCAGGCACTCCACACCACTGGAGTCAAGCTAGCCGGGCTGATGAGAGGTGTTACCTCGAAACTGGTCCGGTCCTCGGATGCTTGATTCCGTTCTGGGAAGGACATGGCTTTTGTAGTTCGGACTGGACTGTTCCCATGGGGCAACAGGGTCAGAGCTGATTTGCATATCGCCATTGTCTAACCCTGGGTGGTGTGGAGTGCAAAATAACGATGGATTTGGGCCCAGATCTTTGGACTGGGTTGAGTGTGTGACATTGATCCACATTCGGTCCATCACCTGTTGTGTTTGAATATTCCGCCCTAAGTGCGCTGGGGATGCCCAGACGTGGGTCCCAGGCACTCCACACCACTGGAGTCAAGCTAGCCGGGCTGATGAGAGGTGTTACCTCGAAACCGGTCCGGTCCTCGGATGCTTGATTCCGTTCTGGGAAGGACATGGCTTTTGTAGTTCGGACTGGACTGTTCCCATGGGGCAACAGGGTCAGAGCTGATTTGCATATCGCCATTGTCTAACCCTGGGTGGTGTGGAGTGCAAAATAACGATGGATTTGGGCCCAGATCTTTGGACTGGGTTGAGTGTGTGACATTGATCCACATTCGGTCCATCACCTGTTGTGTTTGCATATTCCGACAAAAAGTGTGGCATCGGGGGAAAAGGCAAGATGGCGCAGATAATGTTTACCAAACCGTATTAATTTTCCACAGTCCTCCCTTTAACATTCACAAGACATCTTGCTGGCCTATTTCCTATCCATGTCTACTGCGGCAGTCATAAGTAAAGAAGTAGGAACCTAGGCGAAGGAACTGTGCATAAACATTACATTTAAAATCTTTCATCTTAGGAGGCGAGCCCATCATTAAGCTCGTTGCAGGAAAGTCATAGTAATGCAATATCGGATAAAAATGATTCTGTAGTGATAGCGTTGGGTACATTTCATAGATGCTTATAGTCATTCGGAATATGAACTGATAGGTTATTACGTATGTAAGTTCATTTCATACTTGGTTGGAGCATAATCAATACAATGGTGGCTGGGAGAGAAATTAGACATAGTAAAAACGATAATCAGAGGTGTCACTACTCGAAGAGGAGGGGTGTTGCTTTTTCCAGTGTTTTATTGTCCTGGACCATTATTAGTGAGTTCTCAGCATTCTTTGTCGTCTTCTGTTGGCACTGTTGAGCACCGGCGGTGGAGCTATGCGTCCAGCTCTATTCCAGGTCCTGCGTTGCAGGGCACGACCTTTTCCTCGTTTTTCTGGTCAAAAAGGTCCTTTTTCGCCCTGTGTCCTAAGTGTTCTTTCATGGGTACCTTAGACAGGGCACCCAAGTTTCATTTTAGTTTGCAACAAAACCCTATTCAATCTGACTGCAGCTTTTCTTTTTCGAGTCAATTGTCAAAGAGTTCAGGTGGAAGAAGTGTGTGTGTGGGTAGTCCTTATGGTAGGTCAGGGGAAAGAGGGGATGGAGCAGGGCCAGATCGGGAACAGACCAGGGGGACGGAAAATTTCAGGTAGGTGGGCCCATGACCGAGCTCAGAGGGCGGGGACTTTTCGGCATATGTTGATCATCGAGCAGGGGCATCCGGTCAGCCCTTTCCTTTCATTTTGTCGGAAACAGTGCCTCGTCCTGCGACTCCTTACTGTTGCGGTCCCGCCTTGGTCAATGTCGCAGGTGTTCCATGATCTGCAGTCAGGCCGCGTGCTCCCACATCCGGTCTCTCTCTCCTCCGACAGTGGTACCCTTAAATGAGTTTGAAAAGACAGTCTTTAGAGAACTGGCAGAGGAAGGTAATCACATAAGTCTATTTCTCTCCCAACTCCAAGCAACTGGGAAAACATCCGTTACATTGGTGTTTACAACCAACGTATAAATAATTGATGATAGGTTTGCTGGATTCCCTACAACTTTCCATCGTAACTATTTCTTTGGCGTTTGTTGGTATTACATTCATTGTCGTGGTACGAGGTCTGATACCTATTCAGTGGCATTTGTTTATTACAGTCACATCAGTTCTTCTGGCAGAGACCCTCTTTTCTAGTACGAGTCTTACAAAGCTATACCGCTCTTCAGGGCTTTGTATTTTACGAAAAGGTGCAACGTGCTATCACCATGGCCTGATAGATATCTTTCTGAGGAATGAACATAGGCTAAACAATTTTCCATTATATCGATGCATCCTATTTTTCAGCTAAACATTTTACTTTCAACAGGGTTTACTGCAACAATTTCTTCATTTCGATCTAATCTTAACTTCGCAAACATCATTCCAATTTCTACATAGTCTTTTACAACCTAGCTACTTCATTAAAACCGGGGGGGCTTGCAATAACTATTCAATTCATCCTTGGGGTGGCCGGGGTTTTATGGAAAACAACTAGGAACATGGCAGACTGGGGTGAGGTACTATCGTCTTGCTTTGTGTCATAAGGGCGTTATCTAGCAGAAGGCTACAGTTCAGTTGGTAAGCGTTCAGGGACATTTCTCGAATTTCTAAACTTTGTAGCTTGTTCATCAACAAATCATTTCTAGGAACAACGGCTGGTCTGTGTCAGTTGTAAGCCAATCCATCTCTTACAGCCGGGGGTGAGCCACATTTTTCAAACTCTCGTTCGGGGCAGCTGATACAAAACTGGGGGCGTTCTGGGAAGACGGGGATGCTTCGATCACTTTTACTGTTTGGGCATTGAGACAATTTGGGACGGGGAGGGTCGCGTTACCTGAGGCATTCTTATCATAAAAGCCACTGACATGTAGTTCCCTGATTACGTGTCAGATTAGGGAACCTCAGTCGTCTTACCTGTCCTTTCGCTTTTTGCCAATCTAGTTTTCATCAATATTAAGCAGAAAGGAGAGGTAGCAACATGGCATCAATGTGATTTTATTTAAGACAAATTTTGTGCAAATACTTGCGGTATTTGGAGCCAATTGGGTGGTGCACCATGGATGGTGGTTCGCCAATTAGGTGCCAGTCGTTAGGAAGAGTGAGAGTGTGGAGGAGAGAGAGAGAGAGAGAGAGAGAGAGAGAGAGAGAGAGAGAGAGAGAGAGAGAGATATGCAACAATAGGCTAAACAGTACACGTGAGACATGGAGAGTGGCCGTGTACTAGGATAGGCTATTCAACATGTGACATTACGGGTCTGTGTTAGAATTTAGAAAGCATGCAGTTTGGGACGGACGAGCATTAGGCCGGGTACAAAGGGACATGTATTGAGTAAAAGGCACCATTGTGTCGCACTTCTCGCACTCTCGGTCCTTTGCCTAGTTAAGTCAATGTTTCAGTCGCATAGAAAGCATTTTCTCATAGTTTCAGACATACGTGACATGTGCTCATTCACGCAACACGGGTTAGGGGTGATCGCGTCCCATCATATCATACAACTATTGGCTTTTTCGTTACAAGGGTAGTTCGTGGGTGTCCTTAGGTGCCACCTTGCAGCGTTAGTCCGCTTCATGTATCAGACATGGCGCGGCTTCAGATCTTCATTATACCCCAGTCGTGATTCCAATGTAACCGGTAGGGGGAGGAAAAGAGGGGAAGGGAGAGGGGGACAGCATTCGCGCATATCAAATGTACGGGCACGAAAGTCCTTTACTTACCACATACTCGTCTTATCTCCTCGGGATGTAATCCCTGGGGTCTTGGTTTCTGGAGCCAGGGGGGTGGGGGGGGGGGGGGGGGCAGTGTGGTAAGGATGGCGAGCGATAAGTTGATCATGAGGGAGACGGTCCGAGCGTGGCATTATAGGCCGTGTGTAGGGAAACGTTAGAGATCAGAGGCGCTTAGTGCGAGGTACCTGGTTTGTAGATGTATCTAGCTATCGGGATCCTTAAATCATTTCCAATGCTGTGATGTCCTAAGGCATACCAGCTCTTCGGCCAACCCTGTTCCCTAGTACCTTCGAGTACCATACCCTTATAACATTTTATCGTTCATACCGCTTTACTTTACCCGTTCTCAGAAGTCGAGGTCCTTCCCCATGCGTTTGTTCCTGAGCCAGTCGCACACTTGGTGGCAGCGTATCGTGCCTTAGATTCGATCATCAATCCGGGGCTGAGCAACCATTTTCTAGTAACCTTAAAAAAGAGAACAAAACAGATCGCACAGAAATCCCTCCCGCTGATCCCACATTTACAAAAATATACGATACCTGTTCATAGTTTGAAAAACCTTTATTTGCACAATTGTTCAGCATGTAAATATGAGAGTGCAATCGTATTTGGCCGGACACGGCGTTGGCTGAAGCGCGTACAGTAGGGGGCGGGGGGGCTATTTTGCAGTATTAAAAACATTTTAAAAGCTTTTATTAGTTATTTGCAGGAAACTAAAAACATCTATCAATAGTTGAGGGATCAGGGGGCATTCATTTCATTATTGGAAGCATAGTCAGACTAGTTGTAATCAAATTTCCTATATGCATACCGTGGGCGTGTGTCATAAGCGACGTTATGTATCAGTTACAATAATATCATAATAAATCGTACATTGAAAACAACATTTTAACGGGATCCTTTTACATGTTCGTCAAGTGAACCCTCCCTCTTTTTCGTCAAGTGTACAAAAGGATCATATACATATCTCAGAACATCAAGTCTTATTAGCTAAAAAACACCAGAGGTGTTCGTGAGTTCCTGTTGGCACCGGCGCCATTTTGGGCGAGGCCGGGTTAGTCCGGAAGCAGCATCAGGGACAAAATGTCTCCAACAACCGGCGGTTGGACCAGAGTCCCTTTCGGCAGTTCAAAAAGACTTGTGCTAACAGAAGGGGCAGGCAATGTGGACCATCAATCAAAAGGGGAGGGAAGCAAAATTTCCCCTACCGGGTCACGTTGAGGTTCAGCCGGAACTTGCTCGAATTTGTTAGCCCACAATCTTTCTGGATGCTTCAGACTGAAGCTGGCGCTGACACGAGAGCACCACCATCTTGTGGCTACGTCGTTAGTGATCAAAGCAGTTGTTCCCCACCGGAAGCCTGTAGGGGCCGAGGGCTCCTGGGACTCTTGTAGAATCTTCAAGGTCGTGGAGATGCTGTCGGAGGTGTGGACTCGTGCCCAGGTGGGCAAGCGTCCTAGTTACATAGACTTCTTGGGGCGAAAAAAATGGAACTGTGCCGTAGGAGCAGGACATTCGGCTCGGGGCGCTAGGGTGCAGCTGTGGTGCCTCCACCAGTACACTTGAGGGCCATCATATGTCTCCTGCTGCGCAAGTATGGTTGCTGGCCATTCTGTGTCCTGTGCTGCGCAAGTAGGGTGGCCGGCCATTCTGTGTCCTGTGCTGCGCAAGTAGGGTGGCCAGCCATTCCATGTTCTGTGCTGCGCAGGTAGGGTCGTCGCCCGGCTGGAGGATTTCTGCGCCGGGCCGGGGCTGGGAAACCTCCACCTGGGGAGGCGAGGGAGGCTCGTTCGCGCCGCCTCCCTCTCCCAGCCCACCCTGCACCAATTTTTCAGCGGAGGTTTTTGTGATGGCCGGACCAGGAGATACGAGGGAGGGGGTCATCTGCATCCGCCCCCTCCCTACTCGTGGCCCGGGCCGCGGCGGTGAAAAACAGGAATCCTAACCGCTAGACCATATGGGAGAAGAGGATGGGACATGCCGGGCCCATGGTGCCTCCTGGACATCCCACCGGCGACCTCTTTGATCGCTGGCTGTCGGCAGGACCCCGCCCCACACGTGCTGTGTGTTTCACCTTCCGGATGGGCGTGTCCGGTGACCTGCTGCAGTTCGGGAACTTCCGGAGTGGGGGTAGGTATTCTTTGTTCATGTTTTTCTTTTCTATGGGGCGTGGTAGGAGGCGGGACAGGTATGCCTGGGTAATGGGGGGGGTGGGGTGTCCACAAGAACAGTTTTCCTGAACGGGGGATTGTTTATGCAGGCCTGTAATTGCTTTTGTCCACAGAGTGGGGGGGGGGGCAACAGAGAGTAATCAGTCCCATTGCACTCAAAGTTTGTGTACTAATCTGTCTGAAACTACTCTGTGTGTTGTTCCTGTATGTTATCCGAAAGGGTGGCGTTTGTGTTCGGGAACAGTAGCGGTAGTACGGGGTTCGTCACCGGGTAACCTAGAGCTTGACTGGGTTTCCCGTCTTAGCGTTGTTCGACTTATGAGAACTCAAACATGTCGCTGAAATCTGTCTGGCGAAATCTGTGCCATCGGGCGTAATCAAACGTGGTGGTTCTATCCGGCCTGTCCGTGTCAGTCTGATCCGTCTTTGTCTCACGCCTTTTCCCTTTCGGGCGGCCTGTTATTTCTGTCGGCCCTCTGCTCTTACCCGTGTTCAGTAGAGTCGGGCATTGGGCTTTCCAGTGTCCGGAATATTTACAAAAAGCACATTGGTTTTGCCCTAAGTCTGTTCGTCCTGTGCGTAGTGTCGGGGGATTACTTTCGGGTCATTGTGTCTTGGGGTTGTCCTGTCGGTATATCCTTTTACACCGTTCCCTTCCTGTGTTTACTCCTTGGAACCGTGTCGCCGCTATTCCTTCCTTTGGTCTACCAGATGCTTGGAAGGTTGTCTGTCGCGTTTCTTTACCTACTCTGACTTCATCTCTTTTCTTTCGTTGCATTGCTTCTTTGCGCCACATACCGAGACTGTCGAGCATGACAGGCGTTGTCTTACTGTTACAAAGGGCTATTTCTAACGTTTCTATTTTATCAAGGTCGAAGGATCCTATCAGTGGCCACTGTTTCTCTTGGTTTTCTTTGGTATACTTATGCCACAGCTTACTATAGGCTATGCTAACTAATCCATATTTTGTGAACATGTCTTTATTAGGGGTGCCTTCCAGCGGAGCTAGATGGTCCACCTCTAATAAACGGTCCGGGTTGAACCAGCTACCAATCAGTGAGGAGAAGATAGGCATGACAGATCACTATGGGGACAAAGGTCCGCGTTACCTATCCTTCACTACCTGCAAAGACTAGACAGAATATTGCTATTCTACGTTGTTTGCAAATAGTGAATATCTCAAAAGCAAAATCTATTCTGACAATAAAACAGGGAGCTACCCTTACAATCAATCAATCAGTCAATGAGTCAATCAATCAGTGGGGAGAATAAGTAGGCCCGCAAAGGTCTGCGTTACCTACCCTTTCACCATCTGCAAAGAGGGAATCTGTTTTTTCCTGTTTGTAGATAGAGAATCTCCAGAAAACAATCCGCGAACGGTAGTTCGGGTTCAATCAATTAATCAGTGGGGGAGAAGGAAATCTCCAGAGAACAATCCACGAACCGTAGTTCGGGTTCAAACAATCAATCAGTGGGGGAGAAAGATAGGCACGATGGATTACAATGGGGACGAAAGTCTGCGTTACCTATCCTTCGCTGCTTGCAAAGAGAGAGAGCCTGTTGTTTCTCCGTTTGCAGACAGCGAATCTCCAAAACGAATCAACAAAGAGTAATACTAGTATTTTCCAACCAATCAAATAATCATTTCGCAATTCGTCATGTTTACACGACCTTACCCGGACCACATGGGCTGTGTCTCGTCTTCCGCGTCCAGCGCCCGATCGTCCTCCAATCTCCGATATTGCCACGGCACTCCTGATGGTTCCCAGTCAGGACCGTTGATCACTCGAGAGAGGTCGATTCGGAACCAGTGAAGTTCGGATGATCGGCTGTCAGACGAGGGTCTATCGGACAGGTGCACTCCCGATCGTTGCAGTCGTTCACTCTGCCGTCAGGACCTCTCCCACTGGATCCACGAGTCGCTGATGGGCCCCACGTTTGGGACGCCAATTGTAAAAAGGTAGGAAGCAACCAATAAACAAAGATCCTTAAGTGTTGCCCGGCGGTGTCGCCTCTTTAACCCACAAAATATTAATCAATGAAGAGGCAGGCGCTGGAGACTGGAAGGCTGGAAACAAGGGTTTATTCTCTCCGGAGGAGAACACATCAGTTCGGACAGCAAGTATCGTCACGAGGTGCTCTAACCGCATCCCTGAGGCCTGGCCTCTTATACACGAGTTTATTACTTTATTGCATAAAACACATCTCTGTCAACCCTTTGATGTACGGAAAGACATCCTCGGAATCCCCGCTTCAGGCCCGTTCCCACACACATTTACAGTTGAAGTCCCCACCCCGGTCACAACAGATGATGATTATCGCGCAGCTGGACATTCCGCCGATTCCTGCCTATCTCATATATGAATGAATGTTATCTCTCTATGATTGATGATGACAGCATGCCGGTTTTTACTAATTTCCCCACTTGGGTTTAGTATTTGATTTATTTAAGATGTGGATACTTGACACACTGATACAATGGTGTGACTTGCAAGAGGCGTCAGGTTTGATAATTGCAAGAACCAGTCAGGCAAAGTGAATAGTCTGTCTGTCTATTGGGCACATTACCATTAATTTTGACCATGCCAAGATGGCCGCTGTGTTTTTACTTTATGCACTGAGTCCGTTGTTTATGTTTGCACATGAAGTTGAAAACTTTATTTAATGTTTACTTCTCTGAACGCTACTCACCCGTGACCAAGGCGAGTTGTCGCTGAAACGCGTTGGGGGTTTAGTTCTATGAACTGTGTTCCATGCTGGAATAAAAGAATATACTCACGAACCTTGCTGGATGGATTAATTTGATGGTGAATATCGCATGGAGTTCGAGTGCATTTACACGTTTGTGAGCATGTGGTGAAGCATGTATATATACATATATATATATACATATATATATATTCCAATTTCTCCGTCCGACGCCAACGCGTCTCCAACTCGTCTTGGTAAGATAACAAAGGACGAAAAAGCAGAGCTATATATATACACACACAAATACTAGATGCTGCGTCGTGCACCAATTATCCTTTCTTTAATCCATCCGCATCTAAATAAAGGTCCGCGGCCGCTATTAAAGGGAAAGCGCGATATGGGGGCTTGTAAACAAAAAAAAATATTTGCAATGCAATAGGTCTCGCATTTGCGCGAATTTAAGCTATTGTAATTTACAATGCCAATAGTGCAAACTCTCGTAAATGTGAGACCAATTAATAATAATAATAATAATAATAATAATACAATCTTTATTAGGCAAAGCATACAGCCACAAAAGATACAATACTTTAAAGTAGCAAATTCATTAAAAAGAATAATTCATTTTTTCACAACTTCTAAAGTAACGGCACAATATGCTCTCTTCTTACAGGAACATAAGATTCAGCTATTTAAACATATCGCAATTCGTAAAAATGCCCCTCCATCTAATCCAAGTATTCCTGGATCTCACCATTGCTCTAAAAAAGTGTATGACCACGAATAAAGTTTGTTTGTTCTGCAAGAGTTGCATGTGTAGCAGCACAATTCGAGCCTGTCTAAAACCCTCTTCCTCTTAAATATGGTTTAAGATACAGTCGCCCGGGATACGTGAAATGTTTGCATAAAAAGACGAAATGTAAAATATCCTGTGGAGACCTATTGTCGCTGCCACAGGGCCCTCTGTCATCAGTTCACGCTACAATGTCGATAGGGAAGGCCACTTAGTGATGAAATATGTTAAATCTAAAACGGGTAGTTAAAAAACGCTCATAGGCACTGGTTAAAATAGTAAGATAATGTTCTCTTCCCTGCACTGATTTCACCAGGGCATGTGCCAATTCCTTTCATTCACGCTCTGCGCTAACCTTTTTAAAAAATAGATCATTGATTAGTTTTTATCCTCTTTCTTCACTAATCGACAATTTGGAAAAAATTTCTGATCTTCCTTCACCATGGAGTGGTTCTTTAATGTATCTTAGCCACAGTATTTTAAGGGCATGCTCCAATGAAAGGCAATCCACAATTATCTCTCGGTTAAAGGAGGCCTCCTCATTGGCCCATATGTTCACCCAACAGTGCAGAGGCTTAACTGCAACTAAATCTGACACGTGCCTCACTCCGAGTTCTTCGTGGTCTGAGTAGGCGGGGGTACCTTTAATTGCCGTCTCAGGTATGTTTTTGTGCGTCATCTGTAGGTCCCTCACTACCTTATAGCCCCAAATTTCACTCCATACACGGCCTTGGAGATGCAAATTGATTGATATAATTTTAAAATCACCCCAGGAGACCAAGTACCTAATCTATGTGCAAAATTCGATATAGCTCCCATTGCTTTCTTCGTGTCCATCACCTTCTCTTCTTTCAGGATATTCCAATTTAGTTTAGCGTCAAATAGGACCCCGAGATCCTTAAAAAGCTGAAACTTTGGCTATACTATGAGAACCTGCCTTATACGATGTTTTACTCCTCCCTCGACAGCCTACTTCCATCACAAAAGACTTGGCGTAATTAGGAGACAAGTCCAGTCCCTTCATAAAGGAGACAAATCCATCAATTAAAATTTGCAATGCACTTGGGGTGCATGCTATATGCATTAATATACAGCCTGGATAAAAAAGTGGCTAGAATACAGCCTTGACACACCCCTCTTGAGCATTTAAAGCTATCCCTGAGATCCTCCTCTTGAGTAAAATGTACTGCAGCTGAGGTATGAGCATATAGGCCCACATGCATCATTGTTACATTTTGCACTTCCTAATTTGCGAATAATAAGGAATCGCAAATTAAGAAGTGCAAAATGCTATGCATCATTGTTTTCGGTATTCATTTGGGATTCGGTAAAAATCGCAATTTTTACCGAATCCCAAATGAATACCGAATTCTTAAGTGCATTTTCGCAATTCCTATTGATTCCTATGGGCCAAAAGGCCCATAGGAGTCAATGGGAAGGCATCAGCAAATTGCGAGTGGCACTTTGAAAATTTCATGGGTGCAGGGGGGGGTCCAAAGGACCCCCCCCTGCACCCCTGAAATGTATTTTTCGCATCATGTTTCACACACACATGTCCTAAGGACATGTGTGTGTGAAACATGAATGTAGAAAAAAAACATTTGCAGCATTTTAAACACTTTTTCCAAATTTACCGAGTGGTTCAACCACTCGGTAAATTTGGCACCCTAATTGCGACTTTGCACTTGTGAAAGTAATGATGCATTGCTTTTAAGAAATCGCACATCTGCGACTTCTTAAAAGCACCCGCAATTTTAGAACTCGCAACAATGTTACGAATTCTAAAATTGCTTCATGCATCCCAAAAAGCACTTTTGCATTCGCAAACGGCCGATTTTAAGTAATCGCACCGTTTGCGACTACAAAAATGCTTGATGCATGTGGGCCATAAAGACATCAGGGCATTTATTATTGAGCGTTATTATTGAGCGCTCCTCTCCCAAATCATCTAAAAGGGCCTACAATTTACTACGGTTAACCCTGTCAAACGCTGCAGGGAGATCCATGAAACCTAAATAGATGGATCCTGTTTTAGCGTTTGTATATTTAGTTATCACTAGGTAGAGGCTCGAACATTGGCCCACTGTAGATTTGCCCACTCGGAAGCCAAATTGGGCCTCCAAGATAATTAGACTTTTGTCTGCCCATTCCACTAGCCTGTTAAGTATGACCCACCCCATAACCGTAATGGTCGAGTCTATTAGTGAAATGGGTCTATAACAGTTAGGATTATCCCTATCCCCCTTCTTGTAGATAGGGACGATAGTAGCAGTTGACCAAGACTTGGGCATGACAGTCGACACCGCCACGTTCAGAACCCTGGTTAAAATAGGAGCCCACACCTCAATGTTACTTCTAAACAGGTCTGAGGGAATGCCGTCTGGGCCCGGAGCCTTGTTATTGGTCAATCCCTCTATACCTGTAATTACCTCATGTGGCTGAAATTTAATATGGGAATCATATGGGAGGAGCTCACAGGCATTATTACAGTACACCTCCTCCACATAGTTATAGACTGACTGGAAATGGCTCTTCCATTGTTCTTGTGTGATGTGAAGACATGTGGATGGTTTGTCAGGTTCAGAGGAATGGGGTCTATTAATAACTCTCCAAAATAAAGAGCTATCTTTCAAATCTCTGGCCTCGACCAATTAGTCCCATGCCTGTTTCTGTAGGGCAGACCTCTGTTCCTTTAAAGCTTTTTTATAAATGCCACGACAACTCGCCACTCTGGATCTACTGCGAAGAGTCTCTTTCAAAGCCGCTGTGAGTTTCCTCAATGCTTGAGAACATTCCCTGTCAAAGCACCTTGAGCTATATGATTAGGAAGTGACTACTGGGACAGTTAAAAGTGCTCTCACTGACTTGGCTATGGTGTCGAAAGATTTGAGTACCTCTTCCTCTGAGGGAGAGAAATCTATGCACTTACAAATCTCCTGTTGCCTGTCTTTAATAGGGATAAATAAAAGGCGTTACTATCACCATGTGACCATCACAAGCGCCTCCCCTGATCAATTGACTTTAATATCCCTCCCATCTTACTGCTATGAGCTAGATTTGGCTACTGTGCCCGCATCCCCAGAGTCAGAGGTTTATGATCACTGAAGGGACTTACTATAGTCCTGAGGGATGATATGATATAAGACACAAAAATAAAATCGATGGTGGAAGCGCAGCCCCAACCCTTAAAGGTGGGTGGATAAAGGCTATTGGGTGGTATTACTGCCTTTTGTAGTGTGAACATTAAGTCATAGTTGTTTAAAAGAGCATTTAATTCCTGCCCTTCTATAGAGTGCTCCATATACCATTCTTAACCCAATTGTTTCTGTCCAATGTTTGAGCATAAATGACAATTAAAATCTTCCCCCTGGAAGAGGAGGAGCTACGATGGCAAACAAGATGGCTGCTTAGGTTCCCGGCTCCGCTGATCTCCGTACTCCGCCGCAAGATCCTGTACAATATCCTGACCTTACGCCCAGCCTCTGCTTGTATGAAGTGTTCCTCACTCCGGTGGCGAAATCCCGACGTTTTTATCTGCTGATTTAACGAACTTACACCGTGTTGAAGATTGTGGCCTGTTCCGACGGTGAAGCCGGGGCCTTGAGTATCCGCAAGGCCGGGCTGCAGTGCAACAACATCGGCTGGGGACCTTGGCAGGGTCCGGTCGATCGCAGTGGAAACTTCATCTATGCCCGAATTTGGTGGCAATTGTTTTCCTATCCCAACATCGAGAGAGAGGTGACCTGCTTGCTGACTGAAGGTGGGGATCCCCGTCCCGCGGACCCGGCATAGATTTCTGCAGGGTCTCGGCGGGTCGGGACCCCGGCCCGTGGTGTTCCGCCAGGTCACTGCGGCTGTGGATAACGGCGGGTCACCGTTTATGCCTGCCCTCTCGTGATCCTGCTCGCCCCTCCTGGAAATGCCAGTTTCACCCGGGGATCTGATCGGAACTGGTACTGAACTTGATAACATGGATCAAACGACATCAGGGCTAACGTTAAGATCGATACTGTCGGAACTTTGGGCGTTTCACTCGCAAATGGATGTATCCTTGACTAAAATGGATGCATGCCTAACTGGGATTCTGCTCGAGGTCCAGGACCCTGCCCTACGGTTGAATCAGCAATCTACAGCCGTTCAAGCAGCGGCCATTTTGCCTTTGTGTGAGGACCCCGTGAGGGAACGAGTAGAGAAGCGAATATCAGAACCAACGGATGGCGTTCTGGAAGATTGTGTCCCCGAGGCCGTGAGTGTGTCACAGTACCTTACATCGTCATTGACTCTGGAAGTATCATGTGGTGTTCCCCCCCGGGGACCTGTGCCGTGGACTCTCCCCTCATCGTGTGGTGGTCTCTTCCTCCATCAGAGATTCTACGATCCCGGGGCGAGAAACATCGAGACGGTCCAGCCCGGGGAAGGACACTTTCAGTGCTTGAACTTTTGGTAGAGTTATCAGCTACAGGTGGTAATGTCTTGACTTTCGATGGCTTCCGTCTCATTTATGACTTGTATGTGTGCTCATGGGTCTCACTGGGGAGGGTCCATGTGCTGGTTCGGAAGGGTCAGGGTTAAGTTCATTGCATTGGGATGATTTGGAACTACTGTTATTGGCGCCTGAATTGCTACTGTTTGATTAATGAGGCTGGGCGGTGTATCACGGTACCCCCTGTGGTCCTTTGTAGGAGTAGCTCTTCATCCGTCCTTTGCGACAGGGGGGATCTGTGTTGGGCGGGGGAACTAAGGGGTCGGAAACATCGTATGATTATGCCCTCCTCCACTCTTTTTCTTCTCTTCCTTCTTTTAGGGTTTAGGTTAGTGGGCGACAGGCACTCTGCTAGTGGGGTTAGGCTATAGCCATCGGCAGGGGTGCAGGTTGGGTGGTTGGAGGGGGGGGTTTATTTTGCCTTTTTTATTTTCTATGGCCTTTCTTTTCTCCCTTCCCTTTATTCCATTGAATCAGTATGGTTTGTGCTTTATTTTGACTCATCGAGATCTGGTATTTAGTGCCCTTGATTTATGTTCAGTCGAACCTTGGGTAGGCAGGCCCTGAGTACTGGCGTCTACGGAAATGTATATTGCACTGTTGTGTTCTCTGAATCGGAAGTCTTAACGCCAGAGTCCCATGTATGGTTCTTTCATCTGCATATCCTGATTTCTTGGCCTGTCCCCCGTGTCCTATTGTTCATATTGTATGGCACCTGATCCGCTCATTTATATAATATATAATGAAACCTTTATTATCTCCTGTAATGTATCAATGTGTTCTAGTACAAGATCCATTCTGAATCGCTGCCGTACCTCAGGGGTGTCGGCTGAGGAGCTGTGTTAAATTCTGATAAATCTGGTTTCACTTCTGTTTAGCGGCCGGCCCCCGTGGTTGTAGGCCCATACTTGTACCTTATGAATGCTGCAATAAAGGTTTAAAAAAAAAAATAATCTTCCCCCTGTAACTGATCCAAGAACCCGGCTAGCACCTTCACACTCGACAAACCCATCTTCCTGTTTTTGGCATTGTAGAAAATAATTTTGTCCTCTCTTCCAACCTATTGTAAAGCGCTCTGATATCCTTCGGGATCTTGTTCGCGCTATATAAAACTTTATCAATAAATAAATAAATTATTGTAAGCAGTTTCATTCTACCTATTATCAACTGTAGAGTTCCAATGTAGTTGTTTCACTGACCCACACAAATCAAGGGCAATGAATATTAGACCACCCTTAGCTCGCCCATGTCTCGATCCAACCGCCGGGACGAAAAAAAGACTTGTAGCCCTCCAAAAAGAAATTATTATCCACCTCCCAGGTCTTCTGTAAGCAAATGATCTTATACGAGGTTATGGTTTGAATCCATCTTTCATCCTCGAATTTTGCGCCCAGCCCTGCCACATTCCAAGAGATCAGATTAATCTCCCTCCCTCCCTGGGTGCTGGGTAAGATGGCCGATGTTGTATTGTCACCTTGATTTCCTATTTGGTGATTATGATTAAAGTAATTTGTGGGAAGGTCTACAGTCTCTCTCTGCCATTCCCCCGTGGGTATAACTGTCTGTATTTGTGGATCAGTCACTATTGCCTGTACTAGGCTGTATTCAATGGCCGCCCCCTGTCAATCCAGGTCATTAAGATCCGCCAAAGGGGCATAAGTATTCGAACACACCTCCCTCCCCTCACCATAACATTACTATCACCTTATGCAATGGGACCTGGCCTGTAGAAAAAACCTAGTGGGAGAGGTTTAATATCTGAGGCATAAAAAGGGAACTCAGCCGAATGTCTCAGTATGTTGCGAGCTAGTTCTGGGAATTTAAAGGTGATGATCACAGCATCACCCTCGAAGGATTTCCTCGATTTCCCAATCCAAGAGACCCTTCTTGCCATCAGGGTATAAGAATGGTCACCTATATTGAATCTACTATATTTCCCTAACCAATGAGACACTGTTAATGAGATTATCTGTGGCCTCTTTCGTGCCCACAACAGGCCTGGAGGAGATCAATCACAGATAGGCCTGTTCTATAATTTTCTTAGGATTTGCCCCCCCCCCCCGCCTGCACACATGTTAGGGAATGTCACCCCTACCTCCTCTCTCTGCACCCTGTGTGGGGATTAAGCCTATTGAACGTCTCTCTCTCCTGGTCCCCCTGTGCATTCCAGGGCCTAGTCCGCATAGACCTATTAGAGTTTGGTGGGTGGTTCACTGGCTCAGATTGCCCTTGCAAACTGGTGCACACCGCCTGTGAATGGACCCTACTCTTGGGCGGAGCATTAGAGAAGGTTTTCAACATATTCTCCACTTTCCCAGTGTCTCCTTGGAGTCTGATAACCCTTTTTCCAACTTATCCCAGAGTTTCGATAACAGGTTGGTCATCAAGTTTATGAACGTCCTCCAAATCGGTCAGGCTGAACAGGGGATTTGGTCTCACCAGTCTCCTTGTGAGCTCATTTTTCTTATTCGCTTTTGCTTTATCTCTTGGGAGCTGGTGACATCTCTTCCTCCGAGCCCTTATTGCCCGTAACTTGGGGAACCCCTTGGCCCTCACCCACAGTGGCCGAAGATGAAACACTTGTACCTGGTTCGCTTGTACCTGGCTCGCCTCTCTTTAGCGCCTCCGCCCCCGTTGCTGCAGCCAGTGTGCTGTCCATCATGTTAACGGGGGGCTTGTGATAATTGCTCCTACTAAATCAGCTTGCGCTAATTCTGACCCTTGGGGGCCAGTAAGACCCATAGACCACCTCTTCTCTGCCTAATCAATCTCCTGGGTAATTGCCCCCACCGCTTAAGCTAGGTAAGAGTCAATAGTGTGTCTTTTATTATTGGACAAATGGTCCGAGGTTGTTGCTTTTCTCTTGCCCGTGATCATTGAGGGTTAATCCAGACTGACCCTCTCAAGTGCCTGTTGGTATCCAGAGAGTCCACAAATAAAAATGTTATGCAATCGATAAGTCCTCACCATGCAGCTTACCACCGTCCTGGGCTTCCTTTTGCTTGGCCCGTGAAGGACCCGGCTCCCTTGTGTAAAATCTGGTCTGCTATGTCCAGTTGATTGCCTGTAGTGCAAGGTGACCAGCCAAGAGGGTAGGCCCATCCCATCCTCGTTCGGCCGTGGACGGGTGCAGACAGGCCCGCCCTTGACCCGGGCTTTGCCCCCGCGCGTCCCGCGCCGCAGGAGCCCTGAAGGACTTTTAAAGCGCCTCCTAGCACAACAGCCGACTTGTGCAGCTCCTGCCGCAAGGATCACTGGGGGATGAAGTCCCCGTTTCTGGCAGCAAATGTGGTGCTGATGACAATGAACTCGTAAATGCGAGACCTATTGCAGTGCAAATGCCTGTTCTGAAAGGGTTACTGGTCAAAGGGGCCTGGCATAACTCAGGATGAGATGGGGCTGATAAGCGAATCATAAAGAATTGGGCTGGGGGCCTTAGTAACCTCTTGATAGACATATATCAGTCAGGCTGACATCCAGGTGTGATCCTCTTATCACTCCCATGGCCTTTATATGTTTCTATGTAGTTTGGAGCAACTCCTGCTGTGACAAACTGCTTCCTAGATAAAAGAGAGGACAAAGGAGTGAGCATGTCAAAGGTGCAACGCCCACATCGTGAGCTTCAAAGCCTAAGACAGTAACTCATATCTGTGTCTAGAAATGGATTATAAAAAGTGGCGCTTCCTAAAGTTTTCAAACTACAGCATGGAGAATCTCAGCATGACTTCTGCCCGTTGTGACCCGGACTGGGAGCTAAAGTCTGGTAGTCTCCCTAGTTTGTGAAGAGACATCACCCAGGAGAATCATGACTGCTCACCCTGGAGCACCAGAATCTGCTGCCTGCCGAGACCAGAGGACCATGTGAGGAAGAGGATAGCAACTGGAGCGACGAGGTCCAGTGGGGATCCTGTTGCGTGGATCCCTGAACCAGAGTGTGAGATTCTGTGCCAGTGTTGAGGACTGTTGCGCCGATCAGGCCATCCACCTGAATGCTGCTGGTTGCGCCCTACGCAGGCCAGGTGAGGGTGCAGTGAAGATTGAGGACCATGGCTCTGCACTGGTCAGTCATCAGAGTGCTGATGTTGCAACCCCTGTATGCCCAATGGGGGTCATGGTAAAGATAAGGACCTTTGCCCTGGTGCTGTGATGTGGCAAGAAACTGCTGTCATCATACAGTGCTGTCACCTTAAGGGGCCCCTTCCTTATGTGTGCTGTTCGTGACCTCCTGCATGTCAGGTGGGGGCCATTATGAAGATACGGGCTGTTGCTGTGGTGCAGCGCTGTGACAAGAAGTCAGCCATTGCTCTTGCAAGTTTGTGACCAGAAGGGCTGTCACTTGAGCGAGTTGTTCATGAATCCCGTATGCCAGTGGGGGGGGTGGTGAAGATGTGGACTGTCCCTGGAGCTGCATGTCGCAGAACAGCGCAGTGGGGGTTGAACTGCAGGAGAAGATCCTTGATTCAATCCCCCGAACCCAGGAGCACCCAAGACCGACCATCAAACTCAGGAAGCCTCACAATCTGAGGAGCACTGTGGACACCTGCTGCTCACCTACAGCATCCAGAAGTTTGATCACCACCTGGCCACTGATGCTTACCGTGACAGCCAAAGCGCAGCTCCAGCGAGAGCGGATACGACTGCAGGGCCATCCAGCCTCTGGGGGATCTTTCCTGAATAAAAGAGCTACGGTGCCAGGACACTACGGTGCCAGGATACTTTGACTTTTAAGGTGCCATTGTGGATCTTATAAGACGAGTGGTTACTAGCGAGGCCTAACCTGAGTGGGGACTAACTGCTGTCCTTAGACAGGGAAGTGGGACGCAGGTACTTCCCCACACACTGCTAGTGTACAGGCCTTACAAAGGCTATGAAAATTATTTATTTATTTATAACAAAAATTATTTGTTCTGGGCTGTATTTCACTTTGTGTTCATAGATAAATACTACTTTTTCAACAAAAGCAAGTATCTGGCTGGAGATTCATTTATTGGGTTTGCTGAGAATGTTCTGAGTGGTGAGTATAGGTACACATTGCATCTACCTTCCCCTCAAGAATCCTTGGACTGCTTGACCTGCGCTACCACTGGGAGTCAAGTGCTAAAAGAGTAGTACTTGGGGCAGTTTCTATTTAGTCAGGCCCCGGGACGTCTGGAGTAAAATACCTCAACCACTCCAGTAACTTCTGCTTGCCTCGTGGGATCTGAAAGGGGTTCTGACATCCATCATCACAGACTTTTTGGTCAGAAGCTCAGGGTTCAATTTCAGGTCTCCAAGTTTGACAATCCTTAAATAAAACACTTGACTGTATTTCATTCTACTTCTGTTTAATTCAGCATGGTTTCACACCATCGATAAGTCTGGTTTAAGTTGTAAACAGTATCTAGGTGGCCCCGGGACAAAATCTGGAGTCTGAGTCAATTTGATGGAAACATATATGTGTAATGGAGTGTTTTAGTCCAGTGTTAATGCTTAGATTCTATACACTTTAGAGAAAATGAAATTGTATGTGACAATTATTTTTGCACCATCACAGGGCATGTGTATAATTTAAAATAAATAAATTTAACCTTCACATAATATCAACCATTTGATCTAAAGTATGAGGAAGCTGTAGGAACATAATGGCCCTAAATATAAGTTGGGTGGAATAGGTTGGTTATTTAACATGCCTGCTAAATGCCATCACCTTGTTGAAAGATATTTTCACCGGGTGTGGTAAAAACCTCTGTTCAGAGTTTTCAACTGTTGAGTGAGGCATTAAGTTCAGAATTGCTATTCAACACACCAAATTCGCCTTTATTTCAGGGTTTTTACCGCAGTAAATGTTGACAGGTTTGACCTGTCGTAATCTATCAGGGGAAAACTGTGAGGTGCGATAATTATCACTCAACATGCAATTCAAATTTCTGTGTCAACATCAGTTTGCACAGAAATCGGAATTTAGCGATTATTACAAATTGTATTTTGAATTTGTAACTAGGGCCTATTTTGTAAATAGCAGCCTAAGGACCTGATAACAAGTGCCCAATTGGAGTAGTTCCTATTTATTTCAACTGATAAAATCCTACTCCCCGGTGTGTGGGTTTTATCGAATGAGATAAGTTGCACCACACATTCAGAGTTTTTGGAGTAATTACCAGGTGCCGTAACTTCTGCAAAACTTGCCTCTACATTTGGTGATGTTTGGTTTTTTGGCTATACAGTGCTGTTGATGTGCAACCCTCAGCAGATATGTCTTATATGAATTTAAGAGGTATCAGTTACAATATGTTGCTGATCGCTAAGCCATAAGTATTTTTTTTTACTTTTTTTGCTTATCTGTATTTCGAAAGCAATTGGCTGGTGGAGTTGTTTGAGATTCGTGAGCTGTAAGCTGAAGATTGTGCCTGAGAGTACGACTGTTTTCTGGGCTCTGTTGCAGGTTTACAGGGGCTCCAGTTATCTAGAAACTAGCCTGCAATACTGAAGCAGTTTACAGGTTGAGTTGTTTGTGATTCGTTGGTTGTGAGCTGAGGATTTAGCTTGAGGGTGCGACTGTTTTCGGGCTCTGATGTAGGAATTTTGGGGCTCTAGTTATCTAGGAAACAGACAAGTTTTCAACTGTCTTTGGAAGTGTACATGCTCCGGGGTGCTTCTAACGCTGGCAGGTAGTGAGTTCCAGAGTTGGCGGATTGTACTAGGAAATCAGTGCCTCCTATGGATTTCATAGGGTAAAGAGGTATGATGACAAGTGGTGCAAGTCTGGAGCGCAGCATTCGGTTTGGTTTGTATTGCTTGCATTTAATATGTACGTATCAGTAGTAGGTGGGGGGAGGGACAGGAAACAGACAATAAGGAAACATTTTTAAAAAATTGTTAAAAAGTAATTACCTGCCACCTACCGCTCTTCCCCATGTCCTAGCTGCAGCACAGGCTCCCCTGCGACCAATCTTGACACTGCTCCCATGTTTGAAAGCAATGTTAGGATTAGCCGAGTGATGTGTATTTGTGCTCCCAGAAAGACTGGAAAAAGTGTTTTCTCATTAATTTGACCACAGTCATCCTGACACAATTTCTTAGAAAGCCTCAAGCCTTCATATATCACCCAATAAATAACAATTTAGTAGATTCTATCAGATACATGTGTAGGATTTTAGGCATAATTCTTAAAGGCAGCAACGCAGTTGGGTTGGAGACAGCTCAGTGCGCATGTCGGTTTGGCGGGCCTTAGACGGCCAGCCAAACCAACATGCGCACTGATCACAGTGCAACCACTCCTTATGTCACTGCCTGCTCAATGGCCCTGCAACCAAGACTCGCCCAGCCCTCAGAACCTGAAAAATAAAACGATAATAAACCCATGTTATTATCATTTTATTTTTTTACATTTTGAGGCTGGCAAGGGGAACGTCGCCCCTCCGCCACAGCGAAGTATCCACTACTGGTAGTCAACGCGGTCCTTTTCCTTGGGAGGCTCTGTGGACAATGCAGGGAGCCTTTAAAATTGCCCTTCTAGCGATAGGTATCCAATGGAGCAATTGCAGGACTGCAGTCAGGCTTTCTCTTGGGAGAAGGCAGAGAAGAAGCCTTGCAGGAGCATTTTGGAGCTTGGATGACATTACAACGCGGGCTTTTACCCCACGTGCCATTACGACGCTGTTTTTACAACGCAAGTCGTTACAACGACTTGCGCTGTAAGCGCTGGATAGTGGAATAGTTTAATTTTCTATTCCTACTCCAGCCCACGTTACAGTAGGGAAGGTGTTGGAATAGAAAATTAAACAATTCCTTTTCCAACAGCGCCCTCCAGCGCAAGTCGCTGAAACGACTTGCGTTGTAAAAGCAGCGTCGTAATGGCAGCGAGTGGTAATGCCCGCGTTGTGATGGCTGCTCACCATTTTGGATGAGTTGTATATGGAGTATAATGAATGGGGGTGTGCCAAAGTAATGAAGGTATGTCCTATGAGAACAAAAGAAATCTGATGTTGCTATCAAATATTTATCACAGACAGTAATATGGAATATGTACACTCAACCCTATAAAAAATCATTAAATTGTCTTAAAAAGTTATGCCGACAGGCTTCATTTAATTTTTACAATCTATTCTAGTGTGGCCATTTTAGTTCTTAACTGTGAATTGTTGGTGGACTTCTAGGATTAAGCTAGATAGGAAATCGTAGTGCTTGCCTGACATGCTGGTCTACATTTATAACTACTAGAAGTGTATTAATTGCGGTGTTCATTGCTACCAGTATCCAGCTACCTCTCCTATCATCCGTTGTCTATATGCTTGACTTTGACCCTGGACAGCACTTCACCGACTACAATTGCCTTTTAAAGTAAAGGGCGTGTCTTTGGTGGACAAGTTAATGCATGTGACCATAAAGAAACAAAGTTCATAGATATTAAATGATATCCTGTAAAATTGTGGTTTGTATATATTTGTTAAACGTGTGAAAAGGCAAACAGGTCTTCTTTCTTATTTCCACTTTGTGTGATGTATATTAGAGAGTGAAATGTTTATTAGAGAGTAAATGTATGAAAGCAGATATGTAATCCTGAATTGTTTTTTTGTTGGGAATGATTTATTATATTAATTTAAAGTTGTTTTTCACTCTGTCCCCTTAGATGTGGTGAGGAAAACCCTCGCCAGTCAAAATTCACAGTTTCCCACTTATCCTTAACTTTTCACTCAGTGCTATAGCAGGCAACTTGTGGCACCTCTCTCCGTGAGTATCACTCCCCAGTCTTAGAATGCTGAGTGTTAGCTCAAAACTATGGATACCAGCCTTTTACATTCCTAATATACTGCATTTAGGGCTTCGGTACACCATTACAAGTGTTTTCACGTGAATTTGGCCGCAGTCAGCCTGACACAATTCCTCAGAAAGCCTCAAGTCTTTAAATATCACCCAATAAATACAAATCTAGTGGACTCTATAATATACATGGATGGGACTTTAGGCAATAATTCTTAAAGGCGGGGAAATATGTAGCCTCATTTATTGTAGCTTCTTATTTTACAGTAAAAAGCCTTGAGTAATAAAAGTCGCTGTGGCAAAAGTTTGTTTAAACGAATGATTGTCTCCACCAAATTACATAGTATTTCACCATTATCGTATGTATGCACTAGCTCACCACTGTTGTCAATTATGTCTAAAAGGGCTAACGTATATCTTAATAAGAGTAACATTCTCTAAAGGTGTGTATAGAATTACCTCATTATTCTCTAGTGAAATGCTTAAAATAGAAACGCCTGACCTGGACGCTGAATCATCTGCAGCCCTTTGCTGTAAGGAGTGTGTATGTATTTCCTTGACCTGGAAATAGCACGCCCTGCATAACTAACATGCTCTGGAAAGTGCCTCGGGTGTTTTTCTATTGTTGAAAATGAAAACAAAGTGCACATACCGATTTCGCCTCTGATGACACATATAATTAAGTTGTGCGAAAAAAGCCAAATGTAGGTGGGGCAAATATACACAGTGGTGGGAGCAGGCCTTTTCAACTGCCAGAAGTAAATCTAGGGCTACGGCCATTTTTGGGCACCACACCCATAGTCTGTTTGATACCTCCAATATTACTACCGCAAAAAGAACAGATGATGGACGGAATGCTGCATTATGCATACATTCACACCCAGTCACAAATCTGGGGTAAATCCATCGTTTTTTTGCACGCCACGCAATTCCAGTTTAGACCTAGCCATATGCAAATCAGTCTTGACCCTGTTCCTCATGGGAACCGTCCAGCCCGAACTGCCAGGCCAGGTCTTCCCTGGACCAGAAACAAGCATCTTGGCACCGGTTTTGGGGTAACACCCCTCAACAGCCAGGCTAGCTTGAATCTGGTGGCGTAGCGAGCAAGGGACTACTATTACTCCCAGCCCCACAATCAGAACATCATTGAAGTAAGGAGTTACTTGGTCACTGCTTTTAACACTCATCCAGTAAATGTGCCAAACCTTTAAATGGGGAAATAACAATTCCAATGGCCACCTGCTGAAAGGAGCCTTTTCTGCGTGACGTTGGAGAGCCATGCTACCCTGCCCTTGGGCATTCCCGAGTAGCCATGTACATTTTTCCAAGTAAGGTCGATAATCATGTGTTCTTTTGAATAAACAGCATGGGACATCAGAGCAGTTCTCTGATGCTAGGTCGACACCCAAACTGTACCTCTCTGTCAGAGGGTGGCTTTTGCTCTTTCTTCCTGGCCTGTAAGAGACAGGTGGTGGTGTTATCTTATGTTATGTTAAAGATGTTTTGTGGAGCGCACATTCACCAGGCGGTTTCTTGGCGCTGAGGGAGGACGGCTGCAGTTGCAAAATAGTGAATCAGTCTCAGTTGTATGCCTGGGTAAATAGCCAGGTCATAAATAATTTTCAGAACTCGGTGTAGGAATCAGTGATGCACAGATGAGAGGGGAGGGCGTTCCAGAACTGAGGCGCCAAGGTTGTGTATCTAAGACCTCCATGTTTTTTACGTTTGAATGTATGGGGGACCAACAAGTTCTTGTAAGAGGAACGTAGGTCACGAGTGAACCGCTGTATATTTGAGGAGATAAAAGCGAGACCATGTCCTGAAAGGACCTTATAGATGGTACAGCCCAACTTGAATAGGCAGCATTGGGTAAAGGAAGCCAATGAAGGCTTTTCAACAATGGTCACACATGCCGATGTTTAGGCTGACCAAAGACAAGCCTAGCTGCCTGATTCTGGACCAGTTGCAGCAGGTGTAACTGGTATGCTGGTATACCAGCTTACAGGGAGTTTGCGTAATTGATACGCGAAATGACCAGGTCAAGAACCACTTGGGTCAGCTTATCATACACTTTGGGGAAAGACCCTTTTCCTGTATCGCATAAGAGGAATACCTAATGGCTCAAACTGGGTAAAGCTCTATCCAGTCCCATCATAACCAGAATCCTATGCCTCCTTTGTCTCCATTACACGAAAGGTGTGCTGGTGCACACACATGTGTAGGCATGCGGTTAAGAATGAGACTTGCAAGTCTATCTGACAGTGTGAGTGGTGGAGTTCATTGAGACTGTAGGTTTGTGTGTAGTAGCAAGATGGTGGCTGGCTTTTCGTGACGCTGCCCACTATTCCCGCTGGCCCTGAGAGCCTGCACGCTTACATTGTCTTTGTGGGTGGAGGAGGCTGCTCAGACCCTCTTTTGAAGTAGCCTCCGTTCCTCTACCTAAATGATGCAATCTCTCTCATTCATCTTTCCAAGGATCTGCAAACCTTAGGGATCTAGCCTATGGTCTGAGGCCAATCTGCAACGTAGCTGGCCCGGCTCAAACCATCCCAACAGAAGCTGCAGGGAGCCATGACCCCTGGACAAACTTATGATGCTTTGATCATGCCCTGTCATCATTTTTCAGCAAGACTCAACTGGTGCGAGAAATCATACTGGCCAGGACGGACCATTAACCATTACTGCACTGCACATTTCTTCACATCCGAGGCAGGGCGGCACCATGCCTGCAGCAGTTTGTGAGAAATCATACATTCCTTAGTTGAACGTGGGTGATGCTTATTCCACAGTGTGTCCTCAGGGATGGGGACACAGGCACCGAAAGCATTCTGTTGCTGTGTCTTCAGTTTTACCAGCTGTCACCTCCACCTCCGTGTGCTAGTGTTGCAGTCAAAACATAATGCACGTTTGCAATACTACAAATCATTTAAGGAACATACATGACTCGCAGAACGGCATGCATCATGTGATGACTGCCGTGCAAGTGTACAGAAAGCAGACACACTGGTGACAACCGATTGACTAGAATATATATTTGTCCTGCGTTTCATCTTTGTGGTGGTCTTGGCCTGCAAGGCTTCTGTTACTTGACTGTATACGTTCTCCCCATATTATTGTCCTTACCATGCTTAAGTGACATAGTACATGATCAGGGTACCACCTCCTCCAAGGAACCCTTCCTCCTTTGGTCATAGTCAAGCAATACAAGCCTCCCAATATTGAAAAAGGGAATAAACTATAGTAAAAAGGTGGACCAGCAGTAAAGGAGGTAGGCCCAGGCCCATCCTAGAGAGACACAGTCTGGCTAACACCAGCAGGTCACAGGGGTCCAGGGAAAAGAGGGCTTCCAATTGTGAATATCAAGTGCGTACACTTTTGCCTAGGTAATACATGCATGCCAGAAACTCACATTTAAAATCTGTTTACAGATATTCTCCGCAGATTATTTACTTAAATTGGTACCAACCCGCTAGAGAACTAAATCGCTATATGCAGAGCTGACTACTGTTCCTTCCCAAATGAAAGAACGTCAAAATGGGTGCCGTTCTCTGTCAGGGGTGAGAGCATAACATTGGAACTCTCTTCCACCATTACTACGGGGCATATTATCTAGGGACGGCGATAAATAACGCATAGCGTGCTTAGCGCTTTTTTATTTATCGCCGTCCATCGCTGGAATTTATCGCCTTGGTAGCGCGTTATTAACAACGTGTTTCTCCAGGGTGATAAAAATTCCAGCGATAGCGGGGAAATCGCCGTTTTGCAGGGAACATCTCGGGTTTTCCAGCAATGTTGCCTGCAAAACGGCAATAACCTTGCTGATAAGACCCTGCGGTCGTATCAGCATGATCCACCCCAATGTTAGGGATAGGTAAGCCTGCATTTTAGCAGATGTTAGTTTTTGGCGAAAACATAGGTTTTCTCCCAAAACTAACATCTGCTTAAATGCTGGGGCAGCCTTGTAAATATCGCGATGGGCACATCAGCGATATTTGCAAGGTTGTACTGCCTAGTGATGCCCACTTTGCATCTCATTAGAGATACAAAGCGAGGCGTTGAAAACAAGGCTGCTAACATGCGCTAATGCATGTTAGCACTGCCTTGTTAATAGGGCGAAAACATTATCTCTGCTTTTTTGGCTTTTAAAGTAAAAAAAGCGGAGATAATGCCCTTGATAATATGCCTCTGCGTTCGGAACAAACTTCCACGTCCTTTTATTAAGCAGCTCGTACTCCTTTCTGCTTGTGAATAACATCTAATGTTTCTCCACTTTGTCCCTTAGGCTTTCGGAGCTGCTCTTATCTGTTCATGTTACCACTTTCTAGCTCCAGGACACTTCGTTCCGAAGTAGCTGCTTTTGTAAGCGCTATATAAATACTCATCCCATTAATTCATTCAAATATCGTTTTTTCTAACAATCATAATAAAAGCGTTGTCCACAGCATGCTTTGTACCTTGTAGGTAGGGTGACCAACTGGCATAGGTGCAAATTCAGGACAGTGAGTGTAAAAATTCAGGACAAAGTGACAAAATTCAGCACAAAAATTCAGGACAAAAGGTCAAAATTCAGGACAAAACTTCGGGACAAAGGGTAAGTTTTACAGACACGTCAGAGGTGGTAACACAATAGCATATAAGTAAGTAAATAGACAACCATCTAAGTACAAGTCAAAATAGGTTTATGTTAGGTTGAGAAAATTGTGCACTTCACGTTTTTTCAGTATGGCCGCAGCTTGCTACCTTAGACGGTTAAAAATTTGCACCTCGCTCCAGCAAGTACATTAGTCACCAGACAATGGTGAATCACACCAGAATATAAGTGAGCCCGCTTTTATTGTTGATTGAAAACTACTGGATATACAAGGAACTTTGCAGTGCCAGCCCCCAGTAACAAAACCAATCCCCACCCCCCTTCCAGTCTCCCAGGAAAAAACCTGATGCCCGGTCCGGCCAGTCCTGCCTTGCTACCACCCTTCAATGGTGCCCCTCATCTTCACTTAGACCATCTCTCATGTGTATTTAATTTCTCTTATAGTGTTACTCATCCCAATTATGTAGGGCAGGGTGTCGGAGTGCGTTACATCACCCACATTATATATAGACAATGACTCATATTAATGTGAAAGTCAATGTATAGGAAATGTTACTTAAGATAATGGGTGCCACAAGATGTAATCATTCTTTTATCTATCATTCAGTCTTTCATCATTCATTCTGTCCTTCCATCTATGTGCCCATTTATATCCAAACATATTCAACCATTTGCAAACCTATCCACCATATATCCTTCCATCCATCATTTCACTCATCCATCCCTCATCCACCCTTTCACTCATCCATCCATTATTCATCTACCCACCCTTTCCCCCATCCATCTGTAGTCATCCATCCACTCTTTCACCCATCCATCTATTCACTCATCCATCCAGCCATTTACCCTTTCACCCATCCAGCCATCTATTCACTTACTCATCCATCCACCCAGTCACGTATCCGTCCACCCATCCATCCATCCATCCATTCATCCATTCACCCATCCACCTACTCATCCATTGATCCTATTACTCATCCATCCTTTCACTGATCCATCCATCCGTTCTGTTATCCATCCACCCATTCACTTCTTCATTCATCTATCCATTCTTTTGTCCATCTACCCCCTTTCACTCATCCATCCATCCATTCACCCTTTCACTTATCAATTCAATCCATCCATCCTTTCACTCATGTATCCACCCATTCACTCGCCAATCATCTAAGCTTTCACTCATCCATCCATACTTTCACACACCCATCCACCCTTTTACCCATCCGTCAACCCTTCCACCCATCCATCCATCTATTTACCTTTTCTCTCATCCATACTTCCACTCATTCACTCATCCATCCATCCTTTCATTTATTATCAATCCATTCACCGTCTCATTCATCCATTCATCCTTTCAGTAATCCATCCAGCCATTCACACATTCCATCAATTATTTACTCACCCACCTTTTCTCATTATGAGCTGAGCCTTTGTCTGCAGAGTTGCAGACAGAAGAGGCCCATCAAGAACTTCACCTCGCTGTAGTTCCTAAAGCAAGGGGTGGGGTGGGGTGGGGGAAAGTTCACTATGCCCCTGCACATAGGCAGTCTGAAAACGCAGAAGTCATGAGTCATGCATGATGCACAGTGCCAGGATGTGAGGTGACCGTGACATGGTGTTTCCAGGGCTTTAAGTGGTGTACAAAAACGGGGGGGGGGGGGCGGTCTCTTCAAAGGGGGTGTTCGATGTAATTAAGGACGTGGTTTAAAACACCTAGTCTAAAAATCAGCGCTGGCGTAGTGTTCCGCCCGACTGGTATTATGTTGTTTATGTCATTGTATCCAGATATTTTATCCAGCAAGTATCATTACACCAACAACAAGCTAGGACTATTGGCTTTGTCAATGGTTTTTAGTTGCTTAAAATAAAAAAGCAGCAACCATGGCTTTGTTGATTATAATATTGAAAATACTTCAGTTCAAAAATGATGAGGCAGTGCCAGAACGATAACCCGTTCTTTTTAACTTATTTTACAGTCTTCTTTATATGAAATGTTTTCAACGTTGCCAAAGTTGCAGCATTAGCGTTTTGCCTTTTATTTTACAGAATGCTCTGCTGTACCCTGGGGCAGGAGGAGCCGTCCACATGCTTTACCAGCCCAGACTGCCCCATTGACATTCTGTATGTGGCAATCATCAGCCCCATACAGAATGACAATGGGCAGGTGCGGCTGCGCTTGTGCTCCAGGAGGAGCGCGAGGCGCCCCGTCAGGAAGGCGAGGCCTCTCACAGGGGAGCAGTGCTGCTCCCTGTGATGGCCAAAATTACGGACAAAAGGCGTCCGTAAAAGGAATCCTCACGGACAACGGACGTGAGGTCCAAATTACGGACTGTCCGTGAAATTTACGGACGGTTGGTCACCCTACTTGTAGGCCGACCCTCACACGTTCCACTGTGCAAATGGCAAGGACAGTCGAGAACAATCCAACGATTTCCCATACGATGAGAGGTCATATAGCGTTGATACGTTTCTTTGTGAATTGCCGGTGGGGAAACGTCCATTTGATGGGTTTTTCCTTTAGATTTAAAAAAATCACAGATTGAAAATCTGAGTGGCAAACACATTTGACCCTCTCAATGCCACATTTTGGTCTATCTCCCTTGCAAACTGTCATATTGCGCAAATTGGGCTTTGGGAGAGTGAAAACTAATAATGTGGGCTCTTGCTTACAAAACGCAGTGTTTTTTACATGTTCTTTCTACTATCGTAAAACAAATTGGGAATTCTGTGAATAAAGAAAAGTTTTTTGTGATGGATATCATCTGCTGCACTGACCTAACCATCTAAATACCAATTTGTACTCACAAGACTGAGTGAAAAATTTCACAACTTGGAGAAGTTTGCGAAGTTTCCTGTGTTCATTTGCAACGTTTGAAAAAGAAGCGAAGTCTCATAATTTTGCACATTTTCTCATGGTGCATTTAGTCTCTGCTCTTACCAAAGGCGACCTCCATGGTGGACTATAAGCATGTGTGAAAGTGTTTGTGCATTTCATATTTGTGTGCATTATTAGCAACGTGCAGAACGAGGATTTAACTCTCCAACTTACACGCACACACTGACATGGTACTATTGCATTTCAAACAAATGTGCTATGTTTTGTTAAAATGTTTTTTTTTACTTTATGTTAACTAGACCTTAATTTAGGCCCAGGAACCATCTTGTTCAAAATAAATGCCTCCTCCAGCATGTTCATTGTACTTTATTTCTGCAGCACTCAGTCTAGCAGAGTCATGTTTGTTTATTTCCATTGACATTTTTCTTGCAGTTCTTGGTGAAAACTTTTCAACACATACACAGAAATATTGCATTTGCCAAGGCCCTTCTGCTAGCTTACTGTGCCTTATTTATTCACAACAGCAAACTTTTGTTCATGCACCCAGTTTGGCTTGCTCTATCCTGATGACATTATCATAGAGTGGGCAAAATGAATATTAATGTAGTGGGATAGTGCCTAAAAGCTAAGGCAATATGACACTTCATGCAATTGGGCTCTGATTTGCTAAGAATGTACGGGGCATATTATCAAGGGGGTTTATCTCCGCTTTTTTGGCTTTAAAAGCCAAGAAAGCGGAGATAAAATTATCTCTCTATTACCTAGCTGTCACTAACACCAGTTAGCGACAGCTAGTAGGAGATAGCGACCATCTTGGGCCCCACTTTGCATGTCAGTGATATTTATCACTAATGACATGCAAAGTGGGTGTGCCAAGATGTTAACATCGCTATCTCCTATTACCAACTTTTGGAGATATTCGCGCTAAGCGCAAATATCTCCAAAAGCTAACACCTGCCCTGAGCAGTTCTTAGCCATGTTATCCAATGGGAGGTGGATAACATGGCTAAGAGCATTAGCTCGGTAATGCATGAATATCGCGGACTTTTCAGCGATATTCATGCATTGCGGCCGATTTTTATCGCATTTGCGATAAACCTTGGTAATACCAACGTTTATCTGCGATAAAAATCGCCGCAGCTCAGCTGTAAATTTTTGTCTCTAACCAAGCAATAGCGATAATTATCGCTATTGCTTGGTAATATGCCCCGTAATTATTTTGCTCACACCATGATGATTCTGCAGAACTAATGATTTGCTATGCTATATGCTGCACCCCCTCCCTTTTTGGGGTGAGCCTGGTGACTGTCCGATGCTACTAGAGATGCTGCTGATTTCCTAATGATGTAGCCTTCATGGCGGCTGTGACTTCATGCAGTTGTGTTTATGCTTTCTTTACCGCACCGTTTGAATGTGTGTAATACATCTTGAATGTACTTTGATACGCTGTGGCATGCCTTAATTTAGAGACACCTTGCTTTCTGAAATTAGGTTTAACACTGTCGCCGATTCTTCAACCCATGGGAATACTGTTGAGGTAATATTTTGGGATGTACAATTTAGGGGTTCCTCGCACCCACACTTGTGTGGATACTTGCTGCAAAAGACAAAGTAAGAAGCAAATTAGATTACGTCAATTTGCTAGGCTGACAGATTGTGAGACAAGAGTGACCAACCTGTTATTACTGGCCTTTCCGAGGGCTTAACAGGGCTTTCTTCAGAAAGGGATCTGCCCATTACACACCGGTAGTGACAGCGCTTGAGGTCAGTACATGAGTCTTCTGTTGAAACTGGTTGCTACTGGTGTTATGATCAAGTTGCAGCTCTGTAATTGGCATTGCTGTCAGTCACCAGCCTTGTTATTGCTCTGGTCTCGCTTTGTTGTGCATGAGCCACGCAGCTCTGATAGCTGTGCCCTTAACTGAGGCGTGATGCACTTACAACAACACGCTTCAAGGAGGACCTTGCATCTCACAATGTTTCGTCTGAGCACTCAGCAGCAGACTCCCCACTATTACCTGCACTTTGACGGTTTCTAAACATGTAATTAACTAAAGAAGTGCTTTAAGCAGGATAATAGTTGATGTATGTTTGGCCGGCAGCTTTCCAAGTTTTAGAGGGAGATGTTTGGGGAAAAAAAACATAGTCATGTACAGCAAAGCAGGTTAACTTTAAAGCAAATCCAGTGACAAGCAGGGCAGCACACACGCATTCAAATGGTAGCTACTCTGCCCCAGTGATGTTAGGGCATCAAGTCACAGAGTACATTTGAGGCAACGCAAAGGAAAATCTGCTCAAACTTGCAAAAGAGGGATTATAAAATGATGTGGGTGGATCATGAAATCCACCCCTAAAAGAGAATTAATTTCCCCCTTTGCTGCTCTGTGCAGAAAGGATAGCGAGGTTACACAGATATGCGGCCTGATTTTAATATCGCCAGTATGGATTTTCTGTTGCAACATTGACAGAGTATTCATACTGCCAAAATTGTGGTCCGCCCGCCCAATTTAAATGTGGGCGGAACTTTGGTTTAATCACTGCGGATACTACCATAATTAAACCCCTCCAAGATCCCGACTGATAAAGAGCCGCCGGAGGTTGACTTCTAATGCCAATCACCTTAGATCGGTGGGATTAGAGGTTAGTTTTCACTGCCAATCACCGCCAAGAAAACTCTGGCAGTAAGGGGCAGGAAAAATGGCTAAATAGCCACTACGCCACGGAAGTTTACTTCCATGGTAAAAGGTGCATTTTTTTAATGTTCAAAAAGAAAATTCTGCTTCGGGATTTTATTTTTGAAAAAAAAAAAAATACATTCTATGGACAGCTCCGTCATGTTGATGGAGCTGTGTGCCAAACTTTAAACCTCATTGACAGGAACTGCTGTGATGGTGGTTCCTGCCAAGGGGGCGTGGCTTGGACGCCGATCGGGATGGCGGCGTGAGCTTGCAGCTCCGCGCATGGTCCCGCTATTTCTCCTGAAAACTACACCCTTGGCGTTCCCTGAACGGCGAATTCCTCCTGTGAAGTGTTGGGGAACCATCGGAGAGCAGCTGAGAGCTCTCGGGAGACCGAATATACCGCTGAGACCCGAAAGAAGAAGCCGAAGGTTCTGTGCCGAGAAGGAGGAAAATGGCGGCGTAGAGGGACGGCGGTCTCTGCGCAAGGGGCGAGGCGGACCAGAATCGAACCGCAGTGTGAGCCGCCTCCAGCGGGACTGGACGGGTCTGGGAGGTGGACTTGGGGGTGCGGAGGCCAGCGTTGGACTGGGGCACGGCTTACACGACACCCGCTTATACCTTCCCCTCCCCCCCCAACCCCGGCTCTGGCGATTGTGAAGCGGGCGGCCCCGGCATTTGTGGTTGTTGGCTCTGTCGGAGCTGATGGGGTGCCTGCTCTACGGCCGCTGCTAGTGAGCACAACTCTCGAGAAGAGGATTACGAGATCAGGAGGAAGGCCTGTGGCGGCCGTATGATGACGCCCGAAGCACCTAAAATGGCGGCTGCAGGCGGGGCGGCCATTGTGGAACAGGGCCGGGAGGACTCGACTGCGCTGACCCGGGATGGTGAGGCCCGGGCCTCCCCGTTGATGACGGAGCAGGAACAGAGGCTGAACCAGCGACTAGACAACATTTTGGATGCAATAACTTCGACTAAGGAGGCTTTACAACAGGACATTACGCAGGTCGCCACAGGGCTGGGTCTCCTGAGAGCGGATCATGCCAAGCTCTCGGACAAAGTAAAGGACCATGAACAATTGCTTCAAGAACTGAAACCGGCGGTGGTGACCACGGAACATAAACTAACGGATATCCTCAGCCGCCTGGACACACTAGAGAGACGAGCAGAGGATGCGGAAAGTCGTAATCGAAGGAACAACGTGCGGGTTGTAGGCCTTCCGGATAAAATTGAAAGGGATGACGCAGTGGCCTATATGGAGAACTGGTTTAAGACGGTGGTGGCGCCAGAGGGCCTGTCTCCCTTCTTCTCCCTGGAACGGGCACATAGGGTGCCAGCTCGCCCGCCGTCGCTCGGCTGTCCACCTAAGCCGATGGTGGTGAAACTCCTGCACTATAAAGATCGGGACCTGTTAATCCAGAGGGCTCGCACACTGGGCCCTTTTCAGGTGAAAAATAGTTGCGTTACGATATTCCCGGACTATGCACAGGAAGTCCAAAAGAACAGAGCGTCCTTCCTGGCAGTGAAAAAGGAGCTGAGGGAGGAGGGCATTCAATATTCCTTGGTCTTCCCGGCTAACTTACGTGTTATCCTGGATGGGAACACCCAATTTTTCCAGACTCCTGATGAAGCGTGGTCGTGGCTTGAGTTGTATCGCGCCGGCACGGACCGAACTGGTAAAAATTAGCGGGAGAGACCTAAACCGCTCCAGATCCGAAAATCACAACAAATCCGTTCGCGAAACAAGCTCAAGAGAGCGGAGCGGGGAGGTCAAATGGCTGAGGATAAGAGGGGGCGCTGGCTGCAACGGCGAGTATCACGAGGTCGCAACAGGAGAGGGAACTGGTTGAATCGGACTCTGGTGAGGACGGAGGTAAAACTGGAGAAGAACTATCAGAGGCGGAGAGCTCGAAGGGCCCTGCGGTCACCCCACAGACATCCGATGGACTCTTTAATGAGTGACTATTGTTTGGGACAGTTGATACCGTGCTTCCTACGGAGATTAACTCTACTAGTGATAGAAGGGCAGGTATGGTGATGCATATGCAGTGTGGGATGGGAAGCGCGGGGCGAGGGCTCCGCCTGCCCTGGGTCGGCGATAACTCACCCCCTTGTGGCCCTTAAGGCCTTCTGTGGTGGCGACCACAGATTAGACTGATGTGTGTTGTGTTACAGGTTTGGAACAGGGCTGAAACTGGGTTATTAGGCTCTGTCCTGGGGAGTGGGGTTTGGGGAGTTTTTACTACAGTTATTTTGGGGGAAAGCAACTGCAGCGATGTGGGCGGCAACTGGTTGCACCTGAATTGGTTCAGTAAAGATTACCATGGGGCCGTTACCTAATTTGAAATGCCTAACATGGAATGTCCGAGGACTGCGAACAATGATCAAACGCCGCAAAGTGCATGCTTATCTGGTGAGGCGGGGGGTCCAGATTGCAATGTTACAGGAAACTCACTTAACTAAACAAGAATGCACTGCACTACAGAAGAGGTGGCGAGGTCAGGTTTTTGGCACCACTTATTCAGCGTTCGCTAGAGGGGTGCTGATATGGGTAAGAGCGGGCATACCGTTCCAGGTTGTGAACCAGCTGGTGGACCCTGAGGGTAGATATGTGGTGGTGGAGGGGAGGTTATATGGCAGAGATGTGGTTTTGTGCTGTGTATACGCCCCAAATGTTGACCAGGCTCACTTCTTTGATGGCCTCACGAGCTCACTGGCCTCCTTCCTGGCAGGCCCTATGATCCTAGGAGGGGACTTTAACTCGATCACTAATGTGGCACTGGATAGGTCACACCCACCACTGGCTGACTCCCCGGTACGTAGATTAGCCGCACAGAGGAAGGATTGGCAAGAGAGGTGGGGATTGCTAGATGTATGGAGGGAGCAACATCCTGATAGTAGGGACTATTCCTTTTTCTCGGCCCTCCATGCGTTACACGTTCGGATCGATTCAGTCCTGTGCAGTGGTTCCCTGGCTGCCATGGTCACCCATACAGAATACCTGACCAGGACCATCTCGGATCATAATCCCTTGTTGGTATTAATACAGTGGCAACGTGCGAGATCAGCAGTCCCAACATGGCGGCTTCGGCCCGACACTTTAGAAGATTTGGTGTTTAGTGACGCGGTTAAACAGGGCATAGAGTACTACTTTGCGGAAAACGAGGGTTCAGCCAATACTAGGTCTACTGAATGGGACGCGAATAAAGTGGTGGTGAGAGGAGTATGCATGGGCACGTTCTCGAATGCACGAACGTCAGTTTTGAATGCGCTTGCAAAAGCGGAGGAGGAGTTGAGGGATTTGGAACGGCGTAGACCGGACCGACCGGACTTACAAGCTCGGTTATTAGAGGCCAAAGAGGTAGTGGCTACTGAAACGGAACGGCTGCGGAGTTATGATTATAGGCAATATGCCATTAAAGCACATGCCGAGAGGGATAAAGTAGGCACGCTACTTGCCAGGATTGCTAATCCGGAAATTAGAGGCGGCCCAATTATGAGCATAAAAACTGAGTCAGGGGAGATCGTTTATTCGCAGACAGCGGTGATGGAGTGTTTTCATTCTTATTACGCGAAGTTGTATGAATGCCACCTAGGGGTGGAGGCCTCGGAGATCAGGGCTTACTTGGATTCGATACAGCTCCCAGTGCTGGATGACGATGATGCGAAAGAGTTAGGAGGGCCTATAACGCTAACCGAGATTAGGGTGGCCATTAAACACATGGTAAGGAACAAAACGCCTGGGGTGGATGGCCTGTCGATCGAATTTTATCAGAAATACGTGGATAGTTTGGCACCCAGACTACTGGTGGTGTATGAGGAGGCTAGAAGACTGGGGTACCTGCCCAGATCAATGAGGGAGGCACTGGTAGTACCGTTGCTGAAACCCGGTAGAGAGGCATCTGATGTAACGTCCTATAGGCCTTTGTCCATGTTGACTGTGGACTATAAGATATTAAGCCGTATCCTGGCCACTGGATTGGCTCCACACATGACTAGGTTGGTACACGGGGACCAAGCAGGGTTCATCCCTACTAGGAACACGACGCTAAACATACGACGACTAATTAGGATATTGGATGGCGCCGCGGGCACGGACGGAGAACCGGCAGTCTTGTCCGTGGATATTGAAAAAGCTTTTGATAGCCTGGAATGGGCCTACTTAAAAGAAGTACTGGGGAAGTTTGGTATTGGCGAGGGGTTTGGTAGATGGACGAGAGTGTTGTATTCATCGGCAACAGCGAGGGTGCGCCTGGGCGCACTTGTATCTTCGGATTATCCGGTCTGTAGAGGGAAGAGACAGGGGTGTTCGCTGTCCCCGTTGCTGTTTGCTCTAGCAGTAGAACCAGGTCCACGAGCCAGGTCAGGAGTCATGTATCAGGGGATTGAACAGGGTGAGCAATCGCATTACATATCTCTATATGCGGACGATTTGATGCTGTACCTGGCAGATGTGGAGCAGGCTCTAGTGGGAGCGATGGATATGTTATCCAGGTTTGGTCAGTTGTCGGGACTTACGGTGAATTGGAAGAAAACTTGTATCTTTCCGCTTAGGGCAGACACACAGTGCCCCCCTCGTGATTTGGGTGTGATCTGGGAGCCATCTTGCTTCACTTATTTGGGAGTCCGCATCTACCGTGAGGTCACGAATCTGTTGGAGGGTAATATAGGGCGTTGTATACGAGCACTGAGAGGCTGTATATCCTTTTTGGCCTCCCTCCCTTTGTCAGTGCTGGGCCGAGTGGCACTATTGAAAATGGTGGCGCTCCCAAGGTTGCTTTATTATTTCCGCACACTGCCCATCTGGATCCCTCAGAGGATCTTTAAAGACCTACGGATTTTGATAACGGACTTCCTCTGGGGTCACGGACGATGCAGAGTAGCATTGAATACTTTGCTTAGACCCAAGCTTGAAGGGGGGATGGCAATCCCCGATTTTGAGCTGTACTATTTGGCGGCGCAGCTTCAGATTCTTACGCAGCACGTGGCCAGGGTATTTAGAGGGCCGGAACACGAACGAGGGAATGGTATACAACGTCACGTCCTGGCTTACATAATTATGCAGCAGAAACTGGAGTTGAGGGGCCTTACTATAGAGGAAAAGACGCTCAGGTTGTGTTGGCACAGGAGTTTGAAGAGAGCAAAGACGTCCCGGCCTTATGCCCCAGAGATACCATTGGGAATGTTGACCGCGCTGCCGCATGGAGGTGATTGGTCTCCGCTGTTGGAATGGGAGGAGTTGGGTTTACAGATGGTGGGAGATTTGTATGTGGATGGAATGTTGGTCCCCTTCAGACGTTGTAGGACCAGTTTGGTCTGCCGGACGGGAGCTTCCTCTTGCACGCGGCAGTGGTGGCGGCGATACAGAAACACTGGAAAGGAGGGCTCCTCGAGCTGGAAACGACCATGGCCTGCCAGTATGTCGTGATGGCTGCGGGTACATTTAAAGCGGTGACCTGCCTACATAATAGGATGTTGCATGAGGGGTTGGACCCGCTCCTGGGTCTGAAATCGAAATGGGAGGTTAGTATAGGTAGGCCCATTCCAGACACGGTGTGGGGACATATTCTGAAGCGGACACGGAAGGGGACAAGGAATGCACGTTTTCAACAGGTACACTTTTACGTCCTGCATAGGGCTTACCTGACCCCGGAAAAGATCAAAAGGTACTTCCGGGTGCATGAAGCGCTGTGCCCGAGGTGCCTGGCACCAGAGGTTGACATAGATCACCTGTTGTGGGGCTGTCCGAAGTTGGGGACGTATTGGCTGGAAGTAGGGGAACTCCTGAATGTGGTGACTGATCGGGAGGTGGATTTTGACATGGCGGCGTGTCTGTTGCTCTGGTTCCCACACACGAAGAACACAAAAGTGACAAGTAAATTCATTGATCTGCGGCCCATACTGGCGCAGAGAGAAATTACTTGGCACTGGAAGTCTAAGGAGGGACCGTCGGTGAGGAGATGGGTGAATGAACTGCTGAAATGGTCTGAATGTGAGAGTGTGCTCCGAATGAGACAGGCGGTCAAGATTGATAATGAAAAGAGCTTGGAAATGGCACGGGCGTGGGAGACGATAGTCCAGGCGTTACGTGATTACATGGTGGAGGATGAAGAATAGGCTAATTGTGTACCCGGGCTCCATGAGGCTTGAGAGTGTAAAGGCATCACTCGATCTGTAGCGAGCTCCACAGCAGTGTTAGTAAACAAGGCCCACATCGTCAGCGGTTGCGGGGGGGGGGGGAGAGGGGGTTATTTGGGGGTAGTGTTAGGCACCGAGGCCAAGATCAGAGAGGCACTGCAGCTGCACCCAGGGTTGGAAATGTTCCAAGCGTGACGCTTAGTTGGAATGCTAGAGAATGCTGGCTGGTGTAGGGGGAGGGTTAGGAGTTTAGGGGGGTAAAATGCAGATACAGAATGATGCTATTGACCAGTTATCCCTATGGGATGATCACTGTGATGTTCTTGCTGGCAGTATGGATTAATGCGCCGCCCGGCCTCCGGGTTGTGGGCTAAATGGCTGTGTACGATACTCTGTTTATTTTATCCATGCGTTGGGACACCATGAGTGTGCTGGTTGATCTATTATGTGTACTGGTTTCTAATTCTGCAATAAAAACAAATTTTTAAAAAAAAAGAAATGGTGGTTCCTGCCAATGTTTTAGAAATGACTGCCAGCTTGGCGATCATTTCTAAATTTGGCGGGCGGAGTAATCTCAGCCCTTCAGATGTTATGTCCTCCGCTAGGTCAAAGTAGATTACTCCGTCCGCCAAACCATGAATCAGGCCCATAGTCTGGTCAAACATAGAATATTTGTAGACATTAAGTCAGCTTTCGATCTGGTACCAAGGGACAAACTCTGGCCAACTCTACTAGATATGGGTTAACCAGAGTATCTTTGCCACCAGTTAAAAGGTTTACATCAGAGCAACTGTGCCCAAATTAGATTTGGCAAAAACGGCAAACTATCATCTCCCCTGCCTGTCCAGAGAGGAGTCCTGCAAGGTTGTGTGATGGCCCAAACTCTCTTCTGCCCTTATATTAATGGTCTAATAGAATCTTTAAATGCTGGGGTGAATATCGATGCTCCCCGGTCGGTGAAACACACTATTCCTGCCCTCATGTTTGCAGATGTTACCCTCTTGCTTGCCAAATCCCCTATGGGAATCCAGAGAACCCTTGATAACGTTGGCGTCTTCTGAAAACAGCAGGGATTAGAAATACATTTCCAAAAAACAAAGTACATGGTTTTCAATGCGGGTAATACCACCCGTGCAAGCCCTTCTCTGGATGGAAGTCCCTTAGAGAGGGTATCCATATTTGAGCACCTGGGAATTACACTGCCAGAGAGAATGGATTGGGGAGACCAAATCAGTAAATCAGGCCTAAAATTATCCCAGACTACAGGGATATTCTAAACCTATATAGGACATGCACTGATAAACAGGTGAGTCCTGCCGTGGAAATCTACAAGGCCCAGGCTAGGGAGGCTGCACTTTATGGAGCCGAACTATGGGGGCATTGTTTAACTGGCCAGCTAGCTCGTTCTGAGAATCTATTTGCTAGACAACTCATGGGTTTGCCACCCAGTACACCTTTAATACCCCTACGTATGGATCTGGGAATTAGACCCATCGAGGAAGAAGCTGTACTCAGACCCTTATACTGGCGGCGCCTGTGGTCCACCCCTGAACTAGACTCCTATAGAGAAGAACTGATTGATGTCATAGGGTTGCGGGGTGCAGGGAAGTTGCCCTGGTTGTTACACATCAAGGAAACATGTAAGGACTTGGGCTGGGGCAGTCTGTGGCACAATGCAGATAAAATCTCCCAAATAACTCCCAGAGAAACTCTAATTGAGATCTATAGAGACTATAAGCTCACCCAGCTTGAGATGAGATCCTCAGTGGTGAGACTGACGGCTGAGTTCCTGGAAGTCAAATCCATATACATTTTAGAACCAGTGTTGGATGACATACAGCCGCTCTTGGTTAAGAAACTTTATCTGCAATTTAGGTGTAGAGTCCTTCCGCTGCATTCATTCACAAAGAAGTGGGAGGGCTACACAAGTGCAGAGTCTCCAGCGTGCCTTAACGTAGATGAGACTGATGTTCATTTGATATTTTTCTGCCAAGGATACAGGAAGGCTAGGTCCCGATGGCTACTACAACTTTGCAGGAACTTGGGGTTGAGACATTGTCATAGGTTGTATAGGATTCTAAAATCTGACACACATATGCCCATTGTCTTTTCAATTGCACACTTTTTATTCGCTATGTGGTGGACGCATAGAGCCATCTTGAATAAGCCTCTAAATAGGAATGACAAATGTCCTTGATATGTTTCAACAGATGTTTTTGCACCAATTTCTATTCATGCATCTGCTATGGAGTTAATTAAATTAATATTAATGCCTAATATTCCTGTCCCGGAATGTGAAATTCCCCCCCGAATGCCTGTGGTCTTATTTATACACTATGTGATAACTGGAGGCATATATGCCAGCTGTGTAAATCCCTTTTTTTAAAGCTTTTAAGTCATTACTTCTATGTGTACCGCAACTTTTAAACTTGTATGGAGCAAACAACTATTGGAACCAGCCTCCAAAGCACATGCACTTTATTTTTCTGCTCTATAAGATGGCTGACGCCGGGGAAGTTCTCCCAGTGCGTGGAATGTAAATCCGTTGTCTTGTTCCCTATTTATAGTATTTTATCCAATGTTTTAAATTGTAGTCTTAAATTGTGCTTTTATGGCCAACTGTGCCGAAATAAAAGTTTTACGAACGAACGAATATGTTAGTATCCCATTAAGGCTGGTATAATTCTTATCCATCCTGCCAGAGGGTTTGCAACACCTCCTAAATGTGGAATTGCAGGACCTGCATTCTCTGATTGCTGATTCTTGACTGACAGAAAGAAAGAAAGATACTGGTGCCATTGACAGAATGTTATTTTTATGATGAACGTACATCTTACTAGAGAACATACCGCATTCCACAGGGTCATGTTGATATGCAAGGAATGCATTACCATCTGGCCTCATCCTGGACATAAGCCCCATTGGACCTGCTGTGCTTTTGACTTTGTACTGAAGAAAGCAAATGCAGGGTAGGAAGCAGCGATGACAGTCAAAAAACATGCTTTTCTGTTGCCTGAGGAGCAATTATTGTTTTTGAATTTGGCAGGAAGAGCCCTGGCAGGATCTGTTATTTACGTTATTCACCCTCCTGTCAGGATATTTAGTTTACTTTGACCCTGACTGTTTGCTGGACCAGACAAAAGACACAGAGAGCTGATGCAGACTTAAGTCACCACAGAGTGTTTGGGATGTTCTGCCTCTTTGAAGAAACAGCAGTCTAATTACAGTAGCGGAGGACATTAAATCCTAAACTATTGTGGACACCGTGGAGGAGACGAGAATGAAGCTGAGCTTTTAGTTTGAAACAGAGTTAGTGAAGGAGCTCACAGTTTTTAATGGAGACTATCACATAAGATCATGAGATGTCGAATTACGTCATTGCCAAATCCCAATGGTGCATAGTCTTGATTCCATCTCACGCCTCTTTATTACAACTTTCCACGCGTCGTGTATCTTTATCTCACTCTTGTGGGTTCTATTTTATCCAAACTTTCAACGTGTGGGGCTGCTTTCATGTCTTCCCTCTTTTCTGCTTCTCTCTAACACAGATTCAAAATTGGATGATTAAACATGAATGTTGGTCTAAAAAATGAGGACAGTGCCAGCAACCTGCACAAATAAAGCTCTGGCACATCCCAGCGAGACTGTATTGCACTAGCCCAAGTTGTGTTTTGTGGTTACAAATTTGAGGGGTGAGGCTACATTTTGAGCCAGATTTTAAAGCCTTGAGTTTAGTAAACAATGACTGCTGTGTCAATCAATAAGATAAAGATAATTTGGACCCATTCCAGTTTAGCACTTTCTGCACCCTCTCCAACTTCCCCTCTCCTAGTTGAAGAACTCCGACGTGCCATAGGGCTGCATTAGTACTGTACTAACAATACATATATTTAAAATTGAAATAATAATTTTTAAAAAAGTGAGATTTAATGTTCAGACTAAGGGGCCAGCATAACTGACAATTAAGCAAGGAATATGATAGCATGCATGACCCATTTGATACCCTTGTGGCAGGGTGATAGTATTATTACTGCTAGTAATAAAATGGCTTTATAAAGAGCTTCACACTACACGTCTGTCGTTGCTAAACACTGTAAATAACAGGTATTTCTATTGCTCATTTCAATCGTACTCCAGTGCAATCACTGAGGTGTAGTGGTTAGAGGAAATTCAATTATTTACGTTTAATTGTGGGTTGAGGCCTGGATTTAAGGGTATCGTTGGCACAATAATTCCCTCTCCCGATAGGGATGAGAGATGATTCATCTGGTTCTGCGATCCAATGAGCACGTGGAGCTCAGTAAGATATTGCGAAATAAAGAAAGAATGTTTCTAGCAATGTGAGACAAGGCGCCCTATCAAGAGAAGCATTCTTAGAGATGAAGCCCTTGAACATGAGAGGTTTATTGGCGCCTTACAGTATAGATAACAATCATTGGCATAGCCAATAGGTTTCGCTTTTGGGACCTTATATGTGTATAGTTATCCAGCACAATATCCTTGGTGCAACAACATCAAGTATTGCATGGCTAAACATTTATAAGGTCCCAAAGGCTAGACCTATTGGCTATGCCAATGCTTGTTTCCTAAAGGAAACAGCACTTTGTTTGGCCAGCACTATTTTGAAGAGACTGGCCACACGAAGCCATATTTATTTTGATCAGGTCGCTCTCATTCAGGGTCTGGGTGGGCAGTTCTTTGCTGCACTGACTGGCACACCTCCACAATCGATGTAGTTACTTGTCCAATGGGAAACACTTACCTTCCTTCACGCAAAGTTTGGCCCTCAGCCTGAATGTTAGAAAAGCTGAGATCTTCACAGCGCACAATCTGAAAAACAAGTATGCCCCTGCTAAAATAGGCACTTGAAAGGGTTCTGCGATCTCGCCGCTCAGTAACTTGATGAAACAATGCACTGGTTTTACTAATTCACTCAGGGAATGGACAAGAGTATTTCCAAAACACGACATGAGTGTTTATAACGGTTACAAAATGAGTACAACTCACCTTTCCTCACAATCACCAAGTTGAGGACGTTCAAGTTGGCATCAACAATGCAACCACGGACAGATTTACGCTTGCGTTCTCCAGTTCTTCTTGGGCGAAAGCAGGAGCGCCCCTTGCTAAGGAGCAGCCGCACACGGGTGTGGGTCAGGACTCCTTGCTTCATGGGAAAACCCTGCTTGTCGGTGCCACCGCTGATGCGGACAACATACCCCTAAACAAGTAAAACATGACAATATGAGGCTTAGGCTGGCTAAAGGCGCGTGTTACTTACACATTAACATAACATTAGCTTCCCCATACCGCTCTGAAACCATCTAAGCAGTGAAGGGGCCAACAGTATTCCAATATAACATGACACGCTACAAAATGTACTGTAACATAAAGCTTTATTTAACAACCGCTAGCAGTAAAATAGTCACGAATCCCAAACGACATGTATTTTAAAATCAGCAGCAACTAACTTGTAGCCTAAGTGATATATGCGAGACGTTCCAAAAATCAGCAAGTTACGCACATTAGAATGGAGACTTGTCAAATACAAAACTAGTGCTGTGGATCCAGCCTTCCAGAAGCTGGCAGGTGATTGGAGAGGAGGCGGCATAGGGTAAGAGGGAGGGAAAGGTGTGGTGGGGATCAATGAGAGTGGAGCACTGGCATGTGAGGACCAGTATGGAAAGACAGTGAGTGACAGGGGATAGGGGAAAAGTAGTAGTGATGTGCAGTGAGTGATAGGAGAGCTAAAGTGACATGTTGAGGGACAAGACTGAAAATAGAGAGGCGCTGTGCTATGAGAGGTTAGCTATGGCATCAGTAGCTAGCAGCAGGACATCAGAGACATGGGCATCAATAGAAGTGATGATCCCTGATGGAGTGGGTGGGTAGTGGCGGAAAAGGTTGATATTGATGGGAAATGGGCCTTAACAGGATAGTAGGGCAGTGACAAAGGACGTAATCTGTCTTGGTGACAAGAGAGGTGACAACTGCAGAAGCTGCCACTTTCCAGAAATGGAGGCAGGGAGAAAACAGGTGGGCTGTGAGGTGTTGAGTGACAGGAGAGGGGGATAATGACTAGATGGAGAGGTAGTGAGAGGAGAGAGTTGCCGGTGGTGGCAGAGGGGCAGTGACAGGAGATCTGAACACTGATGGGAGAGTTGCTTCAGTGGCAGAAAAGGTGGTCAACGGCATGCGATGTGTACGCATTTGAAAGACGTTACAAGTGACATGAGAGATGGACAGTGACAGGTAGAGGGGCAGTATTTAAAATCCGAACAGTGATAGGACTAGCAGGCTATGACTCGAATTGGTGCTCTGGCCAGAGAGGTGGCCTCAGGTACCATGAACAAGACAGCAAGAGGGCAATGAGCAATAAGACACAAAAAGCAAAAATGACACGAAGGGGGTGGCTTAGTCCGTTATTCCAAGTACCCAAACAGCGTTTAAGCCAGCGTTTTAATACAGATTCATCACCACACTTCATCTGCCCCCCCCCTCCCACATCCGCCTATGTTTAAGGGGATTCACAAACAAAAATATCTTGCGCAGGGGCTCAGCCTTAAGAAGTTTGAAGACCACTACAACAGTGGCACCAAAGCACTGCACTTATGATGAATACATTATAGCGGAAACAATAGTTAAAGGGAAATTGGCTTAAAATGTGGTCAGCAAACCCCGTCTACCCCGTGACTAAGTCGATTAATTTACTTGCATGGATTAAAAGAAGTCTTGCAAAATGTTGACATCATTAGGTCATATCAAAAACTCAATTTTTCAAACAGGAGGTTTTGTGCCCATGGAGTATGCGGAAAACGCGCCATACGAAACTACTTTCAAAGTACACAGTTCAGAGATGTTCTCACACGCCGGGCCCGTGAATCTCTAAAGTGCTTATGCATCTTAAAGACATTAAAGTATTAGCATTGAATTAATTACTTGGATATGGTACTACTAGAAACTTTTCTAAAAACCACTGTGTTGTTTATCCTAAAAGCAAAAAAAATACGTGCAAAGCAGACCAGTATTAATGTCCATAATGTAAAGAACTTTCTTATCGTGACTGCTGTTGCTCCCTTATTTACATTACATGCACAACTATGCTTTTCTTTTTATTGAACATGGTCATGTGTCTTGACATAAAAGGTGCACTAGTGCACACAATGTAACTAAGTGCATTCAAGCAGCATGAATCAGTTTGTAATTACAAATTCAGAAGTGAAAGCAAGCAGCTGCATGGTCAAGCCAACCAGCACTGAGCTCGGCAAGTATGTGAAAACGCTCCTGCGTGTATTTACCTTGCAGCCTCAGCTGGCCCGCTTAATGACTTCATTTCAGCGCCACTTCCAAGACAATGAATAGAGCCGCTAGCCTGGCCTGCAGAAATTGCACACGCACCCCAGTACCAGTTTTTCAGTTCATCCGGCTCAGCCATCAGACACACACTTCGGCAGCATAAAGTGCTGCCGAAGTGTAAACTCTGTGCCTCCCCTGCCTAGGGGGCATACTTCTGGTGCATGAACCCAACACGCCACACTAACCAACATGCTGCAAACAGAACTCATGTCTGTTAAGCGCACCTCTCACATGGCGTGCACATAGCTGCACACAGTAATGGGCTTCCACTGACGGTCAAACTTGAAGCAGTTTTTAACAAGAAGCGAGGGCTGCTGAAAATTTTAAAAACAAATTACAGTGAAATTAATCCTAGGTCAGATTTTAAAAAACGCACCTTTGTTAGCAAGTTCGGTAATATGTAATAGCTGCAGTGAAGGACAAAAACATACCGATATTGCTGCCTGGGGAGGCGTTACGTAATTGTGACAGCATGCTCAGCATAATAACACGATTGACAGCTCCAGTACCAGTCGTAGGTGTCTCGCGGAGAGATGCCTATGTTGATGAGCCTTGAGCGCGCCACCGGCGTCATTGAGGCCCGGGCGAGGAGGACAGGGCTGAAAACACGGGGGATCTCGTGTATGCCTTTAGCGCACCATCGGTGTCATAGAGGCCCGGGCGAGGAGGACAGGGCTGAAAACACGTGTGATCTCGGCAACATGAAGCTCCGTGGGGCACGAGACACAGCTGCGCGTAGCTGCATGGGTAGGGGAGAGAGGAGGGGGCCTGCGCGATTCACTTGCGGGAGCTGCGATAATTGCTTCCAGATGATGCTGCGCGCTCCCGTCTGTGAATCACCTCACGTGCACGCGTTGCCATTGAAGGCAATGGAACGCGTGCACTTGTTTGGCTAAAAAGCCACAGCGACGTCTAAAGGTCCTTTTGCCAATGGAGCGCATACACGCTGCATAGGCGAGACCTAAAAAGGAGTTCTATTTACACTGTATGCATCTCTATCAATCACCAACAAGAGGCTTTCCAGAATGTTGTTTTGTTTGATGACGTCATGTAGGGGTTTGAGGTGTATTGTGACTCCATTCTCCGGATGTCTCCATGAGGGGCTCCTTTTATTGCAATAACAAAGAGAACATGAAGACTTTGAAATCTTTACTGTTAAAACAGAGCAATTTAGTGAATTCCTACTTCAAAAGGAGGCCAGAAAACACGGGCACAACAATTATCTCTTTCCTCAGTCCATGCTGCAATGTCTTAATCATTTTTCTTTAAACTGCATGTTGCCAGGAAATTGCCTCTGTTCCTGCCACGTGTCCAAAAATTATAAATACGGTTCTAATTAGCACAGAGAACATATCTCATTCCCTTTCACATCCCTCGCCTTAAAGTGCGGGGGTCTATGGTCCTGCTCCACAGCAGTGCCAACTTTAGAAACATAAAAATTATAATAACTTAGTTATTATCATTTCATGGTTCGTGTCCGCCTGCATTGTGGGCCGGCGGTGCTGCTCTGCTCTGGCAGCAGGGGAGGAGTGGTTTGCCCACTCCTAAGTGCACAATGATTGTTTGGTCGGCCCTCTCTGGCTGCCCAAAACAGTACTGTGCACTTCCCTGTGCTCCGTGCAGGCTGCCATTCAGCCTGCATGGAGAACATGCCCACCCCTCCTACCCCTGGCTGAACGCCGTGTCACGGCCCTCAGACCAATCACAGCGCTGCATTACAGCATTGTGATTGGCTTAGGGGAGGGAGCCTAGCTGCCTGCTTCCAGTTCCTTTTGGCGGCAGGAGAGCTGGAGCAGAGAAGACGCTGGACCAGGCCTCAAGGTAAGTGTTTTTTTTTTATTCCCCTCCTCCTCCTGTGTGACCCCCACCCACAGCACCCCTCGTGGCCCTGTGCCTGCCCCCCATCCGCGAGCCATGCCATGCCAGCGCCCTGGTTATATGTGCATACATAAATAGGCATGGGATATTGCTGCTAGCACTGCATATGGTGCTGGTGCATAGGGGTGGAACCAGTTATGGACAAATTGCACCTGTGTGCATGAGTAGTACACCTCGAAAACTGGGACTTCTAGCCCTCCTTCATCATACACCTTTTGTGATGATGCCCATTTAATTCTAGGTTGTATTCCACTTCTTACTATCTCAATTAGTGTAGTGTGCAGTGTTCTAAAAAATGTGTGTGTTGGGTATATAGGGATGTTATGAGAGAAATACAAACATTTCAGGAGGACCACCATTTTTATCAGAGATGTTCTAACCACCATTGTAAGCAGAAGCCTAACCAACCAGTCCACCTGTCCAACAAGCCACTCCATACTTTTCTCTAAATATTGTCTCTGACTCACGATGGACTTTAATTCCCAAATAATTTGAAGTTTCCCATTGCCAGATTAGTGGACACTCAAGCTGACTCCGTGAGTGGGAACAGCAGCGACATATCCCAATTAGTATCACTCCCAGATATTCCTCCGAACAATAAACAACTCCAATTAATAGTGAAATATTGATTGAAGGGGCCCTGGTAAACAACAGTATATTGTTAGCATAAAGCGAGACCAGTAAGCAGTGGGCCATAAAATGTATTCCATGCTGTGGATCGTGCTGTCGAAGTTACACGCCACAGGTTCAATTCCCAGTGCAAATATAAGGGGAGATGCTGGCACCCCTCTCTGGCGCCAGAAACATTCATTCGTTCCTACAGCAAAACATTGTAATGAACAGATGTAGAAACCTGAAGCATAACACAAATTATTGAAGGCTTGAAGAAGCTGTGTGCTCTTACGATGTTATTTTTTAGATTTAGAATTTACTAGATGGATATTTGAGGCTGACGAATGAACTGAGAGGTAATTGCTTGCGAGGCATTAAAAAGTGTGTTATGGTTATACCAGGCTTGCAATAATGTAATGTTTTTATCAGTGTTCTGAAGTGACGTCCAGGCAGTGAGCACTACATAAAGCAACAAATAAAATAAACAGAGAGGCAAAAAGAACAATTAGACTTTATTGTGTCTACTGTGGAGCACATATCTTGCTATACATATAGGCCCCCATTCTGAGTTGTGAGGAATGATAATTCCACTTTTTCTGGTGAATTAACTCCCTCCACAATTTCAAGTTTTGCCGGTTCCGAAGTGCACTTGGTAAAACCAAATGCTTTTCCAATCACGTTTTTTTCACCTGCCAAAAGCAGTGGAAAACGTGAGTAGAAAAATACTTGGGGCCTCATTTATGAGCCCTTGCGTCTCTTTTACGCCGCCGGTGCGTCACTTTTTGTGACGCACCAGTGGCATAAAAAATGCGCCTTGTTGCGCCATATTTACAAAGTGACGCATCTAGGAAGCTGCGTCACTTTGTAAACCCCTGCGCCACATTATACCTGCGCCAGGTATAATGTATGCAAGGGGGGCGTATACACGCAAGAAAGGGTCAAAGAAGTGACTCCGTGAAATCTATGAGATTTCACTGCGTCACTTCTAGGATGCCATTGCGTCAAAATCTTGCGCCTGCCTCACAGCAGGCGTAAGACTGATGCGGGCCCTTTCACATGGGGCTTGCCCCATGTGAAAGGACGCATTGCTGGAGTTGCGTCACTTTTGTGACACACTCCAGCAATGCGTCACTTTTGCGCTTACAGATACGTCAGAAATACTGACGTATCTGTAACTCCTTGCGCAATGATGCGTCATAATGTAAATATGACGCATCCTTGGTGTCGCAAGGAGGGTGCAATGAAAAGTGACGCATCTCTGTTTTCACGCAGCGATGCGTCACTTTTCATAAATGAGGCCCTTGGAATTCCAGAATCCAATGTTAGAAAGGATTCAGCAATTCCAGTGTCCACCAGTTCTTCCCCATTGTGTCCCAAAAACTCATAATGACCGGGAAATGGGGTGGTCATATTAGTTGGCGTAAGTTTCACATTGGTAGTTTTATCACCCAGTGTTTGTCTCCATCATTTTGATCAGATGTCTTTTTGTCCTGATAGACTGGGCAGTAACTTAATAGTTGTATTCAAATTCGCCATGGTGTTACCATTTTTGTCTTTTACAAATATATCTTTTAACTAGTTTCTAACTCTTTTCTCAGTTCTTATTTAACTATCTCATCTGATCCTAACTTCCTCATTTGATGTAATTTTTTAGGCTTTTGGACACTGCTATGCAGGGTCGGACTGACCTTCAGGGCAATCTGGCAGTGCCAGAAGGACTGGTCATTGTGTGAGCCGCTTTTTTGAATGTTTGCGAGCCGACTTTTTGGCCTGGTTGGGCAGTTTTTTCTGTTGGTTTCCCTGATATTATTACCCATTGGCAGCAGTATGCACAAATACATGGAGTTTCCCATACCATGCAAAACACCACCACGACGCGTCTTTACCAATTCAATTCTGTCCCGATTTGCAAATGTGGGGCCCTTTTTTTTAGGTTTCCGATTCACTAATGAGGGCCACTTTTATATTGGTTCACTGGACTGTTTTCTGTCCCAGTCTGACCCAGTTCTTACCTACTGTCCATGCCAAAACGCCCGGTAGCCAGTCTGGAACTGACTGTACCACAAAAATCTCGAAGACGCGTCCAGACATAAAGGAATTTTTCAAATGAACACAACAGAAAATTGATGTTTGTAAATTATGAGAAGAAGTGCAGTATCTCACTTATGTTAAGTAGAAATCGTAATTTACATGCCATATTCTCTGAATGTGGTATGAGGCAAGGGCAATCATGCTATACATTACTTGACCTATGGGTGTGTACAGAGAGAGAGAGAGAGAGCCTGAGAGAGAGAAACAGAGAGAGAGCGAAAGAGAGAGAACTGGTAAAGACTGCCAGGCCCATCTAGTCTGTTCAGTTATAAAGGCTACCCTAATTAATCTGCAGAAGAGTTAGAGTTGAGTTTAATTAGGAATCACTTAGAACAAATGTTTGCGGTCTCACTGATGAGGGGTGTGCAGTAAAAAGGCTCCCCATGTGTGATTGCTTTGAGCACTATAATCACTGACAGCAGTATGCTATATGGGTGTTGTGAACACGCTTGGAAGTGAAATGTATGAGGTGTGGATGACACACGTACTTTATTTCTCTGACAGATCAATGCCACTAAACGGACACCAGAGAATGTACTTGGCCATTTTTTAGCATCCTCTACTACCCTTTTTAGGTCAAGCATTCAAGACCTCTTCTATATACTTTAGTATACACTTACATACTTTAGTATATACTTATATGTGTATGTACTTTGTGGGCTCTTGAGATCAGCCCTAGGACTTGTCTGCTTCTGCTTAGAGACTTTTTTTTCGGTTCACCTGCCTCTATTTAACTGTCTTGATAGAAAACGACCAGCAGAGGTCAGTAAAATACCAAAATTGCTTTCTGCTGAGGGACTTTATTTTTTTAATTTTTCTGGCAATGCCTCTATATAACTTTCTTGATAGAAAACGACCAGCAGAGGTCATGAAAATACCAGAATCACTTTAACATTCTCTAGATTCCAGTCCATAGAAATTGTCTTCCATGTCGAGCACCCGTAGACAATAATATTTTTTCAAATATTGTATTTTCAGTGAAATGACCACCGAAGGCCTTGATTTTATATTAAACAACAGAGCTTTGGACTGTACAATTTCCATCTGAGAGGCAATATTTCTCTCCATGTGTTCCCATACCTGCTGTGTCGAGCAGGTTGGCACTCACTTTCCCTCCATGTTAAAGAACAGTAGATGTTTCAGCACCCAGGCTAATGTGCTGCATAGCTAAATACATATAAGGTCCTAAAGGCAAGACCGATTGCATTGCAAATGCTTGTTTTGTTAGAGATCAGTTATGGTGGCAGTTAGATCGGGCCCAGCCCTGGTGAATGCCCCCAGCATGGATTTTTTCTTGATTAGAGGCAGAAAGATTGTGACTCACTCAGGGTTTGCATTGAACAGATCTTTTAAGAATACTTTTTAAAACTAGGAAACAAAGAGGCAGACATTAAAAAGATTTCATTTATTGAACTTCCTCCTAACCAACTTTGTAGTCATTAAGTCTTTGCCGAGAGGAAACCTTCCAATCTGTGCCCTCTCCCTTCGAGAAGGCACCAAACAGAAGTCAACACAATTACGCTGATAGTGTGGTTTCACAGTAAAAAAACAAGAGAAATCGCCACCACACCATTGAGAGATCTCAAGGGAACCAGCTACTCACCACCATCACTGATAGTAGCGAGAAGCATGCAATGGAAGGGAGTGACGGTGACCATTTAAAGGAAATATTAATACATGACTTCTGAAATAAAAGTATCAGGTAATCCCTCATAAGTGCCTCTTTTTCAACTTTCTTTGATGGGACTCCAGCTTAACACAACTTGATCCTCACAATGTCTGGATATAGGTATTATAATGATTTGAGTAGATAACAATTATACGCTTGTTACATTGTGGCACTGCACTGACATGCCAACTTGGACTTATAGATAATTGAAATGGTGACAGCAAAGGAGGGCATCTCTTGAAAGATTAACAGACCAGGTTTCTTCTCTGTATGTCTTTGTCCTGCAGGATGAACCAAGACCACCTTTGTTATCTAAGAATGACACACACAGGCTTTGCTGATTTACTAGATTTCCAGATCTTCAACATGTTTGAAATAACATTCTTAAAGAAATATCAAGAGCCATTTAAGACAAAGTATGTGCTGTAGTTAAAAGTCCCACACATATCTATGAGTATGATATGATATGTAAGAATGAATGCACTCTACACCACGTGACTGCTGATCTTTTAGTGCTCCACACAGTAAACGTGATGAGAACCACTGCTCCCCATGGACAGCAATACTGAGCAGTGCAATACCTTTTGGTTCAAGCTGCAGAAAGGTCTCTATTTTTCCCAAATCCGCAGCAGGTGCTGCATGGACGGCTACCATTAAGAGTAATTCACAATACTGCCTGAGAACCTAGTAAAGAGCTTCATGCCTCCTTGAGGCTGCCTGTTAGAAACCGGGGTCTCTAGTTGGCCTGGGTACGCACCCTAGTCCATGTAGGGACCACTGCTACCGACAGGGTAGATTGGCGCAGAGTAGGAAGGCTTAACTTCAGAGGCAATGTGTAAAGTATTTGTTCAACACACCAACAGCTCACAGTAAAACACGCACAAAAGAAAAAGACACTACACCAATGAAGTATAAAAAGAAAAATATCTTTATCTAAGTTTCAGGCAGATCATTAATCAGATAAATCCAGTTGCATGTAAGGAAGGTAAAGTTATCCTTATCTGGAAATTGCCCAAGGTTCAAAACTAGTACGAATTCCCCATATAGAAAGTCACAGGTCTCAGCCGAATGTCTGGGGATGGCTGTTACTGTCTTATAGTGCGAGAACAATAGGGCCAACAAAACACTTCATCAGTCACCCGCAGTTAAATTCCAGTCTCAGATACATTAAGGCATAGATTTCCCCAAGGGCAAGACAAGTCACAGGGAGTTCCTGTAAACCAAGAACACTTATTTGCACTGTCTTTCTAATAGTGTTCTTTGTGAGGGTAATAGCCCTTCAAGTTTTGACAGTTTCCTTATTCAAATGAATGCGCAATGATCAGGTTAGTCTCAGGTCTGGTGGGAATGACCCCTGTCCCAGGTGTGGGGAAAGCCAGAGGAAGAAGTTGCGGGTTTTGAATATTGGGTGGTCTTTCAGGGATGGTACTAGCCCTAATGAGCGAAATGCGACCGCCAGCGTGGGGCTCTCAAGGCTAATCTGTCCCCACTGCACCTACAGTCAAGAATTCTTTACAGAAGTTAGCTGTCGAAATGCCCCCGGAGGCGGGATGCCGCTGGTGCTTCCCCGCGATCCCTCCTCGCCCCCCTCTCAGGCGGAGACTCACACGCCGGCTCGGGTCGTCCCTCTGAGCATTACCTGGGGAGATTCTGGCTTCGCTCCTTGAGGCAGACAGTCCCGCTGTTGGCAGCCGGTTGATGGGAAGCCAGTGGCTGGGCACCCCTTTGGATCAGCTCCCGCGTCACCCCAATTAGCAGCGGGTCCGGGCCGGGTTGCATGGTGACACTGCGCACCTCTTCCGTCCCAGCGTGGCTCTCAGGAGGACACTCCTGTTGCTGGGGCAACCCTCCAGGTGACGCTCTCTTGGCGGGGGTAGCCCTATCACCGGCACCCAATCCCAGCGTGGCGTGAGTACTACGTCACGGGGGAGTTGTCCAGTAGTTCTAACCTGGTGCCTGCGGCAGTGATTACGGGGCCAGTGTTTCGCTACGTTGACCTCCGGGTTCCAGTAAAGTGCAGACACCGCGCTCCACACCACGGGGGTGATTTAGATATGGCGCTCAGTCCAGGCCGGCAGTGGTGACTTTGGGGGCAAGTTGCAACAGTGTTTCTGAGAGCGCTTTCACCACGGGCAAGCGGCGGTGACCCCAGGGGCAGTTTTGTTCACAGTGTTCTCCCACGTTAAGCCCCAGGTACACTGCGTGACCACTGATTTGGCATCCAAAGTCCTCTTTAAGCAGGGCAGGTCTTCGGGTGGTGTTAGAGCCTTGGGCACAGCGGTGCAGAGACAGTTTACGGGGACCATAAAACATGGTAGTCCTACTGGAGCAAGGCAGTCCCTCGCGCACAGCGTTGCAGAGGCAGTCCTTGAAATAATGTTATCTCAGAAGGCAGTCTTTAAAACGAGGTTGTCCAAAGAAAGGTAGTTTTCTTTAAATCAAAAAGGGTGCAGTCCCAAAAAGGCAGTCCTTCTGAGTGTTATGGAGACACTCTGGAGATATTATTTCCAGCTCTCCCTTGCAGGGCAGGATCAGCAGACAGTAGGGCAGCTCAGCAGGTTGTGGGGCAGGAGTTCCTTGGAGCAGTTAGCCTCATTTCCAGTGGCAATCCTCCTGCACATCAGTCCTCACTCCAGCAGGGATTCTTCCAGGTCCAGCAGTGTAACAAAGAGCTGAGGCCAGGACCCTCACTTATATATCCTACAGTCTAGTGGCTAGAAGGTGGTGGAAGTCTCTGGAAGGGGAACCCTAAGGTAGTAGCGCCCAAACCCCATATATCATTGGAAAGGATTCCCCGCCCCGAGTCCAACAAGACCAAACATGACAGACTTATGAGGTCCCTGTCAGAAATTATTCCATAAGGGGGGTTCCCAAGGTTAGCCTATGGAGGGTTACGCCTTACTGCAGTAGCAGGGGCTTGTGGAAGATATGCCTGCATCACAAGGTTTTAGGGGAGAGCACCTGCACCTCAGCACTGTTTAGCAGTGGTGTGGCGCCCAGTGTCCTAAGTCCAACAAAATGCAAGGTAAAAATGGGAGGCAAAAGGGCAAAAATGTAGGGGAAGACCACCCTAAGGCTGACAGGTCCAACAATGCCTTGTAGTGCAGTGCATGTCAGAAGGGATGGAAAGGAGGACGGAAAAGGATGAGGGAGGAGTCTTGTGGATGGAGTGAAGTCCGCTAAAATCCTGGTATTTTCACCAGCTGGAGCTATAACGCTCTGCGCATGGCTGACCTTGGGCACATGGCCAGCACATTGGGAGGGAGGCAGCAAAAGTAGTCCTGGAGGACAACTGGAGCTTAGGAATTATGGAGCTTACTGACAAGCCCCCGCGCTGCCGGTGTGTCAATTGGTATGCCTCTCCGTTGGCGCAGAACACAGACCCATATCTACGAGGCACACAAAGCCACTTTGCATGGCTTTTCATTGCCTTGTACATATGGCATCAGGCATCGCAGCAGAAGTTACTGCAATGCTGTACTCTGCATCAGGGGGGCATTCCATAGGCATTGCAGTGGATTTTCCCACACAACAACGATGGGTTTCGACACATTCCCAGATTTACAAGGATCTTTAAACCTGGGAATGCGTCAAAACTGTGTTCCTCCCCAGGGCAGGCATAACGAGGAGAAATCTATTTATTTCTCATAGTTTTTTCTGCAGCACACATAGAAAGAGGAAAACGCATCCATGGATTGTTTTTGTGCAGCAAGGTGTACCTTGCTGCACAAGGGCCTCAATCCACAATCCTGTCAACAACGCAGACATCCTTGTACCATGGTGCAAGAGCACCGCCGTTGGCGCCTGGCACCAAATTGTGCGCAGACAGAAAGAATAGGAATGCACTGTACCCTATTAATATGGTGCATTCCTGCCCTTTTGAATTGGCGTAGGGTGGTGCAGCGAAAAGACTTGCAGGGCTGCCCTAAGCCAATTCATTGTAAATGAGGCCCCAGGTTTTAGCCTTGAGATGAGGTGTGTGAGGAGTTCATCCAAGGTCCCACACACTGACATTTTTCAATGTGTAGAAACGGCTTAGCAGCTATTATACTTGAGAAGCAGTGCCTTATTTTTATGGAGTCCAAAAACTTTGCTGGATAATTTTAGTTCCATAAAGTATGAATAAAATATATTTCCTATTTTGGGTGTAAATGAAAAAAACATGAGGAGCGTTAATATAGAGATTTCTATGGTTGGAGTTGTGGGCAAAGATCCTCTCGAAGCAACATCTCTTTACTTTAGCGTCTAATGGTCTCTGCTCTGACGCCTTTCTCTCAGAATGTCTGTTTTAAGCACGTGCGGAAGTTCACCCGCGTGCCGGGGGCTAAGACGTCACACCACCACAATGGCTTCCACTGCTGAGCAAGCGGAAACACACGAGTGCTTTTTTCTGTAAACTGGTGGGAACAGCGGACTGGCAAGAAGAAAAGCACACTTCAAATTCTCGTAAACAGGGCTATTCTCGTGGGTGCGTGTTACATCCCTTCCCAAAGACATGTTGTCTGCCCTGTTCTGTCTCCGCGCTTGTGCGCTCTGGGCGTGGCCTTTTGGATGGGAACGCGGAAAAGTCTTGTTATATGTCACCATCTGGGGTCTTCTCAACTGTTCCACACGACACAATCCTGCAAATAAAATCCCTCGGGAATCTGTTTTTCAGCTCATTTCCTTTCCTGAATTGTAAATTCCAAGAAGTACGCAGCTTGGGTCTGTCAGTGTGTGTGATTCCGTCGTGCACATCACGAAATTGATATTATGTGAAGCCAAAGCCCACTCCTCACATAGGTAGTGTTCTTAACGCAACGTATTTCTGCCTCCCTCCGTTCTATCTCTGCCTATCACAAACACAAAGCCCTGCTATCCAGTAGGAACAGTGGCACTGTTTAGAGGTTAGGAATATAATTCAGGGTAGCATATGACTGCCAAGCACAGACCACTCATACGCTGAGATCAGCTACTCCTTCCAAACGGGCCCAAGGTTCAAGCCACAAGCAGGGGGTGCGTTCATGTGCCTTGGAGCTACAATGTGGAGCTCCTTACCCAACCAGACGCTTACAGAATAAGATAATGCTAAATGCATAGGTGGCTTGCCACTTCGTACACACCTAAAACAAAATACTTTAACCATGAGGACCTTATGTCTTTGTACTGTTGTCTAAGCAGTTCACATTTCATACACCTCTAAAACTTCAGGAGTCAGAAAAAAACGTGTTATGCTGTGGAATCTTTTCATTTACTGCAAGAATTTCATACAGGTACATACAGGTTTATGCATTTAACAAATCTGTAGAGTTGAGGCAGAGACAGGCACATGTCCGACGCACCAATGCTGAGCTCAGTTTGATGTGTTTTGGGATTTGTAGAGTGCACGATCACCAGCACTGGTCCCTTGGCGCAAGGATAACTGAACTGCATTCACCTGCATCTAATGCTCACAGCTCTTCAGGGGTCCTAATAGCCAGAGATGACTCTTATGACAACAGAAGGGACTTCCAAACCTTAAGCAGCAAGTTGGAGAAAGACTGACCTCCAAACTCGAGCCTGTGAGATCTCAGAATACCAAGAAAGTAACACAAGTCCAATCTAAGGGATGCAATAGTGAACAATTCAGCATCTTAGGAAAGTCACTGTGACTTTATGAGCGATGTACCAAGACCACTGACTAATTGTCAGGGAAATTGCTCTCCCTCCCTCGCAGCTCCACCATCAAGTGAGGCCTTCCCGGAAACCCTGCATTCTCGAGTGTTGGTGTTCGAGGCCCTCCTAAACCCGCAGGTTTTACCTGCACCACATCCCTGGTGGTCCAGTGGACCTCTGTCTCCTTTCTGTCGCTCCGCTCTTTCTCTCTGTTTTCACTAGTTTTTCACTAATTTCAATCTCCCCCTTTTACTTTCCTTCTGTGTCCTTCCTCCACTTTTCTTGCACTTTTCACTGCCTTATTTCCAGTCTTTCTTCTCTTTTTGCCTTTTTCGGGCCGTTTTTCCCTGCCGCTGCTGCCCCCGCGGCCCCTCCCCCCCCAACATGACCAACGCAACCGGCCAAATCCAGCTCGCCTCCCAGCTGTCCAGCCCTCCCCGACCCCTACTTAATGGCGGCCGCCGCACGTCCGAGCCGCAGGTGCGCCAAAGACAAGCACTTCTGCGCCTTGTCCGCGACGCAACTGTGATCAGCACCAGGAACCCTGGACCTCCGCAACGCCAATGCTACGACCCAGCGGCACTCCACGCTCTCAACCAAGGACGCAACAACAACTGCAAGCTACATCACCAGCTGACACCCACGGCTGACACCCACGGCACCACCGCCAAGACCACGGACCCAGCGCAACCCGTCCACAAGACCACAACCGAACCAAAGACCCTGCAATGCATCCTCCTCAATGTCCGATCCCTCCACAAACATGCCACCGAAATCTGGGACCTCCTCGACACCACCCCCCGGACGTAGCGTTCTTCACTGAAACATGGACCAACACCACCTTGGGATCGGACATCGCCATAGCCATCCCCATTCCCCAAGGATACAAGATCCCCAGGAAGGACCCCACTCCCGCCCGGGTTGAGGAATCGCCATCGTCCACAAATCCACCCTCCGCCGGAGTACACTCCCCGACGAGCCCACAGACCTGATGGAACACCTTCACTTCAAGATACTGGCCTGCCCTACCACCACCCTCCGAGGAACCCTCATTTACCGACCCCCTTAACCCCGCAGACTTTTCACCAACTGCATCACGGACATCATCTCCCCGCATGCCATCGCATCTTCCAACTACACCCTTCCGGGAGACCTCAACTTCCACCTCGAAACCCAACTGGACCCCAGCACCACATCCCTCCTGGACAACCTCCACAACATTGGACTCCGCCAGTTTGTGACCGAACCCACATACTCAGTAGGAGACACCCTCGACCCCCTCTTCACAACAGGAAACTCCATCACCTTTCAGCTACACCACCGAACTTCCATGGACTGACCATCGATGGCTCCACTTCACCTTCAGAACACCCATCATCCACAGACACCAGCACCTGCTCCCATGAAGAAATTGGACCAGAATCACCGACGACCAGCTAACCTCATCACTTAGCTACTCCACCATAACCATGGCGGAAAACAAAGATCCCAACACCGCAGCCCGAACCCTGCATAGATGGAGTTCAGACAGCACCAACACCACAGCCCCCCTCAAGTAAAACAACAACACCTACGCCAAGAAAGCCAGATGGTTTACCACCGAACTTCGAGAGTCCAAAAACACTTGCCACCACCTCGAAAAGGCCTGGAGGAACACCAAATCCACAGAAGCCAACAACAACTACAGAGCCACCACCAACGCCCACCACTAACTCATCAGAAAAATGAACAAAAAAGTGATTGAAGACAGAATCTCAACTCACGCACACAGCAGCAAAGAACTCTTCAACATCATCAAGGAGTTTGCCCAACCTACCGGCGAGTCCTCCGACATCCCTCCCTCACAAGACCTCAGGAACAAACTCAGCACCTTTTTCCACCACAAAATCAAGAGCATCTATGACAACTTCGACGAAGACAACCAACACACTGAACCTTCACCTACCACCCTGAAACCCTGAAGCCAGCGATCGACGATTGGACAGCCCTCACCACCTAAGCCACACTGAAGACGATGAAGTCAATCCACTCCGGTCCCCCACGGACCCCTGCCCCCACCACATTTTCAACAGAGCCACCAACACCATCACACCCATGCTCTGCCACACCATCAACCGCTGCCTGGCAACTGCCTCATTCCCCGATGGCTGGAAACACGCCAAGGTCAAACCCCCCCTTGAAGAAACCCTTGGCGGACCCCACCAACCTCAAAAACTATAGACCCTTCTCCCTGCTCCTGTTACCAGTGAAAGTCATAGAGAAAGCCATCAACAGCCAACTCGCCACATTCATCGAAGAGCACAACATTCTCAACTCCTCCCAATCCTGCTTCAGAAAAAAAACACAGTACGGAAACCGCCCTCCTCGCCGCAACAGACAACATCCACACCCTACCGGACCAAGGAGAAACAGCAGCCCTAATCCTCTTCGACCTCTCAGAGGCATTCGACACAGTCTCTCACTGCACCCTAATACGCAGACTCCACGACGCAGGGATCCAAGACAAGGCCCTCGACTGGATCCTCTCCTTCCTCTCCGGCAGAACACACTGGGTTTGACTCACCACTTTCCTCTCAGGCCCTACACCGTCCACCTGTGAAGTCCCCCATGGGTCCTCCCTCAGCCCTACGCTCTTCAACGTCTTCATGGCTCCGCTAGCCTCCATCATCAGAACCTACAGACTCAACATAGTGTCATACGTAGACGACATCCAACTCATCCTCTCCCTATCCAACAAACCCAATAACGCCAGACACAGCTTTCAAGAAGGCATGGAAGCCGTCGCCAAATGGATGAAAAACAGCTGCCTACAACTAAACACCAACAAAACAGAAGTACTCATCATGGGCCCAAACCCCAATGCCTGGAATGACACCTGGTGGCCCCGCTCTCGGAAGCCCGCCCACCCCCACGGACCACACACGCAACCTAGGAATCATCCTGGACTCCGAACTCAAAATGGACCGCCGGATCAACTCGGTTTTGTCCTACTGCTTCCACACCCTCCACCTCCTACGTAGGACCTTCAAATGGATCCCCATTGAACACAGAAAGACAGTCACTCTCGCCCTGGTCACCGGCAGACTCGACTACGGCAACGCACCATACGCCGGAATGAACAAAAACCTTACCCGTAAGCTACAGAACATCCAGAACGCCACTGCAAGACTGGTGCTCGACCTGCCTAGGCTCTGCCACATCTCCCAGCACCTGCGCACACTCCACTGGCTCCCCATCGAAGCTAGAGTCGCCTTCAAGATGCTCACCCACACCCACAAGGTCCTCCATGACACCGGACCAGCATACCTGAACAGCGGACTCAAATTCCACGCACCTCAGAGGACCCTACGATCGGCCCAGCTCTGTTACGCCGTGGTCCCTCGCACCAGAAAGACCAGATCGGGAGGCTGCTCCTTCTCCTTCCTCGCCACCAGACCCTGAAACGCCCTTCTGCTCCACCTCAGACAGACAACATTGCTCCCCATCTTCACAAGAAACCTCAAAACCTGGCTCTTCAACAGACCCCCCCCCCCTTGATGGATGGAACCTTCTAAACCCCCTGCCCCCTCAGCGCCTTGAGACCCCTCGGATGAGTAGTCGCGCTTAACAAATGCCTGATTGATTGATGTAATGCTGTGTAAGCTGTTTCTCCCCACATGGGAGCCAGTGAAGCTCTCAAGTGGCTGAAAAATGTGCTTCCTCTGTGAAAGGCTCAGCATCGATCGGGCAACAGTATTCTGCATCAGCTGCATGTGCTTCACGAAGTAAGACAAGAGTCCCAGTTACAGAAATATTCTCTCATCTAGGTGCAAAGAGATAATGGAATTTACAATAGTTTTTTAATGCTACTAAAGAGGAAAGAGAAAGTTTTTCCTCACTAAACCTTAGTAGAAGAATCTGAAACATCCAGTCCCAGTCTGAGGGATTAGAGACAAGTCACTGTCTCTGTAAAGGGCCCACAGAGAGCACTCAAAGGAAAAACCCTTGATGGAGGAATGCCACCACCAATTATAATCTCTGGTGGTGGCAACCGACTGGTAGTCCTAGTTTTTTGCTGTCAGCTGCACGGTCAGAGCCACAGACACCGAGATTATGTTGAGATGATAAATTACAAGATTTCATCCATGTTTTGCAATATTTGAAGAATTTTTGCATGCCCCAAAATATTTCAGGATTAAAGTTAGAATAGTCAGTAAACCTCCTGGACTAGTTCGTGGTGCCCTGCAATTTCCAAATTATTCTGAGACTGGAGGTAGGACACTATTCCAACGTCTGCACAATATCTGCCGACTTAAGGGCACAACTCAAGGCGCACAGCTAAAGGCCTCAAGATCCGTCACAAATGAAGAGTGCCCGAGTGTCATTCGGCACACATCTTGGGCTCTGAATTTTGTTGGCCTTTTTGATGTAATGGGCACAAAAATGCATTGGTCGTTTGGCTGCTAGTTGAATATAACTCTAAAAGTCTTTTGAACAAACATACACAGCAGCATCAGTGTAATCTTTCCGCTGACAAGGAGAACTGGTGCTGTAAAGGGTGCAGCAGCGTAATCGTCCTTTACGCACTCAATTCAATTACAGCCCAAGTAGCAGGAGGACAAACTTCCCCCGCAGACAGAGCAAGCACAGCGCCGGCAGCAGCTGTGTATGCCCTGTGCACACAGAGCATGAACAGTATTGACAACAGAAGCAAAGGCTCTGTTGTGTTCTTCTTTCTTCTCAGGAACACGCAGGACACAGTGGTGATAATCCAAGGTACCTTTATTAGTCATACCAGATCTGCTTACAGCATGCTGATCCCGCGACCTCCCACCTCGAGGTCCTATACCAGAGTGTCCCCTGGTCCCCTCCCCTGACCGGATGTGGTGTCCAGTGTCCCCTGCCCCGCACCCTGTGCCCCAGGGTCCTAGTGCCATTGTCCAAGGCACGACATCTCCCCCCTTGTTGTGAACAAACATTTTCTTTCCATTTTTAATTTTTTTTTTGGTCTGTAGCTCATGACGGTGAGAGAGAGAGAGAGAGAGAGAGAGAGAGAAATCTCTACCCTTCTGACATGTAGGTGTCCACAACCTCTATCTCTTTACATCTCCTCAATCAGTCTTCTCGTCTTTTTGCATTCCCTTCTTGGTCGCTGTTCTCTGATGTCAGTTGGTGATTCTGCTTGTGGTGTGTCTTCCTTCAGTTCTTGCTTTAGTATCTCTTCTTCTTTTGTCTTCAATTCCCTGAAAAGGGAGCTGTTCCGCGTGATGTGGTATTGGCCGGCTGATGCCGTGACCATTGCCCCTTTGACTTCTGTCACCTTCAATGGATCTTTTGAGAAGGCCCTTTCCGACTTTTTCACTTGTCTCTGTTTCACTAGCATGGTGTCTCCTTCTTTTATTTTTGTGTTTGTTGCATGTCTTCTCTGGTCAGCGTATGCTTTCATCTTCGCTTTCTGTTCCTTGTCTCTTGCCGCAAAGTCCTTTTGTTCCGTTTTCTCCACTTCCTTTATTTGTGGCAGTCTCGTTCTCCTTGAGCGCCCTAGTACCAGTTCTGCAGGGCATCTCCCCATGGAGCTGTGAGGGGTGTTGTGATAGTCTCTTAGTACTTGACATAGGGCCTGCCCAGTTGATATTTGCGTCAGTTTTGCCCTCTGTATCACCTTCTTGATGGTTCCCATGAACCGTTCTGCCATGCCGTTTGCCTGTGGCCACGGTGGTGTTATTCTTCTGTGATTTACTCCGAGGTATGCCATGAACTTCTTGAATTCCTCGCCTGAGAATGGCGGGCCATTGTCTGTTCTTAGTGTCTGGGGTGAGCCCCATGCTGCGAATACATGATCCAGCACTGGTAGTGTTGCGTTGGCCGATGTTGATGCTACTGGTCTCACTATTGGGAACCTTGAGTATTCATCTATGATTACCTGCAGGTAACTTCCTGTTTCCAGGGGGCCATAAAAATCTGCTGCCAGCTCTGTCCACACCGCCTTCAGTAGTTGGGACATTTGCAGCACAGGTACAGCCTGAGCAGCAGATGTGCAAGATTTCCTTCCACAAAGAGCAGATAGATCATGGGGGACAGCAGTGCAAGCTTCCCTGACACACAAACCTACTTTCATTAATCGAGTAATAAACTAAACTGACCTGAATGCTCTTTGTTTTGTTTCATGTATGATGTATGGCACCAGCCTACATAAATATGTAAATATTCTTCATGTATATTCAACACAGAATAAATATATCACCTGTTCATTTATCCGTCGGAAACTATTACAGTTGAGGTGTTATAACACGAGATGAGTTGATGAAAAGTATCTCTGAATGTATCAGGTAGGACTTACAAGAATTGAATAAGGAATTTAACTAAAGAATGTCTCTCTGGAATGCCTTCATGATATCAATAGTATTTTATCACCCTGCATTTCTTCACATTGTTTTCTTGTGCTGCCGCTAACGTTTTGTACAACAGCCAGGGCACTGCACTATGTGGATTTGTTTGTATCTACTGCTTTGCTTCCTCCTCTATGCAACAGCAGATGAGATGACAATTACACAGTGTGTCCAGTCCACTGTTGTACTCTGTGGACGAGGATACTTTACAATCAGGGCAAAGGTAGGTATGATGTAAAGGCCCATTGTCATATGTCATTTTTACATGTATGTTTAAGCATGATCTTGGAGCACCCATGCTTTGGTATCAGGGTGTAGATGTAAAGTGATGAAGTGAGCACGACATCCTTTCATGTGTGTCCTCACCTTGAGAAAGATCCATGGTCAGAGGGACAAGAAGGAGCAGAAACCGTGAGGGGAACGAATGGTCCTGTTAGAGAACAAATGCCACCAGACACTGCTTGTCTCAAGATCCATGATGATATGTACTATTCTCTACACTTCCATGCCTGGAACAATGATGAACGAGCAGAACCAGAGAGCAAACTCAACGAACATGAGAATTTGCTTTCTTCCGTGGCCTGCAGAGGGCCATCAATTTAAGCAAACCCTTCCATTTACCCCTAAAATTGCCTCTTGCGATCCACAATTGAAGCTATAACCAATTTACCATTACAGAGTGTTTATTCCCTGTTTAGCAAGCCTCTGTGTATTGGGATGCTAACATTTCATATTAAAGAGAACGAGTTACCCTACCGTGGTCACACTGTAGAGTGTCCTAATACCCACTACAATAGTGCTATTAAATAAATAAATAATTAATAGGGGTCATACACACAGAATGCAGAGCACTCTCTTACGGCTGAAGACCGGCAGGAGATCCCAGACATAGATGACCTTACATCAGCAACCTTTTTTTTGCCCTCCCTTGGCACAGCTTTTTTTTTACCTAAATCCTTATTAGGGCCTTGCTTCTGGTTCAGATACGTCAATCGTCGCCTTCCCCAAAGCCCTATTTATACGAAAGTTGCTGGTAACAAACTTGACAACAATTGCACAAGTATCCCATTGACCTTTTACCTGTGAAGGAAAAAGGTCATGTTAGTCGAGTACATACAGTAAATAACTACTTTACTACACCTGTCTTCATCCGCCTTCTCCCCTGCCCTCTCACCGACCGGTTCCTGGTGAAACAAAAAAAATGTCAAAACAGGTTAGTGGCCTCTCTGCCCCCCCTCCCCCACGCCCAGGTACGGTCAGGGGGACCCCTTTGGGTTCCCGGCTGTTGTTGTGGTCTTATTCGTTGCCTGAGCTTCCAGGGCCACTCCATGTAAGGGTACAAGGGACCCCTTCGGGTCCTCAGGTTTTATCGTCACTGTCTTCATCTGATCCGTCCAGTGCAGCGCAGTCATGCAGGAGGCTGTGGATCATCTTTCCGCACATCAGGGTTGACGTCTCCTTATTCCCTACTACAAGGCAGTTTCTGGAAAAGAGAAGAACATCTTCAAAACAGCACAGGAGCCTCCAGCAGTCTTGGAGGTTACTCAGTGCATGTGTCCGTGGGAATAGACCATACATCACAGAGTCTGCGGTGATACATGACATGAGTATCAATGCCCTAAGCTCTGTGCCTATGGCCTTCATAAGGTCCTGTGCGTACGCACACTCCCAGAAGAGATGGCAGGTCGTCTCGTGCAGTACACCCTCTCCGGCAGGACTTGTATCGGTTGAGGCCTCTTGCATGCATCAAGGCTCGCACTGGAAGTCCTCCTTGAATGGCCATCCAGGGGATATCTTTGTGCTGGTTGGTCAGGCATTTCAAGGTAATGTTCTCCCACATGTGGTCCTCTGTGGCTGAGGGGAGGGTGCTGATTGGTTCCCAGACATCCCTTGCACGTATCAGGCATTGTACGGTCTTCACGTGGCTGGGGTAGCAGCCTCCAGTGCGAACTCCTTGATAAACTGCTCCACTTCTATGTAGAACCACTGTGTCTCCCAGTAGTATGGGACGGCGCTCACCCACTCTGCCCATCCGAGGAGCCTCCACATCGGCAAAAGGAAGAAGTGTGCCATCAGAAAGCCGACATGGCTCTCATCTTTGGTCCTCAGGGAGCTCCTCAGGCAGCGGCACATAAAGATTCCCCTCAGGATGGTGGTGATGTCCGGCACTCTCTTGCCTGCCTTGTCATGGGTCTTGAACATCACCTCCCTCTTTACTCTGTCCATCTTCGAGCTGTCAGATGAAGTAGAAGATCATTCTCGTGATGGCCTTGGCTGTACGGGTCTTCAAAGGCCGCACTTGAGCGACATACAGGAGCACTGGCAGAGTCTCATTCTGCAGGACCAAACACTTCCCTAAGATCGTCAGCTTCTGGAGGCTTCAGAATCCCAACTTCTGCTTTGTCTTCACCAGTCTCTCTTCTCAAGTCTTCTTTGCCGCACCTTCTCCGTCGAACCAGACTCCAAGGATCTTCAGGAAATCCTGCTTGATTGGGAATGGCAGTGGGTCTTGGTGGGGGTCTAGTGGCCGATGAGTAGGGTTTCCGACTTGACGCTGTTGATCTTCGCTCCTGACGCCTTTCCAAACTTAATACAAGTCCGCTCCGGCTCTTTTACAGATTGTCCGTCCGCGCAGAAGACCGAGGCGTCATCCATGTAGAGGGAGCACTTCACTTCGCCCTCTCCGTTGCTTCCTGGCGCTGTCACTCCTCTAATGTCCTCTAATGTACTTGTTCTTGTCTGATGCGTTTGGCGAGGCGCTCTATCATGCAGATGCACAGAAGGAAGGAAAGCGGGCAGCTTTGCCAAACGCCTGACAGGATAGGAAAGGGGTCGGTTTTCCAGCCATTGGCCAACGCCGTGCTAGAGATATCTCAGGTGAGGTGAGACCAGCAATGCTATATTTACAATCATTGGGCAACATTTGTATTACTTTTGCCATGGCCAATTTCCTGGTGGCAGCAACCAGAGCCAGAAGGAGCATGAACTTGGAAAACTGATGTACACAACGGGTCTTTTAAATATTTTAAATGCATTTATTTAATCCAAATTAACTTGCTGATAAATGAAATTGTTTAATTCTTTTTTAACTGTAAATAATACTGTTTTTATGTACTTTGTATGATTTTATCAAATCGAATAAAGTTAATTTGACTGACTGACTGACTGATATCTCTATACATTGTGGTCACCATGTCACAGAAGAAGTCTCCCAGCCCCAGTGTCCAGTCCATGAACTCATGGGATATGCGGTCAAACGACTTTTCCTGATCCAGGCTGACCAAGGCCGTTGGAACCTTGTGGCTCTTGATGTACTCGATCATGTCCCAGACCAGGGCCAGACTGTCTGCAGTTTGACAACCCGGTATCCCACAGGACTGGTCAGGGTGAACTATTTTCACTATCACTTTCTTTAAGCAGTTGGCCATCACCTTTGCGAGGATTTTGTAGTTCACATTAAGGAGATAGATGGGCCTCCAGTTATTGAGATCATCTCTCTCTCCATTCTGCTTGTACAAAAGTCTTATCATACCCTCTCGCAGGGATTGCGGCACACTGCCCTTGCCCACCATTTCCTTGTAGAGGTCCAGCAAGTCCGGCCTGATCAGGTCCCACTGCTGCCCCATTTGCACAACTTCACTGCAGTTTCATGTGTTCCAGGCACTCTGGCGGCTGCTCATGTCGAGGGATGTTCTGGGATGCAGAGGCTGCGCCTGGGGATTGGAGGGCTCTTGTAGCAGCTCGTGTTCCTTGTTGTCCTGCACCAATGACACCTTCTATGGCAAATGTCTTCGGATTCTGTGTGAAAATGGCCCGCATACTGCTGCTGCATTTCCCATTGGCAGAGCAACACAGACCCCGATATCAAGTTTATCCTCTCCTGCCTGCTCCTCCTCCCAGTCGCTTGAACCAGAGGGCTCCCTTGGAGCTGCCCATCCTCCGAGCCCAGCCCTCCAGGGCTTGGTGCAGCTGGTGAAGGGTGGCTGGGGGAGTTTGCTGTGTGGGACTGAAGTAGCTCCTGAGGCAGCTACAGTGACCCCAGCCCTGCTACAGGAGCTCCTGTTCAAACATGGCTCTCAGATGGTTAATCCAAAACATTGAGTTACATGAAAAAAGGTCAGTTTGTGCCTGAAGCAATGAGAGATTTAAAACACTTCAGTGAGGCAAGTTTGCGTCATGAGCTTTGCTGCTTTTGTGCCTAACTTCAACTTTGCTTGTAACACTAATGTAATAGTTTGTACCTATTTTCGCTAATGTGACACTGCATGAAAAGATAAATAGGGGTAGGGAGCCTGTCTGTGCACTGTTATTCGGGAACGAGCCCCAGACAGTTGGGGAAGGGAGACAGCATTTACAACACAGTCATTACATCGCAGCTCCTTTACAAGGCTGTCGTTACAACAACCGCGTTGTTAGAACGAGATGCCTTTACATTGCAAGTCATAAGATCACCTTACTGTAGGGGGCGCTCTGACATAAGGAATAGTATAATTTACTATTCCAACACCTTCCCTACTGTTGCGCAGGATGGAGTTGGAATAGTAAATAATACTATTCCTAAGTCCAGTGCTCCCCCTACAGCAAGTTGATCTAATGACTTGCGTTGTAAAGGTATCGCGTTCTAAGAACGCGGTTGTTGTAACAACCGAGTTGTAAAGGAACGCAATGTTATAGCATGCGATGTATCATGCTATATTTTTGGGGAGGGGGCCTAGTTCAACCTTTTGGTGAACCAGGATCATAACATGGCCCCAGGTGTTGAATACCCCTTAAAGATCTAACCCGATCATAGCTCCACAACTGCTGACACTAGTGCTTCTCTGCAAGTCAAATAGGAAGGTCCCCAAGTTTTCATCTCCCGTCTGAGTACATGGTCCTCTGATGAACATGGTTTGCATACACCTCATAAGCCACCTTGTACTCTCTTTCTAATATGGAATAGATATTTGCATGTCTGAGCTATCCGAAGGGAGTGCAGGTTTTCAGTTTTGCAAACCTAACATGTGGCAGTGCTTAATTTGAGCCAGTGGATTCAGGAGCTCTGCACCACTACTTCATTGACAACACCGGCGTTTGTAACAGTCTGCCAAAAGGTGGTGCTGTCATGGCTAATTTAGAGATGACTACTACAACAGGTAATTATTAATTCAATATATATTTAAAATGACTATTAACTGCCGTCCATTACATTCTAAGAGCTTTGGAGACCTGAAATAGTCTGAATTGTCACACTTGTAGGAATGTGATGGTTAGTCCTGGCGTTGTTACTACCATTGGCAGCATGGCAGGGGCATTGTGTGGTGCAAGCTGCAGTGGCCTCTTGAAGAGAGCCCTGGCACTTACTATTTTACAAATCAAGCACTGCATCATGTGGTAGACTTTGCTCCTGTTCCAAACGTCCTTGATCCTGTTGATAGCTTGCCTCACAAGCAAGTCCAGTATTGTAACTGCTCACATGTCGTTTTTGCTTCCCCAGCCTCCGACTCTGCCTCTCTGCATCTTTTTTTCTTTACCTCGTTCTTTTTTAATTATGGACCCGTTCCTCGTTCCTTCTCCCCTTCCCTTACCCATAGTGTCTTCTTCTCTCTCTCGCTGTCCTCTCTCCTGATCCCTTTTGTGATGTCTTCCTAGACATGGTGGGTTTTAAATATATTTCAAATATAGATAACGACAAGAATTTTTTTACCACCATTTAATTATCATGGATTGATTGAGTACATAACAGCACACACATAAGATGTAGTAGAGATTTTGTGATTATAGCAGCTCTTGGTACGATTTAAAAATGATGTAACATTTACTAGTGTTAATTTATATGTATATAGCTGCTTTTGATATTATTGAAAATGACGTAATATTTGACATTGGCAATTTTCAGTTACCCCTGATGAAGGGCTAGACATCAAGCCCGAAATGCATTGGGTCCTAAATAAAGAAGAACTGCTCAGAACTACTTTGTGCATTTGGATCGTATTTTCTGAAGAAGTCCGGATGGGCGCTCGAGAATATGTGAAGTTTCCAAAATACAATACGTTTAAAATGTGGATTGGACAAATGAGTCGAATAAATTCTGAAAAGCATTATGAACATTATTGGATAAACTTGGAGCAAGGTCAAAAGGAGTAATACAGGTTGGATCTGGTATCCAATTAACGCAGTGCGCCTGGGAGTGTATGTGTATCACACGCTCCCCACATATTTGCTTCCTAGATCCCCAAACACTCCCTTGCTCTCTCTCTACACCCTTTCATCCTCTCCCACTGAACTCTCTCCCTCTTTCTGTACTGTGCTAGCTGATGACAGGATGGTGTTGTTCCTAACTTAATATGGGATATTTCCTAGAACACTCTGCACGTGAGATACAGAATACAAGATATGCCCTGCACAGTCATGTGTGAATTGAGGGTTCTGGGAGTTAAGTGCGAATATGTGACGTTACAACGCTATGATTTACATTGCGGTACATTACATCGCAGTTATTACAACGTAAGTCATTACAACGACGTGCGCTGGAGGGTGCTGAACTTAGGAATAGTATGATTTGCTATTCCAACTCCAGCCTACGTAACAGTAGGGAAGGTGTTGGAATAGTAAATCATACTATTCCTTAGTGTATAGCGCCATCCAGCGCAAGTTGTTGTAATGACTTGCGTTGTAATGACCGCGTTGTAATGGCATCGCGGTGTAATCACCGCAATGTAAAGGTTGTTTCTCGTTAAGTGAAGAATTCTGAGAAATAATCGCGCTCATTGAAAAAAATGAATGCTCTCACTCCGCTTCAATGAGTGCCCCCGGCGTCTGCTTAGGCCCACCATGCCAGAAATCTGCTTTCAGTGTGAGGCAGAAAGAAATAAAACTCTGCATGGAAACCTTCACCGGGCCACCGGCTCTCCATAGGTAAGGTTGCATGTAATGAGCGATGCATGGTTCACGCTTGACAGCATGTGTTAAACAAACAATGAGTGAATAACATGCTTGTATCTGCACATTAAAATCTAGATCTATTCCATGGTAGCCTTGGCTGACCAGGAGGCAGACCTGGGTTACATCAATTACATTTGAACTTTTGCTTTGGTTGATTTCGCTGTTTGCCTCAGGATGGATGGTAACGAGGGCTCACTTCTCTTTAAAAATACCACAGCTGCAAAATGGTGCCCATCTTCAGAATTGCATAAATGTTGTCACTGATAAAAGTGATTGGAAACATTATGTTATGAGAATTGCCAATAAATAGCTTATTTGTGATGTCCCAAGTGATGTTACTGATGATGCAATTTGTAATGTCATCTTTGAATTAAACTGTGAGTTCATGAGACGTTTGCTGGTGGGGAGAGTTAATGTTGCATACTTAACTGGTTAATTTTCGATCATAAGCATTAACATTCAGCCAACAAAAGTTGTCTCATACAGTTTCCTATGTGTTACGTTTTTTTTTACCAAGACATCTCTCTTACCTGGAAGGATTGATTTGACCCACTCAACTATGGATTTTTTTTCAGTGAATGTCATGTATTTTGCAAATGATACACTTTGGCACAAACATTTAATTATGCATTTCTAGGCAACGGTAGTCACAGCCTTTGGCTACCATCTATGTTCCCTGTATCTGCAGGATACACACAATAACATACTTTCAGTGGCCAAATCATGAGTTTGCCAGTAAGGTACATAAAACATGCCTGGCAGCCTCTACTTATAAACCATGTTAAGTGCATGTACAACGTACACACCATACACTGTTTGTAAATCTGAGATGCATCCAATTTAGCTCTAAACCTCAGACTGTGGACCCTCTTTAGTGCATGTGTGGGATACAAAGAGTGCACAGGCTGGGGCTGTGCACACTGTGTATGCTCAACATACTCTAAATATGGGCTCAGTCCTTCATCAGACTACTTAAATGAGTGCATATGTTGAGAGCACAGTGTTCGACTGCACCACACAGTGTGTCACTTAGATAAACTAATTGGAATCCTGTTAATTTAATACGCTGGGTGCGAGTAGTAAACAACCTGTGTAGTGCACTGAATGCACAACCTGGATAGACAAACCATAGTCTCAAGGCTATGTTCAGGGTCAACAAAGGTGTTACTATCAATCATATTATTTAAAAATATTTTCACCTTTGGGTCTACACGTATGTAGCACCGAGATATGCCAAATGTGGTCCCAAAGCAGTGGCGGCCGGCATTGGTCGTGGGTGGTGATGCGGAGGCGAGTGTGGTGGGCCGCGGGCGCATACAGAGGAGGTCACGCGAGGATGCGCAAAACAAAAAGAACCTTTCCGGTAGGTCCCATGCCTCTGCCCCATGCTCTCTTCAAGAATCAGGGAGCACAGCCAGGCTCCCCTGACCAATCACAATGTTGCAATGCAGCGTTGTGATTAGTTCTGAGCGTTCTGGTTTGTCGCTCAACAAGGAAATGGGGGCCTGGGCATGTTCTCCATGCAGGCTGTAATTCAGCCTGCATGGAGAACGGAGTAAGTGCGCATGACTGGTTTTTGGCGGCCCCAGAGAGCCAACCAACCAATCATTGGCACTTAGGAGTGGGCAAACCACTCCTCCCTTGCCCTGCTTCAAGACCGGAGCAGCCCCGCCCACCTGCCTGCCAGCAAAGCAGCACAAACATAACATGATAATAACTCAGAGTTATCATCGTTTTATATTTCCTCTTCTCGCACTGCTTGAAAGCAGTTAGGCAACGCCATGCCAGAGGAGCTGCCACTGCCCCGAAGACTATTTAGTTTTCATTGTTTTAATTATTACTCATAGGTGCATTAAATACAATCATAAACCATGAATAGCTATTAGAAGGAAAAAAGTAAGATACATACAATTTAGATACACATTTATATGAATAACAGCACAGTGCTGGCCCTAATGACTGTGGTACCAGAATATCTTAGTCAGAATATCGTCTGACATTAACATCATGTCCTAAAAGTTGTTGACAAAATTGAGGCTAATAATAGAAAACATGCAGCCAATGTAACCGACAATATTTTTTTAAAGATTTTTGGGATACAATATTTACATCAGCCAATTTTCTGACTAACTATTCTGACACAACCCACGTTGACCATACGTTAAACGTATCCAGTCTGCCATGCTAGTGATAAATCTAGTGAAAAAGCAGACTAAAGGCTCTGTGAACTAGGCTTTTTTTGCTCACAAAAATGCCAGTCAAGAGTACAAACAATACATTTTAGTGGATCAAGCTGGTTGTCCTGCTCAAGAGCCATGTCTGTCATCTCCTAACCCTGACTGCTTTTTATACTGATGAATGTGAACAAGCATGGCACATGATCAGGTGCACGACCTCTGCAATATTTCCCTGATTCAGATTTTTTAAGTCAAAGCCTACCAGACAGCAGAGCTGTCTGGATTCTAAATACTTCTTGGGTAAATTCTGAAAGCTGACCTAGGAATGCATTCTGCCCATTGCTTACCTTTGGCTTTGTGGTTTGTAACTTACATATGCTTGCTTTCTGTTTGTTGGCTTTATTTGTTTTAGGCTGTCCAGCATGTCTTTGTCCCTCCCATGGAGCATAGCCCGTTTACTATATTCTTCCATAAGTGATCGCTTTCTGTAAATAGGCCTTTACATTTTGTTCTTATCTTGCCACATTTGCTATGCATTCAAAGAGAGGTCCATTGTCAGGCTCTATTTTCCAAGCGAGCTTGGTGTTTACTTTTCTTTTTCTGACTTCCAAGTGAGAGGTTTTATCTGACAATCTGGGGGAGTGTAAGAAAAGATTTTATTCTAGTACACAAAAAAATATAAAATTCTGTAAATTAGCAGTGCAAATATTTCAGAATATATCAGAATTATGAAAGCACAAATGAAGCAATTTTTTTTTGTTATTCCGAATTGTGGTGGAAACAAATATTTTAATATGATCAAAACAAATCAATACACTAGGTGATGCCATTTTCCACATTATCATTTGTGCACTGTATAGTTTTATCAATAAAACTGTATGTCTGCGCAAATGTAATGGTCATTTCAATTGAAAATGTGTTGTCTGTAATGACAGTGCACTACCACACCATGCATGCTCCACTCTATGCCACTCCACACTCCTCCACTCTTCGACACTCTATGCCACTCCACTCCATGCCACTCTACTCTACTCCATGTCACTTTACTCTGCTCCACTCTACTCTACGATACCCTGCACCACTCTTCTCCACATCACTCTACTACACTGTGCTCCACCACATTGCACCTACTGATAGTGGACTTTCTTCATGGTACCGAGTACTACAACACTATAGACTTCTGGTGAGAGAGTATAGTTGATCGTTGATGATCCCTCTTCTAGACCTCCAATCCACTGCCAAAGGAAGAGGATGCTTTGTGCCTCCTGAACAACAGAAGTGTGTGTTTCTTTACATTAGGTCTGGCTTGACAGTGCAGCTGTCTGTAATATCTACCATTACGATTTCTTTAAAATATACAGTGGGCTACGACCCAGCTCAGAGGAGTATCCTCTCTCACCTCATGCTATTTGTTTTTTGGTGTATCATTCCGTCTCTTGCATTACAGTGCATAAGGGTCTATTTTTCATTCCAAAAAGACACATAATAATCACACATTTATTTATCTCCTAAATGAATTGTATGCAGAAAAGAATCTTATTTTTACACTGTAGTAGTTTTAAAAAAAATGTTTTAATGAGGACTGAAAATGAAAGATGTCTTTTATTATTGCCAATACATGTTTGAATTGTAACATATATATTGGGGGGACCTTATTCGTCTTGTAAGTGCACTGTGGGGCCAGTAACATACTGCAAAACATTCTTTTTGCACTATGGCACGGCACGTTTTCTTTCAGATACTTCATTCATTTAATGTGTAAAATATTTTACTAAATTGTATGTAGTACGTCTGGAATTGCACGGACACCGAGGCTTTTCGAGGTATTCGCATTTTCATACCAATGTCTCCTGATGATTCGTTGCTTTTTTAATCTTTCTTTTTCAGACTTTTTTGTTTCTTTTGTCATGACACAAAACAATTTCTACTTGTTACAGGAATAAGCAGAGATTGATGGCAGAGACTGCGGCCGCTTGGAAGCCGCCACTCGAGCCGTCCACACCCCTCCCATCAGCCGATGAGAGTGCCTGGCTGGCATCTCTGTCAGGGCCGCAGAGTGATCAAAGGCACCGAAGAGCTTTCCGGACACACGAGCAGCCTCTGAGGTTCCCGCCTCCAGTCCAAACATGCTGACGGGAAGACTGTGTGGCGTGGCTGGCTTTGCAAAGGGGCAGTGGAGTGAGTCTGCTATTAATGTATGGTTGGTCCCACTGTTAATGTCTCCTGTCGGAGTTAAGAAAGCTATAGCTCTCATGTTTCACCTTAGCGCCTCAACTGCGGGTCTTACCAAACATTAGCAACGAGGATATTGTGTGCATTTCTATTGACTGTATTCGGAGGGCACAGGAGGTCCGTGTCTGTGGCCAGGTGTGTGCTTCAAGGCCTCGATAAACTGGTGCATGTGCATGGGTAGGTATGCTCTCATCTAGCAGCCCTCGTCCACGCATACCGCCTTCGGCTTTTCATTTGCTATGACATTTCTGTCACTTCCCTGGTCTTCTGAGACACGGCTGGAAGGAATAGTACAACATCCATTGTCTGCCTGTGCCTAGCAACAGTAGACACATGATGAAGGGAGCACACTGTTTACAGCCTGCCTGTGCGTCTGATTGCACTGAGCATGGTATACAAACAGCAGTGTTCACGTCTGCCTTGTGTCTGGCTCAACCACGCGCATTACACAAGTAACACAGTGTTTACAGCTTGGCTGCGGGTCTGATTGCATTAACCATGCGATACACACAGTTATTTATTAAGATCTATTTGTGTGCCTGCAAAAACAAACACATGATTTGAAAAACAACATGCTCGTAAAAAAAAGAAACATAAAAAATGCAGGTCAGGCCTTGGGCTTTTTCAATGAGTTTCACGATGGTACATATGGCCGTTAGAAATGCGGGTTTAATCAGGCACTCTTTATCAAACTCACAGTAGCAAACAATGTTATGTTGCTGCCAGGTAGTGCACTCCAGCAGGGGTCGGTGTGCCGAACCTCCCACGCTGGACCTGCAGAATCAAATAAGTGGATAGAAAACGTGAAATAATAATTGCACAGCCACTCTTATTATTTAGCAGAAAGTGTTCAAAGGCTCTGATCATATATGACACAAGTCACATATTAAAGTTATATGGGATAAAGCAACATCTGTATAATCAAAAGGAACTAGCCTGAAAAAAGAGGGAAGCATCAAAGTGTGTGTTTCTCAGCTTATTGAAATATTATTTCTTATGAAAGCATCATATCCGATGCAGCCAAGTAGGTCTAAAGAGATAGATGGAAGGAACGTTTGCAAGACTTCAGAAAACTAGATACCCGATACCGCCATGTCAGTCCATATTCTTGGTGCAAACAGTAGAGACAAGAAAGAGAATTACACATTTCTGGAAATCTGTACTATTAGGATTGAAGAGGTGGTAATAGAGAACAAAAATTCACGGACAAAGAACGTTTTTAGATCTACTAATTAAAATTGACCATTTTTGTTTCAATTCAGATGTTGAACTAAACATCTATCTTAAAGCCATGAGAGCCATGAGAGCCATGAGAAACCTATTCGCTTTTGCCATTTGATTTCTGCACGGTGGTGTTCCATTGTGTGTGCAACCCTGAGTCTTGCTATTTAATGTTCTTTGCATGGCATTCTAATCAATTTAACAATGTGTAATTGTTCTTCTCTTCGATTTACATGAATGTACAACACTGTGATAAATACAGGTGTGCTGAGGTGGTAATTCTATTTCAGTTTCATAGCCTGCAACTGCCCCCCCCCCTCGTTTGACTTATATGTCTGCAAAGTATAGCAGTAAATACAGTTATACTGAGTTGACAACTGCAGTCCTACCTTGCTGCCCCTCAACGTCAACAAATATATAATTTACGTTATAACTTCCCAGACACAAGTTAGCTCTAAAGTCATGTCTTTTGTCTTTTATTCCATACCAAAAAGGTTTCGATCCTCCCCATAGCTTAAACTTTCCTTTTTTATCTTAATTGATTTATTTCTGTGTGTATTGTCTCCTCTACAATTATACAGATATACATTTTCCTTTGTTCAAACTTGTGTACAAAAAATTATCCCAATATGAGGCCTATCACTTACTTTAATTTTTCAGTCCAGCAGTGAAGCATTTCCTTTTTTCCTCATATGATAAAGTCTTGCAGTGAATGTGACCTCCAAGCGACATCCACAATGACACTCACTATAAATAGCCTTGGCCTCTGTACACAGTGGTTGCTGCTATTTTGGAGCTGTACATGGCCTGGAACCAGTTGAAGGGGTCATCATGCATCTAAACTGTTAGTAACATGAGCCACAACACTTCATGCCTTTTATCGATACTTAGGACTAGTCTTTTTTTATGAACACAAAGGAATACATTTAATTTTTGAAAAGTAAGCCCTTGCTGTACTTACTTTTCAGAAATCTTCACGGACTCTAACAATCTCAATTAAACTAAGTTTTATGAATACTTCTTAATAACAGGGTTAGCTGAGCAATTACAATTCTAGTTCTCTATGAATGTATTTACAGCTGTCAATGAAAACTTTTACGTTCACTGCTTTCTTTGTAAAAAAAAATATATGCTCAACAAGTCTAATTCTGTGTTTATTTGCAGGTATCCATTAACATATAAGGTGAACTGTAATTGAACCCTTTGCTTGCAAAAAGCTTTGTTAATTTATGCCTTGGGTTGTATTATCCATTACCAGGAACGAAGAATTTGTCTTTAAAATTTATGGCCAGAATGACATTAAAATTCTTATTCTTAAGAAGGTCCACACAAGGCTCTATGATTCTGTCTTCATTAAAAATGTTGTTAAAGCTTTAGAATTATGATGATCCACCTTATCAACAGGTCATCACATGTTTTGAAGTCAAGCATTTTAAATAACTGTTCAGTTGCTGTTTCGCACAGAAATTTGATCATGCCTTTTGTTGTAACTTTTTTCTTTTTGTTTCTTCTATTGTCACTTTAATTTTTTCATTTTAATAAGGCTCTCTCTAATGTACTCCTTGCTATTTTTCTTTTAGTGCTATATGTTAAATATGTTAAATATTGTAATGATAATTGAAAATTGTAACTAAATAGTGGTTACTATCCCTCATGAGGCGTTGAAGAGCTTTGTGGTAATAGCATGCTACTCAGGTGTCCAAGATTAGAGTTTAATACTTAGTAGATTAGTAATAAGTGTTTTTTTAATCTGTGAACATCAGTTGTGTTAAATTTGTGTTCTTGATTTCTTGTGTGTTTATTAGAGTTTAGCGTAGGGATAGAAAGATGAGAATGGATTTGAAAGGGAAAATATTCAACTGTTTTTGTAAGAAGTAGTTGTGTGTGCCTGTTAGTTGAGTGACATTGCTATAAAAGGAGGGTGACGTTTGAGAAGGATGTTTGGGAGTTCACAATAGTCAGAAAGATTAGGGATGAGTCAGATAGAGGGGTGTGGGACAAAGGTTGAAGAGAGGATTACGTTATAGAACAAAACTAAAGTGAACTTTTACAAACATATATACACATGCTATTTGGTAAAGTTTTAGGGGCTTGGGTAAATCCCTCTAAATAAACATTTATATCTACATGGTACCAGCAATATTTATTTAGCACATTTATCTTGTGGTGAAATATGCAATTTTTTAAAAAATAACTGTATTTACCTTAAACATACAAATATACAGATGACATTTCTTAAAGTTTTAGTAGCAGGTATAAACCCATCTATAAATGCACCTATATACACATAGACGATGCACGCTTGATATGGACTGACATACACATATATCTTGTGGTGTAGTATTCATTTTCCCTTTTCTAAATGTACCAGCCTATAACAGGAAGCATAGTTTAATGTACAATGACATGTATAATGACAATCTCATGTTCATACCATTAGAAGCATAGTTTTCCATATCTGAGTATACTGTTTGGTACACTGTTGTGTTGTGAATATAGTCATCATGGGGGGGGGGGGGCAGCTTTTGAATAATCATCTGAAGCTGAAATGGTTACGAGTGGATCTTATGTTTTTGGGTAACAAATTTAATAGTTTGGCTGCTTGAACAGAGTAAGATGTTCTTGAAAGCCCGTATCAGCTCTGCAGCCACACTTTGAGGAGGCCCTGCGGGGGTGGGACTCAGTCCCAAACATTCATCCTGCTATCAGCAGGGGCCACCATTGTCAGTGATAGTAAAGCGACACGGGTGTTCTGCGGGGTGGGGCACGCTATGGGGCAGTCTTGGAAGCCCGCATCAGCTCTGCAGCCACAGTTTGAGGAGGCACTGCTGGGGTGGGGCTCAGTTCCCTGGCATTCACCCTGCTATCAGGAGGGACCAGCCTTGTCAGTGCTACTAAAGCGCCACAGGTAGTCTGCGGGTGAGAAGCGCCCAGGCGCGTTTCTGGGCTAAGATTAGGCCAACAGCTGGCCAGTCTGTGCCCGTCTGTGGCCGTTCAAGGTTGGGCTGGGCCACCCACATTTCTCCTGGAGCATCAAGCCTTTTCGGAGGTAACTTTCTTTTGGCATTTGTGTAGCAGTATTCTGACTTAGCCCCATTACCATCTTTTCCTCCTTTTCTCAGGACTGTTTAGTGAAATATTAGGTGAGTATGGGCAAGAGGAACAGTAGCGACTGGTGTTGTTAATGAGTGGTGAGGCGGGCGGGGGAATGAGTGGCATAGGGGTGGCAGTGGGCAAACGAAAAGAAAGATTATAGTAAAAAAACGTACCTACAGCCGGCCACATTGCGCTCTTCTGCTTGTCTTCTCCAGGCACAGGTTCCCAGACTGCCCTGCGGCCAATCCTGAAGCTGCCCTCATGCATGAGAGCAGCTTCAGGATTGGCCTGAGCACCCTTGATTGGCACTCACAGACAAAATATGAGCCTGTGCCTGCTCTCTCTAACCCAGCAACACAACTGGGTTGGAAAAAGCTACACTGCGCATGGTGGTTGAGTTGGCCATCAAACCATCATGCACACTGAAGGCAACGCCCACAACTCCTCCTGCCATCTTCCTGGCCCACCCCCAAGACTCATAAGGAAAGGAAAAATAAAACAAGTGTTTACTATCGTCTAATTTTCCCTTTTATAGCCGCTGCTTAAGAGGAAACTACAAGGCTCAAGTTGAGTAGAGGAATAAAATCACAGCTCTTAGGAGGTGCGCTCTGTCCCTACCTATACCGCAAGTTCCAACTATCCAGTTAATGACCCCTGAGAGGGTGGTTCTCCACGGGGAAACCAGACGAGCACTAGTAGGCAGCTGGGGCCAGTGTCGCTAAGTAAGTCCCATCCCTCTAGCCCAGTTGCGCTCAGAAATGGCATTGACATTATGGTTAACATGGCAGGTAACTCTGTGCATGCACTTGGAGAGGGTTCACATTTTCCTGGTAATTTTTTGACACATTTAGCAGCTGCCGATTCCTGTGCTAACTCCGATTCGCTACCACCAAAGCGGAGCAAGCGTACCAATTAGCATCTTCTCTGAAAGAAGAATTGCCAACAGCCTCTGAATCTGGATGTTTTACGTGTTTCCTCATCCAATACGGGCCGCCATGATAAACTGGTGGCACAGCTAGGTGCTTTAGTCAAATCCAGAAATGATGATTTTTTTAACAGGATTGAACTATTAGTCCTAGCCCTAAAAAATGATTTGTTTACGAAATTTGAACAGTGCCGGAAAAAAACACCTCCCTGAGTGACCAGCACTTACTAAATTTTCAGAGGGCCTGGCGAGCTGAAAATAATCCTAGACCTCTTCCTCTCCAACCATCGGAGGCATCTCACTGTACTTCTGATTTGCAATCTATGAGGCCAGCTGCCAACGCCAATATGCAACCTATTGTTGATTTTACAGCTACTGACTTAGCCATATTTGATCCCAGCAACCGACTAGTGCAACCCTTTCTGTTAGCAATAAGGGTCCTCCAGTAAGACCAAAGACTGCTTCATCAGTTCAATTCCAACCCGACAGCTTCAACTTCACCTCCCTCCTGAATCAACACCATATGCTATTGTTTTGGGCCATGTCCTTTTTCTTTGCAGTGGGGAGTTTGAATCGGAGGAATCACTGAGGAGTAAAGTTTTGTATTGGCTGAGTACGCATACCAGGATCTCTACCTTACCTCTCATGTGAAATCCTCACAGTGAGGCGAGTGTCGGTGTTGGCCTCTGTCCCAATCACCTGCTGAGGAATGTATTGTAATTAACTTTAGATCACTGATATTAGTAAGGTAACTCCTTTCTGCCCTAAGCTGCCGGCCGACAGACTCAAATGTCTGATCTGAGCATTGCGTTTGAGCCATTTCTGTCCACCTCCCGGGGACTACGGGTAGGTTCCCAGAGGTATTACAGGGTTCGTTTTACTCCTACGCCTCTTTTTACCCCTCCCCGGCTGTCTCTTACTAACTGTTTCTCTGTTTTGTCTAATTTGGAGGAAAATGACTGACAATCTCAGAACACCATTGATTCCTACAAACCCAGACAAACACAGCTGCATTAACCTCAGCACCTCTCCTAGTTTTTCATCCGTCAGAGTTTCTAACAAATACCTCAGACTTTAGGAAGTCTCCAACTAACTTAGATGCCTTAAGTGCCAAAGGTATAGTCGCTTCTCCACCCTGTAGTGATGTCCCCTTTTCAAAGTATTGACTTGGAATATCACGGAGATACAGGCGACACTTGGCAATGTAGACAGGCTGAAACTCATGCGGGGTCATGAGGTAGTCTGCCTTCAAGAAACATGGTCCCTAACAGACTTTCATATTAATGGGTTTAGATCCTTCTGTAACCCCGCTCTGCCTGCTGTCTCCTCGTGGTGGGCAACGGGTGGCACAGCGATCCTCATTTCCCTCAAATGTAACCGGGTAAAATTTAAGCTGTTAGATTCTACATCCTTCTTTCAATTAATACTGTTAACCAGCTTAGAACCTGTTGATGTTTTGGTGATTAAGTTTTTATCATTATATTTTTGATGAGAATAACAAACAGGCTATTGATATGTTTAACAAGGCATCCTGAAGAGAAATACTGCAGGACGTGTTCCATGTATTTTATGGGTAGGGGATTGTAATTGTCCCCCCTGTGATCTCAGCAATACAAGGGTGTGTGGTTTGGTAAATGAGGCTGGTCAACCTGTAGCCCAGTTCAGACACTCCAAGCAGGGTGATGCCTAAAGTAACATTGCCTTCTCAAACTACGTGATCTTTTTGTCATATTGTACTAAAGAGGATCTTATTACTTATCCTACTTTTTATGGTGGATTGAAACCAAGCACAATAGATTTTATGCAATTAGCCAGAAACTATAGTCATTTGTTTCGTGATTTTAACATCATAGCGAACTGCGTCAGTGATCATAACTGCTTGGCAGCAAGTTTGAAGTTGAAGTACAAGGAAGAAACCCACAACCCATACACACTCCCATTACGTACGTTCAAAATCAAGGTGTTAGACTCAAATGGGAGCAGGCTGATTTGTTGGCCTTTGAAGCCAAACTAGTAGGGCAAATGCCAGCTTGATTGATAACTGCCTGTTAGATGAGCCTTCCCCTGATGATTTGATAGGGGACTTTGAGCGGTTGTGCCAAGCCATCTCATCAGACCTGATGGTGAAACGTCCCACCCAGTCGGGTTAGCCTTACTGCTGGTTTAATAGTGATTGCAGTCAAGTACATAAACATCTTAAATGAAGCCCCCATAAACAGGGACTCAGTCAGGACAGCACTGAAAAATTATAAAGCTATTCTTGATGCAAGAAACGAAGAACTTAGGACCAAAGCCTGGTATGATCTTTGGGCCGCCGGGCACTACAAAGATTAAAACAACGAATGGGACGTTCTTAATTGCCCGATATTTCCAGAGGGTCCCCAAACTAGAATCGAGAGGGCAGCATTGATGGTGCACTTTTCTTGTAATTTTAATACCCCGGTTAAGTCAGTGCAGACAGGTAAGATGATACCATCACATCCACAAACATTATACTGGCTTCTCAATTCAGCTGCACAATATCAGTCAGGGAGGTAGAATCAGCCATTAAGCTGGGTATAGGGAGGAAAGCGCCCGGCCCAGCTGGGGTCCACTAGATCTCTTTAAAAACAACCTCACTCTGTGGGCCTCTCTCCTCACTAACATCTTTAGGGCAGTTGTTCTTGGTTCACTTCCAGTTTTGTGAAAAGAGGCCGTAGTGGTACTCAGCTTTAAAAAAGGAGACAGAAACGATCCAGTGTGCTACAGGCCGATCTCCCTGATGGATGCCACGGCTAAGGTCATAGGCAGAGTCCTTTTAGCCCGATTAGAAACTTGGGCTGCCGATTTGTTTTTATTATCTAGGACCCAATATGGTTTCAGAGCTAGTCATGGGACAGTTAAGCAGTGTCTTAACATAGCACTAATTGTCAGCAAGTTCATGAAGAGCTCAATACATCTGGCCTTTATTAACCTGTTGAGTGCTTTTGACACTGGAAATCGGGAATCGGGAGATATTATGGAGTTTGATCGGTGACATGGGGGTGGAGGAAGCCCTAGTTACCTCCTTAGGAGGCTCCATTGGAACACCGCAGTGAAAGTACGCTATGGCCCTGACGATGAATGCACTGAAACACTACTCTCAACTGAGGATGTTTGTCAGGGCTGCATCCTAGCCCCCTTCTTGTTCCATGTCTATATAAATGGTCTTGTAGTAAAGCTCTTAGTATGTGCACACAGGAAGCTGGGGTTTGGGGTTATTCTATTCCTGAGGCCCTACAAGTCAGAAAATACATTTTGAAATAGATTATTAGGGACACCAAAGACCACCCCAAGTTTTATTACCTATAAGGAGCTGGGTGTGGGGTTTTTGGAAGATAAGGTAGGCATGGCCCCCATTCAATTATGGCACAAAATTTGGAACACACAAGAACTGGGCTTTACCCGTAATATAAAAGATTGCCTTGTGCAGAGTAATATGATTGCAAATAGTGTGGGTCAAGTACATTAAGAACACTTTTCGTGACCTGGGACTGAGTGACTTTTTTGTAGATCCAGATAAAATACCCCTAAATGCAAAGAATTTAATAAAAGAAAAATATATTGCAAATAGTGAGGAAGCTAGGCTCATGAAATCCATGGTTCAATCATACATGCCACTTTCTACATCAAAAGGTATGGAGCTCTATTTGACCTGGGTAAATGTATCCGAGCCAAGGTTCTACCTGACTAGGTTACGTGGGAATAAGATTCACATTTTGGCGGCTTTCCCATTGTCCAGTACTTGGTTTCCATCATTAACTTACTGTCCCTGTGTTGGAAAATCACATCAATCTACGAATTACTTTATGCTCTTTTGCATGCTATATTCCTCTCTCAGCTTACAGTTTCTGTGCTCAATTTAAAGAGAGAGATTTTGTAATAATCACCAGGTTGGTATGTGTTTCCTCCAACGCTTAGACTCCAGAACTATATGCTGCTCAGTCTTACATTTTATTACCCAAGCATTGAAACTGAAAAGGACATAGGCACTTTTGCTCAAGGTTATTAGTTTGTAAGGACTTTTATATGTGAGCCCAAAAATCTATCATGAAATTTTGTAAGTCTCTGGGATTTTAAAAATATTTCAGGTACTCTTACTTTTCTTTTAAATGTCGGGGACAGTTGATATTGGCATACATTTATGGTTTTGGTGGTTTTAAACTGTGTTTTTCTTTTTCTTTTATGGTCTTTGTGGCTAAATAAAAGCTAGATGATGATGAGGAAATGTCCGTGAGTCCTTCCTTTTGCAGAAGAACTTGGATTTTCCTAAGGTTGGCAATCAGTGTGTATCCACTCTTCTTTATGCAGACGACACTGTCCTCTTGGCACAGACAGCTAACAACCTGCAAAAAGCCCTTGACACTTTTGTGGAATTCATGTCTTCCTTGGATTTAAAAGTAAATCTTAAAAAGTCCTATAGAATGGTGTGCGGCCCAAAAAGAATCAAAATGAAGACTTTTTATTTACAAGGAAATGCTGTGGAAACAGCTTAACATTTCTGTTACCTTGGGGCTCTTTTTAATAAGCAGATTAAGTGGGATCCTCTTTAACTTAGAAGGTGCAGCAAGATATAGGGCGTTCGAGGCTCTTTTTCAATTTGCAACTAAGCTCACAGAAACCAATCCGAGAAATGTTAGTGATTAATAAGGCAAACTGCATTTCCATAGCAAACTATGGTGCTGTGGTATGGGTTATGGGGATTGCTCTAAGCTCCACGTCATTAACAACACATTCCTCAAGAGACTCTTGATGGTCCCTCAGGGGTCCTCAACTTCTTCGTTTTGTCACTCTGAAGTGCGGCTTACTTACTTATAGTAAAGCATTGGACTTGCACCCCTACTTCTTTGGGTAAAAATCTGGGCCACGGATGTTTCGGACATTACCAGGCAAATTTTAACAGATTACTTGACCATGAGTAACCATAAGAATATCCCATGAGTAAGCTACGTTCAATATGCCCTTGAAGATCTTGGCAATAATGATCTTTTTTTACATCCAGCTAGCATTTTGCCCGAGGCCAAAGTACAAATCAAGGCAGCTTATAGAGAAAAGGGATTGACAAGTCGCCATAGAACAACTTCTCACCAACTTTGTATGTATCTTAACCTGATGGATGATTCTCTTATACCAACAACGGAATTTTATTTGTACCTTATTCTAAAACCTCAGCATAGATTTTACTTGACTAGTTTCAGGCTAGGCACAGTGTACTTTTTGGTGGCATTCCATACCCTCCTTGTCCTTGTGATTATTCCTCAAAACAATCCAACATACATTTTTTATTTTGTGTGCCTTTTACCACTCTATGAGAACTTTTTTACTCCCGCTTTTAAAATTGCATAGCCCTAGTTCCCTTAGGAATGACTTTAAAATCCCATATTCATTTGGACCTTTTAAAATTTGCCTAGCTGTTCTTAATATTATTAGGGGAGCTGTCGGTATTGGAAAGCATTATGGTTAGTGTGTCTTTTTTTATTTTTTACAATCCTGTTTGTCATTTGTTTGCTGCTATAATTTCATCATGTAGCACTGCATTTTTGCACTTTCTCTCGAATGTAAAAAACTATTGTTCTGTAAGACTTCCTTGCAAAGTTTTTACATTTTTGAATTGCTGTTTGAAACCTATTTCTGTTGCTTTTATGATTCATTGAACTCAAATAAAGTTTTTATGACTGACTGAATGAGTTGGAATTTTGAGGTAGGGAGCCATTCTTGAGCGCAGTTCCTTTATTGTATGCATTTGATTTTTTCCTGCCGAAGAGCAGGCCTATCCATGTATTGCTTTGTGTATGATACAAATTAGCTGAAGGTGGATTTTCTGGCAACGGGTAACCAGCGTAGGGCCCTCAAAGTACTGGAGATGTGGGAGAAGTCTAGCTGCAACATTTTTAATTTTCTGTAATCTCATAGTTGACAAAGGTGGGCCATGAAACAGAACATTAGCATAATCCAGTTTTGATACGACAAGAGAGATAGTAGCTTGAACCTTGTGGGGAAATCCTTGGTGCAGGAAGATGCGTAGCTTTGTTTTCATTGGCAGAAAGATTGGTTTGGCAACCTTATCCACTCATTTATTCACAGCTTGGTGTCCAGGGTAATTCAAAGGTTTGTTACCTCCTTATATATTTTTAGCGGTGGTTCTAGATCATCAGGCCAGGCTCATAGAGTGTCATAGATTTAAGAGTTGCCACTGGTAAGTATTTCGGTTTGGAAGCATTCATTTTTATTTATTTATTTATTTAAAGAGTTTTTATAGCGCTGGCTAGACCCAGAGGTATCAGAGCGCTTTACATAAGGTTCCACAGAGTTGCCAAATTACATCAGTCACAAATTACAAAAAACATAACATTAAAAACATTTAAAGAACATAGAGGGTAAGTAAAATGGACTGAAAAAGGGAAAGGGGGTAGGGAAAGGGGATAAGGTATGGATACGACGGAGAGACAAAGGGAAAGTCTGCCCCAGGTCCAGCTGGATAGGTGACGGCCACGGGGGAATCCACAGCCCATCTCCTCTTCACCTATCAGGTAGCTCCACCGGGCATCAGTCAGACAGCTAGGTCTCAACGGAAAAAACATTTAAAGAGCAAAGATGACAATAGGAAAGGAGCGTAGAGGGGGAAAGGGTTAGGGTGAAGGAGTAGAAGGGGGATACGACAGAGAGACAAAGGACGGTCTGACCAAGGTCCGGCTGGGTAGGTGATGGCCGAGGGGGAATCTACAGCCCATCTCCTCTTTAGCTAACAGGTAGCTCCACCGGGCGTCAGTCAGATAGCAAGGTCTCCACAGTCAAGGGAAAGATCAACGAGTAAATGCCCTGGAGGGAGAGCAGGATGAAGGGTCAGTGATGGCTGTACTCAAGATCGGGTAGATAGCCAGATCAATTGTCAATAAGTGGTATGGCATCGTGGGGAGACCAACTGAGGCGGCCATCTTGAGGTCAGGCAAGGTGGTGGAGTCTTAGCTGCTAAACTCAGACCGTCTCCAAAATTCTCCAAAACTCAGAGGCAAAGGGCGTGTAGTATGAAAAATATAAAGGTTCCCTTTTCATCTGTTTTTAGTAGAGAGACTAGAGTCTCTAGGGGATACAGTTCAGGGATAGTTGGTGAGACATAAGTTGTATCTGAGGTTGTCCAAGGATTGACAAATTTACAATTTCAGCAAAATCAATCTATTTCAAGAATTTGAATCATACATCAAGTGGAGCCAATGATAATGTGTAGACAAAATAATTTTTTTTAAAAAGTATCTCCAAGATTTATTGTCTATTCACACAAATGTTGTCAATGAAGTGGTGCAGCATGAGGACAGGGCCAGTGATCACATCACTTCAGGGGGGTGAGCGCAGGTGAGGAATATCCGTCAGTGGGAGAGACAGCAGCCATTTGCAGGTCAGGCGGGGCACCTCAAAGGTCATTCTCGATTAATCAGGGGGGCTCATCTGGGTCAACCCTTTAGGTCTGGGGAGTAGATGCAGTTTCCGTTCAAATTATGAGGTATTTACATCAAAGAAGAACACCGGGGGACACTTTTGAGGTGTTGCTTAGACCCCAAGCGACAATCTACCGTCTCTCCTGGGGGTATCAGCCTCCCCTTCGTGTGTCCCCCGTTCGTGTTGGTCGGGTGACCTTCCTCCCGCCCGCGGTGCTGTGCAGCTGCTGGGTGCACTCACCATTATGGAGGTCTGTGGAACAGGGCGCTCGCAGGGTTGTAGCTAAGTTGGGACGAGGTTGCTCGCCCTCTGAGGCTGGAGCCTCAATCAGCAGGGTTCAGAGTGGCTCATCAAGGACAACGATCGCTCGATAGATACCCGTTCAATCAGTAACCACGCTGAGGTGGTTCTATGTCATCAGTTGCTCAATGGCCCAGGCGCAACTGAGACTTTGATTTTACAATATCCTTGGCTTCTAATTTTAGAAGTATCTGTGTGTCATCGATGTATTTATAGCAGGTAGAGTCAAAACTATTGATAAGGTCTGGTAATGGTTCATGTATATGTTTAAAAGCCTGGGTGAGATAATTGAGTATTGAGAGCTCCTGAGGGACTCCTCCTTTTAGGCTAAATGTAAGATGTGGTCCAAGTTAAAGCTGAGCCCTCTATTCTGACTTCCTCAAGTCTTTGGTTTAGAGTGTAATGATCCACTGTACCATAGGACACCGAAAGTTCTAAGAAAAGGAAGGCAGAAACCCCATTCTAATCTACTGTGTTTTAAGTTAATCCCATATAGCGATTGGGGCTGATTCGGTTTCTCTTCCTGGACAGAATCCAATTTGGAAATTGGAAAGTATAGAACTATCTTCAGTAAATTTTGACATCTTGACGAAGGCAGTTGTTTCTACAAGTTTACCTAGGAATGGTCCATTTTCTATAGGTCTGTATTTGCGGTTTTTAGAAATGTGATTCCCGGTTGGTTGAGGTATGCACCCAGGGCAGGCAGGAACCACTCTAGTCACAGTAAGCTTGATACGAACTAAAGGATAACCTGTTCTCATCCTCTGGTAGCTTGGCAAAGAGCAGTCAGGCTTATCTAAAGAGGCAACATGTAAAGTATTTGTGCAACACACACACAGTAACACAATGAATACACCACAAAAAGACTCCAAACAGGTTTACACAAATAGATTATTATATTATAAACAAAAGACCAAAACAAAAAAAATCCAATGGATATACGTTGTTATTGAATTTTAAAAGAATAAATGCAGTAAAGTACTTAGCAGTAAATAGAGCTAAAAAGGTTACTTTAGGTCACTCTGGACTGTGGCAAAGTCAAAGTTTGTGTTGACTGTGATGGAGTGCCGGCTGGCTACAGAAACCACGCAGGCCCTGGTGAGCAAAGTACCTGTCCTGGTTGCAAGCAACGAGATGTATTGAACTTCTCCATGTAGTGAAGGCGATGCATCAGTTCTGAAGATGGGTGCCGGAGTCAAGAGGCGGCGAGTGATGAGCTGGACTTTTCCCTCCGCTGAGAGAGGACGCCGTCATTGCGGTCCGCATCTACTTTCATTACCCAGACCCCCGCGCCCTGCGCCCTGAGATCCGACGTGTATGTTTTCATCGATGGGACCCTACCCTGATGCTGGATGGCCCCGTGATCTGACTCGGTAGCGGTGAGCTCACTCCGGCTGCTCTGGGGGCTCTCCTGACCGTCCGTGATTTAACACTTTACCCCATGTGGACGGGGAATACATCAAGATTTTAAATACCACTTCCCGAATGCTGTTTTCATGCCCCGATAGGAATAACTGACCGGCCTTATCGAAACCAGCGGCCTATGCTCCATCTTTATCAGATCTCTTCCCATCTGGACGCGCCTTTAACAAAATAGAAAGATATGCCCATATTGTCTTGCGCCCCACAAGGACCCTTTGAACCCCGAAGCCACGCCAACTCATGACTATCTAGACCCTCTCCCCAGAGAATTGCTGACTTGCAGGAATTTTGCGCTATTCGGATGAAGTATATATGATGCTATGCCTCTATAGTGAGAAAAGTGTGTGTGTGCCCCCTCCCCTGGTCTTCCCTGCCCAGATGAAGACGCAGCCATAACCGGCCCTGCATTGAAACGCGCGTTGGCGTGACCCACATGGATGGCCTCAAGTGTAGTCCACGTTAATTTACTGCACCCCTATTTCCTTGCCTCCATGTAGTTTCTTTAGTCCTAGCAACTATTGAATTTCTCTTCTGCAGGCTCCAATGTACCTTTATGACTGTATGTGTATGAGTGTATTATCCCTATAGTGAGTGAGATTGAGAAGTGTATGTATGTGTAGCGAATGACTGTGGGAGTGTGTGGGACGCAAATAAACACATTTTTCTGCTTGAATTTAGATCATGACACATATTAAGCCCTATATTTCCTCTATGTTTGTATATATGTTATAAAGTCTCTCTTTGGATTCCACATATGAATTACAACTCAATCAATAAATTATTTCTATTTTCATAAAAAGACGTTTTGAATTTGTGTGATGTACCGCTGGCTCTGATACGTAGAATTGTGTCACCTTCCCTCTTATCCTCTGGAGCCCTTGATGGGACCATTTAATTAACTCTGGCAGGGTAGTTCTTGCTTTCTATTTAGCAGAAACCCCATTCTAATCTACTGTGTTTTAAGTTAATCCCATATAGCGATTGGGGCTGATTCGGTTTATCTTCCTGGACAGAATCCAATTTGGAAGTTGGAAAGTATAGAACTATCTTCAGTAAATTTTGACATCTTGACGAAGGCAGTTGTTTCTACAAGTTTACCTAGGAATGGTCCATTTTCTATAGGTCTGTATTTGCGTTTTTTAGAAATGTGATTCCTGGTTGGTTGAGGTATGCACCCAGGGCAGGCAGGAACCACTCTAGTCACAGTAAGCTTGATACGAACTAAAGGATAATTTGTTCTCACCCTCTGGTAGCTTGGCACAGAGCAGTCAGGCTTATCTAAAGAGGCACGTATAAAGTATTTGTGCAACACACACACAGTAACACAATGAATACACCACAAAAAGACTCCACACAGGTTTATACAAATAGATTATTATATTATAAACAAAAGACCAAAACAACAAAAATCCAATGGATATAAGTTGTTATTGAATTTTAAAAGAATAAATGCAGTAAAGTGCTTAGCAGTAAATAGAGCTAAAAAGGTTACTTTAAGTCACTCTGGACTGTGGCAAAGTCAAAGTTTGTGTTGACTGTGATGGAGTGCCGGCTGGCTACAGGAACCACGCAGGCCCTGGTGAACAAATTACCTGTCCTGGTTGCAAGCAACGAGATGCATTGAAATTCTCCATGCTGTGAAGGCAATGCATCAGTTCTGAAGATGGGTGCCGGAGTCAAGAGGCGGCGAGTGATGAGCTGGATTCTGCCATGCAGTCCAGGGGATGTGTACATCTCACCAAGCAGCAGCGGCAGTGATACGCTGTCCGATGCATCTATCTCAGGAGGCAAAGCGCTGGTTCTGATGCGATGCACCAATTTTACTCCTGCAACTGGGTCGGAGCAGCGGTTCTGTTACACACAGACAGGAGATATGTTGAAACCCGTGTTGCAAGTATATGGCCCACTTTCAGTGAGCCAAGCACAGGAGCGGGGGTAGAGACTTTGATATCCCTGAGCCTCAAGCACCATGAAGCAAGCCAAAAAGCCCTTGGAGATCACTTGGAGGGAAGGCAGAGTATAGCTCTCCTTCAGCTGAGTCAGAGAGCAGCAGGCAGCAGGACTACATAAGAGAAAAGCAGGCCTTCCAAGTCTGCAGTACAAAGATGAGTCCTTTTAGCAGCAATGCAGCCCTTCTGATAGAGTTTCAGTTCATGATCCAGAAGTGCCTGATTTTAGGGGGTCGGAGACCCAGTATTTATACCCATAAATGCCTTTGATGGGGGAGGGAGGATGATGTCACAGCAGCTCTCTGAAGTGCACACTTATACCGTTCGATCCCTGTCCTGTCTGCCAGGCTATCTGTGGGGGGTAATCAGTCCTTTGTGTGGGTATATGACACAGCCTATTCAAGTGAAGTGATACCCCTCCCTTCCATCTTGCCCAGGCAAGGCCATCAGAATGCAGATGTATGTAGATGAGTACTGAGACATACCTATCCTTCCTGTGTTGTGGCTTTCTAGAGGGAATGAACAAAGTGTAGCTGGTACCCAGCCCATATGTGTGTTGGAGACAGACTGTCAGGCACACAAGCAGTAAGTGAAGAGAAATGTCTATTTTCTAAAAGTAAGAAAGTAAAAGTGCCGACAAGGGATTTATTCAATGATTATTGTTCAAAATGACTATAACTTCGTTTCGGTGACATCTGATATCAACCATCAGAATATCTCAAGATAATTCAAAAGATTAAAAAAAAAAACAACCGGGTGTATCAAAATGGTAATCAATTTTATATTTCAACAACATTAAAAGCTTGCTAATTCATTTAGATCGAGCACCAGGACTATATCATGAATGCTGCTGCGTTTTCAAAATAAAATGTTCAATATTTCTCTCCGTGTCGTGAGGCCAATTGATCTATATCTATTGCTCTATTCTGTGAACTGGAGACTTTCCTTTGTGAATTTGAGTCTCTACCTAAGTTATTCAACTGAGGGGTCAAGAAATTTCAAACGATCCACCTTTGTCCTGAAGATGGTGTCACTGATTTGATGCTACAGAGACCGAAATGTTGATGCCAAACCCATTCCTCTTCTTCCCTTAGTTATTGTTAACTGATTTAATCAAAGGTCTGAATCCTATGTATAGGTCAGACTCATTGTTTAGAACTAAAGTAGATGGGTTTTTATACATTGAGAATCAGGATATTTTTGTATGTCTAATATATTTGTTTTCTCTTGTGAATGTATGATTTGATTACTGGTATTTTGGCGCCCCCTCTTTAATGTTGTGTAAATATAAAATTGATTACCTTTTTGATAACTTGTTTTTCTTTTAAAAAATCTTTTGAATTATCTTGAGTTAATCTGATGGTTGTCATTAGATGTCACCAAAATGAAGATATCGTCATTTTGAACTATAATCATTAAATGAATCCCTTGTAGGAACTTTTACTTTCTTGTTTTATTATCCAAAGCTACAAGGGTCGTTTGGGTTGTCCATTTCCATGTCACTTTCTAAAAGTGGCATTTCTAAAACAGTAATGGTAAATCCAGCTTCACCAGTGAGGAGGATTTATCATTTCCATTCCAAAGATATGAAACATGGAAAAATGAGTCATCTCTGATCAGGAATTACAGCTTAAATATGTATTAAGGAATTCCCAATGCTAGCCTATGAGTAGTATAGGCCTTGCAGTAGTGAAATATGAAATGGGCGGTTTGTCACTACCAGGAAATGCAAAACATGAAGGTACATGTCCTACCTTTTACTTGCACAGCACCCTGCTCCTATGGCTACCTAAGGCTTACCTTGTGAGTGACTTTAATGTAATAAAAGGGGAATTTAAGGTTTGGTAAGTAGTTTTAAATTCTAAGTCGGAGTGGCAGTAAGCTGCACACACAGGCACTGCAATGGCCAGTCTGAGACAAGTTTGAGAGGCTACTTATATGGGTGGCACAATCAGTGCAAAATCAGTGATGCTGGCCCACTAGTAGCAGTTGACTTGCAAGCCCTGGTGTTAAACCACTTTACAAGGGACATATCAGTAAATCAAATAGGCAAATCGAGGTATACACCAATGTCACCATGTTTCAGGAAGAAGCACATGCACTTTAGCACTGATTAGCAGTGGTAAAGTGCTCAGAGTCCTATGGCCAACAAAAAGAGTTTAGCAAATAGAGGAGGAGGAAGGCAGAAAGGTTTGGGGTGACTCTTCAGAGAAGGCCATTTTCCAATAGTGGTATTAATTGTCCAGGTTATTTTACTATAAAATAAGATACTTTCTATAAATACCTCGCTCTGATGAAGCAACATATTTAATGCTTTTGTCTTTTTCATCAGCCAAATGGGTCTCTGAGCCTCCAACCTGTCCATTTCATTGGATTAATTGGAGCATGGGAAAGGACTCCATGACTTCTGCAGTTTGATTATGGATTTTCCGACTCACTGAGCTATTTTTCAAAGTTGATCCCTCCTTCTTTCAGCATTCTTTTAGCCACAGCTTTTGAAGCATATGAAAGTAGGTGTGTTACATTGCTTCTGACCCAACCCACCACTGACCAGTTCTGCCTATATGACATGTATTAATAAATAAGTCAATGATTAGGGGCACTCTCCATCATGACTAAACAGAAACCTTTTTTAACTCTTCTCAATTACACTGTTGTTGCCTCTGACCTGACACCATGGGCATAATGTTTGACTTTAGCAACATCCTTACCGTCTGCCAGCCTGGTCTGTCTTTCATTTGAGATCCTGATATCAATCCTGTTGTCATGCTCCAAGTGATCCATAGTCTTGATAACCTTATGTTAACCGGTATTTCTCAGGCTACGCCCTGTATATCTGGAGCACTGCTGTAGAATTACCGTCTGCCTGCTGCATCAGGTTTTCAATGCTAGGTCTTGTGGTCTGGAGCTAGCCTCTTAAAACAGCCAACTTAAAATTAAAAGAGCATCCCGACCTTATTTCTGCAGCACTGTTAAAGATCAAAGCCTTTAGCCACCTTCAAATGTGCAGACCACGGGCTGCGTGTTTATTCTCCAGCAGCACAGTGTGTTGTATCTAGAAAGTGTGACTAGATCGCGATCTTTTGGTTTGCCATTCACTGTGGAGAATTGTTCTAGACAGGTATGTTATTTAATAGAAGATTTGCCCTTCAATTGTTCTGGTCACTTCCTTTTACATAAATGTCCCACAGTATTAGCCAAGAACTATGAGGACCTTGTACAAGTGCAGTAGGAGCCCAATTTTACTCCAACTCCACCTCGATACCCAAATAGTTTGGAAGCAGTCTGGGAAAACGTTCATGCAAGGGGTATGAGAGGCAACATGTAAACACAATAATTACAGGGTTTATGTTTCAAAAAAATTGAGTCCACATTGTAGTTTGTAGCCTTGTTGTGTCTTTATTACGCAAGTGCTGGATTTTCATAAATGGACAGCCACTGCCTTTCGCCCAGACATGGGTTTCTTCAGGGCTATTTCTTGGTGCTGTACTCTCGCCAAGGTCATAAAATAAGATCGGCAAATCTGTCCAGTCTGTCTCAGGACGTAGCAATTGAAAGAAGAAGTTACCTTGAGTAAAGGGTAACCAATGGTACGTTGAGGGTCAGCAACCAGGGTGCTCGGTTTCTGCTGTGATTAGTCCGAGTCAGAGGCACGGGTGGCTTTAAGTTTAGAGTAGCAATGAATCCTCGATCTGTGTTCGGTGGCGCTAGTATCCAGCCTGGTGAGGTAGTCATTTCTCCTTCCTTGTGGCCTACTTTAAAAGGGTGCAGTTTTCTGATGCAAAACCCAGTCTACTTTGTTTAGTAAATTGAATTTAGCATGAGAAAACTTGGGTGGTTGCATGGGAATGCCCATGCTCCACCCATGGTACTCCCCCTTGAAGCTAAGTAATGCAAAGCAGAGCTTGCATTACTTTCACGTTCACGTTCGCGTTGTTACTTTCACGTTATTTCCAGCGCTAAACAAGTTTAGCCCTGGAAAGTTCATGAAAAAAAGATTTAGGATCACAAAACACAGCGCAAAATCATAGTAAATCTCCTCTTATGTTTGTGTGCATCTGTGTATGCCCATGTGTGAATGAAGGAGGGAGAGGACAATCTCAGAATCTGTTGCCTTCTCCCACCTGATGCTTCCAAGATCCTCTTTTTGCGTTCCTCTTTTCTTCAATAGAAATAGATGAAGATTGGGTCTGGTGATCATTGAAACACAGGATAAACTGGCCTACGACCACCAAGCCTCTCCTCTCCTCTCCTCTCCTCTCCTCTATTTCTTTAGCTGCCAATCTCAGCCTTTCCCAGTAGCATCTCTAAACGTGAATTTTAGTGGGGCACACATTGTGCCACATATAAAGCCGGTGGGGCCACCTATAAATGTCACTTTAACCATTAATTAAAGGGCCTGATTCCTAAAGGTAAAGACACTTTGTTTTAAGTTTATGATTGTTTGCTATTCACAAATAGTATTTTACTAGCAGTATCTTTACGACTGAAGAGTGTCCGCACATAAAAAGATAGGACAGTCCTATCTTTTTATGTATGGAGACTCTGTAGTCGTACAGAAACAGCTAGTCTCATTTTGAGACAAAAAATGGCTTTATATTGCCTGTCTCCCTCCTATTACCTCTGCCTCAATAGAAGCCAATGGGGAAATACATCCTCCCGATTATTTTTTTAAATCTCCAATTTTTCTCTTCTATAATGTTGGCAAGGATGCTTTTGCATAGGTCATGATTTTGATCATTGGCACAATATATTTGTGGTTGAGATGCACCATCGGTGACCTGAAAATGAGCGTTTTGCCTGTTTTTTTAATGATAGTACTTACCACTGTACTGTGCTGTATCTGTTGCGATAAGACATCAGCAAAACTATCAAGGTCACTTAACCATGGAGGGAGGAAGGGCGCTTTGTCATTCTTCGTCATCACTTAAATGTAGAGTGAGTATAATGTCAGGCGTGCTGAACAGAACCAAAGTAACAGATGTTGTTGAGGCAAGCACTAAACCCCCTGCTGAGCTCTAAAATATGTCTTAGGAGTAATTGCAGTTGACAGAGGATTACTCACTACAGGTGAGTGGTGAGTGCCCGAGGCTTTCCTAGAACGCACATTTTATATTCACTGTATCCAGGTTTCCATGTGACATTATAGGTTTCCCTTCAGTTTTCACAAAAATATACCAGTGTGGCCGTTGTTGAATGCCTGGTTTTTGATGTTTAACCTAGCATTATTTACTTAGGGTCTGGTTCTAGTTGGTCCCATAATCTGAGTTTGGAAAGAGTGTGCACCGCATATCTGAGTTGTATGTGCTGTAAATCCAGAAAGACTTGATTAAAAAAGCAGCATGCGCATAAGTTCTACACATCTAATTTATGTGTGCAATGGGGAATATATACTTCCGTCTGTACATTAAAATAGCGGTTTTGTGCATTTGTGTTCCTCGCCATACATGTGGAATATTATATACCTCATTATTTAGGGATGTCTGGCCAGTAGATGTAATGCTGATGTTAGCTTGCTGTGAGGTAAGCCCTTTTGCCACGGATTCTAATTAAACACTTCATTCCTTTATCTTTCCCAGTGGAATGGCAAATAATAGACTTGAACCAAATCGGTAATATTTAGACATCTGTTGAAGCTCATTCTCGATGTGACTGCTGTGACTCTGGCTAAACACAACTCAAAAATAAGGAAGTTGTAGGACAAGATTGAGATCCAACCAAGAGGGGAGTGCAATTGGGTCACAGACCTAATGCTTGGATAGAAAGGCAATATCCTGCAAGAAGGCCAATTCTCTACCTAGTCACTGTGTTTTGACCGATTCCCAGATGGAATAATCCTTTAGAATCTCAGGGAGCAGGACAGCACTCCTCCCACTGTTGTTTGAGGACATATTCAGGTCACCTTTACAACTTCTTGCATAGGCCCAACTAATACATAAGGGCCTACCCACCCAAAATAATTCTGCCCGAAACATATGTTTACAATCAAATTTACATTTTTTGGGACTGAAAAGTTTTTTCAAAGGGATTCCAGGACGGCATTTATGTATTTACTATGGTGGGTTTTTCCACTACAAGTACATAGAAATCAACAATAGTAACTCACAAGGGATGGAAAGTGGGTAGTCCAAAGCTGGGTTTACTTTGTAAGTTTGAGAATACTCACCAGCGTGTATGTTTGTGGGCATTCTCAAGCTAATTTTTTGTCCCCTTCCCACCCTTGAAATGGTCCGGGTTACTCCCATTCCAGAATGTAAAGAGGAATTTATCAGCCCCATATTTGGTGGGAATGTAGGGTAAGGACTCTATCCAAAGAAAATATATTTTTTCCTGCTGAGAAATAAAAAGCATTTGCAGAGGAGACTCCATGCCCCATGCAGATTTTCCGTTAAGTAGAACTACACACTGAGTGAATAGAAGCCTTAAAAAAATTCACTGCTTTCCAGGCCTACGTCTGAGAATGAAAGACCCAAATGTCTCCGGTGAAGGCATAAATCTCTGCCTGCATTTTTCCATTTATTTGTTTAAGGGGTGAATAGAGTCACATGCTCTAAAAATAGACTCCAAAAATATCTACTGATAAATTCTTCAGCTTCCATAAATATCCCCAAAAACAATTTTGTGTGTGTTCGAATTTCTAGGTCCAGCTCAACTCCCTTTCCACCTATTAGACCTTTTAAATATTCTCAAAACTCCTCTTTGTAGGACCTTTGACTCCCCTAAACTGGCCAACTCTTTTCCGAAGACGAAGCAAAGGCTGCCTCACAGGGAAATTACAAATTCCTGTATACGAAATGCTTCCACATCCCCAAGGCAAAGTTAAAACCTTAGAATCTATCTTTTCATACAGGCACACACAGAGGGGCATATTCTCAAGGAGTTATCGCTGAGTTAACAGCACTTTATCGCAGCCAAAGTCGTAATAAATTTATCGCCCCATTCACAAGCTGGTGCTAACAGCCGATACCACCAGTTTAGCAGCCGCAAAAAACATTGCCACAAACGACCCTGGCAACTATCGCTAATGAGATGCAGAGTAGGCGTTCCCGTGCCAAAAGCCACAACAACACCACTCCGCAACATTCGCAACGACCAGCCAGATCGTTGAAAAAGACCACGAAACATGCGATAATGCGCATTAGCAGCAGGAAACTAACACCTGCTCTGACCTGGTGCAAAGTCGGACGACAGCCTGCACCACAAAAGGGAGGCCAGCCCACAGCCAAACCTGAAGAACAACAGATGCCATGGAGCCACTGAACATGCGGGCCGGACCGCCAAGAGGGCCACAACACCCACCGCCAACATCCCCAGGACCCTCCCCCCACAAGCCCCGGTGCAGTCTCAAAGCCCGAGGGCCGCAACCTTGGCAGTCTCCTCAGACCATCATGGCCTCCGCAACACAGGCCCGCAGTACTCCTTACTCGTTGACGTACTCCACCGGCATGCCCAGCGGACAAGTAGGTCACACATTTGGAACTGAGTCTTGATTACACCATGGCAGATCACATTAATAATGGATGAGTTCATGTCACTATAGTCCCTTCAATATGGTGACATCAAGTCTGTGCATAGCATCACAAACACACGTGCTTGTGGGCCCACGCGGACTACTGCCCTCAGCCTATGCTGCGCACGAGTAGGTCAAACATTTGGAACTGAGTCTTGATATCCTAATGTGCGAGTTCATATGTACATGGGACGTTTGAAGTGACTATACTCCCTTCAATGTGGTGCCACCAGGTCATAGTAGTACATCACAGCCGCAAGATCCTGTGGCCTCACTCGGACTACTGCCCATGGCCTACACTGCACTCAAGTAAGTCACAGATTTGGAACTGAACATCGATTTTTCAATGGCAGAGTACATATCATTGCACGCAAGGAAAGGTGTAAGAGGAAGACGCGTTGCAGTCAGGAGGAAAAAAGGATCATTTTTACGGAGGTGACCGAACACTACCGACAACTGCCCTGGTGTCACTAACTGCGCATTGCGAGCCAACAACACGTGGCTGTGGGCGACTGCTGACCGCTGCCTACGGCCTACACTGTGGTCCAGTAGGTCACAGAGTCTTGATTTGGCAATGGCGGAGTTCATATCAGTGTACCGGCATCATCACAGACTGCATCCCCTCTCAGCGCCGGTGCCACTAAGTCTGTTCACCGACATTCATGGACACTCTCTGGCTGTACATAGGTGGCGTCTGAGTCTATGGACTAGGGGGTGATTTTCATCCTCATGCAGCTGATACCGAATTGGGGTGGCAACAAGGCTGCCGCTGTCCACTCCTCCATTTGCTGCTTCCGGATAGCATTAGACCTCTGCATCATGCCCTGGAGGACACCTTCCACTGGGACAACCCTTCGCCACATTCACCTTCGACATCGACGAGGACCCGCTGAGTCTACGTGGCCCTACCTCAGTGGACGCAAGTCACCGTCCCATGGCGGTGTGCCTGTGCCGGGCGCTGTGCCTCCGGGGCCACTAACTCTGTGCAGCTCAAGTCAGGAACCCTGTTTGATTCAATATTTGCTGGTCTCTGTGACAATGGCCTCGGGGTCGTCAACGCCATGTGTCTGTGGCCCTGCGCTGTCTCCTGCCTCCAGCCTCAATTGCGGTCCACCAGGGATCACACATCTAATCGAGTCCTAACCGGCCCGGACGTGGCATCACTGCAGGAGGCACAGGCCACCATCGCCAGGACCACCACCAACCTCCATCTGCCAGAATCGAAACAGTGGTACTGGCAGACTAACGGAGTTGCTCACACCTGTCACCTCAGGCAGTGTGGGAGACCTGGAACGTTGATGTGGAAGATGATGCAGGTCCAACACACCCCACTGCGTCTGCATCAAGAATATCCCGAAGGGGCACAATCCTAGTCATTTTCATCACATGAGCGCGCTCAGCTCTAGTGCCCCAACCTCAGTGCACTGCAACTCACGTACACTTTACATTACATTGTGCTGTGTACAGTGGACGCAAACATGTCACCGCAAGCAGCGTGTTAGAGCTTGGAGATGTAGCTTTGTCGTCACCCACTCAATTTGTAATGGGAGTGGACTAGGCTGTCGTACGCAGAGCCAGCGTGGGTGTGTGACTGATGTTTGCGTGCCCCTGGGCGTGGTTCTTTACCTGGAATGGGGACCTGCATGTATCTATGGCAGTGTGGGTCTCCTTTGTGGGGTGTAGGTGGTCCCTGAAGGATAATGGACACCCACATATGTGATCTAATTCACCTTCCATGGGTTCAGACCCCATCCGCACCTATTCGTTCACCTCCTTTTGGCATTCTGACACCTGGCATTGGAATGCCATATGTGGGTCGGTGAAGGGTTGGAAGCCAGCCGGGCTTGCGGGTGCTTCATGCTGTGTGGTCAGTTGCAGGGTCTGTGTTTTCCTCTGAGTAGCTTGGCTGTCCTGGTCCTGGTGGTGGGTTGCATGGATTGTCCATGGGCTGTTGTAGGGCATCGGTGTCAAAGGTGCGGTGGTCCTCTCAAGCATCACTGATGTGTGGTCTTCTGTGCTCTGCTGGAGGTGTTGTGTGTCCCTCTGCAATATGAAGGGGAGATGCATGTTGACATTGTGTTGACATGTATGATGGCGCATTGTTCTTGTTTACATGCAGACTGTATGACAACGTACATTGTGGCTGTTTGGGAGGTGCAGGATTTAGATGCGGGACCGTGTACATTTGGACTACATGACAGATATGAGGTTGTATGCGTACATTTCCATTTCACAGTTTCCAGCTCTGTCAGATGTAGCAGGCCTGTTTCTGCACGTGTGCGGACCCAGTTGTGTCCTCTGTTATGCAGAGTTGTGTTTGCACATTGTACCACATTGTCATCAATGTGGGTGTGCTGTTCTTGCTATGTGTGTGTGCTGGAGTGTGCCACAGGGATCATGGTGCATGTGTGCCATTGTGCCCATCTCCCCCGTCCCCCCAGTCCCTGGTTGTTACTCACCCTGTTTATGTTGTGTCAGGTCCTCCCGAGCTGTATCCGCACTCCTGACTCCTTGCACCATCCCACCTCCTGTCATTGTTGCTGCCTTCCTGTTGGCAGATGCTTTGTGCCTGGTTTGGATTTTCACATCATGCCAGCACCTCTTGGCCTCCTCCATTGGCCTCCTCGACACTCCAACTTCATTCCCGGTAGTCTAATTGTGGGTCAATTGATGGTAGTGTTCTGTCACCTCCGTGACACTAATCTGGCTTTGCTGTGGACTGCAACCCGTCTTCCTCTCCCCCTTCTCCCTGGCCTTCCCCCCTTGTGGGGTTCGCGTTGGCCTCTGCGCTTGGTCAGGGTGCATCCATGTTGCTACGCACTTTGGATTGTTTCTGGTGTGTTGTTTTTGTAGCTTTTATAGTGCATTTTCCCACCAGACACGTCGGATTTGCAGGCCTGCCGCTGGTTTTCGCTGCTTTTTGTATCGCGAATGTCCTTATCGCAGCTTTTTTTGCATTCATGTTTTGCATTTTAGCGGCGTGGCATGGAATTTAACGCAGCCATTTGATGCGTTATCTGGAGTCTATTGCATGGTATCGCCGAGTAGTGAATACTTGGTTAACACAGCATAATTTTCCCGCAATGGACTGCGATGTTGAGAGTTGCGTTAAGTTACTTTTGTGATGGTTATCACACGTTCTTGAGAATATGCCCCTTAGTCTCTCGATTCATGAAATCTTTACTGTGGTAGGCCAATCTCTTTGCAATAGGGACTGCAATAAGACAGCTAGAGCCAAAGCCACCCGTTACAAAGGTCAAAGAAATTCTGCCTTGTTATAGTTGAAAAGTGTTGCTTTAAGTGATACTGTGAGAAGTATTTTTGGATGTGGCACGTTGCTCTCCCACATGGCAACACTCAAACGTTTTCATAGGGTTTGCAACGTAGGCCCTCATTATGAGTGCTGTATTGCCCCCGGGAGCATTAACTCTGGGAAGAATGCCACTCTAAGCCATTACAAGTTGGTTGATATTTCTGGTCTTGACCCGAACCTTTCCAGACCCACTGACACAAGGTCCAGTTTCAATGGCTGCAGATGTGCCCCCAGTGAAACGACTGCAAGGACAGAGGGGTTGGCTGCAGCCAGAAGCTCAGCACCGCCCCTGCCTCACAGCTGCAGCACCACAGGTGAGCATACTCCCCCAGACGAACAATATCCCCACCTTGACATCCCTACCTCCTGCCCACACACCCTAGCTCTTCCAGCCCTCATGTTCACATTATCCACGTGCTCTGACCAGTTGGAAAATGTCAGCTAGCTTGGTCCCAGTAACAAAGCCGAACCACCAGAAAAAAAGACCGACAACAAGATTTACAAACATTTGTCGCTGTGGTGTCATTACAAGAATGATACAATCCTGCACAAAATGTGTTTATTTTATTTACTTTTTTGCTCTGGAAAGTTGCATAAAAGTAAGGCAAAGCGTTACTCTGAGCCCAGGGGGTGTTCCATAGGTGATACATGGGTGTTCCAGTGCAACCACCCATGTTTTATTTTTTGTTTTTTAAAATATTTTTATTAGGAAAAATGTTCACATACAGCACAGCACAGTGCATCATAACAATAAATAAAACCAAAAAAAGAGTCAACAATGTAGCTACTTGTGTACAAAATCTTTTAGACAAAGCAAAAATAAAAGTCAATCACAGGGTCTATATTAATGCATATATGTTCAACCCTCTGACATATGTTAAACATGAACAAGGGGACCCCCTCAAACAAATAAATTATGGCCCAGGAACCGAGGGGAGAAAGAATACACAAGGCTAGAAGGGTGTTCCTGCAATGGCCGTATAACTCAATATTGTGAGTGCATCTCTAATGAATCAACACAAGTAGTGACAGAAAGAGATAAGGTACCAACGACATTCCTTCAAAAAATATATATTTTTTATTTGCTTATTCTATTTTGTTTTTATGTGGGTATAAATACATATAAATTCTTGATCAACAAATCTTCTTTATACAGTTCATAAGAAATACATGAAGTGTTTGAAAAAATTCATAAAGGACAACAACCAATTTTAAAATCCATAACACATTAATAGGAATTCCCCTGAAAGACAATCATACACGGCAACTCACTTACGTGCTAACAATCATACTACATTCATACCACATACACAGATGAGAGAAGGAACTGGATTCCAATTAGCAAGATGGCTACGCTAATGTGGTACAAGGGCTCCAAGGTGTAGTTGTTGGCCCTTGTGGCGGGTCTACGCGCGTTTCGGTGGGCAAGCCACCTTCATCAGGACCTTGTACATCGAATTGTGCAGATAACAGGGGATCAGATAAGAGAGCAATTGGCAAAGTGATAGATCAGCTATCATCAAAAACAGGTTCTTTTAAAGGAGTAGAATGGTAGGGTCACTCGAATGGCACTGCATCCAATTGCCATGTCGGAGGTGCTAGGTGACCCTCAAAGCTTCATCTTGATGTCTTTAAATATCAGATTCTGTATAGGCGAAGTGGGCAAGATGTTCCCATTACATGGTGGGTTCTGAAGAAATACTCCTATTAAATACAGAGTCCCAGGGTACTGAGGTCCGCGTAGTGCATGAATTCCTATGTTATTTCGATCTAATTCTGAGTGGCGATTATTTTTCAAAAAGAGCAGGCACTCTGCGAGGTAATTGGATACTTTGAGGCCAACGCGACCCTTTGAATTCGGCGAGAAGCGTTGAAGCATCCACGCGTCCCCAGGGATCTCCGGAGATCCCTGGGGACGCGTGGATGCTTCAACGCTTCTCGCCGAATTCAAAGGGTCGCGTTGGCCTCAAAGTATCCAATTACCTCGCAGAGTGCCTGCTCTTTTTGAAAAATAATCGCCACTCAGAATTAGATCGAAATAACATAGGAATTCATGCACTACGCGGACCTCAGTACCCTGGGACTCTGTATTTAATAGGAGTATTTCTTCAGAACCCACCATGTAATGGGAACATCTTGCCCACTTCGCCTATACAGAATCTGATATTTAAAGACATCAAGATGAAGCTTTGAGGGTCACCTAGCACCTCCGACTTGGCAATTGGATGCAGTGCCATTCGAGTGACCCTACCATTCTACTCCTTTAAAAGAACCTGTTTTTGATGATAGCTGATCTATCACTTTGCCAATTGCTCTCTTATCTGATCCCCTGTTATCTGCACAATTCGATGTACAAGGTCCTGATGAAGGTGGCTTGCCCACCGAAACGCGCGTAGACCCGCCACAAGGGCCAACAACTACACCTTGGAGCCCTTGTACCACATTAGCGTAGCCATCTTGCTAATTGGAATCCAGTTCCTTCTCTCATCTGTGTATGTGGTATGAATGTAGTATGATTGTTAGCACGTAAGTGAGTTGCCGTGTATGATTGTCTTTCAGGGGAATTCCTATTAATGTGTTATGGATTTTAAAATTGGTTGTTGTCCTTTATGAATTTTTTCAAACACTTCATGTATTTCTTATGAACTGTATAAAGAAGATTTGTTGATCAAGAATTTATATGTATTTATACCCACATAAAAACAAAATAGAATAAGCAAATAAAAAATATATATTTTTTGAAGGAATGTCGTTGGTACCTTATCTCTTTCTGTCACTACTTGTGTTGATTCATTAGAGATGCACTCACAATATTGAGTTATACGGCCATTGCAGGAACACCCTTCTAGCCTTGTGCAACCCTCTGACATACCCTCCTCCATCTCTGGATTGGTTCCCATATTTTCTTCCCCAACCCCCTTGCCCCCTACCCTTCCTAGCATAAATGCCCTTTTCTAGGTTACAGACACCCAGGAGGTTTGCAAGCCATTGTTGCATTGCAGGTGGTATTTTGTCCAACCAGACCCCAGCTATAGAGTCTTAGAACGGCCATGGCCACGAATAAGAACTCCCCATGAGTACCAACCAGATCTGAGCTTACTCCAAGTAATATCAAAGGTGGGGGGAGAGTAGTACTGACCCCTAGCGAGCGGGCAAGAACAAGTTGAATATCTCTAATTAGAGTTGTGGGCAAGTGGCAAAAGTGTGGATGATGTCCGCCTCTGGTGCATTGCCACGTATGCAGGTGGTCCCTGACGTGCCTCCCCACTGAGCTATTCTTGCCCGGGTAAAATAGAGAGAATATAGCGTCTTGTAGTGCTGGGCTTGAAGTGAGGCCGAGCAGAGTACTGAGCTACCTAGATCTAAGGAATCTTGAAAGCAGCCTATTTCGATACCCAGTTTACTAGCCCATTTGGTTCCATGCCTTTCCAAGTCGTCGGATTTGGCTGCCGCAAGGACTGCATAGAAACTGCGAATTGAGCACTCCCCACCCTTTTCTATGTTATCCAATATATCAATGTTGGTAAACCCTGCAGCCCCTCCATGTTTATTGCTCAAAAAACTCAGAACCTGCAAGTATTTGAAGAAATTCTTCCTATTGATGCGAAATTTTGTCTCGAGATTAGTAAACTGGAGAACCTCCTCTGACCCCAGCTTGTCCCCTATCTTCAGAATCCCTTTATCTGCCCAATTTGCCAGAACTGAGTCCGAAAAAATCGTTGCAGGTAGGGATCTGTTTTTAAACGAATGCGTATACCTATTGAACCTCCCCAGCCCGAATTTCTTCAAAAAAGCAGCCCAAATTTTATGGGCAGCACACACTGTCTTAAACCTTGTTCTTTTAAAGTAGGAGGAATCCGTATAATTAAGGAAGCTATTCTCCATCTCAGCGCCCAATACGGTTGCATAGACCTCAGTAGAAAAAGACGTAATTTTAGGATCCAATCCCCCACCTCCGATCAGGCCTTGCATATATTGCAGGGCCGAAGCCCAATAATACATCCTGAAATCTGGGGCCCCGTCCTCCTCTATCGCTAGGAAGGGTGATAAACCTATATGCCCTCCTTGTTTTTCCGTGAGCCCAAAGAAATCTGTTCAAGATTGCCTCTAATCCATTAAACCATTTAGCCTAAACAAATAATGGTATAGCCCTGAAAAAATAAAGACATTTAGGCAGAATTATCATTTTGATAATGTTTGTGCGATCTACCAATGATAAGTGGAGATTGTGCATTCTCTCTAGATCAGATTTTACTTTAGACATTAGGGGTGCCGTATTCTGTTCCACTACCCCGTCTAGATCTGGAGAAATCTCAACCCCTAAATAAACTGCAGAGCTCACTACGCGGCTATCATTACAAACATGGTGAGAACTTTTGACTATCTGGGTCTTAGCCTTGTTAAGATTATAGCCCGAAACCCGACCAAACTGCTGCGCTTCCAATTCTATCTCACCAATAGCTAGAGCAGGATTCAATGTAACAATTGCCACATCGTCCGCGTAGGCCAGCGTCTTAAATTCCTTACCGTTTATACTTAAAGCAGGGATGTTTAGGTTAGCTTCTAGCCTCCGTAGTAGGGGGTCCATAGATAGCGCGAATAGCAATAGTGATGAAGGACAGCCCTGCCTGGTCCCCCTGTTAATCTGCACCAGGGCAGTGTGCCCTCTGTTGATCCTAATCCGGGCTGTGGGTTCTCTATACAGTGCTTAAACAGCCATGATGTACCCTTTCCCTAAGCCATACCGTCTCATTACCGCCCACAGGTATTCCCAAGAGACCCTATAGAACGCCTTTTCCGCGTCTATGACTAAAGCTGCGATAGGGTCCCCCGGAACTCCTGTGGCGTCGAATAAAGTGATTAACTGTCTAATATGTTGAGTAGTGCCCTTCCCAGGTATAAACCCGTGTTGTGTAAGACTGACCATTCCCTCGATTACCCTAGCTAATCTTTTAGCTAGGATATTTAAAAAAATCTTCGCATCCAAATTCAGCCTCCACCTACCCCCCCCCCCCCCCAGGATTTTGGAATTGAATTTCCTTGCTGAGCCTGTATTACAATATTTAGGATCTCAGAGATGAGCACGTCATGAAATACTTTATAGAATTCGACCGGGATCTGGTCCGGGCCCGCTGCCTTTCCTGACGGAAGATTCACTAGTGCTGAAACTACCTCCTCTAATTTAATCGGGGATTCCATTATGATCTTCTCTTCTTTTGGGAGGGTCGGGCAGAGCTGTGGCTAAAATAATCTTGTTTATCTGCCTCACCGCCGCCACCTTCCTGCCCATAGAGATCTGTGTAAAATTGCCTAAAGATTTCCCTCACTTCCTCTGGTTCGGATACTGTTTTACCTTGACTATCTAGAATCTCCTTAATTTCTCCTGCCGCTAACTTCTGGCTGGTACAGATTACTAAGACGTGTCCGACCCTCTCGCTCAGCTCATAAGATCGTTCCTTCTTAGCTAGGTAGCTAGCTGCCGTTTTACTAGCAATGCCTTCCACTGCTTCAGATTTTAATGAAATTATTTTAAGTAGTTGATGTTCCAAAGGCATATTCTGCTGAATTAACAAATTCAAATCCTCCTCTGCCTTAACTAGTTTTTAAACTATTTCCTCAACTCTGGCCCTTTCCAATTTCTGTTTATGAATCGTATAACTCAATGTCTCCCCTCAGGCTCCTGCCTTGAATGCATCCCATACGATACCTGGAGATGCACTCCCTCTATTAGTCTCCCAAAATCCACTTATCCAGTTGTTCATAAAGTTAATATATCCGTTATCCTTGAGTAAAGCTCTCTCGAAGGTCCAGGTATTTTCCCTCCTGCCTACCCCGTTTAATTTAATAGTTATAATTAAGGGATTGTGATTTGATACTATTAGGGGGTGTTTCTCTATTTGAGATCTGGCCAGCAAAGACTTGGATATCAAAAAATAATCTAATCTAACCAGGATTTTATGAGGTGCTGAAAAAAATGTACTACCATCCATTTGCGGGTGCAGTCTTGCCCAGAGGTCTGATAATGAGTTATGCTGTGCCATAGCTGCTATTGCACGATATGCTTTTTTCTTTCGGCCAGTATACCCCTGCCCTGCTTGTAAATCAGACCCTGAAGGTCTATTAACATTAAAGTCCCCGCAGCATATAATTGGTTCAGACCAGTAGGCTAATTCCGTATCCAATTATTCAAAGATATCAGGGTCATCTTCGGTGGACCCATATACTGAGACTAGCGTAAACGTGTCTCCCCTGCACACAATTTCGACTATGAACCATCTACCCCATTGGTCCTCTTTCTTTTCTTTTTAGTAACCAAAAAGTTCCTTCCTTTGCCCAAAATAGCCACCCATCTAGTTTTAGACCCTTGATTTGTATGGATTAACAATGAGAACCCTAGTTGTTCCAACAGGAAGCCCTTTCGCCCCTATATATGCATTTCCTGCAGGCAAACAAAATCCAGCCGCATTGTTTTAAGGAGTCAAACGTGAGAAAAAGTGTTAATTACTATGCCTAGACAAACATTAACACTTTTTCTCACGTTTGATATGTCCTGTACAGTGCAGCACAGATGCAAAAGTGGGAAAAGTTAGAGGAAATACAAGTATTTCTCCTTTTTAGCAGCTGTTTCAAGTGCCATTTTTTTGTGCAAACCCTGTTTTTAAACCTTTGTAGATATGGTTTTGCATCAAAAACCATGGGTGATGGTAAAGGAGGGTGAATTGCTGCAAGAAATGGGGTTGATGTCACAGGGTGCTGCACTTGTATTGGTCAGTTGGTGTTGAGCTGCACTAGTATTGGTTGGCTATGTCATAGAGTGTCGCACTGGTATTGGTTGTGTGTGCCGGACAGAGAATTGTGGGTGAAGGATCATTTTATGGTTTAATGAAAAGTAATTTGCGAATTTTGCATATATTGACTGATTTTTTTTAAGCACTACAAAGTCTAATGAAGGGACTTGTTACTATACCTGTTAGAAAGGGAGAAAAAGCACCAGCCGGAGGTACACTGGGTCATTATATGGTAATAAATGTAGGTCTTCACACATGTATTTGGCTTGAACAATGGCATAGGATCATTGAGAAAGAGGGTGCACTGACAGTTCTCTGATATGGCACACAAAAATTGAGAATCATTAAACATTTAAGGAGGATGTTGTATGACATGAAACAGCCTCCTAGGTCTGTATGATACAAAGCACTTAGGGCCTCACTCATGAAAACTGTTGCATTGCTGTGTAAAAACAGCGATGCAACAGTTTTCACTGTGCCCTCCTTGCAACACCAAGGATGTGCTCTATTTAATGTACGGCACTCCATGTCACAAGGAGTTATAGATACGTCAGTATTACTGAGGTGCTTAATTTGTAAAAAAAGAAGTCCCGGTGCTCTAAATTGTTTCTGCTGCCACTTCTTCCAGTTGTCCACCTAGGTACATTCCGGGCACCACCAAATTGCATTATATGTCATGTCCACCCCCCAAACATAGCAGTATAATATACAATACAAGATGATTAAAAATATCCTTTATGCCCTTAGTGCAAAAACGTAGGAGGTAAATGACATAGGATTAAAACAAGTATTAGAGATTGCTCTCTACGAACCTAATGAGCCTTAGTGCATGTTTAGAAAACACTTAAAAAAGTTAAAAATTCAATGGCAGAACATTTCCTAGGGCGACTTGTAAAGAGAATCAATTAGTGCAGAGGCTGAAAGAAAAGATAGTTGTAAACATATTGGTCTCATCCATTTTCGCTGAAACAATAATAATGCAGGGCAAATAAATAACACATGATTAAGATCCTGCAGGCCATTATTGCACAAATTACAAATCAGTGATGAGCCATCCCATTCAGGCAATAAAATATTTAAAGGGAGCATACACTGCTTCAATAATAGCCAAAAACGGCACACTCCATGAGGCAGGTTCCAAGAAAGGTAGGCCTGTACTCTAAGTAGGGATTACCTAATTGAGATTTTCTCCGATCTATTACTATTCCTAATGTATGAAACTCTTTTGAGTTTCATTGGCGATTCCTAATGGGTCACAAATAGCTCTACCTCATGGATGTTCATGAGTTAGGTCGCTTTGTGACCCATTAGGAATATACGCCATCACACGGATGGTGGCCTGCTGAGGTCAGCAGATCACCATGTCTGTGATGGCTTTTAAATAAAGCAAACTTTTTTTTCTAAAGCAGCCCATTTTCCTTGAAGGAAAACGGGATGCTTTGCAAAATGAAACATTTTTCCCTTCATTTTTTAGAGCAAGCCGTGGTCCGTGGGACCACTGCCTGCTCTTAAAAAAAGTTTTTCTTACATTCACAAAGGAAAAGGGGTCCCTCTTCCTGTTTGCGAATGGGTACCCACCAACTTGAAGTTGGTGGTAAAATGTGAATGATTTGTGACAGCATTCACGGTCACAAACCATTCATACATACTGTTACAATTTGGTATTTGCCCCTTCTAAATACCGCATCACAATCCCATTTTGCGATTTGATAACAGTTTACCAAATTGAACAAGCTTTGGCATAGCCAATAGGTCTCGCTTTTGGGACCTTATAAATATTTAGTTATGCAGCACAATATCCTTGGTGCAATAACATCATCTGTTGCATGGCTAAAAACTTATAAGGTCTCAAAGGCGAGACCTATTGGCTATGCCAATGCTTGTTTCTGCTGTGACCTGTTGGCAATTTGCCCTCTAAAGCATAATTTTTGCAAACCAACATAATGTGCATTGAGATAATTGTATGGCTGCATTTATATGTACACTTACACTTTGCAAAGTGCTGCAATGTCATTATCCTGCCGCCAATGTAGAGGTCTTATGATGGTCACCCACCATAGATTGCACAAGTGTGCAAAGTGCAGTAGTTTATTTTTCAACAACACACATTTATCAGCAAATATATTTAATATCGAGGGCTGTTTCTTTTTTTATACAAAAAAGTATTTTGGTGTGAAATATGTCCTTGTGCCTATTTTTGATGCAAAGATGCATTTTGATTTAAAATAATAGTGCCAGAAAAACAGAAGCACAGTGAACAGCAGCTCACATTCTCGTTCTCCTGTGCATTCCCTGTCATTTTTTACCACAATTGGTGCATTTGCACTAAATTTATACTGCAAATGGCAAATAATTAATCAAAGTGACATAATGCCAGAATTTTTCTTATTATAGGTATGCAATCTTGGAATTTCTCTAGTAAATGTAATTTGAAATTTCTGAAATTACACAAATTAAGCCAGTGTCATTTACATTTTGTCCTGAGCCTACTTTTCTCCTCTAACTCCATGATTGATCTAGGCCAGCTCTGTTATCAATATTCTCTTCACTTTGTCTTCCACTCCCTGTCAGAACCTCTGCTATTTCCTTTAATGGACGTGGGCTACTTTTAGAAAATGAGTTTCATATATGGAAAAGCAAATGAAGAGACTGAGATCTGCTGTCCCTTGAAGGCCATGATCCCTGACTTTGGACAATCACAGGGGTTGCAAATTTCACCACCCTAATTAATATTCAATGCTATTTTGCGACCCCTTCCAAAATTTCAATGTACGGAGTAAACACTTAGCATGGAGGTCTTATTATAAAGTGGGCACCCATTTGCAACCAGTCAATGTAAAAATTGCACATCATGGTTTTCAAATAAGTATTAGTTGATTGGGTCCTTAGAGCAAAGGAATCGCCTCTGATCGTTGCAGATTAAATGTACTCTATGATTGGAACCAAAGCATTTCATTGCATCCATGGCACTCTGAAAGAGGAGCTATAGATCTGGTCGTAAACCAACTCAAGCAATGCGACAACACAGGATGTATTCAGCAAGCTTCTGCAAGCTAGTGAGAAGTGGAAAAGTAAATCCTGATTAATCTTAAGGTATACGGTTTAAGCAGCAATGCTAATATGTAAACATACCTCGGTGAACACCACAGGTGCTGGCTGTTATCATATGTGCCCCTTATAGACGTGGACAAACAGGCACACTCACCTAAAACTTTAGAGCAAAAACAGAATAGAATACGAGTCATATTCTGCAAAACAAAGTGAAAGTGTGAGACGTGGAAAATATATTAGCGGAATAAAATTGTATACTGTATTGTTATTGGCCCAAGACTAAAAGTACGATAGATAGATAGATAGATAGATAGATAGATAGATAGATAGATAGATAGATAGATAGATAGATAGATAGATAGATAGATAGATAGATAGATAGATAGATAGATAGATAGATAGATAGATAGATAGATAGATAGACCGTACGTACATCTGGCCAGTTAAATGAAGAAACTTGCAACCTTGTACAAAGAAGTAAAGGACAGCGTTCTAGGGTATACACACTAGGTATGCTCTGAAGATTAGATATTTCATTTCCACCCAATTGAACCAACAGCAACCACCAATGAACACTACATCGAACATTACAATCATCCCAAATTCAACAATTTCCCACTAGGTCAAGATGAATACAGACAACAAGAATTCCCAGGATCTAGATTACGGAGATGAAAACATTGATCACAAAATAACATATAATTCAATCGTTAACAGTAGCCTCTGATATTTACAGTGTTTAGAATAAAGCAGAAGGGCTTGTTTGTTTCATTATGGGTGGGTAATCCGGACTGACTGCTGCTCTGTGGGTCATCTTTGAAATATCCATTAACACCGAATGGAGCTCATGTATTCCTTTAGACACTCCATCCTGAGACAATGCTGCAATGCTTCTTTGGGGCAACAAGACGCTATAAAGACTCATATAAAGACTCACCTATACTCACGCTCACACACAACATTTGGTGGAGAACTATTAAGATACTGGTAAGGGATTAGGGCAGAGGTCTTCAAACTTTTTTAGGTTGAGCCCCCCCAGCTGAATTTATTTAGATGTCGGCCCCCCCACCACTTGACAAAAAATTCTGGAACCTGGTATTCTACATAATTGACCTTCATCTGCATTTCCCAGTCCATATCTGGCTAATAATGTTAAACACAGTAAGAGTGTTTAGAAAACTGCAGGTTTCAAAGAAACTTCTGTGATCAATAAAATGAGTACCATTCAAAGAATATGCTCTCCACTGAGAAGCACTGTAGAGTTACATTTATTTCACCGCATTTTTTATTTCACCGCATTTATTCAGGCCGTACTTGCATGTTTCCAAAGCCTTGTGCTTGTGTTTGGCATCGCAGGAACCTCAGGAACAAAGCCTCGTGCTTGTGTTTATTTTTTCATGCTGTACTTGCATGTTTTCAAAGCCTCGTGCTTGTGTTTGGCATCGCAGCATCCATGCATCCATCCACCCACCCATCCATCCATCCATCCATCCATCATGCACCCACCACTAAGCGTTAGGACGCCTGCGGGTAGCTATCGCGCTATATAAAAACTAAATCCAATCCAATCCAATCCAATCCAATCCACCTATCCATTATGCCCCCATCCATCCATCCAACCATCCATCCATCCATCCATCATGCATCCATCCATCCATCCATCATTCATCCATCCATTCATCCATCATGCATCCATCCATCTCCCCATACATCCACCACCCACACGTCACGCATCCATGCACCCATCCTTCCACCCATCCATCATCCATCCATGCATCCATCATGCACCCATCCATCCATCTATCCATCCATCTATCCTTCATGCATCCATCCATCATTCATCCATCCACCCATCATGCATCCATCCATCCCCCATACATCCACATGCACCCATCCATCCATCCATCATGCATCCATCCATCATTCACCCATCCACCCATCAGGCACCCATCCATCCATCCCCCCATACATCCGGCAGCCACACATCATGCATCCATGCACCCATCCATCATCCATCCATGCATCCATAATGCAGCCACCAATCCATCCATCCATCCACCCATCATGCATTCAACCATCATGCATCCATCCATCCATCTATTCCATCATTCATCCATCCATGCATCCCCCATACACCATCCAACCATCCATCATCCATCCATGCATTCATCATGCACCCATTCATCCATCAGGCATCCAACCATCCATCCCATCACCCATCCATCCACCACCAACCTCTTGGCACACAATAATGTAATGCAGAATTATACTTATTTTGTGCATAATTATAGTTCTTTCACAAAGCCTCGTGCTTGTGTTTTGTTTTTCATGCCGTACTTGCATGTTTCCAAAGCCTCGACCAGAGCAGGAACCTCTTGTGCATTACAATAAGTTGAAACTGCAGGAACCTAGCCTCGTGCTTGTGTTTGGCATTTGACACCGAATTACAATAAGTTTCCGCATTACAATAAGTTGACAGTCGCGGTAAGCGTTGTAATCGCATGCGATGTTAACGGCATCGCGCCGTTGTCGCATGCATAGTGAATGCATGCGATTCAAACGATACTGCGATGTAAAAGTCGTGGTGTGATGGCACCGCGATCTTTTGACATCGATGTAATGGGTGTTTCCTGTCTTTTAAAGACCTTTTGGCATGTTAATGAGGTGTTGATAGTCTTCGCCCCTTCTTAGGGCCCCTGCAGCTCCACTCTGCCTCGCCGCCGTGGGAAACAATGAAAGGTGAAATTTTATGGTGCTGGTGGAGTGCGCGCCCCCCCTGAGATGGTGCGCGCCCCACAGTTTGAATAACTCTGGATTAGGGTCTTCAGAACGATTACACATTTCAAAATAATACATGGTTACTTGGTGAGAATATAAAACAAATGCATTCTATACATTGTAATTCTAACTACCCTTAGACTGAGACTAGGCACGCTGAATGTATCACCATGCAGAGCATGGGCCCTGGGATGTATATAAACACACACTGCCTGACGCTTCTATTTTTAAGACGTTAGCCATCCTTTAACCATACTCCCTACTATTTTTGACCCAGTTGCAGCCTGTTGCAGCCAGGGTGGAACAAGTTAAAGGGTCAGGAACACAGAGGCGAAAGGCTCGCTCTTTTTGTGACAAACATCTTTGTTTTTGTGCAGTGGCTACCACTTGACAACCAGTTATCATCCGGCTTTATAATATGAAAATATTGTATGCTACCCACTGGTGCCCTGCCCTGCCCTGTGCCCTCCCGAAGGCTGTCCATGCAGAGTGGAGATAGGATTCACCCAGTGCATGAGAAGAAACATGTATAAAACCAAATGATGAATTGCAATGTGTGAGTGGCAGGAAACCCACCCCCCCAAAAAAAAATCACATTTGAACATTCTTCATTGCTCGGACCCCTTTCTTACGTAAACCATGTATCTGGAAATACTCTGCCCAATAGTAATGAATATGAAATATGCACATTTTGTAAGTAACAAAAATATGCTTATAAAGTGGTTTCATTTATTCACCTCCTTTGGGTAGCATATTCAAAGCAGCGGAGCCTTGCGCGCCCTGCTCTGTGCTGCTTGCTGGAATAGGAAGAAATGGTGCCGATGTCTAGATAATTGGGTCAAAGTTTCACCCTCCTTCAAAATTGAAACCGTCAAAGACACCAGGCAAAGGCGCGAACCAGCAGGGACAGCTGTGCAAAAAAGTGCCTCTCCCATTATCAGAAACGGCGCTGACAAGGTCTGAAATAATTAAAAGCGACTCCAGATTTCAGCATCTCTCTTTGTTCATAACTCTTTCCTCATAACGAGCACTGCTGTAAGTCACTTTTAGAGATGTGTTTCATTTACACATTGCGCACCACAAGGACTACAACCAGAGACGAATCACAAAGGGAAACAGCCCCCCTTACCCCACCTGGCTGCACAATCATTCCCCGTTGAATGCAGCCTCCTGCTGACTTTAAACCGCGCCCTAAAGATGTGGGGTTTGGACGTAAACATGTTTATGTTTCCGCATTTGCCCGGCTCGTGGGCGCGAAGAGAAATCACACCCACCAGCCTCTGCCACCCCTAGCTGCATCCCAGGGATGCTGGACTCGGAGCGGGTGGAGAGGGTGCTGAGGCAGCAGAAGGGCTCGGATGTAGGTGGAAACTGTAAAGCACGTGCATGAATAAAAGCTGTGTCTTCTGAGCCCTCCAGAAATAAAATTTCACAGAACAGAGGAAAGGGGAAAGAAAGAGATATGTGTAACTCAAAGCACACAGGAAAGAGCGCACACAAGCATGCGAGGATAAAAGAAATGAAAAGACACAACTCACCTTGACAGGGGGTGTTGGATGGGGTCAAAGAAGAGGAGGAAGGAGGTTTGATTTTAGCAGGGGTGATGGTGGTATTATTGAAAACAAACAAGGTTTGGGGCGGAGAGGAGATTAGAACAAGAACAAGAATATCATTGTTGATCGGGTATGTGGTAGATAAATCTATGACAATCTTATAAGGGGTCAAGGCTGCTTGTCATTGCACAAGCACCAACCGAAAAAGTGATGATCAGGCACAGCAGGAGGAACAGATTATCCCAGTGTGTGCTTAAGGGGCTACTAAAATATAAGCGAGAAAAAGATATAATCAAGCACGTCGATATTGCTAAAGGACCAAGCAGAGATAAGAAAGGCAGATGCGGCCGCGAAATTGAAAGTAATGGCCAGCGATGCGGAGAAAGAGATAAGAAAGGCAAATGGCGGCTGCGTGCGTGCACATGAGCGTGCACACAAGCTTGAGGCCAGCAAAAGCTTGTGGGTAGTGCTTTGAAAACCCCCTTACTAAAAGTTGAGCAAGCAGCGCATGCGCTGCTCTAGGCTCGACCTAAAAATAGGGTTTGATACATGTAAAAAACTTTTTAGCGTTTTAAAACGGGGGGATTCTGTGAATCTGACCATTTGCGAATGCAAAATTGGTTGATACATGTGGCCCATGGACGTTCCAAGTGAAGGTGAAGGTTCGGGAACAAGTGGAAGGACTGTACAAACACAGATGAGGGGAAAGACAGTAGACCTGGATAAATTAAAACTAGAATTAAATAAAATGATACTACGAATTCTTGACATGTCCCAATAAGATACCTACCAAGATAATTAGCTCTTGTTTATGTGTAAATATATTACCAGTTGTACTCGACAGGCTTATGAAAGGTTGGCTGAATTAGCTCATAAATACAAAATTGATTACAAAAAAGCTACCCTTCAAGTTTTAATGACTGTGATCTCACCAACATAAGACAATCAGGAATGAAATTACAGATCAGGGAATTAATTGGCTCTATCTGAAAGTGGAGTGAACTGGATAGATGGGAAGGAAGGTGGGAAAAGAAGAAAGTACCAAAGAAAGCCAGACTAGGGGAAGAGGAGGAGGATATACACATTCTTCCCATGAGAGAAGTGCCTGGTGAAAGCTGTGTCCAAGTGTCCTGGAACAGTAGTAATGTTGTTTAATATACAAATGATTTACCAAAATTGAGGTAAAAAACAGTTGAATGGTACAGACAGGTTGGCTTGTTTTTGGAACTATCAAGGGTTCTGTGGATAGAGTTGAATACCATGTCTGAGTTTGTGGTCCCAAATGATTTGTGGGATGAATGAAAAATAGCAGAGGATTGGTCTGGGAAGGAACCTAAAAGACATCCAATATCAAAGGGTCCGTCACCAGTAGTGATGAGAAAGTACCACCAGGTGATTACATTTTTTAAATCAAAAGTATCTCCAAAAGACATTGATCGGGTCAATATTGGCAGAATGACCCAAAAGTCCAAAGAGTCAATACACTCCTATTATGAGAGACTGCTGCAAGTGTTTAAGCTGTACGGCAGGACGGAGGCCATCGACACCAAAGATATGGTACATTTTGCCTTTAGATTTGTGCATGGGTTGAGATCTGTGATTAGCATGATGATTCAGCAGCATTTAATTTGTTGTCAGGGTAAGTTAATTGATGAAATCTTGAGGTATGCAAAATACTGTAGTGATGAATTGGAGATGAGGCAGAAGAAATAGAAAAAGAAGATGATGGTGGCACAAATGAAAGCTGCACAACAAAGCCAGAATAAGCAGTTTGTCAGGAAAATTGGTTCTATGGAGGGAGTGTATCAACAGAGAGTTCCGACAATGCAATGTGGCCATGAGTTTCAAAAACAGGGTAGAGGCTGTGGTGTCTCCATTGATCCGAGTACTGGAATTGATGTGGCGAGTTTGAAGAAGAAGAATCCTTGTCACGTTTGCGGCACGTAGGGGCATTGGAAGTGGGAATGTTTGTCTTGATGTTGGGAATTAGACTCAGAATAATGGATTTGTTCAGCCCCAAAATAATAATCCGGTTCAGACACAGTATGTACAGAGGCAAAGGACACAACATGTTCATGTTCCCCACCATCAGGGAATGAAGGTTCCACAAGCCCCAATGCTGCAACTAAATACATATGCTTCTAGATTTGACCCTAATCAGGTCCCCAATGCAACAACCACCATTTTGTGAATCAGGGTATATTTCAAAAGTACCCTATGATATAAGCAACCAAGGGTTATTGTTCAAATTTGTTGCAATGATGGTTCCTAGGGGAAGAAAGAGGATTGCATGCTTGGAGCAACCTTAGAAATACACCAGAGTGGTCCATTTGTGGACTGTGAGGTGAATGCCTACCTTGTATCATTCTTGATTGATACTGGTACTATCCGCTCTACTGTTAGAACAGCAGAGGTTTCTAAGCTACTTCTCTCTAGAAAAAGTTGCCTATAAACAATTGACTAGCCCTGTCAGTGAAGCAGTACCTGTTAAAATACAGTCCTTTGAGGAGAATCGCTGATTTGTGATGTGTTATTCAAGTCCCGTATGTCTGCTTGGATGAGATCTTTTGTGCAAGCTAAATTGCTCCATTTATTGTACCCCAAGGGGCATAGAGTTCCAAACTCATAATGAATATGTTGTCTTCAAACTTGTAAGTCAGAGTTCAGGTGTCAGACAATAACCTATTTTGACAAGCAATGATTTGCCCCCAACACTGGGAGATACAGTGCAAACTGAAGTCTGGGACTTTACAGGGAAATACATAGGTCTCATCAAAGGTGTTGAACTTATTTGCACAGTGAAACCTAATGCTGAATATCCGAGAATCCCACACTGCTGGGATTACTCCAGTGATTGACTCAATGATTCAACAAGGCATTCTGACAAGATTATGGGGAGTCCAACTACCTCACCCATTATGGGCTGACTGAAACCCAATGGCAAGAATCACATAGTGCAAGACTTGAGAAAGTTTATTACCATAGTAGTTCCCAGTTGTCTTGTGGTAACAAATCCAGCTGTGATTTTATTTCATATTCCAGGTGAGGCCAAGTTGTTCACTGTCATTGACCTTTGTCAAGCATTTTTTTCCAAACCGTTGCATGAGGACAGTCAGATTCTCTTCGTATTTCCGTTCAGCAGTCATGTTTTGGCATGGTGCCAAGTCCCACAAGGATATACAGGGCATCTGTCTACCTTCAGCCAGATCCTTAAAAAGAGTCTGGAGTCTCTGGTAATACCCTATCACTCAGTCTTGGCCCAATACATCAACAACCTATTGGTGGCGTCAAATATACAGGAAGCTTGCATACAAGATACTGTTGCCCTTCTGACCACTTAGCTGAAAATGGACATAAAGTATCGCCGACCAAGTTGTAGTATTGTATGAGAGAAGTCCTGTACATCAGACATCACATTGAGAAAGGAGCGAAGAAGGTGTCCCAAGAGAGAATCTTGCCGATTTTGAGAATGAATCCTCCAACTACTCAGAAAGAAGTTAAGATCTTCCTGAAAATGGTGGGCTGTTGTTGACGGTGGAGTCCCAACTTATCCTTAATGGCCAAGCCTTTACAAAGGCTTACACCCAAGGATGTGCCAAATCTGATACATTGACATAACATTTGCATGCATGCCTTCTCAGAACTCAGTGAAAGTCTCTGGCGTGCCCCACCACTGGGAATGCCAGATTACAATACGTGCTTCACTTTGTTTTGCAGTGAGAGGGAGGACGGTGCTCTCTCAGTGCTTACCCAGAGACAGTGGAATGCTCACAGACCCTCTGCTTATTTTTTAGCCCAGTAGCTGCTGCTTTGGTTGGCTATCTCAAAGCCGTACCTCAACTGGTTTCAGTGTTGAGCAGTGTGAAAGCGTTGTTTGAATCCTTTTGTCCCCAACTCTGTCGAAATATTGTTGGCCCACATCAGAACTTAACATCTCACAAATAGCCGTTTGATTAAGTAGGAACAAGTCATACTTGCTGCTAACAATATGACTCTCAAAAGATGTACTACATGAAATCTTGCAAATCTATTTCCAATTCCTGGAAATTATGTTCTTGAAGGTGAAATTTATGATAACTGTCTCAATGATACTGAACTGTGCACCAAGCTAAGATTGGCATACAATATGTGCTACTATCTGAATCAGATCATGTAATGTTGGTTGATGGCTCCTATTTATCAGACCATGAAAGAAGCCTGAGAGCTGCCTACGAAGTCTGTACTGTCTCAGGTGTTTCAGACCAGCTGAAAGTTACTATTTTCACTGATAGTATGTCTTTGGTGTCGTCCATGAGTAGGACATTTATGGTCACAACAGAGATTTATGGCCTTTTCAGTGTCCCCGATCAGAAATGGAGAAAGCGTGCATAACTTGTTAAAAGCACTACAGTTACCTGCACAGATTGTGTTGATGAAATTCTCTGAACACATCAAAGGAGATGATTATGGAACTGTGGGCAACAGGTATGCTGATGAGATCACCAGATATTGGGCCTTAAATGCTTGTACGTTCAATGGTGAATTTCAAAATGAGGGAACAAATGAGACCTATTACCACCTTTTGCTAACCACTGCTGATACATGGGAGGATGTTAAGAGACTGCAGGAGGAAGTGTCAGAAGCAGAACAACAAGGCTGAGTTAGAGCAGGCTGTGTCAAGAGAGATGAAGATGACATTTGTGTTTCAGGAGATAGAATACCTGTGTTGCCAGTTTGTTACCCCCAATGGCGAGACACTATCATGGACCTGCTCGTGTAGGTAGAGATGCCAGGGTGCATTTGTTTCAGAAACTGTGGTTTAAGCCTGGGTTCGGCCTGATTGCTGAAGGGTTCTGTCATAGATGTGTTGTGTGTCAGCAGATGAATGTAGGAAGAAGAACTGCAGTCACACTGAGTCACATTGGCAGATCAGGTGGTCCCATCAACAGGATGCAGTTAGATTTCACTGAGATGCCTGTGTACAATGGGCTGGGATTTGTCCTGGTGATTGTGTGCATCCTCTGGCGCTGGGTTGAAACCTACCTGAGCAAGAGAAATGACAGTCTCACAGTAGCTAAGTTGTTATTGAGGGAGTTAATTCCAAGATTCAGGTTCCAGATTTCTCTGGAATCAGACCGAAGAACTCCTTTTAATAATGAGATCCTAAAGATGTTGCACATAGCATTGGAAGTGGAGCAGTGGTTACATTGTAGTTACGGACCTGAGGCTTCAGACATTGTGGAGCATGTCAATAGTACACTGAAATCCAGACTTGATAAGGTGTGTGCTTTGACATCTCTGAAGTGGCCTGACACTTTGCCCCTGCTGTTGATGAGTCTACTCAGTACTCCGCATAGGAGGACAGGATTATCTCCACATGAGATAATCATGGGCAGAGCCATGAGACTGGCAGGTGTGCCTGTAAATGCGCTTGTGAACATTACAGAAGACATGGTTCTTGATTACTACAAAGGACTGGCTGATATGGTGCATTCTGTGTCTCATCAGGTTGGAGAGGCTACAGCCCCACCTCAACAGGAGTAGTGCCATGACCTCAGTTCCATCGACTAGGTTATGGTGGAGAAGCACATGAGCAAAATGTACTTGGAACCTTGGTGGTGAGGGCCCTATCAAGTCATCTTGGGCACTACAGCAGCTGTGAAGTACGGAGGTCTCCCCAACTGAGTGCATGCCACACATACTCGCAGAGTCCTGTGTCCCTTTGATGATGTAACAGCACCTTTCCCTGGAGTGCAGGTGGTTACAGTGAGACAAATTGAACAGTTTAGTGCAGCTGTTGGGGATCAACAGTTGAAGTCGGTACAAGAGAGACCCATCCTCTAGTGTTGACTGCGTCAGAATCTCACCCTGGTGAAGAGCCTAGCGCCACAGTATCACGAGTAGTTGCTGGAGACCGATGGCCAAGAGTTCAGGCAAGAAAAAAACAGAGCTTGCCTGAAGTGCGTGTTCCATACACTATTCCAGAAAACACTGAGGAATCTGGGCTAAGTGGTAGTAATGATGAAATGTCAGTAGTAAGAAGAACAAAGAGAGCAAGACTACCCTGTTGAATGTACTCCTCACCTGAATGGACATACCTCATTGCCAATGAATGGGAGAGAGAATTTTGGAGATTTTGTTGTAACAATTAAAATCCAACTGAGCCTCATTGAACTGAACCTTGTGGCTAAACTGAGCTTTGAAATTGCATTGTCATTAAACAGAATGAGGCACTTTATTCTGGATGTGATCATTAATGAATTTGAACTGGGCATTTATTAGAGTCATTTAAATAGATTTTGTAGAGAAGAAAGAAGAGCACCTAAGCCTGGGACTGCCAAAGAAGCATAAGGTTGTTATTTAGAAGAACACAGAGTAGGGCTAAGGAAGACTCACATAGACCTTGCAAATCCCAAAATTGAATTTCATTGCATGGACATTATATGCCACTCTTGCCCAAGTGGAAATCAACAGAGAAGAGTTTTGCTGCTGCTTCATTTCACCCAATTGGTCTGATTTTAGAAAAGGCATGGAACCTAGTAATAATAGTGGTAGACATAAATCCATATGTACAGGAGTGTTAGCTGTAACAACTATAGTATTCATTTATTTACTTGCATGATTGAGCTTACCTACACATTCTAGTACAGGAGAGAATAGTTCCACAACTGTTCCTAAAGCACCACTTCCTACCGACAATAGCTTTACTTCATTTGATGAGAAAGACTTTGTAGTGAAGAAGGTCCACTCAGGAAGGTAGTATTTCAAGACAATTTATTTCAGGAAGATAACAGGTTGTAAGGTACAAGACATCATGAAGATATGTAGTAGTTCAGAGCCCCACCAGGAGCAACCTGTCAGCTGCTCAGCCCATAACCAACTGTCGCTCTGCCTCTCTCAGTCCCAACATTCCGAGGCATCATCTGACTCCAAACATTCCAATGAGACAGAGCACAGGCACTGGCAGAGTAGGTCTGGTAAAACATCTTACAGTATACTCCAGGATACTCAGGAGTAGTTGTGCGCGCTACAAATCCCACCATAACATAATATGCAGGATACTACAGACTTACATGTAGATATAGCTAGAGGAGATTATTCACTGAATGTTTATTCCAAATTTCTTCATGAGTATGTTGATACTATAGATGCTAGGGATTGCTGTGTGTATTTGCAATTACCTGCCTCCACTGTAGAGCGTATCAATTATCACCATATTCCTCTAACTCAGAGGTCTTCAAACTTTTTGATGCCGAGACCCCCCTGTCAAAAAATGTTAGGCATGAGGACCCCTTCCTGACCAAAATGTCTAGAACTTCGTACTCACCATCATCGACAACCAAAAGCGCCCCCAATTCTCACGCCAAATCATTTTACAGTTGGGAAATTAAACTAAACAGTGTTTAGCAAAACCAAATGTTTGTAGATGACTATGGTTCGTGGTCTTTTGGGTTTTGTTATTTGTTTCGGTTTTTGGTAACCATCTTGGCCAAGTGAACAATAAATTCTGAAGGCCACGAGAAAATGCTAAGCGGCTGGCTGCCTGGGTGTCCAGTCACCTAGACTATAATTATGTTCTCGTGGTACAAGTACGGCCAATGGGTATGCCCTTGTAATTTGTGTGCTTGGGCTATACTCAAAGTTCATCTTGAAGCAGACTACCTATACTCATGGTGCATCTCCTGTCCCTATGACCTCTTTCACATCAGTGCCCCTAGAAGTGCCCATACGTTCTTTGCAGGCCATACGTTCAGTACAGTGGGAGGCTTAGTATCTGGAAGGAGAATGACATCCATTGTGAACATGTGTTCCCATGCACTTGGTGCAGGTGCCGGACAACATGTTGCACGGTCAGACTGGCTAAACTGAGCCTTCGTCTCTGACTGACGCTGCAAAAAGTGAGTGTGTGCAAGGCAAGCCTAGGTCGCATTTAACAATACGTTCGAAATAGCCAATTCATTTACAGTTCCAAATATTATGCTTGCCATAATTTTGAGCCTCTGCCTGCCAGCAGTGTTATTATGTAGGCGCATGAATTATTGAAGATTAAGCATTAGGAGCCCTGGTGTGAGGGAGCAGTGAGTAGCAAACAAAACTAGCGTATTCACTGAATCTGCAAAGCCACATGCAGCTTTTATTACACAAAATAATATTTTAATAGCGCACAATCATGACAACCCGTCCCACCTCTCTTTCTATTTATTTTGTTTCGAGGTAACTGTACATGTAGCATGCTTCAACCTCCCTGTCTTGAGACATGCCCAGTGCCAGTCTGCGGGGACTCTGGCGACTTGAGTCAGCTGAGTCTTGTAGATTTATTCATTTATTATGCAGCTGACGAGATGGGGCCTCTCACAGCTTAGGAATCTCGGCCCGGGTGCACGTGGGACACATAAGCCCTGGAGTAGACTGATGCTACTTGTTTGGTTGCCAGGGAGGAGGAAGAAAGCCCAGACATTTACACTTTGTGCCTTATTACTTACCTAGGATAGCCAGAGGCGCACACTGCGGCCTTTACTTCACTATTCATGCCCTGTGCTGAGTGCAGACACATGCACACAACCTCATACACAGTATACTTTGCTGAGGGCAGGCGTGAGCCAAATGCTCTTTTCATGTTGTGCACAGTAGAAGCTAACGCACAGGGAGAGATTATTGTATGGAAATGAGCTCCACACCCGATTGTATACAGTTAACATTGCTTATTTATACTGAATACATGCTATAATATTCAGTCATGGTAAACTGATATTCGTTGCTTGATTTTGCTCGAGAGTGTCTCTCGGTTGTTGCAATGAATTTATGAAAATGTCACACATAGTAATCTGAAACCTTGGCAGCTATGGGACGCGCCGTGTTTAAATAGAAAGATTCAATCTTCCATTGTGTTTCTCTGGAGCAATCAATGAAATTGAGCACGGAGTTAAGGCAGCATAAATAAATAGACACATGCAGGAAAGAATAAAAAAGGACAGAACACAGAAAATAAAGATCAACCGGAGCCTTTGCCCAAATCCCCTCATGGCTCAATCGGGAAACAAATAAGAATCTGTGTGTGCGCGCAAGTCAGTTTCAGTGTATGTCTGCAGCGGGGAAGAGGCAGGTTACCTAATTAAACTGGGAAGCTTTGGGTTGCCTGGGAAATAATCCGGAAGTAACGCGGAGATCCTAATGAAGAGGCAGCAACGAGGCACAAAGCAGCACACGAGGTGAAAGCAGGGATGGCCAAGGAAGGCAGCAGTGCCAGAGTGAATATTGCAGAACTCCCTCGAAGTACAGGCTGCATTTCAAAGGTTCTGGTCCATCTTTATGGACAAAGTTTGCGGGCATTTCCTGGTATGCATGCTGCAGTCTCTCTGATTGGAGGACATGTTTTGATGACGTAGCCACATTATGATTGGCTTATTTTACCTAGTCCTCCAATCAGAGAGCCTCCTGAGATGCAAGTATTTCTAAACCAAAACGAAGAGGAAACGTTTTGGATATGAGGCAGACGTGAGGCTGGTGAATGCGCGACCCCCTTCATATGACTCCACGACCCCCCTGGGGGTCGCGCCCCATAGATTGAAGACCTCTGCTCTAACTTATGGTGTGTCCTGTAGATTCCAGATGAGCCTTTTCTATGGAAAAGGACATCTCCAATTTTATTACTCAAACTAAGACTTGGTTTTAGTTGAAGACTTCTTTAAACCTACAATGGCATTAGGCATTGCATATGCTTATGGACACAACCTGACTTGCATAGTGAAAGATGTTGAGAAGAAATGTATAGATTCAGTGGAAGAAAGGAGAAGAAATATAATGGCCAGAGCAGCAAATCATACAAGTTCACCAAATTGGTCATAGGGGGCACTTATGCATAAAGCAGCAGGAACCATACCAACTTTAGCATTAGATTGGCAACATCATGGGAAATTGTGTGTGTATATTATAGAAAATCCAATTTAGATACAAATTTTGTGGGCAAGAGTGAATGTGATCATACTTTTGAAACCTGTAGAAATTGGGAATTAGATTTAGATGGAGGGGATCCTGTTATTCCCGGAGTTTACAATATACGTTGGCATAAACGCTTATTACAGGTTACCCAGGAGATGATATAATACATGCTATATTGGAATAGTTTTTAAGAACATTCATTACGTGGGGGGGCATGGCCACGGCGGCAACCGTAATGGCCGCTCCGCTATGAGGCTCCTCCGAGCAGGCTCCCGAGACGGACGAGCGAGGATGTAATCTGCATCCCTACTGACACCAAACGCCATGTCCTGCCTGCAGGTGACCTGGGGCTGCCAGGGAAGACGTTTTTGAGCCGCGGGAGCGGCTGATCGCAGCAATTGCGGCGGAAGGGATCTGAGGCCTCCGGACCTCGGCGCCATCTTCCTTCTGCGCTGGTGCGCCGGGTGAGTGCGGCTCAACCGATTGCGGCCGCGGTTCTGCTCCTCTCTGCTCCTACTCCCGCCGTCCTCGCGTGTGCGCCACCCCTGCCGCTCGGTCCTGTTTTTTTCCCTGGTTTCCTGGCTCTCGGGTGCGGCTGAGGCCTTCGGCCCGGTGGTGTGCGGGAGCCGGGGACTAGATTGCGGGCTCACGCGGACTTGGGGGGGGCGGCTGCGGGCGTTGGGGGGGTCGGGGTGGCGGACCGCGTGACTGCTGGGCGGCCTGGAGCGTTCCCCGGTGCTATACAGCGGCCCCGCCGTGCCATCAACCAACGCGCCTTCCACACTTCTGCACTGCTGCCACGAGGCCTATACTTGCTCAGCCACGATTGAGGTGGCTCCTTCCTTACTACTGTGGCAATCCATTGTGCTGTCTATCCCTGGCTGGGCCACCCCTGCTCTTGCTTCTTGGACTGGGGCCTGACCATTTAACAGTTACACCACCCACGCTATACGGGCTCTGGTGATCTACGACTTTGGCCTGCTTTACCATTGACCCCTGCTCTCCGCCACTGTCGCTGCGGCTGCGGCCCTGCCATACGTCCTCCACGATGGGGAAAAGGGATCCTGCCAGAGGACACTTAACTTCGACAAGACGCCTCTCCCTGCGGCCGACCCCCCTCCGGGGGCTGCCTCGGGAGCTCAGGTGGCGCATGACAATGGCGATGCGACATCCATGATGGCCGCCATGATGGGGGAGATGCGGGCTGGCTTCAAGGCCCTGGATACCAGATTCGACAGTCTGGAGCAAAAACTGTCTGCCATCAGCTCCACTGTGCAAGCCCACGACCGGCGCCTAGACTTGGCTGAGTCTAGAATATCCGATCTGGAGGACGGGTCCTCCAAGGCTCTAAAACGGCTGGAAAGGGTCGAAAAGATTCTTGAAGATGTTGCCATCAAGAACGAGGATTTGGAAGCGCGCAGCCGGCGGAATAACATCAGAATCCTTGGCGTGGCGGAGACTACAGCCACTGGCCGGTTCGACACTTTTGTGGAAAAACTCCTTATTGAACTGTTCGGCAAGGACACTTTTACGGCTGGCTTTGTTGTGGAACGAGCTCACAGGTCGTTGGGGCCTAAACCACGCACCGGGCAACTTCCCCGACCCATCATTGCCAGAATAATGAACTTTCGTGACCGTGATGCCGCGCTCCGGGCGGCGCGAGAGATGGGGGAGGTGCGGTGGCAGAGGAGTAAGTTGTCCTTCTTTCCGGACTATACAATCATAGTGCAAGAGGCTCGGAGGAAATACACCAGCGTCAAGGCGGCACTTCGTAATCTCGGCCTAAAGTACAGCATGCTCTACCCGGCCCGTCTAAAGGTGGACGTTCATGGCCGGTTCTGCATCTTTGACACTCCAGCTGAGGCCCAGGACTTCTGCCACACGTACAAAAAAGGGCCGGCGTCGGCCTCTGGCTCCAGACCTACCTCTCCTCTGCAGCCTGATACACAAGCCAGCGCTGACTTGTTCACTGACGCTGGTCTGGGCTGATTGTCCATAACACCCCGGTCATGATTCACTTTCTACTTGCAGGGATGGCTTAAAATACTTGGGTTCCTATCAGTTAATAGCATTCTCCTCGCTCTGTTGGGTTGCCCGCTCGGGGGCTAGCGTTGCTTCCCCCCATGGCGCGGGCCGATATGTTCTGCTCCTTTCTTTGGGGTTTGTTAGATTTCGTTATGCAGCTACTTTTGTGTGCTTTGACTACTTGGCTTTTATCATTCTGCATTGCTGTTTCGAAACTAGTGGGGTTCTGCCTCTCATGGGGTGCTGGGAGGCTGGGAGGTGGGTGGGGGTGGGGATGTTTGTATTTTCCATGGTTTTTCTTTTTTTTGGTATATGATTGCGAGACACATGGTACTGGTTTGTTCAATAACCACTTCTTGCCCACGATCCTTGATTTGACTCAATGGCCCGGATAGGTTTGCAGACTGGTCCTTCTAGTCTAACATTGATGACATGGAATGTCCGTGGCTTGAACTCCACCCGCAAGCGGAAACAAGTTGCACAATATGCAGAGAGACATAATGTTGATGTACTTATTTTACAGGAGACGCACATGGTTCAAAACTATACAACTTCCTTTGCACGGGGTTGGGGCGCCCACAGAGTGTTTTCATGCTTCAGTAGATATGCACGAGGAGTGGCGATTTTAATACACAAACGGATACCCTTTATCTTGACGGGTAGCAAAATTGATGGGGAGGGTAGATATGTGATACTCCATGGGCTGCTGTTTGGTTATAAAATTGCCATTGTGGAGAAGTGTGGCTCACTGGTTAGAGCAGGCAGACCCTGAAGCAGAGGTCAGTCCCGGGACCAGGGTTCAATTCCCGACGCGGCAGGGACTGGAGCTCAAATGTCCACGGACTCGATAATTCTCGCTTCGGTGCCTGACCTAATCTTAGGTTCACACTCTGCAACTCTGGGCATTAAGCTTGCTTAATCTCCACAACGGCCCCCCTGCGGCGGGATGCCTGGCTTTCACCTTGGGGATGCCCTGTAGGGGCTATCTCACAGGGAAAAGCCAGGACGGGTTCCCAAGGCAAGCGCTTAGAGACCCCTGGGTGATAAGCGCTATATAAATCCAATATACAATACAATACAATACAATACATTGTGGGGGTGTATGGTCCTAATATTGATTCCCCGGCCTGCTTCGAGGAGCTATACTTGTCACTATTACACGCAGACATTGACTTAATAGCGATGGGGGGCAATTTCAATTTACTGATGAACGCCGGTAGGGACAGCACATCCCCCTCCCCTGACCGCAAGCCGCTTTCCCGCGCTGCGATGGAGGCCATATGCTCACACTTTTCGCTTCAAGACATAGAAGCCACACAACACACTGCTTCCCCTGCCTTCACGCACCACTCCGGCTACCACAACACGAGTACCAGAATTGACTACTGGCTCCTTTCTCCAGGCCTGGCGGGTTGGGTCACTGATCTGCGCACCCTTCCTCGCACCCTTTCTGATCACTCTCCGGTGGTTCTGGCGCTTGCGGTTCCTAGATTGGGTGGGTATGAGTGGCAGTGGCAATTTCCTGGGCGGGCACTTGCGGACCCGGTCTTCACTGAGGAGATTCGCTCAGCAATCGAAGACTATTTCGAACTGAACACCGGCTCGGTGGCCACATGGGCCACGTTGTGGGAGGGATTCAAGGCTACCATAAGGGGGGTGTGCATCACCAAGCATGTTGGAGCGCTGCGCGAAATACGAACTACCCTGTCCCGCATAGAGACCGACCTGTTAGCTGTTGAATCCAAGATCCTTGCTGACCCCTCCCCGGCCAATGAAACACAACGCATTGAGCTACTTCTGGAGTTCAGGGATGCGGCGGACAGGGAACTGAGGTATCTGGGCAAGTACCATTCGGCGCGCCGGTATGGCGAGGGAGATAGACCGGGCAGGCTGCTGGCCCAATTGCTGCGCCCACCTCGACAAGCTGCGTACATGACACAAATAGCTGATGCCGACGGCGCGCCTCACTTCTCCACCCCCGACATTTGCAAAACCTTCCTGACTTACTACAGACATCTCTATAAATCTGCCCTTACTGACGAGCGTCGTGACCCGGGTCCGTACATTAACGAAATAGCTATGGTCTTCTTGGAGAAATATATGCAAGATTTCTTGGCACATCCCATCACACCCGAGTTGATCGCCGAGGCAATAGACTCCCTAAAAGGGTCCTCGGCGCCGGGCCTGGACGGCTTCACAGCCGATTTCTATCAAGAATATAAGGAGGAACTGGCGCCCATACTTGTCGAGGTATATGCCGAGGCCCTGGAGTCCGGTATTCTCCCTCCTACGCTCCGGGAGGCAGTTATAGTATTGTTGCCCAAGCCAGGACGCGACCCAACGGTCTGCAGTTCTTATCGCCCGCTGTCACTTCTGAACCTGGACTATAAAATCCTGGCCAAAGTACCCGCAATGCGGCTTGCGCTGCTGGTGAACTCCATTATTTCGCCGGTGCAATCTGGCTTTGTCCCTCAAAGGTCGACATCCCTGAACCTCTGCACGGTTTTTTCGGTCCTGCACAGAATTGATCCCGCCATCCCGGCTGCTGCGGTCTTCTTGGACACCGAAAAAGCTTTTGACACTCTGGAGTGGTCTTTTTTTTTGGATGTGATGCGCAGGATGGGCATGCCCGCGATGTTTGTGGCGACGGTTGAGTTGCTATACACTGCACCCACGGCTCGCATTCGCCTTAACGGCACCATCACCGACAGGTTCACTCTCTCCAGAGGTACGCGGCAAGGGTGCCCCCTATCTCCCTTACTTTTTATTTTGGCAATGGATCCTCTGGTCCGACACTTCCAGGAGAAACATCTCCACAGGGGCCTCCAGTTCCGAACCGGGCCTCTTTTGGTATCACTCTACGCAGACGACATGGTTTTGTACGTCCGCACTCCTGAGACCAATCTGCAGCCCCTGCTATCTGAAATTATGCGCTTTGGCGAGTACTCGGGCCTTAGGGTTAATTGGCACAAATCACAATTGTTTCCTCTCACCACCGCCACTGTGCGGTGGCCTTGCTCCCTCCCGTTGGAGTGGTGCGAGGACTCTGTTAAATACCTTGGGATTCATGTCCATCTAGATACCGTGTCCATTATTCGCCTGAATTATGGACGCGCCCTTGACTTTTTGGAGGACAACACTGAACGATGGCTCCGCCTCCCTTTGTCGATGGCCGGGCGCATTGCTATAGTTAAGATGGTGGTTCTGCCCCGGTTTTTATATCTCTTCAACAACATTCCAATCCCTCTCACAAAAGTTTTTTTCACCTAACTACGCACTGCCCTGCTGAGATTGGTGTGGGGGGGGAAGCGCCCTCGCCTAGCCTGGCGCACGCTGACACTACCTTACGAGAAGGGCGGATTTGGGGTCCCAGACTTCCACCTTTACTATCTGGTCGCCCAATGCTCGTATGCCCACCCCTGGTACCATCCTGATGCCAGGATCCAACATTTGAAACCTGAAGCAGACGGGGCGCTCCCGGTGTCTCTGGACGCCGTTCTCCCTAGAGGCCTCCCCCGCGACCCACATGACATACTCCCCCTCACCACGACGACTTGGGCTTGGGATAAACTTAAACGCTTACTGCTTGTTGACACTCTGTACTCTCCTGCCCTCCCGCTGCCCAACCCACACTGGCTCCCTATAACAGGCAAAACGGTGATTGGCCGAACACTCTCAAAATTCCAATTGAACACGATCGGTGATTTATTCCCCGATGGCCACGCTATCTCTATAACCGAAGACCCCCGCTTCGCCGAGCGCACTTTTATGGATACCTTTGTGTTCGCAAGACTAAGGGCTCTGATGCGGGCTACATTTCCCACCTTCCCATTACCACCCGACGCCACTCCAGCACTTACATCCATCATTCAGAACTCTTCGGGGGCCCACGTTTTGTCCAAACTCTACAAGCTGTGCTTGTCCTCACTCCCATCGTCCGATGAGGCGGTTTGCGCCGCATGGGAACTGGATCTAGGCGCTCAGATCTCTGACGACCAATGGGAGGCGTGTTGTGCCATGACCAGGGAGGTTTCAATGAATAGCAGGCACAAACTTATACACTTTAAATTCCTTCGAAGGCTGTACCACACGCCAGCGTTGGCCCATAGAATTGACCCAGCACGTCCCCACACCTGCCACAAATGTAATGCCCCTCAGGCCGACTTTGCACATCTTTCCTGGACTTGCCCGAAGCTACACACCTACTGGGTAGAGGTGCACGACACTCTTGGTGCATTATTGGGCCTGTCGCTGTCTGTCCTACCGGAGATTGCCCTGATGGGTTATGTGTCCAATTTTTCCCGCAAAATTCACAAGTTAGCATCGATTTGCTTCCTGCTGGCCAAGAGAGAGGTCGCACTGCACTGGTGCTCGAGACGAGCTCCCTCGGTCACTGCGTGGCTAAGGAGCTTGGCGTACTGCAATGTAAACAGTGTGGAATATTCTGACCAACTCCCGGCCTCCTCCCGCCCAACAGACATCTGGGGTCCGTACCGCCAATACATTGCAGGGAAGGCACTTTAGACGCCCTCTCAGTCCTTACATCCCAATACACCGACTGGAGTGGGTTAGATCGTGGGTCACCCATTCCTTACACCCATTCTGGCGATGCTTCTGATACAACGTGCTGCCGCCCCTTGGGTGCTGGTGCAGGGCCTAGGTAGGTCAGGGTCTCGACGCCGTCCCCGGCTCCGGAGACCTCATGCCAGCGATGGAGGTTTTTCACACACAGTGCGGTTCATCTCTTGGACCCTCACAAAAATTTTGATTTGTGCGAACTCCTGCTCTTAGTTCGGCTCATTGTAGGGTGGAATGGTTCATTGATTGATATTACTGTGATGTGGTTGTTGTCAACGGCGCCACTTGATGTTGTACAAACTGATTTACTGTGCTGGTCTTGCAATCTGATTCTCATGATTTCTGTCCCTTTTTTCCCTTCTTTGCTTTTCGTGCTATTAGTTATGTTTACTTTGTACTTAAGTTGCCTTATCAGAAAAAGTTCCTATTGTAACATTCACAGTGTTCTTGGGTGCAATCCTACTGTACGCCCCGCTGTACTCTTTGTTATGCTGATTGCGCTAATTGTTAACCATACGTACAGAACTTGTCTCAGTGTTTTGTTACTACTGTGGATTGCCTCATCAGCCTTAATAAAGTGTTTTAAAAAAAAAAGAACATTCATTATGTGGAACATCTTGATGACTCAACAGGGGAAGAACATGTTAGAACCAAAAGAGGTGACAGAGCTAGAAATTGTTGGAGACATTTTTGCAGCAATTTTTCCATATGTAGGAGTGAGTCATAAAATAGGAAAGCTGCCTACTATGTCGTCTAATACAGCTGGAGCATTTTTAGTTGCAGATACTGAGATGGTAGCTATTAAATGTATGGTTTTGCAAAAGCGACTTGCATGTGATGTTCTCCTCGCAAAAAAAGGCTGAGTTTGCAGGATTTTAGAAACTCAGTAGTGCTGTACTTACATTCCTGATAAGACTAAGGACTTGAAGAAATATATTAAGAACATTACTGACCTGAAGAAAGATATGAAATGATTGGAAGCAACAGGTGCATGGAAGTACTAGGGAATTAACTTTCTGCTGTAGACAGCTGGTTTGGGAATTTAGGGAGTGGGACTGTTGGAAGTATCTTGAGACCCCTATTGATATTTGCTCTTTGTGAATTATTCCTGTTTGCAATCTAAAATTGATACAAATGTGCACAAGTGAAGAAAGTAACAAGGAGAAAAATAGCAGACATAGAACTAGAAGACAGACAGAGTAGAAGAAGACATGAAAAATCAGATGATCATTTATGAAACCTTTGAGTGTTTAACTGGTCCATTGGATAATAGATTTATATCTTGATGTGATTGCTTTATTCACCATCGAAGGGGGGATTGGAGCAGTGTCATTTTGGCTCCACCATTACACGTCACAAATACACAATATATACGTGCACTTAGACTACATAGTTTGGATGTCCAAGCATTATTAATGTAAAGTTTTGCACTTAAACTCAATACTGAAGTGCACTCACTGTAGAACTAGAGATTCATATACACTATGGGGGATTAGTATGGCGTGCGGACTTTAGTCCACCCGCCACCCTAGCTGTGCTGGGACCGGCCGCCAGACATGCGGCAGTCCTGCACCGCTAATTAGGATGTGGCCGCCACCCTGGCACAGCCACCATATTGTGGCCCAGCCCTGCCCGACAAGCAATCGTAATGATTGCCGACCTGTGGAAAAGGGGTGGACGCAAAGTGCGTTCGCCGCGATACCCCCACCATTATAATATGGCAGGGGTAAATCAGGTCACGATGGCGGGCAGATCGCCACCGCCGGCAGTCGCGATCCGCCCGCCATCGTAATCAGCCCCTATGTGCCTTAACCTTATTAAACTGAAATGTAGTCTTCAGAGACTGGATAAGACCATACTTACACTATTAAAATGTGTTAAATTCAGAAATGAGAAGGATTTATGTGAACGTGCGCATTATTTTCACATTTGAATTTAAATTGTAGTTTGTGGTTACATTTATGCTCATGTATTCTCAGTTACGCTACATTTACTTAAACTGCTAAATCAATCTCATTTGGAATATATGTACTGACATTTTAATTTATTTGTAGTTATATGTGCACATATGACACATATGAAATGTGCACCATTGAACCATGCATTTAAGTTTGATGTTTGTAGGCCGGTATTTCTTTCTGTCTAAAATACTGCTTTCTATTTCTGCTTGCATGTCTTTTCCCTGCAGGTACATTCCCATGGTTTGTTAGTTTGAGAATAGATGTAACACTGTACTAGTAATAGATAGATTGAGAAGAGGAGCTTGACAAAGAACACGTAGTGCCAGAATGTTAACTGGCATTCTCTTTTAATTAATGAATTGAGGAGTTCAGATGCCCACGGTCAATATTGTTCATAGGACGTGCCTGGGAGAACATGCTAATGCTGCAGCTCAGAGCGTGAGAATGGTAGGGATGTTGTGAATAAGGGGTGTTACTCAGAAGATTTGTCTGGTAATAACTTGTGCTGTCACCAGTTGATGTTCACCGCTATTGCTTTGGACTTTGAGAGGAATGGGCCTCTATGCTTTCCATTTGACTCTTCTGCTGAGTGTGGCTTAGGCTAACACTGATTTCCCTATCCCTAGAAGATTCTTGACCAAGCTTCTGAAATACTGACATCTTCCTGCAGTTTTTTATCTTTTCCTGAAAGTTCCTTACTTTTTGAGACCTTTTCAGACTTAATCACCCTTTAATGGTTTAGACCCTAAATTAGGTGACTTTAGACATTACTCAAGTTTAGGAGACAGGATTGGAGATTCTTCTCTGAGCACCAGATTCTACTATTAATTTTCTGTACAGCTGTGACTACATTTCTTCTTTGTCTCATGCTGATGCGCCTAAACTTCTTTAGGAAGTTTGGCTATCCTAATGTTATCTTGCATCTTTACAGGATGTTATTGAAATTCATTAAATTAACTTGCCTGCTAACTTGTAATAAAACTTCTTATATTTATTCCCTAATTCCTAGTCCTTACTGTGTAGCCACATGGATTATACAGGTAATTAAATGTGTTTAACTAATGCTAACTCCCTTCCACCGCTCAGTCAACAAGAAAGGGCCACAGGATAATTAATGTTTGTTAAAAGGTTAGCCCAGTGCTGGATCACTCTCAACTGCATGTCTACATACATGTCTGCACTCCCGCCCCTTACATGTCATGGTGATGAATGAGGCATAGGATCCTGGTTATAATGTGACTGGATAGAGCTTTACCTAGTTTTAGCCTTTAGGCATTCCCCGAATGGAATACAGGAAAATGGTCTGTCCCCAAAGTATCTGATATGCTGACAAAGAGCATAAGACACCCTCTGACAGAGAGGTACACTTTAGGTGATGACCTAGCATCAGGGAACTGCTCTGATGTATCATGTTGTTTAAAAAAAAAACCTCACTGGGAAACAATGTACAGGGCCACTCAGAGATGCCCAAAGGTAGTGTAGCGTGACTCTCCAACGCCACGCAAAATGTTTTGATTTTAGCGTGTGGCTACTGCAATTAATATTCTCCACATTTAAAGGTTTCCACATTTACTGGATGAGGGAACAGAGGGTGAGCAGCCATCACAATGCTGGCATTGCCACGCACTGCCATTAAGACGCTGCTTTTACAACACAAGCCGTTTCAACGACTTGCACTGGAGGGCGCTGTTGGAAAAGGAATAGTTTAATTTTTTATTCCAACACCTTCCCTACTGTAACGTGGGCTGGAGTTGGAATAGAAAATTTAACTATTCCATTATCCAGCGCTTACAGTGCAAGTCGTTGTAACAACTTGCGTTGTAAAACAGCGTTGTAATGGCACGTGGGGTAAAAGCCCAGGTTGTAATGTCATACAACCGAACAGAGACAAAGTTATCCTCATTTCAAATATATTTTGATTGTGGGGCGTGTAGTTATATTGGCGGCATCAAAATTATTATGGGTGTGGTGCTAGAAAATGGCTGGTGCCCTAGATTTACTTCAGACAGTTGAAAAGGCCTGTTCCCACAACTGTGCATATTTGCTCCACCTACATTTGACGTTTTGCACAACTGTCACCAGAGGCATAATTTGTATGTGCACCAGGTTTTTATTTTCATGCATGGAAACAACCCTGAGGCTCTTTCCGGAGCATTGTAGTTCAGGGCGTGCTACTTTCAGGTCTCGGAAATCAATACACACTCCTTCATGTAAAAGTCTGCAGAAGACTCAACATCCAGGACAAGTATTATTATTTTAAGCCTTACACTAGGGAGTAATGGGGTAATTGTATACATACCTTTAGAGAATTCTAATCTTATCAAGGTATACGTTAGCCCTTTTACACATAATTGACAACAGTGGTAAGTCAGTGCACACATAAAATAAAGGTAAAGTACTGTGTAATTTGGTCGAGACAATCACTAATTTTAAAAACATTTTTGGCACAGAGACTTGGATTACACAAGGCTTTTTACTATAAAATACGATGCTAAATTAAATGAGGCTACACATATCCTTGTCTTTAAGAATAATTGCCTAAAATCCTATACACGTATTTTATAGAGTCCACTAGATTTGTATTTATTGGGTGATATATGAAGACTTGATGCTTTCTGAGAAATTGCGTCAGGCTGACTGTGGTCAAATTTACGAGAAAACACTTTTAAGGGTGCACAAAGCCCTAAATACAGTGTATTAGGATTTTAAAAGGTCAAAAGCATTCCAAGACTGGGTGCCATGTGTTGTCTGTGTACAAGCAGTGCTTAATTTTAGATAATGTTTTCTGGTGCTCAGCACTGGCACTTGATTATCAACACTGGCACTTATGACAGTCTGCCACACGGTGGTGCTGCTTGTCCAAATCAGAGATAAGCACAGCAACAATAGTTTATTAATTCAGCTCACATTAAAAACAAATAATTCCTGCTGCCCTAGCCATTATTATAGCTTTGAAGGCCTGGAATGGTCTCAACAGTCACACCTGTAGTAGTGTGATGGTTATCAGTTGTGCTGGTACAGTTATGGCAATGCCGGCAGGTACAAGCTACAGTGGTCCCCTGACGAGGGCCCTGGCACTTATTTCTTTTTACAAATCAAGCATTGCTTTGCACTATGGTGCAAAGGTGTGTGCGTGGCACTCAACAGTCTGATTGTGCTCCAGATCACGACAGTGTGATAATTCTGTAGATATGATGCTTTCTTGCTTTCTTCTTCTCTTCCTCTTATTAAACTCAGCTCAGCAACTTTGGCTGCTATGCTACATCGTGTGACAGTTTTGTAAATTCAGGCTGGTGTATTTCCAGGTCTGTGCGGTTATTGCTTTTTCCAGTGAGAAATCTGGTAATTCTGGACATTTTTGTGCAGGCATACTTACCGGGATTAAAAAAAGATTCCTCCTCCCCACAACAAAATCTGCCAAATTCATAATGAGAGCCTTAGTGTGACCTTGCCAGTGCATACTAGTTCCTTAACTCTTCAAATCTCAATTTTCATTTTTCGTCCCTTCAATTATGGAAGAAATATGTGAGTGATCTCTTGACATATGTTTGAAAGTCTTCGGTAATCATCAGAGGAGCTGGTACTGTGCAGCTTCATGAACAGTTTTGGTTCAGATAACATCAAATAGTGGGGTGCAAAGCACTCACAAGGGGGTGTCCTGTATGCATTTAGGTATGCATGGCTATCTGTATGTCAAACCTAGCTAGAGAGCAATGAAGAGCAAAACAGAGACAATAGCTCTTAAACAAGATTCAGGCCTGTTTACACGTCTGCAGAATATTCAATGGTATTGAAGAGGTGGCTTACCATATCCTTTCAACATTGCTGGTTTCTGAGATAGGTCTGATGTTAACTGCAATGCAGTTCCAGATGATGGGGGTGCACATTGGAAAGGTCTAGCCTTTGGTTTCTACTGTTTTGCATTTGTTTCAATTTCTAGTCAGGCAATTTCCTGGTCTCTAAGTTGTCTTTCAAGCTACTGGTTGCCCTTTGAAGAGTGCTATGACAATTCATTGAAATCTCATGTCTTTAATGCTCACACATTCACAGAAAAGAGGCACACCATGACTCATTCATCTAACTGTAAATCACCACAGTACCAACCAGACTTGATGTATTGGAAACTTAGAGGCCGCCTGGAAAGTGAGCCAGAGACTACTGGCAGCAGATATAAGCAGGGCCGGCTGTAGGGCGGTGCGACTGGTGCAGCCGCACTGGATGCTGCTCAGGAAAGGTGTGTGTGGGGGGAGGGGAGTCCTGGGGTGGGTGAGAGGGGGGGGGTCGAGGTTGACTGACCTCGGGGTCAGTGTTTGGCATTAACCTCAGATTTAAAAGCAGTACACCTGTGCCAGAGTTCTTTGTGCGTCCATCTTTCAGGCAGCAATAAAAATGTTAAGATAAATCTTGTGACTGATGTTTCTGCTAGAGAGAGAAATCGGAGAGCATTTACCTGTGAGACGCCGCCACCGCCAGGAGTCACAAAGGGGCCGCCATTATCACGCCGCCACCGCCAGGAGTCAAACGAACGCTGACATACCGCGCCGCCGCTCCGGGACTTCAATTCCCAGCAGCCTTTGCGGCGGCGCGCTCCGTGACACCGCGCCAGCGCCAGGAGGCGCCAGGGGGCATAAGAGCAGGCTACGCCCGGCGGAGTGGGGGAGAGCACTTACCTGTGAGACGCCGCCACCGCCAGGAGTCAAACGAACGCTGACATACCGCGCCGCCGCTCCGGGACTTCAATTCCCGGCAGCCTTTGCGGCGGCGCGCTCCCTGACACCGCGCCAGCGCCAGGAGGCGCCAGGGGGCATAAGAGCAGGCTACGCCCGGCAGAGTGGGGGAGAGCACTTACCTGTGAGACGCCGCCACCGCCAGGAGTCACAAAGGGGCCGCCATTATCACGCCGCCACCGCCAGGAGTCAAACGAACGCTGACATACCGTGCCGCCGCTCCGGGACTTCAATTCCCGGCAGCCTTTGCGGCGGCACGCTCCGTGACACCGCGCCAGTGCCAGGAGGCGCCAGGGGGCATAAGAGCAGGCTACGCCCGGCGGAGTGGGGATAGAGCACTTACATGTGAGACGCCGCCACCGCCAGGAGTCAAACGAACGCTGACATACTGCGCCGCCGCTCCGGGACTTCAATTCCCGGCAGCCTTTACGGCGGCGCGCTCCGTGACACCGCGCAAGCGGCAGGAGGCGCCAGGGGGCATAAGAGCAGGCTACGCCCCGCTTCGCGGGACGCGAGCGGGACGCCCGGGGTGAAGCCCGGGCAAAGGGCGGGCCCTCTACGGCCCTCATCGGCAGGAAGAGACAGGGACAGGGCCCTGACCCCTGACCAAATCGTACAAGTAAGTCGTCTTATCCCTATCATTTTTGCAAGAGGCTGTGATACCTCCCTGCATATTACATTACACAGATTTATATAGACGCTGCTCGATAAAGCTGCCTTCCAACATTTCTAAAGCAAAATTGACTGTCCCCCTTAATACCATAGACAATTACATGGTCCAGAAAGTTGCCAAGATTAATAACGACAGGAGATCATCTTTGGGGCTGAGCCTTTCTCCTGAATTGCCTTTTGACAATACGCCCTTACCTACTCCTGCTCTTGATATTAGTAATGAGGTGTTCCAGACCCCGGAGAACAATCCTCTGACCCAGCTTCTAATAGCTATTGCCGATCCAGTCCCCGAGAGCATACCTGATGAAGAAATAATCCTCCTAGAAGAGGAGGCCCCTGCACCGGTCCCAGCACCAAGAGCAGTGAAGGGAGGGGAGAAGAGCATATCTAAATGGGGCGGCCTCCGATCAAGTAAAAAGCGTCCTGATGCATCCCCCCTGGAAAACGGTGAAGATGATACAAGGGGAATCACTGGAGGGAAGGTACACTTGGATGAAGATCAATTCAAGAAGTTGTTAAATGCCTTAGATAATAAGATTAAAACTATAACCAAGCCGCTCCTAAGCAAAATAGACCAGCTCACGGAAGAGGTGTATAGACTGGGGGGTCTCCTGCAAAAATCAATAGAAGAGAAAGCGAATATCCCAATGCCGAAAACACTCATAGTTGAAACAAAAAATACCCAAACCGCCCCCAGGTTAGAACTACTTGAAAACACTCCCCTGATCTCCATAGAGAGTATTGATCTAGGGAGGGGGGGCCCAGGGATCTAGATACCAACAAGGGTGATTTTGAAGGGCTGAGTCAAAGGGACAGTAGGGTAGATTTTAACCCAGAGAAGGGGCCTGTAGAATTAATAGTAGAGGCATCTCCTTTAATTCTGGTACTGGCAAATGTCCCCCATCTGGAACCAGGGCAAGTGGAGAATATCCCTTCCCTGATAAATAAATCACTCCATTGGTTATCAAGGAATATGGCTTCACCCCGGGAGGCAGGGACCAGTTGGCGCAAGAAGTAGTTAAAGCTAGAAGAGTTGAATGGATCAGGGGGTGGCACTAAAAAATTCAAGGGGGATTGCGTGGTGCTACACCTTTCAGATCCAGAAGTGCTGCCAAACATTCTAGCGAATATATACCTCCCCCAGCGTAGATCAACTGAAATAGTGCCACTAACACTGGATTTCTTTTATACGAAAAGAGGAGGGAACACTTTAAACCCAACAATGTTGAAAACTAAATGGATCCCTGTACTAAAAAAAGCCAAAACCCTTGATATAAGGAATAATTGGGGAATCCCGATGGAAAATAGGTTCTCGGCACTTTCTGGTCTTAATGAGTGTGATTGACTGGAAGTACGGATGAGCATAGAAAAGAATAATGTTGCAGAGCCCCAAAAAAATGGAAATGATGTCTCTATAAAGCTCTTAGAAACAAATCATAGTGATGGTAAGACATCTGGTCTCAGGGTAGATTCCCTTAATATAGTAGAGCATTTGCCACCAAATCCCCGCACCATTACAAACAATGGGGAAAGTAGTCCCACACTCCCCTTGTTCCACCTTAAGCAGGGTGTTTCTTTACAAGAGCGGACTACTCAGATGAGAGCTAATCTCAAACTTATTTCCTGGAACTTGGCGGGCATTCACCATAAACTTGAAACCCCCGAATGGTGTGAATTTATTGATTCCCATGATGTTATTATGTTACAGGAAACTTGGGCAGTGGCACCTGTTTTTCGGCAGGGCTTCTTACATTTTTTTGTTCCCGCAAAAAAGAATACTAAAGGGCGGCCCTCAGGGGGTCTAACTATTTGGGTACGACAATCCCTACAATGTACCATCAAGCAGAGGCTTGTCTCCAATTGTGACCTTCTCCCAATTGTGATTGCCTGGGCTGATGGCCATAATATGGTCTTATATAATATCTATGCCAGGGGAACTCAAGGGGGCAAAGCCTCGGAAGTGTTAGGTGCATTGGATAATGATTTAGAGACCCTCCCTTCACATTATACTATCCTAGTGGGGGGAGACCTGAACACAACATTTGAACCACTAGGAGTCGAGGATAACGAACTGGCCCTAGAGGAAGATACCAAATGGGGAGTTCCCCAATTGGATCTACCGATGGTAAAGAAATGGACAGAAGTGGCAATACAGGTGAAGAGCTTGTGCTTGGCCAGGGGGTTGAGGGCAGTAAATGGCCACACCCCCTCAGACCTACAGGGCACGCATACCTTTGATAATTTGAGGTCAAGCAGTCGGATAGACGACATCCTCATAGATGTTAGAGACTGGTACAAAGTAGAAGACATGAAAGTGACATCGAGATTGGAGAGTGATCACAATCCGTTGTGCTTGCTCTTTAATCAGGATCAAGGTAAAAGCTCATCTAACAAGGAAAGGGGTGTCATGACACTAGAAGTTATCCCAACTAATAATCTCCGTCACATTAAATGGGCAACTCTGGTAGATAAACCCGGGGATATGCAGGACTTATTGGAGGTAGTTAGCAAAGAGGTTAGCAGACTACAGATCCACTGTAATGAATCAAATTTTAACCAACTTATTGAAGAGTCACAGCCAATGTTTTTTACTAACCTACAGAGGTTTTTCTTTAAAAAAAACAAAGCAGGGGAAGGGTGCTGGTCCCCCGAGAAAAAGAGGGTGGTATGACCACTCTTGCAGATTGGCGCGACAGAACCTCAGCTCAGCACTGAGGACTAAAGTAGGAGTATTAAAGGCCAGGGATGATTACAGGAAAGCCCAAACCAGGGCAAAAAGACTGTGGGATGAGAATTTATGGTTAGACCTTAAGAAGGCATGTTTAGCCAAACAACAGAAAGAGTTTTGGGCCATCTTAAAGTGGGGTAGTGGGGGAATAGCATACTGCCCGAAAAACCATGTAGCAAAGGAAGCATGGGTGGACTTTTTTAAACCACAATATGCTGACAATCTGCCCCACCAACCGAAGTGCCGCCAGAAAGGGTATTCTATAGTCATGGAATATTCTCACTGAAAGATGTAAACGAGGCAATGGATGGGGTAACTAGAGGTAGGGCACCAGGAATTGATGGAATACCAGCGGATGTATTTTTATCTGACAGGGCCAATTGGTGTAAATATTTTGTATGGCTTGCGAATTCTATCGCACAAGGAGCAATGATTCCAGCAACATGGAAGGGGGCAGAGATTATACCAGTCTTCAAAAAAGGAAATAATGCTTTACCAAGCAACTACAGGCCCATTAGCCTTATCGACTCGGCACAAAAACTGATGGGCAGGATGATTCAAAATAAAATTCAAGCCTGGATAGACGATAAGGATATCCTGTCCCCGTACCAAGCTGGCTTCCGCCCATTAACTAGCTCTGTTGACCAGGTATTCCATTTTTTAACTTTGTTTTGGAAAAATGTAACCTTGACAAATGGACCATTATATGCTGTTTTCGTTGACTTGAAGTCAGCGAAACTATGGATTGTTTTGCGCGATCTCGGAATAAGCCCCGAACTGCTGACTTTGCTTGTGCGTATGCACGAAAAGAACTACGCCAGGATTAGGTGGGGATTTACAAAAGGGGGTGGTGATGAACAGAGTGTCTGAATTGAGCAGACCACTCTTACCCAGTCCAAAGATCAGGGCTTGATCCATCACCGTTATTTATCTCACTGCCCCATCCCAGCTCAGAACCTGGCTATATGCAAATCAGTCTGTCCCTGGCCCAGTGCATCATGGGAACAGGGCAGACTAAACTACCAAGCCAATTCTTTACCAGAAAGGAGACAAGCTACCGGGGACCGGTTTCTGGCATTTCAGCCTCTTCGGCCCGGCTTGCTTGAATCCTGATGGAGCAGTGAGAAAGGGACTCATGTCTGAGTATACCCTGCCACACCTATAGTGGCCAAAATCGATTTACAAAAGGGGGTGGTGATGAACAGAGTGTCTGAATTGAGCAGACCACTCTTACCCAGCCCAAAGATCAGGGCTTGATCCATCACCGTTATTTATCTCACTGCCCCATCCCAGCTCAGAACCTGGCTATATGCAAATCAGTCTGTCCCTGGCCCAGTGCATCATGGGAACAGGGCAGACTAAACTACCAAGCCAATTCTTTACCAGAAAGGAGACAAGCTACCGGGGACCGGTTTCTGGCATTTCAGCCTCTTCGGCCCGGCTTGCTTGAATCCTGATGGAGCAGTGAGAAAGGGACTCATGTCTGAGTATACCCTGCCACACCTATAGTGGCCAAAATCGATTTACAAAAGGGGGTGGTGATGAACAGAGTGTCTGAATTGAGCAGACCACTCTTACCCAGTCCAAAGATCAGGGCTTGATCCATCACCGTTATTTATCTCACTGCCCCATCCCAGCTCAGAACCTGGCTATATGCAAATCAGTCTGTCCCTGGCCCAGTGCATCATGGGAACAGGGCAGACTAAACTACCAAGCCAATTCTTTACCAGAAAGGAGACAAGCTACCGGGGACCGGTTTCTGGCATTTCAGCCTCTTCGGCCCGGCTTGCTTGAATCCTGATGGAGCAGTGAGAAAGGGACTCATGTCTGAGTATACCCTGCCACACCTATAGTGGCCAAAATCGATTTACAAAAGGGGGTGGTGACGAACAGAGTGTCTGAATTGAGCAGACCACTCTTACCCAGTCCAAAGATCAGGGCTTGATCCATCACCGTTATTTATCTCACTGCCCCATCCCAGCTCAGAACCTGGCTATATGCAAATCAGTCTGTCCCTGGCCCAGTGCATCATGGGAACAGGGCAGACTAAACTACCAAGCCAATTCTTTACCAGAAAGGAGACAAGCTACCGTGGACCGGTTTCTGGCATTTCAGCCTCTTCGGCCCGGCTTGCTTGAATCCTGATGGAGCAGTGAGAAAGGGACTCATGTCTGAGTATACCCTGCCACACCTATAGTGGCCAAAATCGATTTACAAAAGGGGGTGGTGATGAACAGAGTGTCTGAATTGAGCAGACCACTCTTACCCAGTCCAAAGATCAGGGCTTGATCCATCACCGTTATTTATCTCACTGCCCCATCCCAGCTCAGAACCTGGCTATATGCAAATCAGTCTGTCCCTGGCCCAGTGCATCATGGGAACAGGGCAGACTAAACTACCAAGCCAATTCTTTACCAGAAAGGAGACAAGCTACCGGGGACCGGTTTCTGGCATTTCAGCCTCTTCGGCCCGGCTTGCTTGAATCCTGATGGAGCAGTGAGAAAGGGACTCATGTCTGAGTATACCCTGCCACACCTATAGTGGCCAAAATCGATTTACAAAAGGGGGTGGTGATGAACAGAGTGTCTGAATTGAGCAGACCACTCTTACCCAGTCCAAAGATCAGGGCTTGATCCATCACCGTTATTTATCTCACTGCCCCATCCCAGCTCAGAACCTGGCTATATGCAAATCAGTCTGTCCCTGGCCCAGTGCATCATGGGAACAGGGCAGACTAAACTACCAAGCCAATTCTTTACCAGAAAGGAGACAAGCTACCGGGGACCGGTTTCTGGCATTTCAGCCTCTTCGGCCCGGCTTGCTTGAATCCTGATGGAGCAGTGAGAAAGGGACTCATGTCTGAGTATACCCTGCCACACCTATAGTGGCCAAAATCGATTTACAAAAGGGGGTGGTGATGAACAGAGTGTCTGAATTGAGCAGACCACTCTTACCCAGTCCAAAGATCAGGGCTTGATCCATCACCGTTATTTATCTCACTGCCCCATCCCAGCTCAGAACCTGGCTATATGCAAATCAGTCTGTCCCTGGCCCAGTGCATCATGGGAACAGGGCAGACTAAACTACCAAGCCAATTCTTTACCAGAAAGGAGACAAGCTACCGGGGACCGGTTTCTGGCATTTCAGCCTCTTCGGCCCGGCTTGCTTGAATCCTGATGGAGCAGTGAGAAAGGGACTCATGTCTGAGTATACCCTGCCACACCTATAGTGGCCAAAATCGATTTACAAAAGGGGGTGGTGATGAACAGAGTGTCTGAATTGAGCAGACCACTCTTACCCAGTCCAAAGATCAGGGCTTGATCCATCACCGTTATTTATCTCACTGCCCCATCCCAGCTCAGAACCTGGCTATATGCAAATCAGTCTGTCCCTGGCCCAGTGCATCATGGGAACAGGGCAGACTAAACTACCAAGCCAATTCTTTACCAGAAAGGAGACAAGCTACCGGGGACCGGTTTCTGGCATATCAGCCTCTTCAGCCCGGCTTGCTTGAATCCTGATGGAGCAGTGAGAAAGGGACTCATGTCTGAGTATACCCTGCCACACCTATAGTGGCCAAAATCGATTTACAAAAGGGGGTGGTGATGAACAGAGTGTCTGAATTGAGCAGACCACTCTTACCCAGTCCAAAGATCAGGGCTTGATCCATCACCGTTATTTATCTCACTGCCCCATCCCAGCTCAGAACCTGGCTATATGCAAATCAGTCTGTCCCTGGCCCAGTGCATCATGGGAACAGGGCAGACTAAACTACCAAGCCAATTCTTTACCAGAAAGGAGACAAGCTACCGGGGACCGGTTTCTGGCATTTCAGCCTCTTCGGCCCGGCTTGCTTGAATCCTGATGGAGCAGTGAGAAAGGGACTCATGTCTGAGTATACCCTGCCACACCTATAGTGGCCAAAATCGATTTACAAAAGGGGGTGGTGATGAACAGAGTGTCTGAATTGAGCAGACCACTCTTACCCAGTCCAAAGATCAGGGCTTGATCCATCACCGTTATTTATCTCACTGCCCCATCCCAGCTCAGAACCTGGCTATATGCAAATCAGTCTGTCCCTGGCCCAGTGCATCATGGGAACAGGGCAGACTAAACTACCAAGCCAATTCTTTACCAGAAAGGAGACAAGCTACCGGGGACCGGTTTCTGGCATTTCAGCCTCTTCGGCCCGGCTTGCTTGAATCCTGATGGAGCAGTGAGAAAGGGACTCATGTCTGAGTATACCCTGCCACACCTATAGTGGCCAAAATCGATTTACAAAAGGGGGTGGTGATGAACAGAGTGTCTGAATTGAGCAGACCACTCTTACCCAGTCCAAAGATCAGGGCTTGATCCATCACCGTTATTTATCTCACTGCCCCATCCCAGCTCAGAACCTGGCTATATGCAAATCAGTCTGTCCCTGGCCCAGTGCATCATGGGAACAGGGCAGACTAAACTACCAAGCCAATTCTTTACCAGAAAGGAGACAAGCTACCGGGGACCGGTTTCTGGCATTTCAGCCTCTTCGGCCCGGCTTGCTTGAATCCTGATGGAGCAGTGAGAAAGGGACTCATGTCTGAGTATACCCTGCCACACCTATAGTGGCCAAAATCGATTTACAAAAGGGAGTGGTGATGAACAGAGTGTCTGAATTGAGCAGACCACTCTTACCCAGTCCAAAGATCAGGGCTTGATCCATCACCGTTATTTATCTCACTGCCCCATCCCAGCTCAGAACCTGGCTATATGCAAATCAGTCTGTCCCTGGCCCAGTGCATCATGGGAACAGGGCAGACTAAACTACCAAGCCAATTCTTTACCAGAAAGGAGACAAGCTACCGGTGGGGAGCACAGGGAGACGTTACTGAACCTTTCCCCGTGGAACGTGGGGTTAGGCAGGGTTGCGTCCTGGCCCCCACCCTATTCTCCCTTTATATCAACGGCATAGTAGATTTTCTAAAGCAATTTCCGACAGATGCCCCGATTCTAGATGGGGAGCGGGTCCCAGTATTATTGTTTGCTGATGACACTTTACTGGTCTCGCGGACCCCTAGTGGTTTACAAAAGACAATCAACGCTTTTGGAGATTTCTGTCGGATTCGGGGCTTGGAACTAAATACGACAAAGACTAAGTTCATGAACCTGAGTCCTGCTAAGCAATTCAAGGGAAAAATGCATTTTAATGGGTCTATTTTGGAGGAAGTGAATGCTTTCACCTATCTAGGTATCTCTTTACAGGCCAACATGAACTGGAAATCTCATATGGACTCTGTGGTGCTAAAGTTCAATCAACTGGCTGGGGCTATAGCACAAAAACATAAATCTTCATTTACAAAACCAATTCAGCCAATAATGGAGATTTACAGTATGAAAGTGCTGGGCGCTTGCTTGTACGGATCAGAGCTATGGGGTTTCACCAACCTGAGTACTTTGGTTACTGCAGAAAACAAATTTCTCCGCCGAATGGTTGTTGTCCCACAGAGCACTCCCTCGATCCCGCTCGAATACGATCTTGGGAGGAAAAAGATCGAGGACATGGCTAGATTGCGTCCTCTTTTATATTGGAGGCGCATAAAGACTACTCCAGAATTGGGCCATTATGCATCAGCTCTCATGGACATCATTAGCTCTGATCGGTTTCATAAAATACCCTGGCTTAAAGAAATTAAGAACTTGCTTCAAAAACTGCACCTAGATCACCTGTGGACTGCAGTAGACCCCCAGGTCTTCCCATCTAAGGAATCATTGAAAAAAATGTATTGGGACATGATATACAATGCTGTCTTGACTTCCAATCAACCTTCCATGTTGGCATCCCTAAATGCGAACAGTACTGGGACTTGATTACCAAACCCCTAGATAGAAAGCTGTATTTCCAGTTTAGAATTGGTTCCCTACCCCTTAATGCTTTTACTGTTAAATGGTCCCCAGACAATGTAAACACATGTTGTCATTGTAAAGAACACGTTGAGGACATCCCACACTTCCTGTTTGCCTGCCCATTATATGCTGCCCCGAGAAGTAGATGGCTAAAACCGGTTTGTAGGAATCTGGGGATAAGGAAATATCTAGAGGCACTAAGAATATTAAGATCAAATTGTGCCCCCAATCTTGCTATCGCCTTAGCCAAATACCTGGGTTGGGCCTGGATAATACGCACGCGCACTTTAAACTGTAACTAATTAAGTAAAATGGAATGTGTAATTTTAAGAACAATCTCAATAGTTAAGGATTCTGCACTGTGACTCGGATTTTATAACGTATGAATTTTACAAATTGAAGTATTCGCCAGCACATTGTAATTTGATGGTATTTAATATGTATTTTATGCTGATCTTAAAATTCTAGAGTAGTATTTATTCTGCTTAGCTTGGGGAATCATGCTTTTATGACAATGCTGTCGAATAAAGTATTTAAACTTGAAACTTGAAATCGGAGTTGTGTCTAGTGGCAGTTTTGACTCACCATAAAGTAGCATAGAGGGTTAATATGCCTGTTGTAAAGAACAGGTCTGCATTTTATGTGGATAGCTGAGTGGATTAGTAAAGCCAGGCTTTACCAACAAATGAACTGTATGAGATTGTGTGGCTATGAAGAGATGAGGCAGGGGGTCTTGGGAGGCAGTGAGGGAATACAAGAAGGAGGAGGGAGAGGAAAGATTGTGGGACTAGGCAGGCGCGACCAGCCGTGGCCCTCACGTCTCACCGTTCACCAGTCCAGCGTTAGAGCGCGGCCCATGCAGGGAAGAAACAGGCTGTACAGGTCGGATTCCGGTCCAGTCCTGGTCAATATTCACTTGCAGATGCGAGACACTGCTGAAGTTATAAACGTTTAACGTGTGCATGTATTTGGAAAATGTTACCCGGTAAAAACGATGCTTACAGGCCACCGCAGCGTCAGAATGCACGTGTTTTTACGTGACATAGAAATATGATCTAAGACATTCTTCCGAGAGTATGGTGTGACCGTGACGACAAAAGCCATTACACTGACAACCAGGGGATGAATAGTCATTAGACACTTAGGTCCTCATTTATGAAGGCCTTGCGCCACCGGTGCGTCACTTTTTCCCATGTTAAAAGTGACGCATCGGCGGCGCAAGTCCTTCATAAATAAGGCCCTTAGTGTTGAGTGACTTGCTTCAGGCACCGCGCCACAAGCAGCTGCTTGCACAACTCTACAATCCGAAATTCAATCTAAGGGCCTTATGAGAAAAGCCACAGTGGCACTGTGCCAATTAATGCTAGATTTCAAGATGTATCTCAACTTGTAATTAGATCATCATAACAATAGGGACAGCACATGACGGAAATATGTCACACATTAACTGAGGCAACCTGATGGGCGTCACTGTGTTTTATTAACAGTAAGGAGGCGTGCCACCGAGGGATAGCAGCCTGTATCTTGTAACGCAGTCTAGTGCTTCTAAGAGGTGGTTTGAAGCAGTGCTGTCTGACATTGTCATCATGGCCGTCACTACGGTGAAGCTACTGCCCGCGCCTGGATGATTGCCACAGGGGAAAGCACTGCGCATGCGCTGATGGCTGCAGGACAAGCTGCAGGCCAGGTAGCACCTCAAATGGAAAGCATAGGACCATTCTGACAGCGCGTGCATTCCTTTTATGAACTTCAAAGCGCATGAACTGAAGGGGATTGACAGACACAGAATAGCCTGATGTGTGAGGTGACAGCGCATAGGGGCTGTGCGGGAGAGCAGGGCAGGGTGCAACAATGTCAGGGTGTAGAAAGGAACAGGAAAAGAATGTGTCCGGGGTATTGACAGATCTGTGTTCCTTCTGCTAGTTTTTTTTGCTATTCAGAATGTTATTGTTTAATTGTCATGGGTGATAGTCTCTAGACAGTACAGTCATTTTCTGTCTCAGCAAGCCCGATGAGTGCTTGCAATTCGGGGTGGGCTTAATTTGCCGAATTCACTGTAGTGTAATCACTCGAAATTACCTTAGAATTCTGCGGGATTAAGTATAAATATGCAAGAAGAGTAATTCTGTGTTTAACACTATTTCTTAACACAAAAATGCCCCTTTGCTTCCAAAATGCATTGAGAATTTATTAGTTTGGTACATTTCGTTTGGTTCTTTAAGTGACTAAGGACTAAGCACTAATTGAATGATTTCTGTCATAACTGATATATATGTCAAAATAATTAATTGTTTACACTTTGTTTTTCTGATGAAATAAAAAAAAAAAAGAAATGATGGTAATGCTCAAAAGACAAATAGCAAGTGCGAGCGTGCTCTTTGGGCAGGATTAAAACCAATTTATAATAGACCTGAGAGATTTTGTATTTTTGCTTTTAAATGTGCGTACAATATCTAGCCAATCCTGATCAAATTGTGCCCTTTTTGCGTCCCAGGCTGCTTTTTTGTAAGGCTTTTGTAGTTCACAGAATTTCCCAACTTGCTCTTCAGTGTCTGGTAGAGATTTAATAGCCTACATTTAGTTGTGTAACACCAGGCGCTGTAGCTTGAGTGATCCTGATGACTATTTTTAAACACTCTTTTTACTATTGAAGGTACACACAGTCAATTGCAACAGTATTGTGTACCACATCCCATCAAACCATCAAATCGTCTTTCCCGCTGACAGGCTAGAGTACATTTGTTAGGTTACATTTCAATACACCCCCTGCTAGATGTTCATTATCGGGTCTCTTCCTCTCGGGGACAGTTGGGGCACATATTTGTCCTCGATAAAGGTTCCATTTATTCCAAATATGTTCCCATTTCTTGGGGCACCCCCTTTTTTTATTGACGGAATTTTCTGCCACCATTGCCCAGTCCATGTCTCTCGCCCATTCCTCCACAGTGGGCGGGGTTTCCACTCCCCTTTTCCATGCGATGTTACGTTAGCCTAATGTACAGTATAGTGCAATCAAGAGACGGTCCTTACCATTGAGGTCTGTTGGTCCCACTACATTGAGCAGGCATAGTTGTCGTGTTTGTTGCAGTTGCTTGCCTAATACTGTTTGTAGTTGTGTCATTATTACACTCTAGTATCCCTGAATGAGGTAGCAACCCCACATGATATGATAGAACGTACCCTCCCCCCGCACTGCCGTCTGCATGATGCGTCCTCTTTCCGTTTAATTTTCGTCATAGTACTACAGGAGCAGTATGTTCTGTGTAGGACTTTGAGTTGTATTAGTAATAGTCTGGAGCTGGGCAATGAGAGCGCTTCCTGACAGCCCTCTTCCTCTAATTCGCCCAAATTAATCTGCCATTTCTCCCACAGTTTTGTGCAGGGGTTTCGGCAAAGCTTTCAGTAACTTTCGGTAAATCTTTGATATGGCCTTACCATCAATTTGGTCACATAGTAGTCTGTCTTCTAACAGGGGTGATTCTGGAAGGGTTGAGCCTGGCGGGTGAACCAACATTATAGCATGTCTAATTTGTAAATATCGGTAAGTCTCGGATGGCACCATCTCAAATTCCTCTCTTAACATCTCAAAAGGCTTAATTTTGCCCTTTGCCCACAAGTCCCCCACTGTTGAGATACCAATCTAGCCCCATTTGTCAAAACCTAGCTGTCCAATTAGTTTCCCAAGTATCTGAGCATGCCACAACGGTGCAATCTGTGTTATTTTATGGTCCCATCCTAGCTGCTTTGTTTTCTTGTGCCAAAGATGGACAGTTTGTTGTGTTGGCCCTGATAACACCTGCAGCCTGGGACTAATGTAGAGTGCCCGTCTAAAACCTTTCAGCCCCATCACAAATTTGTACATTTGGTATACAGGGTCTGCTTGTAGGCTGTATACCCATTGATTGATTACTACCAATTGAGTTGCCCAATAATACAACTGGATATCTGGGAGGGCTATACCACCCTCGTACCCCTCATGGGTTTCCCCTCCCACAGCAATGACTTGAATTCGTTCTTAATCTGGAAAAATATGTGTCTGCTATGGGGAATAATGTATTTTGTCAGATGTACAAGAACGTAGGATTTTAAAAAAGGGCCGCTTGACCCAGAAAGGACAGCAGCAGAGTTCTACAATGCATCATCCTGTAATCGTTTAAGGGTTCCGAGGAGGTTGTGTGTGTACAAGAGTGAGGGGGTCTCTGGTAACATAGATCCCTAAATATCAGAATCCTTACTCTGTCACCATCACAGTGCATTCTGAAGGCAATTTTGGTATAGGACTCTGAAAAATAAATAATATTGATTTGGACCATTTAATGGTGTGTCCAGAATATTTCCGAAAATTAGTGAACATTTGTATAATCCTGCCTATTGATGAATGGGGTGACGCCGTGTAAAGGGGGATTTTTTGGATAAGGCAAACGTTTAGAAATTAAAATTTCCTTTCTTAATTCTTCCTTGGAGTTCCACCATGCTAGCATTTATGAGTAACACACTATATTTTAAAATCTTTTTGCACATTTTCAATGATTTTTTGATGAACTATTTATGAGTAAAACTGCATACTTTCATACAAATCTCTTTTAAAAATGAACTTTCTACATATGTAACGATTGCAATGATTTTAAATTATTGTGAAACAAATAAATTAATTCTAATTCCTCTATGCGAAAATGATATTGTCCGGGTCCCAGGAGGGAATCGAGTAGGTTTGTTTCCACTCTTCATATTCATCCAGCATGTGGCCATTCCATTCCATCGGTCCCTGACCCAGTGACTATCTACAGCGTTTAAGGGTTGAGCCTGAGAATTGTTGTTTCTGATGTTGATTATCTGTGGCGAGTGAGCACTCTCACATCTTGAGGTTATAATGAATGAATTTCTCAATTTTCTTAAAGAGTGAGAGGGACACAAACACAAAAGTGTAGTCCAAAACTGATTCTGCTATAGTTGTATTTTGTGTGGCCATCATTCGAATAACCCCCAAACTTTTCCCATGACATGCACAGAGATCAACGGCCTCCAAAGTGCACAAGAATTAATGATCAAGTTTATTGATACCACTATATTTAGAGATTTGAATCGGGATCCCCAGCTTATGTTCACTCTTGTAAAGGTATTGCTTCTTCTCGGGTGAATAGGCAGGTTAAGATTGAAATCCCCAGTGACGATTTGAGGGATTCCTCCGTGGGTGGCTTCTAATTTCATGAGGAGGTTTTCTATCAACTTTAGATTTTACTGTTTTGAGATTAACTTGGGTTAATATACATGTTGAGGATAATGACTGGGCATGTCCAGTCTCCAAAGTTCCAGTTATAGATCATTATACCTACCATATGTGGTGAGCTTAGTTCTAGACGAGTTGGAATAAAGGTCTTAGCGAGCATCCCAAACGTAGAGAGACCACCCTTTGGATGACCATTTTTCTTGGGTTCCTTGACTGGGGTGAAACTGTTAACATATCCCCCCAGCTGCAGTTCTCCCTCTTTCAATGTTTCCTATATGCATACGATTTAGAAACTCCTCAGATAATGTTCTAACTCAGGGTCTGAGTTAACTTTTTTCATGTCCACAATGTTTCACAAGAACATTGATGTTAACAAGGGAATCTTGGATGGGGACGTGCCGGATATAGGGTTTTCGGATTGGAAAAGTAATTTCTTGTAGATTTTTGGCCTGAAATCTTTACATTGGTGAAGATAGTGAAATTTTCATAGATGTGTTGTCCATCTAATTATTTATGGTGCAGGGTGGTGGATAACTAGGTCCAGTCCGTCGCTTGTGAACTTGAAGTTTTCAGGAGCCTGCAAGTGCAGCCTTGAGTTTGTTTAATGAGAAAGTTACAGACTCTGTTGGAGGGGGGGTTCTTCTGATTGCACTTGCTCCTATTGCATCTTTTAAAAACAAAGTTGCTGGTGTGTATCCCTGCGCAGCATATTGGACCCTGTTCATTGAGCGGTTAATGCTGTTTTCATCAGTTAGCAATACCAAAGGATTTCTCTCTTCAACCATGTATGCAACCATTATTCCCTAGTTAGCAAACAGTTCATGTTTTTATAAAACCAGCTTTGCTATTGCTGCTGTTGACCAGGTTACTATAGTTGCTTCATGAGGTTTTAATGGCTTAAATTCCATTGCTTCAATACTTGAGGAGGATAAATGCCTAAGGTAACCATGTGTAGCTAGAACTCTCAATATATTGTGTCTGTGTAACATATCTCTGGTGCTATGGGATTTATATTGAGGTTGGAACACTGTTTTAGTTTATTCCCTTGATACTACTTCGCTGCCATTTTGGACTTGAGAAGGGCTAGCATTTAGGGAGGGCTCACCCACTTGGCAAGGTTGAGGCTTTGATCTAAATTTGTAGCTTCAATTGAGCCACTTGAAAAAGTAGTACATGGCGCATGTTCGCTGCAGCGGTCAGGTGGTCTGGGTCTTTTTGAGTGATGATCCACAGCAACAGTATGTGCTGTTCTCTTGTCCTTTGAAGGTGTTTTTGTACTGACCTGAGGTTTTGCATTGCTCGCACACCATCTAATGTTTGAGAATGTGGAGCTGTTTTTAAATAGTATAGAGCGCTGCTGGGCTCTGTTTCTGTCGTCATGCCATTTGATGCATTCTTTTGTAGTGGTTGAATGGGCGATACGTTCTTTTGTTGTTGTTGGCTGTGGGAGGATGGCAAAATTACAGTGAGAAAATTATCATGGACATCACATATCATCATTTTTTCTCATGGTTCTGCGTCAGAGTTTGGAAGTCCTCTGTTTAACCGCATCGCTGCTGCGGTGATTTTTGCGCTGTGCGGCATTTTTTAAATTACCGCGATACATGACGAGCTCAGCTCGTCATCCGCACACGTCACTTGTGGCTGATGACGAGCTGAGCTCGTCATCAGCATCGAAGGGGTTAAAAAATGGGGATAGCAGAAGTTTCTTTTAATTTTTGCGCTTTAGCATTTTGCTCCTTTCTTTTATTCTGTTTTCCAACTTTTTTCCGTTTGTTCCTTGAGGGGGTATTAACTTTATTTTTATGCAGACATTATTTTATTTGCATTAATTTAAGTACCACACAATAACAGCAAATACAATGACATGCAAGCCAAGCATAAACCCATATTGAGATGCAAATGTTGTTTGCAATACATGTACCAATATCAAACAATACTAAAATATAAGAGCGGGAGAAAAAGATGGTTAGGGGTGAGACAATCAGCTATGGATGGTGAAATGAAAAGAAAACAAAAGGAAAAAAGGGAAACAGGGCTGGAAGAAAAGAAGGGAGGGAAGATAAAAGTACTAAGCAGGTAAGAGATCGTGGGGAGATTGGCCGTTCAGGTGAAGCCCAAGTATATAAATGGTGGGAGGGCAGTGCAGTGATGGGGGCGAGCTAGAATCAAGAGTGATGGAGAATTGAGGTTGGGCATCCTGCTGAAAGGGGGACTACATGAGAAGAAAAATATCTGCTTTGTACATTAAATTTTAAATGACCTTTTCATAAGACGCGAGCCATTCCTCATATGACGGCAGTTGTTTAGAATGCCAATTTCGCAGAATGCAGATCTTGGAAACTGTAAGGGCAGTGATGAGCAGGCGACTGGCATAGCAGGTCAGCATGGAAAGGTCTGATAAGTCATGAAGGAGAATTAGAGGGTCCGGAAGTGGCGAGGGCAAATCTATAGATTCCTGGAGTGTAGACTCCACTGCTGTCCAGAAGGGGTGAATGACAGGAATAATATATGAACTATATCAGAGGGCGCGTGATCACATTGCCAGCAGGCTGAGGGAGCAGCCCCGCAACCTGAAACTGTGCCAGGGTCCAGTGCCAGTCCTGAAGGATCTTAAAACGAATGAGCTTCATCAGTGCCTCACAAACTTCTCATTCCAGAGCTTCTAACAGGTCTGCCCAATCCTACTCATCATACTCACCTGCAGGCGATCCGGCCAGGTAGTCCTGAAGCTAGCCAATTGTGGCTGGGAGAAAAGGTGGTGAATCAGGAGATTGTAGAATCGGGGCATCACACCTTTAAACTGACCCCAGGTGTTATGATAAGATAGCACCAAAGAACAGGGGATGGTCCAGGGTTGGGGACCCAGTTTACTCAGCGACGAATGACATAATTGTGTGTAGCGCCATTGATAAGTATGCAGCCGGACAAATTCATCCTGTAGCACCTGAAAGAAACCAGGTGTATGAGGGTTAGAATCTCAGCTCTGTGCATGGGGCCCCAGTCAAGCATGGCCCTCCATGCCAATACCAGTATTGTCACCGAGGGGAGTTTGGTCATGGAGTTAGGCATCCACCAAAAAGCTCTTGTGAGCCCATATCCAGATGTCATGCATAACTTTCAACAGAGGGTTGAGGAACTCGACAGCGGCGGGCCAAGGAAGATACTGGGCTGCAGTCCCAACTAGGCCTCCTGGAGCCTGCGTTTGGTTGCAACTCATAACGGGGCGCCTTGGCCTTGGGGGTGCATGTATGCCATTTGTGCCAAATGTAAAGCTAGAATGTAGTGCTCCACAGAGGTCAGGCCCAGTCCCCCTGCTGATCTTTGAGCAATAAGCTTCTGATTTGCCAGGGGAGGTCTCGCTGATCCCAAGCTGAAGGCCTTAATATTCTTGTCTATCTGAAGGAGGGTTGCGAGGGGTGTAGTAATTGGGGAAGCATGCCCAACATGTTCGTGATTCAGGGAAGGGTACCCGTTTTCACTGCTTGAGTCCGCCCCCAGAGAGAGAGAGACTCAGGTGGGGCCACTTCGCGAAGTACAAACACATTTGCTCCATAAATTGGTCCAGATTATCCCCCACCAGGCACTCCAGGCCCCCGTTGTCCAGATACCTGAGGTGGGAAATTCATCCACTGGAATGGATAACTGGCGAAAGTGGCACGTGTGGTGATTCACGAAGCAAGCCCTTTCTCTTTCCCAGTTCACCTTGTAGCCGGATATTTTTGCAAAAGCTTCAATAATCTCCAGTACTGCTGGGATGGAGGAGGGTATGGCTGATAGGGTGAGTAAGATGTCATCTGCGTAAAGATACAATGTTGAGTGTCCCTGGGCATGGGGATACCTATGATCCAGTCTGATTTGTACAGGGATGCCCCTAAATGTTATATGTTATGTTATGTTATACCGGGGTTTTATATAGCGTGCGGCTACTCGAAAGAGTGTCCCGACGCTTTAAATTGCACACTAAACTCATAACACAACAGGGAAAACAAATAAAAGACAGAGAGAAGGAAACCTAATAGGGCCAGAAAACTAAGAGGTAAAAAGCCAGGTTTTGAGCCCCTTCCTAAAGGCCAACAAGTTAGGAGTGCTGCGCAGGGTCACAGGCAGCTTATTCCACAACTGGGGCGCCAATAATTTAAAAGAGCGGCCTCCAATGCGAGCTCTCTTCACACGAGGCACCGCAGCAAGAGACAAGGATTCTGACCTGAGCGACCTGGCAGGATGGTAAAAGGTCAACCTTTTTTGGAGGTATTTTGCACCGGAGGCGTGCAAGGCTTTGTGTGCCAGAGTAAGAGTCTTAAAGATTATCCGCTTCCGGACAGGAAGCCAGTGCAGTGCCTCAAGGAGGCCCGAGGCTCTGGCACGGCGAGATAGTCCAAAAATGGCCCGTGCTGCCGAGTTCTGGACAACCTGTAACCGTTGGAGCAGGTATTCTGGCAGGCCGAGATAAAGGACGTTGGAGTAGTCGATTCTCGAGCCTATGATTGCCTGCACCGTGATCTTCCTGTGTTCCTCCGATAACAGGGGGAGAAACTTGCGTAGCACCCGTAGCAGGCCAAAGCAGGTGCCAGTGAGACCGATTACCTGTGAGCGTAGTGTGAGGCCATTGTCGATCTTAATCCCAAGGTTTTTTGCTATCTGGGACGAACTTGCTGGTGGAAACATGTTCTCAGGCCACCACACTTTCCAGTCCGGGTCCGAGCTGCACCCAAAAAAGAGGACCTCGGATTTATCCGAGTTGCACTTGAGGCTGTTATGTTGGAACCACTGAAACACAACCTCAAGGCAACCCTGGATCCTACCTCCATCGAAGTCCGCACCCCTCTCACAGGTGAAGAGGAGCTGGGTGTCATCGGCGTAGGAAACGATCTGAGCCCCGAAAGACTCCGCCAGAGCCGCCAGAGGGGTCATGAAGATGTTAAATAGAGTTGGGCTCAGTACTGAGCCCTGAGGAACTCCGACACCCAATGGCGAAATCTCGGCGGAGCAAGCAGAAGCCCAGACCGTTTGTCGACGGCCTGCCAGAAACGATCGAAACCACTGGAGCACCGTCCCCCGGAGACCGATCTCTGAGAGTCTTGCAAGAAGACCCTCATGGGGGACGGTGTCAAAGGCCGCCGACAGATCTAACATCACCAGCATCACTCTACCACCCGAATCCAGCACCTCCTTTATCGCCTCCGAGACTTCCAGGAGAGCTGTTTCGGTGCTAAGATTGGCGCGGAAACCCGACTGGGTGGGGTGCAGTAGGTCGTGGGACTCCAAGTAGTCGGCAAGCACCTTGTGCACATGCTTTTCTATGACCTTCGCAAAAGCCGGCAGGAGCGAGATAGGTCTATAGTTCGCCAACACCTCCACATCCAGACCAGGCTTTTTAAGCAGGGGAATAATCATTGCCTGCTTCCAGGACTGGGGAACCACACCCTGTGCAAGAGAACAGTTCAACAGGGGGTTCACAAGTGGATTAATGATAGCTGCCATTTTTGCCAGAAATTTTGCGGGGCAGGCATCCCGGGGGGAACCTGATTTAAGCCCAGCCATCAGGTCAAATGAAGCGGTCATAGAGAGAGGAGGAAAAACTGCCAGATCCACACCTGCATTAGGCAGGGTAACAGCGGCATTCACCGCCCGACCGGGCATCTCAAGCTCCTGCACAGGGAAGGAGTCCTGGATCCGTTGGATCTTAGAGGTGAAAAAGTCCGCAATCGCCCTGACCCAAGGCGCAGGAGGGGGGGTCTGAGTTGGTGCCGCGCGCGAAGTTGTAAACTCCCGCACAATGGCGAAAAGCTCCTTACAGGAATTGGAGGCAGCTTCAATTTTTCTCGCGAAATAAGCCTTCTTCTCCGAGAGGATGTTCCGATGATAAGCTTTCGCCAAGGACCTGTAGGCGAGTTTCGCCGACGCGTCGTATTTCACGCGCCATGCTCTTTCCGCTACCTTGCATTGCCGACGTGAAGCCGCCAATGCTTCCGTAAACCAAGGGGCAGATGCACCTTTTTCGGGTTTGCGGGGGGGTCTCAGAGGAGCAAGATCATTAAGCCTCTCTGAGAGCCAGGCCTGCAATCGCTCAACATCCTCCTCTAAGTCCCCCGTTAAAGCACAGGGATGGTCCGCGCAAGACTGTGCCAGTAGTTCCGGAGTAACCCTGAATCCCACGGAGGTCTGCCGGGGGGCACCGGAAGGCTTCCTAACTTCAGAGAAATAAAATTTCACCAGCCTGTGATCAGACCAAAGCACCTGGATAGAGGCCAGCATCTCTATGGGGGTCGTAGAGAAAGTCAATTCTAGAGTGTGTCCCTTCTCATGGGTCGGTCCAACATGATAGGGAACCAGGCCCAAAGGGGCTGTAACATCCAGCATTTTAATCGCGTCGGCATCCGTTTCCACGTCCATGTGGACATTAAAGTCCTTGGCAACAATACAATGCTCTGACGTGAGTAACAGGGAGAGTAGCAAAGGAGAACCTGGGCAGCCCTGACGGGCACCCCTGCAGATCTGGGAGGGGTCTGTAACCTTTTCTGGGGAGCTTGAAATTGATTTTTTGCATGGTAGAGCCACTGATTTCGGTCTTTTATACCAGTTGAGTATGACAGGTTGCTCCTGTTACCATCCGCACAGTCCTAATTTCTATGTACTTCTGCTATCACACACAAATTTGCAGAAGGTTGTGTCCTTATTGCAATTGGCTGTGGCGGTTTTTCTTAATGTGTAGATATAAACTCCATGGGGGTCGATGATCCAGAATGTATGTTTCTTGCAAAGGTGTGGAGATGGACCTTTATACATTGTATTTTCTCGACCAAAGAGGACACTATAGTAGGGGACTCCTGTAGTTTTCCACTCTGAGGCTGCAGGTGCATTTTTGATTAGATGCAAGTATGCAAGGTTTAGTGTCCCCGAGTAGGTCCTTTATTATGAGATGCAGGTGTTCAAAGTGCGAGTCTCTGGCAGCTGTTTGCTGAGTCTAGGACTCTAATAAGGAAGTTTGGATGTCGAATTTATTCGACTGAAATTCCAATGCTTTTGAAGCAGCCTCCAGCGTTTGAAATAGACATAGCCAAATGCCTTGCTCCTTCGCATATGCGGGGTATTTGTGGTCTTTCTGCTATGTTGTATGAGGTATCCTGTTTCCAGCATTCTCTTTCACTCTCGGAGAATTGAGATATATGAGCATAGAATGATGTATCAGTTGCCAGATGTGCTATATTTGACCAACCATTTGTTGTGGTAGTGGCAGGGGCAGGGGTAGGGGATTCGAGAGTGTCAAAGAAGGATAACAAATGCTCAAGTAAAGATACCTTTGAAGATGCAAACATTGCGATCAATGGCAGAGATGAGTCTGTTGCAAGGGGCGATGCTAAGCTGTATTGCATTGCCATTGAGATCTTGTTGTTCCTCCCGCACCACGCGCTGGTGCATAGCATTGGAGATCTTGATCTCAATGTATGAATAATGCCTCTTTTTTTACCCCCTCTCAGTTCTGTTACTTGTTTTTTCATATTTTATTGAGAGTTAATGTGTTTTAAGCACTAGTGCTTTAGTGTTTTCGTAATATCATGCTACAGAACGGCTAGTGCAAAAGTTGGCCAAATAATAAGAGAGTAGTAGTTAGCGGTGCAGGATCTGCAAGGCAGCCTGATAAGAGAATAGTACTATCTCGTATGTATTTGTATTTCCTAAAGCTCCTGATTTCCAATCCTAATCCCACTCGACCTTTTAAGCGTAGTTGCAGCACTTCCCTCCAAATGCTCTAAGTGCTGATCTGTAGGGAAAATAAATGCTGCTGTTGGGGGCCACCTTGAGGTGCTGACCCAGTGCCTCAGCCCCTAGTGTTTGTGGGATTTGCTACAGAAGCTGACTGTAGACTATGGGCTAGACCAAAGGATCCGATGCTGAGGCAGACGAGGCGGGGATTAAACTACTTATAACCTCATTTATGAGGCCCGACTGGCACTATTACACTGCCGGAACGTCACTGTTTGGCATTCCGGTAGCGCAACGTGCCTTTATAAGGCCACATTATGCCATGGACTCATAAATATGTGCCCCTTTCACAGAGAAAACTGCGTGAAAGGGGCTTTCCAGGGGTGTTGCTGGGGGCGTTCCCAGCAACATCCATGGCTTTTTGACACTGTCCAGATTTACAAGAAATCGTAAGTTTCAAGTGGCGCCAAAAATGTATGCTTCCCCAGGGGAGGCATAGGGGAGCCGCAACCAGGACAAATATCTTTATTTCTCTTTGTTTTTCCTCTTCCTATGTGTGCGGTATTTTGCATCACCGCAATCTGCAGTACACATTGAAAGAGGAAAAAGCCTCTTGTGATTGATTTTGTGCCGGAAGGTTTCCCTTCCTGCACAAAAATAATTATCCCCGCAATGCAGGCACCCTTGCAGCATGGTGCAAAGGTGTATGGTTGGTGCACGGCAGCCCATTGTGTGCCGGCACAGTGAAAAAGGACAGGAATGCACCGTATCGAATAGTTCCAGAATTATTGCCCTTTTCTTTATCCATAGGGAAGGGTAGCAGCATGGCCTGCTGACTGCCCTGTGGCAAGAAAAACACAATTGAGGCCCCTACGGCCTTGAAAGTGCCCACAGGGACCCACGAGGTCTCACAAAGCATTGCAGGGGGCTCAAATGAGTGGGCAGACTCTACACAAGCCTGCTGTGGGCTGAGCATTGCCACAAGCCAAACTGAAGCCGTCTTCTCTCAGCCTGAGGAGGACACTAACACCACTCTCCGCACAGTGACAGGCCCTCACTCAGTGACAACAGCACAAGCAGCAAGAGGGCAAGAGCCCTGGCAGCCACTTCTGTGGCGCTGTGCACCTCTATGCACCTGCAGCCAACGCAGCAAGCCTCTTTGCGGCACACCTTTTGTCAATTAAAATCGAGAACCCGTAGAAAACTCTCCAGAATCTTCCGCCATCTTCAGCAGCTGCTGCAGCTTCTGCGTGTGTACGTCACAGAGGTAGTCCTCTGAACAACCCTCAGATCCATATACCTCACAATTCATCAGACACATTTGCCTAAACAATTATCTAATTCCTTGTCTTTACCTTTATCTAATCCCTTGCCTTAACCGTCACTCACCTCATTGAGGTCTTTGTCCAATTATTTCCTCGTGGCACATCCTCACTACTTCAAAGCAATTGTAGCTATTGGAATACACAAGAAACCCATGGCTTTCTCCATCAGATCTTTCAGCTTCTGGAAAGTCTCTGTTCTTCCCTTCTACGCCAAGTCCTTAAGTTAGCCAGTCTTCAACACATACCTTCTCGCTTCCACCGACAACCTTGTCAAGCACCCCCAGCCATGATTCTGGTATCTCCTCTGAATTTTGATAACTCTCATTCAAATCTCCAACTTTTGCAACATAACACAGCATAACAACCTTTTCAAGCTTCGCCTACCAGACTGTTTTAGCTATCTGGTAGTAGATGACCTTTTGAACGATACCAAGAACTTACAGTGGGCTTAGAGCCCATCCACTGCTTCTATTGGTTAGCATTATTATTGTTCTCATTTGCTTGCTTCTCATTTGATGGCTTTCGTCATTCTTCCTTCGTCTTCTTGCATTTGTCCCTTGCGTGGAGCATAGCCTCGTCACCATCCTTTTGGTTAACTGCATTGTATCCATCCACTGCTCATTTTTATAGAACTACTTTTTTCTGAAGTCACTTCATGAGAATGCATGTGTTTTCCAGCTACCTACCTCATGTGCTTCTCGTCCGCCCTCTGTATTGCTCTCTCCCTTGTGTGCTGCTCTCTCTCTGATGTGCTTCTCTCCCTTGTGCTTCCCTCCCTTCCCAACCCCTCACACCCACGCTCTGTGTTGCTTTCTCCCTCGTATGCTGCCTTCCCCTCCTTTATACCCCATTTCTGACTTATTTTCATTATATTTAAACTGGCTGTGGACTCGTCACACCTGCTCTTTTATTGTGCGCCAACCCCATGCCATTCTGTATTTTTTTTTAACTTGTTTTAACATTTCATAGAGGGCCCAGCAACTTCCATTTGCTACCATGCCGCTCTGCTTGGCCAAATGTGCTCGAGCACATTGTTTTTATTATTTACCACAGGAAGTGAAATTCTCCATCTTGAATCTGGAAATAAGCAAATAAAATGGCACCTGGGACATTCAGTATGTGCTCACATGCATTATGACGCATACATGTGCATACGTCATCTCACATGCGCATGCAATGTCATCACAGATGTGTGCACTTGCTGAATAGCACCGGTAGTGGTGTCATGACACATATGTGTTGTGCGTGAGTTGCATCATGATTTATTTGTTCTTTTTCTTATTTTTTTTTGAGGTGCTGCACAGCATCTACAAAAATGCTTTGCCAAGCCTGTATATCACAAAGGAGACACCTATTTCTCTGTCATTTTGTATTAATGTTTTCATTGTCCTTGACTACTCCTAGCTGTTGACGCAGTTAACCACCCACAGTGCTATTATACTTCGGCACCTCCAACAAAGTTCTCCCCATTTGGCTCTATGTAACCTTTCCTTAACCACAGTCTTGTCTCTTCTATCTCCCCTGGGTCCCACACATTCCCCAATATCTTTTCCATATGTTTTGATCATCACTATGCTTCATGGCTCATGAGTGGTATCATAATGAATTTGTATTTTGGTTTGCAAGCCGTAGCCATATATTCTTTACTTACATGCTGTCCTCTTTCCCCTTAAACAACAATGCATAAAAACGGAAATATCCTATTATCTGATCTGCCACAACCATGCTCCTGCCACTTCTACTCTGCTTTCCCTCAGACATCAAGGACGCCTCACTTCCTGCTAGGAATATCATATTCCACTGCCATGACCACACACTTCCAACTCCTCAACATCTGTATAATCCATCTTCACATGCCTTTCTACTGGAAACCTACTGGCGCCACTTTAGTGCTGAACCAAACAACTTCAGAGCAATTGCCTTCTTTCATATACCCTGCATTACTGTTCTATCTCATTTGTAAAAGTCTGCAACTTCAACTGCTCTGACCACCACCACCACATCCACCTCACACTATTAGTTCTTGGCATGTTGGTTGTAGGCACAAAACAATGCCATCTTCACATTTCATACACTTCTAACCCATGGCCACCCCCACTGCCTCTCACACAATGTTGGCACATTTAGTAAGCTCCCCTGTCACTGTATAGACCCCTGTGCAACATCCAGGATCTGAGCATTTGATCTCCTAGACTTGTGACACTAGAACTCTCTCTCACCAGAACTACAGGTCACAACCTCAGGGCAAATGTTCATTGCATTCAATATCTAATTGTTCTACTCAGTTTTGGCACCAAAAACTATAAGTGGGACACACTTCAAATCTGTAGCAGCCGCAATTGCTTTTCAGTTGGGATCACATGGCTACCTTTTCCTACTTTTTTTTAAGGACTAAACTCCTTCACCTCGGACAGCAGCACTCAGTGGCTGAGAAGGGCCCCACCAATGCTGGAACGTTGGTTTGGAGTTCATTGGGGTCATCTTATTTACTTGGTTCTGTCTCCCTCTCTTCTTTTCAATATAATCACTTTTTTGGAGAAAAAAAAACCCCAGCAGAGCACGACTATGAAAAATTGCGAAGAAGGGGTGCACAAGACCAGATATTTTCTCCATGAAGTCCCACTGAAACTAGGGGCCATATTATCAAGAAAGGGCGATACATTATCACCGCTTTTATCGGTAGGAAACTGCTGCTAAAGCGTCGATAATAAGCTTGATAATATGTCCTTGTGAATTCCCATAGAAACCCAGGTTCTGGTGTTAACCTAGGCTTCTATGGGAATTCACAAGGGCATATTATCAAGCCCATTATCACCGCTTTGGCGGCAGTTTCCTGCTGATAAAAGCGGCGCTATTGTATCGCCCTTTCTTGATAATATGCACCTTTGTTTCTTGCAGAAAAAAGATCTGAATGGAACAAACGGGGAGAGGTCAGTACACCACGGGAGCGGATGGCAGGTGGGAGCAATAACAGCAAGAACAGCACACGGAGGCAGGAAGGGGGGTGGGTTTAGCACCAATGTAGGGCGGGAGAGAACAAGCCAAATTGTTCAGGGGAGGAGGGAAACACGTGCACTGTTATGGAGTGCAGCCAAGAAATGTAAAAAGAAGTACCTCCAAAAGTGAGAAGCCAGTGGAAGGACACTGCTGCAGACCGGATGCTTCATCCAAACTCCATGAAACAAAAAGCCCAACCGAATCATGTTAAAGAAGGAGAAAGTGAAATCAGGAGTCCCGACCAGAGGGAAGGAGCTAAATAAGAGTGGGTTGTATGACAGAAGCCTCTACCACGCAGCCCAACCACGAATGCGCCTTAACCACGTATTCTCTTACCATACATGCCTTTACCACGAAATGGTCATGAATGGTAAAGGAGTATGTGTGGCTGAGGTCGCCATTGAAAAAATTACCCCAAGTACCCATTCCCCTCCCACTGCCCTAAGGCCTAAAACCCTGCAACCTAATTTACACTGACCCGACCCCCGCACCGTCCCATAAACTATCCAACCCCTTCCAATGCCCTAAAACTTACCACAACCCCCTCCCCGCCCTAAAAACGACCCCAACTTCCCATTCCTCTCACACTGCCCTAAGGCCTGAAACCATACACTACCCCTCCCACGCTGTCCGTTAAACTACCCCCACCCCTTCCACTGCCCTAAAACCTTCCTCAATCCCCCCTATGAAACTAACCCAACTACCCATTTCCCTCCCACTGCCCTAAGGCCTAAAACCCTGCACCCTAACATACGCTAACCCGACCCCCGCCGCCCTGCGCCGTCCCTTAAACTATCCAACCACTTCCACTGCCCTAAAACTTACTGGGCCCCCTCCCAGCTCTAAAAACTAACCCAACTACCCATTCCTCTCCCACTGCCCTAAGGTCTAAAACCCTTCACTGCCCCACCCACGCGCTGTCCCTTTAACTACCCCAACCCCTTCCACTGCCTTAAAACCTACCACGACCCCCCACCCTAAAAACTCACCCAACTACCCATTCCCCCCCACTGCCCTAAGGTCTAAACCCTGCACCCTAACTTACACTACCCTGACCCCCCATCCCCTTGTGCTGCCCCTTAAACTACCCCAATCCCTTCCACTGCCCTAAAACTAACCACAACTCCCTCCTAGCCCTAAAAAAACCCAGTCCCACTTACCTCACCACAGCGCCTTCCCCCTTTTGTCTTTCAGCAGCTAGACCGCACACTGCCTTAACCATGCATTTGCGTGGTTACGGCATATGCATGGCTAAGGCAAGCGTGGTTGAGCTTGCATGGTCAAAACACACGTGGTACAGACCGCGGTGTTCCAACTGTTTCCCATGACAGTGCCATGGAAGCCAACCACTGGTAAGTAATAGGCGAGCTCTGGCGCCCTTTTTAGGTTTTTTAGGTCTCGTAGCGTTACAGCGCGTAAGCGCTGTCTCGCCGAGATCTATTGTTACTGGGTCTGCTTCCCAGGAGACAGCACCTGGCCGCGCGCATCTCGCAAAAGGCGATCGGCGCAGGCCACGCGCGAACGCGCTCGCCGTGGCTGTCTCCTGGGAAGCACAAACATACACAGGCACACCTCCCCCTGCACGCATGCGCACACACATACACAAGCGCACATACACGCACGGAGAGACGTCCCCCCCCACCCCTCCGCCGTCGCACACACAGACACACACACACGCACACATACAGGCATCCCCCCCTTCCCCTGAGGGGGTCACATAAAGCAAGTGGCAGTGACTGGAAAGGACGCAATCATACTTGCGGTGGTGACAGGTTCTGGAGGGTACAATAAACAAGGGGTGTCATAAGACCCCCGCCCTCCGGTGCCTGCAGAGGGGGGGGGATTCTCCAGTGAGGGGAGTTGGCTTTGGGGGGGGTAAAATGCATGACACTATATGTAGAGTGGGGGTGGGCTAACCCTGGCGCTCTGTCACCCCTCCCCCCAGCTCCCACAGTGCCCCGCGCGCGGCCCCAGCTCACCCCGGCTGTCTCACATCCTGGGGGGGCGGGGTCCCTCGCTGGTGCTGGGTGCCCCCCTTCCCGGTGTGAGCCGCTCCTTGCGGGCTGCCGCCTGGTCCTCCGCACTCCTTTCCCGCTACTATCTCCCAGGGCTCCGTCAGCCGGGGCCCGCAGCCGCCACCGCGATCCCAGCCTGCACCGCGCGCGGCCGGAGGGAGGACCTCCAGCGAACCCATCGACCAGCGCGCGGCGGGGACTCCGCCTATCACTTCCTGCTTTCCTCTATGATTAGCATAGATAGCAGCCGGCATGAATATAGAGAACGGAGCGGGGCTCTGCGTGGCCTGCGGAGGCAGCCGCCATCTTTGAAAAGGCTGGTTAGAATGATTCTGAACGGGAGCACGTGATATAGGGGGTCCTAGGGCGTTCTCTCGAGGGCCTACAAGTGCGTTCAATACTGTGTTCATAGTGGCCAAGGTTTCAGAATGCTATGCGTTACATTTTCATAATTTCAGTGTAATTATGAGTGACATTTCAACGATTATAACTATGAGTACCACTTTCTCCCGAGCAAAATCAAGCAAAACATAAACCTCAGAAATTACACCCATTTGAGCAAGGAAGAACTCTAAGAAGATCTCAACACTGCTGCAAAATACCTGAAATGGAAGGGCACTAACTGGAGACAGACTGCCTGACTGCAGTTCTCAGCAGAGGACAGGCTGCACATAGCTGCCAAATTGTCAGTTTGCTTATGCATAGCTGCCAAGTTTTTGGTTTGTGTATGTATGTGTGATATTCCCATATTTGCATTGTGTTTATGTGTGACATTTCAATACCTCACGTGTGACAATTGGAGTGACACTTTTTTGTGAGCTGAATAAGACTGTTGTGCTGTAAATATTGTATTCAGAAACTGAACGCTTATCTAAAATATGACGGTCTAAAATGGCTCTTAAAAGATGTGCAACAGTTAAACACAGTCTTTGAAAATATTGGCCTATCAGGCCTGATCCTGTGATCTGTGATAAGCATAAGCTGAAACTCAGAGCCTCTCTGGCAGCATCAATCTGTTAAAAAGCAGACAAAGACAAACAACACAGAGCCAGCATAGGGCAGATAGGCTTGACAGCTTGGTTTCTCGTACCAAGGAGAGTCAGTGAATAGATTTCCAGCTTAACACTGAGAGGACACATCATTGGTATTATTATCCCTATGGTGAAGGAAACCCACTTGTGAATTCTATGGCAGGACGGAGGCGAGGATAATGCATATCTTTTCTCACTTTATTTGCATAGCAGTTTAAAGAAAACATAACAACACAATCATTAAACAAAAGACTACACAGCCCATGAACCATAGAGGGGGTAGTCTCCAAGGCAACGCGCTCGCCGTGGCTGTCTCCTGGGAAGCGCAAACATACACAGGCACACCTCCCCCTGCACGCATGCGCACACACACACACAAGCGCACATACACGCACGGAGAGACGTCCCCCCCCACCCCTCCGCCGTCGCACACACAGACACACGCACACATACAGGCATCCCCCCTACCCCGCTCACCGGCACTCCGGACTTGTGCAGCCTCCGACCGCGGGGCTCTCCCTCGGGCATGGGAGCCCCACGTCACCACTGCTCCTCCAGGCACTCCGTGGGCACGGGCTTCACAAAACGGAAGTCCCGCCCCACGATAGGTTTCGTTTTGCGTGCGCACGTCTTCTTAGGAGTGGGCTTCGCGCACAAGACGGAAGTCCAGCCCCCACCAAAGGTGTTGCATGTAAAAAAGCATATTCATGTAAACACATGAATTGGGGTCAAATAATGCCCTCCCAGGGTTCCTGTGACACCACTTTCCAAACGCTAGGGCGTGCTTGACCTGCGGCCCTATTACATCATCGGTAACCCTATACTGCCACCTGTGCACAAGTGTGCCAAACCCATGTAAGGCATAATACTCGGATGAGAGCATTGCAAATGCTCGCTAATCAAGTCGTACGATTTCTACCGAGATATACGCAGGAACATGACCACTCAATTATGGAACATTTTTCTTTGCTCTGGTTAGATCCTAAAATCTTTCCTGAAAAATATTGCAAGGCTGGGAGCTTCCTTAGTTCAAATGGTTATTTTATTTTCTGCCTCTGTAGTATTTTGAAAAGTTGCTGTTTTTCTTTTAACAGTCGAAATTGTGATTTGGTGGAAAACGCTTTTATCCTCATAATGGGATGTTGAGTTTAAATTTAAACCCAAATCTCTAACACACCTAATTGCCTCCAAGAGAAATGCCAGTTCGTTGGATTATTTTGCTTGCAGGTCGTTTATGAAACAGCTTTGGTTTTTTACGTCACACAGCTGTATGTGTACTACAGCAAAATGATTATATTGTTGATTGTAACAATAATTGCCAATGCGTATTACAGACTACTCATAAACTACGGGACTTGCAGGGGCTCAGGGAGTGCAGCGTCAAGTGCAGACTCGAAATGTGGGATTGCTAAATATGAGTGCGTGTGAAGCGCACTGATAGGGACTTATTTACAGGCACCCTGCGCTGCAAGTGAGTCATTTTTAATATGGGAGAAAGTGACTTCCCGGCATCGCAAGGGGCTTGTAAATAAATCCCATAGTGGTTTACTCACATCACTCATGTCATTAACGCTTGTATTAAAGGGTTGGACTGCGCGATCCATCGCTATAGTCTTCTCTGCTCTCATCTGACGCCTCCTGTGACCTTGGGCACATGCATCATGTGCAATTCGGCCTCACTGGGAACTGTTGGTGTGCAGCTTGGTCTGTGATTGACAGGTAGGTTGTGGTGAGCTATGCAAGTTCACATGTCAACGGCTGTGCAATCAGGCGATTGCTTCTTAATTAATGGTGCCTTAGGCGATGTTCTCAAATAATCCTCGCAACATACTTAACTGGGGGTATATTTGCAAAGAGTTCATGCAGCACAGCGCAGCAAGCGAAGATGCTGCACTGCCTTGGCACTGCATCAGCCCCGTGCGTGAGGTGCATCATTAGAGCTGTGTGAATAATAACAGCTGTGAGCCCGTGCCTAAGGTGCATCATCAGAGCTGTGTGAATAATGACAGCTGTGAGTCCGTGCCAAAGGTGCACCAGCAGAGCTGTGTGAATAATAACAGCTGTGAGCCCGTGCCTGAGGTGCATCATCAGAGCTTTGTGAATAATAACTGCGTCAGCCCCGTGGTGAGGTGCATAATAACTGCGTCAGCCCCGTGGTGAGGTGCATCATTAGAGCTGCGTGAATAATAACAGCTGTGAGCCCGTGCATGAAGTGCATCATCAGAGCTTTGTGAATAATAACTGCGTCAGCCCCGTGCGTGTGGTGCATCATTAGAGCTGCGTGAATAATAACAGCTGTGAGCAACAGCACTCTTGCACACACGCAACTGCTCACCAATTCAAAGTATGCTAAAGATTTTATGCAACGCATTGTCATACACAATGCCAATAACTCAAACTTTAATGCTGCGAGACCTATTGCATTGCAAATGCTTGTCTTTAAACTTACAAGAGTGTTCGCAAGTGCTGTGCAGGCGAAAACTAAAAATGGAGCACCATGAAACAAGACCGACTTTCCTGCTGTTCCCTAAAATCTCACTAATTTTGGCTACCTCACAGATGAACAAACACTTTTGGCTGAGTATGTGGGTGGGCTCCATTCACCTAAGGCACTGCTGGGGCAAACATCACACCCCTGCCCATCCCTCTTCTTCCGTCTACTGTTATGCCCAATCTATGACTTTTGGTACAGAATTTGTTAAAGAAACTAATTTGTGATCTATACGGTAATACACCAAATTAATAAAGCAGAGTTACACCTAGAAAGAGATAAGGCATGAGAATCTGGCTAAGCAGGCGGAGTTGAGATGTTTTGCCTTGGTGAAGGCAGGCAAAGTTACCTGACTGCATGAGGGAAGTGAAATTGCTTTGACCCACTAACGCACCAATCACATTATCATGAGATGTCTTATTGGTGGCACATTCTGGTGTCCTACCGGTGTCCCACTTGCTGTAAGCTCTCGTTCTACATTACTTTTCCCATTCCACTCCTTTGTGGGCCAACACCTTAATTATGAACTGCTAATGATAAGCGAGTATCATACCTTAAAAACAATCATCCCCTCTTGCAAACACTAGGAGAAAGACTTACGTTGTAAACTTTCAGCCCTGAATCTAAGTATCATCAGAAAACGCGAGACAACTATCTGCTCGGCGGTAGTTTAGGGCAAGTCTAAGGCAGGGGCTCTTTCAATATTCACCGGACAGCACGTGCTCTTAAATCATATACATTGATGTTTTATTATTTGTTTTGCTCTCTTTTGTGGAAAATGCTTCTTATTTTCAAAATGTGCCTTCACGATGCGTAAACATTTTATGGGGTGTGCTATTTCTTGCTCGAGACAGTCTTGCTATGAACTTATAATAAAGCATCCTGTGGTCTCCTCCAACAATAAGGCATTTCGAAGTGGTTCTAGTAAGAATGAAAGTCTGACCTTTTTCCATATGGAGATCACAATGTCATACCATGTCATACCCCCTCCACGCAGCTCCAACTGTGCGCTTGCTGCCGCTGCTCAGCCGCTGGTAGTGCCCTCCGTCCTTTCACTTCTGTGCCACTGCCTCCCCCTCGTTTTGCCCCGTTTTTCTCCTCTGCCACTCGGTTTCTTCCCCCCCGTGCCCCATTTTGTCTCCCCGCTGCTGTTCCCCCTGCTGCCCCCTCCCCCTGCCCACTCGCTGCTCCCACCTCCCAGCTGCTCCTCCCCCCACCTCCCCATAAATGCCAGACGCTGCGCAGTGAGGTGAGCGACCCCTGACCCTCCTGGTAGGTCGCTCCCCCTCCACACAGCTCCGACTGTGCCCACTCGCTGCTCCCGCCTCCGAGCTGATCCTTCCTCCCACCTCCCCATAAATGCCAAACGCTGCGCGGCCGCGCCTAAGGCATGCCCGTCTGCGCCCGTCAGCGCCTGGACCACACCCAGCGCCAGAACCCCTGGACCCCGCGAACGCCACGACACCAGACTCCACTACGACGCCAGCACCCTCCACGCACTCAATACCGGCCGAAACCACACCTGCTTCCAGGCTGCCCCGAAACGGACCCACTGACCCTTCTTCTGCCGCACCTGCAACTTCACCTGCGACAGACCACCAAACCTCGAAGGACTGGACCCAACCACCTCCGCTGCATTCTCCTCAACACCCACTCAGCAAGCAAACACGCCGTCGAGCTCTGGGATCTGCTCGACACCTCCGCCCCAGACGTGGCCTTCCTGACCGAGACCTGTTGGAACGACTCCTAAGCGCCCGACATCGCCATAGCCATCCTGGAAGGCTACAAGATCACCCACAGGGATCGCGCCAACGGAATCGGAGGAGGAATAGCCATCATCCACAAGTCCACCCTCAAGGTCACCACCCACACAGACGACACCCTCAGCACTGCCGAACACCTGCACTTCCGGATCCACACCGACCCCAACACCACCCTCAGAGGAACACTTATCTACAGACCCCCAGGACCCCGGGCTCAGATCAGCGGCTCCATCACCGACCTCGCCAGCACCCATGCACTCGCCTCCATGGACTACATCCTCCTCGGGGACCTGAACCTTCACCTTGAGAACAACAACAACGCCAACTCCGCCACCCTGATCGACAACCTCGCTAACCTCGGCCTCAGACAACTTGTAACCACACCCACCCACGCCACCGGCCACACGATGGACCCCGTCTTCTCCACAGGCAGCCACGTCGCCTTCACCCACACCACCGAACTTCACTGGACCGGCCACCGCTGCACCTATTTCCCCTTCAAGAAACCAACCAGGCACCACCGCACCCGACAGCTGCCTCACCGCTGCTGGAACAAAGTCACTGAAGACCAGCTGACCACCACCCTCGCCCAGAACCCACCCACCGACCCCACTAACCCAGACACCGCAGCCCGCAACCTCAGACAGGGGATCAACAACTGCGCCAACACCCTCGCCCTGCTCAAGAAACCTGCCCACAGTCACGCCAGCAAGAGAGCCACCTGGTTAACCGGCGAGCTACAGACCTCCAAACGCGCATGCCCGAAACTGGAGAAAATATGGCTCCTCGAACGCACATCGGACAACCACACAGCCCACAAGCATGCCACCCGCAGACATCACCACCTCATCAGATTAGCCAAGAGATCCTCCTTCAAAGACCGCTTGGATAACAAAGCACACAACAGCAAAGAGCTCTTCAGCATTGTAAAGGAACTCTCCAACCCCAGCGCCAACGCCAACGACATCCTGCCCTCACAAGAACTGTGCGACTCACTAGCCAGCTTCTTCCCCCGCAAGATCACTGACATCCACGACAGCTTAAACACCTCAACCGCCCCTACTACGCCAGACGCCACCTCCCCGGTGAACTCCACCAGCGCCATCCGCCTGACCTCCTGGTCCGATGTCAACGACGACGAGATACGCAAGGTCATGAACTCCATCTACTCAGGATCTCCGTCAGACCCGTGCACACACCACGTATTCAACAAAGCAGACGCAGCCATCGCACCCCAAGTACCGAAGGTCATCAACATCTCCTTCGAAACAGCGACATTCCCGGAAAACTGGAAGCACGCCGAAATCAACGCTCTCCTCAAGAAGCCCAAGTTGGACCTCAAGAACTTCTGGCCCATCTCCCTTCTCCCGTTCCCGGCAAAGGTCATCGAGAAAATCGTCAACAGGCAATTGGCCCGCCACCTGGAAGACAACAACATCCTGGACCCCTCCCAGTCCGGATTCAGACAAAACCACAGCACCGAGACAGCCCTCATCGCCGCCACAGACGACATCAGGCGCCAACTAGACAACGGCGAAACATAAGCCCTCATCCTCCTGGACCTGTCGGCCGCCTTAGACGTGGTCTGCCATCGCACTCTAAAGACACGCCTCCTAGAAGCCGGAATCCAAGAGAAGGCCCTTGACTGGACCACGTCCTTCCTCTCCGGCAGAACCCAGAGCGTCCGCCTCCCACATTTCCGATCCAAAGCCACCGACATCATCTGCGGCGTCCCCCAGGGCTCATTCCTCAGCCCGACGCTGTTCAAAGTCTACATGGCCCCACTCGCACAAGTGGCCCGCCAGCACGACCTCAACATCATCTCCTACGCCGACGACACCCAGCTCATCCTCTCCCTCACCAAGGACCCACACACTGCCAAAACCAACCTCCACGAGGAAATGAAGGCCGTCGCCGACTAGATGAGGAGCAGCCATCTAAAGCTGAACTCGGACAAGACAGAGGTCCTCATCCTCGGCCCGCCCCCTCAGCCTGGGACGACTCCTGGTGGCCGACCACACTGTGAACAGCACCAACACCCACCGACCATGCACGCAACCTAGGATTCATCCTCGACTCCTCCCTCTCAATGTCTAAGCAGGTCAACGCTGTCTCCTCCTCCTGCTACAACACACTCCACATGCTTCGCAGGATCTACAAGTGGATCCCAACCGAAACAAGAAGAACAGTGACACAGGCCCTCGTCAGCAGCAGACTAGACTACGGCAACGCACTCTACGCAGGAATCCCAGCCAAACACCTACGACGACTACAACGCATCCATAACACCTCCGCCCGACTGATCGTCAAAGTCCCCTGCCACAGCCACATCACCCCCCACATGAGAGACCTACACTGGCTCCCTGTCGACAAGAGGATCACCTTCAAGCTCCTCACCCACGCACACAAAGCACTCCACAACGCCGGACCAGCCTACCTGAACAGCAGACTCGGCTTCTACACCCCCACCCGCCAGATCGGCTCCACCAGCCTCGCCCTCGCCGCTGTCCCCCGCATCCAACGAACGACCTCCGGCGGCAGATCCTTCTCCTACCTCGCCGCCAAGACCTTGAACACCCTCCCTACCCACATACGGCAGACCCAAGACCTACCCGCCTTCAGAAGACTCCTCAAGACCTGGCTCTTCGAGCAGTAGCAGCACCCCACCTCCCCTCAGCACCGTGAGACCCTCACGGGTAAGTAGCGCGCTCTACAAGTACTCTGATTGATTGATTGATTGATTGACCAACATTTCTGCCTTACATAGATTGTGTGTGCATCAACAATAAATAGCAACACTTGACAAGTACAGAAGCTGCATTTTGCGCCGCTCGGTCCATATAAAGGGGTCAAACTGCCCCACCTTCATTACAAACTCTATAATCCAGAACCAAGATGTGACTAACAAATTCTCAAGCCAATGCCTGAAAGAGGCTGGTAGAAAACAACACAAGAGTTCAAATGGGCAGACCCAAACCCCTCTCTGTGTGTATTGCTAACAACAAGTCTGTCTGACAGCAGTGATGCCAAAAACCAGTGCCTAAAAAGTTATGGGTGGAAGTGCTTGAATGAATCTCAGTCAAGGACAACTGCTCGGGCCGCATTCCAGCATCACCACAGATTGAGATGAAATCGAGCGTTCACCTGTCACTTGTTTTTTCTTCAAATTAGCGTTCCTAATTGATAGGAAATGATTAATATTTGTAAAGCACAAAGCCAAGAGAGGTGACGACCTTAAGGACATGTACCGGCGCCTGAGGTGAAAGAAGTTAACAGAAGCCAATTGTAGGTTGAAGGTGTAACTGCTGATCCTTCCATCAGTTCTAGTCTGAATATGGGGATAAAAGACACAAAAGTAAAACAAACATTTTGCAAAGCCAATAGGTTTCATCTAAACAAAATCTATCGGCTTCATCAATGGGTTTTTTAAATGTTGTACAGCAATTGAGCTGCTGTACAACATGGCTTAAAGTAAAAAGAAAAACATTATGATGCAGCCCGCATTGACCGCGTCATAGCGCTTGTTTTTTGTTGAAGTCATGTTGCACAGCTGCAGTGCAACATGTAAAAAACCTTTGAAAAGGCCAATAGATTTCGCATAGGTAAAACCTATTGACTATTGACTATTCCAATGCTTGTTTGACTATTGACTATTCCAATGCTTGTTTTTGTAGGCATGGGGAGACTCGGAAACTTTTGGTCCTATGTACAAAACCTGTATTGAGGTCCGCTAGCAACCGCAAAAAAAGTTTTTAAAATGTACACAAGCCAAATTGCAACTCCTTAACATGTCGCAATTTGTATCTGTGATTCGGTATTTGGAAGGGGTGTGTTGTTGGCGTCCCTTCCTAACACCGAATCGCAGTGGTATGTATGATGTTTTGGAACCGAATGGTCGTAAAACATTCATTTTTTACTGACACCTCAAGGGTGGTAGTAACCTTTTACAAATGGGAAGGGGTCCTTGGGAACCTCTTCGAGTTTGCAAATGCTGAAACAAATATTTTTCAACAGGAGGCAGTGGTCCAAAGGGCCACTGCCTCCTCTTAAAAAAATGAAAATTCAAAGCTTAATTGTTTTAATTTTTTAAGAGCAGGGATTCTCTTAAGAAATAAATTCAAAGATTATTTTTTTCTTTTTAAACACATGTCAATTTCCTTTATGGAAAACGGGCTGATTTTTTTTTAAAGTCAGTTTTAATAGCAAGCAATCACAAACATAGTGGTCTCTGACTCCAGCAGGCCACCATCTCTGTTATGGCCGCGATTCTAATGGGTCGCAAATTGCGACCTACCTCATTAATATTAATGAGGTAGGTTGATTGCAAGCCAATTAAGAATTGCTAGATGAAACTCAATCAGTTTCATCTATTAGGAATTGCAATTTTACTAATTGTGATTCACAAAGAATAGCAATTAGGAAATCCTAATCCCTAACATTTGTACATATGGCCCTAGGTTCTCCAGTTTCAAAGTCGACAGTTCTGGCCTAAGGGCACATCCTCTCCTTCTGACATCGCTCTGAAATCACAGGACTAGTGGAATCTTCTTGCATACAACCAATGCTTGTGCCTAGATGTGTGAGCACTACATGCCTATCTTGGTTCAAAGTCGAGTTTTAGAGAAAATAGACAGAGCTATTTGAGTTGACACAAACCTTAGCTGGCCTGTTCGAGTTTATGTCATGGTTTTGTAGCAATGGCCATGTTATACCCTGTAATAAGCAGGTTCCATGTATTATGGGATGTACTGATGCCATTTATTAAGACAATGGGTTTGGTTTTTCTTAATGCAGAGGTTTCTGGGATCACAGATTAGCTGTGAGTGGTCAGGCGCAATTCAGGATACCGCGATTCCACTCAAGGCTTCAGCTACTTGGGGTATGTTGCTCGGCAAGCCTAGAGCATAGCACCTCGACAAATGTTTTCACGTCACTTGAAACTCCATCATTTTCCCCCCTACTAGTTCCTAGACGCTACAATATTCATCGTATTCATAAACGGGTGGAACTAAACATAACCAACCCTTCATAATCACACACAGTGGCACAAACAAAGATGCACGCTCAAAGATGCACGCAAAAAGGCGCGTGTGCCCAAGTATGCACACGTACAGGCACCATCACAGGCACAAGCGTGCACAGACAGACTGTGGGGGGAAAAGAGTACCTCAAGGAGCCTGCAGTGAAAGGACACTGGCCACCAAAAGCAGTACTTGGTCTAGGATCCATGGCAGGATGAAGACTCGAAGCCCAAGAGGAAGACGGAGGCGAGGTGGAGGAGCTGACCAATAGAAAACAAGGAAATGAGTGATGTAGGAGCCACGTGGGAGCCAGTCGATGGTAAGTAAAGTGACGTGGGAGCCAGACAATGGTAAGTAACAGTAAGGAATGGGCAGGTTCTAAGCCCCTTTTATTTTTATTTCGTAACGCTGCGCAGTCGAAACCTAAAAACACAAGCATTTTTCATCTCCTGTTTGCACTGGAAGCTCATTTGGCAGGACAGACATTCAGCCTCCCGTCTGAAAACGATAACCTTGAAAGCATACATTCACAAATCAATTTAGGATCAATCTGAGTGAACTTTAATAACTTTCCTTATGCCCTTGATTAATTCAGAATTCAGAATGCAGAGTGCAGCGACTTCACACAAGGCCCCTCTCTCGGCCACAGCATGGAACAGAGAACAAGCCAAAAAGCTTAATTAACTAACTACCTCTACACGTAAAGACCATTGACCGGGGTTTGATTCCAGAAAAGGATATTCTAAAGCATATGCACAAGACATTCCTTAGACTTTCTCCCATACAGATAAAGGTCATGTTAGAATATGTAAAGTTAGGTACGGGCCATCCTCCATGTGATCGGTTGGTCTCTTAATGCTGTAGTTGTATGTCAGGAGGTCATCTTGGGGCAGACTTCAGTTGTCATGTGCTTCATTCTCATTTGCAAAACAAGAAGACATTCTTTCTACAAATGTAAAAAGAGCATGTGAAGATCTGGGCCTAAATCCATCTTTTTTTTTGCTCCTCAAGCCATTCCAGTTTAAACCCAGCCATATCCAAATCAGTCTTGACCCTGTTCCTCATGATGGGAACAGTTCAGCCCGAAATGCCAGGTCAGGTTCTCCCTTTACTGGAAAACAAACATCCTAGGATAGATTTCGTGGATTCAGCCCTCCTCAGGCAGGCTAGCTTGACTCCAGTGGCATGGCTAGCTCGGACTCATGTCTGGCCATACCTGTCCCACTCTGGGTGATCTGTGACTGGCGGTGAGTGTCTGAAAAGTTTCAGTGCTTCGTCCATCATCTCCTTGTGTTTGCTTTGTTCTCCCTAAGTTGGCAGGGTATGCACAGACATGGGTCCTTTGGTCACTTTGCCACTGGATTCGAGCATGCCTGGCTCATGAGGGGTGTTACCTTCAAACCAGTCCTAAGATGCTTGTTTCCAGTCCGGGGAAGACCTGGCTTGGCAGTCCGGGCTGCACTGTTTGCATAAAGAACATGGTCAAGACTGATTTGCATGTGGCTGGGTCTAAACTGGGGTGGTGAAGTGAGCTAAAGAACAATGCTGGATTAAACCTAGATCTGTGACTGAGGGCGAGTGTCTGAAAAGTTTTCAGTGCTCCGTCCATCATCTCCTCGTGTTTGCTTTGTTCGCCCTAAATTGGCAGGGTATGCACAGAAATGGGTATTTTGCTCATTTTTAAACTGCATTCGAGCTAGCCTCGCTACTGAGGGGTGTTACCTTGAAACTGGTCCCAGGATGCTTGTTTCCGGTACAGGTTAGACCTGGTTTGGCACTTCGGGCTGGATTGTTCCCATGAGAACAAGGTCATGAATGATTTGCATATGGCTGAGTCTGAATTGGGGTGGCGAAGTGAATTAAAGAACGATGATGAATTAAACCCGATCTGTGTCTGGGGTTGGTGTCTGAAAAGTTTCAGTGCTCCGTACATCATCTCCTTGTGTTTCGACATTCTTTCTACAGCAGAGGGTTCTCCAGAAGTTTGTTTTGGCTTCCAGTGTCTCCGTTTCTCGGTGTAGACCCACAAGAACTTACTGAAAATAGTTTGGAAGATTCAGTCCTGAAAACCCCTTACAGTCTTCACTAGTGTATTCATAAACTGCACATTTGTACTGAAACCCTCTCCATGTTGCATGAAGACTTCACCAGTGGTTCAAAGATATTTACAGACGCTGTATTCTCTTTGACCTACAGCTGTCTCTGTTCTTCTGCCAGGTGGTCTATAACAAAGGGCACTGGAATTTTGCGATTCTGCTGCAGTGGCGCTACTCAGATCGTTATGAATTTGCAGCATTTGTCACACAATACATCATCTGCTGCCCAATTTGAAGAATTTAAGTGAAAAAAATGAGTTGACACCTCAAAAGGATCAAAAGTTACAAAAAAATGTGGTGACACGTGTTGTTGTTCGGTGGAAGGTTTTTCGCAACGGCTGACTGTTCACCTTTCAATTGCATATTGCTGTATTTGTGTGTTAAACTATTACAAATGAGACTCTCCAGGATTTCGCGATTTACAGGTAGATTCATGAAACAAAAATCGGCTCGCAAAGGGCCAGATTCTGCGAATCTGGCCCTTTGCGAGCGCAATTTTTGCATTTGGGATTCATCATCCCAAATGCAAAAACCTGTAATTGCGAAATCGCATATTTGCGAGGAATTGCATTTAAGGAATCTCTATTTGAGATTCCTTAAATGCAATTCATTGACCATTTTTTATTTGTGATTTCGCTATTTCTGGCCGCTATTTACTGCGAGGTCAAACCTCGTGGTAAATAGCGAAAACTTTGAAAAATGCATTTAAATTTTCTAAGTTGCATGTTACACACACACATGTCCTTTGGGCACCCTTGAAATCGCATCCTTATTGCGATTAGCAAATTGCTAATCGCAAATAACGAATAACTCCCCATTCATTCCTATGGGCCTTAGGCCTTAGGCCCATAGGAATGAATGGGGAGTTATTCCTTATTTGCGATTAGCAATTTGCTAATCGCAAATAAGAAATGTGTAGGAATCGCAATTTATTTAGCGATTCCTACATGAATCCCGTTTTGCAAGTCCTTAATAGCGATTCCTTAATAATCGCTATTAACCCCTTCCATGCTCATGACGGAACGGTTCCGTCATGAGCGTTGGTTGAGCTGTGCTCATGACGGAACCGTTCCGTCATGAGCCGATCGGCTCATTAGAACCTTCAGCACAGCGCGAAAATTTGCGCCGCGCTGAAGGGGTTAAGGACTCGCAAAACGGCACTATGATGAATCTAGCTGTTAGTGATTTGCAAAAACTATCACTATATTGGTAGCTGTGTAAAACGGCCACAATATTTTAAAACGTGCCTGGGAAATTGGAAGAATGCGACCACATGCTTGTATTAGTCCTGGGCCAATAACACGAGGGTCAGCAGGCAGGCGGGGTATTTTTTTATTTACTCCTCACCTGCATGCCTGTTCTTTAGCATTCTTCTGCAGCACTACTGGAGGGCCTACCACCCCTCCCTCGGGCACGCGGCTGGCCCAGGAGGCCAAAACAATTAACGTTCGGCCCACCACCCATGGTGCAAGCAGCATGTCAGGATGTGCAAGAATTTTATGCAGATTGGACCTGCTGCACACTGGTCTGGGGCAATTGTGGGGCACCATAACGGAAATGAAAATCGGGCCCACCACCACAAAAATACTGTGAAATTTCCATATTTGTACCACACAGTTTCCATTCTGGTGCCACAAAATATCCTTAGCTCTGCCACAATTGCATGGAGGGGCTTTATGCCGCATTTTTAGCATTTTCTTGCTGCATAATTTAGTAAGTCTTGGAGCATGATTTAGTCCTCCCTTGACGCATAATGCCAGTAGCCCTGTCTCTAAAAATCATAGAACAAACAGGGAGCTAGGGCACCAATGTCTCAGCCCTGATATTGATTGGGAGGGAAGATTTTCTATCCAGTTGCAATGATAAAATTATGACATTCCCCATTACACGTACAAACTGATAGTCTCTGCTAGCTCGACGTACCGAACATACCGTGTTAAGATGTCGTGTCGACTGCTTGACTGTGTGTTACAGCATCTATAAAAAACTACTAGAATTGCATTCTGAATCGGACAGAAACAAATACATACATAGTATGACATTATGATTCACCTGCAGTGTTCTGGGTTCTCCACTGGTACCACAGGTGAAACTCTAAATCTAGGCTGATTTCCAACCTTTTTTTAAATTAAGTTATGACAAATCTTTAAAAATGATTTCCAGAAGATGACGGCTTAAGTGGACGTGCTTTGCGGAGGCTCCCCGTCCCGGACCTTCATGCCCTGCCTAATTTGCTGACCACCCTGCAGCCGGACCTAGGGTTTGGTGACCGGGGGTGGGGGAAGCACACGGAAGGCGACTATGGTCACTTGCAAGCGGACCGGCCAAACGAGAGAGCTGACAAGCGGGGCCGCGCTGGGAAGGGCAAGCAGGGGCCCATCTCCCGCCTTGTTAAGAGGTCGCCGGAGCTGTCCGAGGCTGCCGAGGTGGTCCGCAGGAGGTGTGGACCGGATCCCCCCCGAAGGGCCGAGAGTGAGGCCCGTGTGAGGTGTTGCCGGGGGGCCCGGCCGGATTCAGCAGGAAAGGCCCCGGCTGCGGCCTTGCTGTCGGAGGTGCGGGAGCTAAGGGCGGTGTGTGCAACCCGACCCCCGCCCTGAAGAGGAGCTTAGGGGGACTGCGGCGCTGCTGCTGCCTTGAGGAGAGACGCCGGAGCTGCCCAGGACGACACGGGAGGTACGGAGCTGCGGGGGCCGGTTCTGCCCCGGGACCTCGGGTGAGCGGCGAGGGGGCTGAGACAACAGGGGGCTCGGCAGGAGGTAACGGGAGAGGCCCCGGCTGCGGCCTAACCAGCGGGGGAGTGCAGGCCCCGGAAGACAGGAGCCAGTAGGGGCACGGCCTGCGGGCAAGAGGCTCAGCCATCCCGGGCGGAGAGTGTGCCGGTGCTGGCAACGCCGGGGGGACCTAGAGAGGACACTCGGAGGCTTGGGCCTAAGTGGAGGGGGGGCGGGCAGGCCGAAGAGGAGAAGGACGGGAGGCCACGAAGTAGGCCTGGCAAGTGAAGGCTACCCGCCTTGAGTACCGGACCCGCTGACATCGTCGGGCCCCCTGGGAACTCCTCACCACCAAGAAAAGTGGGCATAAGCCGGGCTGGCAGGAAACGCTGGTGGTACCGGGATCCGGTGTTGCAATACTAAAGCCTGAGCCGGACGGTCCGCAGCCATTACACGCTGCAGCTTAGGGGCTGGTGGCCGAGGAGAGCAGGCCCCGGAACGGAGCGAGAGATCGGGGGGCACAGACCGGTCCCCCCGACAGTGACTGCGATCCATGCCAGGAACCGGGCCCGAGTATCGCAGAAGGGGCCCCACTGCGGAGCCACAGACCAAGGAATCGGAGCCTGAGGCGACGAGCGCTTCTACGACGCACTGTGAGTTGCGGTCCCCGACCCCCGGGGGCGGGGTGGCCACCTGCAGCCATAGCGGGACTGGTGGCGCCAAGGGGCCACGGAGGATATCATTGGCCTGGGGGCCTGGGGGCAATGCGCCACTGACGGCTTGCTGCGTGAACTGTCCGCTCTGGGCTCCTGACCCGGGTACTGGCCCGGACGGATCGACTGGGCCCCCAGCAAGCGGGCGGAGAGGCCGGTGGTAGAGGAGCCGCGTAGGAGAGGGAAGATGGCGGCCACCAATCGCAAGGGGAACCGCACCATCATGGACTTGCTGTCGAAGGGGAACCCCAAGGCTGAAAAAAGTCCGGACAAGTCGGTACAAGGGACCCCACCAAAGGGGACTGACCGTGAAGGGGGAGAAGCCCCGGCGACCAAGGCCTTCATGGAGGCACTCTTCGCCTCCCTTAAGGAGGATATTCAATCCCTCCGACAGGACATGGCGGGGGAATATAAAGAGCTTCGCCGAGATGTTGATGAACTTGGGGAACGAGTGGCGGCGAACGAGCTCTCCGGTCAAGCTAGGAGCGAAGAAGTGGAATTTCTCAGACAGGAAATTGTCCGGCTTAATGAACAGCAGACTGACCTCCAGTCCCACACGGAGGACCTAGAAAATCGTTCCAGGCGGAACAACATCCGGGTTCGAAATGTACCCTCCTCTGCAGAGGGGGGGGATGTTGCAAGCTATCTACAAGGCCTATTCCGGACAGTGCTTGATGAAGGAGACAATTTTGAGATCCGCATTGATAGAGCTCATCGAGTGGGCCCGACACGTAGGTCCCGTGGTCCTCCCCCTGACATTCTGGCCTTTCTGCCCGATTACCCCTTAAAAGAGCGCATCCTGAAGACGGCGCGTCTCAAATAGCCCATCCAGTATCAAGGCCAAGCCCTGGAACTTTTTCAAGATCTTTCAGAGATCACGTTACAAAAGAGAACATCCTTCAAACCGGCAACCATGTTCCTCCGCAACGAAGGGGTCCAGTACTCCTGGGGTCACCCCTTTCGATTGATCTTCCGATGGAACGGGACCCTCCATCAATTGCGCTCCCTGAGAGACACTTGCTCAGTGCTGGGAATTCCATACGAGGAGAACCGACCAGGATTTGATGAAAATTGTGGCTCAACAGGGTCCCCACCCGCATCCTCTCAAGCAACGAGCGACGGCTGGCAGAAGGTACGACGTGGCCGATCGTCGAAGAAACCTCACAAACCTGACCAAAAGACAATGGACCAGGAAAAGGCAGCAGCAATACAGGAAGTTTCCAAGGACACGGGGGCTGGCTCCTGAGGTCTGGTAAGGGGGTCATACAAAGATAAGTATGGCACTAGGGATGGGGAATGGGGCAGGGGGTCTCGAGCCGTCGAGCCGCCACTGCCAACTACCCCTTGCAAGTACTCTTTGACTGCAGTTCCGAACTGGTGTTGTTGGGACCGGAGTCATGGTCCGAGTTCTGAGTTTCGAATTGGGGAATGTTGTTCCGATATCCTGTTGGGAGGGGTTGCGGGGGTGGGGGGGGACTGCGTGGTGTTGATATGGTGCAATGGTACTCAACAAGGGAGCTTTGATGTAGTGGTTGGGGGGATCGATCTTGGCACCGAAGGAGGGGAGGTCGGCAATGCGGGCTGGACAAGATAGGAGAAGAGGTACCCCGGAGCAGAAGGGTGGGACATGGGAAGGCACATACAACAGGGATGTCAGGGTTTGACTTCAAATGCCTGTTACGATCGGAACCTGTAATGTTATGGGACTGAACTCCCCCGCAGAAGCGCCAGAAAGTTTGGAGATATGTAATAGACCAACACTTAGATGTTGTAGCACTGCAGGAAACGCATCTCCTACAGTCAGAAGACCATCGGCTTAAGCACAAACAATACCCCCTTATATATAAAGCCTCTGTGACCACTAAACAAAAGGGTGTAGCGCTGCTTTTCAGCTCGGCCGCACAGTTCCAGCCTATGTGCACACAGGGCACAAAGAGGGGAGATGGCTGATGGTGAAGGGCCGCTTGAAGGGTAAAGTACGCACTTTTGTATCGGTTTATGCCCCCAATACTGGACAAAAGAATTTCTTGCTTACACTTCTGGGTAAAGTGACAGACTTTGCAGAGGGTCCTATTTTCCTCTTGGGAGATTTCAACTTGGTCTGGCACCCAACTCTGGACAGTACACACACTAGGAGATCTGACATGGGCACATTCCCGGACACTATCCAGGCGCTTATTGGGGACATGGGGCTCCTAGACACTTGGCGATTAGCACACCCAACCACCCGTGACTACTCGTTCTATTCCCATGTACATCAGACCTATTCACGACTTGATTACATCTTTCTTAGCCAGTCCTTACAGGGCTACCTACAAGACGCAAAGATCCTCCCCATCTCCGTATCCGACCATGGGATGTACACAATTTGTTTAACCTGGCTTGGTAGTGCCCCGAAACCAGCACGTTGGTACTTCCCAGAAGCATTAATAAGGGATAGGGAATCGTGCACGCAGCTGAGGGAGGCTATTAGGGAGTTCTTCTCCTTTAATGACCCGGAGGAGACCTCAGAGTACAATACCTGGGACACGTTCAAAGCGGTCTTGAGGAGTAAATGCATTGCACTTAACTCAGCTCTAAACAGACAGCGCGCTGAGGAAAGGGAAAGCTTGGAGCAGGAGCTGACGACGGCCGAGCAGACCCACAAGCAGACACCTACCAGGCAGACACTACGCACACTCACGGCCCTTAGAGGCAAACTGCGGGCCATATATAACAATAGGGCGGAGTTCACCCTCCTCAAGCTACGCAGTCTATCCTATACCCAGGGTAACAAGGTGGGGAAACATCTGGCCAGACAATTGAAGGATAAAAGGGAGAGAGAATATATAGGGGGAATATGTGACAGAGCTGGGACCCTACTCCACAGAGACGAGGATAAGGCAGACCTCTTCGGGGCGTTCTATGCATCTTTATACACGGCGGATACTCCCAACACTGAACACCAACGCGCTTTTCTGAGGGACCTACCCATCCCACAGGTTTCCCCGGAGTGGAACGAAGTCCTCACAGCCCCCATCACCCTGGAGGAAGTCCAATCGGCTACAAAATCGCTCAAGGCCCACAAGGCGCCTGGAACGGATGGGTACACTGCAGTCTTCTATAAGACCTTTACGTCCGAGATCGCGCCCCACCTAGTCCGACTTTTCAACCTTATGGCCACGGATGGCAATTCTGCAGCCTCCATGGCCGAGGCGGTGATCTCGGTGATCCCCAAGCCGGGCAAGGACCCTTCCCACTATGCCTCCTACAGGCCCATTGCCCTCCTTAACGTAGACGCTAAACTATACTCCTCCATACTGGCCAAGAGACTGGGCGACCTTATGGCGCTTATCGTCCACCCTGACCAGTCCGGCTTTATCAAGGGGAGGCAAACACATGACAACACTAGGCGCATTGTTAATTTAATAGAGAAGGCCAACAAATTTAAAATTCCTGCGGTGTTAATCGGCCTTGACGCCGAAAAAGCGTTTGACCGCGTGGATTGGAGTTTCCTGTGATCCACCCTGACGAGGTTTGGTTTCTCCCCCCAATTTATTACAATGCTCCAGGCCAACTATCGACTCCCTAGCTCTAAAGTCTCGGTCAAAGGGGTGCAGTCAGCCCCCTTTAGCCACTCAAGAGGGACTAGACAGGGTTGTACTCTGTCCCCCCTACTCTTCGCCCTCAGCATAGAACCCCTAGCTATAGCGGTAAGGGAACATCAGGGAAAAGAGGGTCTCCCTTTCACTGGAGAAGCCCACGTCCGACATATCCCGAGAAGACTTTAAGAACTTTGAGTATCGCTGGGGACCACTGGTCTCGTTCCTCTCTAAGGGCCTACCATCTGCGGTGTGCCCCTCTACTCTCAGGGCCATGCATTTGTTCCAGATTTAAAAAGGCCTCATAGGGTTGACGCGCTACTGTATGGCAATTCCACCACCGGGGGGGGAGGGGGAGTTAGGGGGGGTAGGGGGTGGGGAGGGAGGGTTGAGGGCTATGGGTTTTTGTACTGTTTGATTCAAGGTAAAACGTCCACCTTAGGATATCCTGGTGCTCTGGGGGCTCAACACTAGCGGAACGCACTCGCTGGTACTGATGGGACTTGAGAGTTGGGTGAGCACTTTGTGTTAAAGGATTCTTGCGATGCACCATGGATCTTGCACATTATCCCTTCTAGGCCCCACTGGGACTCAACCCTGGCCACTCAAGCACAGAACAGTATAGACTTAAGGAGAACAGTCCAGCGGTGGCTTGGGGCATTAAGAAGTATTGGCCCCTTAACCTGGCCATGTTGTACATGTTGTGCTCATTGTCTCGGGGCCCCTGCGTGGGCTTGTTGGCGGATTGTGCCCTGATTCTTTAGCTGTGGACAACAATAAAATCTGTTTGACAAAAAATGATTTCCAATTTCAGATTATATTTTGCAGCCTCTGATGTCGAGACAAAACTCAATTGATGATAATGTACAAATGTATATGATTTCAGATCCAAATCACCGTCTGGCTTCTGATTATGCGCCTGCCAGGAGTCTGAACTAGTCGGAACGAAACGGAAGTGAAGGTAACATGAAGATAAAAACACCCGTCCATGAACACTGAGTGTTGTGGTAGTAATACCTGTGCCTTGCTTTTGAGGTACATATTCTAGAGGCCTGCACACGGAGCGAGGAGGATCGTGGGGTGTGCATGAACGTCAATTCACCAAAACGCCAGGGCTAGTGGAAGTGACATCAGACGCCATTTGAGTTTTACATTCGCTCACACACACATGCTTTCACATGCCACACAAGCACCCACTCTCTCACATAAACATAATGTCACCTGCAGGCATGCAAAGACCATACATTTAAAAGCCTTTTTAGTTATCTCAACTATTAGGGAGGGTCATATTCCAGCTAATTGTACACCATTTTTATTTCACTATAGTGTGTGATACGTTAATTTTAACTAATAGTGTAATAAAATTGACAAAAACAAGGAGATTGCAGCCCTACCGGTTGTCATAAGGACGAGTTGCCCTGTGCTTTCGGGACTGAATTTTCCACCTGTGAGGCCAGGGGTCGCAGATGCAGTGCAAGGGGCCGCCAGGGGCTCACCAGGTGGGTCCTCTCCTATGTTGATTGTCGAGGGTGCTGTAAAAGAACTGGAGAGCTGGCGCATTGTTCTCTGCTAATCCCACAGGCACTCGTCAGGAGCCTACGCTTTCCACCTCACATGCCCCGAGGACAAATTCCAGTCGCTCTTAAGGTCAAGCCGGCCCCCACTTGTCTTACTTCAGCTTCGTGTCAAGATTTGGACTCCTCTCTCTGCCACAAAAAAAGATACCTCTAGGCGCGAAAACGCAATGATTGGTTCACTTTGTTATTTGTAAAATGACTTAAATTGCACGTCTCAAAGTGACTTCCTAATTACTGCCAGGGAACAGAAGCTCTTCTGTCTCCACTGCAGAAGGGCGTTCACTGAGTTGAGCAACATTAGGCACAGGGAGACATATCCTAAAATTATTCTTCTGAACGCCGAGCACTCCATAAGCACAAACAACGGATGACTGCGTGTTGGAGCGTACTAACCACATACAAGCTTTGTCATTTGTTATTTAAAAAAAAATAAAAAAGAGGACTTTTGTTTCAAAGACACATAATTATTAGACGCGTTTGTACTCAAATTACGTACACTGTTGTGGGATATAATAAACTAAGTTACTCTCGTATAATTCTGTTTAAAAAATGCATGGTGCAGGAGTCATCCAACAGTGGAACAGTGTATAATAGAATCTATTTGGCAAAGTTGTAGTGTCTGTTGTACCAAAGGGTTTTAGCAATTCTGTGTCAATGTGGAAATGCTTCGATACATAAGGGTTGTCGCCCAGAGTTAGGCATTCATGTAAATGTTATTATAGACCATGAATACATGTTGAAAAACAGCCAGAGCATAGACCTAAAGTTAACATCCAACACATTCTTCGTCGTACAGAGAGGTAACTTTAAACAAACAAAAAGATGGTAAAACATGTTTATGTGTCATATCACTATTACTGCCATGCTTTCTGAACAGTATTCCATTCCATCATTTTAGCTTACCCATGCCACAACTTGGCACAAGGTGAACATACTGGGCCCTATTACGATGTGATTCGGAAAGTGTCCGACCTCAGGTTGGAGGCTTTCTGACTCCCATCTTGGATACGCTTCCTACCGCCTAATTTTAGGCGGTCGAAAGGGAAACTGCCCAGTCATTCCGACTGGATTCCAACGGACTCCAGGAGCCTGTCGGCCAGTTGGAGACCGCAATATAATCCCAAACGACGGTGTTTCTGCCATCAGGATTGAGATGTCGATTTCCGACAGGCTTTCCATGCCAGGTTTTCCGACATGGAAAGCCTGTCGGAAAGTGAATTATCGGGGCCCCTATCAGGGCCCTCTTCTCCCTGCGGCCTCTGGTTGGGGCCGATGGGGCACCTATGGTGCCCCCCTGAAAATTCTTGCACCGTGTGGCAGGCACCATGAGAGATTTGCCCAAGCTCCCATTCTCTATTGGAGCTTGTGCTACGGCCAGTTAATGGCCGCAGCACAAACTCCCATAAAGAAATGGGAGTATGCCACCGCACCATGTGTGGCCGCTTTGTGACTGCTGTGTCGGGACCACCGACCGGAGATCGGTTGTTCCCGAGACCGCAACGGTGTTGGTCGGAGGCAACTCCAACCGACATCGTAAACGAGCCCACTGTATTCAGTTAAGTCTGTAACACCCACAATTAGCAGTGGTGTCTGAAAAGAAAGAAAGGAGTTCTATTGTGTGGTATATGAAGCAACCCAAAGGCATATCTACTCAGTGGACTTTGTGAACGAGTAGTTAGTTGGCCACAAATGGACCTTTCAGTTCCTCTTTTGGAGACATAGCAGAGACTTGTCATGCAAATGGGTGTGTTTAAGTGCAGACCCTATGGTATTTGTGCTGAAGGACTCAATGAATACCACACTGAAGAAACCCATTAAAATAGAAACAAGTCTGTAGTTAATTCTTATCCTTAAACCATAAGCTGTGTTAGCCGCTGTGTACCCACAACTAGTCTACATTTGAGCAGTAGAGGCCAACCTCCTCTCTGCCCACAGATAAAGAACAGCATCTGTACTCTATCATCAAGAATGAAGACGCATGCTGAAAAGCAGGTAACACAGCACTGTCCCTGTGTGAGTGGGTGTTATTTGTATATCTACCATGATAGAGCCGATGTTACCAATTCTTTGAAATATACATAAACAGTCATGTGCTCCGCTCTCAGTTTGGTGTACTATGCCACCTCCTATTGAATGTTTGCAGTACACGAGGGACCATTTCACATTTTAAAAGTATACTACATCATCGCACATAACATTTTTTAAACCATGCATATATTGTATGAAAAAATTAGCTTTATTATTTTGCCTTTTAACTGCAGCTCATTTTTTAAACGTTTTAGTCAGGATTCACAATAAGACGAACGCCTATTGGCTTTGCAAATGTATGTTTGTTATTATCTTCACTTTTGTTTTCTTCTATATCAGAGCTGGATGTCTGACAAAATATAGATCCTACAAATATTGATTTACACATTTATCGAATTTTAGCATCAATTAGAAAAATATCGCTGCCTATACATAACTATTATAATCACAAATATCATTTAAAATAACATTGATTTTTACATTGTTGTTGATATATAAACATATACCATATAATAATTATTGATTAACACATTATCGACAATATCGATCACAATATTGTCACCAACATAACTAATAAATCCTTACAAATACACCAAAAAGACAGATTAACGTAAAACAATTACTTCAAATCAACCCCAAACTTATAATAAACAACTATAATGAAAAAATGACATTAACCAAAAATTAAACAAACGCCCCAAAAAAATCATAAACCTAATACACATACATTTAAAAATACCAAAACAATTATTCTTACCTATAAGCATATAAAAGCATTTCTTAATACAAATTAATATATATGTATATACATATACAGTATAATTCATACATAAATAAAACGCACTATGTATTACCCTAAAAAAAACCCATAAATTAGCATTTACCAAACAAGTACTCAACTGGTAAAAAAATTCAAACTTTACTAATCCAACCAATAAAATATCACTAAAAACTATTTAACCAATATAATCAAACAAACAATTAAGCCTACAGTATAAAACGCACACTAACTAAATCAACTAAGGACCTGATTATGAGTTTGGTGGTAGCGTTGGATTCACTGCTGCCGACTAAGCGGCCTGCCCACCGTATTCCAATGTTGTCGGATTGCTCTTCGAAAGACCGCTGGAACACTGCTGACAGCCATTCGCTGACTGCTGTAGCGTCAGTCGTGGGAAAGCAGCTGTCAAAGGGCGGGAACGAGAAGTTTCTCCGCGGTCTGAATTACGAGTTGGCTTTCTGACGAGCTGACCATGGCGGGAGGTATGCCTGCTTCAATGTCGTCAGAAATTAAGGATTTGGGGTGCATACTCATCAATTTCCTTTTCTTGCTTTCAGTCTCTGACTTGGCTACCTTCCTCCAGGTCCCCATTCACAGCAGCATCTTGATCTTGATGAAAACAACCCCTTTGTTGCCAAAATCCAGATTGTACCATTTACCATTGACTAGATTGGGCACATATGGTCCAGACTCCAGCAGTGGGTAGTAGGTATTTTTTTCCACATGTGTGATGCATAGTGTACATTCGACACTTGTGCAGGCAAAATATACACACATGCATTTACAAAAGTTAAATAACACTCACTGCTGTAAGAAAGATCGCTGCCGGCCCATCGGGAACATTGTAATACAGAGGGCGGGAGACTGCTGCCGCTGTTGTCGTCTTCCGACAACTGCTATGGCAGTACGGCAGACGGATTGCTAAACTTGTAATCAGGCCCTAAATACTCCAAAAATGATAAACACTGCTAGAAGAGGAAACTCTGTCAGATTCTCGCAAGAAACGATTAATACAAAAATAAATCATCCCAAAAACTACAATTTCAACCAATAAATACATATATGTAAACTAAAAATGAACTGTTATTAAAGTAAAATATATAATTTTATAAATACATTGTTACACACTCTGTAACTTTTATCTTTTTACATAGACTACCTAAAGGAAAAGAAAACCAACATACGGTCTACACCTACAGCAACAAACAGAAACCATAAAATGGAAATGTACTAAATATTATTGGAATGTCTGCTATGGGAGGATAACTACAAAAGATAATTTTGTAATACATGAGCACAACCAAACTCCCTAAATGTTACAGAAGAGAGTCAAGCGCTAGCTCCCAGCAACCTACAGACAAAATCCTGAATGACTTACCATTCAAAGTTCCCATGCATGTAACAGGCCACCTTCCATCTTTCCCCACTTTAAAACACTAAAGTGCATGCACTATGAAAGCCCCATTGATACCCCACCTGCCCCCACAACATACCAAGACATAGATATACTTGACAATTGAAAACTAACACATAATGAGCAACCCTTTCTTTTATATGACAATTTAAATAATGAAAAACAAATCTTAACTTTTTCTATAGCAAACGACTTAATGGAACTTACCCAGTGCCACACCTGGATGATGGACGGGACCTTTAAAATGTGTCCCAAACCATTCACACAAATATATACCATACATGGTGAATATGAAAATACCAATGCCCCTTTCATATATGTCTTACTACCAAACAAAGTAGCACCTGCTATGAACTCCTAAATAATGTAAAACAAAATACAAATAACTACGACCACAAAAAATAATCTTAGACTGTGAACAAGCTATGACTCAAACAATTCTAAATATATTCACCCAAACAGCCATACGATCATTGTAATCAAAGTATATGGAGACACCTCCAAAAATCTATACCAAGTGTAGAATACTTCACTAATAGTGAATCCACCATTGAAATAAAACAAATATAGCCCTAGCCTATGTCCCTGTCACAGAGGTAGTCAACCACTATAACCTACTAATAGAAGGCCATTTTTACCAACAAAATGAAGACATATTTAGTCTCCTATTGAACTATTTTGAAGATACGAGGCTTTCAGACTGCATAACTCAGGGCATGGGGTCTGATTATGAATCTGGCCGTTCATGGACGGCCAGACTCGCGGTGGCAGTGGTGTGACCGCCGGATTACAACTTTCTAAATCGTTCCTGCTGTGGACCACCAGCTGTGCCAGTGAACTGCCATTTTGTGATGGTGGCGCGGCATAGGGGCAAGACAATATGCTGAGCCGGACTAGCGCAGTTTCACCGAGTATATTTCGAGTTCCTCCACCGCCGGCCTTTACATGCCAGTGAGGCCGCCTTGAAAAGTCTGGCGGTGGAGAAACAATGCTCCCCAGCCATGGGGATGCATTCAGGAGGCCCAACATGTGCCCACCTGTCTGCTTGCACCCCCTGTTCCAGCACGGCATGGACTGCACAGTCCATGCCATGCTGGAACATTTTTGCTGTTCCCATTGCAGTGCCCTTTTTCAGGGCACCATCCTGGGAACGTCAAAAGGGCGATCTGCCGGCATGAGTGCAATTCGTAATCTGGTGGGCGGTCTTTGCGCTGCTTTGACAGTGCTGTGCTGGCGCAAAAACCGGCGCAACACCTCCAAAGTCCTAATCAGGCCCATAGACGTTGATTCAAGTACCAGATATCATGTTGGAATGTTTGTGATAGCAACTTCGCACAGGAAGCCAAAAAAATAATGCAGTGGAAGGCTGGCCCAATGTCTTCCATTCCACACTAGGCAGAACTCCACCTACTTTATACAAATTTATCGAAACATTACAAAAAGAACAAGGCTACTAAGAATAAAGCAATTCGCTACCCAAATTGGCCCTAAACTAAGCAAACAAACTAAAAGAATGTACGACATGCTGTGGTTTAAAGTTAAACTCTTCATAAGGAAAAAAGGACTACATTACTTAGAAACTATAGCCAAAAGCATATTATAAATTAAATAAAAGCCAACCAAAAAACGCAAAAACTACAACGTATAAACCACCAAATTAAAACCTTTAATTTTTTTTTAATTATGAACAAAAATATTCTAGTGAATCAGTGAAACAAATATATAAAATCACCAAGTTGTTAAACACTCATATAATAAAATATATCTTGGGCCTGATTACGAGTACGTCGGTCCTGGGACCAACGTATCCACATTGGCGGTCGGACCGTCCGATCACAAGTTTTGCGGTGAGACCACCGCAAAACCGCCTCCAAACCACCGCCTATGCCAAGAGTTGAGCTCCCGTGGTGGCGGCAGTGTGAATAGTGGCGGTGCCAGCATCAACACCGTCATGCCCATTACGACCTGTCTTTCTCCTGAGCCTTTCATGGCAGGGACACCACCATGAAACAGTTAGTGAAAAGCTAGGATTTGGGGGTGAATTGATGTCTCCATGCTGAGTGTGCCCTCGAAACATGTTCATGGTGACACCTATGTGTGCCCCCATGCCATCTGCACGGTTGCGCCCACTGTTTCTCCTGCAGACCGTGCTGCATGGAAATAGTGCACCTGACTGCCCAGATACATTGCAGCATGGCCAGCATTGACTGCAGCTCTTTGTTAGTGCCACAGCATGCTGCTGCCATAAATATGATGAGACAAAACTGCCAGCTCTGCGGTTCAATTGCAATGGGGCGGTCGGACCCCCAATGTCATATTCAGGTCCATAATAAATATTTTAAAACAAATATAACAACAATCCACCAACCAGCTTAAAAAATTCCAATACATAACATCAAATAAATACAACACATATTCAAAACATTGCATATAATAATAATATACATATAGTATAAACAATTTAATATCACATTTCCCACCCACACAATTTAAGTAAAAAATTAAACTTACCGTTTTGTAGCTGCAGATCTTTTTCCATACCCACAAAATATAAAATAGGAATCCACAAAAACAATAATATTTATATGTACATATAGCAGAGGCAATATAATATCACATTTCAAACCAACACAAAATAAGTTTTTAAAAAACTTATAGTTTGCTAGCTGCAGATCTTTTTCCATCCTCACAAAATATAAAATAGGAATCCACAAAACCAATATTTTTTTGAACAATACAATAGAAATCCTTCAAAGCAACCTAAAATCTGCAGGTTCCATAAAAAACGTGAAAAAGTATTTAGAACTGCTCCTAAATACCAGAAAACAAAGGAATTCTAGGTAAAACCCATTGGTGTATAATAAATCAAAACAGCTTTCCGTAAAAAAAAACATAAACTCCAAACTTCCATAGGAATTGTTTGTGGACAAAAACCTGTAAAACAAACATTGAAAACCCACCTGCATTATAGATCACAGTCCCAAATATACAAAGACACAACATTTAATCATCAAAATATACATAACATTGCAGAACATGACATAAAACATTCATACATTTACATCACATTTAAATAAATGTGAAACACTCTCAAAAACACATCTAAGGGGCTTATTACGATGTCGGGCGGAATTGCCTCTGAACGACACCGTCTCGGACTCAGTTGGCGGTTCTAGCCGCCAGATTACGATGTGACCGAACTCTGTTTGGTCAGAGGCCTATTGTTCCCTATAGGAGCTTGTGTTCTGCCCGACAACAAGCTATAACACAGGCTCCTATGGGGAAATAGGGTGTGCAGAAAACCTTGCACCCTGTGGCAGGCACCCTATGGTGCCTGCCACACAGTGTAGGGTTTTACAGGGGGCCTCCTAGATACCCACTCGGCCATCAATTGCAGGCCACGGGTCTACGGGGCCCTGCCAGGGGCTCCCCAAGTCACTTTCTGACAGCCTTTTCATGTCGGACAGGCCGATGTGGAAAGGCAGTTGGAAATTGACATTGTAATCCCGACGGCGGAAACGCTATCCCTAGGGGTGTATGATGCAGGTCCTACCAACACAAATACTCTGAGTGTCAGTCAGAACTGAGTCGGAATTACCAGATAGTTTACATTCCAACCGCAAACATTGTCTTTGGGTGGTTGGTCTGTAAACCCACCGAGTTGGTCGGAATGGCTCTGACGCGGTCGGATAGCTTCCAAATATTGGGCGGAGGCTATCGGCCCAACATCATAATGAGCCCCTTAATGTATAAAACACACTAAAACAACACCATGCCCATCTTTTAAACATGCATCCTAAAATAAATCCTCAACAAAGGACCTACCTGTTCCGACGAACAGCAGCACCTAACCGCGACTTGGGGCCTAATTACGTCGGGCAGACCACGACTGACAGGCCGTCAGTTGCTGTCTGCCCGACAAACAGGCCATCCGTCCGATCACCCCATTATAATGCAGGCGGTCGGACCGCAGAGGTCGGGGCTAAAGACTGCCGCCTCCGACAGGATCCAAGATCCTATTGGGGCAGACGTCAGAAATGTATCCTGTCCATGGAGGCGGTGCATGTGCAGGCACCGCCATGAGGATTACGATGTCCCTTTTTCGACTGCCTTTTCATGGCAGTACGACTGTCAGCAATCGGAAACAGAAATTTGGGGCCCCAAGCAAGGACCCGACCCCCGTGGGCCACTGTTGAGTGGCCCTAGGGGCATACGAATGTATGTATGTATGTAGTCGACAGCATCATAGTTAGCGAGACAATCGCAGCCAGACTAAATGACTTTGAAGTTGAGGATAGGGCCCAAAGTGATCATGGGCCCCTGCGAGCTGTGATTCAGCTAGAAGTACCAACAGCCACCATCTTTCAACCAATAGGGGAGTCAATAGGGGAGGAAAAGTACCTTCGGAGGATAAAATGGTCCAAAAATATAGGAGAGAAGATGCAAGCCTGGCTGGACTTGCAGAAGGAAGGCACCTCACTGCCCCAAGCAACTTGTGTAAAGGATTGGGAGAATATTGTTGTAGACCTCCAATTAAACCTGGGAAACCCCAAACACCAACACCCACATACCAAAGAACTATCAATAGCAGCAAGCAAACGCCGTTTAAAAGATATACTCGAAGGCAAATGTGCACTCCGCAAGGCCCTAGAAGCAAGGATGAGAGGGGGCAGACCAGCCGCGGGTCCGTCGGTTACAGCACTAAGGGCAGCCTTAAGAAAGAAACAGTGGGAGCATAAAAAGGAATATACAGAGAAGAAATGTCTCAAAGTGTTTCCCTTCTGAAGGACAAGAATCACTCCGGGCTGTGGAGGCATATCAACCAGTTGAGTAGTCGAGGAACTCTAAGAGAAAATGGGGTGGCAGAGCAGGACTGGATAAAGCATGTCACACAACTATACTCGCCCACCTCCTCAGACAAAGGCAGCACGAAGAGAGGTGTTAGGGAGTGGTGTTACAACAAACAAATGATGGATGGAATGCTGACAATGCAAACATTCTCCCCCAGTCGAAAGATCTGAGTTAAATCCATTGTTCTGGGAGTGGGGCAGAGCCGGATAAACCATACAAATCACCAAGATCGGAGCATCCTCTGCAAAAATGTTCCTATAGACCAGACCACTTGGGAAAAGGAACACTGTAGGTCACCCGGTTTAACTAACACCAACATGGTGATCATGACCTTCAAGAAAATGAGGAACGACGGAGCCCCAGGGCTGAATTGATTACCAGCACCTGTATTCAAAACAGCGCTGGACTTTTGGGCCGCAATCTTAATTCTACTCTTTAACAATATCTTTTCCACAGCAAAGACACCAGATTCTTGGAGGGGCTCTATACTCGTCTCTATCTTCAAAAAAGGTGATGCCTGATGTCATCAAATTACAGGCTTATCTCCCTTCTCGACCTTGAAGCAAAGGCCTATGCTAGACTACTTCTGAAGGAGCTGGAGTACAGGGTACAAGAAAAAGGCACCATCCCCATTTACCAGTCCGTCTTCAGGTCACAGTCGTCGACTTGGGACAACATTATAGCACCAGCTCACTTATCAGCTCAAGCAGTGAAGAAGAAAAGCCTACCAATGTTCTGCTGTTTCATCGACTACAGCACTGCTTTTGACAAAGTGGACTGCACTAGGCTATGGTGGAAACTAGACAACTGGGGAATACCATCCAAACTACTGACTGCAATAAGATTGCTATACGTGGATACCTGCGTGCGGGTCAAAATAAGTTCCCACACAGTGACTCCTAAAATTGCCACAAACAACGGGCTCAAACAGGGCTGTCTGTTGGCGCACATCCTTTTCAACCTGCACACCGCTGACCTGGGGGCTGCTTTGAAAGGTGCCAATTTAGTTGTTCACAGGCTGGGAAGTGTGAGGCTGCCAGTACTACAATGCAGTGGAGAAGTGTGGCTCAATGGTTAGAGCAGGCAGACCTTGATTCAGAGCTCCGGCCAGGGACCAGGGTTCGATTCCCGCCTCGGCGGGTCTTGGGCTCATAAATTCCTCTGACCGGATATTCTCGCCTCAGTGCCTATTCTAATCATGGGTCCCACGCTGCAACTCTGGGCAATCCCTTGCTTAGTCTCCACAAAGGCCCCCACAGCGCCGGGGATGCCTGGTTTCACCATGGGGGTGCCCAGGAGTGGACACTTTACACACAAACCAGGAAGGGTTCCCTTGCTGTATTCGTACAAGCGCCGGGAGACCCACTGCGGGTAGCTGTGCACTTTACAAGTACAAAGATATTTACATTTACAATATGCTGATGACCCAGTAATAATGGACCACATTAAAGTGGGCCTCCAACGAACCCTCCATGCGTTGGATCAATACAACAAGGCAAACTCCCTGATGGTCAACCAGGGAACAACTAAGGTAATTGTCTTTGGGAGACATCGTTTTAAGAAGCAAGCACTATGGTGCATGGGAGATTTACAAATTGGCACAGTGGCCTACTATAACTATCTCAGGGTTTGGCTTTCAGAACGGGCTAATGCAAATATTCACTTAAACCATCTGAACTCCACAGCCAGGAACGTCACACACCTGCTAAAAAAAGCTGAGCCAACATTTGCTGAGCCCTTCATCGGCCCCAATAATGACGCCATTAAAAGCAAACCTGCTTCCAGCCATCTGTTATGGTCACCTGGCCTTCCCAGGATCACTAGATGTCTTTTTGAACCAAGCCCAAGCTAAAGCGTATAAATCAGTACTGCTTGCTCCTTGGGCTGCCAGGAAATCAAGGCTGAGACTGGAGCTTGGTCTTTGAGAGGCCAGACCTGACGTGCCAGGTGGACCTATAAAGGTTTGGACGCCGGTGAAGATGGTGGCGTGAGCCCGTGTCTCCTCCCATATGAATGCCAGAAATATATTCACTGTTTTTCTGCATGGATCAAGATCATACCTGTAGATAGATCCGTATCGGAACACTGTCAGAGCACTGCGGTAGAGGTTTGGGGTGCTTCTGGGCTCCAGGAGTGCAGCTTCTCTTCTTCTGCCCTTCACCGACAGGCACTCTAGACGGCCATACACCGGGATGAATCGGGTGGCATTGCGCTGATGTCGGATGCCGAGCGTGAGTGCCTTCAAGTCTCGGAACTCTCCCCGACCGAAGAAGGAGCGGTAGCTGATCACTCCAGGGACTGCTCCAGGGATTATTCCATCAAACAGCAAAACGGCAATGAGTGTACAGTAAGATCGCGCTCTAGTATTAAAATGGCGGCCATGCCCGTGGCTGTACCCGCAAATGTTCACCTGCACCAAGCCCTATCCTAGTGCTCCTCTGCTCCACTGCAGCCTGAATTGCCACTAAGCATAGAAGCGGCATAGCAGCATAGAAGCGGTGCATCTGTTCTGCGTTATACCAGTGGGGTGTTTGAATTTGCAGCAAAAGACATGTAATGGCGGCCAAATCAGCGCGAAAATCGGTGCGTAAATTACAGAGTCAGTCAACCTACTCTGCGCTTGAGCACCTGTAATGTCAGGATCAAATTGTGCCTGGACATACTGTACAAGCAAAATACGCAGCACCTTAAAGCAATGCAATGAGCTGCATGCATGCATGTATGATTCTTATGACCTGCAGTCTAGCGCCTGACTTTAAGATGCCGGCTATCTGAACCGCTCTCGATCTCTCAGAGTGGCCACATGGTCACATATTAATGCACCTCAAGTTGGTAATGCATCTCAAGGTAATGTACCTCAAGAGACCGCAAGCCAGTGCCCTGAGAGATCACTTGCTCTGTAAATAAAATTCACCAGCTGCAGCCACACGCCTGACCTTGACATGGCCCCCTGGTAACACTCTAGAGTAGTCTGAGGCCACGTTGAGCACTACTACACTCTATGCACATTCTGTGTGCACTCTACGTGCATTCTGAAGTTCTTTGTGCAATCCGAAGGTCTCTGTGCACACAGTGTCAATCTGTCAACTTGACCGTCAGTGGGGACCAGTACGCCAGCACGTTCCAGTGTATTCATTGCACACCAACACCTAGCGGCACCCAATAACGTCTAACACCAAGCAGCACTATCTACTCACTGCGACAAACAATCTCATCCAATAACTGTTGGCACCTTGCATTGACATACCAGCAACCTAGTCCCAAGATCCCAGTGGTCCAGTATCGCCCGTGTTGTAGCATACTCTGTATACCCTTTACTCTGTATACACTGTAAGCATCACAAGTCTGCTGTTATCTACCGCTACCACAAGTCTGCTACTAGCAGAGTTCACTGTATCACTGTTCTGTGTAATAGTGCTATAACCAACTACAACGTAGCTACAAACAACTAATCCAACTATATCAAGCCATACTAGATCACTCCGAGACAATACTCCGGGCTGCTGCTCCTGTTTGCAGGTAACACTGAGAAAAAAGACAACCTCCTAAAATGATGGATAACGAGCCCAAGAGCCTTAAGAGAGTCAAGGCGGACACACCAAACCCAGACTCTCCCACTAAAGGCAAGCGGGACATTGATGCAACAATTGATACCATGCTTAGCAAGTTAGCTGAAGTTCATGATCTCGCCAAATCAACAAAGGAAGAAATCTCTGCAATTAGCAAGATAACTAACGTCAGACTGTCTGAGACAGAAAACAGGATTAGCCACCTAGAAGACACCGAAACCAGAGTGTGTAAATCCCTCAAAAGTCTAACAGTCACAACAGACTCCTTGACAAAACGCCTGGTTGTGCTTGAAGACAGGAACAGAAGGAGGAATCTTAGAATTTTGGGGAAGGAGAGGAAGATCCTTCAGGCTCATGCATCGTTTTCCTGGAAAAATGGTTTGCCGAAGCAACCAACTTGACCTTTAGTAAGTCACTGGAGTTTGAAAGGGCCCACCGGGTCTCTACTAGACTTGATGCAAGCCAGAGAACACCAAGGCCTATTCTATTGTATGCAAACCTCTTCGCTACCAACATGTAGAGCAGATCCTAAGGTTAATGCGCAAAAATAACCATATCCTGTGGAGGAACAATAAAATCTACATCTCTCAAGATTGCAGCAAGGAAACTGTGGACACCTGAAAGGGAGTCCTAGCACTTCGACCAAAGCTACAAACCTTGAATTATCAATATGCCTTTGCAGGACCAGCAAACTTCCGAGTAATGATCCAGGGATACCCGCATTTTTTCTCAGATCACCTACAACTAAAGAAATTCTTCAATGGCTACGATGATCCCCCCATGGACACGGCGACACCGGGTCCTTCTGCTACAGGCTCTTGCCCGCTCCTAGGTTACTTAAATTCATCTTGATACTCTAATGTTATGTAGCGCTAACAAATATTTCGAACCTATGCAGGTTGTTGCACCCTGGCCATGATGTGTTCTGAAAATCTGCAGTGATTTGTACAACAGTGTTTGTCCTTCCCTGCTATGGTATCTTGTTACGGATAAACAACTAGATGCCAACTAACCAACAAGCTGCCTGAATTGCCTGAACAGCCTGAACTGTTTGTACTGCATGCTATTAGTTGTCATTTCACTAGATAGGCATGTCATTAGATAGACAGGTCATTAGATAGGCATTAGATAGACACTAGATAGACAGTGTCAGACATTGCTATATGTTGCTAGATATTGCTAAATGTTGCTAAATATGGCTACATTACTATATGTTACTATATAATGATTTATTGCTATATATTACTATATGTTGCTGGTTGTCGCTGGATAATGCTGGGCATTGCAAGATATTGCTAGATGTTGCTAGATATTGCTAGATTTGCTAGATACTGCTAGGTATATTGCTAGCTATTGCTAGATACTGTTAAATATGCTAGATATATTGGTAGATTTATTGCTATATATTGCTAGATATTGCTATCAGGGGACAATGCTCCCATGAATACAGCATTATATCCTGGAATAAGCCGCCCTGTGAACCCGGCCATATTCAGTTGTCAGTTCTAAGTTCCGAGTTCTTAGTCCTCAGCTCTTAGTTCCTAACACTGAAGTTTTCTACTCTCAAGCCACACAATGATCTCAATTAACTAATACGTCTTGTCTGGCTCACAAGGTAGGGTAACTCTCTTCCTCAGGTACCATGTCTGTTTTCTACCTTGAGGGGTGGGTGGGAGGGTCAGGGTTGAGGGTGTTTAGGACCAGGGTTTTGTATTTTGTGTTCTTTATATTATTATTATTTTTCATTGCTTTTTGTCTTTTCAATGATGCTCACAATTGTTTTCCTTGCTCAAGTGCTTTGCCTACTCTAGTAGCAAAAAATCAAACATCGACATCGTAGCACACACATCCGACACTAAAGGGATGTAGGTTACGACAAAATTGGCAAAGGACAATACGGAATTCTACATTACTAATATTTATGCACCTAACAAGGACAACTTAGAATTCTGGGAAGACTTAAACAAGCAACTTGACACTATGTCAGACACTGCTATGCACATACTAGCTCGCGATTTTAATCTGCCCATGGACCCAGCATCAGACAGAGACTCACGGTGCACGTTTCGCAGCAATAATTCTCACAAAGCCCTTATTTATCTCTGTACCCGTTTCAATCTGTTAGACACTTGGAGGTTACAAAACCCCACAGGAAGGGAATATACATTCTACTCATACCCACATAACTCAGACCATTCATTATCACCCTATCTATATCTGACACAAAACCGGCCAAAAAAACAACCTCTTTGGCGGCTCAACAATGAAGTTTAGAAAAAGAGTTCCACCGACAATTAATTGAAAATGCAATGCAGAATTACCTCATGGTTAACAAAAAAGAATGACACATCAGATCTCACTTGGTGGGAGGCTTTGAAGAGTACTTTCAGAAAATAGATTATTAAAATTAGAGCCACCATAAATAGGGATTATAATAACAATCTTGAAAAGCTAGAAAAAGAGATTGATATACTAGAAGGGAAACAAGTAATATCAAGGAATGCAACAGTCATGAACAAAATAGTGAATAAGAAATACAAGTATACTAGGAGCACCTTCTGGGGGAATGAACGGCTGACGTTGACCCACCCACGCCGCCGCTGTGCTTCCTGTTTCCTCGATCAGCGTAGCCACGCCCATGCACGCAGCAACGCCGCCGCCGCTGCTCCCTCGCTAGGTGCCGGAGCCAAACACCGGGGCGTTAGAGCTATGCGCTGAATACTGAAAACTGAAAACTATTGAGTTGAGCAAGTTGAGCGAGTCTTACAGGATCCGACGGCCTCTCGGAGTTCTCTGAGCCCCTGCGCTTCTGTTCGGTGCCCTGCCTGCCTGCCTAGTCCTGCTGACATATCGAGAGACCGAAGCGCCTGTAACGCTGATGTTTCTGCTCGGTGCCCTGCCCTGTTCAGCGGACATTCGGAGTGATTGAAAGCGCCCGCAAACGCCGCTGGTACCTGCACCTTCAACGGCGAACTACTGGGAAACCGGGGGCACTGGTCATTGGACGCTGGTCTGCTTTGCGAGGTAAGGCGCGCTGGGCAGGGTTCTACCCAGTTCGCGATCGCTTTGCTTATACCGCGCCCTCGTTTGCGACCCCTCATCTACTGGCGCGCTGACTCTGAGGCTGATTTTGAAACCCTGGAAAATGTGAAGGGGTAAAGCAGTCTTGAACCTTGCTTGAGCAAGAGCTACCCTCTACGCCTCCTCACTTGTTGGCGTGTTGATTGTGAACCTTTGAAAAGTTGTGAAGGGGCAAGGCTGTCTTTTGCAATACCGCAATATCCTTATAAACCTGTACTGCCCCTCGTATTGCATTGGGGAAAGCTGGTCATTGGCTGGTCATTGGCAGGCACAGTCTGGTGGGAGAAAAATCCTCATATACAAATTTCTCAGAGCAAAGTCTAGTGCGCCTTATAAGCACATAAGCCCACGTTTGTAAATTACGAACTCTCAGATGGCGGCAAGAGCGAGGGGCAAACAGTCCAAGCCAGAGCTGGGAAAGGAGGTAAAACTCCCTATTCCGATCAGATCTCCATCAACTATAAAAGGAGAGAGAAAAAGCAGAAGGAACAATTAACAAAAAGAAGCTCTAAAACAGAAGGCAATGGAATTCACTGATCAAAAAGAAAAAATAAGTATAATGTATTAAGGAAACAGGTTGAGGAAAACAATGATGTCAATGAGGAAAATGAACAAGAGGAGGGCGAAGAGGATGAAGATGTAGAGAGCCTGACCTTGTCCGAACTATCAACAGAATTGAGTTTGCTTGCTGTTAGCGACAAAGGAGATGAGGATGGGAAAGATAAGGGAACAAGAACGGACCAGGGGGGCAAAAACGTGGATAAAACGGACAATGTGGATAAAACGGACAAATCGGTCAAGGCTGCTAATATGTCCCCTTCTACGTGTCCTGAGAGTCGATCTACCCCCAAACAATACCCTCTTTTCTCAAAACCCATTCTACAGCAGGGAACATTTTCGAGCACTCCTACACGAGGGGAGATAAAACAGGGGGGCACAAGGGTCACTTTAGAACAGGATGTCTCCGACACTGGAGGGAAAGCAAGTAGCCTCACAACGCAAAATACACCGCAAAAGACACCGATGTCAAATCCCATAGGGGCAACAAGGCTAGAAGGCGTAGCATTACCCACACCAATGGTTTCAACTACGATCTCTCCGAATGCAGCCCTTCCCTCCCATCCTCTGCTGTCACCGGCCATAAGCACAAGCTCAAGCCCAGCCCCAAGTAACAAGCAAACTACGATAGTTCCAAGTCAAGTCCTAAGTCTAGAGGCCTCTTTGATCTCCCAGGATGACGGCTTGCTTGCTCTTCCGAGTGCTACAAAAACAAACACAATGGAAGATATCCTAGTTACTATTCTTCAGGAATTAAAAGACTTTAAATTCTCTCAGGCTCAGGAAATCTCACTCTTGCACAGCAGGCTCACGAAGATGGAGGAGTGCCCTGGTAATATCCCTCTGAGGGTCCCTGAGGCCGAAGTCCGGATATCATCTCTAGAGAACTCTTTGACTACAATCCAGAAAAATCTCGTGGAGGCTAACAGAGAGAAATCCCACTTAGAGGAAAAGTTGCAGGACCTTGAGAATTATAATAGGAGATCTAATCTACGGCTAGTAGGCATACCAGAGGGCCTTGAAGATAAGGATGTAGTCAGATGGTCAGATTCTTTATTGAAAAAAGCTATCCCTGAGCTGCAAGGTGACCTGACTATTACAAGGGCGCACAGAGTCCCTGCACATAAACCTAATAATTTGAAATACCCCGTACAATCCTCCTCAACTTTTCAGACTTTAGGGTGAAAGAAAAAATTCTAAACACCGCATTTTCTAAAAGAACTTTCAATATGGAGGGGGTGAGTAATTTTAGGATTTTTGGTGACATGTCGGCTGCATCTGCTCACAGACGCAGGGACTTTGTGAAGCTTATCGATTCCTTTAAGAGCAAGGGAGCCCAAGCCATGATAGTGCAGCAATCGAAACTCAAAGTCTTGGCTAAAGGAAACATTTTCATATTCTCGGTCCTACACGAAGCCCAGACATTCCTCGACGGCCTAGGGGCATAACAAATTAAGCTGATGAATCTTGCTAAATCTACTACTACTGCACGGCGGACACTTGTTGGAAACAGGAAGCACACAAGGATGCAATGAGATGGCATCCAAAAAGAAGATACACCAGAGAAGGACGGAAGTGGGACACTGGGGTCTCCGTCCACTCAAGGGGGGAGGGAAGGGGGTGAAGGGGGTGTCGCAAGGGGGGAAAAAAAGAGAGTTCAAATGCAATATGTTTTTTTCCACACTTTCATGACTACGGTACAAGCAATGTTATTTTTCTATTTTCTTTTTTCTCTTTCTTTTTATCCTGCACAAATAATATCTCGCACTCGTCACTTTTTCCCATATGGATCATGATAAGATGACAAGATTCTATAAGTTCTGCCTATTTTGCACTAGGGGGGGCTTAATCCTTCAATTCTGTGCTGCTATTTGTACTATCTTGCTGCTTAATTGCGTATTTGCACAGACCATGGTATTCTATTTTTATCTGATGATATTATATATTTATGCGGTCTATTTCGATTTTTTATATAAGACAAGATTTTACAATGCGTTGTCTATCTGCATGTTTTGCATAATGAATGGTATGACTCCTCAAATAACATCACCTTACACTCTTGCTGCTCGCTTGCATATTTGCACATTGAAATTTAGATTCTTTATGAATATCTTTATGAATATCTGCTGCTATTATTCTATATTATTCTATATATATTATTTATCAGTTATATATGCTGCTGCTGCTGATTGTACATTTGCACATTTGCACACTTGCACATTAGCTGAGGGTTACGTCCAATATCTTGAACATCAAATAACATGGTGAAATTTATTTCTTTAAATGTTAATGGCCTGAATAACATTCGCAAAAGGAACGCTATTGAGTGCTGGTTGAAAAACCTTATACCAGACGTCATCAATTTGCAAGAAACCCATCATAAAGATCAGGCAGAGTCAGCTAAACTCTTCAAAAGCTGGGCGGGCTATAACATATCTGCTCCTGCCGGGATGCCTCAGAGAGGAGTTTCCATATTAATAGGGAGACATGTAGGTTTTAATCTTGAAGGGACATGCATAGACCCCAGAGGTAGATGGGCAGTTGTACACAGTAAATTAAACAATGTTAATGTTATCCTTGCCACAATCTATGCACCAATTTTGGACGACCCTCAAGCTATTCTACAGGTAAAGCAGGCATTAACTGGTCTCTCTGGGCCAATAATTTTGGGGGGGGGATTTTAATCTATTACAAAACCTTCGATTGGATTCCTCCAAGAAAGACCGCCGACAGAATAAACCCCAAGTTGCCTTAGCTGTCCAAAGTTGTAAAATAGACCTTGATGTTATTGACCATTGGCGAAATTTTAATCCTATCAAGCACGAATATACATGCCACTCAGCAAAATATAATTCTGCGTCAAGGCTAGATTTTTTTTATCATCCCATGATCTAGAATTATACAACTACACCCATCTACCTAACGCCTTTTCAGACCATGCAGCTCTTTGCATGGAGGTCAATTTGGGGAATTATGAAGCAAGACCTACAAGTAGATGGATTTTTAATAAACTTAACCTCCTTGACCAACTATAGTGCACATATATTAATGAAAAGATAGAGCAATTTTTTATACAGAATAGAGGTACTGCCCCATTAAATATAATCTGGGATGCATTTAAAGCCACTCTACGTGGAATAATTACATCTAAAGAAATTCCCAAGCTGAAGGCAAGAAGGAAGGAGAAAACCAAACTCCAAACTGAACTCTCGCAGGCAACCCAAGAGCATTATAGGGTCAGATCTATGATCTCTGGACACAAACTCTACGAGGCGAAGTGCAAGATGAAGGATTTTTATTATGATTTAGGCGAGACAAATAGTAACCTACATGCACAAAAGATATATGAGGAGAGTGAGTATACAGGAAAGCTGCTGGCCTGGCAATCTAAAGAAAAGCAGGTCCTCAATAGAATAGATCAGTTAACAGACCCCATCACTAAAATACAAGTTAAGACCACCACTTCCATTGGTGAGCTGTTTTTAAAACACTATGAGGGGATATATCAAGCGACTGAGGGGGCTACACCTGACTCTATCATGGAATTTCTACAGCCACTTGAAATACCTAAAATAGATGCTGAGGGTAAGAACCATCTTATACAGGATTTCACACTATTAGAATTAGATGAAGTGATAGAGTCCTTCCCCAATGGCAAGGCCAATGGTGAGGATGGCCTTCCCATTGAATTTTTAAAAAAATTTGGGGGAACATTTCGAAAAGAACTTCTGAAATTAGTTAATAACTTACTTCAAGGAAGTCCCCCACCGGATTCCTTTCACACAGCGGTGGTGGTCAGTATTTTAAAAAAAGGAAAGGACAAGGAAAATATAAATTCATACCGACCGATTAGCCTTCTGAATACAGATTATAACATTTTTACAAAACTTTTAGCAAACCGATTAAATAAAATAGTAGGATCTCTGGTAGCCCACGATCAGTGTGGTTTTATTGCAGGCAGGCATCTCCATTCCAACACTACATTTTTATTGGAGGCACTAGATTATTTTAAAACTAATAAGGTGAAGGCTCAAATTTGGTTTTTCGATGCGGAGAAAGCTTTCGATCTAGTGTCTTGGGATTGCCTGTTTGCAATTTTATGTAGTTTTAAATTTCCCGAATGTTTTTATCTCTCTTTTACGACAATTGTATATGAATTCTAGGGCACAAATTATTGTCAATATTACTAATATTGGGTCCTGCCAGGTCACTAGAGGCACGCGACAAGGATGCCCCTTGTCGCCAATTTTATTCGCATTATTTATTGAACCTCTGGCGATCGCCATCAGGAATACCAAAGCTGACACTGCTCCAATATTAGGAATGACAAACATAAAATTATATGCAGATGATATTGCCCTTTTCATAGACTCCAAACCCTCAAGTCAACTGAAGATTTTAAAAATCTTCTCTGACTTTCAAAAGTTAGGGGGTTATAAAATTAATGTAAACAAAATGGAAATTATTCTAGTTAACTGCACTATAAACACTTTAGCTCCAGAATTCAGGTGGACATACAACACGGATCCAAAGAGATATCTTGGAATATTTATATCGGATAGCCTAGATGACCTTCTTCACTTAATTTTTTACCTCTATTAAAAAAGGTGGGCTCACTTTTAGATCGTTGGAATTTACTACCCCTGTCTCTTATGGGACGGGCATCGCTAATTCGAATGTCGGTGTTACCCATTTTAAATTTCCTTTTTAGCGCAATTCCCTGCGCAATCCAGGCCTCTTATTTTTTAAAAAAAGAAGCGTTGATCTCCTCTTTCTTCTGGGCAAAAAAATCCCCCAGACTTGCACTGAGCACTTTATATTTATCATCCACACAAGGAGGGCTGTCCCTTCCAAATATAAGAGAATATTATTTCGCGTCTTTTGCACATTATAGTTACGTTTTTTTTTCTTAGATTCTCATGAGACAGATGATTTTTTTATGAAAAGGATGTTGTTGGAATTAAAAATCTATGATCCGGTCAGAACCACGAAAGATCCAAAAAAAGTATGATATAAATCCCTGCAGTGAAAATTTTAGTTTGGGAGATGCTGGCTGTATGGACAAAAATATATTAACTCTCTGGAAGGAGAATGGCTTTGAGAAAATTGAAGACTTCCTGCTGGGAAATAGGTGGAAATCTTGGGATGAAATCTATAGCCAGTTAATCCACTCACACTTAATGCTGAACTGGTCCTTTATTAGGATAAATCCAAAACTTAGAGAACTCAATATAGGAAATGTATTTAATAAAGAAAATATTTCCACTATCCTTAATAACAATATACAAAAGAAAATGAGTATCTGGATTAAAATATTAAAAGAAAGTAAAGACCAGGACTTTTACAGCAAGATTACTGAAAGATGGAAAAAGAGGGAAGATATAACAATTAATCAACAGGTATGGGATCAAATAAATAAATTCAATAAAACCATTTTTCGAGGAGCAAATTTTAAACGTATGCAATTTTATAATAAATGGTTAATATATAGAACCCCGTCCTTTTTACATAATATTTTCCCCCAAGTAGCCGACAAATGCTTCCAATGTGAAGAAAAAGGCACTTGGAAACACATTGTCTCGGAGTGTCCAAAAATCCAGGTATTATGGAAGGAAATAGAAAAATATCTTTCAATCGTCCTTAAAACTAATATTGTATTCGATGACCTAATTCCCCTCTTAGGCTACTCTCCTATTCACACCCAACATGACGAGTCCCTTTTCATAGCTTCTTTAATAGCTAAATCCCTTATATTACAGTCCTGGAAAACAGATCTTGTTCCATCCTTCCAGGCATGGAAGGCAAAATTACTTCGAATCCAGGGTAGGGAAAGAAAATATGCTTTAAGATCAGGGGCTCTCAAAAAATATGATAAATATTGGAGTGTGTTTGATTCTGAACTTTGTCCTGTAATTACTCAACCCATACTTTCCTGAAAATATTTATTAGTCTATTACGACTGTCTAGGCTCCGCACGCAGCACTTTACAACTTAGCTATGAAATATTAACTGAGAAGACGCTCATTGCATTTAAATGTTATGTACTGTTTTAATTCTAACAAAATCTTTTAAATATCAGTGTCAGCCGATTGATTGTCTGCTCTTACACAACTCTGCACTTTATAATTTAAATGTTAAAATGACAAATTGCATGGATGTTTTTAGTATTCTTCTTTCTCGTACTGTATTAATTGGATTTGAACTGTGTCCTGTTCCCTATATTGTATTGTTATATTTGAACTCACAATTAAAAAAAAAAAAGAAATATGAGTATACTAAAATTCTCAGTGATAGAGCAGGAATATGGATAAGTAGACAAAAAAGCACAAAACTCTGTGAGTCCAACAAGGCTGGAAAGAGCCTAGCTGCATACTTAAAGTTTAAAATACAGAGGAACACCATTAAAAACTTAATAGATCATAAAGGCTTAGCTCACTCTGACCCGGATAAAATTGCAGACATTTTTAAGGACTTCTACAGTATTTTGTATAGTAAAAACCAGGAGCTGGACAGCACAAAAGTGCAAGACTATCTAAATGAATGCACACTTCCTGCACTTACAGATCAAGAACAGCTAGAAATCAATAGCCCAATTACCGCCTCAGAGGTCGAACGCTCAATTAAATCCCTCAAAACTGGGAAGGCCCCGGGGCCTGATGGGTCTAGTGCCAAATTTTTCAAATGCTTTTCCTCACTACTAGCTCTTCCACTTTTAAACCTGTTCCATGAATTCAGCAGCTCTGGCAAAGTTAACGGGACACTAGCAGAAGCCATTATAGCAGTAATCCCAAAAGAAGGGAAGGACCCAACACTCCCCAAAAACTATAGACCGATATCCGTAATTAACTTAGACTGTAAAATTTACGCAATGATTCCCCTTCCCTATTTCTGCTTGCTATTGAACACTTCCTATACCATATTAGGAACAATAGCCAGATCTCAGGGATAGGTTTCAATGACTACACAGTAAAGTTTACTGCGTATGCTGACGATGTGCTAGTGGTCTCTGAGAATGCCGAAGCTGCTATCCTGCTCTCATGCCTTAAATTGAAGACCTTGCTGCAGAATCTGGGTACAAACTAAATAAATATATAACTGAAGTTAAACTCCAAAATAACCTTGGTGGTAAAGTAATTATGGGCAACTCGGGCCTGGACTTCACCGGAGACTTAATCACCACCCTCCAAGCCAACAAGACCTCACTCTACAAGAAAATCTCTTCACAGCTAGATGGGTTGTCTTCTAAATATCTTTCACAGTGGGGTAGGGTTGAAACATTAAAAATGATGGTGACTCCTCTAGTTAACTATCTAGCTAGCATGCTACCAAATGACTTTCTCAAATGACTTCTTGAATAGAATCTATAAACTTTTTAATATGTTCCTTTGGCAAGGCAAGAAGCCCAGAATATCAATGACAATACTCCAATTCCTGAAAGAGAACGGTGGTCTGGGTCTTCCTAACTTTTAAGAACTATCAGACAGCATATCTTTGCAAGCAAGGTGCCACCTGGCTAATCAGGCAGACTGACTATACCCCAGTCTGGTTAGACATAGAAAGATCAATCATCAATGATATGCCTCTATCTGCCCTCCTTACCATGGACGTATCCCACTTCCCCCACTCAAAGTACATTCTGCTTAACACCAAAAGAGCCCTTTTATGACTAGACCACCTCTACAAACCAAAAGTCAATAAGTCCAACATGTCCGCTCTCTGGCGAAACTCAAGCCTGAAGATCAATGGTGAGATGCTCCACTGGGAACATGGGTCTCAAAATGGCATAAAACTAGTCAAAGACCTCTTTATAGGGGCCCTCCCATTACCTTTTTCTACCCTCCAAGACTGGCATGAACTAAAACCGATGAACTTTTATAACTTCCTAAAACTAAAATCTCTCCTCTCGATGCGCTCTATTAAACCCTTCAACCGGACAATAGTCTCCAAGATGTCACAACTACTAGAGTCAGGACACACCGTCTCTAAAATATATAAACTTCTCTCTCCTAAACCTCGTAAATCTGTCTGAACCCAACTCCAACAGCATCCCATATGACTGGGATAAAATACACATCACACCATTTTCAAATAAAATATCTCCAATACTGCCGCAAACCAAACTTCTTTTAATAAATAGGACATACTGGACACTCAAGAAAATCTTTAAACTCAATCTAAGTGAGAGCCCGACATGCTGGAACTGCAAATCCACTGTTGGTAACCTCTCCCACATGCGGGGACAAGGTTTACGATTGTATAAATAACACCTTCAACATAGCCCCTCCAAGGGAATTTTCATATATTATATTAGATGCCTGGACCCTAAAGTCGAAAATGTAAATGACCGGTACCTGCTAGACCTCATGCTTACCTTAGCCTGTAAAATTGTATTGTGTAAGTGGAAGAACGCCAACGATGTGTCTTCTACAATGTGGCAAGAATGGCTATCTTTCCTCAGAAGAGCGGACAATGCCGCGCTCCATACTTCTCCATGGCGTAAAACCCCCAGGAAACTCTGGGAGTCCCTTGATGCCTCATCATTCTCATACGACCCAAAATGAAGATCTCCAGTACTGTATTGTGACTCATGCCTCTATTGTAACTCATGCCTCCATAACTGCGTAGTATGTAAGTACTTGACACACTTGTGCTACATACTGCACTGTATACTCCCGTGAACTCCCTTGGTGAACTGTGCTGGCTCATTTACCTCTATGCCTTCTACGAACTAACTGCGAATATCTTGGTTGGGCACTTGAGCAATTTATAATTTATATTTTATCATTTATATTTTATAGTCTATAGTTTCTATTTATTTACTTACGTTGTCTTTGTATCTGTTTTCCCATGTTAGATTGATTTACTTATTCTTATTCTTCATTACTATTATTATGAATGTTCTCATTATTAGTTTTTTCTTATAACTCAATAAAAACGATTTGAAATAAAAAAAAAGTTATACCTAAGGACCCAGAGGGCTCAAGCTGACTCCTTAAGAAACCAATTGAGATCTGCCTTTGAGGAGGCAGGGAAAGTTTGGAATGTCAAACGGGGCCTTGGTATCAATACTTTGAAGATAGAGACAGCTCTTGGAAATCTCGCTTACAGCCTGGAAGAGAGCAGTAAACAAGCAGGTTCAAGAAATATCCTTTTCAAAAGACATCAAAGGGGGGCGTGGCCAAGATGGCGGGCTGAGAGGACGCTCTCTCTGTAGGCTCCCGCAATCCCGGGACCCTGGCACTGCTTTGTATCGCCGATCTCCCCCAGATCGAGCGGCACCCGACTCCTAGCACTACCTAGCACTGGCGGCTGCACTGTGGCGCGGCCCGAGACCTGGCGGAGCCCTGCGGACCCGGTGGTGCGACGCTAAGGGGAACCTGGTGCGAGGACCGGCGAGGGGCGGGCAGAGAACCCGAAGAGCCTGAAGCCGCGGCAGAATGGCCAGGAATACCTTCGGCACCGCTGCGGGACCTGAACACAGGCGCGAGCCCGGCACGACCCGCCAGGAGAGCACGGAAGCGGAGGTGGTGAACGGACCCGGCAGTGCTCCGGAGCGGAGCGAGGGAGGAGCCGAGGGGGAGCCACTGCGCTGGACTGGGGATCGGGCGGCCGGGAAGGCCTATCTCTGTGCACCGCCCCCGCCCCCTCTCCAGAGGGCCCGCTCGGAGCGAGGAGGCACATACAGGTACCTCGTCGGCCGGGGAACGGCGGTTGGCCCCCGCTTTGGCCCGGACCCGGGGTAGTTGCCCCCGCTGGGCCTCCGGGCAGAGACACTACGCGAGCCCGCGGCTCTGGCCGGAAGTGGGCCATTGTTTGCTCGCCCTCTCTCGGGGAAGCCGCTGCCGGACCATCGGAGCGGGGGGCCCCCCTGGTGGTCCCGTTGGGGTCGTGAAGCAACTGGCACACCACGCTGCATGGCACAATAATTACTCGGTCAACGGAGAAGGAGGGGACCGACTGTACCACCTCACACCCTAGCGCTGCCGAGTGCGGCCCCAATTCTTGGCGGGTGCGACCGCCTGGAGAAGAGTTCGGTGCTTTGCATACGCTGTGGATCACCCACAGAGGGGAGTGGATTGCTCTGCCGCCGCCGCCTTCAGGACTTTGTTCCCACATCACAACGCAGCTGAGGCGACCTTCTGCTGGAGGCGGCCCACTGTTGCCTCCCCTGCACGGACGCTTCCCCTGTCCTGGGTGCCCGCAGGCTGGAGTGAGACTGGACTCGTGGTAGTGTGTGGTGCCTGTACTTTGCTGGACATTTCGACCTTTGGCACTGCCGCACAGCGCTGACCCTGACTGCGCCGTCCCTCCTGTCGCGCAGCCATACTCCCGCGATGTCCAACTCCAGAGGAGGTAAGAAAGGCGACTGCACCTTGCTGGAAATGCTGGTAGGGGTGCCCCTAAGCAGGATAGGGGTCAACCGGCCCGAGCCCCTCCAACAGCTCAAGAGGCGCAGAGGAGGGGGAACCCCCGGTAACTAGATCCTTCCTGGAGTCGCTGTTCAGCTCCCTCAGGGAAGACTTCCAGGCGCTGAAGCAGGAGGTAGCCGGGGAAGTCCGCGAGGTGAGGACAGAGGTTGACTCCCTGGGGGAGAGAGTGTCCACGGTGGAGGAGGCCGGCCACTCTCGAGATGAGGAGATCACGCACTTGCAGCAAGAGGTCTTGCGGCTTAGAGAACAACAGATCGACCTCCAGGCCCGCACAGAGGACCTTGAGAACAGGTCTATGCGCAATAACATTCGGGTCCGAGGAGTTCCATCTAAAGAAGAAGGGGAGGATATAGCCGCCTACCTGAAGGACCTGTTTCGTGAAATACTGGGCGAACCTGGAGACTTCTCGGTTAGAATTGATAGGGCACACAGGGTGGGCCTTCCGCGACGGGCTTCGGCACCACCCCCGGATATTCTGGCTTTCCTTCTGGACTTCCCCCTGAAAGACCGGATTCTCCGCGAGGCACGGCGACAGCAATCTGTGCGATTCCGGGGTCATCAGGTGGCCCTGTATCAGGATTTGTCAACAATCACCTTGCAAAAACATAAGGCATTCAAAATAGCCACGGATTTCCTACGAGAGCATGACACGCAGTACTCCTGGGGTCATCCCTTTCGGCTCATTTTTCGCTGGAACGGGACTCTACATCAACTCCGGTCCCTCCAGGACGTTTGCGGAGTGTTGGGCATTACTGCAACAGATGAAGACGCCTCCAAGCCTCGTCGCCGCCGTAGCACCAGGGATGGCTGGCAGACGCTTCAGGGGCGGCGGTCCCCACCTACGTCCGCACGACCTGACTCGCCCACCATCCGAGCAGAAATGGACAGTGCGATACGAGAAGTGACTAGAGACACATCGCCTAGTGAAGTAGCCTTGACGGCCTGAGCATACTCCGGGGGGAGATCGTCTTGGCCTCATCATTATGGCAGGTGCGGTAGTTCCGGGGGTGGGGGGCGGCGGGAGTGTGGAGGTTGTGGCTGGTCGTCCACTTACATAACTTTCCACTGGCTTGTCCGTTTCGGACCAGACTTGGACAATGGTACTCTTGAACCAGTTGGGCGTGAAGGGGGTGGGAGAGGGAGTTGGGATGGGGGTTTTGGGTTCGGGGTGTTGCAGGGAAGGGTAGGGGGTAGGACGGAGTTGGGCTGTTGGTGGGTTGTTGAGGGTTGGGATAGGGAGCTGTGGAGGAGTTGGGGTGGAGGGTGGAAGGGTTGGTGGGATGGGGAGTTGGAGGGGGTGGGGAGGGGAGTGGAGTTCGGGAGTTAGGGGGTGGGGGGTGGGTCGTCCAGTGCACAATGTGGCTCCTAGACATACAGGCACTATGCATGCGCCTTGGATTGTCCAGACGTACACGCTGCACACACATTTATGCTTTCATCTTTGCTTTGCCGCCTCTGGTGCAGTACGGAGCCCCGGTACTGTCCGTCCTGCTGGAGCGGGGTCTTCATGCTTTTCATTACACTCTTTCGTATGCCTTCTGACACTTGTAAGGTGGTGACCCTGAATGTCCGAGGTTTGAACAATCCTGTTAAGAGGCGGGCAGTGCTTTCTCTGTTGGAGAATACCCGAGCGGACATCTGTCTTCTCCAGGAGACGCATTTGCTGCCGCAGGACACGCATAGGCTGCGCTCTCATAAGTTCCCGTCGCAGTTCTTTTCCTCTTGTACCACTAAAACTGCGGGGGTGGTGATACTGGTGGCCAGGCACTTCAAAGGGGAAATCCTCCACAAATTCACGGAACAGAAATGTAGGCTGTTAGCATATCGGTTCAAGATAGGGGGTCTTCCTTTTACGATCGGGTCCCTGTATAGCCCTAATGAACGGCAAGATCGTTTCCTGCAGGCAGCGTTCGAGGACATTACTGCTTCACAGGATAGACATGTCATCCTCGGCGGAGATTTTAACATGGTTTTTGATTCCGCATTGGACAGGTCGGCGCAGCGCTCCCCGCAGGTCGGGTAATTCTCCGCTGATTGTAGGGCTCAGTTAGCAGAGGTGGACCTCCTAGATCTCTGGCGACACCTGCACCCCACGGATAGGGACTACTCGTACTATTCCCACGCACATAAGTCGTATGCGAGGCTGGACCACCTTCTAGTCACTTCTCCGGTACGGGCACTGGCCTCGGGATCGGAAATAGGTGTGCTATCCCTATCGGATCATGCCCCGGTTGAGGCCACGTTGTGTCTGCCTCCGGCGGTTTCCCCCCCAGGACGTGGCGCCTCCGTGACACATTGCTGCATAGGAACGAGGTGGCGGTACGCATTGAGGGAGCGATCCGGGAATATCTAACCCACAATGACAATTCCGACACTAGCTGGGCCACTCAGTGGGCGGCCCTGAAGGCTGTTATCCGAGGGGAATTTCTGGCGATCTCCTCGGCTGACAATAAGGGGCGACGGGCTAAGAGGGATGAACTCACAGATAGGGTCCGCGAGCTTGAGCAGATACATCGTAGGACAGGGGCGGCGAGAAAGCTCCTGGCGGCCCTGGACCTCGATCGGGCGGAGTATGCTGCACTTCGGTGGCGCCATACCTTTTACACTGGGGGGGACCGTTGCGGCAAGCTGCTGGCTAATAGGCTCCGGGTGACGCGTCAGAACCAATTGGTAAAGGAGATCTCCGACCCGGCGGGGGTGATGGCGACGGAGGACACTCATATTGCAGCCGTCTTCTGTGGTTTTTACGCGGATCTTTACACGGGGGAGCCCCCGGATGAGGCGGCAATGGCCGCCTACTTGGACTCGGTCGCCTTGCCCTCTCTGGATCCCTTGCAGGCGGAACACTTAAATCGAGATATCGGGGTGGAGGAGGTAATCTCTGCTATTGCCAGGCTTAAACATGGCAAAGCGCCAGGCCCGGATGGATACTCCACGCTCTATTACAAAACGTTTTGCACGACGCTAGCCCCTATCCTTACTCGCCTCTTCAACTCGTTCGCTGAGCCGTGAGCCATTCCACCTGATCTTCTGCGGGCTTCTATCACAGTCATCCCTAAGCCTGGGAAAGACCCGAAGCACTGTGGGTCTTACAGGCCGATCTCTCTTCTGAATATAGATTTGAAGTTGTACACGGGGATCCTGGCCGCTCGATTGGCTCCTCACTTGCCCGTTCTCATTGATCCTGACCAGGCGGGTTTTGTCCCGGGGTGACAGACAGTTGACAATACGAAACGGATTGTCCACCTGCTGGAGAAGGCCTCCCGGATTCCGGGAGAACGAATGATGCTGGCGGTGGACGCAGAAAAAGCATTTGACCGGGTGCACTGGCCTTATTTGGAATGGGTACTAATGAAGGCAGGCATAGGGGAAAAGTTCCGCTCCATGATTTTTATCTGTTGCAAACGGCCGTCTGCGGTGGATAGCGTTAATGGGTTCACCTCTAGGGCCTTTGACATCGAATGAGGCACTCGGCAGGGATGCCCGCTCTCACCCCTACTCTTCGCTCTTTATATGGAGCCGTTCGCCCAGCGGGTGCGCGACAATCAGGCAGTGACGGGAATCCAGATGGGAGGTTTCACGCACGCTGTCAGCCTTTATGCTGACGATGTCATCTTGTCGGTTGACAAGCCCCGGATGGCTTTGCCGGCCTGTATAGAGGAGCTGGACTCCTTCGGTGGGGTCGCGGGGTTCAAAATGAACATGGGAAAATCGGTGGCTTTGGATATCTCCCTCGAGCCGGCTACTAGAACCTATTTGCAACACCGGTTTCCCAGGCTTTGGTCGTCAGGGGCGGCACCCTATCTGGGGATCCAGATTGCTCCTACCTTACCGGCTATGGTGCCGGCCAACTACCAGTCCCTGGGTGCCAAGATCAGGGAGGAATTAGGCCGGTGGAACCGTGGAACCTTCTCCTGGCTGGGCAGGATAGCTGCCATTAAAATGACGGTCTTGCCCCAGGTGCTATACCTGTTTCGGGCCCTGCCGCTCCAACCGCCGGTCGGGTGGATCCCGCAACTACAGGCAGACATCTCGCGCTTTGTCTGGCAGGGGAAGAAACCCAGAATGCGCAGAGCCCTCTCGCTACTGGCCCCCGAGGCGGGTGGTTTGGGAATACCGGACTTCCGCAAGTACTTCCAGGCAGCGCAGTTGCGATATCTTGTGGAATGGAGTAGGTGGGAGTCTGACAAGCTCTGGCTCTTCCAGGACCAGGCGGTGGCAGGGAGACCCTTGCAGGAAATCCCTTTCTTGCGTCAACCTCACCGGCCCAAGAACTTATACGCTTCCTTTATTACAAGAGTGCCCTTGCGGGTGTGGGATGCCACTAGCATTCCATATGGCCTCACCACGTTCCCGTCGCCGCTCACTCCGCTGGTGGACAATCCAGTCTTTACCCCGGGAATGGAGAGAGGAGCGTTCACACACTGGAGACAGGCGGGGTGTAGAGCCTTGTGTCACTTGTATGGCCCTGAGGGTGTTGTCCCCTTTCCGCAGTTTCGCCAGGAGTTCTCACTCCCAGAGACCGAGCGACACCGATATATGCAAGCTCGCCATTGGGCCCTTCAGCCGCAGGTGAGAGAGACGGCTAATCGGCTTTTTCTCCCATACGAAAAGTGGCTCCTGTCGCGGACATCAGATTCCAAACTGATCACGGATCTTTATAAGCTCCTACAACCGGCCTCGACACACCTTTATCACCCCGGGAGGGAGCGCTGGGAGCGGGAGTTGGGGAGGACATTGAGCCCTAAGGACTGGGAGCACATATCTTATAGGGATGTATGACGTTACAACGCATACTTTTACTCCGCATACCATTACAACGCGGTATTCACAACGCATACCATTACAACGCATAGCGCTTTGGGGTGCTGGATAGTGGTAAGTATAATTTACTATTCTAACTCCAGTCCCCGTGGACCCTAGGGAAGGTGTTGGATAGTAAATTAAACTTACCTCTTATCCTAGAGCGCCCCCCAGCGCAATGCGTTGTAATGGTATGCGTTGTAATGCCTGCGTTGTAGTGGTAGTGCGTTGTAAAAAATGCGTTGTAACAGGTGCATACCATCTTATAGAGCAAGGCATTCGGCATACCACATGGGTCTCACTGATACCTTAACCAAGAACTCCACCTATTGGTATTACACACCTGAACGGGTCCACGAGTTTGATAGTAGCAAGGAGAATACATGTTGGCGAGGGTGCGGACACCGGGGTACACTCAAACACATTCTATGGGATTGCCCATTACTGGAATCTTACTGGAAGGAAGTGCTGGATGAAATTGACTCTCATTTTAGCATTGAACTGCCACGCTTCCCTGCTTACACCTTGTTGGGGCTCCCGAATGGACTGATGTACCCCCTCAGATCCCGTAGGGGCTGGCAGATAGCCATAGCTTTAGGATCCACAGTCCAAAACATTCTGATACACTGGCACACCGCTACGATACCCTCCATCACAGGTTGGCTCCATAGGCTATGGCATGTGTTGGGCATGGAAAAGTTGTCTCTCACAGTGGCGGGTGATATAGGGCAGTTTCATGAGCTTTGGCAACCATTTCACTCCTTGTTGCTCACCAAATATCTCCGCCTCTTGCGGCTTACGAGCCCAGTAACGCCTACCCAGTGATTTGCTGGGGACTCACTCCCCCTGTAGGACGTAGCTATGATGTACATTTTGGTTGGAGGCTGTGCACTGGACGTAGGGTGGGGAGGGGGGCGGGAGAGGTTGGAAATGGGGAGTTGGGATGTTGGGGGTTTGTGGGGGGGTTTGCAATGAAGAATGACATTTCATGCTGAGACGGACCATACCATGTATCACTGTGATGGCATAGCCCATAAGAACTGCACCTGCTCATCCGTTGCTGGGGCCGGGCCTACCCGCCCTGCTATGACGCTTTTCGATGTTATTTGTTTGTCCCAGTATGTTGTGCTGAATAAAATACTTTAAACATAAAAGACATCAAAGCCCTCCGCTCAACTCCAACTTAGAGCCATTGAACAAATCATACACGTGGGGGAAAGCTCAACTCGATCTTAGTGAGGACCTCACACCGCAAGTCTGCAGTAAAATTCTTTTTATGAGACTAATAACGCTACGTATCACTGACTTCAATACAACATGGGCATGTAAGGGGGACAATATAGACTGCAGGCTTTGCTCCTTTCGGAAGGAATCAAGGTTGCATCTCCTGCGCTGCTGCCCCGAACTAAACAGTGACCGCAAGCACCTTCTCTGCCCGATTTGTATTGTCAACGGGGCAAAGACCTGCAGAGAGGCCTTGGCGATATGCTTCTCCAAATCAACGACAATGAACTAAGTAAGAAAGGGGAAATGTAAGCACCTGATTGGGACCGCCTTAAAGGAGTCACAGGAATGCAACCTTATTTCTGCAACGGACATGCCAAATGATGTCGAAGCAACTAGGGCGGCCCTCAAGAGGCACTAAAGGCACTGCCAAGCCACCTAGAACTATTAGGTCCGAACATTTTATTGTTATTATGAATGGTTTTAAGCATAAATGAAATATGAATAACATTGGGGATTTCACTTTCCACCCTAAGCTCTATTGTTTTCACTGTAATGATTTTAATTAATCAATCAGTTAATAATGAAATTCTAAAAATTCTATTGGCCTCACGTACATCCAGGTACCACATTGTGCCTGGCACATGGTGCCATCATGATTTGGCTGTGGGACTGGCGACATTTCTTGTTGACCGTTCTCCTGACCGCCGCAACAGCGGTCGGCAGTCAACCGTCGAATATCATAATCGGGCTCTTAGGTCCTGGAAAAATTACCCAAAATAACACAAATAGAATATGCAATAGAAGTTAGGAGTAAAGAAGAATGGCCGCCAAATTAACCTAAAAAAGAGACTATTTCCTCATAGAAATCCATGGGAAATATAGTAAAACTGTTAACACAAATTGTAAAACAAAAAACTTGTCAGACAATGTACAAAAAGTTATGAAATGTGGAAAGTATGAATTAAATATTAGTATAAAATGTGTACAGTTGTTTAATACATACTAATAGAAATGATGTTATAATAATGCTAAAAATGTATTTAAAAGATATTATAAATGTATGAAAAATGAAACACATTTTTTTAAATGTTAAACTTTTAAACAATGTAAAAAAATTGTAAAGTATAAATTAAATAGTGTAAAATATATGTAATGATTTAATAAATACTAATAAAACCATGATAAATAATGCAAATATTATACTGGAAAAAGTTAATAGATATATAAAAATTGCAAGCAATGAAATATAGCACTTGCAAATGTACATTATAGAAATATAATAAGAAATATGTACTTCTATTTTCACAGTAAAAATTTAACAAAAAGTATTTTTATGTCACTTTGTAATTACTTTTATTTTTGCTTTACAAATATATTTGTTAAAATATAGAACTGTACAATAAATTGAAAATTATAAAAAAAAAGTAAACATTTCAAATATGTGTGACTTATTTTTATTATATTTAATTTAAAAAAACATCTTATAGACTATAGGATGACATTTACTATTCCAACTCCAATCTAAACCAACTTGGGGAAAGTGTTGGATACTTAGGGGGTATCATTTACTATTTCAAATCCAATCAAGACCAACTTGAAAATAGGTTTAAAACACTAATGGGGTGATATTTACTCTTCTCACTCCAATCTAAACCAAACTGGGGTAAGTGTTGGACACTAAAGAGTGACATGTACTATTCCCACCCAAATCTAACTTAACTTGAAGAAGGTGTTGGGCACTAAAGGGGTGACATTTATATTGCCATTCCAATCTACACCAACTTGGGGAAAATGTTGGATACCAAAGGTGTGACATTTACTATTCCTCCAGTCTAATCCAAATTGGGGAAAATGTTGGACACTAAAGGGGTGACATACTATTCACAATCCAATCTAAACCAACTAGGGGAAGTGTTGGATACTAAAGGGTTGACATTTACTACTCCCACTCCAATTGATACTAATTTGAGAAAGACAATGGACACTAAAATCTACAAAAGTTATAAATACAATTTACATTAATACTTATGTACCTAAAATACACATTTAGTACTAAACATTCTAACATTTCAGTAAAAGAAAACATTTTTTTTTCAAACACACTATTTTAAACTACTAGCCCATGGGTATTCACAAACATTTTCATAGGGGCTACAAAGTATGGTCTGTGGTGTACCCCAGGGCTGTATTGATGCCAGCAGAATGGGAGCAGAGCCGGACTGGCCGGAGCGGGCACGGGGCATTTCTCCAGTAGGCCACTAGGGTGAGTTCCGGTTTTGGGCCCCCAGGGGGTCGTTTTTGTTGCTGGAAGCCTTCAATATCGGTCGCCTGTAACAAAATCGGGCCAAACCGGCCCTAACAAACAGCGGCCAAGCAGTTTGCCAGGGCCAGTTTCGGTTCCCAGTCCGGCCCCGGATGGGAGCAGTGTGTTGCAGGGCCAGGGTGGCAGTAAAGTGGGCGTTGGGAAGGCAAAGCATGTATATGGTGTGGTCAGCGAGTCATGAAGTTATTTTGAAGGTTTCATTCCATACTGTCTTTTAAATAAGACTCTAGTCTCTAGAAGATTCATAGATTTGACAATACTGTGCTATGCAGTATCTGAATCGCTATCCCTCCACCTACCTTGGGGTAAGGCTTATGTACTTGCTATCACTTCCTTGGAAGAGCGAAGTGTGAAAAGGTGTAGCTTCGTTACTGAATTGGAACGAAATAGAAGTGCAGATTGTAAAACCAGAAAACCGACTATCAGTCCCGGCTTCCCCACTTGACCTTCTCTTCATGATCACATGTAAGAGCAACTTAAAATATATGTGTTCAGGATATGCACTGTACAAAATCGTCTCTTGTGTTTGATTTAATAAAACTTTGTTCTGTGTACACATGAGCTATATGGTTTTAACATTTAGTTATGGTTTTTAGTAATCAAACAATAAACTTTGAATTGCAAAATTCTCTTGTGTTTGATTTAATAAACTGTAATGTTGCTCATCTATATATATAAAAACGAATGTATGTCTGTCTGTCTGTCTGTTTGTCCTTTATGCATTACTACACCATTCATCTGATCGCCATGAAACTTTGGGAAGTTGTTGAGTACACTCCTGCAAAGGTTTCTGGCATAAATTATATCGGCCCCCCCAGAGCCCTCATAATCTTTTGAATACTGATGAACGCACCAGACGGAAAAACAACAAATCGTGTATCCACAAGCACTCGAATAAACAAATAGAATTAAAACAACATTCATCCGATCGCCAGGAAACTTTGGGAAGTTGTTGAGTACACTCCCGCGAAGGTTTCTGTCATAACATTTTTTTAAATATCGGCCCCCCAGGGCCCTCATAATCTTTCGAATACTGATGTACGCACAAGACGGAAAAACAAAAAATCGTGAATCCACAAGGACTCGAATAAATAAATAGAATTAAAACAGCATTCATTTGATCGCCAGGAAACTTTGGGAAGTTGTTGATACACTCCCGCAATGGTTTCTGGCATACAATTTTTTTAAATATGGGCCCCCCAGGGCCCTCATAATCTTTTGAATACTGGTGTACGCACCAGACGGAAAAACAAAAAAATCGTGTATCCACAAGCACTCGAATAAATAAATAGAATTAAAACAACACTTTGAAATGTTTTCCATATTAAAATGAATAAGTTTCAATAAAAATGACACAATGTAAATTGAATGTTATCATAACCAGTTTCCTTGAATTTCCTTTCTTCGGAGATCGCAGCAACGCGCGACGGGTAAGCTAGTATAGAATAAAAACCAGGCCACACGGAGGGGTCCACATGACAACTGGCTTACCTCTTAGCTCACTACTGCCTTTGTTGTCGGGGTTGTCGGGGTTGGAGGAGGCATAAATGTCTCTACGTTCTTTTTTTTTTTTAAACTATCACATTTTAAAGAGACTTTGTCATTTTTATACACGTTTGTTCCAAGTGGTCTTAAAAAAATAAAGTTTTCCTAAATTTAAGTGGTGCTGGATACCTTATTTGCTTTTTCCTTCAGTTATTTTGTAAACAAACTCTTGCCCTTTATTTAACATCTTCCTGAAAGTTAGTGCTCTCCTAACCAAACAGCAGCCCAGTGCGGTTGTTCAGCAGTGGGCCGCATGAAAAGGTCAGGAGGGTCGCAGGTGGCGCCCGGGCCGTACTTTGAGTAGCACTGTACTAGCCTTTTTATGAAAAATAGTACATCAAATTTAGGTATAATAAAATTTATGTGAAATCTCCCAAATTCCTTTAATATTTCCTACCTTTCAGACACTGTTAAAAAACGAATTACATAATTTAAAGTTAACAAAATTATCAGTACAAATTGTATTGACAAAATTAAATATTAATTTTCAAAATTAATAAATCAAAATCGTTTAAAGAATCAAAATATTTTGTACTTTGTTTTTCAATTATTGAAAATAAATAAAATACTTCATTTTTTTATTTAAATATCCAGAAAAGCACATTTATTATTTAGTACAAATGTATTTAAAAAAAATAATTACTCCAAAAATGTCAATTACAAATATTTTTATAATTTATAGATTGCATATCTTTAAAATAATGTAAAACCTCCCCACCCTTATCCTCTATGGCCCAACATCCCAATACTAAAAAAAATTTCAGAAATTATTTAGAAACTTCAATACACTTAAAAAATATTTTTTGCTTTTAAAAATATAAAACATTTGAAAAAACAAATTAACAAAATCATGAACAAATATAATAAAAATAAATACAACAGATTACATACTAATTAACTCTAAAAACGATGTTATAAACAACAGTATTGCCTACATCGAAATTTTCCACAACAATATTAAATAGAACACTAAAAATTATATTTTTACCTTCAATAATCCTGTCCACGATATATCTGAAGTCACAATATTCTTGACACAATATTTCTATATCTCGATACTGTGGCACTTTTATCTCTATGAAGCAAATTTAGTACTGCTTTGAGGTCTTCCTAATATCTTGTAAGATCTGTAATATCCAAACTGAACGCCAACATTTATAGTAGAGCTATCAGGCAGAATGCTTACTCACATGACATATTCTAAGAGGGAGGATGTGAATCATACAAAGTGCTTTGTATGCAGATCCAAATGCTTACAATCATCTCTCAAACTGCAAACTTCCACTTTGTATTGCCATACTGTGAAACATGAGCCTTGTGTGGTGAGAGAGGTGGTCATCTCTGTGGCCTCTCAATATTGCCACGTACGCACTAAAGATTAATGCACTTGGTTGGAGCATGTCCTTGTTAGAGGGAGCAAACAAGGCATCATAAAAAAACCTTCTCACAAAGCCACCCTTAAGTGCAAGATCACCTTCAGACTCACTGAAAATCTCTTCACTATATTGCAGATGCTATACCACGTGCATTACTGAATACAATGAAATCTCAAAATATAATGGGGCAATGTGAAAATGCTTGAAGTTTCTAGAAATGTGAATGAAACAGTCACATGTTTTGTTATTTTGTGTCACAGTTTATTACCAATGGATGACCTAAAGGACTTAGACTGGTGAGCAATGTTTTAGTGCAAAATGTAAAACACTTGAAGGATACCGAAAGTTCTGCAATGACATTCTAATGTGCTATAAATATAGTGAATTACAGCAACAGTATCAGTCAGTATTCAGTAAATAATTCCGCAAAATTCAGTCAGCAAACCACTGAGGCAGCAAAGAACATCAACTGATGTGAGCAGTTGCCTTTCTTTAATTGCATCTCAACCACAAAATAGATTTTCGCAGTGTTGCAATTTACTCTGAATTGGGGTCCCAATGAGGACAAAAATGAGCAAGAATACCAAAACCGAGCGACAAGGCTCAATGTCAATTAAAAAAAAAATAATCACTCCTGACTATAAAATGACTTCACTGGGTCCCAGTGGAACAAAGGATGGCTTTCAAAGTGCTGTGGATAGCTTTCAATTCCTTTTGCAGCGAAGGTCCCAAGTACCTCTGAGACTTGATTCGCCACTACAAACTGGGAGAGGACCTCATATCCAGCCATATAAATATGATCTCCCCACAAATTAAAGAGAAATGTTCATTGCAGAAATACCACTTGAACAATGGGAACCCCTGCCTGGAACTCAGTGGATACACATCAGAGATCAATGATCACCTTAACTCTCTCAAAAAGCTCTGAAAAATGACTTCTTAAAATACTCGGCAGCTGACTCCATTGGGATCACTCATTCCTCTTTCCCAAAAGACTTTTTTTCACGTCTTTCTCTTTCATTGATTTGCATGCAAATTGAATCTTTCTCACCGAATTAATTTCTGAGGTTCTCATCTGCTGAAACACCACTGAGAAGTGATGTTCCCAACATGTTAGTTTGATGCAAATCAACTAAATAAATAGTTGTGTCAAGCAAAGCATTTACAGATAAATGAGCTTTGCAGGTTAAGTCAGATTTTATTTTGGCTAAGAAGCCTGACTGATTCATGAAATCTATTAATTATGTTTACATTGTATTCCTGCCTAGAAATATATCACAAAGTCCTACTAACCAGTTTGCTAAGACTTTCCAGGGGCTACCGAAGGCTGGAAAAGTATACTATGCTTTTCATGAACAAACAATTCGTAATTGTGTTATCACATTTATGATAGGGGTCCACAGGAAATGTTATTTGTGGAGGCAAGAAAGGATCATGCTTCCCTCGCCTTCAAAGGAGTTCATGGTGGGGTCAGTTTATTTACATGTATCCGGGAAGGTGGCTCAATGGTTAGAGTGGCAGACCCTCATGCAGTAGTCTGGCCGGGACCAGGGTTCAATTCCTGCCTCGGCGGGTCCTGGGCTCATTTTCCTCAGACCTGACAATTCTCACCGTGGTGCCTATTCTGATCATGAGCCCAACTCTGCACCTCTGGCCAATAGCTTGCTTAATCTCTACAACAGCTCCAACAACGCTGAGGATGCTTGGGTGTGCCCAGGAGTGGGCTCCTCACAGGGAAAAACCAGGAAGGGTTCCTCGGCGGTATTCGTACAAGCGCCGAGATGCCTCCGGGTAGTCGTGCGCTATATAATGCATAATTATCATTATCATTTAAGCAGGACGGAATAAAGCTGGTGTTGTATACCGAACACATCATCTGAATGTGCTAGAAATCTGTTAGTCGAAAGAAGACCAAGGATTTATCTTGCAAGACCTAGTGAAAAACAAATTCTATTCCCAATAAAGACACTTTATGACTGGCTCGGAGAGCCCGTCTGCCATCCGGAATACCTCCAGTACTCCCCCGGTTGCCACTTTATGACCGAGGGAGTATGATGGCAGTTTTTCACTGCCTTTTCGTGCCGGTATGTCCGGCGCGAAAAGGTAGTCGGAAACTGTCGCTGAGGGCCCCCAGCAGGGCCCCATGGGTGTGAGGCAGCTGAATGGAGGGCTGGGGGCACCTATGGTGCCCCTCCGTTGATCCCTGCACCGGGTGTCAGGCACCTTGGAGTGCCGGCCACAGGGTGCAGGAATGAACTGCACCCCTGCATCTCACATTGCAAGCATGCTTTCGGTCGAAATGCATGCTTGCATTGTGAACCATATGAATGCGATCAAACAGGGTCCGGTCACATCGTACTAGCAGGGCCGTAACCGACCACAGCAGGTCGGTCGGTTACGGCTCCTGACCGATGTCAGGCAAAACTGAGTCCGTCCGACAAAAGAATCGGCCCCTTAGTGTTTGATCTAATGAACAGGAACACAATTTGGATACAAACTGGAAAATCTTGAAATCAGCCCTTGCTTTATGTGGCTGTTGAGTGAACTTTCTGCCAATTCAACCCAACAATGATATTCCAGAGAGAGGACTTAAGTAGGGTAGGCTACAAATTATGCAGTTGAATTGCTCCTCTTGGCAAACACTTACAAAGCCCTTCGATCATTGCTGAAGGTGAAGAAAATAACATCACAATAAACATGGCAGAGACAGAAATGGTGGCATTGGGACACTTACGCACCCATAACATCTTAAGTGGGGCACCTATCTAAACACTAGACTTACCTTTGCTTGCTGCCCAATTCAACTGGGACATTCATATTGCACAGGTGGTAAAGAGAGAAGCACAGGGTGTGGCAAAATTCAGGAAACTCAGTGGAGCAGCAATCCTGGCACACAACTCAAAAATGTGAAATGGAAACATAGAAAACACATTGCTGTATGGGGCCAAATGTGTGAGGAATACACCAGATGAAATACTAGTCCAGAGTGCTCCTCAGAAATTTCTGGAAAGCTACTCTTGAGTTTTCTTACTTTAGGAGATCAGTAACAACAACAATCAATCTCGTGAAAGATTGTTGCCAAGAATGGGCTTTGAATGACTTCCCATATATACACAAGAAAAGGAAGGCTCAAACTAGACATCTCCTATTGAAATCTTTATAGGAGCAAACATGGAGAATAAAGACTCTATTGGATAGCAAAATCCTTCAAAGAAATGTACAGTAAATATGAAGAAAAATCCCATCAAGACTAATATGCTTGACTTACATGACTGCAGAAGCAGATGGAAATCTGTGCCCAACAGCAGAATCTACAGAATCTCTAAGCAATGCCCCCGTTGATTTCCGATCGTCTCCTTACCGCCACACTTCTCTTATTTCTACATCTCTGATGATGGGTAGTTGTACACCGTGTGTGAGACTATAATCAATTTGAAGGACACAGAAAGCAGAACGCTTGCTAATCACCTCAGGACATCACATGTAGAACAAGCGTTGGCATAGCCAATAGGTCTTGCTTTTGGGACCTTATAAGCATTTAGTTATGCAGCACAATATCCTTTGTTCCTGGTATCCCAGGTTCTTGGAAGATTAGAAGTAGTTTTTCCTGTCCGTCTATGCACACGTCCACCACGGTGGAACCTACCACTTGGACAACTGCGGAGTAAGAAACTGCAGAGCATAAGAAAAGCCACTACACACAATTTGAGTTATTTATGAACTGACTTTTATTCTTAATTTAGAGACATCACTTTATGAACTCGTCTGCTCTCAGCTAGTTTTGGGCACCCGTCCAGCACTGGAGCACATATTCTCCTGGGGAATGCGCTGCAGAGTCCCGGGCAGGGCAGGCTGTGCCTTCCCTCCTCCTCACGCTGCCTGAGGTGCTTGTTTCGCACGCAATCAAGAATTACCATCCATTTCGCACAGAAGCTTTGATGTATTGTACAGCCGGCTCTGACATGATCATTAACTTAAACTTGCCGTTCTTAGGCCTTATCAAGGACGAGCTGGGGTTTGTGCACCTCTGTCAAGTGTCATTTTATGATGCTAAGCACCTTTGTATTACTTTCACTTGCAGATCCGCCTCCACATCCTCCTGACCTTAGCACCTTTCAATGCCTGGCTTTTCAAAGGTGAAAATATTTTTGGCGCGCCACTACGCGAAATACGAGGTGCCTTCAAGTCTGCCGCTGTCACGCAGATAGAGTGGCCGTACATGCTGCTGCACATTACTGTATTCAAAGAAATCTTAGGTAGGTCCAACAGAAGGCATCGCATCCTACAAGCGACACCAGAAATGCTCAAGCAAACAGCGGAAAGCGGGCCGGAGGATATGGCCTAAAAAACTGCCCGGTCTCGGTGCGTGCTCCGCTGCAATCGTCATCAGTGGGGAATGGAAACAGAAATTTTATTTTTCAACTCCGGCTACTTCAACCACAGCCCAAGTGAGAGGGAGGAGTGATATAGGGGAGGGGGGAAGAACAGCTTGAATCAAATTGAGGCTCAATTTAAAGGAGGAGTCCGAGAAGAAGACCAACACAGTGGATCAAACACAATCATAAACAAGCAATTCAAAGAAAAGCAGGGCAGTGTGTTAAGATCAATTAGTAACCTGATAAGCGAAAGCATGTGACCCAGGAGGAATGCAGCTGCCAGCCTGCTCGCTCCCGAGAGCAAAACGGCATGGGAGTGAACATTTTAAGAAGAGGTGGGACATGCACCCGCCTTTGGCCAATTGCGTGCTTTCATTTTTTGAAAGCCACACGCAAAAGCAAATAGAATTTGAAAAGCACAAGCTAATAGAAAGCTTTCAGAATGTCTGGAGTGATTCCAAGAGGCCCTCTCTTAGAGCAGCGTATGTGCGCTACGCTAGGCTCGACCTAAAAACACAATTAACCATCAACTTTGTTTCTCCCTTATGTTTATGCTCCTAGTCCTCACCCTGTCCTCCCTCATTTGCCATGCAGACTAACGCAATCCATACTAACAATCACTCTTCCCATGTAGAGACACAAGTGTTTCTTTGTTCCGTAACTCTTCCCCACATTTTTTCTTTACTTTTAAGAGTTTTTTAAAAGAAGTTTTTCTATAAAAAATACCTAAATTAAGGTGATTGCGCAGTAAAATTAAAAAACGATGTTAACATTTTTACTTAAATGCCAGTGTTCCTATCGTAAACTCACCAGGACGTTGTACATATTTCACCCACGAAGCACATTGGCAATGAATTATAAATTATATAAGAAAATATTCTCTACTGTGCCTCCATGATTCCCTGCAAAAACAACAAGTGATGGACTGAATGTGGATCAATGTCACACACTCCCCCAGTCAAAAGATCTGGGCCCAAATCCATCGTTATTTTGCACTCCACACCACCCTGGGTTAGACAATGGCGATATGCAAATCAGCTCTGACCCTGTTGCCCCATGGGAACAGTCCAGTCCGAACTACAAAAGCCATGCCCTTCCCAGAACGAAATCAAGCATCCGAGGACCGGACCGGTTTCGAGGTAACACCTCTCATCAGCCTGGCTAGCTTGACTCCAAGTGGTGTGGAGTGCCTGGGACCCACGTCTGGGCATCCCCAGCGCACTTAGGGCGGCAATTGCAAAAACAACAAGTGATGGACTGAATGTGGATCAATGTCACACACTCCCCCAGTCAAAAGATCTGGGCCCAAATCCATCGTTTTTTTGCACTCCACACCACCCTGGGTTAGACAATGGCGATATGCAAATCAGCTCTGACCCTGTTGCCCCATGGGAACAGTCCAGTCCGAACTACAAAAGCCATGCCCTTCCCAGAACGGAATCAAGCATCCGAGGACCGGACCGGTTTCGAGGTAACACCTCTCATCAGCCCGGCCATCTTTTGACTGGGGGAATGTGTGACATTGATCCACATTCGGTCCATCACTTGTTGTTTTTGCAATTGCCGCCCTAAGTGCGCTGGGGATGCCCAGACGTGGGTCCCAGGCACTCCACACCACTTGGAGTCAAGCTAGCCGGGCTGATGAGAGGTGTTACCTCGAAACCGGTCCGGTCCTCGGATGCTTGATTCCGTTCTGGGAAGGACATGGCTTTTGTAGTTCGGACTGGACTGTTCCCATGGGGCAACAGGGTCAGAGCTGATTTGCATATCGCCATTGTCTAACCCAGGGTGGTGTGGAGTGCAAAAAAATGATGGATTTGGGCCCAGATCTTTTGACTGGGGGAATGTGTGACATTGATCCACATTCGGTCCATCACTTGTTGTTTTTGCAGTTGCCGCCCTAAGTGCGCTGGGGATGCCCAGACGTGGGTCCCAGGCACTCCACACCACTTGGAGTCAAGCTAGCCGGGCTGATGAGAGGTGTTACCTCGAAACCGGTCCGGTCCTCGGATGCTTGATTCCGTTCTGGGAAGGACATGGCTTTTGTAGTTCGGACTGGACTGTTCCCATGGGGCAACAGGGTCAGAGCTGATTTGCATATCGCCATTGTCTAACCCAGGGTGGTGTGGAGTGCAAAAAAACGATGGATTTGGGCCCAGATCTTTTGACTGGGGGAATGTGTGACATTGATCCACATTCGGTCCATCACTTGTTTTTGCAATTGCCGCCCTAAGTGCGCTGGGGATGCCCAGACGTGGGTCCCAAGCACTCCACACCACTTGGAGTCAAGCTAGCCGGGCTGATGAGAGGTGTTACCTCGAAACCGGTCCGGTCCTCGGATGCTTGATTCCGTTCTGGGAAGGACATGGCTTTTGTAGTTCGGACTGGACTGTTCCCATGGGGGAACAGGGTCAGAGCTGATTTGCATATCGCCATTGTCTAACCCAGGGTGGTGTGGAGTGCAAAAAAACGATGGATTTGGGCCCAGATCTTTTGACTGGGGGAATGTGTGACATTGATCCACATTCGGTCCATCACTTGTTGTTTTTCCATGATTCCCTGCAGCATAACAATTCAGTGGTCATTTTTCAGCGCGCTCTAAAGGAGTTTACTCAATGCACTGTGAAATATTGAATATAATACACAGCAAGAAAGGACTAGGGAGGCCAATGAATTGCTTTGTGACTTTTAAGAGAGATACATAATCAATCATCATGGCTTAAGATAGAGTTTATATCTTGTACATGCTATTCAGAATCTCTTGTTTTTCATTGGTTGGCCACATGTGCAGAGACAATTTAGAGGCAGCATTTCGTCTACAACCTACATGATTCATATCAGTGGTTTGTTTATAGACCTAGCCTGTCGTCCTGCTGTCAGATGCAATTGTCAGCAAGGAAATAAGCAGATGCAGATGGCTTGTCATGGTAAAAAAAATTCAGAGACATTATGAAGGGTTGCATATGAAATAAAAACATTTAACTGTCTTGATAGCAGGACTACGAAAATAAGATATCACAAACAGCAAATGTACATTTAGCGCAGGAAACATACTCAAATGTACAATTTATGTGTTTTCTGTTGGAAATGGCAACATGGATTTTAATCAGAAATTTTGAACTCAGTTGTTTTTTAGCTAGCTGGCTTCATATATTGGAGGCATGTTTTGGTCCTAAGCTCCTATTTGACAGTTCCATGCATTTTGGGAGATGTAGTACTCATCTGTTTCAATAAACCTGTGCACTTGATAAGTGATTTGTAACGGGAAAGTCAAGGATGTAGGCCAAATGTTTGGTTTAGATGCATCAATCCGGATAACGTACATATGTCATATGTTATTATTATTTTTAAACTAAGGAACTGAATAGTAGTGTTACATTTGTATGATGGGAGCAAAGAGGAAAATAATGGAATGGGCATGTAGTTGCACTGATAAGGACAAAGAGGGCAATTATCGAATATTTTCCAAAACTAGAATATTCCACCACTCAGTAAAAATAATTTCCTTGACGAGAGGCCAAGATTAATTAGGCATTGACACAAATCGTTTCTATATCTCAAACTTCGATTTTATCATCAAATAATGGAAGTATTAAATGCACGTAAATCAAAAAGAGAAGGCAGAGGAGATGGACAAAAGGGCTTGTCATCCTATTGAACCATACTGTAAACAAAGAGAGCCTGACCGTCTCTGCGGACTTCCTTTCCACTTCAGGTTTTTTTTAAAACAGAAAGTTTTCTTTAGATAACCCGCACCCACCAGGGTTTTCCCTTGGTGTCATACTTCACCTTTGGGATCTTCCCGTTCTGCCGCAGAACAGTGCGTGCTACAACCTACGAGTTACGTGGGAGCACTTTGGGGGGCTATTTCTAATAGATGAAGAGAAAATAGGTGTGGACTGGTATTTGTGGAAGATGTAAAAGGTCTGGCTAATAGGAAAAATATTTTTTTCAGGCCTCTAAAAGTGGGAGAAAAAAGTGAACCTCTATGGACTTATGTTCCTGAGTTTATTAGGTCTACATGTTTCAAACCCTACCCCAAGGCTATTCATCAGTACCAAGTGTTGCTACTCCCTGATACCATGCCTGTCAACACTTAGGGCCTCATTACGATGTGGATCAGAAAGCATTCCGACCTACTAGGTTTCCGAATATTTTCTGACGGACTCGGGTTTGGAGAGCCCAACAAACGGATTACGATGTTTCTGAACACCGTTCAGTTGGCCCCCCTTTGACTTCAATGGGAGACTGTGTTCCGACAGCACAGGCTCCCATTGAAGCAAGGGGTGGTCACTGAAAATCTTGCACCCTGTGGCAGGCACCCCTTGGAGCCTGCCACACTGTGCATGGTTGGAAAGGGGGGTAACTTGGGTACCCCCAGGGGTCCGAACTGGAGGGCTCTTGGTGAAGGTGGGCCTGCCCAAAGTTTAACTCTGACATCCGTGTTGGCCAGACCGATATGGAAAGGCTGTCCAAATCCGACATCGTAATCGATTGATCAGAAACGCGGTCCATAGAAACCTGCGAGTCGGCTCACACCGACTCGGAATCTCCGAATGGCGTTCGGACGTGAGTCTGAACCGTGTCGAACAGTCGGAACGGTTTCCAACTATCGACAGAGAGGCAGAGCTTGAAAGAGAAACCCAAATCCAGTGGGCCCTGGAACAGGAACCAATAGGGGTATCGACCAGGATCATGACAAGCTCGAACAACAACCAAACAAGTCTGAGCAGTTGGCCAGCCTGATTGTAAACCTTACACAATTAACTCTCACCCCACCACAAATGCAGGTACTTGAGAAAGGCCTGGGTTTCATCCCCACAGAAAATCTATACTAATTCAAATTGATCTGTGAAGTCAATGAGTTCATTAGAAAACTCAAAAAGAGGTCCTATTTCATGGACAAACCAATGGAGATTGACCTACAAGGCGACACAGGTCTCAGAGTAAAATCATCTTTTACTCCACCAATCACAGCTATCCCAGTTGAAAAACAGCCTTTTGAAAAAGCTGCCCTAAAAGAGATTTGAGAAAGCAATCCTAACACATTAAGAACATACCATAACACTGCCAGAGAACAAAAGCTAGCTATAAAAGAGCTTGCAGAGGACAAAAACCTGGTGATAAAATCCGCTGACAAAGGAGGGGTAGTGGTTATACTGACAACAGACATTGTGCTTTTCGGCGTATCTTTACATCCCAAAAAAACGCCGTGCCCAACTTGTGCCGGAATTTCAAAACCAAAACCCGAGGTTACAGGTAAACCGCCGATTCACCCGCGGTCACACATAGCACTTATCACTTGACTTGCCTATCTCTAATAGACAGTTATTTCTTTCACAGACTTTCTGCCAATACGATCTTTAATTTATCAAGAAACATCGTATCACCTGCCGTGGAAACTGTGTAGGTTTCAATTGCGCTGCGCCGCACTGGAAGCATGCAATAAGCCGGCACACGCTCAGCTATAGCCATAGTCACTCATTTCTCGTTCGGCGTCCTTGATGCACTGAGATCACATTGGAAACTACTTTGACCTGCTCACAGTTTCTCACATTAGGTCACGTAACCCTTTTTCCCTTCAAACAATACACCATTCACGCTCTCCCCACTTCCAATTTATGTACATGCAATCCGCCGTGAGATTTTCTTCATGCATGGTATTCCCATACCTCACATTCAAGCCACCACGTTGTTTTAAATAAAACTGCACTTGTTTTCACTCGAAGTGTAACTAAACAGGATCTTTGTTATATGCCTGGTATTTACGTTATTTTTCCTTGTTTTTTCCCATTTTTTCCTCCTAATGTAAATATGTATTTAAATGTGATGGAAAGGCTAAACAGCTTTCTTTTATGATAATTAAGACAACAATAATGTCATCCAATGTCCTGATGATGATGCCCATATTCTAAGACAGGCATCGAAACGTCGACATATAACCCCATATGCAAAATTTGTATGTAACATTGACAATTGCAATGGTGCGGTTTAACATTCAACGTCTGTCCCACTGAAACACAAGTGTACAGACAAATTTCGTGCTTTTTCCATTTTTTCTTTTTGTTGTTGTCCTGTATATGTTGAAGGTCACGGCTGTGCCCGCTTGACATTTTTAACAATCTTAAAATTATTCTTTTGCTCTAAAAAATAAATTCCTGTCCGGGCGGACAGAGGACATACAACCTATTAAGTGTATGATCATTGCTTACAGTATATTCATTGTAGGGACCACTGTTCTGTATAATATATACTGACAACAGAGGCATACAGGACGGGGTGCCTTAATTTCCTTAACGACACTACAAACTATGAACCACTGACACACTGTCAGGTTCCTGTCGCGCCTCGCTGTGGACAAAGGGTACGGACGGGGAATAAACTACAATTCCCAGAATGCTCAGCGGTATAGGAGGCGGGGTATAAATTGGACGCCACTTCCGCCATCTGGTGTCGGATATTTTGGATGGTGACCGCCAGCGTTCGTGTCGACTTTTCGTTTTGGGGCAAGTTTATCGAGTTGTGTTCCGGCTTTGTAGTTCTTCTTTGTCCTCCGTTGGCGAGCCTTGTCATCGGCTATTGCGGAGGACAGACGTTCTTGTGCTTTGATTATCTTTCGCGTGTCTCCGTTGGCGAGCCTTCTTGCATCGGCTCTTGCGGAGAGCACGCTTGCTAAACACCTGTTTGGGGTTCATTCCGCTTCCGTTTCCTCCGTTGGCGAGCCTTCTTGCAACGGCTATTGCGGAGGAAACATCTTTTGTTTGAGTTCGTGACCCCCCCCCCCCTTGGGATCCTCCGTTGGCGAGCCTTTTTGCACCGGCTATTGCGGAGGATTCCAGACTTAGGTCCCAGGCTGGGACGAATTGTTTTGTTTCCTTGACCTTACCGAACAACTATCCAGGTAAACCTTTGTTTTCCTTACCAATGGGTGACGTAACCCTTGTATAGTTTCAGGGAGAAACTGTGTACTTTCTTTATCGGCTTAGAGCACTGCCTACGCCTCTTCATTTCTCTTTGGGAAAGAGATAAGGGTATGTAGTATACTTTCGTTTATAGTATGGTTCTGTTATTACTCGGGTCTTATGGGTTGTTACAATAGTGAGGTTTGTGTTTACAGGGGAAGACAGACACAAGCTGAACTTATATGTTCTCAGTAGAAGAGAAGTATCTCCTGAGTTTTCGCAGTCTGCTTTCAAGTTACAGGTATAAAACTGTGCTGTCCTGTCGATATTTATGACAAAGGTGTTAGGAGAGCATTCATTAGAATTGATACCAATCGTTGTGTTTTCTGTCTCCACAGCTCTCCCTCCCCGCAGTCCCCTCCCTTTCCTTCCTGTTTTGCCCTCACCTGATCCTTCTCTAGCCCACGGCTATAATAGCATTCGGGGCTTGGATAGATCTGGAGGTGGCCTAGTTATACCACAAGCTGATTCTGAGGACGGAGAAGGATAACAGAATATCCGACCCACGAGTTATAGTCCTCCTGATCAGCGGAACGGTTATGGCTGCTCTGGACGAGGTGATGGCTGCATTAGTAGTAGTGCAATCTGAATTGATTGCATCCAGGCAAGAAAGCACTGAATTAAGGAACCGGTTAGATAATATCCAGAAAAACCCCTTTAGTACCGGGGCTTCAGGGTCTGGCACGGCCGGTCCGGTAGTGGTGGAAATACCCCCTAGCATTCCGCTAGCAAATCCAGAACGATTTAACGGGGATGCTGGGTCAGTACAAGTATTCTTAACGCAAGCGATGATGCATTTTTCTTGCAAACCCCGATCGTTTCCCACCAATCAGTCAAAGGTTGCCTTCATCATTTCATATTTAGTGGGAGACGCGGCTCAATGGGCAGTTCCGATTGTTAAAAGAAATGACCCATTGTTACATGATTGGGATGCGTTTCAGGCAGAGTTCACTAAAGTGTTCGACAGAAGGGCAGACACGTACACGGCTGATAAAGAGCTGTTAGAATTGCGTCAAGGGAATCAAGACATTGTGACCTATTTGAACAACTTCAGAAGGCTAGTTACGGAAACAAAGTGGCCAGAAGCTAAGCAAGCATCACTATTCCATCAGGGTTTAACTGAGGAAATGAAAGAAATCATAGCTCAAATAGACCCCCAGCCAGTGTCATGTGAAGATTTGATCAATTTGGTATTACGTTTGGATCATAGGATGAAGAATCGCAAAGGCGATAGCAGATCTAAGAACAAAACTATTCCCTCTTCGGTATCAGTGAAGACCACTGACAGTTCCGTATCTCACAACCCGGAACCCATGGAAATTGGAGCTGTCCGAGCGGCCTTAACCGTTACTGAAAAGGAACAGAGGCGCAAATATGGTCTTTGTTTATATTGCGGCAAGAAAGGCCATTTTGTTAGGGAATGCCCTGTCAAACCCGTTTTCCAAATTCCGCTTAAACTGGGGGGTTTCAGCAGCCACGGAGAAACCGGCGGAAAACTGAGGGGCTCTGGGGGTGATGAAGGGGTTCCCTGGAGTCGTGTTAGTATCCCTTCTATGTTAAGCACTGTAGTGGGAGCACAACATTTATTCATCAATATAGTGTTGATGATTGGCATGATGGAGGTGCATACACAAGCCATGGTGGATTCAGGGGCTACTGGCTTCTTCATGGACATGAAGGAAGCTGATAGATTAGGCATTCCTCTGGTCTCTAGAGAAGACTGTACCGATGTGTTTGCAGTAGATGGCAGGAAATTGAATACAGGGCCCATCAGTTATCAAACGGCCATGACGGAGATGAGGTTTGGGTATCACAGAGAACGGGTTTCTTTCAGCATAATTAAGGCGCCACAGTATGGGGTGATTCTAGGCATTCCGTGGCTGAAAAAACACAACCCCGACATTAATTGGGAAACAGACACTATTGTGATGAATTCCAGACATTGCGAGGAGCATTGTTTTCGATATGCACAGAGTCCTTTGTTTGCTTTGGCATGTGGGGATGGTATAGCCACGGCAGCTGAGAAGGCAGTAACTCTGCCAGAGGTATATCAGGACTACAAAGGGGTATTTGATGAAGTATTGGCTGAAGAGTTGCCTCCACACAGGCCATACGATTGTCAGATTGAATTAATTCCTGGGGCTGTGATTCCCAAGGGTAGACTGTATGCGTTGACGGAACCAGAAAACGCTTACCTGAGAACATACTTAGACAAGTTGTTGGAATTGGGGTTTATCCGCCCATCAAGATCACCGGCGGCATCCCCTTTATTTTTTATTCCCAAGGCCAACGGGGAATTAAGAGCCTGTGTGGACTTTCGAGCCCTCAACGCGGTAACGGTGAAAAATAGATACCCCTTGCCATTAATTAACGTACTTTTGGAACAGGTGAAAAAAGCCACAATATTCACCAAATTAGACTTGAAGGGAGCGTATCATCTCGTACGAATGAGAGCAGGGGACGAATGGAAGACCGCGTTCCAGACCAGGTATGGGTTATTCGAATACATGGTCATGCCTTTCGGGCTTTGTAATGCCCCTGCGGCGTTCCAGTTTTTCTTAAATGACGTGCTAAGAGAAATACTGGATCGACATGTCATAGTGTATATTGATGATATTCTCATCTATTCCGAGTCTGAGGAGATGCACGTACAGCATGTCAAATCTGTCCTGAGAATCCTACAACAACACAGCTTATACTGCAAACTGTCCAAGTGTGACTTCCATGTCACCACAGTTGAGTTCTTAGGGGTTATGCTCACCCCTCAGGGGCAGGAAATGGCTGAACGAAAGATCCAAGCTGTTCGTGACTGGCCTATTCCTCGAAATATCAAGGATGTTCAATGTTTCCTAGGATTCGCCAATTTTTATAGGCGCTTTATCAACCAGTTCTCAAAGGTGGTGGCTCCCATAACAAGACTGCTGAAAAAAGACCAAAGGTTTGGGTGGGATGAGAAGGCACAGGAGGCGTTTGTGTCTCTAAAAGAAGCGTTTGTCACTGCTCCAGTATTGACTCATCCTAATCCAGACATCCCGTTTATAGTTGAGGCCGACGCTTCAGAGGTTGCTATAGGAGCTATAAAATCGCAACGAAATAAGAACACAGGGCAATTACATCCAGTGGCTTTTATGTCACGGAAACTCACAGGGGCGGAACTCAACTACTGTATCGCAGAAAAAGAACTCTTGGCGATTAAGAACGCATTCACGGATTGGAGGCATTTTCTCATGGGGGCCAAGCACGTGGTGACGGTTTATACTGATCACCGAAACCTCCAGTTTATGTCGGCTGCTAGACATCTCACCCCTAGACAGCTTAGGTGGATGCTTTTCTTTTCAGAGTTCCATTTCATCATTACTTTCAGGCCTGGAGCGTACAATAGAAAGGCGGATGCCTTAACCCGTCAATCATCCACGAAAACACCTGAGAAAGGGTTAGAAACCCCTATAGTGGACCCTGTCAAGGTGGTCTATGTTATTCAACCTGATGCCTTTTTGCAGGGCATACGGCATGGGGTGAAAATGGATCCCTGGAAGAGATGGTTGCAGGTACATCCTGAATGGCAATTGCGACATGGCTTTCCGATAAACCAGGGGCGATTGTTGATTCCTACGGAATCCTTGCGGAAACAGATGTTCTTATGGTGTCACAATTCTCCCAGTGCTGGACACGTTGGAGGGAATAAGACTATGGACCTAATCCAGCGTAGATGTTGGTGGCCAACGATAAGAGGCGATGTAAGGCGGTGGGTGACTGAGTGTGATGTTTGTGCCCGAGCCAAGTCAGATCATCGTCGTCCTGCGGTGCTTCTGCAGCCTCTGCCTACCCCTTCTACTCCGTGGGAGCGTATCTCATTGGATTTCGTGGTGGGTCTGCCCAGAGATCAAGGTTGTACGGCCGTGTTGGTAGTCATTGACTATCTGACTAAGATGGGGCATTTTATTGCTTGTCCGCAGGTGCCTACGGCAGGTCAATTGGCGCAACTTCTCATGATCCATATTGTGCGCCTGCATGGCTTACCGACTGTCATAGTGTCAGATAGGGGCTCTCAATTCACCGCAAGGTTTTGGAAGGCGTGGTGCTCCTCTCTTCATATAGAAACGGCCTTGTCCACGAGCTTCCATCCTCAGACTGATGGACAGACTGAGCGTCTCAACCAGACATTGAAACAATTTCTGCGGTGCTATGTGTCCCAGGGTATGAACAACTGGGTGGAGCATCTATGGCTGGCGGAGGTGGCGTACAATAATGCGACACATTCTGCCACGAGGGTATCACCTTTCTATAGTACGTACGGACATCATCCCCGGTTTCTTCCTTTCGTGCAGCCCTGCATAGAGGAGACAGTGCCTGAAGCGGCGAGGAGGGTTTCCCAACTCAAAAGAGTATTGGAACAGGTTCAGGACTCATTAAAGACTTCCAAGGCGGCATATAAGAGTACGGCAGACAAGAGACGACGTCCAGGTCCTTTGTATCAGGTTGGGGATTGGGTGTGGTTGTCCACCCGGAACTTCAGGTTCAGGCGCTACAGTGTGTTTAACCCTCGCTTCATCGGTCCTTTCCGTGTGGTGAAGCGCATCAACCAGGTGGCGGTGAAGCTGCAGTTGCCAAGGCATCTGCGTGTACATCCTGTTTTCCACGTGTCCCTGCTCAAGCCTGCGGCTGCGCTGGTGCGACGCCTTCCTCCCCCTTTGCTGGTTCCTGATGGTCTGGAGTACGAGGTGGAGGGTATTCTGGATTCAAGGTGGCGGGGACGTGGCCTTAGTTATCTGGTGGCTTGGAAGGGATACGGTCCCGAAGAGAACTCGTGGGAGCCGGCGTCTGGTGTCCATGCTCCTCGCCTGGTGGCTGCTTATCATCGCCAATTTCCTGGGCGTCCTGGCCCACTTCGGCGCTCTAGGTGAGGGGGGATGTACTGTCAGGTTCCTGTCGCGCCTCGCTGTGGACAAAGGGTACGGACGGGGAATAAACTACAATTCCCAGAATGCTCAGCGGTATAGGAGGCGGGGTATAAATTGGACGCCACTTCCGCCATCCGGTGTCGGATATTTTGGATGGTGACCGCCAGCGTTCGTGTCGACTCTTCGTTTTGGGGCAAGTTTATCGAGTTGTGTTCCGGCTTTGTAGTTCTTCTTTGTCCTCCGTTGGCGAGCCTTGTCATCGGCTATTGCGGAGGACAGACGTTCTTGTGCTTTGATTATCTTTCGCGTGTCTCCGTTGGCGAGCCTTCTTGCATCGGCTCTTGCGGAGGACACACATGCTAAACACCTGTTTGGGGTTCATTCCGATTCCGTTTCCTCCGTTGGCGAGCCTTCTTGCAACAGCTATTGCGGAGGAAACATCTTTTGTTTGAGTTCGTGACCCCCCCCCCCTTGGGATCCTCCGTTGGCAAGCCTTTTTGCACCGGCTATTGCGGAGGATTCCAGACTTAGGTCCCAGGCTGGGACGAATTGTTTTGTTTCCTTGACCTTACCGAACAACTATCCAGGTAAACCTTTGTTTTCCTTACCAATGGGTGACGTAACCCTTGTATAGTTTCAGGGAGAAACTGTGTACTTTCTTTATCGGCTTAGAGCACTGCCTACGCCTCTTCATTTCTCTTTGGGAAAGAGATAAGGGTATGTAGTATACTTTCGTTTATAGTATAGTTCTGTTATTACTCGGGTCTTATGGGTTGTTACAATAGTGAGGTTTGTGTTTACAGGGGAAGACAGACACAAGCTGAACTTATATGTTCTCAGTAGAAGAGAAGTATCTCCTGAGTTTTCGCAGTCTGCTTCCAAGTTACAGGTATAAAACTGTGCTGTCCTGTCGATATTTATGACAAAGGTGTTAGGAGAGCATTCATTAGAATTGATACCAATCGTTGTGTTTTCTGTCTCCACAGCTCTCCCTCCCCGCAGTCCCCTCCCTTTCCTTCCTGTTTTGCCCTCACCTGATCCTTCTCTAGCCCACGGCTATAATAGCATTCGGGGCTTGGATAGATCTGGAGGTGGCCTATTTATACCACAAGCTGATTCTGAGGACGGAGAGGATAACACACAAGACCCTACCAAATCACTCAGAGTACATAGACTGAGCATGACAGAGGAAGCACTTGCACACAATTGGATATCTCGGAAAGAAATTGATTTCCTAGTCAATAAGTCTCCTATCACCCCGTATTTCCATTTATTTATTTATTTATTTTATCAATTTATAGGGCGTAACAGCTACCCAAAAAGGGTTTCCCGGCGCCTAGACACAGCTAGATTGAGGACAGAGAGAGAAGGTGACTGTTGAGTGGTTTATTGTTCATACAGCCAGGTCTTTACCAGCTTTCTGAACCTACAGTAGTTTTCTTCCTTCCGGATACCGGGGGGAAGCGTGTTCCACAGGGAGGGTCCCAGATAGGCAAAAGATCTGCCAACTGTTCTTGCGCGTTTAAACCTTGGTATGCAGAAACAGGCTGCTGTCTGTGACCGGAGGTTTCTCTTGGGCGTATAGAGGCAGGCAAGAGATTGGAGATATTTTGGTGCTATTCCTGCTTTTATTCTGAACATGTAGTTCAGGGCCTTGAAGCGGATTCTGCTCTCTATCCTGAGCCAATGAAGATTCCGACGATGGTTTGAGACTCCAGAGTTCCTCGGAATATTGCAAAGGAGTCTGACCGCAGCGTTTTGCGCTACCTGTAGTCGCCCGATCACAGATTTGTTTGCACCCAAATAGAGGATGTTGCCGTAGTCAAGCCTTGATGTGATAAGGGCATTGACTACGGTCTTTTGCGTTGATACTGGCAACATCCACAGGATCTTTCTCAACCATTTAGCTATGGTGAGACAGAGGCCAGTTACTTTACTGGCCTGTTTGTCCATGGATAAGGCATTGTCCAATATAAAGCCCAGATTTCGAGCATGGGACACCGGGGTAGGAAAAGTGCCCATCTGGTCAGGCCAATGTGCAGGGCTCCAGAGACCTCGATCCTTTCCCAAAATCAGTATTTCCGTCTTGTCGCCGTTCAGTTTTAACTGGTTTGTTGTCATCCAGTTTAATATTTTTAATAGTCCTTCCTTGAGTAACGACGGGGAGTGGGGACAAGATTCAGATAGGGAAAAAATGATTTGGGTGTCGTCGGCATAATTCATAAGTGTTAGACCTAACTTTTCAACAAGTTCTGCCAGAGGTTTAAGATAGATATTAAAAAACAGAGGGCTCAGGATGGACCCCTGAGGCACTCCATGAGATGCAGGTAGGGTGTCTGACACGGCTTGTGCAGATGCGATCTGAAAGGTTCTATTTACCAGGAAGGATTTGATCCAATCCAAAGCCTTTCCTCTTACACCATTTGTATATAGCTCTTTAATAAGCGTTTCATGAGAGATGGTGTCGAACGCCGCACTTAGGTCCAATAACACAAGTGCGACCGTCTGGCCTTGGTCAAGGAGTTTTCTGATATGTTCCGTGACACCTAACAGGGCGGTTTCAGTCGAGAAACCAGCCCTGAAGCCAGATTGCGAAGGATGGAGTAAAGAATTTTCTTCTGCAAAAGTGGCTAAAGTAGAATGTACGTGTCTCTCAAGACATTTAGAAAAAGCAGGGAGCAGAGATATGGGTCTATAATTGGCCAGTATTTCTGGATCTGCAGTTGGCTTTTTCAAAAGGGGTGTCACCATGGCATGCTTCCATAAGGCTGGGACAGTGGCGAGATCGAGGGATGAGTTTAGGAGATTGGCAATGATTTCCAAAGACTGGTCATCCAATTTTTTAATAATTTTAATAGGGATGGGGTCCCTAGGGGAGCCGGATTTAACAGTTTTTAAGATTCCTTTCAATTTCTCTAATGAAAGAGTCGGCCAGGATTCCAGTAAATTTTCACTCAAAGCAATGGGTTGAGGCAAAATTGGGTCAGAAAGAGGGGGAGGGACGGGATCAGAATTTTTTGTCTTGATGTCTGAGATAATTTTATCGATTTTCTCAGTAAAGAAACAAGCTAACGCCTGGCATTGTTTTGTGCTAAGTGGGGGTGCAACAGCTGTAGTATGTGCGCCCGCCAATTCCTTAACTTTGGAAAAAAGAGTTTTTGGCATGTTAGTTGCTTCGATAATTGTTTTAGAGACAAAAGCAGCTCTCGCCTTAGTACAGGCAGCATGATAATGATTTCTGGCTTCATGATAGCATCTTTTGGCATTGGGGTCGTACTTTTTACGCCATTTGCGTTCTAGTACTTTGCATTTTGATTTTTAAATTTTAAGGCTGTCGTTAAACCATGGGGCCGGAGGCCGATGCCTACTCCCTTTGGTGCGAGTAGAGGGCAGACAATTATTTGCTGCATTTGTTAGCCAGTTTTGTGTTTCAATTGCTACGCGGTCCATGTTGGAGTTTAGGCTTGGAGGGTTATGTTTTAGTGCCGCAATTAAAGCATCGATGTCGACTGACTTCCAATTTTTCCTGTATGTGGCATCAATGTTTTGTTCCAAACTGGGGGAGGGTGGAAAAGTAATGCTAAAATTAATGAGATGGTGGTCGGACCAGCCAGAAGGTACGGTGGCAATGTACGCAAGTTCCCTGATGTTGGATATTATGGGGTCCAACAAGTGGCCCGCTATGTGAGTAGGACTGGAATTTATTATAGACAAATTTAATGCAGCTAGGTCTTCCAACAGATTAAAGCATGAGGGGATGGTGGGATCTTCTAGGTGGAGATTTAGATCACCCAGCAGGGAAAAATTGCTTGATGACATATAGTAGGGAGTAATAAGATTTGCAAAGTTTGATACCCATTGAGAGGGGTTGCCTGGGGGTCGATAAATCAGAAGGCCTGACATTGTAAAATTGGGGTTCAAAGAGAGTTTGAAAAGACCCGCTTCACAGTCTGGAATTGATACAGATTCCAAGGTGCATTTAAATTCTCTGTTAAAAATGATAGCTATCCCACCCCCTACCTGTTTTTCCCTGTCTATTCTGACAATGGCGTAGTTTTCGGGGAGGGCAATAGCAACATCCGGGCCGGCGCTGTCATGCAGCCATGTCTCAGTTAGGAAAACAGCGCTAGGACTTTCTTCGGTAAGGAGATTGAAGATATCATGCTTATGCTTGGGCAATGATCGACAGTTTGTACTATAAAATACGTATGTTGGCAGCACGTTTTTACGTAACAGTTTGCATTTCCTGTGTCTCCTAGATGGGTCGGGGTGAGGTTGATATACGGAGGTAGACAGTTTACATTCGGAGCACACATGCGTTCCAACTTTGTGAGGGTTGAATAAAGAGCAATGCAGATTAGGGGTAGGGCGCAGCGCTTTCAGAGCGAATGATGTTCTTACCAGCCTAGGGGGTGAAGTGGGAGTGGGAGCCTCGGCCTCGTGCCCCGTCCTGGCACAGACGGGCACAGACGGGCTGGTCTTTGGCGTGTCTTCGGCGTGCTGATGGTGTGCCCGCTGCGCTCGACCGCTGCGCTGTCGAGAAGTGAGCATAATAATAAGGGGATAGAGGAGTGGGCGTGGCTACGTGGGTGGGCGTGGCCCCGAGTCACGTGGGTGCAGTGACGCTGAGTAGGGAAATTGGTCTTCCCCCTCAGGCGCCGTATAGTGCAAAGAGCGAAGCAACTGACTAAGTGAGTTTCAAGTCTTTTTTAAAATCAAAACATAAAACAGTGCAGTTTAACAATGATTAAAAGTAAGCGCTAGTCTAGCAGCAACACAGACACCCCGGCTTCCGCCTCAGGGTACTTAGCTGGTCAACACCGGCTTAGAACGAGCACGGCGCTTTTCTACTTCCTGGAGTGGGCGTGGCTACGTGGGTGGGCGTGGCCCCGAGTCACGTGGGTGCAGTGACGCTGAGTAGGGAAATTGGTCTTCCCCCTCAGGCGCCGTATAGTGCAAAGAGCGAAGCAACTGACTAAGTGAGTTTCAAGTCTTTTTTAAAATCAAAACATAAAACAGTGCAGTTTAACAATGATTAAAAGTAAGCGCTAGTCTAGCAGCAACACAGACACCCCGGCTTCCGCTTCAGGGTACTTAGCTGGTCAACACCGGCTTAGAACGAGCACGGCGCTTTTCTACTTCCTGCAGTGGGCGTGGCTACGTGGGTGGGCGTGGCCCCGAGTCACGTGGGTGCAGTGACGCTGAGTAGGGAAATTGGTCTTCCCCCTCAGGCGCCGTATAGTGCAAAGAGCGAAGCAACTGACTAAGTGAGTTTCAAGTCTTTTTTAAAATCAAAACATAAAACAGTGCAGTTTAACAATGATTAAAAGTAAGCGCTAGTCTAGCAGCAACACAGACACCCCGGCTTCCGCCTCAGGGTACTTAGCTGGTCAACACCGGCTTAGAACGAGCACGGCGCTTTTCTACTTCCTGGAGTGGGCATGGCTACGTGGGTGGGCGTGGCCCTGAGTCACGTGGGTGCAGTGACGCTGAGTAGGGAAATTGGTCTTCCCCCTCAGGCGCCGTATAGTGCAAAGAGCGAAGCAACTGACTAAGTGAGTTTCAAGTCTTTTTTAAAATCAAAACATAAAACAGTGCAGTTTAACAATGATTAAAAGTAAGCGCTAGACTAGCAGCAACACAGACACCCCGGCTTCCGCCTCAGGGTACTTAGCTGGTCAACACTGGCTTAGAACGAGCACGGCGCTTTTCTACTTCCTGGAGTGGGCGTGGCTACGTGGGTGGGCGTGGCCCCGAGTCACGTGGGTGCAGTGACGTTGAGTAGGGAAATTGGTCTTCCCCCTCAGGCGCCGTATAGTGCAAAGAGCGAAGCAACTGACTAAGTGAGTTTCAAGTCTTTTTTAAAATCAAAACATAAAACAGTGCAGTTTAACAATGATTAAAAGTAAGCGCTAGTCTAGCAGCAACACAGACACCCCGGCTTCCGCCTCAGGGTACTTAGCTGGTCAACACCGGCTTAGAACGAGCACGGCGCTTTTCTATAACCATCCTTCCTTAAGATACACAAGAACCTAGAAAACCCTCCAGGACAACCAATAGTTTCTGGGATAGGCTCACTACTGGAACCCTTATCTGGTATGCGGACGCTTTTCTAAGACTAATCATACAGAAAACACAGATACCTATCAAAAAAACTCTTCATCGCCGTGAGGGGAATGGCAGACAAAGCTCCTTGCTCTTTTCATCGCCGTGAAGGGACCGGCAGGCAAAGCTCCATCCACGCCGCCGTGAGGGGTATGGCCAGGTGGAAAACGACATCCCCCCGGGAGGCACTGTTTGGCGCCAGCGGATGGCGTCATAGCCCGGGCCAAGGGCGGGCCCGTCAGAGCCCGTAAGGGGCTGGGCTGGGCCACCCCTCCAACGTACATCAATGGGTAAGCGCAAACATCTGGGCAATCAAGATCAGGGTGGTTTCAAAGCTAAAATTCCTAGAAAATCACCCTCTATAATTTCATTCTTAACCTCGGCTGTGGGTGCCTTCAATAAGGAGATAGCTAATGCGGAAAAGGAATTGGGATTGGGCACAAGTGAAGTTCTTGGTGAGGGGATTAAGGCAACTGTAACTTTGTCACCTACCCCCGTACCTCTGGATCCGGTGGTGTTGATTAGCAGTCCAAATGCGAGGAGTGAAGCCCTGTCCCGCGATACTGTAGCATCAGAAGGTGTGGATAAAAGACTGAAGGTCTCTACATTGGCAAAGGGACCCTATTGAGGGGTCTGTAGGTGTAAACGTACTAACAGAAAGCTACTAAGCAGCATAAGGGTTCCAAAAACAGTACTTTTAAGATGGTGCCGTGTCTCATTGAGGACATTTTCAGCGCACGATTTGAATCCATATTGACTACTATTGCTAAGGATGTAATTGACACTATGAATTCTTGTGTGGCTGATTTAAAGAAAAATTGTGAGCGATTAGATATTTTCATGGATTCTTGTATGAGTGACACAATGCGTCCCCCGGAAGCTAATACTTGGGGGGTCATTAGGATGGCGGACAGACCTGCGTCCGTCCGCCACCTCCCGAGGAAGAGGGACCGTCTGCATGGGCAGCAGCCGTCTCTCCATGCACATTAGAATGTGACCACCACCCTGGCGGTCACATCCCCTACACTGAACATTGCGGCGGATGCTGCTTCAAGCAGCACCCGCCGCGGTCGGAAGGCGATCGCGGCGGAAAAGCTGCGGACGGAAAAAATAACTCCCAGCCATCCTAATCCAGTCCGCAGCGGTTAATCGGCATCCTCCGGGCCGGCGGTGGCTTCCGCCGGCCTGGAGGATGAGGATTATCATAATCGGCCCCTAACTTGGGCCTGTTACCTACATCCACAGTAGCAATTAGGATCACTACTCGAGGGAAACATCTAGGTAATCATCTGTTGCCACTCCCAGGGGGGGCTCGATGTCCCCCAAGATTTGAGGCTAGGGGGAGTAAAAGTATCTAATGCTGTCTCTTGTGCAGACAAATCGCAATTACCTGGCCTGTCTACAGCATCGAGGGAGAATTGTATTCAACATAAGAATTATAAAACGTCTATTGATAATAGAATTGATCTCCCCCCAGAATCCACCCCTCTGGTTGCAGTTCTCGTTGGGGTCCCTCCTCTAGGTGCCCCTGATAACGAATCAACAGCAGCTTTGTTGCGTAAATCATAAAATTGGTGTGACCACTATTGCTCTGGTCAATATGAGATTTCTAATCACATCATAATGGCTAGACGGTTGTCCTGGGTGGGCAATCGACTCAAACAAGTTCCTGGCGACTGTATCATAGTAAAGTTTAATAAATAGGACATTGTCGACAGCTTGTTTCTGGATGCTACTGATTTACATGGAGGAGGCATAAGGGCTCTCCTGCTGGGTTACTTTTACCCACCAGTCAGCGCAAATTGCGCTTGTGTCAGGGTAAATGCTAAATGTACTCATCAGCCCTTGTTGTGCCCGTCTCGTATTACAAGTCCTGTTCCTGGCCCTGTAAGTTTAGGTGGGGGTGGAGAGGTATCGCCTAAAATGTTAGGACTGCCGTTAAGGCCCAATGAGGAAAGTCTATCACTTTCAAATAAATTCTTCCCACTTAGCCAGTTGGATATGAATGACTGACTAGTCGAGAAAGAGAATTGCTTCTCTGTATTAAGGGGGTCATTATGATTGCGGTTTTTCCGCATCCTCGGGGCCGGCGGAAGCCACCGCCGGCCCTGAGGATGCGGAAAAACCGCAGCGGACTGACCAAAGACCCACCGCCACATTAGGATGGCTGGTGGGTCCTGGTTTCCGTCCGCAGATTTTCTGCCGCGGTCGGCTTACAACCGCGGCGGAAAAGCTCTAATATGGTGACGGTGTCTTCCAGACACCGTCCACCATATTAGGATGGCCTTTAAATTATGCTTTTCCGCGGCGGGTTTTCCGCCGTGGAAAAGCATACGGAACTTCACTGCGGGGGCCCGTTGCGGGCCCCCTAGGTGAAGGGGGGGTGGGGGGTGCACATGGGGGGTACCTATGGTACCCCCCTGCATTTGCATGAAGAAAGCGGCAGGCACCGCGCGGTGCCTGCCTCTTACTGCATGCAAATGCAATGCATGCATTTTTAGGGCTCGCTGCCGTTCGCAGCGCGAAGCGCTGCCGCCGGCAGCGAGTATTATAGCTGCTATGTTGGCTGGGAAGGGAGTATAGACCAGCTACAGTTCGGTGCACGAGCCGATTCACGTCCGTGAACGCGCTTCCCGCGCTTCACATTGGAATCCGTGAACGCGCTTCCCGCGCTTCACATTGGAACAGCTTGTGTGCGTGTGCTCGTCTCCGGAAGACGTAGAATGGAGTGCGTCATCTTGTTAGGGCTCGCTGCCGTTAGCAGCGCAGCTTGGTTATTTTGGATCCATTTCGCGGCCGACGGAACTAAACGCTGACGTCTTGTTTTTTACAGGTACCTACTTCTTAGCTGAAACTTTGTCTGTCGCTTTATCTTCCTGTGTCTCCCATTCAGCTTTCCCACAACACTGCTTACAGGCCCCTTGCCTTCACTTAATCTCCCCGTGCATCCCCCCTCACCCCTCCCACAACACCACCCCTCCGAGGCTAAGTGTCCTGTGTTCATATAGTGTAAATGTTGTGAAGGGTCGGGCTCTGCTCTTTCCCTGAATATCTTCTATGCTGTCTGTGACTTCCTCTGGCCTGGCCCTTTACCTCCAGCCAGGAGACAAATACTGCTTTTGCTATAAATTAATGGGAGGTACTCTCTAATTATAATAGGCAACATCTGTTTGATTTTAAAGAAAAAATATTGAAGATCGTTTCATTTACTGTGCTCAAATCGGGTCACCAGTTTAAAAGGATGGCTAAATTGGGTTTTGTGGCAATGTGTTGTTTTCTATAAAAACCTAGGCTTGTCAGTTTTCTTTGGCACAAGTTAAAAATCTGTAATATCACATGAAAACGATAGTATATTTTCACATGTGCACTTTTTTTACGTAAAATATGAGACTGCGTTCATGTACATTTAACTTGCATTTGCAGACAGTTGTCCTCATATATAATGTCAGCTGCAGTCATTTTGATTTTCCGCAAAGTGCGTGGATGGTGCAAAATTTGGATGTTTCAGTGTATGCATCCGATGTGTTTGAAATGGCATGTGCGTTCTCTATGTCCCCGTCTCCATCCTGTGCGTGCAACCAGCGTCTCTTTGTATTGGACTCCTATATGTATGTACCCTAGGTGTTACCGTCTTACATTGAATGTGTTAGTGTTCATCCTATGTGTATATGATGAGAACACTGTGCACTCAATGTATGTGCCACATGCGTGTGACACTTTCACTACCGTGTGTGTGGCACTGTCAGCGCCTTCTGTGTGTCATTATAATGACTATGTGTGCCACCAGTTTTCCAATCATGGATTTTCCTTTAACCATCAATTTCTTTCAGGTATGTTACCTTAATTGGGGTATTGGACTCAAAAATAATCTCCTAGCCACAATGCACCAATCTGTTTAATTAAATCACTGTACTGAAAACCTGTTTTCCAGGTGGCATCGATTCCTCTGCTCAGCCAAATCTTGATATTATACCATGTATTTGGCAGTATGTGCATGCATACTGAGGCTCTCTACACATATTGTTTAGCCGTATATGTGTAATTGCTGTGCAATCTATGTATTTGCTATTCTTCAATCTGTGAGATGTTTTGTATATCATTATATACATTGTGTCTTACTTGTTTTATTTACCTATCCAACTTGGAGCGCTAAATAAGACAAAAGGTGCAGCATAATTTATAGGACCATGCGTGTGTGGTGCACATGCCCACAAAACAACGATGCAGTTTCATCATAGGCTATTTTGTATTCCTTTTTTTTGCCATTCTGCACAGCATGGCCAAAACCATTCACAATCCAAGAAGTCCCAGAGTCAAGATCTAGTGGCTTGGCCGCCAATGCTTCTTTCATCTCGTTATGGAGACATAGCCATTTCACTAGTGCGGTACATTTTATCTTCATAAACCTGCATTTGAAGGTCAATTGTCATATTTTTGTACTCTAAATTATATACTGTGTTTTTTGGAAGGAATGAAAACTGAAAAGCCTTGTCTGGTGCAGATATTTTACTTATAAAGCCAAAAAACAATTTAAGAATACGAAGGAAACAGCTTGCAAATTAAAAATATTAATTTATAAATGCAGTCATTTCTTTTCCTTAGGAGATCAGGCAGCTGATTCTGTTAGCACTTGATATCTTCATGTTATGTATTATGTTTCCATTATTTAGTTAAATATTCTTTTCACGTTTTACATTTCAAACAATGTTCTTAAAATCCAAGGTGGTTCAAAGACCAATCACATTTTAAATCAAGCATTGGCAACGCCAATCGGTCTAGCCATGGGAACTGGTGTGATTTTTTTAACATCTTTTATTTTTATTGCAAGCATACATAACTTAAAAAGAACAACAAACAAGCATTTGCTATGCAATAGGTCTTGCATTTACGCAAGTTTAAGCTATTGGCATTGTAAATGACAATGCCTTTTATTAACGTTTTAAAAACCAAAACATAAATAAAAGGCAGTGCCATTTACAATGCCAATGGCTCAAACTCTTAACAACTGCGAGACCTATTGCATTGCAAATGCTTGTTAACATTGCGGCGGGTGCAGCTTGAAGCTCCACCCGCCGCAATGTTAAAAATAGAGGATGTGACCGCAAACCTTGCGGTCACATCCTAATTGCACAGGAGGGAACTCCGCATGCCATGCGGAGGTTCCCTCCTGCTCTGGGATCGACCCCTAAGTCCTAATAATTTTGTTAGGGTTGATACTGAGAAAGAGGACTGCTTATCTGTATTAAGTCCTAACAATTCTGTTAGAGGTGATACTGGAGGTGAAAACCCAACTAACTGTAGAATCATTAGCTGGAATATTGCGGGCCTAAGGTCAAAAAGAGATGACCTAAACTGGCTAAACTTTATAAAAACATATGACATAATTGCTTTCCAGGAAACTTGGGACAGGGGGATAACTTCTGGTTGGATGGCTTCAGTAGTTATTTCTTACCTGCTCGTCCCGCTCCAGTGGATAGAGCAAAGGATGGCCTTATGTTCCTTTTCTCCTTGAAATTAATGGGGTCTATAAAAAGGATAGAGACAGATTCTTCTAATTGTTTGATAGTAGAAGTAAGTAAGTCTAACTACCCGAAGTTATTAATTGTGAATTTTCATAATTCTGGGGAGAGTGATTTTATTAATCAACACTTGAGTAATCTGAAAAAAATGTTAAGAGACTACGGGTCAAAGCAATCCACTTCTTATTATGCATTACTTATGGGTGATTTTAATATACACTTCTGTGATTCACATTGTCTAATCGATGACTATCATGGATATAATTATTCGACTATGCCCCACTTTGAACATTCAGCGCGGGGGAAGGGCCTAGAGTCCCTTTTGACCGAAGCCGACCTTTTTTAACCCAGCTTTGCTAATTATTTTAATCAGTGTCCTATGTTTAAATCTAAGGCCAGAGATACCATCATTGATTGTCTCCCATGCCACTAGGTAAGGTAGTCTTTTATAATGCCCGGGAGTCGCCTTTTAGTGATCATAACCCTGTCACTCTAGAACTGTACAAATGTTGTGGCTTATTGGGCAAAGGAGGAAAGAACTTGGCTTCTAGTAGTGTGGTAACCCGTGATCAGGGAAGGAGGCTTAGATGGTCGAAAGTTACGCCTGACACCTTTTTTATGGACTTGTGCCAGAAAATTAAAGGGAACATTACAATATGTGCTGACCTCTCTAGTGCTAAGGATCCGGTTCTTAGAGCTATAGCTCCACTGGTTTTCAGAGAGGAGGAAATTGAGAAAGCTATAAGGGAGACTTCTAGCGATAAGGCACCTGGTCCTGACTGCTTCCCTGCAGATCTTTATAAAAGTGAACCCAAATTTTGGTCAATGTTTTTAACGCTTCTGGTTCGCTAAGGTTCCCTGCATCATGGTCCCAATCGATTATTATCGCCGTTTTTAAAAAGGGTCATAGAGGGGATCCGCCGTGTTACAGACCGATATCCCTGATCGATTCCTCTGTTAAAATATTAGGTAAGTTGATTTTAACTAAAATTACAGACTGGGCGAACGAGAGGAAGATCCTATCTAACCTACAACATGGGTTCAGACAAGGTAGAAGCACCATGAACCAGTGCCTTAATTTATATTTATTAATAAGTAAATACACCTTGGCTAAAGAAGGATGTCTGAGGATGGCATTTATGGATCTATCCTCAGCATTTGACCTGGTTAACAGGTCAACGCTATGGAATATTTTGCTGGAAAAGGGCCTTGATCCTTGTTTAGTACATTTTTTTGCCGACCTTCATCGAGACCTCTCAGCATCGGTTAGGATTTCCTAGGATGGTAAAGGTTCAAGAACTTTTAAATTAGGCAGGGGTGTCCATCGGGTGTATTTTGGCACCTCTGCTTTTTACACTTTATATTAATGACCTGGATAAGTCCTTAGTGGATGCGTTCCTGGATATCCCGCGTGTCGGAGACTGTCCAATCCCGTTTATCCTATACGTGGACGACACAGTTCTCTTAGCACGTACTGCGGTAGGCCTCCCGCGGCTTTCATATGCTTTAGGGGCCTACATGTAGACTTTGGGCCTGGTAGTGAATATCAGAAAGTCACATATTATGCCAACAGTTAACAGAGCTAGAAAAGTTATTCTTGTTATTGTAACGGTTTAGAAGTGTTTCCGATGTTCTCTTTTACTTATTTAGGGGTTCTATTTGATGATAGGTCCTTCTGGATACTCTGACAAATTTTTTTTTAAATGCAGTCATCCGATCTTCCTAAGGCTTATTAGGGTTTGCCCAGCGCTTGGGGGACAGACCTATAGAGGCCATTTTAAAGATATACAGAGCAAAGTGTCTGGCTATTGCGGCCTATGGTTCCTCTATATGAGGATTTAAAGAGCAGGTTGGGGTTCAGATAGCAGAATACAAATTAGTACGAAGTTTTCTGTCTGTACCCCAATCTGCCCCAATTTTTGCTATGCATCAGGAATTGGGGTTAGGCTATGTTTCTGACATCTTGAGCACAGCTCCGTTGCTGCATTGGCTCAAAACCTGGCTAAATCCTGAATTAACCCTGAATCACCAGATCTTACGGGATTGCGTCAATCTAGATAATTCTAGCAAAATTAAGTGGCTGTCCTAAGTTAAATGTATGTTATCTAAAATAGGGCGGTCTGAATTATTTAAAGCCCCCGAAAAGATCCGGAAGGAGGATGTGATGTGGGTGAAAATGAACTTTAAGAATTTATTGATGTTGGAACGGGAAGAACAGGAGCTACACAAACCCTTGGTTAGGGTACATTTGTTAATAAAAACGACTATACTTATTGAACCCTACTTGGTAATTGTGAACAAGCCTTTCCATCGCTGGCTCCTAACTAAGTTCCTTTTTAATTTGATCCATCTCTCACTGGGTGATTTCCCGGGGTGGTGTAAACCTGAGGACGCAGAACCCTGTCAATGTGACAACTATTCACCCCAGGATACCTTACATTTTATGATGTTCTGTCACTTTTATACTGATATTCGGAGGAAGTTTCTAATTCCTATTTTGAGAGAATTGGGTTTTTTACAGGTCAGATGAGCGTTACTTTATGTGCAGATGCTGAGTAATCCATGGGATATTTTTAATATTGTGTGTTTTCTTGTTGCTGCTGTGAGGCTTAAAGAAAAACAGATGATGAATTTCGTTTAAACCCTATTGATAATATTTATGGATATTTTAAACTTTGAGAAATTTGGATACGATCAATTTCACAAGTGATATTGTTTTACATACTTTGTCCAAATGTTTTTAACATAGTCGTTGTCTGTTGTGTATTGTACTTTTATGATTTTAATTAATCGAATAAAGTGGATTGACACACTCACTGACACTACAGATGTACTAAGACTTCTACAAAACATAGGGGCACATGCATCAAGGTAGGCAATTGCGATTCCATTTTTGCGAGTATTAAGGAAACGCAATTATGGAAGTGCAATTGCCTATGCATGTTGGTTTCGCTAAAATATTGTCAATTCCTACATATTCCTTCATTACGAATAGAAAATTGCGATTCACAATTAAGGAATAGCTTCCCATTTATTCCTATGGGCATAGAGGCCAAATAGGGTCTTGCAAATTGCTCATGCAATTTCAAAGGTGCATTGGGGCCAAAAGGCCACCCTGATGCACCCCCGAAGTTGGCATGTGTGCACATGTGCCACACACACATGCCCTAAGGGCATGTGAGTGTTCCACATGGCACTTTGAAAAATGCACTTTTGTGCATTTTTTAAAGTTTTTGCAAATTACCATCAACTTGCAGTTGATGGTAATTAGCGTTTCCTAAATGGGAAGTCGCATGTAGGAAAGGCTTATTGCATTCCAAATAGGGAGTCGCAATTTGTGATACCCTAAATGCATTTTCAATTTAGGTAATCGCTAATTTTGCGATTACCTATTTTGCAAATTTAAATCATTTCACTAAAAGAAGGGTTACCTTAGTTAGGGTCCAACACTGATTTTGCCACCCACATGAGTAGCAAACATGTCTCAGAATTGACACTGCAGTGTTTGTGTACACAGTTTTAAACTGCCATTTCAACCTGGCAAGTGCACCCACACAGAGCTTTGTGCTCTGTCTACTCACCGTGAAGGTAACCTCATCAGGGGAAAAAACTCTTTCTGTAATATCCAGAGCTCGGACGTCCAAGACCTTCCTGCATGACACCAGGCACAGCAACATTGCCAACTTAGCTGACAATTCTTTCCTCGAGAGGAAACGGTTCAGCTGCCAAGAAAATAACAAATTCAACACCTGGTTTACGTCCTAAAGGACTATATAGCAGGGTTCCGGAGGCAACGATAAAAGGATGCCCCTGAGAAGTTTGCAAACAAAAGGGTGTTCCCCCAGGGGTGCTCCATCCACAGGGGCGTGACCCGCTGAAATAGCCGATCGAACTGTGCTTACCGACCGGTACGCCAAGCCTTTTTCAGCTAGGCTCTCCAGGTAATTAAGAACATGGGTCAAATCTACGACCACGTGGTCCACTTCCCGTCTCATACACCAACATACCCATCACGTCCAAATTGATTTGTATCTTATGGACGTGCTGTCTGCCCAGGCTCTGGAGAGTAGGAGCTCAGAGTCCTCTGAAAGGCCCAGCAGTCTCCACGGTTGCCTGTAATCGGCCAGGCCATGAGCTGAAGTGATCCGTCTTACACCAACCTGTGAGGGATACCCTCCAGACTCGTCAGGAAAAGGGGAGTATGGTGGAGTCGGATTGAAGAATCCCAAGAAAGTTCTAGTAGAACCGGAAACCAAACTTGCGACCGCCAGAACGGCATTATCAGAACCACGGAGTCTGCCGTCCGAGTAATCATGGAGAACGGAGGGAACGCATACCCGCTCGCCTGACTCCAATCTTGAGTGAACGCATCGGTCGCCACCACCAGCGGGTCCAGTCTCCAATTGAAGAACCGGGAAAGCTGCCGGTCGAGGCAACATGGAAAGAGGTCGATGGAGAAAGGTCCCCTACGCTCCTGCAGATGGAGAAAAATCTCTGGGTCCAGCTTCCACACACTGACATCCCGCAAGTATTGGGAGTGCCAATCCGCCACTAAATTGTCTCGTCCTGGGAGATACTCAGACGTTACCGAGATCTGGTTGGATAGGCAAAACTCCCAGAACTCTTTTGCCATGTTCACCAAGGCTTTGGATCGGGTGCCGCCCAGATGATTAATATACCTGACCGCAGATACATTGTCCATTTTCATGAGCACTGGACTCGGTCCTTGGTCCAGCAACGGACCGCAAAGGAACCCGCCAGAAGCTCTAGACAATTGATATGAAGCCATTGTTCTTGAGGAGACCAACTTCGGCCAGTGGAGAAATCCCCACACCAAGCTCCCCAGCCTGCCCGGCTGGCGTCCGGCTCTATCAACAAGTCGGGAGCGGAACCAAAGATTGCTTTTCCGTTCCAGACCTCCATGTGTGTTAGCCACCACTTCAATTCTTCCCTTACTTCGTCCATCAGAGGAACCACTTGGGAATACGTCAGGCCTCTCCGCAAATGATGCACTTTAAGGCACTGAAGGGCCTGGTAGTGCAACGGGCCCGGGAATATTGCTTGAATGGAGGCCGAAAACAGACTCACCAGAGGCGTAATCTGGCGCAAAGAAGTCCTTTGCCTGGCTAGGGTTTGACGGATCTCGTGACGAATCTTCACCTCCTTCCTAGAAGGCAGACTTAACGACGCCGAGGGGGAGTCTGTAATGAACCCCAGAAAAAACGCTTTCTGTGTCGGGACCAGATGGGACTTCTGCTTGTTGATCACAAACCCCAAGTCCTGAAGCAAAGACACTGCCATCTGTAGTTGACTCCGCAGTTGCAAAGGACATTGGGCCAAAATGAGAATATCGTCTAAGTAGACGCTCATTTGAACAAAGAGAAACAATGACAGTGGTTTGGAACAGTAGCCAGCACCTCTGTTGTGTTTGCACATAAATTTTCTTTCAATAGTTGCAATTTCTAATGGCGTGCTCATTGTCTCGCACTGTGCTATCCACAGTGCTAAAATATATATAAAGTAAACCTCTTAATATATGTAAATAGTACAATAAATGACAGAGCACAGCACAGTATAATGTTAGACCGGGGAACATCGTTTACGATGCGGTTTTTACACTGCAGTGCCTTTAACCCGCAGCTATTACAATGCAAGTCGTTACTATGACTTGCGCTGGATGGCGCTGTGGGATAAGGAATCTTGCAATTTAATATTCCAGCACCTTCCCTACTGTTACGGGGACTGGTGTTGGAATATAAAATTATAAGATTACTAAATCCACGCCCTACAACGCAAGTCGTTGTAACGACTTGCGTTGTAAGACTTGCGGGGTAAAGGCATGCGTTGTTACAACATGCGTTGTAACAACATATATCCGTTACAATAAATGACAGAGCACAGCACAGTATAGTTATAGTTATCATACTAAGTAGACGATCAAGCGGACTCCGTGCGCTCTCAGATATTCCACCGCTGGCTTGAGAACCTTGGTGAAGCACCACGGGCCCGATGAGAGCCTGAACGGTAGAGACAGGAATTCGTAAGCTTGACCATGCCAGAGAAACTGGAGGAACCGTCTGTGTGGCGGAAATATCGGGACCACTAGGTACGCATCCTTTAGGTAGAGCCGCACCATCCAATCGTGTGGCAGGAGGACGTCTCTGAGCAGATGAATACCCTCCATTTTAAAATGCCTGTACACCAACCACTCATTGAATTCCCGAAGGTTGATGACAAGCCTCCGATGGGTTTGTCTACTGAAAATATGTCGCTGAGGAAACCCACAGGATGAACCTCTGTACGACACACCACCCCATTGTGGAGGAGGTCGGCCACCTTCTCGTCTACCATGACTGCGTCGGGCGCGCAGAAAACTATTGGACGAGGACGGCTGTAAAACTCTATCTGGAACCCCCACACAGTCTGGAGAACCCTGTAAGCTCTTCCCAGGCGGGGAAAAATTGTGCCAACCTGACCCCAACTCGCAACTCTCACCGTTGGCGTTTCCGTTCTTGCCTCCCTTGTATCCTCCGTGGCCTCAGAAGCGTTGCCCTCTGATTGGGTAAAAGTTGTTAAAACGCTGGTCCGTTTGGTACTGCCCACATCCGGAGCCTTGCCCCCTGCCTTGGGGGTTTTGGTTCTGAAAGCGGCCGGACAGGTGGCCCCTGCTCCGACCGGCCCGCAGAAAACTCGAGGGTGAAAAACTCTTTTTATGTTGGCCTGGGCTTTGTCCAGGGAAGTAAATGTGGCAACAAACTTGCCCAGCTTCTTACTGAAGGGTTCGCCAAATAAACCATCCTGTACCACGGCGCCTGCTTTAGAACAGACCAGGTCACCTAGCATGGGGTCAACTTTGATTAAAAGGGACCTACGCCGCTCTGTCGAGAGGGCGCAGTTTGCGTTGCCCATAAAGCAGATCGCTCGCTGCGCCCATGCCGACAGGACCTCCGGGTCAATCAAAGAGCCAGAACTACGGGCCTCCTAAGCCATGTCCAGAATCTTCATCATTGGACCAATGGCGTCCAACAGCTTGCCCTGACAAGCACGCCAAGATCGGTCTATCCCCTTCTTGGGGTCCTTAATGAACTCAGCCAGGAAAGTAGCCATTTTTGCTGCAATATCGGCAGTAAGGGCTACTTTTCCCTCCATGGTAGGGTGGGGGAACTCAATGAGTAACCTACTCTGGGCCTCATTCTCTAAGGGCTTCCTGAGGCGGGACGCAACATACTGGGCCCCCTTATCGGCGAGAACCCTCTCCGCCAACCTGGGATGAACCATATCATCCGGGTCTAACATATCAGCAATACCCATCTTCTGAGGCTCAGTAGAACCCGACGGTCACCAAGACCTCGAGGAACCTGCCTCATCATCCGACACATCAGGAGAGTCCCCTTGCTGCGTCTGAGGTGAAGCCGGTTGTGGGTCTGAACTCGGGGGAACTGGCTCTTGGGGAAGTACGATAGGTGTAGTGTGGTCCAAGAAAGCTTGCTTAAGGCGTTCAAACGCATCTTTATCCACCCCCACGTCGCACTTCTTCTTGGGGTAGGGGTCCCTCACCGTCCGGTTGGTTTGCCGCTGGGTCCCTAGCCAGCACAATAGGATTAGCAGGAGGAGGCTGTCCTATTTTTGCGTATAACTGTTCAATTTTGTCGGCCAGTCGCTGTTCCATTTGGGTCATCAGCTCAGTGACCGTCCTATAAATGGAGTTATCTACAGCCTCATAAAAATCATTGTCCTGCTGTAGATACGAGAGGGAGTCCTCCTCCTCATAATACTCTTGCTCCATAGTAAGTCGGCTGCTATGCACTGGGACAAAGTCCAAGGAGCACACACGCAGAGCGTGAGAAGTTAGGGACTGAGGGTCTCTCAGTGAAATATGAAGGCCAGAGGCACAGATTTACCGGGGTGATCAACCCCAGGACACCCAACACCCACCAGGTTACAGGGGGATCACGAACTGCCTGTGGCTGGTGTCTGCAATAATAATGGCACAGAAGCCAAACACATATGCCTGCCCTGCAGTCACAGGGTGTGAGGAGTAAAACCCCTGGTGCACTGCACCGCTACCGCCCCGAGAAAATGGGTGTGAAAAAATAAGGGGCAATTGTACAGACCCAGCAGCACTGGGCGATTCAGGCAGCACACATGGGAGCGGGCAGTACCAGCCTAATGGGGCGCGATTCAGCTTCTCTGACTGAAAAGCGCTCCGCGGCCAACGAGTCGCGGTGCCCCCATAGTGCCCTCTGGAGGGCGGCATACCGCACCGCAGCCTCTGCTTAATGGGGAACCAAGCCGGGTAAGAGCGCTGTGTGTTCCCGCGGCAAACACGGAATCTGAGGAGAAAAAACCTGTAAATGCGCAAAGGCACAGATACCCCCAGAAATGAATACACACTGCCAAAATACCCAATGAAGGAGAATAGAAAAACACTTAACTCCAGCTGCCGAGCAGCGAAGAAAAAAGAAGTGCAGGAAGTATCACAGAAATTTATTGGATGAGAGCCAAGAACACTGTAAAAGGACTACCTAGAGACTATTGTTTTTCTTTCCCTGGACTTTTGGGAAATGTAGTTGTTGTATGTTGTTGTGATAAAGCTGCTGTATATGAAATTTGTTATTAAAGCGAAGAAAGAATGAGCATAATCCTCGCCTCCGGTCCTGACATAGAATTCCACTCCACTACATGCCACTCCACGATACACAATACCACTCCACATAATTATACTCCATGATACACAATCCAACTCCACATAAATACGGTACACTCTATACCACATAATTACTATGCACATAATTACACTGAACATAACTCCACTCAATTCTATGCCACACAATTCCAAAACAAGCAATTCCAATCCAAACCACATAATTCCACTTCTCACCACATACATCCACTCCACTCCGTAACACATGGCAAAAAAAAGACATGGACATTAACAACGCCAATAGCTCTCGGATTGGGAGTCAATTTGACATGACTGCATCATCGTTCCTTGTGTTTTGGTCGGGGGGAGTTTGGTTTCCTCTCTAGTTTATGTATGCAGCAAGTGCTATGCGCATAGAATGCTGTGTGCATCTTGTGTTCCCATGAGGCACAGGGTCAGACTGATTTGCATATAGCCATGTCTGAACTGGGGTGGCAGAGTGGGCTAAAGAACGGTGATGGATTATACCCAGATCTTTTGACTGGTTGTGAGTGTTTGAGTGATTCAGATGCTCTGTCCATCACCACCCCCTTTTGTACCGCTTTTGGCCGCCATAAGTGTGGCAGGATATGCTCAGACGTGAGTCCCTTGCTCACTTTGCCACTGGATTCAAGCAAGCCGGGCTGAAGACGGCTGAAATGCCAAAAACCGGTCCTCAGAAGCTTGTTTCCGGTCCAGGGAAGACATGGCTTGGCAGCTCGGGCTGGACTGTACCCATGAGGCACAGGGTCAGACTGATTTGCATATAGCCATGTCTGAACTGGGGTGGCAGAGTGGGCTAAAGAACGGTGATGGATTAAACCCAGATCTTTTGACTGGGTGTGAGTGTTTGATTGATTCAGATGCTCCGTCCATCACCACCCCCTTATGTACCGCATCTTCAGCCAGATTAATGAAGCTACCATTCTGCGATTAGCAAATTGCGAAAATTTGCGAATCGCAATTTGAGAATCGCTGAATGGTATTCATGAACAAATGCGAGGAAAAAAAGCGATTCGCAATCGATCGCAATTGGCGATTGCGATCTTGCCGCAATCGCAAAATAATCGCAGAATCGGCAATTTCCCATGCCGAAATTGCGATATCGCATATAGCGATCTCGCTAACTGCGAGATCGCAAAAACGGGAAGTCGCATTTCAAGCCCACTGATGACATCACAACCAGGAAGTAGGCTCACCACACCCACAAACAGAACACAGAGCCAGGGAGTGGCAGCAGGAAACTGAGGAGCACCAAAACCAACACTCTGCAGCACCCCAGCCTGAAGGAAAGTGTTCAAAGATGTCCCAGGAAGCAGCAGGGAGCAGTGGGCAGGAGAGGAAGAGGAAACTAAAATTTTCTGAAGCTGAATTGGAGCACCTAATTGAGGGGGTGTGCAAGGACTATGCCAAGCTCTTTGGGAAAGACTCCCGCAGGGTGCCAGAGCCCGAGAAGCGCAGGATCTGGCAGCGCATCCGCGCAAAGGTCAGTTCTGTCGGTGTCACCCAGCGCTAGATTGACGACATCAAAAAGCGCTGGTACGACCTGAGAGGACGTTCCAAGGAGCTTATTGCTGTGAGGCTTGGGGATCAACTGGGCACCGGTGGAGGGGAACCTGTAGCCACACCTAACACCCCATTGGAGGACCTGATTGAGGACACCATAGCGCCAGCAGCCTGCGTGGCGGTCCTTCAGCTGGACTCTTCTCGACCCAGCCAACAACAAACTGAAGATAAGTGCCATGCGACTGCGACCCAGTTTCCTAACAATGCCCTTAAGTCCTGAGCTAGCAACATGACATCCCCAACAATGCAGACCATGCTCACCAAAAAAGCCCAATTGCATTGTGGTAGTTGTAGTGTAATCATTTGCCCGCAGTCAGCCCAACACTGCCAGAGCACTCAATGCAAAGTCAAACCAAAAGCCAGTCAGAGAAAGCAAGGCTGCATGCATGTATCAACATTGCCTGCGCAAGATACATAACTTTAATCATGCACCCTTTCACATTACAGGTGCAGGTGATCAAGCCAGCACGGACAGCGAGGCGCTACACATCGCTGAGAGCCAGGAGGACACTGAGGGTGAGGGCCAGTCCTCCCAACAACCCGGCACATCACAGCCACCAGCAGTGCAGCCACCACCACCAACACCACCACCACCACCCCGTGCCGACAGGGCCACCCCTGCAGCCACTGCAGTGCAGCCACCACCACCAACACCACCACCACCACCCCGTGCCGACAGGGCCACCCCTGCAGCCACTGCAGTGGTACAGGTTCCACCACCAGCGCCTCGGAGGCAGACGAGGCGCACACCTGGTGCCAGGTCACAGACCAGCGCCAGGGCCCAGCAGGCACCGCCAGGGCACTTGAAACACCCGACCCAGGCCTGGCCATCGAACGCCGCATGCTGGCGGTGCATCGCACGCAGGCGCGCCACATGGCAGCAATGCTTGCACAGATGCAGGCAAACGGCCAACATATTGACCCGATGACAGCAGCAGTGAGAGAAAACAACCAGCTTCTTGTATCCCAGCAGGACATGACCCGTCGACGCCACCGCCAACTACTGGCCCGCCTATCGGCCTACACTAGGTCAAATCATGTGGTTGGCAATGCCACATCTCAGCTGGCACGACGGTCACTTGCCATGCAGGCCCAGATGGTGCAGTGTTGCCAGGATGTGGCCAGGTCACACGACCTACTCACCGCAGCTGTGCTTGGCAGACAGGCAACTGGCCAGGAAGAAGCAGAGGGGGCTGACGACGCAAGTGAGGCTCCGTCGACCAACAGCAGCGCCTCCTTACCACCGTTGCCTACACCTCGCCGCAGCAGCTGGCCAACATCAGGAAGTAGGGCCAACACCGTCCCTCAGGATGCGGAGAGATGACTTGGGGCGTCTCGTCGTCACCGTCGGTGAGGACTGTAACACTCAGAGGGAGGCCATGCAGTCAACCCCTGCAAAACCCCTACCCCAGCATGGGGAGGAATGGAGCAATACTCTCTCCATCAGACAATTTAATACTTGAAGGCCAATTTATTGTGATGTAACATTAAAGAAGAATGGTCAAACTTGATACACACTCATGTCATTATTACATTCGTCATGCATGGGTGCAGTGTAGTGATAGTGGAATGTGTGCACTAGAAACAGTTCGTAGTGATGTGGTTGCTGCGCCTGTGTCCTTCAGCAGGATCTTGTCCGCGTGCATGACGTACATGTGGAGGTGGCCGGTTGTCACCTTCAGACTCACTGCCAGATATCTCCACTGGTATCCTGCGCTTGGTAGCAATGTTGTGGAGTATTGCACACACGGCCACGATGCGGCAGCAGACCTCAGGTGTGTATTTGATGGCCCCACCAGTCTTGTGCAGTATGCGGAAACGGCTCTTCAATAGGCCAAATATCCTCTCTATGCAATTTCTTGTCCGTATGTGTGCAGCATTGTAACCCCGTTGCTGCGGTGTGGCTGGGTTGAGGTATGGGGTGAGGAGGTACTCACGTAGACCGTAGGCACTGTCACCTGCGGGTAATGAGCACAGGGTGAGTGCCTATTCTGCGCAGATACATGATGAAAGTATAGTATATGGGGACATTTGTACTTACCCAGTAGGTGTCCTTCGCTAAAGTCTCCCCGTGCCAGTCGTGTGTGAATGCCGCTGTGCCGGAGGATAAAGGAGTCATGTGTGCTGCCCGGATATTGTGCCACTATGTCTGTGATGATATTCTTGGCGTTGCACACCATCTGGATATTGAGGGAGTGGTAGGATTTGCGGTTGTGGTACATGTATTCCGTTTATGCTGGTCGGCAGATGTGGATATGGGTACAGTCAATGCATCCAATTACATGCGGAAAATGTGCAATGTTGTAGAATTTCAGCTTGGTGTCATTTAACCCTTTCGATACTGATGACGAGCTGGGCTCGTCATGGTGCACAGTGGTCGTGTGCTGATGACGAGCCCAGCTCGTCATGAGCCCCACCCTCGGGGGAAGCGCTGGCGCTCTCCCCAAGGGTCCGCGATTTTGAAATGCAGCACGGGGATGGCAGCGGAAGAGTTCCCGCTGGCCCCCCCGCCCCTCCCCATGGGAATCCCTGATGACATCAGCGCGCACAGCGCGCGCTGACATCATCAGGGATTCCCTGCGCTCGGGAAGCCATTTGCTTCCTGAGCGCCGTTGGAGAAGGTAAGGTTTCTGGTCTCCGGCGGGGTTTTGGGGCCGCAAAGAGGCATCAGGGGAGAGGAAAGAGATTTTCCTTTCCCCTGATGTCTCTTTGCAGGGCATTTCTGCCTCACGATCGCGCACAGCGTCGCGATTGTGCGGCGGAAATGCCCCCACTAGCACCAGGGATTGAAAATTTAGCTTTTCGGAAGCGACCCCTTGGGCAAGGGTCGCTTCCAGGTGGGCAGCCATTTTCTTTACGATTTTCTGCTCCCTCTGGGGGCAAATCGGCCCGTTATTTCGGCCGTTTTGCCCCCAGGGGGGGCAGAAATAAACCACTGGCACCAGGGATTTTTTGGTTTGGGCAATGTTTGTTTTGGGAAGCGACCCCTTGGGTAAGGGTCGCTTCCAGGGGGCCTTGATTTTGTCGCTCATTTTCTGTCCCCCCTGGGGGAAAATCGGCCCGTTTTTTTTGCCGTTTTGCCCCCGGGGAGGGGGGGGGGCAGAAAATGCCCACTAGCACCAGGGATCTTGAAATTAGCTTTTAGGAAGCGACCCCTTGGGCAAGGGTCGCTTCCAGGTGGGCAGCCATTTTATTTTCGATTTTCTGCTCCCCCTGGGTGAAAATCGGCCTGTTATTTCGGCCGTTTTGCCCCCGGGGGGGCAGAAATAAACCACTGGCACCAGGGTTTTTTATTAGGGCAATGTTTGTTTTGGGAAGCGACCCCTTGGGTAAGGGTCGCTTCCAGGGGGCCTTGATTTTGTTGTTTATTTTCTGTCCCCCCCCTTGGGGCAAATAGGGCCGTTTTGCCCCCCCGGGGGGGGGGCAGAAAATGCCCACTAGCACCAGGGATTTTGAAATTAGCTTTTAGGAAGCGACCCCTTGGGCAAGGTTCGCTTCCAGGTGGGCTGTGATAATCTTTTTGTTTTTCTGCCCCCCCCCCGGGGGCAAATCGGCCCTTTTTTTAGTTGTTTTGACCCCAGGTGGGGGCAGAAATTCCCCACTGGCACCAGGGATCTGTTTTGGGGCAATGTTTATGTTTTGGAAGCGACCCCTTAGGCAAGGGTCTCTTCCTGGTGGCAAGTAATTATGTTTTTGAATTTCTGCCCCCCCCTTGGGGCAAATCGGAGTGGTGTTTGCCTGGCGGTGTGTGTGTAGTGGCGCTTGGCTGGCAGTGTGCGTGGAGTGGTGCTTGGCTGGCGGTGTGCGTGGAGTGGTGCTTGGCTTGCGGTGTGCGTGGAGTGGTGCTTGGCTTGCGGTGTGCGTGGAGTGGTGCTTGGCTGGTGGTGTGCGTGGAGTGGCACTTGGCTGGTGGTGTGCGTGGAGCGGCGCTTGGCTGTCTGGCAACGGAGTGGTGCTTGGCTGGCGGTGTGTGGGGAGTGGCGTTTGGCTGGATGGTGTGCGTGGAGTGCTTCTTGGCTGTCTGTGCACGGAGTGCTGCTTGGCTGGCTGTCTGTGCACGGAGTGCTGCTTGTCTGGCGGTGTGTGTGGAGTTGCGCATGGCTGGATGGTGTGTGTGGAGTGGTGCTTGGCTGTCTGTGCATGGAGTGGTGCTTTGCTTGCGGTGTGCGTGGAGTGGCGCTTTGCTTGCGGTGTGCGTGGAGTGGCGCTTGGCTGGCGGTGTGCGTGGAGTGGCGCTTGGCTGGTGGTGTGCGTGGAGTGGTACTTGGCTGTCTGTGCACGGAGTAGTGCTTGGCTGGCGGTGTGCGTGGAGTGGTTCTTGGCTGTCTGTGCACGGAGTGCTGCTTGGCTGGCTGTCTGTGCACGGAGTGCTGCTTGTCTGGCGGTGTGTGTGGAGTGGTGCTTGGCTGGCGGTGTGCGTGGAGTGGTGCTTGGCTTGCGGTGTGGTGCTTGGCTGGCGGTGTGTGTGGAGTGGCGCATGGCTGGATGGTGTGCATGGAGTGGTACTTGGCTGTCTGTGCATGGAGTACTGCTTGGCTGGCGGTGTGTGTGGAGTGGCGCATGGCTGGATGGTGTGCGTGGAGTAGTACTTGGCTGTCTGTGCACGGAGTGGTGCTTGGCTGGCGGTGTGTGTGGAGTGGCGCTTGGCTGGATGGTGTGCGTGGAGTGGTGCTTGGTTTGTGGTGTGCGTGGAGTGGTGCTTGGCTTGCGGTGTGCGTGGAGTGGCGCTTGGCTTGTGGTGTGCGTGGAGTGGCGCTTGGCTTGCGGTGTGCGTGGAGTGGCGCTTGGCTTGCGGTGTGCGTGGAGTGGCGCTTGGCTTGCGGTGTGCGTGGAGTGGTGCTTGGTTTGTGGTGTGCGTGGAGTGGTGCTTGGCTTGCGGTGTGCGTGGAGTGGCGCTTGGCTTGTGGTGTGCGTGGAGTGGCGCTTGGCTTGTGGTGTGCGTGGAGTGGCGCTTGGCTTGCGGTGTGCGTGGAGTGGCGCTTGGCTTGCGGTGTGCGTGGAGTACTGCTTGGCTGGCGGTGTGTGTGGAGTGGCGCATGGCTGGATGGTGTGCGTGGAGTAGTACTTGGCTGTCTGTGCATGGAGTGGTGCTTGGCTGGTGGTGTGTGTGGAGTGGCGCTTGGCTGGATGGTGTGCGTGGAGTGGAACTTGGCTGTCTGTGCACGGAGTGCTGCTTAGCTGGCGGTGTGTGTGGAGTTGCGCATGGTTGGATGGTGTGTGAGGAGTGGTACTTGGCTGTCTGTGCACGGAGTGGTGCTTTGCTTGCGGTGTGCGTGGAGTGGCGCTTTGCTTGCGGTGTGCGTGGAGTGGTGCTTGGCTGGCGGTGTGCGTGGAGTGGCGCTTGGCTTGCAGTGTGCGTGGAGTGGCGCTTGGCTGGTGATGTGCGTGGAGTGGTACTTGGCTATCTGTGCACGGAGTGGTGCTTGGCTGGCTGTCTGTGCACGGAGTGCTGCTTGTCTGGCGGTGTGTGTGGAGTGGTGCTTGGCTGGCGGTGTGCGTGGAGTGGCGCTTGGCTTGCAGTGTGCGTGGAGTGGCGCTTGGCTGGTGATGTGCGTGGAGTGGTACTTGGCTGTCTGTGCACGGAGTGGTGCTTGGCTGGCTGTCTGTGCACGGAGTGCTGCTTGTCTGGCGGTGTGTGTGGAGTGGTGCTTGGCTTGCGGTGTGGTGCTTGGCTGGCGGTGTGTGTGGAGTGGCGCATGGTTGGATGGTGTGCATGGAGTGGTACTTGGCTGTCTGTGCATGAAGTACTGCTTGGCTGGCGGTGTGTGTGGAGTGGCGCATGGCTGGATGGTGTGCGTGGAGTAGTACTTGGCTGTCTGTGCACGGAGTGGTGCTTGGCTGGCGGTGTGTGTGGAGTGGTGCTTGGTTTGCGGTGTGCGTGGAGTGGTGCTTGGCTTGTGGTGTGCGTGGAGTGGCGCTTGGCTTGTGGTGTGCGTGGAGTGGCGCTTGGCTTGTGGTGTGCGTGGAGTGGCGCTTGGCTTGCGGTGTGCGTGGAGTACTGCTTGGCTGGCGGTGTGTGTGGAGTGGCACATGGTTGGATGGTGTGTGTGTGGAGTGGCGCATGGCTGGATGGTGTGCGTGGAGTAGTACTTGGCTGTCTGTGCACGGAGTGGTGCTTGGCTGGAGGTGTGTGTGGAGTGGTGCTTGGTTTGCGGTGTACGTGGAGTGGTGCTTGGCTTGCGGTGTGCGTGGAGTGGCGCTTGGCTTGTGGTGTGCGTGGAGTGGCGCTTGGCTTGCGGTGTGCGTGGAGTGGCGCTTGGCTTGTGGTGTGCGTGGAGTACTGCTTGGCTGGCGGTGTGTGTGGAGTGGCGCATGGCTGGATGGTGTGCGTGGAGTAGTACTTGGCTGTCTGTGCACGGAGTGGTGCTTGGCTGGCGGTGTGTGTGGAGTGGCGCTTGGCTGGATGGTGTGCGTGGAGTGGTGCTTGGCTTGCGGTGTGCGTGGAGTGGCGCTTGGCTTGCGGTGTGCGTGGAGTGGTGCTTGGCTTGCGGTGTGCGTGGAGTGGTGCTTGGCTGGCGGTGTGTGTGGAGTGGCGCTTGGCTGGATGGTGTGCGTGGAGTGGTGCTTGGCTGGCGGTGTGTGTGGAGTGGCGCTTGGCTGGATGGTGTGCGTGGAGAGGTTCTTGGCTGTCTGTGCACGGAGTGCTGCTTGGCTGGCTGTCTGTGCACGGAGTGCTGCTTGGCTGGATGGTGTGCGTGGAGTGGTACTTGGCTGTCTGTGCACGGAGTCGTGCTTGGCTGGCGGTGTGTGTGGAGTGGTTCTTGGCTGTTTGTGTGCGCTGAGTGGTGTTTGGCTGGTGGTGTGCATGGTCTGTCGCTTGGATGGTGGTGTGGGTGGACTGGCGCTCGGCTGGCGGTGTGTGAGTACCTACTTTCTGTTGGTCACTACACACACTGCTAGTTGAGTGACACTCTACTCAGTCCATCATTTTGTGTAGTTGCTGTGGCAGATATTTGGGTGTGTGAAAGTGATGGGCCCTTGAATGGCGCTGTCTGCTGGTGTGAGTGTTGTAATGTGATGGGTCCGCGGCTGGTGGTGTGAATGTTTTGTATGTGTCACACGTACGAAAGGTGTGTGAATGTCCTTACTGCCCCCGTGTGATGGGGGTACTGGTAGGAGCAAAAGACCGACTGGCACCAAAGGGGTTAGGCAGTAAAATAAATTCAAAAAATTAACCAGTGTCTTGATGTTAAACCTCATCTAATCCCAATTGGTCTTTGCCCTATTTGATGGCCCCTCTGTGAGAATGTAAATTTGGGGGGCAAATCTGTGTGTTTCTTTCAATTGTTATATTATTTGTGAAATGTGGTTGTCATTTTTTTTATCTTCTCTATTTTTGTCTTTTTCCAGGCTTTTGCTGTTTGGATTGTTGTATTTTGCGGGTCTGTTACTGCTGGTTTTGCAGCTTGTGTAGTTGCTTGTGCTTGGTAAGTGAATGTATTTTGTACTACTTTCCCTTGATGTTTGTCTTTTTGAAAAAGGTTGTACTTATAGCAGTTTGTGTGGCTCTGTGTTTTTTTTTCTTCAGCATTAGTGTTTGATGTGCACTTTGATTTCTAATCTGTTTTTTTTTCTTTTCTTTCTAGTGGGATATCATTTCTTTTTGCTGTGTCTCAGCAGAGTAGGTGCTGGTGAGTGTAGCTGTATTTGGTAAGAGTGAAATTGTTTTGGATTGTATTGATCTTTGTGTGAAAGCCTTACCTTGTTTACTTCTTACTTTGCACAGTGTAGGTTGTTGTTCACTTGTGTGTGCTGTCTTCTTGCTTTGTAAGGATAATGGCTAGTCGCAGGATTACTGCTCAGCAGGTTCTTAGTTTGTTTTTGAGTCTTCCTCTGACCATGGTTCAGAGACTGACTCCGATTCGGAGCTGGAGGTTGGTGGAGAAGATTCAGGCAGTGAGTTTTCTCTTTGCCTGGATTCATCATCATCGGATGATGAATCTTCTTCTAGTGCTGATGAAGTGCCTATGGTAGCGGAGGACATTGGTGCGCCGGTAGTGGGCCAAGAGGCATCTGTGCTGCTTCCTAGGGCTGCAAGGTTTCCTTTCTTTTTACGTCGGCTTGAGGCAGGTGGGCTGCAGCCTGCGCCCAAAAGGCTTCACATTGCTGTGGTGCGCAAAGAGGCATCTGGTGCTGTTAGGCCTCCTATTGTTGTAGAGCGGCAAGATGCATCAGGGCCTGATTTGTTTTCCGGTGGTGTAGTGCAGCAAGAAGCTTCTCAGGCTGCTGGGCTTCCCGTTGGTGAAGTGCTGCAAGAGGCATCTGGGGCTGTTAGGCTTCCCATTGTTGTAGAGCGGCAAGATGCATCTGGACCTGCTTTGTTTCCCGGTGGTGTAGTGCAGCAAGAGCCTTCTGGGGATGCTATGTTTTCTGTTGATGATGTGCAGCCAGAAGTATCTGTGGCTGTTAGGCTTCCAGTACGTGTACAGCAACAAGTGGCTTCTGGTCTGCAGGCTGGGGTGGCTGCTCCCCCCGTTGATGGGGATGGCCTCTGGGTTCCCCCTGGCATGGTGCAGCCGGCATTGCCAGAGTTCACTGGTGTTCCAGGGTGTAGAGTGAATACTGAGAATTTTCAGCCAATACATTTTTTTCAGTTGTTTATGGACGATGTGTTTTTGCAAGAGATTGTTGAGCAAACCAATTTGTATGCAGAACAGTTTTTGAGGGACAACAGTGCCAGTCTTAAGCCCCATTCTAGAGCTACCCTGTGGACTCCCACAAATGTTGAAGAGATGAAGATGTTTTTGGGATTAACTTTTTTGATGGGCTTGCTAAGGAAGCCATCAATGCCATCAATGTCTTCATATTGGTCCACTAGTCCCTTGATGACAACAGCTATATTTCCAGCAGTCATAAGTCGTGATCGGTTTTTGCTTCTTCTTCGGATGTTGCATTTTGTTGATAATGGTTTAGCCTTGGCACGCGATCACCCTGATTGTGACCGTCTGTTTAAAATTCGGCCTGTCCTTGATCACTTTGTTGATCGTTTTTCTGAGATCTTTGCTCCGGGAAAAGAAATTGCAGTGGATGAGTCTTTGCTATTGTTCAAGGGTCGCTTGGTTTTTAGGCAGTATATTCCTAGTAAGAGGGCACACTATGGAATCAAACTGTATATGTTGTGTGACAGTGAGACTGCATATGTCTACAATTTCAGGGTGTACACTGGTAAGGAGTCCAGCATTAACCCTCCTAGTTGTCCTTCCACTTTTGGAGTGACTGAGAAAATTGTGTGGGAACTAGGTAGAGGATTATTTAACAAAGGCCACCATTTGTATGTAGATAACTTCTACACTGGTGTGCGGTTGTTCAAGGAGTTGGCCAAAGTGGGCACTGTTGCTTGTGGCACAATGCGCAGTAACCGTAAAGGTTTCCCAAAGGAACTTGTTTGCAAAAGGCTTGTGCGGGGACAGCGATGAGGGGAGCTTCTAGCTGTGAAGTTTTCAGACAAGAGAGATGTGTACATGCTGACTACTATCCATGACGAAAGTACTGTACCTCAGCCTGTTTGGGGTCAGGTTGCTGAAGTGCGCAAACCTGTGTGCATTGTAGATTACAATAAGTACATGGGTGGTGTTGACAGAGTAGATCAGAGGTTGGAACCTTATGATGCTGTTCGAAAGGCTTACGTTTGGTACAAGAAGTTGGCTATTCATCTTTTCCATTTGGCATCTTTCAATGCTTTTGTTGTGTTCAAGAAGTCTTGTCCTGAGTCGAAGATGCCTTTTGTTAAGTTTCAGGAGTCTGTAATAGGCAGCCTTGTACTAGTGGAGCAGGCAAGTGTTCCTAGATTTGGAGTGGTGGAGGATGTGGCGAGATTGAAAGATCACACTTTGCTGAATTCATTTCTCCCCCTAGCGCAAAAGACTTTCCGACTAGAAGATGCAGAGTCTGTTGGCGCAGAGGCGTGCGGAAGGAGTCTCGTATGTACTGCCCTGACTGTCCTTCTAAGCCTGGATTGTGTCTGTCAGCTTGTTTTAAATCATACCACACGAAAAAGAAGTTTTGGGAGTTTTAATGAGCTGTAAAGTGAATTGCCTGGTCTGTATTCTGTTAAAAAATGTGGTTTGTTTCAAGGTTTGGCTTTAGTGCAATGTGTTTAGTTTTAGAATTTGTGTAAGCTGATAGGTATTTCCATTTGTTTAGTGTTTTTTTTAAAAGAACAATTCTAAATGTGATTGTGGTGTGTGCAGGCTGGTGCTTGGATGGCGGTGTGCGTGGACTGGCGTGTGTGGATTGGTGCCTCCCTGGCAGAGTGCATGGTTTGGTGTTTTGCGGGTGGTGTGTGTGGATTTTTGTTTGGCAGGCGGTGTGCATGGTTAGGTGCTTGGCTGGCAGTGTGAGTGGATGGTGCTTGGCTGGTGGAGTGCAAGGATTGGTGTTTGGCTGGTGGTGTGTGTGCACTGGTGGTTGGCTGGTGGGCTGCGTGGACTGGTGCTTGGCTGGTGGTGTTTGTGCAGTGGTGCTTGGCTGGTGGTGTGTGTGCAGTGGTGCTTGGCTGGTGGTGTGTGTGCAGTGGTGCTTGGCTGGTGGTGTATGTGGAGTGGCGCTTGGCTGGATGGTGAGCGTGGAGTGGTACTTGGCTGTCTGTGCACGGAGTGCTGCTTGGCTGGCGGTGTGTGTGGAGTGGTGCATGGCTGGATGGTGTGCGTGGAGCGATACTTGGCTGTCTGTGCACAGAGTGGTGCTTGGCTGGCGGTGTGCGTGGAGTGGCGCTTGGCTTGCGGTGTGCTTGGAGTGGTTTTTGGCTGGCGGTGTGAGTGGAGTGGTACTTGGTTGTCGGTGTGCGCTGAGTGATGTTTGGCTGGCGGTGTGCATGGTCTGGTGCTTGGATGGTGATGTGGGTGGTCTGGCGTTCGGCTGGCGGTGTGTGAGTACAAACTTTCTGTTGGTCACTACATACACTGCTAGTTGAGTGACACTCTACGCAGTCCATCATTTTGTGTAGTTGCTGTGGCAGATATATGGGCGTGTGAAAGTGATGGGCCCTTGAATGGCGCTGTCTGCTGGTGTGAGTGTTGTAATGTGATGGGTCTCTACTTTTCAAAAATATATAGGTTTGCTAGGTTTCCCTAGGTGCCGGCAGAGCTAGGGTTCAAAAACAAAAGGTATTCTCTTTGCCCAAAAAGGGCACGATTTCACTGCAAAATTGAGTTGTGACCATGTTGCGTTTTGCGCTGTTACCTGTCGCAGGCACTATTCAGAACCAGGCAAGTGAGGTAGCATTTTTTTCCGGAGACCTGGGGGAATGCTGGGTGGGTGGAAATTTGTTGATCCACACAGATTCCAGAACTTTCCACCACAGAAATGTGAGGAAAATGTGTTTATTTTTCAAATTTCTCAACTTTACAAGGGATTCTGGGTAACAGAACCTGGGGGAAGGCAGTCGAATCACCCCATCCTGAATTCCCCTGGATGTCTAGTTTTCAAAAATATATAGGTTTGCTAGGTTTCCCTAGATGCCGGCAGAGCCAGGGTTCAAAAACAAAAGGTAGTCTCTTTGCCCTAAAAGGGCACATTTTCACTGAAAAATTGAGTTGTGACCACGTTGCGTTTTGCGCTGTTTCATGTCGCTGCCACTAAGCCTAACAACGCAAGTGAGGTACCATTTTTTTGGGGGGACCTGGGGGAACGCTGGGTGGGTGGAAATTTGTTGATCCACGCAGATTCCAGAACTTTCCACCACAGAAATGTGAGGAAAATGTGTTTTTATTGTCATATTTTTAGCTTTGCAAGGGATTCTGGGTAACAAAACCTGGGGGTAGGCAGACGAGTCACCCCATCCTGAATTCCCCTGGGTGTCTAGATTTCAAAAATGTATAAGTTTGCTAGGTTTCCCTAGGTGCTGGCAGAGCTAGGGCTCAAAAACAAAAGGTAGTCTTTTCCTCCAAAATGGGCAAGATTTCACTGGGAAATTGAGGTGCGTCCACGTTGCGTTTTGCGCTGTTTCCTGTCGCAGCCACTATGCCTACCCACGCAAGTGAGGTACCATTGTTTTCGGGAGACCTGGGGGAACGTTGGTTGGGTGGAAATTTGTTGATCCACGCAGATTCCAGAACTTTCCACCACAGAAATGTGAGGGAAATGCTTTTTTTTCCAATTTCTTAGCTTTGCAAGGGATTCTGGGTAAGAGAACCTGGGGGTAGGCAGTCGAGTCACCCCATCCTGAATTCCCCTGGGTGTCTACTTTTCAAAAATATATAGGTTTGCTAGGTTTCCCAGGTGCCGGCAGAGCTAGGGTTAAAAAACAAAAGGTAGTCTCTTTGCCCAAAAAGGGCAGGATTTCACTGCAAAATTGAGTTGTGACCACGTTGCGTTTTGCGCTGCTTCCTGTCGCAGGCACTATTCAGATCCAGGCAAGTGAGGTAGCATTTTTTTCAGGACACGAGGGGGAACGCTGGGTGGGTGGACATTTGTTGATCCATGCAGATTCCAGAACTTTCCACCACAGAAATGTGAGGAAAATGTGTTTTTTTTGTCATATTTTTAGCTTTGCAAGGGATTCTGGGTAACAAAACCTGGGGGTAGGCAGACGAGTCACCCATCCTGAATTTCCCTGGGTGTCTGGTTTTAAAAAATGTATAGGTTTGCTAGGTTTACCTAGGTGCTGGCAGAGCTAGGGCTCAAAAACAAAAGGTAGTCTTTTCCTCCAAAATGGGCAAGATTTCACTGGGAAATTGAGGTGCGTCCACGTTGCGTTTTGCGCTGTTTCCTGTCGCAGCCACTATGCCTACCCATGCAAGTGAGGTACCATTGTTTTTGCAAGACCTGGGGAAACGTTGGGTGGGTGGAAATTTGTTGATCCACGCAGATTCCAGAACTTTCCACCACAGAAATGTGAGGAAAATGTGTTTTTTTGTCAAATTCTTTGCTTTGCAAGGGATTCTGGGTAACAAAACCTGGTGGTAGGCAGTCGAGTCACCCCATCCTGAATTCCCCTGGGTGTCTACTTTTCAGAAATGTATAGGTTTGCTAGGTTTCCCTAGGTGCTGGCAGAGCTAGGGCTCAAAAACAAAAGGTAGTCTTTTCCTCCAAAATGGGCAAGATTTCACTGTGAAATTGAGGTGCAACCACGTTGCGTTTTGCGCTGTTTCATGTCGCTGCCACTATGCCTAACAACGCAAGTGAGGTACCATTTTTTTCAGGGGACCGGGGGGAACGCTGGGTGGGTGGAAATTTGTTGATCCACGCAGATTCCAGAACTTTCCACCACAGAAATGTGAGGAAAATGTGTTTTTTTTGTCATAGTTTTAGCTTTGCAAGGGATTCTGGGTAACAAAACCTGGGGGTAGGCAGACGAGTCACCCCATCCTGAATTCCCCTGGGTGTCTAGCTTTAAAAAATGTATAGGTTTGCTAGGTTTCCTAAGGTGCTGGCAGAGCTAGGGCTCAAAAACAACAAAAGGTAGTCTTTTCCTCCAAAATGGGCAAGATTTCACTGGGAAATTGAGGTGCGTCCACGTTGCGTTTTGCGCTGTTTCCTGTCGCAGCCACTATGCCTACCCACGCAAGTGAGGTACCATTTTTTTTGGGAGACCTGGGGGATTGTTGGGTGGGTGGAAATTTGTTGGTCCACGTAGATTCCAGAACTTTACACCACAGAAATGTGAGGAAAATGTGTTTCTTTTGTCAAATTCTTTGCTTTGTAAGGGTTTCTGGGTAACAAAACCTGGTGGTAGGCAGTCGAGTCACCCCATCCGGAATTCCCCTGGGTGTCTAGTTTTCAAAAATGTATAGGTTTGCTAGGTTTCCCTAGGTGCTGGCAGAGCTAGGGCTCAAAAACAAAAGGTAGTCTCTTTGTCCAAAAAGCGCAAGATTTCACTGTGAAATTGAGGTACAACCACGTTGCGTTTTGTGCTGTTTCATGTCGCAGCCACTATGCCTAACAACGCAAGTGAGGTACCATTTTTCTCGGGAGACCTGGGGGAACGCTGGGTGGGTGGAAATTTGTAGATCCACGCAGATTCCAGAACTTTCCACCACAGAAATGTGAGATGTGAGGAAAATGTGTTTTTTTTGTCAAATTCTAAATTTTGCAAGGGATTCTGGGTAACAAAACCTGGTGGTAGGCAGTCGAGTCACCCCATCCTGAATTCCCCTGGGTGTCTACCTTTCAAAAATGTATAGGTTTGCTAGGTTTCCCTAGGTGCCGGCAGAGCTAGGGTGCAAAAACTACAGGTAGGCACTTTGCCATAAAAGGGTCACTTTGTAACTGCAAAATTGAGGTGTGACCACGTTGCATTTTGCGCCGTTTCCTATCGCAGGCACAAGGCCGACCCACACAAGTGAGGTACCATTTTTATCGGGAGACTTCGGGTAATTCAGATTTGTAAATCAACTGTTATTACCAATTGAGCTTTCTTGCATTTCTCCCTTTCAATGACAGACATAGTGTAAAAAAAATGTTTTTGAAAAATGACCAATAATTCTCAAGCTAGTATGAGTATTCCCAATTTTGAAAATGTGCAATTATATACTGTTTCTGAACTCTATATTTTGTACCCAATTCAGAAATACATAGGTGTCTTTCATACAGATTTTTCCATGTATACATTTTCCAAGACAAAGTGCTCTATACCCAGTAAAAGAAAAAAAACCATTGCAAGTGCTGCTCAGTTTTTGGATCTGGGTTCGTCGGGTTCTTGGTGAAACTACAAGTCCTATATATCCCCACAACCAGGAAGGTCTAACGGATGTAACGGTATATTGTTTTCTAAGAGCTGTCAAGATTAGAAAAAGTTATAGGTGAAAACGTTGAGACAAAAGGCTGTTTTTTTCAACAAATTTTCAATTATTCCAAGATTTAACTGTTAGTTTCGATAAAGAATCCTTCATGGATCTAGACAAATGACCCCTTTCTGGATTTAGAATTTTGTTTACTTTCCGAAAATGTACAGCTTTCTAGGATCCATTATTGCTTTCAAACTCTTTTTTACCATTAACTGGAAGGAGGTGGAAAGCTCTAAAAATAGCAAAAATAGGCTATGTCCCAGAAAAATGCCAAAACTGTGTGAAAAATGTTGGTTCTCTGACAAAAGACTGTCATTCCCTGAAAGCTGAGAAAACGGAGATTTCAGCCCCACAAACCCTTTTTTGATACCATTTTCAGGGAAAAACCCAGAGGCTTTCATTTGCAGCCCGTTTTTCCCATTTTTCCGAAAAAAACAATAAATTCACTATATTTTGGTTAATTTCTGGGACCCCTCCAAGGGAATCCACAAACCCTGGGCGCCTTTGGAATCCACATGATGTTGGAAGAAAAGGACGCAAATTTGGCGTGGATACCTTATGTGGTCAAAAAGTTACAGGGGCCTAAGCGCACACTACCCCAAATTGCCAAAAAAGGGCTCAGCACAGGAGGGAAAAAAGGCCTAGCAGCGAAGGGGTTAAGTCCTGCTGGGTGGTTGGGAATGAAATGTAGTGGTGTAGCCTGGTCAGCATTGCATCCAGAAAACTACTGAGGCAGCGGGACATGGTGGGCTGGGATATGCCCCCAGCGACAGCAACTATCCCCTGGAAGCTTCCGGAAGCCAGTAGGTGCAGGCAGCACAATACCTCTACATGGGTGGGGACGGCATTGGTTCTCCTTGTTGGATGCTGCAGCAGGGGGTCTAGGTCCTGGATCAGCTTAATGATCATTGGGCCACTTAGCTGGTACTTGGCATAGATTTGCTCCCTGGTTTGGCCCAGAAGAGTGACCCGCTGCCGGAATATCCGCTCCTGGATCCTACGCCTGTTCTGTGCTGCTCGCTGCAGCCTACGCCGCCTGACCACTGAGTAGAGTCCTGGCATTGTGAGAGTCCACAGTCTCCAGCTGCATGTCCTTAAGTGTGTTTGGTCAGGTTACCACCTGGTTTGAGATCTCCCAAAATTGCGCGTCGCTAATAGCGATTTTTGTGTTTTTCGCAAACTGCGATTTTTCTTGAATGCCAATAGCGAATATTTAGCGACTTCACAACTGTTTTCGCAGAATCATTAGTTTCTCGCTATTTCCGAATCGCAAATTGGCAGGTTTCAGGATTCTGCGATTTTATTTGCGATTTCGCAATTTTATTTAGCGATTACGCACTTTTGCGATTTTCTCTTTCATGAATGGTTTTTACTCAATTTGCGATCGAAATTGCGAATTCGCAGCAATTGCGATCGCAAATTAGCTTCATGAATCTATCTGCTTGTGTACAGCATGATTTTCATTAAATTCAGCTGGAGTACTGATATCAGTGTTCGTCGTGTGCAGAGTAAAATACATGGCCAAGGGTTGCTACAATAGTAAATAAAGTTTATAGTGTGTCATCGGCCTTTCGTGCACTGCATTGTACGAACCCATGGTGCACACAGTGTTTCCTCTGTGCAGAACATTCAGTATGCAAAGGGCAAGATCTGAGTCGAGTTTGTGAACAGCGTTTCGTTGTACAGACATTACCATAATTTATGGTCTCTACAGCAAGTGCATTATGTGTACATTATGATCTGTTCAATAGAGGCATATCGCGCCCTGTGCTCTGTTTTCGGTAGATTGATGTAGTGTGTGTGTGTCCCTTCCGTGTCCCGCCTCTGAGAGAAATGTGCTGGCTCTCCTCATGCTGCGGATGAGTGTGCACTTTTCAATCATACACTGAACATTTTTTATATTAAATATTTTTTTAATGAGGTCGTTCAATTATACACAATCTCAACTGAATTATAGACAAGGTAACAAACTGTGTAGTACACTTTTTTAATTATAACTTTGCAGCATGCTGCACACAAGCCACACTACTCTATAACATAGCTTAACCCCTTCCAGGCTCATGACGAGCTGGGCTCGTCATGGTGTAGCCTCCTCAAACACTGATGACGAGCCCAGCTCGTCATGAACAATGGACTTTTGAAAATTACAGCACCAGAGCAAAATATCGCTAGCAGTGATGGTGTTAAACACATTAGCAAAGCTGATAGCTCTAGCTCTGGCTAAAAACGGATAAGGTCCCAAAGGTGAGACCTACTGGCTTTGCCAATGCTTGTTCTAAACTGGTGTAGCCTCCTTTTGCAGTGTTTTCACTGTCTTACTGTGTGTATGTACAAATGCTCTACACACTGCCTCTGAGATAATCCTGAACGCTCGCGCCAAACTACCGAGGGGGTGAGCAGGGGTATCTTGGCTGTGCGATCCCCTTACCCTGACTAGATTGAGGGTCTCTACTTGGACAGGGTGCATACAGACTGCCAACTAGTGACCCCATTTCTAACATCTGCATTCAAAGCCGTCACTCCACTGCAAATTTCACTTAATTTGTCAAAGACATGTTCACAAAGACAGATTACATGTTATTACATGTTATATTTAAAAGGTTTAAGGCCATTCCGGGTTATGGTTATCTTGGCACCTTCTAAACTGGTCATTTCAAACTTGCAGCCACAGGCTGCATATTTCGTGTCAGTTGAGGTATTCTGTCCTGAGTGAGCCAAGCGTTTCTTGGTAACACTACTATTAAAATGAAAACACATGACCTGAAATAATTCTTTTATGTTCTTCCTGTAAGTTTAAGTTATTTTTACCTGGTTCTGTCCTATTCTTTGTATATTTATCTGCTAATGCCTTAGTGTGAAAAGCTTGTTGTGATCTAAGTGAAAGGTAAAAACTCCACCCATCACTACTAAGTACAAGTGTTATGCATACCTTTATGAAACGCGTCCAAGAATCTACCACCACCAATAAATATTTATATTCATTTATTGGTTTAAAACAGGCTTTTCCAACAGGTCAATTGGGAGTTACCAGTAGTTCCGTGTCTGTCTCTGAGTTTCTCGCTGCTTGCCAACTGGTTTCAAGGCCTTGCAGATTTCCTGACTCCAAGGGTGAACTTTGAAGAACTGCGTGCATGTTTATGTGAAGCTGAGAATCTGACAGCGCAGGAGGAGCACGTAACCTACAGTTTTGTGGAAGAACCATGAAAAAAGTAAATGCATTGGCTTAAACCACACTGTTTTTAAACTTTCAAGATGGAAAGTATTGCTTCCAAGAACCGATTAACTTTCTAATTTCACGTATTATGTTTGGATAGGTGCACTACCTTTACCTTTCTTTTTTCTTTGTCCTTTCCGCCTTCATTCTTTCTTCCGCTCTTTCATGTCTTTCTCTTTCCTCCTTTAATTCTTGTTATTTTTTTCTTCTTTGTATTTCTCCTTTCTCTTTCTTCACATTAGAGTGGATGTCCTGATTCTGGTAGGGTTGCATGACATGAACTTCCACCAATGGGTGCTGTTTTTAAAAGCCAGCTCTCCCTGCACAGAGCTCTTTAGTGCTTATCATCTTACCTCATGAGTCTTTTTAACCATTGGATTTCTAATGTGTTCATTCTTCATTGTACCCTTGAACACAACATGTCCAGTTGGATATTATTAGAGTGGGATCAGAAGGGTCGGATATCTGTAATGATAGTAGGGGAGCATTTAGTTATTTGTTTGTGCAGTTGAGTCACCTAGGGCCCTCAGATGTATAAGCTTTATTTAGAATTCTGAGTCCTCAAAAGCCACTTGCACACTGAGTTAGCTGCCGGGCTGTACCGCTGTTAAGTGCCCACTGCAGGCTGCGCGGACCTGATCATGCAGAATCAACCGGATAGTTAGGTCATAATTTTATACTGAACTGTTTGCTGATATTGGAGAAGCCCCTGTGTGTTTAATCTCGGTTCATATGCAGATTAGATGTTTGAAATGGTCTTCCTCATGACCCAGAGCACCCGCACACATGTACAGCATGACCATTCGGTGTGCTTGCTTCAGAGAGGATGGAGGCATCACCACAATGATCCCCTTACCTTGTGTGATGGTTACTCTTTAATAATGGCTGTCTGTATTGCTGTGAGGATGTTCTCTAGTGACGTGAAAAGCTCCTCTGCTGCAGAATATCAATGTGGTATGTACACAGTTGGTATAGTTTGACCTTCAATGTATGTGACATATATATCCTGACTGGCCCGGAATTGTTTGTGGCACTTGGCTGTACCTGTTATCTTGTGGTTGCAACTGTGCAGTTTTTATCATATCTTTTTTTTTAATGTTGAAGGATTTGAGTTCCTTCTTCCAGTCTTACACTTAAATCTTGAGGTGATCAACTGCTACAAGGATTTTACCCCCTGGCATATTTAGGACGTGTACTTGCCCCAAGCTCTGAAATTCCATTAATGCTTACAGTTTTTTAAAAGTATTTCAGGGCTCTAATGTTCCACCTTTTGCTGGGGATCACAATGCGAGTCCATTTCCACCACTGGATAATTCATACACCAGAAATCTTATGTTTTGGATTTCCTGAAACTCGGTTTATTAACTGCCTCAGCACTTATTGCGACTATTGTGTCTACGTGTACAATGTGCCTGTAATGAGAAATAAGAGACCACACTGAGATCATCGTATGTCAATGACATATACCTCACAGGTGATGAACTAGACATACACGTTGAAAATGCAGACAGGATAGTTACAGTCGGATCCCTTTCTGGTCTGAATCCAGAGTTACAGCTGGGGTGGCGAGCCAGATTCGAAGCCTCGCGGCTGGGCCAGTGGGTGCCCTGACACACCAGGCCCCAGAAGAAGACTGTCGCTACGTCCCGATTATGGACCTGTCGCCCGGACACAGAACCAGAATAATGGAAGGGCTGTGGTCCCAGGGAGACATAGAGGTAGGCATGGCTCAGGGTGCAGACCCCAGACGAGAAGACCTTTGACTCAGAGCGGCCTTCGTGAAGGGCCTGGACCTGGACGGGTGCCTGCATTGAGCTCGGGGCTAGCTCTCCATGAAGGAGTGAACAGCGGCTTCTCCACTGGCAGGTGGCCTAGCTGGTGAGCTAGAGGTGAATGGACTTGCAGTCGTGGGCTCAACCTCATAAGAAAAGAAGTCTGGTGCATCACCTGTTTAGGGCCTAGGGAAGGGTCATGGGTGGACCCCAGTGATGGTATTAAGGAGCGCACTAGCTCCACATGCAAAGCTCTGCATGCTCCATAATGATTTGCAAAGATCCTTGTTAATGCAAGAGTTGAAAGAATAGAGGCAACTTGGCAGTTTGTCACACTTAGCAATAAAGTGGCAGTGCAGGCCTCTGCTTGGCGAACAACAAAGGTACATATATGGGCCTTTGGAAGATCCAGTGTGGACAAATATCATCATTAAAAAACCTTGGGTGGTGAACTCATCTCTCAATTAGAGTGCTGTTGGGCCTGGGGGGGGGGGGGGGCTTGGAGAGATGGTCAACATACAGACACCTGCCTTCCCAAGGATGCCCTGGGGCACTTGCCCATGGTAGAATTCCTGGTAGCACTGCATGGCAGTCTCCTCACACCAACAAGGGGAGTAAATATGCCTGGGGCGCCTAGGGTGTGCCCTCCTATTAGTGACAGCAACAGCCACCAAACCCAAATGCTATGGCCCTACCTCAAGTACTATGGAATGCCTTCATGAAAAACGCTCACCAATAAGATGGTCCAAATCACTATATACAAGCTTATTTGCTAGATTTAGGACCGGGAAAACATTCTTAGAGTAAATTAAAATCCAGAGGGGTTCTGGACAAGGTGACCCTGTCACCTTGCCGTTTGCCCTGGAGATGGACCCCCTAGAGTCGTGATTCAGTGCTGAGAGAGGCACAGTGGAAATAGGGTAGCATACACCACGTAATATCACTATATCCAGATGACATTTAGATATACCAGGGGGACTCTGAAAGGGGACTACCACATGCAAATGGATTATTGGAAGAGTTTGGACACATATCATGACTCCAAGTCAACTCCACAAAATCATGTATGTTCTCAATTAGGTCGTATAGCCCAGGAATACTTGCAGAGTATCAGGGTTGGCAATTGAGATGGGAACCACAATACTTTAAATACCTAGGTGTACAAGGATTCTGTAGTGCACAAGACAATAAGGAGGCCAATGTGGGAAGAGCTACCAAATCCGTAAAAAATAGTATTGAGCTGTAAAAGAAATTCCCTCTGAGCATAATGGGGAGTGTAGTGATAGTGATGCTACCCAGGATAGTCTATTACCATCCGAATTTGCCATACAATTTACCCCAAAAATACTTAGGTGAACATAGGGAGACAGGAAGTTGCTTTGGGTACACTATGGCTCCCAGCGACTAGGGGAGGGTTAGGTGTCCAGAACTTTGACTCACATAGCAGCCCAGCTTCACTGGGCTGCGAGGTTGGAAGGCAGACACACTCCCTGAGGAGGCTGTACGGATGTGGCCAAATAATAGCCCAGATGATATTCTGAACCTCCTCTTATCTTTGGCAAAATAAAGGGAGGAGGACTTGCCTGGCCTTGTAGCATTAGTGAAGCACTGGAGAGAGTATCAGCATTTATTTTTTTATAAAGTTTTATATAGCGTGAACCAGATCCCAAAGGTTATCAGAGCGCTTTACATTAGGATGGAAGGAGGGACATACATGCAATATCGGCAACAAGTAGACATGAAAAGCAAACAGGAATGATCACTGTTTCAGGGACATTTGCATGGCTGTCATACTCGCGAGACATATTCCCCAAGCATTTCAGTAAGAATGTTGATGGGTGTGATGGATTTCTAAGCCACAAGACTGGTAGAAATACCATCTGTCCACAGTGGGTACCTCAATGATGGTGGACAATTGAGACAATTTGCAGAGATTATGGATACGTAGGGGTTCCCAGCCAGGCTCTTTTTGACATATGGACGGCTGGATGTCATCCTCCACAAGAAGTAGAGCCCAATAATGGTCACAGAGCCAAATAGTAATACGTTACACATACTATTAACGATGGGCAAGGGCGTAAATCTATTACAAAGTTATATGGGGCCTTGCATGTGGATCACAATGGGGACATAAGCAACTTAAGATCCAAATGGACTCAATATTTGGGACGAGACTTTAGCAACAAGGAGTAGGAAAAGACTCTAGAATACTCCACCTGGGTCTCTAACAACACCATATTTCAATTTTAGCAATTCCACCTCTTATAAAGAGCTTACCTAACCCCTAGAAGGCTCAGCCTGATCCATCATCACACAAATAAACAATTCCTATATGCGGCGCAGATGACGCTGGCTTCTGTCTCATGATGTGGGCCTTGAAGTGTGCCACAGGCCAATTGGCTCAATTTATTCCAAAGTGCTGCTTGCTGGGTCTATTCCCTTACCTAATAAGGGAAAAATGAGTAACAGGTTTATGAATCCGGTCATAGTACTGTTGAAACAAACCATTGCCACAGCCTGGAAGTCCCTGAGGAGCCCATGAGTGCTAAAGTGGATTGAGCTTGTTAAATATTGGGTAGAATTGGAATTGGAGATCCTTTGCAGAGATACTACCCAGAGCTGGGCATGTAAGGACATGCACAGAGATGGGAAGGGTGTTTGGTAGCATTCCGCCCCAACAACAGTGATGAGACAGAAGCAACGACATGTGGCACTACCATTGGAAAATGTAGGTGGGTGCACACTGACTCCAGGAGGGTTACCACAATTGTTGGCCAACATGCCCTGGCTGACTGGTCTCGTACTAAGGTGCAGGTTCGACATGACCTAGAACAATCAGAGATAATACGGACAAAAGCCTCCCTCCTGGGTAAGGAATCAAGGACATATCCAGCTTCCTATTGTAAATCTGTAAATTTGTAAGTCTATAATTGTTTTTGATGCCAGAAAAGGTAAAGGGTCAAGCTGTTTCTTGGAAGTTTTTGTTATAAGTTTTGAAATACTTCCGTTAAGGCTATTGGTGGACAAATACTCCAAGCTGCAACATGAAATATGTTGAATTACTTGTAAGCCAATGAATAAAACATGTTTTAATATATTTGTGACCAATTGATGATACTGCCATTGTTGTTTGTTGTTATTGTCACAAAACAAATCAATGTTATTTTCTTAAAAAAAGAGGCTAAGCATGGAAGAAGAAAATGCTCCAATCATAACCTCCTCCCGTAGTAGACTGTTGATTATAATTTGTGGAGGCAATCTTCTTCTGCAAGTATTTGATCATAAGAATCAGTCAATGAAGTCCAGAAAATCCTTGGGATAGTGTACTCAATATTCCCTTCATTTTGAACCTAAACATTGTAAAGTAAATATAATTCATTCAAATGCCCTTCAAGTGTTTCTGACTGAACAAAAGTCGTTAGTCCTCTCCGCATTCAGGAGGGGCTCAGACATGAGGTGGGCTATTGTTATTCCTGTGGCACTGTCTTCAACAGAGCCCACTTTCTGTGAGGTATTCTGTTTCCTTGAAGCAGCTATCTTTTTCTTTGGAAAGTGCTCCTTGGGTAGTCCTGATCCCCGGCTGACCCTTCACCACTGCTGATAGGTCTGTCCCTTGGCAGGTACATGGGAAGAGTGAGCCCCTCTACTTGGATCCAATTTCTTATCACCACCATCCTGTGAAGAATGAGGATATACTTATCAAAGGATTGATATCTCTGAGAAGCCCTACTTCCCCTCCTATCTCTCAAGTTATAGCCCCCCCTTCATCTGGATGATAATATTGGGTATCTTTTTTCCTAAATCCACTCCATATTTTCACACTTTCCGATAGGGATCATTGCATCTCCTGATTCTTTTCTCTTTGATCAGTCTCATTTTCTTATCTAAGTTTTAACTGGAGGTTCTGAGGCTTTGTGTTGAGTGTGTCGCCATGGAGACAAAATCTTCAAAGAAAAATCAAGAGTTTATTTAGAATATGAGCTACTGGTTATTCTTGACATTGAATCATTATATACAAATATTCCGCAAACATCAGCTCTTATAGTTTTTTTTAGGTACTATCCACATACACACATCTGAATAGAATGCCAGATTTTCACTAACAACCAACTATTCATGTTCAAGAATGACAATGTTTTGCATGGTAAGGGCAGTGCCAAGGGTGCTTGCTTCAGTCCAATCATAGGAAATAGATATGTGGGTAATTTTAAAGTACAAACCATTTAATCTAATAACTACGTATATCTGCTCTACATCAATGATTTTTTATGATTTGGCATGGGTCTGAAATTCAACTACATGAATTTGTGCTCGGGCTTCTTAATCAAGGTTCAGATTTGGAATTTACATCATATTTCCATAAAATACAGATGAACTATTTGGATCTGTTAATTAAATATGAGGCAAACAAACTTTGTACCACATTGTTGAAAAAACCTGTTGAATGAACTGTATTGTTACATTACAATAGTTCCCATTCTCATCTCACACAAGAAAATTTGCCAAATGGGTAATTCCGAAGAACCGTAAGAAAATTCGATGAGGCCCACAGATAGACTAGTAGGGAAGGGCTATTCAAGACATCTTGGCCCACATTTTCTAATACTTTGTGTCAGGTTTAAGTTACTTTTCTAACACAAACCCAACACAAAGGACCTGATTGTGATGCGGGTTGGAAAGTTTCCTGACCGAATCGGTTTAGAAATGGTTTCCGACACACTCGGATTGGAAGAGTCCGACCGACGGAGTACGATGCTTCCGGATGCTTCCAGATATGATTTGGTTGGACTCCCATTGACTTCAATGAAAGCATATTGTCCTAACCGCATCATAATTGGGCCCTGGGTCAGGAATACACGTTCCCGATCCGATTTAGAAGGAGCAAATGCCATTAGGAGGCCTTCCTAACTGCATCAGAATCAGGCCCTAGGTAGGAATGCTTTCCTAACCGCATCAGAATCAGGCCCAAAGTGTTACTTTAGGATTTACTGTCCAATGCAAATCAAGATTTACGTTGGAAAGCTTCCCAAAGTTGTGTAATGCAATGATTTGCATTACAGTGTGTGAAGGATCTATTTCATGGGTGGTGCATGTGCATTCCCGTGCAAACACAAATCTTTTTCTACCAACAATCACAGACAGGGATTTGTGCAAAAAACCTATGCCTCCTTTAGGCAGGTGCAAAAAAGGAGAAATATTTTAATTTCTCCAAATTTTTTCTACTGTGCTTGGGTTCTGCATTGCGCAGCATACATACAAAGTAGAAAAAGAATAGTTTTTGTACAGATAAAAGACTATTCCTTACAAAGGCACACACCTTTGCACTATGGAGTAAGGGTGTGTGCATTGCCCCCAGCGCAGGGGGAGAGGAAACAGTGCCACACCTTAGTAGATAAGGTGCTGTTCTGCTCGCTCCATATGTCTCAACACAACACAGCAACTTTACTTTTTAGTAAATCTGGACCCTGGTGTGCCATGTCATGAATAGAGCTTAATATTGCTCAAAAGACATATTACTCCAACCTAAAAATAAGAATTACATTTCAGACATAATTGTCAGTGTGAGAATCTTCACTATTCCGAGTAATCAAAGGCAGAAAATCATAACAAATAATTCACATTTGGTAAATAATAGGAACCGTCCTACTCAGGGCCGGACTGGGAACCACAACCGGCCCTGGCAAAGTGCTCGGCCGGCCCCACCCCTCCCCACTCGGGGGTGTTGGAGGTGCTGCCGAGCTCTTTGCGGGGGCTGGTTTTCGGCCGATTTTGGTACAGGGACGATTTTGCAGCTATGCTGCAAAAACGGCCCTGTAACAAAAATGGCCCTAGGGGCCCAAAACTGGCCCCCACCCGTACGGCACACTGGGGGATTGCCCGGTGCCCGCTATGACCAGTCCGGCCCTGGTCCTACTCCATTATTTGCTTAGAAACACAGAAATAAGCTCAACATAATCACCTCTGCATGGGGGTTAACACTGACTGCGGGTCATTTTCAAAGTGGAGAATGCCAAGCATTTAAATCCACCAAGAATATTAAAGCTTTTGAGTTTGCAGACGAGAATCATGATTTCACTTCCTTCTTGAATTGTAAGACTCATATTGTGAATTATGTAATTGTCTGCCATTGCCCTTACCGTATGTAGGACATACCATGCAATGGTCCCACCACGGGCTTTAGTGGGTCCATTGTGGAGTAATAACAGCACATATCAAGTGAACAATGTAAAGCAACCACCACACAGCCGAAGATATCACCTGGCACGTTCTTGAAGTTGTCAAGCAGGATTCTAGAGGCGGTAACTTGAACAATTAGGCCTTCATTACGAGTTAAGGGCTATACTCTGATCCCTGTGTAAGCCTGTTTGCACAGGGATTGGAAGTACCAGTGTTGTGTGAAAATGATCTCAGCCTCACAGTTTTCACTTGATTACATTTCGGCAAGTCAGACCTGCCGAAAAGTATTGGAGGGGAAAAAAATGAAAACATGCAGAATTTGGTGTATTAAAAACCGACTCGCATGTTATTCCTTATTTTATAGTTGAAACTTGGAAAAGGAGATATTTAACATACGTGGTAAATACCTGGCTCGCCCTGAGGTAATGGTAATTACCACATATTCCGACAAACTTGCATTGAGGGTCTTACTGTCAAGGGCAGGGAAGGCTGGTATTTATGGTCGAAAGGGGCGGTGCCCGGCCAGTTATGGGATGAGAAGGGAGAAGGAGAATGGCAGGAGTAGCTCATTACCTCTACGTCCCTCGTCCTCGACCCAGTCATAACACATGAGGTATTCCACCCGACAGGAAACAAAACAGGAAACGCTTTTTAGACTCCACCCACCCTCCTGTCAGGTGCTATATTACACCTCACCACCAGAAGCAAATCCTGTTTTGTTTCCTGTCGGTCGGAATGCTGATGGGTTACGCTGGGGTGAGTGCCAAGCACTTACCTGCATCTGGAGTCCTGTGGTTTCTTCCTTGGCGGGGCCTTGGGGGTGCTCATGGACCGACGTGGGACCTTTCAAAAGCCGGGCTGCTGGGCTTCCTGTGCTTTCCTCCAGACGGGGACCCTGGGTTGCGGGGCTTCTCGGGTCCCCGTGGATTTCCGTTTCTTCAACGTCTATCCCGGAGGGGCGGACCGCTGCTGGGAGGGGCAGGCGGCTGCCCGCGCGTTCCGCACTTGCCGGTGTTTGTGGGCGGGACGCGCTCTCTTCAGTTTCCTTGTTGTCACCCTCGCTCCGGGTTCGGCAGCCCCTGATTGGCGGGCGCCGGGTCGGCGGTGTTTCCTGCGGCCTGAGGGTCGGGAGTCCTCGTACGGAAGAGGAGTCCGTGTGTGGGAGCGGGACGCTTCCGGATGTCGCCTCATTTGCGTTTGTCTCTGTCTGGCATGGTCGGGCGCCCGGGTGGGCTCCGGGTTCCCTGACGCTCTCCTGAGTGCCGGGATGGCGCTTCCTGATGACGTCATCGGCTCGTTTCGGCGGGTGTGTCATGACTGGATTTCCTCATTGGCCACTGCTAGGAGGCTGCTTTCTGCCCCTCCTTTTTGGATTCGAAGTGGCGGCAGCTGCGGGGGTGAGTGTTTTCATGCCTATATATTATCCTGGAGTTCAGTTTGTACTGTGACGCTTTGGTGTTGCTGTGTTTTACGTGTGGCTGTTTTCCTGTGTTTGAAGACGTTGCTTGTGATGGGGAAACACCACAGGAAGAGAAAACATGTCTCTCCTGTTCGGTCCTCTTCCTCCTCCTCTTCCTCCTCCGACAGTCGGGATTCTGCACCTGCTGGTCGGTGTGCTGGTCCGAGGGGCTCTAGGCGCCTGAAGCGCCTGCTGTTGGAGACTCTGTCCGGTCTCAAGGCTTCCAAGAAGGGTGCAGGGAGTCGCTCTGGGGAGGCTGCTCCCCTGTATTCGGATATTTCTTCCTCCGCTTCCTTTGATGAGACTACTTTGGGTGCGATGGATCTGCAGGGCAAGTACATTTCGAGGGAGTTGATGCCCGATCTGCTTTGCCATGTGCGGGAGAATATGGGGTTCCCTGTGGAGCCTGTGCCCAGTACCTCCCAGGATACTGTTTTGCCACAGTTTCGGAAGCCTGCGTCATCTTCTATGCCCGTACACCCGTTTGTCATGGATGTCCTCCTTAAGGAATGGAAGGACCCGGACCATATTTCTGTGCCCAGATTCATGTCTAAACTGTATCCTTTGCAGGATTTGGAGGTTGCCCTGCCTGATTGGGTGCAGGTGGATTCTGTGGTTGCTTCCCTGTTTGGTCGACCCTCCATGGCTGATGATAATATCCTGCAGGATGGCGTTGATAAGAAGATTGACTCTGCTCTAAAGAAATCCTATATTGGCTCTCACCTGGCTCTGCGGTCAGGGGTCTATGGGGCATATGTGGCGCAGTCTTTGCTGGCTGACTTCAAGACTTTGTTCTCTGCTATGCAGGAGGGGATCAGTTGTCCAGAGTTGCTGGAGTCGATGGAACGTCAATCTGAGTTCCTTTCGGACATCGCTTTTGACTCTGTCAGGGCTTCTGCGTTGTCTTGTGGTTCCTCGGTGGCTGCCCGTCGGAACTTGCTTCTAAGGGGCTGGAAGACAGATGCTGCGCAGCGTTCTATAGCTTTGAGGTTGCCATTCTCTGGTACTCATTTTTTTGGGGACGCCCTGGAGACCAAGCTACATAAAGTCTTCAAGGAGAGGAAGCATTTGTTGTCATTCCGTCATACTACTTCTCAGAAGGAGTCGTCCTTCTCGAATGCCAGGTCCTTTTGCCAGCCTTCCAGGTTCCAGCAGTCCTCGTTTAGGGGCCAGCGTGGGGCTCGCAGGTCCTTTCCTCGGAGGTTCCAGAAGAAGCCCCAGCCGGATGGTGGGTCTGGGGCTCCTCGCTCCTGACTATTCCGTTCCAGTGCCCGTTCTCGCTGGTGGTCAGCCCGCGGTTGGTGGGAGACTGCGGCTGTTCCTCCAGGTTTGGCTGGTGACGACATCGGACCAGTGGGTGCTGGATGTTCTTTCAGGGGGCTACCGGATGGAGTTCCTGTCCCCTCCTCCTCCCTCGGGGGTGGTGGTGACCCCTTTACCTGCAGACCCTGCTCGCCCTCGGGCGTTGCTGGAGGGGGTTGGGTCACTGTTCGACAAGCGGGCGATTGTCCCGGTTCCCTACCTGGAACGGGGACTGGGGAATTATTCGATTGTCTTTGTGGTTCCGAAGATCACGGGGGGGTTCCGTGTTGTCATCAATCTTCGGGCCTTGAACTTGTTTGTTCAGAAGATACCTTTCAAAATGGAGACGCTGCAGAAGGTGATTCCCCTGATCCAGGAAGGTTGGGTGTTCACGTCGCTGGATCTCCAGGATGCCTACCTGCATGTCCCGATGGCGTTGGAGGATCAGAAGTTCCTGCGCTTCTGCCTGGATGGTCGTTATTGGCAGTTCTGCGTCCTTCCTTTCGGTCTCCGGTCCGCCCCCAGGGTGTTCACCAAAGTGGCTGCTCCTTTGGTGGCCCATCTCCATCTCCTGGGGGTGTCCGTGTTTCCTTACTTGTACGATTGGCTGCTTCAGGCTCCGTCTTCGGAGGTCATGTCCATCCACCTTTCCTTGACCATGCGTACGCTCGAGGACCATGGCTTCCTTGTCAATCTGCCGAAAAGTCACCTGGACCCGTCTACTCGGAGGACCTTCATTGGGGCTGTGTTTGACTCTGTGCTGGGCAAGGTTTTTCTCCCGGAGTCCCGGCTTCTGCGTCTACAGTCTTTGCTGAGGACGTTGCTTTCCAGGAAGTCGGCTCCTCTCCTGCAGTGGTTGGTAGTCCAGGGACACATGTCTGCCACTGTGATCACGGTGCCCTGGGCCAGGGTTCATCTTCGGCCTCTGCTGTGGCATGTTCAGCGTTGGGTGCCCTTTCCTGTCCTGGACTTCTCGATTCCTGTTCCGGTGTCCCCAGGGTTGGTGTCTGCTCTCCAATGGTGGCTGGATTCTTCCAATCTGTCGAGGGGCATGTGGATCCATCCTCCGCCCCCCTTGGTATTGACGACGGATGCCAGCGCTTCCGGTTGGGGGGCGACTCTGGGTCCTTGGGCAATCCAGGCACGTTGGCTTCCTTCGGAGTCGCACCGGTCTTCGAATTGGAGGGAACTGTCGGCGGTGGAGAGGGCTCTTCGCCTTTTCAAGGATCGTCTTCTGGGGTGCAACGTGTTGGTGAGGTCAGACAACACTGTGACCGTGGCCTACATCAACCACCAGGGCAGTACCCGCTGCCTTTCCCTGAACTTGGTGGCCTGTGCCATTGCGAGTTGGGCCGAGTGTCATCTGGTGGCCCTGTCTGCTCAACACATCAAGGGTGTGGACAACGTGGTTGCGGATTCCTTGAGTCGGAGGTTCCCGTCCTCTATCACCCTGTGTCTGTCACCTCGGATTTTCCGGTCGCTGTGCCTGAGGTTCGGGACTCCGGTGCTGGATCTCTTTGCCTTGCTGAAGGACGCCCTGCTTCCCCTGTTCTGCTCCAGGACTCCGGAGCCGGGGGCTTGGGGAGTGGATGCTTTGACTGTCCTGTGGCCTCCTTGGTTACTCTATGCATTCCCCCCCTTTCCTCTGATCCCTGCCTTCTTGCTGAAGGTTCAGCGGGTGGGGGCTCAGGTAGTGGCTGTTCTGCCTTATTGGCCTCGCCGCTCTTGGTTCCCCCTTCTGCTGCGGCTGGCGGTGGGCCCTCCCTGGATCCTGCCCCGCTACCCGTCTCCTCTGAGTTGCCAGTCGTCCTCGCTGTTGGTGCCTCTCACCTTGGCGGTCTGGAGGTTGAACGGCTGTCTCTTGGGGTCCGGGGTTTGCCCGATCACCTCATCACTGTGATGCAGGCTTCCCGTCGGAAGTCCACGCTTTCCTCCTATTCTAAGCACTGGGTTTCTTTTTCTTCTTGGTGTGCTTCCGTGGGCCTGTCCCCTGCCTCTTGTGATGTTTCTTCTATTCTTCAGTTTTTTCTGGATGGGTTTCACAAACTCTTTGCTTTGTCCACTTTGAAAGGTCAGTGGGCTGCTATCCGGGCCTTTCGGGATCCTGCTTCTCTTCTGCCTTCGGATGAGTTGTTGGTTTCCCGTTTGTTTCGAAGTTTTTCTCTTTCTGCACCTACGGTCCGCTCCCCGGTTCCCCCCTGGGATCTTTCTTTGGTTTTGGGTGCCTTGCAGTTGCCTCCATTTGAGCCTCTGGAGTCCGTGGATTTGAAGTTCCTGTCCTTCAAGGTGGCCTTTTTGGTCGCTGTTACATCTGCTCGGAGGTTGGGCGAGCTTACGGCGTTGCGCTCTTCTCCCCCCTTCTTGAGGTTTCTGGACGACGCGGTGGTCCTTGCTTTGGACCCCGGGTTTCTGCCTAAGATTCGTTCCAGGTTTCATTCCTCCCAGGAATTGATTCTTCCTTCTCTCTGTCCTTCTCCTTCCTCGCCCTCTGACGTCTTGCTCCATTCTTTGGATGTGAGACGGGCTTTGTCTATTTATGTTGATCGTTCTGCTGAGTTTCGGTCCTCTGACTCCCTCTTTGTTACCTTTGGTCTGGCAGGTAGGGGTAAAGCTGCCTCTCGACTTACTTTGGGTCGTTGGATCAAGGCGGTGATTTCCTTGGCTTACCAGGGCTCTGGTTTGCCTTGCCCTTCTGGTGTTCAGGCAAGATCTACCAGGGGTGTGTCTGCTTCATGGGCGGCTTTCCATGGGGTTCCCCTTGATGAAATTTGTAGGGCGGGGACCTGGGCGTCCGAATCCACTTTTGTGCGACATTATCGCCTGAATTGTGCCCTTTCGGGCCGCCCAAATTTTGGCTCTGGTGTGCTGCGTGCGGTGGGGGTTCCCCCACATGTTTGATTTGGTTTCTTAATAAACTCTGTCTTGCTGCACGCCTTTGTGTCTGTTCTGTTTTCTGGTTGTGGTGTGCCAAAGGCCCTTTGGGGTTGCTTTGGTATGCCTCATGTGTTATGACTGGGTCGAGGACGAGGGACGTAGAGGTAATGCCTTGATTACTTGAGGTAATCCCCATTACTCTTAGTCCTACTCGTCCTCGACCCAGTCATACAACCCGCCTGCCCTCCCTTGCCGGGCCTTTGGTGCTTGGTACATCAGGATTTGCTTCTGGTGGTGAGGTGTAATATAGCACCTGACAGGATGGTGGGTGGAGTCTAAAAAGCGTTTCCTGTTTTGTTTCCTGTCGGGTGGAATACCTCATGTGTTATGACTGGGTCGAGGACGAGTAGGACTAAGAGTAATGGGGATTACCTCAAGTAATCAAGGCAACACCGCTGCCTGCATCGGAGCGTGATATCGAAAATCATGCCTTTTTGGCGAGATGAGTGGAAGTGCGCATGCGCGGAGTGACATACTATTCGGCTTTGAGGCTGGCTCAGGTTAGTGTCATCAGTGGGGCTTGGTTATATTTCAGCCACGCAGTAATCTTCTGCTCTAGGGTGCTGAATTATGTGACCCAGGGCAAAGTCAGGATATCCTTTGTTAGTTAAGGGAATAGGGTGGGCCTTGGAAGCATTTGGCTTTGTGACAGCAGCACCCACTTTATACCTGGAATGCCGCGAGGCCCGTGTTACCCTGTGGCAGCGGCGTCTCCTCTGCTATGGTGAAAAAGCCTCACACCCTCTGCCACCCACCACCAGCACCCTCAAAAACCTGAAAAATTAAACGGGTTTAAAACCCGTTTTATCATCGTTTAATTTTTCTTCTAAGTGACTGTGTGTCGAGTTTTGGGGGTGGGGGAGGGGGGTGACAATACTGGAGAGGGGGTCGTGTGAACTGTTTTCATTGCACATGACTTTTTGGCCAGCTCTTTCAGAACGGCCAAACCTTCATGCACACTGAAGCTCTCACCCGAGCTGTGTTGCTGGGTTGGAGACAGAAGGCACAGGCTCCCAGTCTACCTGGGAATACAAATTCATGGCACTTAGGCCAATCCTGAAGCTGTTCTCATAGATGAGAGCAGCTTCAGTATTGGCCGCCGGGCAGTCTAGGAGCCTGTGCCTGCAGTGGAGAGGAGCAGAAGAGCGTGATGCCAGAGGGCGGCAAGTAAGTTCTTAAAAAAATATATATCTCCGTTGTCCCCTACCACCCTCCCTATTGCTTTCCCCTGACATGCGCCGCTCCTGCCCTGTTGCCTGCTCCTTCATCTTACCCTGAGCTGTTAAATAAATTAAATAGCGTTTCTGCTTTGGCCGAACTTTAAAAGCTTCAGCCTTGCTAATTGGAACTGCCTGCTTGCTGCAGGATCAGACGTGGTGTTGCGACAGGGCCTCCCTGTTCCTCATGTTAATATCTCTGCTGCCCAGGCCCACACTGTTTTGCTGCCTGCTTTCATTTTGCAAATTCCCTTCACTGCCCCAGCATGGGCGCCTGTAGACATTTTTCCGGGGGGGCTAACCTGGCAAATGAAGGGGCGTGGCTAATGTTAATCAATAGAGGCGGGGCTAAAATGGCAGGTGATCAGGATCGGGTAATGCTCAGGCCAAGGTGAGAAAAACAAGCATTGGCATAGTCAATAGGTCTCACCTTTGGGACCTTATAAGTGTTTAGTTATGCAGCAGGTCACAAAGGCGAGACCTATTGGCTATGCCAATGCTTGTTGTTATATCTGGGCATGTTGCGAGATTAGGGGACTGGGTCTCGATGTCGGGTTGGGAGCACAGCAATGAACTTCTCAATTTGAATGCGTAGGTAAAACAACCGGAGGCGTGAAATGAAAGGTTCACGACCAGAAATAAAAGGAAGGTAGAAAGTTAGGCTGGACAGAAAGGTAAGGAGGGGTAGAGGCCGGCATGGTGGTGAGGGGAGAAACAGATGCATGTTAGGAGAGCACTGTGAGGGACGGAGGCGAACTGGGAAGAGGGACTGAAAGGTGGGTCGGGTAAAGACCGTAGTGAGGCAAACAGAAGGGTAGCGAAGGGTGAAGGGTAGACAAAGAAGTGAGGTGTAGAAGAAAAAGATTCAGGAGCAGAGACAGGTTAATCAAAGATAGAGAGGGGAGAACAACGCAGTTGTAGAACGTGACAGGGCCAGGTGGAGAGAGGGTGAGGAAAAGGGAATAATAAACACTGAGGTAGACAGGTGAGGTAGAGGGATGCGTTGATATAAAGGAAGTGCAGAGATGTGTCAGAGAGATGTTACTGAAGAGGAAAAGAAGTAGAGGTATTGAGAAAGGAGTAAGGTACTAAAAGAAGTAAGGGGGTGAACAGAGGTAGAACAAGTGGAAGGGGAGAGAACACGTAGAAGATGAATGACAGGGTAAAGTGAGCGATTAGGCAGTGAGTGTGAGGTGTGTGATACAGAGGGATATGTGGCAGAGAGCGCAAGGTGTGGGAAACAGAGGGATATGTTGTGGCAGTGAGCACGAGGTGTGGAGTACAGAGGGATATAAGGTAGTGGGAAATGGTATTGTGGGGGTTAAAACGCTGCACAGCTTATGCCTCTGCCCCTTGCATCAGGTCTCCCACATGTGCAAGTCCGTTTCAATAAGGGACCAGTATAAGCCGGGAGGCATCCACCAAAACACCCACGGTGGAAAGGGAGAGCACAGATTCAAAAATGGGTGCAGTCCTGTGTGCTAGTTAGCAATGGAGTCGTTGGTGTGGGCAATTTATATTAAGCTTTAGCTTTCAGCCTTTATCTCCAGCAGCCTGCTCTCGGTGCTCCCCAGGCACAGAACAGGCTGCACATTTCCAGGTTCAGCTCCAGCCAGAGGTGCAACTAGAGTCAAATTTGGTGGGGGGGGAGGGGGCTAAAACAAATTCAGGGGGGGGGTGATTCTTCAAGCAAAAGACAGAGTGGAGCTGCAGGGGCTCTAAGCAGGGGGGACATCATAGCCTCATTAACAAGCAAAAGGTATTTTAAAGACCTGTGAAGTGCTCAGGTGTGGCTGTGTGTGTGCCCGGGAAGCCGGCTCATCCCGGGCTGCCACCCACGATGAGGGGGAGGGGGCTGAAGCCCTTTGAGTCCAATGGGCATTGCGCGCCTGCCTCCAGCCCTAGTACTCTGGCGCAGTAGGGCCATATGCTCCAGTCCGCCAGCTCACCACACCGTTGGTGAGTCCCCTTACTGGTTCTCACCTCCATTGTAATCCTGCAGTGCCGTTCCTGTCACCGTGCTCCAGCGGGTCCCAGGATCATGGCGCCAGCTCCCAGGCTATATTGTGTGCGCCGCTTCGCCGATTGCGATGCAGCACGCTCAATGTAATTTGATTTATTTATTTATGTATTTACTTTTCTCTGTTCAGGCGTATGCCGGAACAGAGAAAACCCCCCCCCATTGTAAGCCTTTCTTGAAACTGACTATTTGTCATGAGGAGGCTTTTGCCCGCCTGTCATGACGCTCGCTATCTGGCAGCTTTGGAAACAAACTGCTCAAAGGACCAAATAGAAAGATATATTATTAAAATAACCCGCTGCAGAGAAAACTCCCTCCTAATGAGGGTCAATAAGTTGATGGATGTAGATCTCTGCAGGATCCAACTTTGGCATGTTAGAATCCCAGTAACGTAGCCCAGCAGGCTAATGCTCCTGCTGAAGCAGGAGAATCCCCCACTCTCCTTTTGCAGTACAGCAAGATATGGTGTTCTTCATAGGCCTCTTCTGGATGCAACCCTGCTGACAAAAGCTCATAATTAACGCTATGAAGGACTACAGCGGCAATAGAAGAGCAAGCAGGAGGATGAATGCGTGGGTAGCTGAATGAATGATTGAAAGGGTGAGTAAATGGACTGGCGCATGGATGGGTGAAAGACTGCCAGTGTAAAGGGATGGATGGATGAGTGACTAAATAGATAGATGGATGGACGGGTGATAGGATGGCAATGTAAAGGGATGGGTGGGTAGGTGGATGGACAGGTGAAAGGGAGGCAGAGTAAAGGGATGAATAGGTGGATGGACAAATGAAAAGATGGCATAGTCGAGGGATGGGTGAGTGGGTAAAAGATTGAATGGATGGATCAGTCAGAGAATCAATGTCAGGATGGATAGATGGATGGCAGAGTTGAAGGGTGGATGGATGGCAGAGTGGATAGATAGATCGATGGGTGGCAACGTGGATGGATGGACTGGGGACAGTTTGAATGATGGCTGAAAGAATGAATGGATGACAGACAGTAAAGGTGAAATAGTAGATGGAAAGGTGAAAGGATAAATAGATAGAATCTTGGGCAGAAGAAACAATGGTGCTGTTCTGTTTCAAATCGTTTTATTAAAACAATGGTGCTTTTCTAAGGAGGGTTGAACACACTTGATTCAGTTGCTTGATGCGATCAGATTTTTTTTTAAACCTTTATTTTTCAGTTTTACAATGCAACAAAATATGAACAGGTCAGCAGACAGAAGTCTGCATGATGAGAGGCACTGTACACAATGCAATAGTAACACAGATCATTCCAGGGATACAGAACAATCGATATTCCAAAGGTAACGACTGGGTACTTCCTATATGTGTGTCATGGAGCTCTGATTTTGCTCAAGGTGTTGGGACCACTGTCAGGCTATCACCCCCCATCATCACCCGTGCCGTCACTGTCAGTTGAGGTCATATCCAAGTCAGAGCCTAGGAGATTGTCGACCAGGTCCATCCAGTCAGCTAGGTCAGCATTGACTTTCTCCACCGGTCTATTGAGCTTCACGTGGGTCTTCTCTGCTAAGGACCCTTCCAAAACATCTTTATGCCACAGTGTAATCTCAGGTGCCTTCTGCCCTATCCAGGTGATTGCGACCCTCCATCGTGCTAAAACTAAGACCAACTGTAGGAATTTGTGTGGTATCTTCCTGCCCTTCGGTCACTCTATGTTAACTAAAAATGAAACATTGAGGGGAAAACATCAGGTTCAAGTGCGTGATTCTGGTTATGTTGTCTACCACCTGTCTCCAGAAGTCCTGTACTAATCGGCACTGCCAAGCTAAATGCATAAAGCCTGCCCCACTGGTGCCCCAGCACAGCCAACTGTCGGGTCGTGTCAGGGCCGTACGATGCATGTCAATGGGGTTAAGATAAGTCCAATGGGGTTAGCAAATCTGAGCCCAGGACTTCTAACTTTGGAGACTGAAGAAAGGGAGGCCCCCATACCTGACGGCTAGAAAGAGAAGTCTCAAATGTTATGATGACATCCGATCAACACGTTCAAATTTAAATGGCTGATACACATGCATTGAGGATGTCTTGGAGCAGGGACAGTGGTTTGTCGAATCCCAGGATCACTGAGATGTCATCTGCAAATGACACTATATCCAGCACACAAGCTTGAACAATACTGGCTGGAGATTTCATATCCATGTTGAAAAGAATGGGTGAAATAAAGACACAGAGACACACTCTACAAGGAACTGCATGAGACTTGGAGCAGTCTGATGATTATGTATGTGGGCAATACTGCCAAGCTTATTCACACACTGTCATGGCCTCCGTGCTTGGGCGCCCCTCCAGTTCCGAAGTCCAAGATCAAAAGCTTCGGTGTGTGGCTGGATGATTCACTCAAACTCGACCAGCAGGCAGTGGCTGTAACGGGGCATGTCATGGAATCCTTAGAAAGCTACGGAAAGTCCTTCCCCAATCCCCTGTTGCCCACTGAAGCTAAGAAAATAGTAGTCCAGGCCCTTATCCTTTCGTGGCTGGACTACTGTAACCCACATTCCCTGAGAGCAACAATGTCTACCCTAAGGAAACTCAAGGTGGCCCAGAACTGCGCCGCACGACTTCTGACAGGCTGCAGCAGCACGCAGTCAGCGAGCCCCAGTCTAAAAGCCCTTCATTGGCTACGAGTAAAGGAAAGGATCTCCTTCAAAGCCTTATGTACTGCTCATAAGACCCTTAGGGGCATAGGCCTCCGAATCAATCAGTCTCTGATCACCGCCTACCTCCCCAGTTAATCTCTTCGCTCAGAGAGCTTAAATCTAGCCTGCATTCCTAAAATCAGTAGGCAGCGGAGCGGAGGCCGCTCCTTCTCTTATAATGTAGCTGGACTGTGGAACTCCCTCCCTCTCAGCCCCCGACTTGAAACTGCACACCTCTCTTTCCGGAAGGGTCTCAAAACATGGCTTTTCCAGAAGAGTAACTGCTAGCTTCCCTTTTCAGCCAAACTGCCGCCAGCGCTGGGATGCCTCCGGGTAGCCATGCGCTTTATAAATGCTAATTAATAATAATGATAATAATGATAATGAAATGATCTGGTACCACAATGCAACATCGTACTCAGATTATTGTCTACCATAAATATTGTGTCTTAACTATTACTTGCTAAAATATCTCCCCCCTTGGCTTTGACAATTGAAAATCTACATCCATGAAACAATATGTTTATAAACAATATTTAAGAAATTCAATTTATATCAGACAATGTTTCTGAATATGATATTCTGACCTACAATTCTACGTACTTCTCCAATTACATTTCTGAAAGTCTATGAGCCTTCATGCTGGAGTCTGTGCTTCAAATCAATCACTAATTACGTCATAGTAAAAATGCACTTCAACTGTCATCCTCTCATAAAATGTTCTGCCAAACCCAGAGCCAAGAATGTGGCATGATGGCATTTCTGTCAGATAGTTATTAACATACTGTACATACTGTAACTATATCTTGCTCAGAAACTAGCCCCAAAAAATAAACATAACTATCCCTAGGGCAGCTCCAGTCTTTCTGTTAAACTGCTTCTAAAGCTGTGGAGCAAGCTCCTTGAGTGACACCCCGACTTCTGACATCTCTAGTCGCCTGACGTATCAAGCTGATTCTAATATTTTTATACAACAAATACCTAACTGCTTTTTGGCGTATGTAATTTTTCACTAGAGATTGTAACTCTATTTTTTATGTTTACAAACATCCTATCCCTTTCATATGAAACCACTTCACAAATGTAAGTGGTTTGTGGGAAGGGTGAAGATGTGACCAAGTATTATAATGAATAAAGTATGATCTTCCATACATTACAAGGATATTTCTGTTCCAACACCTTGGAGTTCCATGATTGCCTTCCCCCTTGCTCTTCTATATGGTTCATCTGTATGGTCACAGAACTCCTCAGTGATTTGCAATATCCTTATAATGTACGGCAAGGGGTACTTTACCCCATATATATGTGAAGTGTACTTATACCACAGTGGAGTCAGGAAAGAAGCTGAAAAGATTATTTGAGCCACGATAATAAAAATGCTTGCATTGTAATATTCCAGCCAACTCTCCTTTTCCTCAGCTATAATTCGTCCACAAAGTGGTGGCTTGCAGGGTGTTCCGTGTCACATAAGATCTCATCACGTTTGTTAAATGAAAAGGGCTGATAAGACAGGCAAGTTGGCAACTTTAATTCTCAAGTTTTTAAATCCAGGCACACATGACTTCTTGAAGGCTAGTAATCAAATGACTAGATTTTAAAATGCTTGTATACCTAAGAGTCTGATCACTGCACAGAATCCTAGTTATTGTTCCTGGCAACTATTGAAGGAAGTGACCTGATTAGGAACAGCCGGGTCTCTCACGACCACATCTCAGCCTTCAAAACAATAAAGAGTCGATCAGGCAGTAGATGATACAAACCAAGCTATTTATTAGTATTGCGCTGCAGCGGAGCCCAGTCTGACCAGTCTCCTGAGATGACGGTCGAGAGACTGACTCCCCCCAACATAAAGTCCGATATTATACATTCCCAATTTCCCAAGAACACGCCTAGACTCGAAAATTCCGATATATAGACTGGGGGTAAGAGGTAAGAAAGATATCACCTTCCTGACCACCGCTCAGGAAACCATGTATAACCCTGGGATCTGCACACAAAGTAGACATTAGGTGGCAGAATCAGGGGCGGACTATCTGTTGTTCTCAAGTTATAAGTGGTGTTGCACCTCCTCTCTCCCACCTCTATTTTCCCTGCCCCCTGGACACAGAAGATTCAGAAAAGGGGGTGGTGATGAACAGAGTGTCTGAATTAATCAGACCTCTCTTACCCAGTTCAAAGATCAGGGATTTAGCTCACTGCACCATCCCAGCTCAGAACCTGGCTACATGCAAATTAGTCTGTCCCTCGCCCAGTGCATCATGGGAACAGGGCAGACCAAACTACCAAGCCAATTCTTTTACTGGAAAGGAAACAAGCTTCCGGGGACCGGTTTCTGGCATTACAGCCGTCTTCGGCCCGGCTTGCTTGAATCCTGATGGTGCAGTGAGCAAGGGACTCACGTCTGAGCATACCCTTCCACGCTTATGGTGGACAAAACGATTCAGAAAAGGGGGTGGTGATGGACAGAGTATCTGAATTAAGCAGAACACTCCTACCCAGTCAACAGATCAGGGCTTGATCCATCACCGTTTTTTAGCTCACTGCACCATCCCAGCTCAGAACCAGGCTACATGCAAATTAGTCTGTCCCTGGCCCAGTGCATCATGGGAATAGGGCAGACCAGACTACCAAGCCAATTCTTCACTGGAAGGAGACAAGCTTCCGGGGACCGGTTTCTGGCATTTCAGCCATCGTCGGCCCGGCTTGCTTGAATCCTGATGGTGCAGTGAGCAAGGGACTCATGTCTGAGTATACCCTGCCACACCTATAGTGGCCAAAAACGATTCAGAAAAGGGGGTGGTGATGGACAGAGTATCTGAATTAAGCAGAACACTCCTACCCAGTCAACAGATCAGGGCTTGATCAATCACCGTTTTTTAGCTCACTGCACCATCCCAGCTCAGAACCTGGCTACATGCAAATTAGTCTGTCCCTGGCCCAGTGCATCATGGGAACAGGGCAGACCAAACTACCAAGCCAATTCTTTTACTGGAAAGGAAACAAGCTTCCGGGGACCGGTTTCTGGCATTACAGCCGTCTTCGGCCCGGCTTGCTTGAATCCTGATGGTGCAGCGAGCAAGGGACTCACATCTGAGCATACCCTTCCACGCTTATGGTGGACAAAACGATTCAGAAAAGGGGGTGGTGATGGACAGAGTATCTGAATTAAGCAGAACACTCCTACCCAGTCAACAGATCAGGGCTTGATCCATCACCGTTTTTTAGCTCACTGCACCATCCCAGCTCAGAACCTGGCTACATGCAAATTAGTCTGTCCCTGGCCCAGTGCATCATGAGAACAGGGCAGACCAAACTACCAAGCCAATTCTTTTACTGGAAAGGAAACAACCTTCCGGGGACCGGTTGCTGGCATTACAGCCGCCTTCGGCCCGGCTTGCTTGAATCCTGATGGTGCAGTGAGCAAGGGACTCACATCTGAGCATACCCTTCCACGCTTATGGTGGACAAAACGATTCAGAAAAGGGGGTGGTGATGGACAGTGTATCTGAATTAAGCAGAACACTCCTACCCAGTCAACAGATCAGGGCTTGATCCATCACCGTTTTTTATCTCACTGCATCATCCCAGCTCAGAACCTGGCTACATGCAAATTAGTCTGTCCCTGGCCCAGTGCATCATGGGAACAGGGCAGACCAAACTACCAAGCCAATTCTTTTACTGGAAAGGAAACAAGCTTCCGGGGACCGGTTTCTGGCATTACAGCCGTCTTTGGCCCGGCTTGCTTGAATCCTGATGGTGCAGTGAGCGTTGGTGAATAGAACGAAAAAATTTTGTCAATTCATAGAGATAGTCCACAAGCAAGGGGTATTCTATGTCCGAAAACTGACGAAGTTGCGGGACGCCCCAAACATTTGCTGGGCGCCCAAACATGACCTCGTACGGTGACAGTCCTGTTCTAGAGTGGGCGGTAGCTCTTGTGGACAACAGCGCTAGGGGTAAAGCATCTGGCAACTGCAATTCTGTGCTTCTTTGATCTTTGCCATTTTCAGTTTGAGAGTACCATTGTACTTCTCAACTAAACCTACTGATTGGGGGTAGTTTGTGTCATGAAACTTTTGCTTAATGTGCAGCCCATTGCACACCAGCTGTATTACTTTCAAGGTAAAATGGCTTTCATTGTCACTCCAAATCAAACGGGGCAAACCAAAACACGGGAAGAACTCTTTCAAGAGTACCTTCGCCGTCGCTGTATTCTCTTTAGTGGGGTAAGCCTCAATCTACTTACTGAACGCACAGACAACCACTAATACATACTTCAAGTTGTTTACTCGTTCCATTTAGATTAAATCCATCTGGAGAACCTTCCAAGGGAAGGAAGGTGGTGCAAAGCTGCCAGAAGGGGTAGGAGTACCTTTTCAGGGGTTGTACATCATGCACACTATACAGTACTTCACCAGGTGGGTAGCTACCTTATGGATGTTATCATTCTGCCATACAGGATCAGGATACAACCAAACCGGAGGAGGCATCGCCATCGTCCATAGAAACACCATCCGCATCACGATCAACTCCGACGACACCCTCACCACCGCCAAGCACCTTCACTTCCAGATACACACCGACCCCAAGACCACCCTCAGAGGCACCCTCATCTACAGACCCCCGGGACCATGCACACGATTCAGCGAAAATATCGCAGACTTCATCAGCCCGCTTGCCCTCACCTCCTCAGACTATATCCTCCTAGGGGACCTCAACTTTTACCTGGAAAACAACAATGACAACAACACCACCACCCTTCTGGACAACCTCGCCAACCTCAGACTCAAACAACTGGTGAACACCCCCACCCACTATGCCGGCCACACGCTTGACCCAGTCTTCTCCTCCAGCAACCACATCTCCTTCAGCCACTCCACCGAACTACACTGGACAGATCACAGCTGCGTCCACTTCAACTTCAGAAAAACCACGACCCACCACCACCTGCAACAGGCTCCCCGAAGATGCTGGAGCAAGATCACCACTAACCAGCTCACCACCTAGCTGATCCAGAACCCTCCCACCACCACTATGGACCCCAACGAAGCAGCCCGCAACCTCACACAGCGGCTCACCAACTGTGCCGATGCCCTTGCACCACTGAAGAATCCTCCCAACAGACCCGGCAGCAAGAAAGCCTCATGGTTCACCAACGACCTCAAGAACTCCAAGAAATCCTGTCGCACCCTCGAGAAAGGCTGGCGCCACGACCAGTCAACAGAAAATATGACAGCCCTCAAGAACGCCATCCAAAAACACCACCAGCTGATCCGCACCACCAAAAGGACAGCATTCAGAGAACGACTGGACAACAACACCCACAACAGCAAGGAACTCTTCAGCATCGTCAAAGAGCTCTCCATACCCAACGCCAGCAACAACGACATCACGCCCTCGCAAGACCTCTGCGACTCACTCGCCTCGTTCTTCCACCACAAGATCGCCGACATACACAAGAGCTTCGGCGCCCAGACCACCCACCCAACCACCGAACCAACGCCCCTCACCATCACCCTCTGCACCTGGACCCCCGTCAGCACTGAAGACACCACCCAATTGATGAACACCATCCACTCCGGCTCCCCGGCCGACCCCTGTTCACACCACATCTTTAATAAAGCCGACTCCATCATCGCACCCCAACTCCGGAACATCATTAACAACTCCTTCGCATCTGCCACCTTTCCAGAGAGCTGGAAGCATGCAGAGATCAGCGGCCTCCTGAAGAAACCCACTGCGGACCCCACGGACCGCAAGAACTTCCGCCCCATCTCGCTCCTCCCTTTCCACGCTAAAGTCATCGAGGAAGACCGTCAACAAATAGCTGGCCGCCTTCCTTGATACAAACGGCTCCCTCGACCCATCGCAGTCCGGCTTCCGAGCTAACCACAGCACCGAGACCGCCCTCATCTCAGCCACCGACGACATCAGGTCCCTGCTCGACAACGGGGAAATTGCTGCCCTCATCCTCCTCGACCTATCGGCCGCATTCGACACAGTCTGCCACAGCACCCTAACAACCCGCCTCCACCACGCCGGGATCCAAGGGAAAGCTCTGGAATGGATCACCTCCTTCCTCTCCGACAGAACTCAGAGAGTCCGCCTCCCTCCCTTCTGCTCAGCGGCCACAAAGATCATCTGCGGCGTTCCTCAAGGCTCCTCGCTCAGCCCCACCCTCTTCAACGTCTACATGAGCCCCCTCGCAGCCATCGCACGCCAACACAATCTAAACATCATCTCCTACGCGGAGGACACCCAGCTGATCCTCTCCCTCACCAACGACCCCGCCAGAGCCAGCCTCCAGGAAGGAATGAGAGGCGTCGCGGAATGGATGAAGCTCAGCCGTCTGAAGCTGACCTCGGGCAAGACGGAAGTCCTCATCCTCGGACCAATCCCCTCCGCCTGGAACGACTCCTGGTGGCCCCCTGCACTGGGCACCGCCCCATACCCACGGACCACGCATGCGACCTGGGTTTCATCCTGGATTCCTCCCTCACGATGACCAAGCAAGTCAACGCCGTCTCGTCATCATGTTTCAACACCCTGCTCATGCTCCGAAAGATCTTCCGGTGGATCCCCACCGAAACCAGAAAGACGGTCACCCAGGCCCTAGTCCCCAGCCAACTGGACTACGGGAATGCCCTCTACGCTGGAACCACAGCCAAACTACAGAAAAGACTCCAACACATACAGAACGCTTCTGCACGACTCATCCTGGACGTCCCCCATCACAGCCACATCTCTGCCCACCTGAGAGACCTGCACTGGCTCCCCGTCAGCAAGAGGATCACGTTCAGGCTCCTCACCCATGCACACAAGGCTCTCCACGACATGGGCCCCAAATACCTCAACAACCGCCTCATGTTCTACACACCCACCCGCCAGCTCCGATCGGCCAGCCTCGCCCTCGCCACCATCCCACGGATTCGCAGAACCACCACCGGAGGAAGATCTTTCTCCTACCTGGCGGCCAAGACATGTAACTCCCTCCCCACCCACCTACGGCTGACCCAGGACCATCTCTCCTTCAGGAAGCAACTCAAGAGCTGGCTCTTTGAGCAGTAGCAGCACCCCCCCCCCCCATCCCCACAGTGCCTTGAGACCCTAGCGGGTAAGTAGCGTGCTCTATAAATGTGTTTGATTGATTGATTTAGCACTTTACATATTCCCTTCACACTAATGTGCGCTGGCCCGTGCGCCATGGTGATATCCATCTCTGCTTCTCAGATTTGTCAGTCCAACACCTATCGTCATCTAGACGTCCTGTTCTCTCCTGCCATATTGCTAACTCCTCCAATTGCCTCACTCTGAATTTCTTTAACATTCTCTAATGTGTCCTCAAACATTGCATTATAAGGTACCCATCTAGCAGGACCTGCCTGAAACATTTTTTTCATTTTAGATCGGGCTGTCTCCTTAGCTATCTGATCTGCAAACGCATTTCCCTTTCCCACATCATCAGTAACTGTCTTATGGGCGCTGCACTTCACTATTGCTAGCCTCTTGGGAAATGTCAGGGCTGACAAAAGCCTATGAATCAGAGGGCCATTGTATTTTTAACCCTTGTAAAGTCAGGAAGCCTCTCTCTGCCCAAAGCCGCACAAAATTATGAGCGACTCCGAATGCGTACTGACTGTGTAAATATTGACAGCCAGTCCCTCACTCAACTCACAGGTGTGAAGGAGGGCAAATAACTCTGCAGCTTGGGCTGAATTATACGGAACTCATGATATTTCGACTACTGTGTGTAAGGTAGTGATGGCGTACGTCGCAGTTGTTGTGCCATCTGGTAATTTGAAACAAGAGCCATCGACATACAGTTCCCCTTGGGGCTCGGACAGAGGAACATCAGTCAGGTTTACCCATCCCTCTATCTCTTCCTCAGTGCAGAAAATGCAATCATGCACATCCGCGTCCTCACTCCCAGAAGGGAGGGGTAGTAACGTGACTGGATTCAGAGTGCCACATCTTTTGATGGTGCAAACAGGGTCAATTCTTAGCCAGTCAGACCCGCACTGGTAAAGTGCTACGTCTGTGTTCTATTCAAAAGTGTGTCCACAGCATGCGGTACTATGACTGTGAGATCAGTATCAAGGACAAGCCCTGCCGATTGTCAGATTGAGACGGCCATGGCAGCGACTGCTCTTAGTCAGCTCGGGAGAGCTCTGGCGATGTTATCCAGAAGCGAAGAGAAATAGACACATGGCCTTTGCTTACCTCCAAAGGCTTGTGTTAAGACAGAGAGCGGATGTATGACGGTACCACCCGTACTTTTACAACGCGTACCGTTACCACGCTACTTTTACCACGCAAGTCGTTACAACGACTTGCGTGGAGGGGCGCTGGATAGTAAATTATTTAATTTACTATTCCAACTCCAGTCCCCGTGGACTCTAGGGAAAGGAGTTGGATAGTAAATGAAAGTATTTACTATCCTGGAGCGCCCCCAGCGCATTTCGTTGTAACGACCTGCGTGCTAAAAGTAGCGTGGTAACGGTACCGCGTTGTAAAATATGCGTGGTAACCGTTGTATACCCAGAGAGCGCGCAGCCAGCTGTTTCGTGTACATACAGCACGAACGGCTTCTGGTAGTCTGGCGTGCACATCCTTAGTGGTTAGTTGCAGTAGGGGTTTCATTAGTAGGGAATAGTTGGGTATCCAGTGATGACAATACTAGGCATACCTATAAAAGCTCACACATCCCGCTGGGTCCTAGGGATGGGCATTTTAACAATAGCATTAATATGCTCAGGTGTTAGCCTCCTTCTCTCCTTCGACAGTGGGTGACCTAGGTAGGTGACCTCCTGTTGACAATATTGAAATTTTGAAAGGGACACTCAATGTCTATGATGGGCTAAATGCAACAGCAGTTTACTCGTCGCATCTTTGCTACCATCCTCAGTGCTCGAAGCGATCAAAAGATCGTCCACATACTGCAATAATACATTACCTGTGGGAAGGACAAGGGAGTTCAATTGACTTTTCAGAGCTTGACTATTGATGCTAGGACTTTCAGCATAGCCCTGAAGAGCCCGACAGAATCTAAAACTACTGCCGGCGAGGTCGAATCTAAACAGATACCTACTGTCTGGATGTATTGGAATGCTAAAGAATGCATTCTTCAAATCAATGACAGAAAAGTATTTGGCAGAGGGAGGAATCATGGTTGGATGAGCAGTGATCTCGGGGACACAGGGAGCTGAGGGACCACAATCTTATTTACCTCCCGCAGGTCAATCACAAACCGATAAACATCTGGGTAATCATCTGAGAAACAGGATGGAGAGCTCTTGAGAATAGGAAGAATAGGGCTATTACACACATTTGCAGTCGTCTCCTCAACAACCTCAGACTCGATCAGATCCTGTATAATCTGCAATAGCGCCTGCTTCCCTGCTTGCGGAATTTTTTACACCGTCCTTAACTCTGATGGAGACCGGTGGCATTTGCAATAGCCCCACATCCATATCTCCCGCGGCCCATAACGACTGTGGCACATCTTTGAACTCAGCGGTAGGAGGCTCATCCTTTGACAAACATTGCTTAGAATTCACTACATCCGGTCCTATAATCATGTAGACACCATCCGGGGAGCACAAAATAGTTGCATGCAACTTCTTCAACAAATCCAAACCCATCAAGTTTTCTCCACAGCTGGATGACAGAAGAAAAGGCAAATCTACAGTCAAAGGACCAATAGTCAGGGCGACTGGCTCCGAGATGGGGCTCACGACCGGTATACCTGGATAGCCTATTGAAACCTTATTTTGGCCAGACAGGGCTGATGACCAGTGAACGAGAAACAGAGCTATTTATTGTCCTCGTGTCCACCAAGAATTTTTTACTGAGCCCTGTAGATCAGCAGTAACATAAGGTCCATGCTGATCCACAGGGATCCGAACTGGTCCCTCGCCCTGCCCCTGGCTGTCCTAGCCATGAATAAGTCCTGTCACTTCATCCAAATTGTAGTCATTATGGTAGTACTGTCACCCCTGCGGATCATCAAAATAATTCTGGCCCGACTGACCTGGCTGTCCCTCACTTCCCTGGCCTCCATCATGGTCAATCGCCCCATGAACCTGTCCTCTCTTAGAACCTCGTTCTCTGGGGACCCCAACCCTTTGCCACAAGGTCGGACACTCACTGCGCCAGTGCCCCTCTTCCTTACAATATGCATACAGGTTTAGCCCCAAAAGCGTAGTATTGGTGCTAGTGTGAGGCAGCTGTCAGGCTAGGCCAATGCCTTGCCCTCTACTGTGCCCCCGGGACACCTGCTGCATCAACACCTTTGTTTTCAGCTCCTTATTTTTCCTCTCTACCTTCCCCTTATCTTTGTTCTCTTTATGCTCGTAATACTGGGCCATACTTAATATTACTGATGGGGAGAATGTAGTCCAAGGGCTCTCCGAAGCCTGCAACCGAGTCGCGATCTCAGGAAGCAGGTTCGTAACAAATCTGTTAACAAACAATTGGATGCCTCCTTCCATCGACAAGTCCTGTCCACTGAAATCCCAAAATGCAGCTTCAAACCTAGTGACAAAATAGATACACTTTCGTCTTTCTTCTGGCGACATGCTGTTAGCCTGTCCCAATCCACTCTCCTTGGTAAAATCAAGGAGTGCATATAAGTAATAATTCGGCCTGGCAAAGCTAGTATCTCAGCCCTAGGCTTGAGCAGGCGTCCTTTTTTTATTCCATGCCCTGATCTTGTCCCAAGTGCCACCCAACTCCACAACATGGTCCTGTGTAAGCACCTGTCTCCAAATGTCTACCGGTACCAACACGCGAAAAATAAATTCAATATCAGCCAACGTCATCACTGTCTACAAGGCGGCCTCTGTTAATTCTTTGTAATATGCAGTCAGATTTTTCCTAGGATCTAGCAACTGACTCTTCAGAGATAGATCCTCCACTCGCTGCCTGACAACAGCATTCTGTTGATTATGCAGCTCCAGTATCTCAGGGTGAAAAATGGGGTGTACCTCCCTCATTGAAAACTGGGATCCCGTTGTTGGTGTCTTCTGGTGTAACCTACCTCGTTAACCAATCAGTGTAGCAACATAACTAAAAATGTAATTAGGGGCCATATCAGCAGCATACATATGGTTCCGGATGTCAAATTATCTGACGCGCTACACCATTGAAACACTGTTTCCACAACCCCTATTAGTGTGGCTGGCATATGCTTGAGAGCATGCTGCTGTACAAATGGCTCATAATCTTTCACCACACTCCACACATCCTCCACACTGTAGATCGGATGTCGGGCCCACTGTGCGGCCTGATCATCCACCATTTTGTTCTCCTCATTCCCCACATCAGATCGAATCAACACCCGCCTCATTCATTCTAGAGCTGCTGCCCAATTCCCCCCATCTTGTTCGCACACCGGTGTACCAATATTCAACAATGTCGGGGAAGAGACATTTGAGGAAGACACAATAGAAGAAGGGACTGGTACGAGTGTTAACAGTGGCTGTGCTGAGGGCGTGAGGGATGGAGAGAGAGCATAAGCGGAGACAATAGGCGTAGCAGGAAGGCTTGCTGTTATGGCATCCGTAGCAGATGAAGCTAAAGAAGACACAGGAGGTGCCGTAGCCTAAGCAGCCGGGTCAGGAGCAGAAGAACCGGAGGCGGAAACAGGAGGGACAAAAGACTGAGGCATCGGGATAACAGGAGATGGTCCCTGTGGAGCATATGGAGGCCGAGGCCGAGAGTCTTATAGCTCCTCCAAGAATGTTTCGCTCTCCTCTTGGGCGACTTAAGATTTGTCACACTGCAATCAAAACTTCCTATTGGCACACTCTATACCTTTTTCTATTTTCTCTCTATCATTTGCTACTGCTTTGTGAGTCACTGTCTGCATCTTGCCTTTCCTGGCCTCATTTTCTACCCACATGCGCCGTTGCCTACCTTCCTTCTGCCACATTTGAACATAATCAAACATCGACTGTCTGCTTCGTCTTGCAAACAATTTATCCTGCAGGAAATTCAATTTTTGTTCATCAAAGGTACCTTTTAGTGGTCACTGGAGCTCAACATTGTCCCTCGTATATTTGTGCCACAATTTACTAAACATAATAGGGCCAATGCCATGCTTGACGTACATGTCAAAGTTTGAGGTGCCTTCCGGGGGTGCAGGTTGTCTTTCCTGCAGTCGGGCATCAGCAAAACAACGACGGTACCCCAAACACCACATCTTGCTGAAACAAGGCATTTTGATATGACACGTTCACTATTCGTACCAGAAAAATAATTCTAAAATACCAGACAAATAATTTGCAAATGTACCACCTTCGCCGAGTAAAACAAAGAAAACCAAGAGTCAGTCCTCTGACTGCACCAAAACCAAGAGTCAGCCCTCAGACTGCACCAAAGAGACAGGCTGAAACCCCAGGCATTTTCAAGCGTAAAGCCAAATTCATATGTTGCCTGGCAGAGTATCAGTAGAGACTCTGTATACAAGCGGTCCACAGACCTACCAAGTTTAAGTAAGCCAAGAAATGGTCTTCAGACCATACTCAAAATTATCCAAAAATGGGGCCATATTCACCAACAATCAAGACAAACTCACCTGGTGCACACAAGTCAAGCAAAGTTATTCTCCACTGCTGACTCTTCGGACCAAATGGTCAGATCCAAGAGTTTCACCTTTTAGGACCCCAGCCAGGATGACCACTGGGTGAGGCACCACCCGATCAGACAGACAGGCAGCTTCGGGATCTAATCTCTACCTTGTGGGGTTACCCGATCCGCACATCAGACCTGACGCGACCCGTCTTCCACACCCAGTCGTGTGCGTGATGGGTCAGCCCGATGGAGTCCCTGTTCGGGTGCCAACTGAAGGAGGTGACCCAATTAGGGCCACTCTGGCCACTCACTACCATCTCTCAGCCTTCCAAACAATGAAGAGTCGATCAGGCAGTAGAGAATACAAACTAAGCTATTTATTAGTATTGAGCTGCAGCGGAGCCCAGTCTGACCAGCCTCCTGAGATGACGGTCGAGGGACTGACTGCCCCAACATAAAGTCCGATATTATACATTGCCAATTTCCCAAGAACATGCCCAGACTGGAAAATTCCGGTCCAGGCAACGGTGAACAAAGGTAGCCAAAGGATGAGCCACGGTCCTGGGGCTGGGTACACACTATCTTGGCCCCAAGGCAGTTCGGCCTGTTTTAAATTTGGAGGTCTCTAATTGGCAGAGGTAGGTACCTTTGACTAAATAGGGACCCTTACGTCTAGTCAGGCTAAGGGGGTTCACTCCTAAAATAACCACTGCTCACCCCCTTGGTAGCTTGGCACGAGCAGACAGGCTTATCTCAGAGGCAGTGTGTAAAGCATTTGTGAACACATTCAGTAACCTAGTGACAACGCTATAGATGGACACCACACAAGTTGTAGTATAAAAATAAGTATTTTTATATAAACTTAACACAAGCCCACAAACGACAAAAATCCACAATACTGTACTTTAAAAATGGTAGAATTAGCTTAGTTCTCTTTAGATGGTAAATGCAACACTTTAAGCTCAATGCACCTTTGGATGCGTAACACTATACAACTAAAGTGTTGCAGGGAAGGTGATGCGTCGGTTTCCTTACACGTAAGAACGGTGATGTGTCGGGTCCCTACTGATGCGTAGGGGATGCGAAGGTTCTTCTAGGCGTGGGGAGGTGATGGGTCGGTTTCTTACTGCGCTTAGGTGGCGATGCGACCAGCAGCGCCATGATGCAATGAAGATCCATTGCATTTAAACAAAAATGGCGCCTTCTCCTTGATGCCACATGATGCATGCACGCTCGACAGCCGTGCGGCGACTCAGCGGTTCTTCTGAGCCATGACAGGCCCTGCGACAGGCTTCCCGGTGATGCGAGGTGCTTCGGTGAAGCGATGCAACAGCTTCAGTGGCAACACCCTTCTTCAGTGATGCGATGACAGTGGCTGCGGCAACGACACGCTTCGCTGATGATGCAGCAGCGTCTGATGCGACGTGGATCCTCTTCTCCAACGATGAGAGGTGCTTCTGCGTTGCGAAGCAGCATCAGCGACACACTTCTTCAGTAATGCGACGACAGCAGCTGCGGCGGCGACACGCTTCTTCTTTGTGAGTCGTGCTTCTAGCTCCTTGCGATACGCAGTCCCTCAGAAGGTACAACACAACAGCAGGCACTTCAAAAGAACTCTTGGGGAGCTGGTTGGTGAAGCCTGTTGTCCCTGAGACCTCAGCAGGAGGCAAGCTCTATCTCAAGCCCTTGGAGATCCTTCACAAGTTAAATGAAAGTAGCACAAAGTATTTTCTCCTTTCTTTAGCAGTCAGACAACCACTGCAGGCCAATCCTCCAAACAGCACTCAGCTTAGGGATAGTCTCTTCCTCAGTTCCTCTGGTTCCTCTCCTCAGCAAAGGTTTCTTCTTGTTTCCCAAAAGTGATCTAAAGTTCTGGGTTTTGGGTCCCCTCTTTTGTACTCATTTTCCCTTTGTTCTCTGAAGGCAGAAAGGCCTTTGCCTAGTCCAAACTAGTTCTGGTCAGTCCTGGAGCACTTTGTTGACAAGACTCCTTCTTTCCTTTCACAGTGTAATCCAGGGACATCAGACGCACCACAGGTGGGGGAGCCAGCATTGTGCAGGAAGGGCACAGTCCTATTCAGGTCCTAGGTGCAACTCATCATACCCATCTACATGCAAATCTCTCTATTCAGCCCTGTGCCGACTCACCCTGTCTCCTGGAATCCCTCAGCCCCTGTCAAGGTATACACAACCTAGCAGAGGCAGGCTTGGATAGTTAAGCAAGAAAATACCTACTTTTTAAAAGTGGTATTTTCAAACACAGAATGTTAAAACCAACTTCACTAAAAGATGTATTTGGAGCCCAACGGGGAGAGGGGGAACAGCACCGACCACAGAATCAAATTAAGGTGTGACAAAGGCAGCTTTATTGGAAGCAGGTGCACCTTACACAAACAAAACCCTTGGCCTGTCCCGTACAAAACTAAACCTCACTAAGTATATCATTTTCCTAACAACCCCCCACCCCCTCCCCTAAAATGGTCCCCCCAAATAACAAACATGAAAACACTTTGCAAACTTCCACTTGCCTCTCTTCCTAGCTAAATAACTTGTTGTACTTAACCACCCCCGATAATCAAACCAGAGCTCCTACAATTCCCCCATAACTTAGGAAGAACCGCCCCAACCGGCTTACCAGCACACCAGCACCTGTTCCAGCGACACAGAAAAACCCCACATACAAAAAGCACTCCCGATGCACCGGCTCTCAAGAAAACCCTTCCAAAACCCCCTCACACCAAAAAACCCTCTTACCTACCAGAATGCTAAGACACCCCCCCCAAAGCTACCAAGCCACCCCACAACAAAAGGGAGGAAGGGAGGGAAAATCAATTTCAGCACCACGACAATCCCCCGCCCGGCTGCTGTGTCACTGCTACCGAAATGGTGGCGTGTGACCTAAAATGGCCGGCTTTAACTTGGCCAGCCCAACCACTAGCTCAAAAACAGCCCAACCCCTGCCCAAAACTACCACCAGCCCAAACACCCGCCCACGTACGGTGCTGGTCATTCTCCCCCCCTTCACCCAGACCCAAAACCCCCTGGGGGTACCAGGCCTCCCGCTGGTCGGCTCGGATTTCTACCTAGTTCCCTGAGTCAGTTAAGATTATAAGATGTAATAATCAAACTGCCCATTCTGGCCTATGGGGAACAGGTAGCCTTGAAATAGTGAAACACGAAAATAGCTGCAATTCACTACTAGGACATGCCACCCACATCAGGGCATGTCCTACCTTTTACCTACAATGCACCCTGCCCTTGGTCCTACCATAGGGGTGACTAATATGCAGCAAAGGAAAGGTTTAGGGACTGGCAAGTGGGTGCACTTGCCCAGTCAACATGGCAGTATCAGACTGCACACAGGCTCTGCAATGGCAGACCTGAGACACACTTTACAGGCTGCTTCTGTGGGTGGCACAACCAGTGCTGCAAGCCCACCAGCAGCATTTGGTTTACAAGCCCTGGGCACACTCAGTGCACTGTACTAGGGTCTGACAGTAAATCAAACAGGCCAATCATGGAGTCACTAATCCATACATCAATTTACAATAGGGAGAGCATAAGCACTTTAGCTCTGATAAGCAGTGGTAAAGTGTCTAGAGTCATAAAACCAACAAAAACAGGTCAGACAAAATACAGCGGTCCACAGACCTACCAAGTTTAAGTAAGCCAAGAAATGGTCTTCAGACCATACTCAAAATTATCCAAAAATGGGGCCATATTCACCAACAATCAAGACAAACTCACCTGGTGCACACAAGTCAAGCAAAGTTATTCTCCACTGCTGACTCTTCGGACCAAATGGTCAGATCCAAGAGTTTCACCTTTTAGGACCCCAGCCAGGATGACCACTGGGTGAGGCACCACCCGATCAGACAGACAGGCAGCTTCGGGATCTAATCTCTATCTTGTGGGGTTACCCGATCCGCACATCAGACCTGACGCGACCCGTCTTCCACACCCAGTCGTGTGCGTGATGGGTCAGCCCGATGGAGTCCCTGTTCGGGTGCCAACTGAAGGAGGTGACCCAATTAGGGCCACTCTGGCCACTCACTACCATCTCTCAGCCTTCCAAACAATGAAGAGTCGATCAGGCAGTAGAGAATACAAACTAAGCTATTTATTAGTATTGAGCTGCAGCGGAGCCCAGTCTGACCAGCCTCCTGAGATGACGGTCGAGGGACTGACTCCCCCAACATAAAGTCCGATATTATACATTGCCAATTTCCCAAGAACATGCCCAGACTGGAAAATTCCGGTCCAGGCAACGGTGAACAAAGGTAGCCAAAGGATGAGCCACGGTCCTGGGGCTGGGTACACACTATCTTGGCCCCAAGGCAGTTCGGCCTGTTTTAAATTTGGAGGTCTCTAATTGGCAGAGGTAGGTACCTTTGACTAAATAGGGACCCTTACGTCTAGTCAGGCTAAGGGGGTTCACTCCTAAAATAACCACTGCTCACCCCCTTGGTAGCTTGGCACGAGCAGACAGGCTTATCTCAGAGGCAGTGTGTAAAGCATTTGTGAACACATTCAGTAACCTAGTGACAACGCTATAGATGGACACCACACAAGTTGTAGTATAAAAATAAGTATTTTTATATAAACTTAACACAAGCCCACAAACGACAAAAATCCACAATACTGTACTTTAAAAATGGTAGAATTAGCTTAGTTCTCTTTAGATGGTAAATGCAACACTTTAAGCTCAATGCACCTTTGGATGCGTAACACTATACAACTAAAGTGTTGCAGGGAAGGTGATGCGTCGGTTTCCTTACACGTAAGAACGGTGATGTGTCGGGTCCCTACTGATGCGTAGGGGATGCGAAGGTTCTTCTAGGCGTGGGGAGGTGATGGGTCGGTTTCTTACTGCGCTTAGGTGGCGATGCGACCAGCAGCGCTATGATGCAATGAAGATCCATTGCATTTAAACAAAAATGGCGCCTTCTCCTTGATGCCACATGATGCATGCACGCTCGACAGCCGTGCGGCGACTCAGCGGTTCTTCTGAGCCATGACAGGCCCTGCGACAGGCTTCCCGGTGATGCGAGGTGCTTCGGTGAAGCGATGCAACAGCTTCAGTGGCAACACCCTTCTTCAGTGATGCGATGACAGTGGCTGCGGCAACGACACGCTTCGCTGATGATGCAGCAGCGTCTGATGCGACGTGGATCCTCTTCTCCAACGATGAGAGGTGCTTCTGCGTTGCGAAGCAGCATCAGCGACACACTTCTTCAGTAATGCGACGACAGCAGCTGCGGCGGCGACACGCTTCTTCTTTGTGAGTCGTGCTTCTAGCTCCTTGCGATACGCAGTCCCTCAGAAGGTACAACACAACAGCAGGCACTTCAAAAGAACTCTTGGGGAGCTGGTTGGTGAAGCCTGTTGTCCCTGAGACCTCAGCAGGAGGCAAGCTCTATCTCAAGCCCTTGGAGATCCTTCACAAGTTAAATGAAAGTCATAAAACCAACAAAAACAGGTCAGACAAAATACAGAAGGAAGGCAAAAAGTTCAGGGATTACCCTGCAAAAAGGGCCAAGTCCAAAAGTCTGTCTCTACCATTCTAAGATGTCAGAATGGGTTTATCGAACAGCAGAGGTATGCAACAATAGGGAGTTCATTCATTAGTGCAACAAAACTCTGCCTTGGGCAGTACAAGAAGAAGGTGCAGTAGGCAGTTTTCTGCTGAGACAAGCAATATAAGCCAGAAGCTGAGTTGCGATCACAAAACAAAATGTTGGTTACTAATACAATGGTGGCATGAATTCTAACTTAATACGGAACATAACATTAGTATTACGATAATAACCTTTCAAATCTAACACCATATGTTGCTCCATATAAAGATTTTAGTGACTACATTTTCAGTGCTGCATAAGCTAGAAGGCACACATGACTGGGACATGTGCAGCTGGTGCAGTGAGAGCGTTCTAATTGACTGTCATGTCAGAACACAAACTTGAATATGGGTGCCTGAAAATGGTGGCAGGTGATTGAAGAACTTGGATGCTGGCTGCTGGTTCTTGGGCAGGAGTAGGTTAAAGTCCATGAGAGACTACAGGAAGCTTACTTCATAAAAGCCGAGAGATGGTTCAGACAATGAAACAGCAGACCTGAGAGAGCATTTAACAGATGATTAATTGAAAAACTCAATATTTTTTCCTGGGCTCCACTTCTTGGTACTCTAAAAGTTGCCCTTGCCTGTGGAGTGTGGCCTCCTGCCATGAAGATAAAGTAGTAAGAGAGACCAGTGACAGAATTATGTGTGAGCTCCAGGATTATTTCGGAAAACAGATTTTATGAAGAAGGCTGGCCCTCATCTGGACTAGGTAGAATTGTTTATAATGATTGGATGTAGGAGAAGCTGGAACTAGTGTAAGTGGTCAGTGAGTAGTGGAAGTTCATACAGGTTCATAAGTGGTTCACTTTTCATGTGATATATAGCTTTTGTATTCTAGAACAGGCTACATGTCAGAATATCAATAAAACCATACTGTCTGACTTAAGTATTACTGCCTCAATATAGTTCACAAAGATATTTCTCCATTGTGCGTAGATTTTCCATTATTGACTCAAACAGACTGATATTTCTGTAAGCAATACTTAGGGCGCTCTTTTTTGACCAGCAGTATTTAGGCCACGTTATTCTGGTACAGCCCACTCCTGCTGGTCTAAAAGAGGGCTAGGCTATCTTTGGGTAAGGTTTAGTAAATCCTTGAACATTTGAAGACCATTTCTACTTGGAGCATGGGAAACAGCCTCCTGGCCCCAGCCCTCTACATTTGATGGATTCCCCTATTGTATGAGGAGATCTCCATAACGTTTAGAGAAGTTATAATCTAGACCAAGGTGGGCCAAAGCCAGTATTGTCATGTTCTGGTGGCCATTGGACCTCTGTGCAATCTGGTGGAGTCAATCAGGTGAACTACCAGTGGAATACAGGACACTCTCTCAGTACCTTGGCTATGGTCATTTATGTGGGGCACAATTAATGTCACAAGATAGGAGACTAGAGGGAACTATGCCCCCCCACATGATAATCCACACTAGTAATGGGTAGGCAGGTTAACAGGCATTATTATCATTTTTGACTTTGTGCTCCAGCATTTTGGGAATCTATTTCTGGGTGTTCTAAAAATATCCTCTGTGAGTCTGATGGTGTGATAACATGAGCAGCAGTGTAATCATCAGGAGAACTCCTGTCTTCCATTTGAGAATCCATCCAATCAGTAGCGGAGCAATGTACAGAGTTTCATGGACTTTTCTTCCAGGCTGTGCTCCAGAAAATAATTTGGACTGTAGTAAGATATATATTCCATGTTCAAGTTATACACAAAAACGACTCTTTGTGTTTTTGCAATCTTTTTCCATTCTTTGGACAAGGTTAGATGGATGGGAATTTGCATGAACTGCTTGACCCAGACCAGGCATGAGAGCATCAAAAGCCAGGGTTGGAGATAGTAAACAGTCATGTCCACAATACAGGCCTCTTTGGCCCCATCATAGAAGGTAACATTTATCAGTCTGTATATTTATTTTCATCTGCCACTTAGAAACCAAAGAAAGAACGTCTATACTACAGAGGCTGCATGGAGTTTCAGTGGGTGAGGAGAGCTACCTTGAAAGGGGTTAGAGATGGTAATCCATTGAGGATGGTAGAGTGAGCTTTTGGAGTTCTACTTTTCCAGAAGTAGCCTACATAGATCATTGAAATTTAGACAGGCCTGCAGCTACATGAATGGTGCATCAGGGCAGTGCCTCCAGCATACCAGTTGAGGCCGGGTCACCTAATAAAAAGGAGCTTGGCTTTTTTTGTGGGTCACTTTTCCTGCATGTCCATCGCAGGAGCCGATTCAGGGGAAAGAAAACTTTGGCTGCAGGTCAGTCGAGGTGCCATGGATGATCAGGTATAACATGTTATTTCTGAGGATCGATCCAGCAGCATGGGGATCCATTTTTAGACATCACATTACTAATGCCCAAACCGCAGCAGTTTTTTTCTTGCAATGGGGGGTGTTTCACACATTTTCTATTAATTCACATTATGCAGTAAGATAGAATAGACACCCGAAGGAATGGCTTGGAGACTGTTGTACTCAACTGGGTAGCCTTTCTGACGCCATAGCTCTGATGTTAGGCCTGCCACAAGGGAGTTCCTGAAGGTGAAATTGGTGGTTGTGCTGCCATCAGGAATTCTCTCTTTCCCTGCACTCAAAATGAGGTGGGGGAACGGAGTGTGCAATGACGGGACATCTGCCAAAAATTCGCTGATGCCCCAATATGGACCAATGGATCAATGTGAAATGATGCTGTATGTTATAATGGAGGAGCACTGGATCTGGTATGTCCATTGCTCCCAGGATTAGAGTTCACTGCATGCACCAAACAGGGGGACATCAGAGGGGGGGGGGGACTGCTTAAAAAACACAAAGAATAGCAAAGCTGTGGCAAACTGACTACGGACTTTTGCCCCAACTCCAACATTAGAAAACATAGGTCTAAAGCTTCCTAATTGTCCCTGTGCGCGGCATAAGTCATGTCTGACTGCATGCAGAAGAAGCTTCCACAGCGAGGGAAGAGCCAGAAAATTGAAATAGCCCAGTCTTTGAATTGGAGCACTGATGCCATCAAGCGAGCGAAACAAGTGAGCCGAACCCTATCTAGAACAGTTACCTAGTCTCATCTATTCATGCATCTATTGATTCCTTCTCACTGTTGAATCCACCTGTTGATATTCACTATTTCACCTTTACATTCTCTCATCTATTCATTCTTTCTTCCATCATTCAATATTTCACCATTCCATCCATTCATCAATCTATCCATCCACATATCCATCCAGCCATCCAATCTGCCATCTGTCATCCAACCATCTTATCTGCCATCCACTGGTGTTATGAAACTTGAGGGGGCACCCCTGAAAGAAACGTGGAGGGGCCCCCTCCGTACGCAATCCGGAGCTCTCAGTCCAGAGTACTGTGCTGAATGGTGCCCCCCTGAAGCCTGGGGGCCCCTTGCACTATGGGGGCTGCAGGGGCCAGTGTTACGGGCCCCCTGCACTATGGGGGCTGCAGGGGCCAGAGTTACGCCACTGCTGCCATCCATCCACTCTGCCATCCCTCTATCCATCTACTCTGCCACCCATCCATTCCTCCACTCTTCCATCGATCCATCCATCCACTGTCATCCATCCATTCTTCCATTCTGCAATCCATCCATCCTTACACTCTGCTATCCGTCCATCTATCCACTCTACATCCATTTATCCACTCTGCCATCCATCCATTCATCCACTCTTTCATCCTTCTATCATCCATCCATCTATCCACTCTGCCTTGCATCTATCAAGTCTGCCATCCATTCATCTACTCTTTCATCCTTTCATGATCCATATATCTATATATCCACTCTGCCATCCATTTATCCACTCTGCCATCCATCCATTCATCCACTCTTTCATCCTTCTATCATCCATCCATCCATCCATCCACCCACCCTCTCTGCCTTCCATCCATCCATACACTCTGCCATCCATCCTTCCATCTATTCTTCCATTCACTCTGCCATTCATCCATCCCCTCTGCCATCCACTTGTCCATCCAGGCATCAGCCTTCATCAGTTCACTATTCCACCTGTCCATCTATTCATCTACTATGCCATCCATCCATTCACTCTGCCATCCATCCAGCATCCATCCAACCACTCTGCCATCCATTTGCTCATCTTTTCACCCACTCATTCATCCATCTCTTTACTCTGCCATCCTTTCTCTTATCCATCCATCTATCCATCCATCACTTTACTCTGCCATCCTTTCACCTGTCCATCAGTCCATCTATCCATTCATCCTTTTACTCTTCCATCCTTTAAACTGTCTAACCACATTTCCATTCACTCACTCATTCATCCACCCATCCCTTTACTTTGCCTTCCTTCCACCTGTCCATCCACCTATCATGCACTTATCCTTTAACCCACTCATTCACGTTCTCATTCATTCATCCACCCATTCATCTATACAGCCTTCTTTTGACCCTTCCATCCACTTTTCCTTCTTTCTTTCCATGTTCTATTTACTCAGTGTGGTTTTTCCTTGCCCCTGCTTGCTTTTATATTGACGCTGTATTCTAGCCTTAATGAGGAGCTTTTGTCTGCTGAGTTGCAGACAGAGGCGACCTAAAAACAACGTGTAAACAAAGAGATTCTATCAAAGGTGAAAAAGTGATAATTTTTATGTTTAATTTTCTGAGTGATACTAGGCTCTCTCTTAGGTTTAGAAAGATGAGAGCACAATGTGCTTGTTAAAATACCCCTCACACACTAAAAAGTCCTTTAGTGTCATGCTTGATCATAGGGGTCTTCCCGCCCCTATAACGGGACGGGGCGTGCTACGACCAAACGAACTACGCGGGAGCACTTAAGTTGTGACAGAGGCTATGTGTGGGTGTAGGGGGGTCAGTGAAAGTGTAGGGACCTAACAAAGTGAGTGTGAAAAATTACAAAAAGCATGACACTAAAGGACTTTTTAGTGTGTGAGGGGTATTTTAACAAGCACATTGTGTTCTCATCTTTCTAAACCTAAGAGAGAGCTTAGTATCACTCAGAAAATTAAACATAAAATTATCACTTTTTCACCTTTGATAGAATCTCTTTGTTTATACAGTTCTGCTAGGAAGGTGATTCTATCAGTACCTCTACGCTTCCTCTTTTTGTTTTGGACCTAAAAACAATAACTACACCGCTGCAGCTGCTAAAGTGGGGGGTTTAGGATGCCCTGTTCTACATGCATATGCATATCCTTGCATTTAGGTTTCCCAACTCGCTCCCTGTTTAAGAAGCTTAAAGCCTAACCAAGAAAAAAGATCTATATTGATAAAATTTTTAGTTCTTCATCTTTACCTGGCTGTAATTCGAAAACGCCCACGCTATATAAGCTCGGGCTAGGCAAAGGGACTTATGCCGTTGTTCTTGCATCAAAACCTAAATGCATTTGAAATCAAGAAATTAGCAGGCTTTTGGGTAGTAGAAACTGAGAAAAGGGTGTATGAATGTTTGTTTGTATGGCACCAGTGGCGTCCGGCATGGCTTGCAGGTGGCAGGGCGGGAGTGGGCGCGGGTCGGAATCACAGCGCTGAGGGGGGTCTCTCGAGGATGCCCATTACATATTTTTTTTAATGTAACTAACCTTCCCGCCGGGTATCGCATCTCTGCTTCTGCTCCCCTAGAGAAACAGGAAGCACAGCCAGGCCCCACTGACCAATCACAACACTGCAATGCAGTACTGTGATTTGTTTTGAGCGTCCTGGTTTGATGCTCAACAAGGGAATGGGGGCCTGGACATGTTCTCCACGCAGGCTGTAATGCAGCCTGCATGGAGAACGGGTAAAGTGCGCATGGCTGGTTTGGGAGGCCCCAGAGGGCAGACCAAACAGTCATTGCACACTAAGGAGTGGTCATACCACTCCTCCCCTGTCTTGCTTCAGGATCAGAGCAGCCCCGCCCACCCACCCGCTGCAAAGTAGCACGAAGCATAAAATGATAATCATTTTATGTTTCCTCTTCTAGCAATGCTTAAAAGCAATGGGGCCATGCTCCTCCGCCATAGCAGAGGAGCCGCAGCTGACGTGCACCCATTTATATAGCGCAGATCAGAGGCGCAACTAAAGTCAAATTTCGGGGGGGGGGGGCTAGGAAAAAATTTCAGGCGCTGATTCTTCAAGCAGAAGGCAGAGTGGAGCTGCAGGGGCTCTAAGCAGGGGGGAGGAAACATCCAAGCCTCATTAACAAGCAAAAGGTCTTTAACCCCTTGCGTGCGGGGCCTATTTTCCGCCTGTGCTGACTCCGCCTTGCGCGGGCGGAGTCATGACGGAATGGTTTCGTCATCAGCACAGCTCGACCGATGCTGATGACGGAACCGTTCTGTCATCAGCACGCAAGGGGTTAAAAGACCTGTGAAGTACTCGGGTGCGGCTGTGTGTGTGCCCCGGAAGCTGTCTCATCCCGGGCTGACACACACGAGGGGAGGGCTGAAGCCCTTTGAGTCCAATGGGCGTTGTGCCCATTGGACTCAAAAACATAAATGTCCTGGCCACTTCTGCTACACTGCCTATTGCGGCTGTCAGTTACAGTAACAGCAGAACTAATAAGTCACACTCCTACAAGTGTGATAATTCTGCCATTTTCAGAACCCCAAATTTAAAAGAAGGGATTTGGCAGCAGGTACTTGTCATTCTCAATGTATATTGAATTAATAAACACCAGTTGTGCTTATCTCTGAAAAACAGCCCTACCATGTGGCAGACTGTCATAGGTGAGGCGCTGACAATTCAGTGTCAGTGCCAGCACCAGAAACCACTGGCTCAAATTAAGCACTGATTAGGCAGCAATGCAGAGCTGTACAAGAGGCACTACACCATTTAGCACTTTACAAGTCTCTATTAACATAAAGATCACATAACATACCATAATTCGACTGAGCCATTAACTGGCAATATTAAATGCCTGGTACGCATGACTTTACTTTACATAACTGAATAAAAGAAATACAGGCACTGTAAATTAAACAAGTTCTCTTTGCTCTGCAGGTCAACTGTCTCCTTAGCAAAGAGTAGTTTCTGTATCGTCGAGCTGTGCTCCCTTCGTACGTGCGTGCCTCGTGCATTTGTTGAATGACCTTGTTCTTTTTATTTAAAAGCCAATAAATAGAACACGGTCTTCAAGGGGAAAAAAAACATGAATGGGCAAACCTGTTACAGCAAACAAAGCCATCTGGATACCCAAGCCTGAACCACCCAGCGAGTTTAAAAAACGCAGTACAAATAAACGCTGGAGTGTTTATGTGACCTCGCTGCCTTGTGTAAACCTGTGGGTCAAGAAATACCGAATTATATCAGCTGGCTGGGGTTGAGAAAAACGACTTCTTGAAACCTGGAGTCTTTTGGCCCTTGGATAGGGAGGGGCGAGGGAGGCCCGGCCCGTGGCTCTTCTCCAGTTAATATTAAAAAAAACTCAATGCAACATGGGGAGAATGAAATGTCCTCCCAGTACAGCACCCGTTTTAAAAAATATATATATATTTTGTATTTCCAATTATTGGCAATTGGGAATAATGAAAAAATATATATATGAAGTGTTCTGTATGGGGCACAGTTGTAATTTTTGTAAATCTAGGGGGCTAATTCAGCTAGAGGATGCCGAGCTTGGAGGCTGGTTGTGTGGCTGCCAAATCTAACCCTCGCCACTGTTTGCAAGGACATATTTCTCCAGAAACGGCTCCTACATACTTGGCTTGAGATGCTTTGGATTGGTCCTCTCTGTTGGCAGTGCCAGCATGGCAGTCCTGTTATGTGTTAATTGTTGTAAATGTAATTCTTATGAGTCCCTCCTCTATGTTGCTCCTTTTCCCATCTTATTAGAATCCCTAAATGTTCTATTATCTGTCATCAGTCAACTGGGATTCCAGACTTGCCAGTTGGAGTCTGTTCAGCTGGCGAGATGTAGAGTTTGTCTGTGCTCTCTGAATAAACCATTTCTACTTATTAAAGAAGTGTATTCAAGAAGATTTATTATATACCACATTATTCCACGAGACGGGCCTCCACAGGTGGCAGCCATCTTCACACGCACATAGCGAATGTTTCTCCCTTAACTAAAGGCCTCCAGGTCCCATGTCATTTCCACGTCTGTGCCTGCCATAAGGAGGTCTTCATGCCAGGGGGAACTCGTCCTTTCTTCTCATTCGAAATGAGGCAAAGGAATGAAGAGCTGGGCATGTAGGGCCTCTGCCTTCTTTTGGGAAATATCTCTTTACTTCCTTCTTCTAAATGAGGCCCTATAGCTTGTACAGCTCCTGCTTCAGAAATACTATTTATTCCACTTGATAGCTTTAGAAGGGTGAGATTTTGTGTCTCCTCTTCAGAATTCGAACTTAAGTTTTAGGAAATGCCAAGAGAATTCAGCAGCTGGGAGGAAGGTAACCAAACAAATAATTTCACAAGAGAGACTAAAGGGCTGATTTAGAGTTTGGCGGACGAGGTACTCAGTCACAAATGCAACAAAGGACCAAATTGCTAAACTGAGAGCCCGCCTGCTTTATTTAGAACCGAGTGGACCATCAGCTTTCTTTCAATAGAGCCCTCATTGGCTGCATCGACAGATAATAACCTCCAATGGAGTAGGGGCCGTTAAAGTTGAGCCATCACACTGCCCACTCCATTTAGAGCCATGACACCATGCTCTAAATGTGGAGTGGGTTTTTTTTCTGTCTGCAATTGCCGGGAAAAACCTGTTGGTGAGGGTCAGAAAAAAAACAATGACTCCCACACTTTGGGGGATATTCACAAGGACTTATCTCCGATTTACCCCCACCTTGACTCATCAAAAGTGGAGATAGATTTAACACCCCATTCACAAGCTGGTGCAAACTGCAGACATCACCTGTATTCCCGCAATAATTGCCCCCAAAATAATCTCCACGGTGGACACCACCAACTAATCCTAATGAGATGCAGAGTAGGCGTACCCTTGCAAAAACACCCGAAAAAAACACAAGATCTGCGATGCGAACCACAACCACGCGATAATCCGAGGTAGGAGCAGGTATTTAACTCCTGCCTCCTGCAGGTGGAAAGCAGGACGACTACCTGCAGTAGGCAACGGATTCCCGCACACAGCCACACCTGAAGAACAAACGACACCATGGAGCTACTCATCATGCAGCTTGGAGCCCCAACAGGGCCACAACACCCACCACCATCACCCCCAGGACCGCCCCCCCCCCACCCCGGACCTGTAACCGTCCTCCCCGACCACCACAGATGCAGCGCAGAGTAAGACAGCGGACCTACCAAAAATGCACCAGTCTCACAGACCTAAAGCCAGAGGAAGTCGTTGCCCACTACAGGCTCAAAAGGAGTGTGCACAATTCCAACACCTTCCGACAGTCCATCATCAACCAGCGCTTCCAGGATGGCACATATGGAACTGAACTGCTGATTGGTAACTGCCAAATCAACACACCACACACCTCAAAGCCACAATCACGCAATGCACAATTGTGGGAATGCACATGTGACCAAACCACATATGACATGGCACACAACATGCCCACCTACCAGACACGATAACACCACTCCACGGTGATCCTGGCCTACCCCTGCACACAATACAGCCATATCATGGCACCACAGCCACGCAATAGCTGAACGTGTGTATATGCCGAATGCAGCCATGTGCGAAGGATGCAAGTGACCCGTGAATGGCAATGTACACAACGACAAGTGAGGCGTGGATGTGCAGGACAGACATGGGTAGGCAAACCACAGATATGTCCATGCAGACCACAACTTCTGGTGACTGGAGAGTAGCAAACAGTGTACGCAACCATGTCACAGCAGGCCGGTGCTCAGATAGAGGAAATGTTGCTCGCTCCCGCCCCCAATGTGCATGAGTGTAGTGGGTGGGTCCTGAGTACGTAGAGGGTTGCGTAGGGGTGTGGACAATAACCCAGTGGCGCAGCGCATGGTTCTCTCCCAGAAAGGTCAATTTAATTCACAGGGCGGCGCTTTGCAGTCCACCACGAGGCCGACGCCATGAGCAGCAGGGCCTGTGACCCTGTGCGCCTGCTGCACCCCAGGATGCTGATACCCAGACCAGGCCTGCACCACACCAGCACCCCAAGGCCACACTGCTAACCTGCCAACACCGTATTGTGTTAAAGAGGGCCCACCACGTGCAGGGGCAAGCGCCAAGCCCCAGTCCCGCAAGCTCTGCAGCCTTTGCAGACCATCGCTGGCCCTCACGACGCTGGGCCGCATTACTCATTTCTCATTGACATCGAAGGGAGTCACAGCACAAGACTCCCTTTGATCAGTGAGGCATAATTCCATATGGCAAGCCGGCGACACATGGTTCCACTAACCCTTTTCAATGCAAGCCGGCGAAACATGGTGCCACTAACCCTGTTCAACGCAAGCCGGCGACACGTGGTGCCACTAACCCTGTGCACCGTGAGTGACCGTCAGCCTCCGACGGAACATTGTTGGTGTCTGAGCCTGTGGCCTGGGGTTGTCATCAGCAAAGGGCAGGTACTGACTTGGTGTCTGGTGTCACTTCAACCATCCAACAGAGCCCAATACTGAGCGGCGATGCCAATCCCTATCCCCTACCCTCGCCCTAGCTGAGTGCACCGATGTAATATACAGAGCACTAACTACCAGAACGCTGGAAGAGGGAGGGGGAAGAAAAAACAAGGGAGCCTTTGGACTCTCGGAGAGGCTGGTCCCATTAGAACGCACCTGTAGCAGGAAACAGAAAAAGAACAACTTAATAGGGGCACATCAAGGGGAATATAACCCAACCAGTAATCATTCAATGGCCAAGTACAGTAACGGATACCCCTAGGCAAAAAGCACCTCTTACCGAAGAACTGTCTCCGGATGCTGTATAGTAGCAGGTGTGGTTGGCTCCCCCACACCTCCACAAGACTAAATCCAAGCAAACAATATAGGACTTGAACAAAGGGGAAAAAGTCAACGGACATAAAAAAAAAACCCTTGACAAGTTCAGCAACTGTTCATAAAGCAGGCACGAAGTCCAAAGAAGAAGGCCCCCTCACCTAGACTAACTAACTAAGGAGAAACGCTACTTCCGTGACCGGAATCCCAAAGTGTTCGTAAAAAGAACCAAAAACGAATGGAACTGGCTGCAAACAAACCCCGGAAGACTCGGCACAGCAGTCTGCATGCAGAAACGGAATCCGGGTAGGAATGCCGAAGGAGTCCCAGGGGCTAGCGAAACCACTGAAAGCGGAGGAAAAGTACAGGTAGCATTCGCTAGAGGAGCAAAAATAGAACGCAGGTTCCAGAAAGAGGGGGGGATAAAAACACAGACCGGCAGCCGCCGGTCAGCAAGGCAAAGCTTCTTGATATCCACACGGAAGGCAGAGCTTGATCCGGAGAGCCGATCAAATCCAAGCAGAACTGGTCCAAAACGACAGAAACACAAAACCAAGCAATGAGACACCAGTAGGAAGCCCCTATATACAGAAGGCCCTCCTGCTCAGTGTCAGGTGATCCACCTGTACATGGCCAAAGAAAGAGGACTGGATCCTAACATCTGGCATGAGTCTGTGGCATTCATATCCTACATGTTGCAGGACACAGCTGGCATTTGCCCTCTGCATCATGCCCTGGGGGTACACCTTCCACTGTCCACCGAGTCACTCCGCGACACGCTCCTTCAACTTCGACGAGAACCTGCTCTATATTCGTGACCCTACCCCAGTCTCCCGCAGGTCAGCGTCCCGTTTCGGCCGCTGTGCATCCGGGGCCACTAACCCTGTGCGACTCAAGTCATCCCCCCTTGTTTTCCTGCCATTGCTTGTCTGAGTCCCTGATGACTGATGGAGTTATTGCTAGCACCAGCTACTCCCTGAGGGCTGGCTTACACTCACCCCACTCACAGCCAGCATAGGCGTCACTGGATTAGTGGGCCTGCCATCACATCTTGCCGAACCAAGTATTGACTCTTTTCTCCCTGCACTCTCACAGGTAAATAAGGATATGCACTCTTCCCTTCGGTGATAACACCCCTCCGAGATCCGAACACACCCGCCCAGAGGCAGTACAATGTGGCCCACATATGCACCAGTGGTACAAAAGGGGGTGGTAATGGACGGAGCTTCTGAACCAATCAAACACTGACTCCCAGTCAAAAGATCTGGGTTTAATCCATCACCGTTCTTTAGCCACTCTGCCACCCCGGTTCAGACATGGCTATATGCAAATCAGTCTGACCCTGTGCCTCATGGGAACAGTCCAGCCTGAACTGCCAAGCCATTTGTACCGGGTTGTTGAAGAACCGGTTGAACCCACTTACTGGGTCTCGGTGGCGGGGGAACCGCCCTAGTCTTCCATACCTTCCATACTTAGTAAAAGGAGACACAGGAGCCTTCGTCTGTAGTAGGAACCCAGATTTACTTCAATAGCCCGGGCTATGGAACAGAGTCCCAAGCTAGTCAGAGACAAGACAGAGGCTGCTACTTCACTCTGTAGCTTACAAGCCTTTTATACTTTTTCATCTCAGTCTTTTGGCTGTTAGTTCATTGTTTAATCAGGGCAGTGTTTGCAGTTGATAACTAGATCCGGACGACGTTTGTAGATGGTGACCTGGGCAAGGCTTGGTACCCAAATCATTGTTCACTCGGCTTTCATCAAGGTTTAGTCTTTTCAGGTCATTGTTCAATTACCCTGATCAAAGCCCGGTCTTTCAAGTCATTGTTTAATAAACCTCATCATGGCCCAACAGTCAGACCATTGTCCCTTTCATGTGGTGTACCTGTCAGCTCAGTGCTTCCATGGTGCTGAGATGTTGCAAACTTGGGCAACTTGTGCTCTTTGTCGAGTTGTGACATTTGGGCATGGTTTGTCCACAGATGTGTTGTTGACCTCAAAGGTTGTTTGTACAGGTGGTTGTGTCCGAGTGTGACCTGCTTCATTCTGGTTGTGGTCCGCACCCAGCCACCTCAGTGTCGTGCCGTACATTGTCATGGTGATCAGACAGCAGTCATGCTACTCGTCATGTGGTGTCTATTGCATTGTCAATGTGGCTGATGTATATGCCTCTTTGCTATGTTTCGCATGTGTGCATGTGTTGGTTGTGTGCTTGTTGTTGTGTTGTGTGTGTTCCCCTTTGGGCACATGGTGTACGTGGGACTACCTGGTGTGTGTGTGTGTGCTGAGGTGTTCCCGTGAGATCAGGGACATGATACTGAGTCATTTTGGATGTGCAATATGCACTGCTTAGTTGTGCATGTGTGCGATTGGGCCCGTCTCCCCCTGTCCACCCACTCCCTGGTCGGTGCGCACCCTGTTGATGTGGTGTCGGGTCATGTTGGACAGTGTCCGGATCCCCGACTCTTGTCTCCGTCTCCCGCCTGGTGACTGTGGCCACCATCTTCTCCATGTCATTCAGCTCCTGATGTTCTGCTGGCCCACCTCCTCCAGGGTACGTTGCTGCTTCCGTGTTGGCAGCGAGTTTCTACTTGGTTTTGACATTCACATCAGTCCAGGACCTCTTGTGCTCTTTAATTGTCCTCCACTGTCATGCAACAGCTTTCAGATGGTACGAGGTGGTGTGCCATCTCTGCCTCTTTGTTGCCACTGACACGTTGGAGGTGACGTACAGTTGGTGGTGGTGTTCTGGCTCATCCGTGGCGGTACTCAGATTTTCCTGGCGACTGTGCCCCTTCTTCCTCTTCCTTTTCTCATTGGCCTGCCACAGGCCCTGTATTCCTGGGTGTTCTTCTGTGGAGTTTGTGGGGTTTATGTTGTCCTCTGCAAAGTGTCAGGGTGCATCCGTGGTACTCCGCAGTTGGTGTTGTTTTTTCATTGGCATTTTCCGTCTGCTATTCCTTTGATTTTTCACGCATTACTCGTGGGTTTTGCTGGCCTTGCGCTGGTTGTCACAGTTTTCTTATCTAGTTTGGGCACATTGCATGTTTTTCCGCGTTGTGGTTTGTGTTTTATCTCCGTTGCGGTGGTTGTATCGCGGACATTGGCTGCGGTTTCAGCAGACTATCTCATGGTTCCGCCTTGTTGTGAATTCCACGTTAATGCAGGGTTATTTTTTCGCGATCGGCTGCGATGTGTAAAGGTCCTGCAGCATTTTTTGGTGATGTTTAGCACACGTTCTTGTGAATATACCCCCCAGAGTGAAAACTCCTATGGCGTGGGAGTTGTTTGTTTTTCAATAACAACCCCCCACTTTGGAAGTTTCTTTCTCAAAAACAAAAACTTTGTGAAAGTTTGGGGCAGTTGTCAAGTTCAAGTTCAAGTTCGGGTATTTGTATAGTGCACTACTCACCCAGAGGGTCTCAAGGCGCTTGGGGAGGGGGTTCATTATTTGTCGAATAGCCAGGTTTTAAGTTCTTTTCTGAAGGAGATGTGGTTTTGAGTAAGGCGGAGGTGAGTGGGGAGTGAGTTCCAGGTCTTGGCAGCAAGGAAGGAGAAGGATCTGCCACCCATGGTGGATTTTCGGATGCGCTGGATTGCGGCGAGGGCTTGATTGGACGATCTTAGATGGCGGGTGGGTTTGTAGAAGGACAGTCGAGTGTTGAGGCATTTAGGTCCTAGATTGTAGAGGGCCTTGTGTGCGTGGGTGAGAAGGCGGAAAGTAATCCTTTTGTTGACGGGAAGCCAGTGGAGGTCTTTTAGGTGTCCGGTGATGTGATCTTGGCGAGGGATGTCTAATATGAGTCTCGCTGATGCGTTTTGGATGCGTTGGAGTTTTTTCTGTAATTTTGCTGTGATTCCGGCGTATAGTGTGTTACCATAATCCAGTCGACTCGTGACCAGTGCGTGGGTGACAGTCTTTCTTGTTTCGAGGGGGATCCAGCGGAAGATCTTTTTGAGAATGCGAAGTACGTTGAAGCAGGAGGACGAGACTGCGTTGACCTGTCTGGACATCGACAGAGAGGAGTCTAGGATGAATCCAAGGTTGCGTGCATGGTCTGTGGGAGTGGGTGCTGTGCCCAGGGCGGAAGGCCACCAAGAGTCAGATAGATGGTGGCATTCCACCAAACTTTCTGTACCTTCTGTAACTTACAGAGATGACTTCTGAGCTGGCAGTCATCTCTAAAAAGGAGAGAGCATTGTGCATAGGAGGGATGAACGTTATGTCTTCCGCCACCCTGATGCACAATACTCTGTCCCTTATTAGCTAAATCTAGCCCGAAGCGCACTACCTAATGAAATCACATTGTAGGTTGCAACAGAACATTCTCAATATATAATGCTGCTAGACTTGTGCAAACTTCGACACCACGCATTGCAAACATCATGACACATGCATGAGTGTGCTTCAGAACGGAGGTATCCGTCATGTATATAGGCTGTCTGGCACAGAAGACATATATATTCTGAGGGAACCACACATTCTGCACCTCTCTATATGAAATAAAATGTCCACTTTCCCATGGAATTCCGCCACTGAGACTGCAGGTCAATTTAGTGTAATGTAAATCTGGGACACCTGGCCCGTGTTGTCCAAAGCAATGACTGTGTCCATGTATATGGATCACTCCGTGTCTGCAACAGCTTCAGAGCTTCTCTGTGAAGTATGGCAGCCGTGGAGAAAACTACTAGGACTGTTGTACATGGTGCCAAAAGTCCCATTGAATTTCGCCTTAACTATTACCTTCTAATAAGCAATGGTAAAGACAGCAGAGATTTCTTATAAATAAAGCTTGTCTTTATTTATTGTTTCCGTATGGATTCTTGGATGCCTGTTCTGTGATTAAAAAACCGCTGTAGCACAAATAAAGAAATACAACACAGAAACAAAAACCAATGCTCGAAGATAGCCTCAAATTCCTCCTTCATAAACTTTACGACCTAGATTTTATAACTCATATTATACCGTTTCTTCGGGGGCCCATTTTCATGCAGGGTTCTTAACTATTAATTTGGGGATTCCCACAGCACCAGCACCTTTGCCAGCTCGTTATTATATAGCCTCAATTGAACCTGACCTGATTTTACTGCTTTGGCATCGGTTCTGTTTTTCTAACAACTTTGCTTCCATTCACTTTTAATAAGCAGTCTCTTTCACTCACACCCAAAGCACCGACAATTCATAGCACATTTACTGCAGTGTGTGTACAGGTGAAACGTTTATCAATAATCTGAGCAGCCCAATAAAACAGGAGAAGCGTGAGCATTACTCTCACTTACAAGCTGAGCATAGCATCCTCTGGCCCCACACAGTTGAAAGCTATAAAGAACGCTTGTGTTAATGCTCCCTTTGAAAGAAATATGCAACCCCTTTGCACACCAGATGAGTCCTGATCCAGCTAAACTTTTGCAAATAAATGACCCAAGAGAAGCACACTTCCTGTTGGAGGAGAGCATGAACCCACTCATTCAGTGGCATAATGCAAAAAGATGGGGACCCCATGCAGGGTGTCATGAGGGTCCTCGAGTCTCCCAAATCTTACAGATATTCATTGGCTTTGGACCAGGGCTAGAGTGTACCTACAATGGGTTCAGGGGGCCTGCTCTGCCCCCCTGCAGTCCTACACCTGTTCTGGAAGTCTGCACAGACACAGTCACCAGAGTACAAAACTGTGAAAGCAGCGACACGCCCCCTAGCAATGAGCAAATAAGGCAAACCACGCCCCAATTTGCATGACCTAAATATTTTCTACATACATTGCTTCGAGTGAGGCTCACATAACATAAACCAAAAAACAGATTAGCAGATGCACAGCCTTCTACCGAAAAAAGCAAAAAATAACTTTGAAAAAGATACAAAGTATATAAAGATGCCTGCACCAGAAACCATAAAGCTGAGCAGGCCTGTGTACAACATGGGTACAATACAAGACAACATGACAACTAATATACATTTTTTATGCTTTTTCATATTAAGAAGAAACCGGATGTCAGGACGGTGTACTCGTCAGTCAAAGAGCCATAACTCCATATCTTAATTTCCATAAGCTTCCTTAAATGTAGACCGAATTCCAGTTCAGAGTGCGCCAACTGTACATAACAAAATCCAAGAAGCCTAAACATCCTGCAAGAATAAAGCCAGTTTTAGTTTATGCTGCAGTGAATGTGCACAGCTGAATGACATAGCACATATATTCCCATAAAAATGTAAGAAAACCACTTGACCAACAAAAGGTAATCTGCATGACTCAGGGAATCATCTTATCAGCAAAAAACTCAGAAAAATAACTTTACCTCTCCAACGCATGCACTCAAACAAAAAGTTTATCATGCTGACCCATGTGCCAAATGACCAAGTGAGCAGCATGATGCGGTGTCGACTAAATGTTGTATCCATGGTTGCGTGTTTAAAGAAACTGACAGAGCTCCCTCTCAGGCTAACATGGCCGTTCAAGCTCTGTACATATCTTGTATTACCACTGCCCAATTTAATGGTGCTCAGGTTTACTCACTTCAGAAGGGTGGAAGGTTAAGTCGGTTTTGTCAAGACTGGAGCTCGTGACCTGCAGCACTGGGGCCTTTTAGTACTGATCGTCTAGCTCACTGAGCCACTCTCTTAACATGCCCCACAACATTATTCATCATCTATAAAAAATTGATCTGTGCCAAATATTTACATGATTAATAAATAAGCATTTATTTATTTATTTATGTATTTTTTATAGCCCTCTGTTACCCGGAAGCGTCTAGGCGCTTATGAAGGTAGTTCACAGTGCACTGCGCGTAGGAGCCAATGCAAGCCCAGTTACATTGTGTAGAGCCACGTTTTCAGTCCTTTCCTGAAGGATAAGAGATCGGTGGAGATTCTTAAATTAAAAGGTAGTTTGTTCCACCATCTAGATGTGACATTGAAGAAGCTTTTGCCACCCCACCCTTGGAGGCGGGGAGATGGTACCCTCAGGGAGGTCGAGCTGAGTGCGCGGGCTGGTAAATACCAATGAAAATGGTTAATTATGTACTCTGGACCTGAGTTCTGTAGGGCCTTGAAAGCGACACACAATGCTTAAACCTGATTCGCTTCTCGATCGACAGCCAGTGCAGTGTGTTGAGGGTCTGTTTGGCCGATGAATATTTGGACAGGCCAAGGAGCAGTCTAGCGGTGGAATTCTGGATAACCTGTAATTTTGTTATTACTGATTTATTAGCTCCAACTAGTATTTCATTACAATAGTCAAGCTTGGACAGCAGATGGAAGCAGCGAGTTTGTTTACGTGGTGTTGGAAGGAAAGGGTGGTGTCTATAATGACTCAGAGATTTCTTGCCTTACTAACTGGTGTTGGGAGGGTCCCTAGCTCCGCTGGCCACCATTCTGATGACCAAAGGGAGGTAACTTCCCCAAAGAGAGGCACCTCAGTTTTGTCCGAGTTTAGCTTGAGACTGTTCTCGGCCATCCATATGCTGACACATCTCATGCACTCCTTAAAGTTCTGTGCTATTGTAAGATTGTTGCTCGAGATTGATTCAATATTTTGGGTGTCATCCGCGTATGACACCAATTCAAACCCATGGGATTTGATCAGACTTGCAAGAGGGGCAACTTATAAGTTAAAAAGGGTGGGACTCAATGATGAGCCCTGTGGCACCCCGTAAGGAAGCTGGAAACATTTGGATTTGTAGCCGTCTATTTCAACAAATTGTTCTCGATTGAGCAAGAAGGATCTGAGTAATGCTAACACTAAATTTTCTACTCTGGCTTCTTGAAGCTGCTGAATCAGAATACCGTGGTCCACCGTGTCGAAGGCGGCCGATAGGTCTTATAGTATTAGGGCTGCAGATCCTCTGTTGACAACCACCATCTCACTTCTTCCGTTGCGGTGATCAAGGCCTGTTCAGTGCTATGTCAGGCTCTAAAGCCGTATTGAGTAGGATCCAAGATGTGATTGTTCTCAATGAAAACCGTAAGTTCCTGATTCATATGTTTCTCTTATACCTTTGCTGGTAAAGGTAGCCGGGAAATAGGTCGATAGTTTCCTGCTTCTGTTTTGTCTAGATTTGATTTATTTCTTTAACAGAGGTAGTATTGATGTTTTCTTCCACATTGAGGGGACGGTCCCTGTTTCCATGGCCTAATTGAGGACCTCGGTGAGTGGCGAGGCAATTGACTCCACTAACAGATGTGTTATTCGCGGGGGACAGGGATCAAGGGGGGAGCCATTTGGTGATGGACATTGAGAAATGCTCTACTATGATAACACCAGAGACAATTTGCCAATCAGGACTTCCCCTATACCATCTACCTCATGTGAAGCTATATTGTTCAGTATCAAGTTCACTGCCCTTTTCAATCTTAAAGGTGTGCTGATATATCGTCCACCAGGAGCCCGTGCCCCTTTCCTATCTAGTTTGGGGTCAATACTAGAATCCATTGCACTTGAAGATTCCTTTACGGTGCTAGGGGATTTTAATTTCCATCTCGAATCAGGCAGTGACGTCGACACAACATGTTTCATAGCTGACATGGAAACGTTAGGTCTGCAACAACTAGTTTCCGCCCCAACTCACGAGGCAGGTCATACACTGGATGGCATATTTACCAATACTAAGACGCTACACATTTCAGCTGTCCTCCCTATGCCATGGACGGATCACCATGCCATTTTAAGTATGTTAGTTATTCCTGACAGCTCTAAGACTAGACTCCCTGCCCATATTCCCAAGACGGTGAAAGCTTGGAATGACGTAAACGAGGGGGAACTGAAAACATTTCAGCTGTCCTCCCTATGCCATGGACGGATCACCATGCCATTTTAAGTATGTTAGTTATTCCTGACAGCTCTAAGACTAGACTCCCTGCCCATATTCCCAAGACGGTGAAAGCTTGGAATGACGTAAACGAGGGGGAACTGAAAACATTTCTGGAAAGAACACTGCCTTCTTTGTCAGACGACCCCATTCTTGCGACTAATCAGTTCCACAATTGGCTTAGTCAGGCCACACATCAGTTAGTTCCTTCAAAAACTATTTCCCGGAACCGAACTTCCCCCAGTTCACCGTGGTTCTCCGACGAACTAAAAAAGCAGAAACAACTCAACAAACATAGGGAAAGACACTGGCGAAAGCTGTACGACACCGAGAGCAAAATAATATACAAGGAATCTCTCGCTCGGTATAAACAGATGATTGCAGAGGCGAAAAGAACTTATTACGCCGAACAAATTGAAAAGGCAAAAAACTCAAGTAAAGAGTTATTTGACATCACTAAGCTCCTCTCCGGCAGCACGCAGGATCTCTCACCCCCCCCCTCACAACATCTTTGCGATGCCCTATCCAATTTCTTTTTCACGAAAGTAAATGACATTTATCAGGTTTTTGCCTTGAATACTAAAACCGGTCATCAGTCTCCCCCCCTTCCCCCGCTGGATAATTCACTGACACGCTTTGCCGACCTCTCTATGGATCAGACGAAGTTTATTATCTCCAGTATTAAAACAGGGTCTGCACTGGACCCGTGCCCGCTTAAAGTTCTCGCCCCAGTCATGGACACATTGATTCCGGCCATTACTTCGGTCTGTAATGCTATGTTTAACTCCGGGATTTTTCCCAACTCATTGAAACATACGCTGGTTAAACCATTATTAAAAAAAGTCAACCTTAACAAAGACGACTTAAAAAACTACCGGCCTATAGCCAGTCTCCCGTTTCTGGCCAAAGTTGTAGAAAAAGCTATGAATCAGCAGCTTTTGGACTTTGTAGAGCAACATCAGCTGCTCGATAACACCCAGTTCGGATTCCGTAAATGCCACGGCACGGAAACCGCCCTCCTAAAAGCGGCTGATGACATCAGAGCCATACGGGATCAGGGGGGGACAGCAGTTCTGGTCATGCTGGACCTCTCTGCGGCCTTCGACACGGTCGACCATAAGATCTTGGCCGACCGTGTCGGACGGATGGGGGTCCAGAAAACTGCGCTGGACCTACTTGTGTCGTTTCTGGCTGATAGAACGCAGGCGGTATCCCTAGGATCATACCAATCCTCTAAGGTGTCCCTGCCTTGTGGGGTTACGCAAGGCTCATCCCTAAGTCCGACACTGTTTAATATCTATGTGTCGGACCTTGCTAGTGTCATCAAAGCATTTGGGATGAGCCTAACCTCCTATGCCGACGACACCCAATTGGTATTGGCCATTAAAGGGGATGGTGAGGAGGTGGCCACACGTTTCACAAGAGGGATGGTAGCCATAGGTGATTGGATGGCCACGAATTGCCTTAAGCTTAATTCAGAAAAAACTGAAGTGGTCATTTTCGGTCACCTTTCTCCTGGCTGGTCATCTGTCTGGTGGCCAACTCCGTTTGGAACGCCTCCTAATCCAGCTCCTAAAGTCAGGAATCTTGGCGTCACCTTCGATGTGGGTCTTAATTTCATGGCGCATGCTAACAAAATTGCTGCCACGGCTCACATGAAACTCAAAATGATAAGGAAAATTCTACCTTTTCTACCGGATTCAGCCAGGAAAACTCTGATCAGCTCATTGGTGTTGTCCGCCTTGGATTATTGTAACACCCTCTTCCTACATGCCCAAACCCGAGTGACAAACAAGATGCAGTCAATTCAAAACGCAGCAACCCGGCTGCTTTCGGGTCTTCCCAAGTTTGCACCTGTTTCCAACACCATCAGGAAACTTCATTGGCTCCCGATACGCAGTCGAATTAAGTTCAAATCGCTGTGTATTGTTTACAAGGCCCTTAACAATCAAGGCCCCCATTTTCTCAAACATAATCTTGTCCGCTACATGCCAACTCGTTCTCTCCGCTCCACCCAGCTCAATCATTTAGTAGTACCACGCACTAGAACACTCACATGGGGTGATAGGCGCTTTTTGGTTGCCGCCCCAAAACTCTGGAATTCCCTACCTTCACACATCAGGACTAGTCCATCTCTGCTAATATTTCGTAAACAGCTTAAGACTTGGTTGTTTGATCACTAGCTAGGAATGTTCCGTTGGTTCCCCGGGATGTTGACCCATGCCCTTAGCCAGCGCCGAGACGCCTACGGGTATTCGCCGCGCTTTAAAAATGACAATAAATAAATAAATAAATAAATAAATAAATAACAGGTTGCATCTTTGACATACTGCCTATTACGTCACCATTTAGCAACTTAGGGAATGGAAATGGATTGTGCTTTTATGGTTTTTAATAATGGGAGGACAGATAGTGAAGACAGTTCCTGAAGCTAGACCCATATGTGCAGTAGCATATGTGTACAGTGACCATCTTACTGTAAGGGTGTGTGTTTGCTGCATTACAATTTAAAGTTTGCCATTTGTGCACGATCTAAATTCACAACAATCTGTGTCACATAAAAGCAGGTGGACTATATTAGGAGTCCAGCACACATCTGGCCTAAACCCAGAGCATAGGGCTTCGCATTATAAACATGCAGACAAATAAAACAAACAAAATTGTTAGATTCCTTTCCCACCACCCTTTCACTGATGAACGGAGCCCCAGCTCATGCTGTTTGTGTGTGACACACGAAAGAATTCCTGCATACTAGGTAAATGGCAGAGCTCCTATGGCAGGCAGCTAACTCCTTGAAAATGGGGAAAGGTCAAAAGGAAGTGACAGCAAGGCACAGCAAAAAGCATCATGAATGCCGTGACGCGAGAACCGCGGCTTTGAGCTGACTCAGTACACTGGTTCATTCCCACTGTGAGTAAAACAGCTGCTCACTCTTACCGACATAGACGTAGTGCCTGCTCTGGCAGTCCAAGGGGATTGGTGTCGTTACAACGCAGGCTATTACAACGCCTGCTGTTACAACGCGGTTTTTACATCGCATACCACTACAACGCATAGTGCTTTTAAGCGCTGGATTGTGATTTATTTAATTTACTATTCCAACTCCAGTCCCCGTGGATAGTAGGGAAGGTGTTGGATAGTAAATTAAATATATTCCCTATCCTAGAGCGCCCCCCAGCGCAATGCGTTGTAATGGTTTGCGTTGTAATGGTTGCGTTGTAATGGTAGTGCGTTGTAATAAATGCGTTGTAAGTGATGTTTCCCGTCCAAGGGATTCCCTGCTCAGTGAACACATGGACTGATCATGAGATGGCAGGACACAGATGCACACTTATCATGTTCTAACTCAAGCTGTCAGGTGGGCCATGTGGGGTTCTCTGGGTCTACACAGTGGCGGCTCATCCACTAAGGCGGAGGAGCACCGCCTCACTGCTTTTAACTGTAATTTAACATTTTATTTTTTCCTTGTTGCGGCAGCCTTTGTTGGTGGGGCGGGGCAGCTCTGCTGACAGAGCAGGGGAGGGGAGTAGTGGTTTGCACTCCCTAAAGTGCGCATGAATGTTTGGTCGGCCCTCTGGGGCCAGCCAAACATTCATGTGCACTATGCATGTTCTCCATGCAGACTGCATTGCAGCCTGCATGGAGAACATGCTCAGCCTCCCATTCTCTGGCTGAGCGCTGATCCATGGCTATCAGGAGGCTGGGAGCCGGGTGCATCCTGATTCCTGCCCTGGAAGCGGGGAAGAGGACCGATAGGAGGCGGCAGCAACGGCGGGCAGCAGGTGAGTATAATTTTTTTGTATTTCATTCCCTCTTACCCCCCATTGTCTTCAAATACCAGCCCTCACTGGGTCTACATAGCCCCCTACAACATTTTTAAAATCTCTGCCACTCCTCCTGCATCCTGTCCCTGCTGCGCAACACCCTTGGGGAACTTTGACCGTTGCACAAGGAGTTGACCATCGTTGGTGGCCATTTGACTTCCAATTTTGGGAACATCAACAGCTGTTACAGGCATAAATAACCTGATCTGGGATGTGTGTGCCCTCGATATATTTAAACCACATTAAAAGTACTACGTTGTCTCCTGTTTCCTTGACTTAGCATTCATTTACAAGTGCACAATCAGTATGAGATGGAAGGTAGCAGCACCCTCCACAGTTGATGCCGTAGCGCTCACCCGCATTGCTCCTTCTTTATTTTGTACTGTGCTTGCCTGTCTGATTGCGCTCACCCGCATTGCTCCATCTTTATTTTGTACTGTGCTTGCCTGTCTGCTGCTAAATAATCTACCGTAGCGCTTTAGCATTTGTGGAATCGTAGCGCGCTGTTGCTGTTGTGATATCGCAGCGCCTACTAGCATTGTTCCCACCTACAGCTGCCCGTCTGCTTTAATTTACTCATCGTAGCGCTTGAGCTCGTTAAGGCGCATTGGTGCCTGTCTGCTGCTTAGCCAATTAATTATCGTCGCGCTACACTCAGAAAGCGCGCAGCCAGTAGGATTGTATTGTGCTTGACTACATTTGGTTATATTGTTTCAATAGTGCAATTGTGCATAGCGTCCATTTCAGGTTGTGCCTTCAATCCAGTTTCGCTTTTGGCCTGCTGCCATTTTGTGCTTTGTTGTTGTCCCTCCTTGCCCGGACCTCCGCCCTGCCCCCGCCTCCCAGCTGCTCCTCCCTCCTACTGATACTATAGGCATTACCATCCGGCACACACGCTGTGACCACACTGAATCCTTCAGCTACGGTCGCTCCCCACGCAGCTCCCAGCACTGTCTGCCGTGGTGTCGTAGCGCTCACCCGCATTGCTCCTTCTTTATTTTGTACTGTGCTTGCCTGTCTGATTGCGCTCACCCGCATTGCTCCATCTTTATTTTGTACTGTGCTTGCCTGTCTGCTGCTAAATAATCTACCGTAGCGCTTTAGCATTTGTGGAATCGTAGCGCGCTATTGCTGTTGTGATATCGCAGCGCTTACTAGCATTGTTCCCACCTACAGCTGCCCGTCTGCTTTAATTTACTCATCGTAGCGCTTGAGCTCGTTAAGGCGCATTGGTGCCTGTCTGCTGCTTAGCCAATTAATTATCGTCACTCTACACTCAGAAAGCGCGCAGCCAGTAGGATTGTATTGTGCTTGACTACATTTGGTTATATTGTTTCAATAGTGCAATTGTGCATAGCGTCCATTTCAGGTTGTGCCTCCAATCCAGTTTCGTTTTTGCCTGCTGCTATTTTGTGCTTTGTTGTTGTCCCTCCCTGCCAGGACCTCCGCCCCGCCCCCGCCTCCCAGCTGCTCCTCCCTCCCACTGATACTATAGGCATTACCATCCGGCACACGCGCTGTGACCACACTGAAGCCTTCAGCTACGGTCGCTCCCCACGCAGCTCCCCGCACTGTCTGCCGTGGTATCGTAGCGCTCACCCGCATTGCTCCTTCTTTATTTTGTACTGTGCTTGCCTGTCTGATTGCGCTCACCCGCATTGCTCCATCTTTATTTTGTACTGTGCTTGCCTGTCTGCTGCTAAATAATCTACCGTAGCGCTTTAGCATTTGTGGAATCGTAGCGCGCTATTGCTGTTGTGATATCGCAGCGCTTACTAGCATTGTTTCCACCTACAGCTGCCCGTCTGCTTTAATTTACTCATCGTAGCGCTTGAGCTCGTTAAGGCGCATTGGTGCCTGTCTGCTGCTTAGCCAATTAATTATCGTTGCGCTACACTCAGAAAGCGCGCAGCCAGTAGGATTGTATTGTGCTTGGCTACATTTGGTTATATTGTTTCAATAGTGCAATTGTGCGTAGCGTCCGTTTCAGGTTGTGCCTCCAATCCAGTTTCGTTTTTGGCCTGCTGCCATTTTGTGCTTTGTTGTTGTCCCTCCCTGCCCGGACCTCCGCCCCGCCCCCGCCTCCCAGCTGCTCCTCCCTCGCCCCTCCCCCCCTCCACCATCCACATATGTCAGATGCCTTTGCGTGCAGCGTTCTCGCGCAGCGGTCGCGCCGAAGGTGCGCCAAAGGTAAGCCCGTCTACGCCCGTCCACGCCTGGACCGCGCCCAGCGCCAGACCCCCTGGCCCCCGCAAACCGACCTCCTCCCGCATAACGTATGACGCCGCCACCCTCTTTGCCCTTAACCCCGGACGCACACCACAATGCTACGAAGCTGCCCCAGGACGTACCCACGGTCCCTTCGCCTGCCACTCCTGCAAGTTCGCCTGCATCGAGACCCACACCAAATCCACTAACTCCAAACACAGCTCTGACTCTAACCACCTGAAGTGCATCCTGCTGAACACCCGCTCGGTCCACAGACACGCCACTGAACTCTGGGACCTACTCGACACTGCTTCACTGGACATCGCATTCCTCACAGAAACCTGGATCAACGCATCTTCAGCACCCGACATCGCTACAGCCATCCCGGACGCTTACAAGATCATCCGAAAAGACCGCACCAACCAAACAGGAGGAGGCATCGCCATCGTCCATAAGAACACCATCAGAATCACGACCAGCTTCGACGATAACCTTGCAACCACGAACACCTCCACTTCCAGATCCACACCGACCCCAGGACCACACTTAGAGGCACCCTCATCTACAGACCACCAGCAACCCGTAAACAATTCAGCGAAGACATCACTGACTTCATCAGCCCACATGCCCTCACCTCCGAGAATTACATTCTACTGGGAGACCTCAACTTCCACCTGGAAAAGAAAAACAACAGCAGTACCACCACCCTTCTGGACAACATGGCCAATCTCGGACTCAAACAACTTGTTGACACCCCCACCCATGTAGCCGGACATACGCTCGACCCAATCTTCTCCTCCAGCAAGCACATCTCCTTCGATCACACCACAGCTCTCCATTGGACGGACCACAGCTGTGTTCACTTCAGCTACAAAACTACCTCGACCCACAAACCCCCACAACCTATTCCGCGAAGAAACTGGAACAAAATCACCACCGACCAACTCCTCACATCGCTCAACCAAAACCCTCCCGCCCTCTCATCGGACCCAAACCAAGCTGCCACCAAACTCAAACAATGGATCACTCACGAATTAGCACCCTTTAAAAACCACCAAACCAAACAGGGTAGCAAAAAGGCCCCCTGGTTCAACGATGACCTTAAGAAATCCAAGAAACTATGCCGTACTCTCGAGAAAACATGGAGAAAAAACCCAACCACTGACAACCTGACCACCTTCAAGACAGCCACCCGCAAACACCACCGATCCACCAAGAAATCAGCATTCAAGGATCGACTCGACAACAACGCCCATAACAGCAAGGAACTATTCAGCATCGTCAAAGAATTTACCAACCCCACCGCAGCCTCAAACGACATTACTCCCTCCCAAGACCTCTGCGATTCGTTATCCGCTTTCTTCTACAGCAAAATCGCCGACATACATAACAGCTTCGAGAACATTTCCAAAGAACAGTCCACTCCACCCACCTCCGAACCTAAACCGCCCTCTAACAACCTTAGCGCCTGGAACCCAATCACCACTGAAGACACCACCCGCCTAATGAACTCCATCCATTCAGGCTCGCCAACCGACCCCTGTCCCCACCACATCTTCAACAAAACAGACTCCATCATCGCACCCCATCTCCGTGATGTCATCAACTGCTCCTTCAACTCCGCTACCTTCCCAGAAAACTGGAAACACGCCGAACTCAACGCCCTCCTGAAGAAACCCACAGCAGACCCCTCTGAACTTAAGAACTACCGCCCCATCTCCCTCCTCCCATTCCCTGCCAAAGTCATTGAAAAAGCTGTCAATAGCCAGCTCGCCGCCTTCCTTGAATCCAACAAATCCCTTGACACCTCACAGTCCGGCTTTCGAGCCAAACACAGCACCGAAACCGCCCTCATTGCAGCAACAGACGACATTCGAACGCTACTGGACAACAGAGAAACAGTTGCCCTCATCCTACTCGATCTCTCCGCCGCCTTCGACACAGTCTGTCACAGCACCCTCATACAACACCTCAGCAACATCGGCATACAAGGAAAAGCCTTGGACTGGATCATCTCGTTCCTCGCCGGGAGAACCCAGAGAGTCCGACTCCCCCCATTCAAATCAGAGGCCACCGAAGTCATCTGTGGAGTACCACAAGGATCATCACTCAGTCCCACCCTCTTCAACGTCTACATGAGTCCCCTCGCATCCATCGCGCGACAACACAACCTTAACATCATCTCTTACGCTGACGACACCCAGCTGATCCTTTCCCTCACCAAAGACCCTAACACCGCCAAAAGCAATCTTCACGAAGGCATGAAAGAAGTTGCTGAATGGATGAAAAACAGCCGCCTAAAACTTAACTCAGACAAAACGGAAGTCCTCATCCTAGGATCATCCCCCTCTGCCTGGGACGACTCATGGTGGCCATCGGCCCTGGGCACAGCACCCATACACACAGACCATGCACGTAACCTAGGCTTCATCCTAGACTCCTCCCTCTCGATGACCAGACAAGTTAACGCCGTCTCATCCTCTTGCTTCAACGTACTTCGTATGCTCAAAAAAATCTTCAGTTGGATCCCCACCGAAACAAGAAAGACTGTCACCCACGCACTTATCACCAGCCGACTGGACTATGGAAACACCCTCTACGCCGGAACCACAGCCAAATTACAGAAAAAACTCCAACGCATCCAAAACGCATCAGCCAGACTCATATTGGACATCCCTCGGCAAGCTCACATTACCGGTCACCTGAAAGACCTCCACTGCCTTCCCGTTAACAAGAGAATAACGTTCCGTCTCCTCACCCACGCACACAAGGCCCTCTACAAACTAGGACCAGAATGCCTCAACACACGACTGTCCTTCTACACACCCACCCGCCAACTAAGATCCTCCAATCAAGCCCTCGCCGCAGTCCCGCGCATCCACAGATCCACCATGGGAGGAAGATCCTTCTTCTACCTGGCGGCCAAGGCCTGGAATTCTCTCCCCTCTCACCTCTGCCTCACACAGAACCACATTTCCTTCAGAAAGGAACTTAAAACCTGGCTTTTCGATAAATAATGCACCCCTCCCCAAAGCGCCTTGAGACCCTCTGGGTGAGTAGTGCGCTATACAAATTCCTGAACTTGAACTTGAACTTGGCCTTAGGCCACCCTGAAATGAGCGGTGATGGAGAGTAAAGCACAGATTATGGGCCTGTCCAAGCGCCTGATAGCAGGAGATAGGGATGGCCTGGTGTCACGCTGAAGACCAGACTCAGGGATGATCACCTGCCACTGTAACCTCCCCAGATGCCCGTGTCAGTGCAGAACATACTGTTGCATGAGTATTTTCTGAATGTGTAATCCTGTAGTTATGAGGGTCACACGAGAGTGTCATGCTGCACGCTTGTGTCATCCTTATCACCGGTAGCTAGCAGTTACTATGATGGTGTTTTGTACGATGTTTGTTTTTATTAGCCATCATCGGGTGGTAGCAGGCTGGCTCGGCGGGCTGGGGCGATGCAGGGTTTGAAAATGAATTGTGGATATAAATACACAAGGCGAGCAGTTAGCGGCATCCATAGACTTGACCTCTGTGTAAGGGCAGCTTTCTGCTGTGGAATATATGTCACTGAACACTTCCATGGATTACCTGTAGCCTTCTTTTCAACCACACCACTCTAATCTTCAAATCACATTCAACACTGGCGACGAGCGGGGGCTACAGGTGACACTTCAAGCATTGGGTATTTTCACGTGGACTGTATTTGCTATTGAATTCAGCCTGGATTTGGATTGGCTGAATTTCAACCCGCCTGGATTTGGATTGGCTGAATTCCCGTCCAATTGGGTTTGTGGATTTAGCATGGAGTACTGAGTTCTTCACTGTGATTGGTTCAAATCAGTTTTAGTCCATTTCCTTTGTTTTCCCTGGCTGCGTTGATGTTCTCCTTGGTATTGTTCAACTTGTCAGCCCGCTTTTAGATTTGTGGAGTGGGATAGAAGTCATTGCCTCCTTAGCATGTGTTTTCTTCTACGCAGGGCCGGCTTTAGCACCGGTGGCGCCCTGTGCAACAATGTTTGGTAATGCCCCCCCCCCCCCCCTCCCCCCAATGACTACCTCTGCCACGGATTCCCTCACCACCTCCCTTTAACAGTGCCCCTCAAGTCTCCAGAATTACTGCCTCTTGGATTCATTTAGTTTAATAGCACCACTCATACCATTGTAATGTGTCAGAGCACTTTACATCACACAAACATTGGATAGAGACAATCATAGGTATGTAAATCAGTGTATGGGAAATGTTACATTAGACAGGACTACAAGGTGTAGTGTAGGAGTAACATGTCATCGATACTGAGTAGGCAATATAGTTTGAGAGTCCTTATATTAATTCAGAACTTAAAATGTAACACCAGTGTTAGGGCTTCTCTTTAATAACAAGAATTGTTTTCTACCCAAATTGCCCTTTTGGCAAGATTAAGATAATGAAAGATTGGGTAAAAAAAACATATAGCTCTAACATTATACTTGCAGTTTACACGCAGCTGTTTGACAGTTACTGGCTCAAAGCAATCATTTTAACCCACTGCACTACCTTTGGATGAGTCAAAACTCTGTCTCTTTCCAGGAAGACATTAATCACTGGAGTTATCTTGGCATTTTAATTGATGCCTGATAATTGCTGGAGGCCAGCAACTACACCACAGCAGGTGCTTTTTAAATGACAAAATACTTGGACAAATGACGCCCCCTCACCCCAAGTCAGCACCCGGTGTGGTGGCACCGATCGCACCACCCTAGAGCCGGCACTGCAAGTTCTAGGTTACGTAAAAGAAGCGGAAAAGCTCCAAAGCGATACCTTCAGAGTTGTTATGTCGTTTCCAAAGTGAGCGTTGCTCTGTGCTGCCATGCTGTCTCGACATGAACGAAGCTAGCTAAGTAAATATGACCCTTATGCCATATCTCTCGGAAAATATCGGTACTGTAACATTGTAAGGAGTCTTCTTAGCAATTGCGTTGTTTCTGAATTGGATATGTACTGAATGTGCATGCTTACTGCGGTGATGCACACACTAGCTTTATTGTCATCCCTTAGACAACGGTGGCTACCTTTGTTATTTTATTCACCATTATTAACCATTTTACCTTTCAGGAATTGATATTTGCCATTATTACTTACTTGTATGTTCTTTTGAATTGTTATACAGCATGTCTGGAACTGTACCACCTCCATCTTTTCTTCCTGTACCTGGGGAACCTCCCATGGACTGGTGTATATGGGAACCAGTATTTCTTAGCATATGTTGCAGTATTAGAGGGGGAGGAATGCGAGCCTGAGAGAAAACTTGCACTATTAATGCACTGCTTATGTGGATTAGGGTTAAAAGAATTCTAAAACATACCTGTTTTAGGCAATCCTGGTAATATTGATGTATATCAATGTGCTTCTAAACAAATAGCGCTCTGATATGGTGGGAAAACAATATTGTTATGGAAAGGTTTATATTTTATTCTAGTAAACAACATATCAATGAGTCTATTGAGGAATATATATCTTTCTAGAGGTCTTTGGCTGTGATTTTGGGCATATCTCATATGAGCAGGTTTTAAGGGATCAGATTTTAATGAGAACCAATAATAAGATAATTCAGGAAAGATTATGGACATCTCCTGACATGTCTTTAAATGCTCCTATTGAGTTTGTACAAGAAATTTAGAAGTACTGAGAAAAATGAAGTACAGATTGTATCTAAAGATTCTGAGAAAGCAAGAAAGTACTTCCCACCTAAATATGATGTCATTCAGAGGAATTCACAAGAAAAGTACAAAGGTATAAAACAGGATGGCAGACGGAATGTCAACCTATGTTACAGGTGTGGCAGTAGTAAATCATTTAGGCAATGCAAATGTATGTCCAGCAGCTGATAAAAGTTACTCTAGATGTGGTAAGAAAGTGCATTTCAGTAGAGTATGTAGATTAGCTCCTAAAAGAGTAATTTTTATCCATCGTAATGAAGACAACGAAAGTATGAATGACTATTTGAGGAGAGTGTTAACACTGTTCTGAACATTTGCGGAAATTAGAAGATGACAACATTTCCTTTTGTGATGTTAACATTTATGGTATTAATACACATGTACTAGTAGATTCATATGCTTGGTACACCGTCATTTATCTTGATATAGTCAAGAAGAACTGGCCTGATAAATGCCTAATTGATCCAGATATTACCCCTGGAGGCTACACAGGTCACAAAATTGACTTTGTACGATATTTTTGGGCCACTTTGGAATTTACAGGATGTTGCACATTTAGCAAAATCTATGTAGCTAGGAAAAGGCAATCATTAATAGGATGGCCACATCAGGAGGAGATGGAAGTAAGGTTAGATCCTAGAGCCAATCCCCAAGTGTTCACTATTGATCCCTACACTATCAACGGTGATGATGATGCTGAGTTTATCCAAGAATTACAAACATCATTCCCTAAGGTATTCAATAATCAATTGGGAGAGTATTAGGGATTCAAACAATGCATCAAACGTGTAGAGGGTGCTATCACTATTCGTCATAGAGTTAGAAATGTGCCATTATCATATAGAGAAAAATTGAAGGATGTGTTACGTGACTTGTGCAACAAAAACTTGATTGAATCCGTGGAATCATCACCATGGGTATCTCCAGTAGTGGTTACAGTCAAATGGTCTGGCGAATTGAGATTGGGTGTTGACTTGCACAGTCTCAATAATGCTAATTGGGTTAATGCTCATCCCCTTCCCAATTTGCACAAAATGGTTTCTACCTTACAGAGGCGAAAGTGTTTTCCTGTATTCATCTTGCCAGTGCTTACCATTACCACCAGGTGGTCCTTAATGATGAGTCCAAGTACTTCACTACTTTCATCACACCTGAAGGTTTATTCAGATTCTGTTGCATGCCTTTTGGGTTGGCCAGTGCTGCGTCTGTATTCCAGAGGCTCATGAAAGAACCCCTTGCTGGTGTAACGGGTGCAAAAGGTCTTACTTTATGACTTGACAAATGTAAGTTCAGAAAACTGGAAGTGCAATATTTCTGGCACAACATAAGTGCCAATGGTATTAAACCAAAGAAAAGCCATGTTGATAACATCCTCAAGGCCCTGATCCCAAACTCTATGGAGCCATTAGTAGCATCTCTTGGCCTTATTGAGTTTTATGCGAAATGTATTCCTAACTATGCCTCAAAGGAGGTGATATTCATATGTTCACTGAAAAAGAATGCAACATTTATCTGTTCTGAGGATAGATGACAATGAAGGAATGCGTGGTGAATGGTCCCTGTTTAAGACCTTTGATTATTGGCAAACAATGTGTAGTTATGGTAGACGCTAGCAATAATGGATTGGGAGGCATGTTAATGCAAAAAGACAATGGCAAAGAATGGATTGTTGTATACGCTTCCAGGGCGTTAAGGGATGCAGAGAAAAATTACTCTGTGATAGAAAGGGAATTGTTAGCGTGCATTTGGGGTGCCGAAAATTGCAGAACCTTTCTGTGGGGTACCAAATTTATCATTAAGACAGACCACAACCCCCTGATTCACATGATGGCACCAGGAGGAGGCCGTACCATGTCCGCTAGGTATGCAAGGTTGGCCTCAAGATTACAGAATTGTCAATATCAGCTAGAATATTAGAATGGAAAAGACAATGTACATGCTTACTGCATGTCCAGACTGCCTTTAGCTTTTAGTGAACATGAAGTGGGGGACAAGGAAGATTGTGAAGTTGCTTTTACGTTAAAAGATATAAACATGATTGGTAAATCTGTTGCTATTGTGCAAGAAGGAAAATGGATAGAAGAAATTGAGAAAGATAATGAATTCAAATTGGTGCTACATCGTATTTTACATGGATGGCCTGAAGAGAGGAAAATGAGTGGTGACATTATGGGTTATTTCAAAGTACGGGAAGAATTGGCAATTGAGAATGGTATTATTATGAGGGGTGACAAATGTGTGCCTCTATTAAATTTGAGAGAAAAAATTATTGAGTTAGCTCATGAGGGCCACAGGGGAAACTGAAGCACCAGGAGAGGGATTAAAGACAATTTCTGGTGGCCTGGTGCTATGTTGAACGCCAAGTGAAGTAGTAAATGTGCTGTCAGTGACAAATCCACCAAAGCCTTGGACACTGCCCCGCAACCTATTGAACTTTCCAAGGCACCGTGGCGTAATTTTGGAATTGTCAGCATTGGTCCGTTTGTTGTTTTACCGAGATAAGAGGCATATGGCATTGTATTATTTGACTACTACTCCAAGTGGCCAAAAGTCAAAATGGTGGGGGAAGTCACAACTGAAAAGGTGATAGAGTTTTTGGATGAGGTTTTTTGCAGAAAAGGTATTCCCCAAGAAACAGTTACTGACAATGGTCCGCAATTTACTAGTAAAAACATGGAAGAATTTTTCATAAGCTGTGGTGGGATACATAGGATAATTGGAGTCTTCCATCCTGAAGCAAACGGTTAAGCAGAAAGGTTTAACCGCGTGGTCAATGAAGCTACACAACTATCCATTAAGGGTGATCTCAATTGGAGAAATGCTTTGCAGTCTATGTTTTTGGCTTATAGAACATCTCCCAATGCAATCACTTCAGTTAGTCCTTTTGAATTATTGAGGGGATGTAAGTCAGGTTCCAGGTTAGTACCTTGGTGGTTAAAGATGAAAAAGAACAAGGTCAATGAGATTGCTGAATTGGATTTTGTGAAGATTCTGCGCAAAATGGAGGAGTATGAACTCAAGATGAAACAAGAATTGAGGGAAAGGAAGGGTATTGCATGTAGACAAAAAGAGGAAGTTGGTGACATGTTTCGTTTTCGTAAACCTAGTGCTGAGGGGTAAGGGGGTCAACAATTGGTCTGATCTTATTCAGGTCATTCAAGTTTTTAAGAATGTTGTGCGTGTTGCTGAAGGAACAGTATGGCATCTTAATAGAGTGTCATTGTTCAAGGGGAGAACAGATGGCCTGAGTAGCTGCAGCAGCAATGTGTTTTTGGATGTGAAGGAAGGAGATTGCAGTAAAAGTATGGAGCCTGTTATATCTAAGCACACATCTAGCGAGTTGAGGGTGAGACGCCTACCTGCAAGATTCCGTGATTATGTTTTAACATGAGTAAAAAAAAGGGGAAGGTGTGTTACATGAGCTTGTGCACATTTTCAGATTGTGTTACATGCACGTTTGCAAATTTTCTGATTGTGTTATCCTGTAGTTAATAGGATGACACATGAGCGACACATTGCACGCTCGTGTCATCCATATTGCTGATAGCTAGCGGTTACTATGATGCCGTTTTGTATGATGCTTGTTTTTATTAGGCATCAAAGGGTGGTAACAGGCTGACTCAAGGGGCGGGGGCTATTCAGGGTTTGAAAATGCATTGCGGATATATATACACACGGCGAGCTTGTTAACGGTATCTTTAGACTGGACCTCTGTGTAAGCGCATTTTGTTGCTGTGAAATAAATGTTGCAGAAAACTTCCATGGATTACCTGTGGCCTTCTTTTCAACCACGCCTCTCTAATCAGCAAATCAGTTTCAACACATACCAAATTAATTGCAATTCATGGGGTGCGCCAACTTTTAGGACTGCGAGCGGTGGAGTCCCAATACGGACTTTGGCGTTCTTCGACTGGAGCCACCACTGCAGTCAATTTTAATTAAATTAGCATCAGGTGATATACATTTTCTTAAATATGACAGACAATGGTTGTAGTTTAAAAAATTTAGATAATTAATAATTTGCAGATTACAGACGATTTGGCTTAAGTGAAATTAGTTGCCGTAGATTTGCCCTCTGAGAATGGGGATAAGGATCTCTCTTACATAGAAATCTTCACGCCCTTTTATAGGACCTTTAACAAACATATTCATACATTCTACATGAATACACGGTTCTCAGGACATGCAGCAATAAAAAACAAGCAAGAAGAATCATTTTACTACAGAATACATTCGAGGTTTCTCTCATGGTAGTAATACATTGGGTTTTCATGCATTTTTACAGTTTATTCAAACAGTCTAATTGATACATTGTTGAAAGGAAGTCTGAGGCAGATGGAGCGTCCTTGGACTGGTACAGTGAGAGAAAGTCTCTGAGAACAGTTTCTGGTGACTCATGATTCACATAATTATTTTCTTTATAACAAGGACACAGCGATAGTCATCAGATGAAGTACAGTGACATTGATAAACACAGCTTAAGTTCGCATAAACTCAAGATACAATGCATTCATTATGCAGAAGAAGAGCAACTTCCGCACTGGTTTGACCCCCTTGGACATTTTAAGTTCTCCAGCCCTAGCTTAGAATGGAGGTGACCTGCAGCGCCCTCCCCTGACATTACTGCAAACACTACTCAAATGCCCCAGAACCACTTGATGCACGACTCATTCTGTAATTTAGCCCCAAACTCCTCTTTTCTCCCCCTGTTTTTTGATTCTCATCAAACTGGTCGGTGTGAGTCTTAAGAACCGCCTGCTCCTCTTTCCTGCTGAACCCACTGATGCTGTCCTACTCTTCCGTCCACACATTGTCATTTAAATATAATAGGTACATTACCATCTCTCTTTGTCAAAGTATAGCACATATGTTTATCTCAGAAAATACCAATAAAGATACGTTTAAACAAAAATCAAGTGGGTCATGTGGGTGAGAGAAAGGCCACTTAGGTGTCATGCCATTCAGAGCTAAAGGAGAACTTTCATAAACACCACACACAGCTTGCAGTGCAGGTCTAGTAAATAAATTATCCCATGACTAATCAATCTGCAGCATTGTCGCAACGAGTACAACATATTCTATTCTATAATAAGCTGGTGTCTGGGCAGGGCGCATCTGCATGGTTGAAAGCAGGATGATGGACTGGTCTTCCAAAGCACCACACATGTTCTGAGATGGTCACAGAAGCACTTAGTAGAACTGAGATTTCTTCATAAAAATGTATCACATACATGCTGTAGTTTTAAAAGTCTGTTAATCTTAATCCTGTTATGTTATGTTAAATTAAATAAATCTGTAACTAAAAGTAAGCACACATAATTCTAAACATAAGCATTACTATTCCAAATATTGCTGTTCCTCCAAGTAGGAAAACAGAGGTAGGACTGGATGGCATTTTGCTGCATATTGTTTGCAGTGGTGCTACAACAATTTCAGAGTGGGAGTGCTGCCATCAATGTTACATCACTGAAGTCATAGGGTTTGTGAAAAGTCCAAACGAGCAAGCGTAGTGAATGTATTCAGCAAGAGAGTGGTAAGGTATGTAGCTGGTGGTGCTTTTTGGAGCAAAATGTCACAAATATGTTACAAATGCATGGTGTGGTAGAATAATGTCATTTACAGACAGCACATTTTCCATTGAAATGCCCTATACATTTGTATAGGGCATTGGTATACTCCCCAACTTAAAGAACTAAAAAGGGTGTGTAGAAGACTTGAAAGAAATTGGAGGATTTCCCGTAGTAATATGGACAAAACTATTCATCTTGAAGCCATCAAAAAGTACAAAACAGAAATTAGATGCACTAAAACCTCATACTTCGAGGAAAAAATTATAAATGCCTCCAACTCTTCCAGAGAAATCTTTCGGATAGCCAAATTCTTGATTGATACCCCCCCTACTCCTACTGATCCCAGTAAAGCTCAGGCCCGCTGTGATAGTCAAGCTGAATACTTTCATAGTAAAATTCAGAAAATCGCCTCTGCTTTTAAACCACCTAATCTATCCCAGGAAACGGAAACCACCTCACTCAACACCATGACTCCAGAATTAGATGAGTTTCCACTACTGGATGAGAACTCACTCGGGGCTATCATGTTGAAAATTAAATCTGAATCTTCTACGGACCCTGCCCCTCCTTGCCAGCTAGTAAAAATTGAGAACACCATCAAACCTGTTATTCTTAACATTTTGAATACTTCTATTACGACAGGCTCAGTACCCACTGCGTGGAAATGTGCACAAGTTAAGGCTTTATTGAAAAAACCTACCCTGGACCCGGAGAATATGGCCAACTACCGACCTATCTCCCTCCTTCCATGGGTCAGTAAACTCTTAGAAAAACACATTAACACGTCCATCACTCAATTCTTAGAGAATCATCATCTTCTCCATGACTCCCAAGCTGGTTTTCGTCCCAAACTGGGAACTGAGGCGGCTCTCTTGGCGGTAACTGAGTTGGCCAGGAAACAAATGGATCAAGGCGGCACTACAGCAATCATGCTGCTCGATCTTAGTGCCGCCTTTGACACTGTTAACACCAGCATTCTCCTTCACCGCCTCGATCAAATGGGAATTTCTGGGAAGGCCATGCACTGGCTCCAGTCTTTTCTGGAGAACCGCTCCTTTAAGGTTGTCGAGGGCACTACCCATTCTAAAATCTGGCCCTTGGTTCAAGGTGTGCCCCAGGGCTCTGCTTTGAGCCCTACTCTTTTTAATATTTATATGCAGCCTTTAGCTGATATAGTGCAATCATTTGGCCTGGACATAGTGACTTACGCCGATGATACGCAATTAGTCGTATCTATGAACCAGTCGGACTCTTCCTCTCCGAATCTAAGCAACTGTCTGGTAGCGGTGGCTCAGTGGATGGCTACCTCGCACTTAAAATTAAATGGCGAGAAAACGGAGCTCATGATGTTAGGCAACTCAGCCATTCCCAGTCCTTTGTTGGATTGGCCCCCATGTATGGGCCCAATGCCCCAACCAAAGTCCCATATAAAGAGTCTAGGCATCTGGCTGGACACCAACCTCAGCTTCTTGCAGCAAGCTACTACTCTGTCCGCAATATGCTTTGGGCTCATGCGTATGCTGAGAAAGATGTTACCACTTCTCCCCTTCGAAGCTCGCAGAATAATGGTGCAAGCCATCATTTTGTCCCGTTTGGACTATGGGAACTCCCTATATTTAGGGGCTCCCACCTCCACAATAAGAAAGCTGCAGGTGACACAAAACGCTGCAGCCCGTCTCCTGTTAGGCCTCAACAAACGGCAATCAGCGACCTTGGCCCTGAGGAAACTGCACTGGCTTCCTATTAAGGCCAGAGTGTTGTTTAAATCCCTGTGTATCATGCACAAAGCCATGTGGAAGACTGCCCCTACTATGATCTGCTCCTTGGCAAAACCCTACCTTCCTCACAGATCACTACGATCTAGTACTGCTTTCCTGGCTACTGTCAATAAGATCAGACGCACCAGATGGGGTGGGAGTTCCTTCTCTTGGAATGCCGCGAAGGAATGGAACTCTCTGCCCACTCTCCTTCGCAGTGAACCCAGCCTTCTTAAATTTCGGAAGGACCTGAAAACTTATCTGTTCATTTAATTTTCTTCCCTTTTTAATAGTATGACTGTACTCAGCGCTACGAGGCCTCCGGGTTGTTTGCGCTTTATAAAACCCGATTAATAATAATAATAATAATAATATAGACATACAGTTTTATGATAAAACTATATAGCATACAAAATAATTTGTCGGAACCGGGTTTCAGTGAATATTTCAGTTGTGCAACACCACCTGTAATGATTTGTTTTGAGCCTATTAAAAATATTGTCATTTTTCCCAAAAAGAGGGAAGGGTCCCACATGTTGCGGTTCCTACCAGCCAAAATCTTTGATCAATGCAGATTTCGAAGATATTGGCCAATCAGTTATCTGCAGTTATTTCGGATTTGGTGGATTCAAATCAGCATGGTTTCCTCCTGGGACAGTACACAACTTTGCACGTTAACACAGCTATAACTGCGTTGGAAGTCATGCCAATGGAAGAGGTCGCCACCGGGTTGATCATATTGAATGCCGAAAAGTAATTGGATCTGGTCTCCTGTTGGTTCCTTTAGGCAGTCATGAGCACTTAAGGTTTTTACTCAGGGCTCAGGGTTCATATCAGAGGTCATGCTGCTGCATAGAGGGATGAAGGGCAAGGTTCACATAGCGGTGCTTTATTAGAACCTATTTTCATCACCAGTGGCACCTGGCAGGGGTGTCCTCTCTCTCCTTAACTCTTTGCTCTTTATTTTGAGCCTTGTATTCAGCCTATGCAACTCTCAGATGCTATCAGTGCACTGCATTCACATAGCTTGAACCTTAACATTTTCGTCTATGCAGATGACGTAGCTATTCTGACATCTTCTCTGGCTCCTACATTGAGGACTGTGGAAGTGTTAGCTGTGAAAAGCGGTACGGTCTCAGGATCCAAGCTTAAAGCTAATAAAACTCAGGTCCTTGAAAAAAAGGAAGGTGCATACACAACTTATCTGGGTGTGGAATTGACTATGAGGATTGAGGAGATTATTGATTTGTATAATGGTAAGGTAAGGTACACAATCATGCACAGAAGAAGTGGCAGAATGCACTTAAATTGTTGAAATATGATGACGAAGATTTGATGTAATATGAAAACTTTTGGATTAAAATAAGGAGAATTTTTGAATAAAAAGAAAAAATTAAACTGTGACAAACTCGTTGGAAATTTTTGATTCTTTTATAAAAATGTCTGTGCTTATTGTTGGCGGACCTGACGAGGTCCCATTTTCTTCTTATTCAGCCAATGTGCACGGACAGAAAGCCTTAAACGCCGTTGAGCATCAATAAAGTTGGATTAATTCATTGGAGGGCATTCTACCACTTGTTGTGTGCATTTATTTCTCTTTCCGTCCACTGGTCAGGTTGCACCAACATCAGGAATTTAGTGACAGTATACATGAAAATTGAAAGATGCTTAAAAAATATGTCAGCAGCACTGGAGCTCACTTCCGAGCATTAGCTCAAATGCTGAGAACATCATTAAGCATATTTACAGGATTTGAATTAAATACAAATTCGATATATGTTATATGAGTTTGGTAAATGATTGATGTATAGTCATGAATTCTTTCTGTTTTTAAGCTTATCTGTGAGCAAGTCTCTAACCTCATAGATGCGGCGCAAATATCCCTCCCCAGTGCTGCGCTGTCCATTGGAACTAGTGCTGAATGGACGTCCAATGGTCGTGCGCAGCACTGGGGAGGTAGTGCTGCCGTCGGCCAACGCGCCGACGCAGCACTTAAGGGGTTAAAAATATTATTGTTGATTCAATTGCACTTGCAATATTTATGCTTGTATTTTTTTTGTTTTCATGTTCGAAGCATTTTGTACATGTCGCGTTTATCAGTGCACATATGATTTCCTGGCACTGTGTGTGTTTGGTTAGTTGAGACATTAAGTTTCACTGGGGGAGGTTTTCACTGTGTACAGCAGGCCGTGTTCAGCATGCTCTCAGAGTCTTTTGTTTGTGTTCCTAAGCTTTATGTGCTGGCTCGCGCACGTGTATGTAATTAAGTGCATGGGTGATGTAGGCATATTGGCGTGCAGTGGGGTTTATTCAGAAACATTCCCAAGCAGGGCCGCTGTTTCAAAGTCGACTAAGGATGATATGGCGTATGGCGGTTTTAACAGCTGGGGTTGGTCCATAAAAAATGGCGCATTGAAGGACTGCCTTTTCAGAGCCATGGGTGTATCTTGGGCTAAAGGTTTGGTAAGCACATTAGGTTGCATTGCATGGTACACTTTTGGTGAAGTGTTTTTTTTATCTGCAAGCATGCACTTTTGTTTTGTTAATCGGCGTTCATGGCATGCACTTTTGTTTTGGTTTTCACCACGTGTTGTAGGTACTTGTTACGTGGTTATTTAGCATGTCGACAAGGTTACATCTTATCTCAATGGGCTGCACTTTGTCAACTGACTTAGTTTCACAAGCACCTCAGGGTTTGTTTCACAAGAGCATCACTATTGAAATAAGGTCGGCGTGGATTTTGAGAAGCGGACAGTGGTGCACTTTTTGCATGAAGATTAAAAGTGGCACACAGCACTTTAAAACTTTCTTCAATTTGCTTGTATTTGTTTATCCATAAGCCTGCTCGTTCGCTCAGCATTCTGTTGAACTCGGATGTTTTACTTATGATCTCTAGCAGTGAGTTGGGGTTTAACGTGTTTTATTTCTAGTTGTTTGATTTCTTTCTCTAATTGGTCTAGCTGGTGCTTTGTTTCCCTATCTCTTCTGGCTTTAATTTCCATTAATGTACCCCTCACTGTTGCTTTGAGTGCGTCCCACAATGTTTTAGGATCTATGTCCGGTGTGTTGTTCTTCATAGCCTGCTCTATTGTCGCTTTGTCCTCTTGTTTTGCCATTACTATGTTATTGAAGCGCCATTTTCAGGTGGGGTGTTCGCTGTGCCGGCCTGCTAGTTTTAGGGTGATGCATGAGTGGTCGGAGATTGTTCTTGCCACAATTTCCGTGTGCTCTGTTAGATGTATGAGTGAGCCTGAGATGGGGATGTAATCGATCCTGCTGTAGGAGTTGTGCGGGTAGGACTAGAAGGTATAGTCCCTGGTGTCAGGGTGTTGGAGCCGCCATAGGTCCTTCAGGTTAAATCTGTTGCTTATGTTTTTCAGGGTATTGTGTGAGGCAGGGGGTTTGGCTTGAGTTGTAGACTGTCTGTCTAGGGTGTAGTCAAGTGCCAGGTTGAAGTCTCCGGCCAGTACTAGCATATGGTTAGGGTCGGTTGACTCCAGACTTTTTGCTACTTTCTCCCAGAACTCTGTGTCATCATTGTTTGGCTAGTATGTGTTAACTATGACTGTAGTGTCTTCACCTCTTTTCAGGTGTGTTATTAGCAGTCTCCCTTCCTTATCGTGCTGTCCCCTAACCATGGATATCTTGGAATTTCTATTAATCAGCGTGATGACACCTTTCCTCTTGCCCTCAGCTGGTGAGCAGGCTACTTGTCTTATCCACTTTGCTCTTAACTTGTTAGCTTTCTCCCTGGATAGTTTCGTCTCATGTAGTAATATGACATCTCCTTTCGAATTCACTAGGTAATCTAGTACCTTTTTCCTTTTAATCAGGTGGTTTAGCCCCTTCACATTGAGCTACACTACCGGCACACCTAGAAGATGAAGAGGGGAAACCCCTCACCTATAACAACCTAAAAGCACAGTACAATCTCAGCAACATAGAACTCTACAACTTCCTGATAATCAAAACAGCGGTGTCAAAGGCTAAACTAGCAAAACACAAACCCACGATCATCCAATATATGGAGAACCTAAACATGGTTGGTCACCAGGTGTCCCACTTATACAAACTGCTCCGGCCTAGCACCTCAAAACTCAACAGTAAGAGCACCAAATATTTGGAAGCCCAGCTAGACATCAGTCTCACAGAGCAAGAGACGCACACCCTCTGGGCGTCCCCGTCTAAAAACACGATCTCCCCCGTACTAGCGCAAACAAAATTCTGGTTACTGCACCGCATATACTGGACCCCAGCGCACCTAGCAACGCTGGGACTCAGAGAAACTGATCACTGTTGGAACTGTGATTCAGAAAAGGGAGACCTGGCACACCTCATTTTCGACTCCCAAAGGTTGGAAAGATCTGGAAGGAAGTCTTCACATTCGCAAACAGAGCCATAGGGTGCACACTAAAAGAAGAATTTGCCACAATCACCACAGCACTCGTGGGTGTAGACACAATCACAAAACAGGACAGACGCCTTCTAGATTTCCTCCTAACATCGGCAGCCAAAATAGTGCTCGCCAACTGAAAAGATACATCCAAGGCCACGTTCAAAGGATGGATGAACTGGGTAACATTCCTCAGAGGTGCAGACAATACAGCACTTAGATACGCCCCATGGAAGAATCCCAACAGAGAGATGTGGACAACTCTAGACAAGTTTCTTGACCCATACGAACCCCCCTGATAGAAGGAAGGGCAAGACAAAGCAAAGTCAGATCCAACAGAGCAGTAGGACGGTCTCCTGCAATACCCGCGCTAACATCTGCATGTTCTATGTTATGTGTAGAAACACTGGCAAAGAGTACGGACCAGAAATCACCCTGATGTCTTTGTGTTAAATGTTTATAAACAGCGGGGCAACGGTTCATCAACATCACAGTGAAAGACCCCGTCGAACATGTCTGCAAACTGGTCTTTTATGTTATTTGTGCCTTATATTGTATTATAAAATACCAATAAAAATATATTTTTTTAAAGAAAAAAGAAAACTTTCTTCAATAATGTTGAAGCCGGTAGACTATACCCTGTGTAACATTCAGCACCTCCAATCACCTTGTGATAGAGGCTGCATGTGTTGACCAGCATTACAAGTTTATTACATCACTGCTTTTATATTTTGCACCAGTATGGTCATGGGTTAGGAATCCTGGAGGTTGGGTTCTATCTTTTCTGATTCCCTAGCCTTCAGGGAAGCTATTAAGCCATATTCAGGCTTAATAGATACAAATTACTTTAATAGGACAATATTCAAGACTCTATGGCTATATCACCAAATATGGTCCTATGTTCATAAATTATTCCCTGGCATCACCACCCCTTACAGTACACGCTCCTGGGTTGATCTGGACCTTTACACATTAGGCAAGTTTGTGAAGACGCAATACTGTTATCTTTTGAAGCTCTCCAGCTTTGGTTCTCCATCCCTCCCAGACTTTCTTCAGATATCCTCAATTACCTAACTTTCTACAGAAATCGGCAGCAGAAGATGTAAACTGCTCTCAGAATAGTTCTTGATAATCTGATGAAAGTGACCCTCAAGAGCAATATGAGTTCAGCCTATAAAATGATTCTTGAGGCTCAGAGCAGATGATAACAGACATATTCCAACTTTGAGCAGACAAATGGAGCAGATATCTGGGGGCTGAGGTAACATCGTATGAAATCAAGAACAGCAATATCCTCGCGTAAACTGTTCTTTTTAAAAAAAAAAAAAAAAATTTTATTTTCAAAACAAAGAAAGAAATAGACATATCGGGTGCCATACATTCAGATAAAATAATAAGGTGAACAGGCATAGAAACAGGATAAATACGAGCAATGCAAAAATAGTCGAGACGCCTATGCTAACGTTTGAGAAGCAGGATGTGCAATATTACAATATACAATCCACGTTAAGCGCCAGCCCTCAGAGCCTGTCTACCTATAAAATCAGAATAATAACAGAAGCATGATCACCAGATATTAGAAGACAATCGAAGTCAGGATAGTCACCTACTATACTTATAAAGGAAAGTGAAGAGAGAGTGAAGAAAAAGAAACCATAGAACAAAAACAAAGACAAAATAAAAAATACCCAACCCCCCACCCTGCACCCCTGCATATGGCTATTGCCTAACCCCAACTAGCAGTGTGCCTGTCGCCCCAACTAACTAACTACTAAAAATAGAAAGTGGAGGAGGGCATATTCATACATGCCCCCGGTCCCCCCTCTTCCCCGCCAGAACCAAGAATCCCCAGACTAAGGTCAAGAAATCTATTAAGCCGCATGTATGTAGCGCAACATGGGAAACTTTAAACACCGCCCAACCTCCCGAACGCATCATGATAGCAAACCTCATGTCCAGCAAGACTCGATGTTAAACCCAGTCACTCAGTCTCATCCTTGACCCATCCGATTAGACGTGTGAGCCCCTTCCGGACAAACTGTTGCTTCCACAGGATAGTCAGAACATGAAAAAGATGTATCAAAGTTCAAATCAAGGTGTAGCAGAGAGATGGAAACGCTGAAAACACCATCAAGTCCAAAGACTCTCCTTGCCGTTATGGAATCCCAGCTTCGTTTCGTCCGCCATCTTAGTGGTGCCGATGTATGGGGGAGAGACACGGTTTCAAGCCAATAACAGTTCCCATCAAAAGACTCTGGAAAGGGAGCACCTAGCAGTCCTTCCTTAATCGGCAACGATCATAGGCCAGGCAATCCATTTACAGCATTGAGCTCGCTTCCATCAACCAAAACCTTGATCAGAGGCTCTGACACCTCCCACAGTACGGGGTCTGCTTCTTCCATCGATGTGGCCATCTTGGGGGTCTTGAGTCGTTTCATTTCTTGTAGTGGAGTAGGGTCCGGTCCACTCGCCCGATTCCAGACAAACGCTCTATCATTTTGTGAATGCGGGCTTCAACACGATCATGAAGTGACCCAATGGCTGTCAGCACAGTTCGTAGTGACGGGTCACTCTTAGTCCATTCCAACACCCCTTGGTCGATTTCGGTCATGTTCACGTCCCCAGAGAGCCCGGTCTCCCCGGGGGGGAACAGATAGATGTGGAACGGACAACGGCAGAGGGGTACTTATAGTTAGGTTCTATATCAATCCGGACTCCGCTACCGCAGGCGGAGATGCCAACCCAGCGAACACAGGTGGTAGGCAGACCGGGCCACCCGGCCAGGGACCCCCGCCCACCGCTTCAGTTGTGCATCATCACCCCTCCTTCGATGTTTACCAACTCAGCCAATCGCCGTCGACTTCGGCCCAAAAAAACTTCCACTTCGGTAGACCGGACCCTGTCGCACAACTACAGCCGATGTTGTTCAACTGAAACCCGGCTGGGCCAGTACTCGAGACCCCGGCTTCCAAGCTGGTCTAGGCCGCAAACTGCCACACGACGTAACTTCATCTACCAAACCGGTAGAAATCTCGGGATTGCACCATTAAGCTGTAGTTCGGTTCATACACATGGAGGCAGGGTGCAAAATCAGGATAAATGACAGGATCTTCTGGCAGGAGTCGGAGGTCGGCGGAGCCGGGAGCTTATGCGGTCATCTTGTTTGCTAGCGTAGCTCCTCTCTCGCGTAGACTGTTCTTAATGTCTCTGGTATCTAGGGCCACCACATTGAATTGATGAACAACTTGTATTGCATACCATATCGCCTGTGTAAAATGAAGATAAGGCAAGGGGAAAAATGCTTTGCCGGGTTTACTGTCTATTCACTTCTTGCATCCTGCACCTTATTTAGAGGTCAGAGTTCTTGGTTTTCCCAATAGTGAACTGCAGTCAGTCTTCTGGCAGGGTGCACACTCAGGCACACAGAAGGTTTAATCAGGGAAGGTCTACAACACACTCCCAAATATGTACCCACTGTCTACAGAACTCATGGCTCTGGGTACACAAAAGCACACAGTGTGCCAGGTTGTGACAGTGCAGACCCAGGCAGACTCCAAGTGTAACCATGGACAGTGCTAGTAAATACTCCCAAATACACATCTGTTTGGAGCCGTGTCATGGCTGCGTGTATGCTCAGGCACAGGGCTTTAAGTGGGCCTGGTCTCACTGGGTCTGAGCACCAGCAGTTTTTTAAGGGGGCCTCTAAACGGGTCTCTATCGGGCTCTGTTTTGTGCATTGGCACAGATGGTCCGATTTTTTTAGGACTGCAGTGACAGCAGGCACATCGATGGGCGCGTGCTCACACTGCTCACTTCTCCCTAGTAGAGAAGTTACGGTATGATGTCATGCCAGGTGAGCGTTGTAGGGGAAGGGAAATCCTTTAAAGAGAGTCCTTTTCTCTCTGGATTTCCCTTCTCTTTTTGAAACTCAGGAGCAGCAACATTGTCGTGGTGTCACAAGGGCTTCAAGTGGAAACTTTTTCAATTATTATATTATATACAAGCCATAGTTGCTGCTTATTTATCTTATGCAGCTAACAACCTTTGACAAAGCCAATAGTCCTTACTTGTTGTAGGTATGATGTTACTTGTAGCATATATCTGGATGCAATGACAGAAACAGCCAATTATAAGTCAGGCAGTACACTAGGCTAGGCACAGATTTTTAGCTTACCTGTTTTTAAGCCATGCCCTTAATTACAGTGGCCACGCCCCTTTAAGAGACCCTCCAGTTTTTCATCCCACTTAAAGCCCTGCTCAGGCACAATGTGTGCACAGGGTTGGGGCAGTGAACACTCAGGCATACACATCACTGACACGCCCCCAAAGAGAGCAGATGATTTGCTTGTGCGCAAATGAAGCACGCACTCATACCAAATGTATGAAAGATAGGGGAAATGCACGCTCAGACACACAAACCAGAACATAGTTTCAGGGGTTGTTTGGGGTGGCTACACCCCCAAAATAAATGCACTCTTGGCTTGAGAGTTGGGTATGGGGGACCAGAGTCGGGGCTGCTATATGTATCTTTTCTGTTTTTTCTTTGCTTCCTCATTTAACGAAGACGTTTTAAGTTGTTATTTGTTTTCCTGGACCCTCTCCCTCATTGGAACAGTCCATCCCAAACCTTGGTCATCTCATCCCTTCACCCTTCTGCCTACTGTATTTTAGTTGGGAAATTTCAGAACCACCCCCTCCACCCCAAATCTCAATGACTAAGCTAAGCCCTTGTACACAAAACATCTACTACAAACTGGGCTTCTACGCACCCACAAACACACCCAGGTCTCCTGGTTGGGAGCACACACAGACAAACACCATGTGATCACAGGACACGGACAGTGTGAACTTCCACACATGCCTGGTGTGAACACATGCGCTATCTAGCCTTGTGAGCATAGAGAAAGCTGCCAAATCGGCCTCTCCTGTATTACAATATTTGTGTTTTAGGTAAGATTGTTTCTCTAATAAGTGCTAATTTTTCTTTCCTTTGAGGTACATTAAAACCTGCAAAACTTCTATTTTAAAAAAAAAGAACAAAAGAGCTCTTGTTTTTGCAAGATTCAGCGGGAAACATCCTTTACAACAAAACTTTTTCCACGCAGTACCTTTACAACGCAGGAATTACAACGCAAGTCGTTACAACGACTTGCGCTGTAGGGCGCTGTAGGATAGGGAATAGTTTAATTTACTATCCAAAACCTTCCCTACTATCCACGGGGACTGGAGTTGGAATAGTAAATTAAACTATTCACTATCCAGCGCCCCCTAACGCAAGTCGTTGTAACGACTTGCGTTGTAAAACCTGTATTGTAAAGGCATGCGTGGAAAAAGCATGCGTTGTAACGACATACATCCGATTCAGCAGCTTAGCATGCTGTTGACATTTAATCAACTTTCAAAAATTGCATTGTAAGAAGAATGTGAAAACAAATTTACTCTTCCCACATATTTTTATTTATTTATTTATTTATTTTTTTAATTTGTAAGGCGCAACAGCTACCCAAAAGGGTTTCCCGGCGCCGAGACACAGCAAAATGAGGGCAAGGAATTTCTGGCTATTCTAGTTATTGTTCGAAAAGCCAAGTCTTTACGTGCCTTCTAAACCTAGCATGGTTTTCCTCCTTTCGAATGAAGGGAGGGAGTGCGTTCCAGAGGGATGGTCCAAGGTGGGCAAAAGATCTGCCTCCCATTTTTGCCAGTTTGAATCTTGGTACCCAGAAGTTGGCAGCTGATTGTGATCGAAGGTTTCGCTTGGGAGTGTAAGGATGAGCCAACGCTAGAAGGTATTTGGGTGCAGTACCAGCTTTGATTCTGAACATGTAGTTCAGGGCTTTGAAACAGATTCTGCTTTCTACCCTGAGCCAGTGGAGTTCACGGCGGTAGCTCGAGACTCCCGAATTTTTGGGGATTCTGCACAATAGTCGAACAGCTGCGTTTTGGACAAGCTGTAGTCTACTGACTACAGCTTTGTTGGAACCAAGGTACAGAATATTGCCGTAGTCAAGCCGTGATGTTATGAGGGCATTGACTACGGTTTTTTGAGTGGAGGAAGGCAGCATCCAGAGGATTTTCCTCAGCCATTTGATGATGGTAAGGCATAGGCCGACAACTTTGCTGGCCTGTTGGTTCATGGAGAGGGAGCTATCCATGATGACTCCCAAATTACGTACTTGAGTAACTGGGGTGGGAAGATTGCCCATTTGGTTGGGCCAGTGTGAGGGATTCCAGAGATCTTGTTGTTTCCCTAAGAGAAGAATCTCTGTTTTGTCTCCGTTAAGCTTTAGTTGATTTCTTGTCATCCAATTCAGGATGTTTTGAAGCCCTATTTTGAGGAGAGACGGAGATGATGGGCAAGATTCTGATAGGGAGAAAATAATTTGGGAATAATCGGCGTAGGTCATGAGGGTAAGTTCGGATCTTTCCGCTAGGTCGGCCAGGGGTCTGAGGTAAAGATTAAAAAACAGCGGGACCAAGATAGATCCCTGTGGCACTCCGTGCGGGGCTTTGAAAGTGTCGGAGCAGGCCAACGAGGATGTAATTTGGAATGTCCGTTGAGCCAAGAAGGACCGGATCCATTCGAGCGCTTTCCCACGGACACCGTTTACATATGTCAATGTTGATTATTTGGGTATAATATTGTGTGCGCTTTCCTATGCATTTCTATATGAATTGTAAGCACCTGAATTTTAGAAACAAATATATCTTCGCCGGGCTAATCGCATGGATGTCAATTCACTAAAATCCCAGGGTTAGAGGATGTGACAGGATATGCCCTTCGACCGCCGCCAGTTACATCACAGTAAGTGACATCATGCAAACTTTCGCCTAACATCATCCTAGTAAGTGATATCACATGACATTTTACTCTGATGACGCCATGAGAAGGGCCATCACTGCAGTTACTAAGCTGCAATCTCTTTATCAGCCATCACTCTCTCCTGTCTCCCTCTCTCTAAGGTATTGCATCAGTTTCTTTGTTCCCCTTCACCTATCTCATCATACTATCTCACTTAACAAAGTCTTCCCCACCTGCCTCTCCCCTTTCATCCCTTCTCTGAATTGTCTTTTTCACCTGTTTCTCTCACTTGACTCCTTATTACTTCTCCCACCTCTCACTCCCTCACCCATCACTTTCCCTTTCTTGCCTCTCTCCCTATATCATCTGCCTTGCACCAGTCCCTTTGCCCACTTCCCTCTCATCTGTCCGTTACCCCTCTATCTCCTCTCAAGATTATTTCCCCCCTCTGAGCTGTCTCTTTATGATTTATATCTCACCTGTACATTGCCTCTCCGCTCATTAGTTTCTAGTCTCTCTCTCTCTCACACCTGTACCGTTTCTTTCTCTCTGAGCTCTCTCACACTAGTCTTTATATGTCATCCTCCTTACACCAATCTCCTATTCCCGTCTCTTTAAACTGCCTCCTACTCACCTATCTCATAAATGCCTCTTTTTCAGCCTGTGCCCTCTCTGCAGTGTTTTTCTGGCCTTTCTCCTTTTTTTAGCATTTTCTCACACCTGTCTCCTACCTATATTTATATAATGCCTTCTCATTTAAATGCCTGTCACTTCTTTGTCTTTCCCACGTCCTGTCGGGTGTCTCTTTTTCGTCACTCAGTCTGAAACTTCTCTCTTGTCTCTCTTCCTCTCGCCCATGTCTGTCTTTCCAGTATATTTATATCTCTTCGTCTCTATTGTATTTTTCTTATCTGTCTGTCGCATCTGTCTTTCCCTCTGTCAGCTGTCTCTTTTTCACCTGACTGTCTTAAACTTCTCTCTTGCCTCTGTCTCTCCCACTTGCCAGTCTCTAGCTCTCAACATATATCTCTTTATCTTTCCACCTCTCTCAGTTCTGTCTTTATTTTTCTTTCTCTCTCTCTCTCACTCACTCTTTTGCTTCTGAATCTCACCTATCTGTAGTCTTCTTCCTCCCTTCTGGTTTCTCTGCTGCTCTGAACACTCCTTTTGTCGCTACTCTCTCCTGAGATAGCAAGAAACACGGAGGCGCCTTTTGTTGGCCTTCTCAATCAGCAACAATAAATTATGTTGCAAAGTGTTGTTCCTTTCGGAGATGCACGCTGCAAAGCAGCTCAGCCCATGTACCACGAGCCACAAATGGTAACATTTAGTTTTAGTGCAGTGTAGTATCACTGCTGGAGTTTTTGTTGCAGGCAACATGTTAATGTTGGCTGCGAGTTAAAAGAAAAAAAAAAACTCTGAGGAAAGCCCATTCCTGACACTTCTGGCGAACCCTAAATGACATCCGTGGCTTTGCGACTCCAGAGACTCTGGAGACTACAAATATGGGCACAAATACCTGGAGACGTTCAGGCTGGCGTCAGGCCTCCATGGCTCCTAGCATCGCTGTAAACAGAAAGTAACCAAACCCAGTAGACTGTAATTGAACCGCGGCCATGTTTGTACTATTGCGTCACGTGCTCAGCCCAGCTAAGGCTTATTCCAGAGACAATAAACCATACTGAAAAAACATCTCGCCTATCATCAATTATTGGTCGGCCTGTAGATACTCTGAACTTTCAGCAGCACCGGGAAACTCTGTTTGTCAGAGGCTTTTATCTAGGACTATGACATTATTTCAGTGCTGGGTTGCTAAACAGACCCTCATTCTTAAACCCCCGCCTCGTGCAGTGGAATGCAAGAGAACCTCGCTGGCCAGTCTGGCCCAGAACCCAAAGTCAACTTCCAGCTGACCTGGAAAAAAGTTCCTCGAACCCTGTAAAGAACTGTTCGACTTCACTCCATGGCATTAACCGCTGGACCCCACCAAGCTCCTCCAAAAGACTTAGCCCCAAAAGAAGCTGTTATCAGCATCCAACATCCACTCATCTAGGAAATGCCAATAGCGGGCACCTTCCCCCGCCTGGACCTTGTGGCGATTTTTCAAAACTGTATGACCTGTTGTCCTGTCTTACCTAATGAACTATAGTCTGACGAGGCCTCGCTTGGGATGGCTAGGTTCACAGGCCTCTACCTAACCTTTAGCTTTTTGTCGATGAAAAGGCCCAAAAGCAAGGCTTAAACATCTTTATTTTACGCCATCTCCGTTCCGTCTTTTATTCTATTTCTCATAAACGTAATTCCATCATTGGGAACTGGGTTTACAAAATGTGCGAAAATACCACACTTTTTCTCTGCACAAATTTTACCATGTAAAAAGTGGAGAAATTTGTGCGGAGAAGAAACAGCTAGATTTACCAGCTTGGAATACTGGAAAACATGGAGTTTTATCATGTTATTCCTGAATCTGAGGTGCGGAACGTGATATAGGGAGGTTCCCAGTAATTTAAGTGGGATGAAGAAGATGACCTAAGAAGCTTAGCTAGGAATCCTGTCCAAGAGGTGTGGCCTGTGTAATTAAGGGCTCAAAACACCTGCACTAGCAACCCGTGCTTCACACTGCTTGCCCCCTAACCACGATTTGAGAGCCTCTCTGTGAGCTTTCTGTTTCTGCATCCAAATATATTGCACAATAAGAAGAATGTCCTACCGAAAGCCAGACGTATTGCCTCTGCCAATGCTTGTGGGCTGTTTCAGATAACGGACTAACTACAATGGCTTTCTTGTGAGTAATTACATATGAAAATGTTTCAATTTTGAAAATATGAGATTATAAATTGAACTTTAACAAGATCCGTGGAAGGAGTAACGGTCTTTGGAGTGTGTTAATCACTCCAGTTTCTCCCCTAAAGCCAATTTCCTCTGCTAACTCTCACTCTGTTAGACACTTAGGCCTTTTTTGTTTCCTATCATCCTTATGAAATCCTCCATTTGCATATGTCACACATCATCTCTGTCCTCAACTCCAGAGCTCTCCATTGTACTCTGTTATGAACACCCAACCCCAATCTGAACTCACTGAGGCACGTCACGTCAACTCAGTACACATTATGCACTATACAAGAGTACTATTTTGTGTGAAAACTACAGAAACACAAGATCTTCAAAATGTAATAGGAATGTAGTGAAACTAGGGACTGTATCACTGATATGGGTTATTTTAATGGCTTTTACAGTGATCGTTGAGAAAGAGAGCTGTAGGTTTGCCTGTAAATTTAAAGACCATCGGACCTGGGTAGAGACCCATTTCAAAATAAGTTTTTAATCGCTGATGGTTCTGAGCACTGCTATGACCCAGCCCACTTAAAGCCCTGGCAATACCACATCTGGTCAATATCTCCCTTAGAGCACCCGGAATTTATTGTTTCAATATTACCTCCCCGAATTAAAAGGTGTCTTGTAATGAAATATTCAGTTTAAATTCCATTGATAGCTATCATAATACTTATTCACATAGTTTTAGAGTCCACTTGTAGGAACCGGATACCCCCAATCTGGACCACACACAAAAGACACTGACAGTAGAAGTAGCCGTTCTGTAGGAAAAAGGTCATGTTTATTTTATTAAAAACATGCAAAGCACACAACATAACATTTACATTGAAAGGGTCAATTAAATTAAAGAAATAAACACCACATAACAAGTGATGAAGTGCATTTGTCATAATGTAGAGAAACACATATAAATGAACCATTACCTGTCCGAAGATCTAATGGCAAACATACAAATTATTTACACAAGACCTCTGACGTGAACATTCCACCACCAAGGTGTTTGACAATCCTTAATCCTCCATGGACCACACAGGTAGACGGACCACCTGCATCTCAGAGGGGTGGTCCCAACTCACTGTACCCTCGGCCGAGTCTCAGGGTTCCAACCCTTCAACACCAGGCTGTCTGATGAGCTGCAATCAGTGTGACCAGGAGCTACAGTCCGATGCCCTACAATGGTAAATTGAGAGCCCCAAACACTGAGGCAGGTGTGTACATCCTTTACCAGGATCAGGATTGCTGCACCCTCAGTGCTGTCCTAGGAAGCATGAAATTGAGGTCTCCGTTGCTGATTAGAAGTAAACTTGGAAGTAGGCTCTTCGTCACCAGGGTAAATAGAAAGGCTGAGTAGGAATGAGGGTGGGTTAGACAGGGAAATCTCGCACTGACCCCAGCGTGCTTATAGCCTGCCTCCGCTGCTGCAACTCTCTAAATGGAAAGTAAGAGGCCAGGAGCCGACTGGTATAAATACCCCTGGCCATTGCGGCATTGGAGGATGGAAGTGACACGCAGACCGTGCAGCAACCATCCATTTCCTGTTGCATCTCCCTGGTATCTCACAAGAGATGGTATCTCACAGCGGAGACAAAGTAGAGAGTAAGGAACTGAAGATAAAGCGGCTCCCTTATATGGGGGTCACAAAACCGCTGGGGGCGCACTTAATGGCATCCACGAAGGAGAGGATTTGGAAGGGAGAATATGTAGAGCTGTTGAAACTACTGCATAGGGAGGTCAGGTCAAAGGAGGGGTCGAAGGAGGAAGAGTATGAGCTGCAGAAGCGGCAGCGGGTACCTTTGACCATTGCGAACTGGACGGCGGCGTTTCTAATTTTCGCGAGTGTTTATTTCGAGAAGTTCCCGGAGAGGTCGGTGTCCATGTTCAAGTACATGGACGTGGTACGGAAGGCACAGATCACGGGGGGGGGTTTGTGTGGGCTCAATACGACGAGGAGTTTCGGGCCAGGATAGCGTGGGATCCGGAGGCAAAATGGGGGGAGCTGGACTGTGACCTATGGCAGCACACGATGGGGCTGGCGGGTTCTGGGAAGGCTATCTTCACCGCCAGCGGTTTGCCAATAGTGTACCAGCCCTTTCAGGGGTGCCCCACCCGTGGGGGGGTGGGGGCGGGGTCAAGAAGCCAACCCGGAGCGGCGGGCGCCTGCTGGGATTTTAACCGGGGGGCGTGTGCCAGAGAGCACTGCCATTTCAAGCACGACTGCTCGGGCTGCGGCAGATACGGACACCCAGTGGTGCGTTGCTGGGGCCCCACCCGCGGGGGAGCACAGGTGCCCGGGGGAGGCGCGCGCCAGGGACCCGCTCCACAGGCAGGCGGTGGGCGAGGGGGTAGGGGCTCTGGGACCCAGGGCTCGTACTCCGGTTAGGGTAGATCGATTGGCGGCGGCCCTGAGAACCTACCCGGACGTGGGGGCCGCGGAGTGCTTGCGCGACGGCTTCCGGGTGGGGTTTCGCCTAGGTTACGCTGGGCCGCGTCAGCGACGTTGGGCGGACAATCTGCGTTCCGCGAAGGAGCACCCGGAGGTGGTGCAGGGCAAGTTGGACAAGGAGGTGCAGGAGGGCAGTATGGCTGGGCCATTTTCAGAGTGGCCGTTGGAAAACTTGATTGTGTCCCCCATAGGGGTGGTGCCCAAGAAGGAGGTGGGACAGTTTCGCCTAATACAACATTTGTCCTGGCCGGAGGGGAGGTCGGTGAACGACTTCATTGCGGAGGAGGAGGCCACGGTGTCGTACTCCTCAGTGGAGGCGGCGATGGAACTAGTGGTGCAGGCAGGCCAAGGCGCAACAATGGCTAAGTGCGATATAAAGTCGGCTTTCCGGCTGCTGCCGGTCCACCCAGACGACTGGTGCCTACTGGGGATCCATTTTTGCGGCCGCTGGTATGTGGACAAGGCGCTGCCGATGGGCTGCTCCATGTCTTGTGCCCTTTTTGAGTGTTTTAGCACGTTCCTCCAGTGGTTTTTTTACAGAACGCACAGGTCACCAGGGAGTGACTCACTACTTGGATGACTTTTTCTTGGTCGGGGCCCCAGACTCCACGGACTGCCAGGTGGCGCTGGACAGGTTTCAAGAGCTCATGGAGGACCTAGGGGTGCCTTTGGCGCCGGAAAAGACAGTGGGGCCAGGCACGGCGCTGTCATTTTTGGGCTTTGAGCTCGACTCGGTGCAGATGGAGGCACGGTTGCCTGAGGACAAAAAGAGGCAGATGCTGGGCTTGCTGGAAACAATGGTGGCCAGGAACAAGGTGGCGGTGCTGGACATTCAGGTGCTGTTGGGTCACTTGAATTTTGCATGCAGAGTGGTGCGCGTGGGGAGGACCTTCTGTAGGCGGTTGGGCAGGGCGCTGGCGGGCAATAGGCCACCTCACCACCGGGTGCGTCTGTCGGCGGGCGTGCGGGAGGATTTTGCGGATGTGGCGGTTTTTCCTGAACCAGTTCAACGGTGTGCCCTTACAGCGGGACGTGGACATGGTTTGGGAAGTACAGATCTTCTCGGACGCGGCGGGCAGCGACGGTTTCGGCGTGTACTGGGCCGGGAAATGGTGTGCGGAGCGTTGGCCCGAGGAGTGGAGAGGCGGGGGCCGGAGCATCGTGTTCCTCGAACTTTTCCCCCTGGTGGTAGCGATTTGGCTGTGGGGAGGGGTGTTCGCATACAGGAGGGTGATAATCCACGTGGACAATATGGCGGTGGTGCAGGTGGTGAACCGCCAGTCTGCTAGGGATGAACAAGGTTTGAAGCTGCTGCATGTGTTTGTGCTCGGCTGCTTGCGTCATGACATTGCCTTTCGCGCGGTGCACGTCCCGGGAGTCGACAATGACATTGCAGATGCCTTGTCTCATTCGCAGTGGGGGAGATTCCGTGGGTTGGCTGTGGACGCAGAACAGGATCCGACGCCGATGCCGGCGCAGCTGTGGCAAGTGGGCAACACCGGATGTTACAGCTGGTTCTAGGATCATTGGCGAACTCGACCAGAGCAATGTATGTTTCGGCTTGGGGGGAGTTCTTGATGTCCGGGGCTTGCTGGCGGCCGCCGGGAGCGGCGAGACAGGAGGATGTGGTGCGATTTGTGCTCTCGTTGATTGATAGGGGCCTCAGGAAGGTGACCATAGCCGGCAAGTTGGCGGGGGTAGCGTTCATGGGGAAGTGGTACTGGGGGTACGCTCCGTCCGCGGGAGAGTTCGGGGCAAGGATGTTGGAAGGCTGGGCCCGGGAATGCGGGTGGGCGGGGGCTTTGCGGCGGCCGCTGTCGGAGGAACTGTCGGGGAGAGTGCTGGGGGTGTTGCACGGGGTGTGCTGGGACGAGAGGGAGGAGTGTTTGTTTGCAACCCTGATGGTGTGGATGTTTGCAGGGGCGTTTCGGGTATCTGAGCTGGTAGGGGGAGAGGGGGCCAGGGAGTGAGGTGGTCAGAAGTACAGCTGGAGCCTAGGGCGGTGCACGTTTGGCTGCGGCGGTCGAAAACGGATCAGAGGGGTGTGGGCACCTGGGTGTCACTGCAGGAGGGGGGTGGAGTGGCGTGCCCGGTGCGCTGGGGGTGGAGTTGGAATGGCTTGCGGCAGGGGGACGGGTTGGTCTTTCGGCATGCGGATGGTGCACAAGCAACGGGGGCACAGTTGTTGGGGGTGTTGAGGAAGGCCCTGGGCAGACTGGGGGTAGATGGCGGGCAATATGGCACCCACTCTTTTAGAATTGGGGCGGCATCGGAGGCGCATAGGCGAGGGTGGGGGAGAGGTGCCATCATGCGGTTGGGAAGGTGGTCCTCGGCTTGCTACAGGCGGTATGTGCGCGGCCCGGAGCTGGTTTGAAAGAACGCGTGGTAGGTTGGGGGGGACAATGTTACTCACATCTGTTTTTCGTTTCAGGTTCGGTGGCAGGCCCGGCGGCTCAGGGCATGTCGATCTGGATTGTGGGCCATTCTTTTGTGAAGAGGGCGAAGTTACAGGCCCAGGACAGCTATTTCGGGGAGAACCTAGGTTTCAACCCGGCACTGTTTCAGGTGGTGTGGCTGGGGAGGGGGGTATGAGGTGGAAGGAGCTGATGGCCACGTTGAACGGCATGGTGCACGGGGGTCGGTGCCCAGATGTTTTGGTTCTCCACTTGGGGGAAAACGATATGGTCAGGGAGACCGGCTTGGTGTTGATGAGGGCTATGCAGAGGGACCTGGCGGAATTGCGGAGGAGCTGGGCCGGGTGTTCGGTGGTGTGGACGGAGCTGGTTCCAAGGAGGGTTTGGCGCGGGGCGAGTCGGCCGCAGGCTGTCGATAAGGCACGAAAAAAGATCAATGTGGAGATGGTCGGTTTTTGTCGACATCTTGGTTACACAAGGATTTGGCACCGGGATATACATTATGACGCAACAGAGATGTTCAGGGGTGATGGGGTGCATCTCTCGAGGATGGGGATGGACCTGTACTTGTTAGAGCTCCGGGAAGTGTTGTCTCGTTTGTTGGGTGTGCACCGGGAGTAGGAGCTGTTGTTGCGTTTAGGGCGCGGCTGGAGACAGGTCGGAAAGGTGGGTTTTCTTCGGGGGGGGGGGCAGGGAAAGGGGGAGGCGGTGTATTCACCGGCAATCCACCTTTCCCTGGGTGGCGGAGTTTTGGTGGGGATGTTGGCCAAGTTTGGCTGGAGTTCGGTTTTTGGCGTTAAGTTGGGGACTTGGGGACCGGGAGCGGGGAAAGGGGTAAATAGTTGGGGGTTACATTAGAGGGTAGTTTGGTTACAGTTGCAAGAGGACAGACAGGATGGTAGCATTTGTGAGGGTTTGGAGTTAATAGGTAGGGGACAAAGTTGGATACTCAGAGGATGTAAAAGCTGTGATATATATATATTGTAATGTTACGGGTGGAGGGATATTATCATGTGGGTTCTTAGGGGTGAGGGAGAAAGACAAAAAGGGGGGTCAGGTAATTTGATGTCTAGAGAGGTAATAGTTTTGTAAGGCGGTTTGCCAGTTGGGAAATAATGTGTTGTGCACCTGTTTCAATAAAGCGGCCTTTTTCACACACAAAATGGTAGTCGGTCTTGCTTGCCTCCCTCGCCCCCCTCCCAAGAGGGGTTTGGGGGGCAACCGAGCCGCGAGGTCTTCCCCCGGGCAGTTTTGGGAGGGGGAGGGAGCGCAGCATGGGCGCTGCCATTTTGCCGTTTGGGCTGCCTTTGGTTGGAACCAGGGGCAGCCCAAAGGGTAACTTTACGGCGTGGCGGCGTGCGGGTATATATTGCGCCACACCACGTTCCCAGCCACCATTTTAGGTAACTGTACCTGGTGGCTGGGAGAGGAGATAGTTTTTGGCCCGCCCTCCCACCCTAATTTTGGGGTTTTTCTGTCTGGCGGCTGTGTTGGAAAAGGTACACTGGGGAGGAATATCTTTGTATGTTTCGTCGCTGGAAGCAGGTGCAGGCGGAGTTTTGGTGGGGATGTTGGCCAAGTTTGGCTGGAGTTCGGTTTTTGGCGTTAAGTTGGGGACTTGGAGACCGGGAGCGGGGAAAGGGGTAAATAGTTGGGGGTTACATTAGAGGGTAGTTTGGTTACAGTTGTAAGAGGACAGACAGGAAGGTAGCATTTGTGAGGGTTTGGAGTTAATAGGTAGGGGACAAAGTTGGATACTCAGAGGATGTAAAAGCTGTGATATATATATATTGTAATGTTGCGGGTGGGGGGATATTATCATGTGGGTTCTTAGGGGTGGAGGGAGAAAGAGAAAAAGGGGGGTCAGGTAATTTGATGTCTAGAGAGGTAATAGTTTTGTAAGGCGGTTTGCCAGTTGGAAAATAATGTGATGTGCACCTGTTTCAATAAAGCGGCCTTTTTCACACACAAAATGGTAGTCGGTCTTGCTTGCCTCCCTCTCCCCCCTCCCAACGAAACTTGCTTGGATTTAGCCCTCTCGAAATAACATATAACTTATTAACCAACACGTTTTGTAAGTACTAATAATTGCACCACACGACATTTCGGTATCTAGGGGAAGCTTTCTTATGTGCTTTACTGACCAGTAATCCGAGTGTCTTAAAATGGCTGCCATAAACACGGGAACTCTTCTGCGCATGCGTCTACTGCATCTACGTATTATGACGTTCTATGCTTTTGGTGGAAATTCTTTGGAGCTTTGCAGTAATGCCTAATATGGCCGCTTCAAACCTCACATGCTAATGCACATGCTCTGGCTTAAACTAAACCTCGTTTGTCTTGCTAATCTGCTAATGCAACAGTTAAAATAAAGTAATGGGTTAGAGTAGAAATAAGTGGAATACAGTGCTTTTATTTATTCTCGTATTCTAATGTATTTTTCATTGACTTTATTAATAGCACGTATTTGGGCCTGAAGGGTGACAATATTCCCCATTTCGGATTTGCGGGGCATGCTCCCTGGAACTTTGAAAGCCTTGAACTCGTGGCATTGAAAAGCTGCCAAGACCCATCTTACCTGCGATGCACCTGAGAACCTCACCTCCTGACCCGGGGAAATGAAGAAAGTGAAATGAAAAATTATACATTGTATATGGAATAAAATGAAATAATGTTGGGTGGAATAAAACCATGGGAAAATGAATTATGGGCGGGAATCTAGGTCAATTAAAACTAGAAGAAAATGATCTAATACTGCTATGGTTTGATGACCTCTCCCTGTCTTCCTGACCAATCAAATGAAGGAAATACACGAATTTACAACATTGAGGGGTGGTACATACCCTGAAAAATGGTATAGCTAAGGTAGGTTCAGTTAGTTAGATAGTCCGACTTGTCACAGATTTGTCACTGACCCAACATATGCTGAAGAAGAATCGTGGATGCCGCAGACTTCAGTGGGCTGGTGGAGAACTCTGAAAGAAGAATCAGGAGATTGCTGTGGGAAAAGACTCTGTCATCTAGAAGGGAAATGAGAGTAGCTGCAGAGAGGGGTGTGACGCTGGTGTTTCACTTAGCGGAGGTTACCTGTCCTGTCTCGCACCTGTCCTGTCCTGTTGGCACCTGATTAGTTGGGAGCCCTTTTTCCCAGCCCTTCGCGGGGGGTTGGACCTCGTACTATTCTAGGTAAATATAAATTTGTGTGGTATGTCTTTGTACCGTTTTCCCTTTATCACTGTCTAAAAGTAATTTCGCAAAGTCTCTAAGGATTTATTCTTTGATCATTATTTTTCTACTTGAAAAGTCTTTAACCACTCTGTATTGGTACTTGACTCACAAAATATTGCATAGATAAAGTGTTTAAAACTTCCTGAGTTTCACGAAATAAGGTAAATGGTATTTTATATTTATTATTCTAACATCTTTGATCCATTAGACCTAAAGAATTAGAGTATAAAAGTGACAAGGATTTGGTAATTCCTGGTATACAGGTATATATTATAATAAGGAAATTAAAACTGCTGATAGGCGGTAAAATAGATTACCGGTTTAAAGTGTGTATGTTTATGGGCCCAGGTGAGTATGGTATTCTAGCAATAGCCTGAACTGGTAACCTCGCGCCATCAGTGCCCCACTGCTCATTCTTGAGCCCCACTCTCTTTAATGTGTATGTACATCCATTAGCGGATATTTTCTGTTTATCTGGTTTTACTATGGTATTGTACACCAACAACATCCAGATTGTTGTTTCTTTGGCACCAAATATCAGTCAAACTGCAGTTGGTCTGTCTACCTAACTGGAACGAGTGAATAAATGGATGGCTACCAGTTACTTAAAACTAAACAGTGATCAAACGGAGGTTATGGTTGTGGGGATTCCCCATCCCTTTGGGATCATTCCCTCTGGCCTTCATGCCTGGGTGACCACCCTTCCCTTAAATTGGAAGTAAAGAGTTTTCCTGGATAAAAATTTTACCATGGCCTCCCAGGCTAAGAAAGTGGCAGGGACATGCTTTGGTCTTCTAAGAGCCCTTAGAAAGACGTTCAAATGGATCCCTGCGAAAACCCGGAGAATTGTGGTACAAGGGCTAATACTCCTGCATCTAGATCATGGCAATTTGCCCCACCTAGACAGACCTTCCTCCATCACCAGGAGACTGCAGGTTATTTAAAATGCCACAGCGTGAGTTCTGCTGTGCCTTCCAAAATTAGAGTCCGCACTCCTGCCTGGCTAGCCTGCACTGGCTGCGGGACTGGTAGGAAATAGAATCAAATTGAAATTTTTATAATTTATTGACAAGAATGTGTCTTTAAACATATAAGTGAGTTTGTGGGTGGCGAGAACGCAATAAAATAACTGAATCTTAGTACAATTTGTCAGATTTTGTGTTCAGTATTCTACTGTTTCTTAAATAGTGCAGCACAACAGTGGTATCTCGCAATAACGATTCCATATTGATCACTTTAAACAGCAGTGGCACCTACAAACCAGTGGATGTCACGTAGTGTCTGCTGTGTAAACCAGCTTATACTACTCTGTCAGGATGCCCGGCTGAAGACATAGAGATCAAATCATGGCCAGTCTGTCTTCCCTGGAGTTCCTCTGCGCAGTCTGGGACCTTGCACAGCGCTCTGAATAAGATGGGTCCTGGATTTTGTTTTGCACTGTTACAGAAAAAAAAATCTGGACAGTAGCCCTCGGCAACCTCCGACTCCCACTAAATAATCTAGGTAGATAAATCCCCTCATCTGTCCTGGTGCCAGTAGGATAGTCACGTTCCATGTGGTCCAGTCATCAGCGGCAGCTCCTGCACTATAGCGAAGAAGCATCACCACTGCCTCAAAACAGCAGGAAAATAAAAATAAAATGATAATAACACATTTATTATCATTTTATTTTTTCCTTTCTTGCCAAGTCTTAGGGTGCGGGCCAGAGGGATGACAGCTACAGGGGGAGTGGCAGTGCACTGGCCGACCAAACCGTCAAGCGCACTGAAGCTCTCTCCAGCCTCAGCTGCATTGCTGGGTTGGAGAGGCTCCCAGTCTCCCTGGGAGCACTAATTCAGAGTGCTCAGGCCAATCCTGATCCTGCTGCATGAGAGCAGCATCAGGATTGGCAGCAGGGGAGGCTGGGAGCCTGTGCCTGCGAGGAGAGGAGAGGAGCAGAAAAGCACAACGAGGCCGGCTGCAAGTAAGTTTCTTTTTTATTAATGTATTTGTTTATTTTGTCCTGGTACCCTGTCCCCCCCTGCCCCACCACTCCTACACAACACCGGCTGCTACTGCTAGTCAGTGATAGCTGAGAGCACATAGGTGGTGCGAGTGGGTCCCTTTGACATGTTCAGGGTGCTATTCGCTTGTCTCTCGACTGGACCTAGTCTTCTAGTGTGTGGTACAAGAATATTGTCTGAGATAAATACCATGTCCTAGATATCCTTTACAACATTTTTGTGCCGTAGGAGTTAATGACAGAAAATCCACCAAATGGGACACTATTATTGTAAACTATATTTAAGTATTTATGTCAGATGAAATTTCTCATACAATATTCTGACAAGTAAAGCTAGTAGAGTGGGGACCTGGATGCCATTGGATTGTCATCAGCTAGTTGCTCCCTGAGACGGAGGTAAAGCCCCACGCCCTGATAGACATCTGTCTGTCTCTGGGGCTCTGTCTGACTGCAGAACATGTTACTTATGATACTCATCTATAAATAAAGCACACTTTCTAACATTAGAATTGTCTCTCAGTGGTTATGGAGCCCATGATCACCCAGGAAAATTCCATCACAGATTGAAGCCTGGGTGGATTTATGATCTATAATATTACAGAACATTTGTGGCAAAAACACTTAGGTACTGTTTGGGTTTTTGGTTTTAGCATTGCATGGCATGTTGTTATATAAGCATATGAACTTAATGTAGAGGGTGGTGATGGCAAGTCATAATATTTGTGTGCAAGTCTTTCCTTTGTGTGTCTGAAGCAATCTAGAGGATCTAGACCTAGACCAATCCATTTGGTGCATCAACGGGGTAGGGTGATGGTTGGAGCATGCCTTAAAGGAGAGAGGTCAAACCTGGTCTGTTGGGAGAAATGGGTGTGGCCAAGTCTTAGGAATGTTTCTTCCAATGATGGGGGTCTGTCCAGGGATTACTGCCTTAAATTCCCCATTGAATATAGAGTCAAGTATTTTTCTTTTGATGTCAGTTCCTGTTTGAATCATATATATCTAGACAACAATGAGTGATGGATACTTCGCAACTCCATTGTTCGCTTATTTTTCATCATGTTCATCGTCCACTTGGTACCATATTTGCCCCTGATTTTCGCTCCTTTGAAGTCAGATTTCCTTCAGATGTTTTTAGGTCTTGTCTGCCAATGCGCTTGCGAATTGCTGGCGAGAGATATAGTAAGGGGAAAATAAAAGTCTACCAAAGAGCTTTGGAATGCGGATTATGGCCAGTGCATGTGAGGCATTCAAGCACGAAGCTGGCATCTGGACTGCTTTCACCAGCGCACGCTCGGCCTCACTTCCTGCTCCCCCTCATACTTTTGTTATCGCTCACACCCCATATGTTTGTTCCCTCCCACCCTTCCTTTGATGTCCCGCCCCCCACCCACCCCTCAGACTTCAAAGGAATGCGCTCTCGAACTTGCTGGCCTCGCAAGGCTGCCGCTCCCCCGCCCCCCGCGTGCACATCTCACTCCACCATTTGTCTGTGCCTAGGCATCAGACTTCAAAGGCTGTCGCTGCCGCTCCCCCGCCCCCCCCCCCGCCACAGCAATGCCTAGAGCTTGTTCTTCTCTTCGCTAACAGGCCGAAGCTTACTCCAACGTCACATTGTGTGTGAAAGTATGTTTTTCTTTTTTTGTAAAAAGAATTTCCTCTGCTGCCGCTGCTTTCGAACGAGGCCAATGCTTGTGTAGTTTGCGCTGTCTGCTATACCAGTGATGCCGCATTTTTCTTAGACCCGATGTACTCACTGACTTGTCCTTCGTTGCGCAGTGCACGCGACGCGCTTTCGCACGGGAGGCTCAGTAAAAAAGGCATATCTTTTGCAAAAAAAGCAAAGTCTTTTTATTCTGATTTGCTTTATGTTTTTTAATCAAAATTTAGGAAGCACCTCAATCGGTGGGCGATTGTCAACTTTATAAAAATATTTTTGGAATCAGCGAAGGTAGTTGAATAAACATTGGAAGTATAAATCCACAGGTATTTGTTTTATTTCCTGCACAGACATTTAGCTTTCTATTTGTTGGACACAGTTCCATTTCATTGTGGTCCCTTTATTTACCTAAATCTGTTGGCTAGTCCTTCTTCTCTGTCTATTGTCTTCAATCTAGCTTCGTGATTATCAGGACTCTTCATCCCATGCCCTCCCCCTGCTGCTCTCTGTCTTATCTCCTCCCTCTTCCTTTATCTCTTCTTCCTCCCAGCAGAGAAAGCTCTTGTGAGACCCCCCCCGTACCTTCTCTCGGGCCCTCTCCCTCCTGTCGCCCTGATATCTATTGCCAGTCCCAGCGCGCAAATCATTCGCCTGTCTCTCTGCCTGTCTTTTGTTCTCACGGTCTCCTCTTTCTGTCTCCATCTTTTACGAACAGCTGCCTCCCTCCCTGCCCTCTTCCTGCAACCTGCCTCTTCCTCCCCTACCATGATAAACTGTTGTTTTCCATTGTAAGCGCAAGTTCACCCAGAAGGGCATCTTCGCGCTGAATACCAGATATTAATTTTCACCCAACTCAATTGTACTCATGTTATCGACCTTAGAAGGAGGAAAGGCTGAGTGCAGCATGGCGGGACACACGCTAACCGGGCGCACCCACATTACAATGTGAGACTTATTAATCTAGAATCCATCAGGCAGCACAAGCGGAATCTATTACTGGAGGCTAAGCATACGGTCTACTGTTAGTCAACTGAGGGGTACTCACTTTAACAGTCGCAGAGGATTGAAAGGTTGAGCCAGGTATGTCTGCGTTTGACACTTTTAACTGGCAGCCTACGCTGTGATCCACTGAGTGGTTGGTAACCCAGTGATACGTCTACCCTCATTCGGAGGGCGCGGACCCCACTCTTTTATAGGAAACAAGCCTTTAGTCCTTTCACGTGTGGCCCCTGGAAACATGAATCTACTCTAATGCACGTGACTGGAAGTATTAACAACACATATTTATTTGTAAGTGCACGTTCACCCAGAAGGGCATCTTGGCGCTGAATAACAGATATTCATTTCACCCAACTCAATTGTACTCATGTTAACAACCTTAGTAGGAGGAAAGGCTGAGTGCACTCGCTGGGGTTTGACCCAGTGGCCATGTGGCAGAAGACAGGCCCCTTAGTCCACTAAGCCTCCGGAAGTATTAGCTACCCATGGAAGTCACTTCCTGTGACAAGTCACAGATGTGTAAGGTCAGAAGCGATACAGAGGCAGATGAAGAGAGAGTCACTGCAATCCAGCTTCTTTCTCCCATCTTCTGTATTTGCTAAAACGCAGAACTAACACCAAGGAAACGCAGAAGGGAGTGGCTAACAAAATTTTTAGCTTCAGTGGACGGGTGGCTACTCATTTTCATCGAAGGCTGCATAACTTTGAAACAGCTTCTCACAAAACATCAGAATAATGCAGCCTTCCCTCCTCCCAGCAAAACACCACTCTCGTTTTCTGTACGGCACTGACCGCCAGTGTCTGTCCGACTGCTGGTGCCAGGGCATGGCAGGCTCTCCACAGAGAACCAGACGATTGTCACATTTAGAGGACACCCAGGGATGGCAAGGCCGATGAAAATGTGGGAGATCTCTGTGGCAAGGACAAGCCCCATGCTTTGTTTTCAAGATCTCAACAGCAAAGGCAACAGGCATGTCACATTTTCAGGACACCCACAGCAAATGTCTGACCTATGGCAAACTTACAGCAGAGCCAATTTACATATAATGAGCTGAATTAGCATTATTTGCATGAGAGGGTCATCTGCAATCCCGGCTCAGGTTTGAAGAAAATGCTGGCCTTCCCTGGGTTAGACTCCAAGGCCCACGTGCCAAGTTCCAATCACTCCTTTATGGTATTCCAGGATTATCCGCTCTCTCCGACACCGGGACACCACCCTCACACACCCTCACCCACCCTCACTCACCCTCACTCACCCTCACCCTCACACCCTCACCACCCTCACCCTCACAACCCACTCACCCACACCCCCTCACCCTCACACCCCCTCACCCTCACACGCCCTCACCCCCTCACCCTCACACACCTCCTCACCCTCACCCCCTCACAAGCCGTCGCTCACCCCTCTCACCCTCACACACCCTCACCCTCACCCACCCTCACTCACCCTCACACACACTCACACACCCTCATCAGCATAGCATAACAAAACATAGTATAGCATAACAAAACACAGCATAGCATAGCATAACATAAAAAGCAGAGGATAGCAAAACATAGCATAGCACAACAAAACAAAGCATAGGATAGCAAAACAAAACAGCATAACAAAACAAAACATAGCATAGCAAAACACAACAAAGCATAGCATAGCATAACAAAACACAACAAAACATAGAATAGCATAACAAAACATAGCATAACAAAACAAAGCATAGCATAACATAACAAAGCATAGCAAAACAAAGCATAGCATAACAAAACATAGCATAGTATAACAAAACATAGCATAGCATAACAAAACACAACAAAACATAGCATAACATTACAAAACATAGCATAACATAACATAAAACAAAGCATAGCATAACAAAACACAACAAAACATAGCATAGCATAACAAAACAGAACAAAACCTAGCATACATAACAAAACATAGCATTGCAAAGCATAGCAAAACATAGCATAGCATAACAAAACACAACAAACCATAGCATAGCATAACAACACACAACATAGCATAGCATAACAAAACAAAGCTTAGCATAGCATAACAAAACATAGCATAACAAAGCATAGCATAACAATACATAGCATAACAAAACATAGCATAGCAAAACAAAGCATAGCATAATAAAACACAACAAAACAACATAGCGTACCAAAACATAGCATAGCATAACAAAGCATACCATAGCAAACCACAACAAAACATAGCATGGCATAACAAAACACAACAAAACATAGCATATCATAACAAAACAAAGCATAGGATAGCAAAACTAAACATAGCATAGCATAACAAAACAAAGCATAACATAACAAAACATAGCATAGCAAAACACAATAAAACATAGCATAGCTTAACAAAACAAAACACAACAAAACATAGCATAGATTAACAAAACACAACAACACATAGCATAGCAAAACAAAACATATAATAGCATAGCAAAACATAGCATACCAAACACAACAAAACATAGCATAGAATAGCATAACAAAACATAGCATAGCAAAACAAAGCATAGCATAATAAAACACAACAAAACATAGCATAGCATAACACAGCATAGCATAGCAAAACATAGCATAGCATAGCATAAAAAACATAGCATAGCATAACAAAACACAGCATAGCATAGCATAACAAATCAAAGCATAGGATAGCAAAACATAGCATAACATAACAAAACAAAACATAGGATATCAAAACAAAACATAGCATAGCGTACAGCATCACTCCGCACCACCACAGCATCACTCAGGGGCTCCACAACATCACTATGCGCTACCACAGCATCAATGAACGCCACAGCATCACTCGTTCGCCATCACAACATCACTCAGCGCTACCACAGCATTAATCTGTGCAACCCTTCAACAACACATGGTTCACATATGTTCTCTCAATGTTTCAAGCTTTATTACAAACGTAACAAAAAGAAGTTAATATTTCACTTCTGTTCTTGGATTTTCGTCACAATAAAATACACTGAACATAATCTTCACGAAAGTTATTTACAAAACTTTAAGCTATTGCCATTATAAATGACAATAACTTTCATTTAAGTATTAATTATTGAAAAAAAATTAAAAGCCATTGTTATTTTTAATATCAATACATGTAAGTCACGTAAATACAACACATATTGCATTACAAATGCTATAGGTGTCACCTTTGCGAAAGTTATAACTATTGGCATTGTAAATGAGAAAGCTATTAATTTAGCTATTTTCAAAAACAAAACATAAATAAAAAAATGAGTCATTTACAATACCAATAGCTCAAACTTTCCTAATGCGAGGCCTATTGCATTGCAAATGCTTGTTTTGGAAGTCCTTACTCTCTTTGCTGCCCTGAAGTCAAGGGGAATTTGGCGCCTTGTTTATGTAGTTTTGTTTAAATCATTCTCTTCCATCAAAACAGCACAATTGCCACAGTAGTTTTATTCAAACTTTTGCAGCTTTTCCTTGTCAACTGTGACCCTCTTACGGAGACACTTTTCATGTGTACTTTTAAGTGAAGGCTGATACCGTTCTTACTGAGTAGCACTTTCTTTAGGTAAACAAAAAGGAAACTTGAAAGATCTTCACAGCATCCAGTCCTTGGCAGACTGTAATGTCAATGGCGCCTTAGCTTTTCTCATGCTATAGATTCTTCTCAGGATGAAGTGCAATAGGTACAAAAGTATTGACATGAAAATGTGGCTTTAAGGCAGATCTTGGTATTGAAGTATACATATATCCCAGTATTCCCTTCCGATAACCCACATTTTTCTGGGATCCTGTGTAGTTGAAGGAATTTTGGATTTCTTTTATGGTGCATTTTTCCTTTCTACTTGCACAGTTGAATCAAGTTCAAGTAAAGGGGATACCCGATTGGTTGCTGTACTGGATCTGAATTGGACTGGGAAACGCCTGTAGTAATGATTTTGGGTGCCAGTTTGAAAACTTATGAACCTTTTATACTTGCATTTAAGAAGCTTTATGAATATCATCATTTGGAGCATACTGCTGAGGAAGCAACGTGCGGTGTTCCATAAAATGGAACGGATGTACGGGATTATTTGACTCAATTCTGTTCATAAGGAGCTGATATTTTCTTGGTTTGAATAACCAAATGACTCTTCTTTGACAAAGAAAAAAAGGAAGAAGTCATTTAGGATGAGCTGGTACATTCAGAAACATTCTACTTTGTTTCCTAATTGACAGGGCTGACATGGGCCTGCTCATGGCAACTGATGAGGGCTAGGAGGAAGAGAGTGACCCTCTCCCTGATGTCCTCTCACAAAACCCTGATGATGGATCAGTTGGAGGCGTCGCCTTGGTAGGCAGCCTCACTGATCAGCAGCAGATTGATTGCAGGAAGGTCCTTAATCAATTCAGGCATATGTTCCCTCTGACTCCAAGTCAAATCACCTGGTGTACCCATGAGGTGGACACAGGTGAGAATCGACCGGCCAAGAATAAAATTTACAGGCAGCCTGACCATGTCAGAGATTGCATCAGGACAGAGGTCCAAATGATGCTGGATTTGGAAGTGATTGAGCCCTTAGATAGCCCTTGGGCTAGCCCAGTAGTCCCAGTACCTAAACCTCACACCAAGGGTGGAAAAAGAAAGATGAGGTTTTGTGGATACTACAGTGAACTCAAGGCAGTCACTAGGACTGATGCTCACCAAATTCCTAGGGCAGATGAGTTTATTGACACTTTGGCCTCAGCCAAGTTCTTGAGCACATTTGACCGTACTACTGGATATTGGCAAATCAGACAAGATGAGGATGCCAACCCAAAAACAGCATTTTTAACCCCTATTGGGCATTATCAATGTACTGTAATGCCCTTTGGCTTGAAGAATGCACCTGCCACATTCCAAAGGCTGGTGAATAAAGTTCTCACAGGTTTGGAAGCCTACAGTGCAGCACATCTAGATGATATAGCTGCCTTTAGCTCCACCTGGGAGGATCACCTAGTCTACCTGAAGAATGTTTTGAAGGCTCTGCAGAAAGCAGGCCTCACTATCAAGGCTACTAGGGGCCACATAGGGTAGAGTAAGGTTGTGTGCTTGGGCCAGCTGGTAGGTGGAGGCCACATTCAACCACTACAGAGCAAGATCCAGACCATAATGGAATGGGTTGCTCCAACTACCCAGACTCAGGTCAGAGCTTTCTTTGGCCTGACTGGGTATTACAGAAGATTTGTGAAAGGATATGGGTCCATAGTAACTCCAATGAATGTTCTTACCTCTAAGAAAATGTCAGACAAAGTTCAGTGGACAGTTAGCTGTTAGAAGGCATTTGATGACCTTAAGCAGGCCATATGCACTGCTCCAATTCTGCAAAGTCCTGAATACTCTAAAACATTCATTGTCCAAACAGATGCATCTGAGTTGGGGGTAGGAGCTGTGTTGTCACAACTTAATGCAGAAGGCCAGGATTATCCACATGGGCGTCTGCAGGGGGGGAGGGGGCAAGGAGGGGCTCTTGCCCCCTCCCTGGATCTCTGGTCCAGTGTGGGCCGACCTGGTGCAGCCATCCAAAATGTTGGTTATGTTTGGGCTGGCACTTTACATGGTCATATAACGACATTAAGTGTCCTTTGGATGACACAACCTGGGCACTTGATTGCCAGGCTACTCCGTATGATACCCCCGGAGCTCAGGATGGCACTTCTGTGACTGGCTACAGGAAGGATAAGGGCTGGCTACTACAGAAAGTAAATAGTTCTGTGTGTGCCTTGTTTACTTTCTCTGTCTGCTGCTCTCTTAAGCATCCCGGAGACCAGGGAAAGGGAAGGGAAGTGAACTGTAAATGTGAATGGCAGGTCAGACAAAGCAGCTACGGCTGCCCGTAATTGACGCCCATCAGCCCGTCATATAGTAAAGCCTCCCTGCTGGAGGGCGTCTCATGGTAGGTGCTACTTTTGAACAAGCGCAATTTAAACTCAGCTCAGTTAATCGACCTTGGAAGCATCAACGTCTGAGTTCTCCAAACTGAGATTACATTTGTATGAGACGTACGTATAGTTACCATTTCTTTTTTTATTGTACAGAGTGGCTTGGCTACAGCTTGAGAAGTACTGCTTTTCCACTTTTTTGCCAATGGATGTTTAGTGTATTAATATACTAAGCATCCTGCCTTTAGTTTTGCCTTTTGCGACACGGCTGGTTTACAGTTTTTGCAGGCATACACAGCACACTTCCCACACTTGCAATAACCTTCAGTTCACCTTAAGCCAAAGTTTTACACAAATGTAATGCAGCCCTCAGGCGCTCCCATTAACATCAAATAACAAGTTGTTGTGCCAAAGCTTTGCAGCAACCAGACCAGCGACGCCACATCAACAGTAGGCACACACAGCACACCTCCTACTACAGTTTCTGTACCATCCTCCTCTCCCGTCTGTGGTTTGTTCCTCACCCACTTCCTTCCAATATGGCCATATCTCTACACACAACATAAAGTACTTTCTCTAACATCCTCCACTTTCCTGTACCTTTTCTCTCTCTTAAAACCCCTATTTACCCTTAAACTGCTTCTTTTTTTATTTTAAATTAACAAAAAAAATCAAGTTCTCCTTTGTTCCAAGTCTCACCTCAACTACAGCAGGCATACACAAATGTACCTAACACCCTAAAAAATTAAATAACATCTACAATACAAAAATAACATTGCACACTTTACCCCAAAAACATATTTGCAAATATTTTCTATATGTTTCGTGATGTACTACGAGAAACTGTTCCGTATGGATCAACCCATGCGCGTAATGTAATGATGTGCAGGAGGCTAACATTAAGCCAGTGTTAAATATTGGCCAAACCCCGTAACACCATTTTTAAAAGTTTTCAACTTCTTTTGCAATGTGCTGGTGAAAACAGTTCATTTTTACTTACATCTTACATCAGAACTGTAATATTAGCACCTGCATGGAGCTTAAATTAGGCTGATGTCTGCTGGGATGCTTAGCATTCTCTTTATGTTTATCTACTATAAACAATATTGGCACATTAGTTTAGACTCCTTTTAGCTTATTATAGTGGATTAACCTAGCACAATAAAGCTAAAATCTAGAGAAAAAGAGAAATAGCCCTCACCAGTGAAAACATATAAACACTGAAAAAACACCTGCACAACCACAAACTAAATGCCATTCAAAGAAAGGAAAAAGAGAGTGAAAGAGTCATTATTTTCTTCCTGAAGGGGTCAATATAATGTAACTTTGTTATACAAGCTAGCAGTAAGAAAGACTGGGCTAACATTCTTCTGCTTTAGTTTTGATGTTTAGGGATGCCACTAAAATATTGTTTCTTCTTCTTTTTGCTTGTTTCAGTTTTTGTAGTCTTTGGTCTAAAGATGCAGGGGTTAGAAGCATGTTTTAGGTCTCGCAAATTGCCAACACCTCAGGCTTTAAACATTCAATCCAAGGTTTAGTGACAATGTATAAAGAGCGCTATCACCAAGCATCTGGGATAGTGGTGAAAACATGATACTAGACTTATGGAAAACATGGAACGCAGTATAACTTGGAATGCTCTGCAAAAAAGGTTATTTCCAAGTTCAACAAAGATTGGAGTGATATTGTTTGTATTTGCAGTTATTCAGCTACGTATAAGAAAAGGTTGTGTGATGACCTGTAAAAATTGATACCCGAGCTGAACTAATTCCCTGTAGGAGATCCTTGCCACTTATTAGATGGTATGCTGAAAGCATCTTTACATTCTTCAGAGTTAATGAGGGATGCTGTTTACTTTTTAGTCCATTCTAGAACACTGTTTTCTTATGCACAGGAACTAAAACATAAATATTTATCATTTCTTGCTTTGTGTGGCATCAAAGAAAGATTCATCCCTACTGTGTCCTTTAGCTGATTGTTCTTAGTCCAAGGGGCTATGAATGCTATATTATCCATGTGGTAACCGTTTACAGAATTTTTGCTGAGTGATGATGCCAAAGGCAAAAAATGTGAGGATCTTTGGTCGCATATTGATAGTGATGTAAAAAAAGTACCCTCTACTGCATGGGTACTCACAAACTTTCTCCCTGGGGCCAAATTTACAGTGTGGTTTGTGGCTGAGGGCCGCACCGGTGGGGGCGGGGTCAGTGGGGGAGGGGGCAGGGCTAAAGCAAACAAAAATTGTGACCATGAGGTTAAACACAGGTCCCTGCAGCAGACACGTTCGTCCAGTGAGCCACCAGACCTAGCATACACACATCTTTCTCTCTCTCCCTCCTTCTCTCTCTCTCTCTCCCTCTCTCTCTCTCTCTCTCTCTCCCTCCCTCTCCCTCTGTTTCTCCCTCCCTCTCTCTCCCTCCGTCTCCCTCCCTCCCGGTGTGTCTCCCTCACTGTCTCCCACTCTCCCTCTGTGTCTCCCTCCCTGTCTCCCACTCTCCCTCTGTATCTCCCTCCCTGTCTCCCACTCTCCCTCTGTGTCTCCCTCCTAGTCTCCCTCTCCATCTGTGTCTCCCTTCCAGTCTCCCACTCTCCCTCTTTGTCTCCCTCCATGTCTCCCACTCTCCCTCTGTGTCTCCCTCCCTGTATCCCACTCTTCCTATGTGTCTCCCTCCCTGTCTCCCACTCTCCCTCTGTGTCTCCCTCCCTGTCTCCCACTCTGTTTCCCTCCCACCCTCTGTGTCTCCCTCCCTCCCTCTGTGTCTCCCTCCCTCCGTGTCTCCCTCCCTCTGTGTCTCCCTCCCTGTCTCCCACTCTGTTTCCCTATGTGTCTCCCTCCCTGTCTCCCACTCTCCCTCTGTGTCTCCCTCCCAGTCTCCCACTCTCCCTCTGTGTCTCCCTCTGTGTCTCCCTCTCCCTCTGTGTCTCCCTTCCAGTCTCCCACTATCCCTCTGTGTCTCCCTCCCAGTCTCCCACTCTCCCTCTGTGTCTCCCACTCTCTGTTTCCCTCCCTCCCTCTGTGTCTCCCTCCCTGTCTCCCACTCTGTTTCCCTCCCTCCCTCTGCGTCTCCCTCCTTGTCTCCCTCCCTCTGTGTCTCCCCCCTCCCTCTGTGTATACCTCCCTCCCACTGTGTCTCCCTCCCTGTCTCCCACTCTCTGTTTCCCTCCCTCCCTATGTGTCTCCCTCCTTGTCTCCCTCCCTCCCTCTGTATCTCCCTCCCTCCCTCTGTGTCTCCCTCCCTCCCACTGTGTCTCCCTCCTTGTCTCCCACTCTGTTTCCCTCCCTCCCTCGGTATCCCCCTCCTCCCTCCCTGTCTCCCTCCCTCCCTCAGTGTCTCCCTTCCTCCCTCTGTGTCTCCCTCCCTCCCTCTGTGTCTCCCACTCTCTCTCTGTGTCTCCCACTCTCTGTTTCCCACTCTCCCTCTGTGTCTCCCTCCCTGTCTCCCATTCTCTCTTTCCCTCACTCCTGCCCTCTCTCTGTGTCTCCCTTCTCCCTCCCTCTGTGTCTCCCTCCCTCCCTCTGTGTCCTCTCACCTGTGGGTGTATGTCAGCCCTCAGCCCGGGCTGAGACAGCTTCCCCGGCCACGCGCACACAGCCCACCAAGTACTTCATGGGTCTTTAAAAGACCATTTACATGTTAATTAGGATTTGTTGAATTTCACCTCTTAGGCCCCTGCAGCTCCCCTCTGACAATCACTGGAATCACCCGGGCCCTCACAGAGCACAGTCTGAGTCCGAGCTGCTGCGGCTGTATTTGCGAACACTATTTAATTTTAAACACAGGTGTCTGCAATGTCCGCGGGCCACCCAGGAAGGCTTGCCGGGCTGCCACCGGCCCGCGGGCCGTACTATGAGTACCCCTGCTCTACTGCATTATTAGATTTTTACAGGAAAACAAAACTGCTGTAGTGGACAAAAAAACTAGAGTCTGAAAAAAACTCTTGTCTGCCAAGTGTTCAGCATAATTAGTGTAGATGTGAAACATCTCCTTGAGAGTAGGCTGGCCGACACATTTAGTGACTTTGGCACTGCAACATGTTCCATGTTAAAGTGCTTGCCACTTGGTAAACAAAGCAATGTTGAAGAGCAATTCAGGAACATTTATTTTACAATGTATGAGAAATGGCTTGCAATGAGGCATAGAAATGTCCCTTCACCACCAATGGCATTTGAAGTCAATGAAATCTCAATGTGGTACTCTGTAAAAGTTCCAGATCCCTTGAGTAATGGGGAATTTCCTCCGTAGTTTCAAAAGTGCTGCTTCATTTTTGACTGCTTCAATAACTCTGAGGGCATAAGCGCCCAGCTCAATGCAAATGTTGCCAAACCTGCCACGAGAATCGCAATGTTCAAGTACACCAGTATTGGCGTGGAAAGCTATGTCAGTAGCCAGAGTTAACAAATTGTGTACTGGCTGTTTTGGCATTGCCCATCTCAAGTGCCAATGTTTAAAGGTAGAAAGGTAGCAAAGGCCCAAGGGTTTCAAGGCTTTGGACAACACTTAAATAAGTATGATTAGTTGGTAGATGGAGACACACTCGAAACTCTGGACCTCTTGGGCTTCAGGTTAGAAAAGCAGGTTTGAGAAGTTGTAAGTGTAATCTCCACATAAAATTAATTCAGTTTGCCAGGATTAATATCCGTTTTTTCCAGCTCGTAATATGGGGGACAGAGACATTTCTGTTTGCAGCAAGATTTCTTTATTTTGATTCATACAGCACAGACAGCCGACACGTGTTTCGCCCCCTCTTGGCGATTTGCGCCGGGGCTTTCTCAAGGCTGTTAAAGAGGAATGAGAGAGAATGTTTTAAAATAATGTGGTTTAAGAGCAGTTGACCCCAAGAAGAACCTAAAGAACACCAGGTGTGCGGAAGTGCTTGGAATAATTCTGTGATGCTATATCACCTTAAAGATCCAGTATCCGTGCTTAGAGCAAGTGATAGTGCCTGGTTAAAGTGCAGTGATTTGGAGAAATCCAAAAAGCCACGAAAAATAGGATTCAGAAAAGGCAGTGTAGATGTGTTATAATTTTGAAAGGAGTGCAGCAGGATTAGGTAAGCGTAAGAGGAAATGAAAGAAGAAATGTCACTCTGTTTAGTTGAACAAAAGAAAGGGGGAATCCCAAAGTATTGAAGTAAATAAAGATGAAGGAATAGAACAGAGAATGGTCTAGTCAATGAAATATAATCATAATACCTAAATAGGATAAGTCTCGTAGAAAAATCTCGTTTCAAGGTGTGTACAGTGTCCGAAATATAAAAATATAAATCTTCAGTAGTAAAACATTTCCTGTTAAATTAAACGGAACAATTCATAGATGCAATTGTGCTGACATCCAATCTTATATATAGCATATTAAGTAAGGCATTATGTCAGGCAGGCTTTCAATATATAAAGACAGTATATCCAAAAAAGGCAGGTTTCCAACCGAGATGCCCGAATTCATGCTGTCAATTCATAGGGTTATGCCATCTATATTGCAAAAAACATTTTAACCTCATTTCAGCAATATCTGCTTAGTTATATTCCAAGAGCCACACGATTAGAGTTTGTTTAGCTAATCTACATATATCAATTGCACATGATGTTATCACACAGTTTTTTTACTAATTTTTGTCACATTTTTTTCCCATTTAGTAATATAGTAAATAACGGTGTATACTGATAGTATCTTAGCAGCTGGCTTTATTTTGCCTAGCAGTATAGATGTTGTTAATTGCTTTGGGTTGTTTTTATTGCGGTGGGCAAAAAGGTGGTGGGGGTTGTTAATCCTCATATCCGGACCTATGTATAGGTGATTAAGGGAGGCAACGTCGCCCTGTTTCGTTAGCCCGTTGGCAGATATTGTGGGACTGACAGGCATAAAATACTGTTAGTCGTATTAATGTTAGGCAACCTGAAAATCACAATACGTGGGCAATTCTATAGGTGGATGTGAAGCGACCTATCAGTGCAGCATGCAGACGAACTAAGCCATCGTCTACAAATCTAGGTGAAGTAGCGCTGTGTTAGAAAAAAGCACATTGCGAACGTTTCTTTTCTAAGAAAACGGGGATGGAAATCACCCGTGTTTGACAGAGAACTGCAAAATCAGTTGAGCGCAGTTTTAAAAACAGGACCTGCTATTTAGGCTAGTGTCCTCGATATACAGCTGCAGACGGATTTGCGCGTTGTTAAAGAAAATTAACTTGCGAGTGTTTCTTTTTTAGGCAAGCGGGGATGAAAGTCACCCGCGTTTAACACAAGACCGCAGAGAGCAATTGGGCGCAGTTTAAAGAGCGAGACTTACTTTTTAGGCTAATGCCCTCGCTCCTAGAGTCCTCCCGGCATGGTGGTTCCTAGGTCAGTACTTCCCGCATCTCGCAATCGCGGGAGCCGGTAGTTAAGGAGGACGACCCGGAAGTAGAGGTCTTCCAAGGGCGGGTCGATCTTTTTGGTCGCTTTCAATTAGGATGTTTTTTATTTTTTATTTATATTATTGACATGATGGTCAGAAAAAGGTTCTCCGTATTGATTTAAAAACAGTGTAAGAGCGAAAAAATGTATCGTCACAGCGGAAGTATTTTAAGCTGAGGAGATCGTTAAAAAGTGTCCTGATCGGTTTAGTAAGGCGGACGCCATTTGTAAGTGGTGAAAGAAGCCGACCAAACATGATTTAAAGATTTGGGCAGCTTGTATATGGGTGTACCCATTAAATCATGTGGTTATTCAGATTAGCCAGACAAAGATATTAACACGACGTGTTTTGAATCACAAAGTTAGCATTCATAATTAGAATATATTTCCACCATTTGTCAAAAGGTAATAACTTATCCTCAGAAAGTACAGGCGGAGGATAAAGTGCACAGTTCATGATCATCAAAAAATGTCCTAAGTTTTATTTGGTTGGTTTTTTTTTATTATGGTTGGTTATTTTATGGTCTGTTTTTTTATGGTTTGTTTTTATATAGTAATTTGGCCTATTGGCATTTTGAAACACCCTTGGCCATACGCATAGATTGTTTTCTGCCAAGAAAAATATGACCTATTAGCATTTTGGACCACCCTTGGCCATACGCAGGGATTATATTGTGCCATTGTGTCTCTTCATTTTCCTAACGGGAATAACAGTGGGGAAACGTAATCCAACATAGTGGCTTTTCTCTGGAAGGATAATACAGATCATGAACCCAGATGTATTTATGCATCTCATCTATTATGTGAGTGTTTTTATCCATGCTGATATTTAAATCTCTTACATATACAAGAATGGGAATGATTTAAAATCTATAGTTCATAGCCATTTATGCAGCCCTAGGTCTATGACTATGAGAGTATAGTGTCACCTTTACATTCACAACAATAGGTCAGTTACAGCCAGTGATGCCACTCATACTCTTGGTTAAGGCCTTTTGTTACAGTTTCCATTCCAATGATTAGTGAGCTCTCTTCTCGACGAAGCATCTGGTCCAAGTCTCCTCCTCGTTTGGGAATTTTCAGTTTTTTTAGGCCAACAAACGTGAAACTCAGATTGTTCTTGTGATACTGAAGGAAGTGATTTACAAGGGACTGTCTAGTATCTGTACCATAGATGTTCCGGTAATGTTCCTGTATCCGGACTTTCAAAGTTCCTTTCGAGCTGCCAATGTAGTGTTGTCCACAAGGGCATGTTATTAAGTAAATAACATAGGTACTTTCACAATTAATGAGATCTCTGATCTTGTATTTGATGCCATTGACTAGGACCTCTTTGGTTCTGGATTTGCCCAGTTTGCAGATCGAACAGTTCATGCAGGTGTAAAAGCCCATGGTCTGCGGTGGAAATGTTCTTGGTTTTGGTTGGATATCGAGAAAGGATGGACAGATCATATCCCTTGGGTTTTTGCTTCGTGAGAAACCCATCAAAGGTTTGTCTTGTATTGTGTCGGACAGAGTTGGGTTATCTTTCAGCAGATGCCAGTGTTTTTGTAAGGCCTTACGAATGTGTTGTTGTCCGCTGTTGTATTCAGTTGTGAAACAAATAATTTGTTTTTTCTCTTGTAATTGATTGTTATGTAATAAGCTCTGTCTGTCAGATGTTTTAAATTTAGTAAGTGCTTTAGTGAGTTGTTGCTCTTTGTAACCTCTTTGTTTCAGGCGTTCAGTTATGTTTGATGAGTGAGTTTCATACTCTTCCACAGAGCTACAGTTCATACGTGCACGTCTGAATTCCCCTCCTGGGATGTTTGTGATGGTATGGGCAGGGTGGCTGCTAGTGGCATGTAGAATGGAGTTTGCAGATGTTGGTTTTCTGTACATTTTAGTGTGTAGTTGATTCTCTGAGATGTAGATCGTCAGGTCCAGGTATTCGATTTCTGTTTTGGAGATGTTATGTGTAATTTCAATACCCCATTGGTTAGGTGACATGGACTTGATGAATGATCTTAATTTGTCCTCGGTTCCTTGCCAGATCATTAGGATGTCGTCAATGTAACGACCCCACATTATTTTATTGTCTGTCACTTCTTCCGGTCTTTCTTGCCACAGCCAATGTTGTTCAACCATTCCCATCAGAAGGCAGGCATATGGGGGTGCAAATTTTGCCCCCATTGCCGTCCCCCGCAGTTGTAAGTAATATTTTCCATTAAAAAGAAAATAGTTGTTAAATAGACAGAATTCGAGAAAATCGAGGATCATTCTGTTGCGCGCCGTTAGATGGACTGAACGGGTTTGCAGGTATTTCCTAGTAGCAGCTATACCATCTGAGTGTTTTATTGAGGTATATAAACTGGTAATATCAATTGCAATAAGAAAGAAGTCTTCCTGCCATGTTATATTGTCCAGTTTTTGCAGTACATCCTTTGTGTCCCTAATAAAGGACGGGAGGGCTTTCATTAGAGGCTGTAGCTCTGCGTCAATGAAGGCTCCTAAGTTGGAGCAAACTGAATCAATGCCAGCGATTATAGGTCTTCCCTTTGGTATTCGCCCTGGTTTATGCACCTTAGGTAACAGGTACAGAGTTGGTACAACTGGGTTTTTGATGTATAGAAGGTTCTTTTCTTCTATGCTGAGGAGGCCTTTTTCATACCAAAGGTCAAGTAATGCAGATAGTCTTTCTTGGATTTGTTGAGTGGGATTCTTTTCCAAAACCTGGTAGCAGGTGTTATCATCCAGTTGTCGGTGTGCTTCTTGCAGGTAATCTGTGGTATTTAAAATAACCACATTTCCCCCCTTGTCTGCTTCTTTTATTGTCAGGTCCGTGTTTTGTTGTATATCCGCCAAAGCCAGTCTTTCCTTAGTTGTTATGTTTTTTGGAGTATATTTCTGCTTGGCTTTATACTTATCGAATTCCTTGTTTATGTCTTCGGTTACTTTGGAGAAAAACATTTCAATCGAGTTACCAGCTGGTAACGACGGGGTGAATCTTGATTTTTTCTTCAAAGGATTCGGTTTAGTATGGAAGATGTCAATACCAAGTTCGTCTGCAGTTGTGGTCAGTGATTCCAGGTCATCTGGTGTTTCGTCAGAGGATAGATGAAGGAGAAGATTACTGTTTTCCAGGTCTTGTGCAGACAGGTCACTAGTCTGATTATTGTGATTGGTCGTCATCCGTCTTCTCGGATTTTCTTGGAAGAAAGAGTGTAATTTCAATCTTCTAGTGAATTTGAAGAGATCTATTTTGGTTTTCACTAGGTCCCATTGGGCAGTTGGGCAAAAGGAAAGTCCTTTGTTGAGGATTTGGTTGTGTGTTTCCGACAGAGTAGTAGTGGATACGTTGAGTACCAGGTTATTGGTTATGGTTTGGTTAGGTGTTGTTCCTTTTTCCTCGCTCTGGTTTGTACACCCAGTGTGTTGGGTTTTGGTGTGCCCAAATTTGGTGGTCGTGATCGGTTGTCTTGTATATTTCCTAGTCGGTGTCTTTGAACCTCCTCCCGAAAATTTACCTGCGGTCTCAGATTGGATGATAAGGATAAGTTTTCTACTGATCCTGCCTCAGATGACGATGGTGTCTGTATGGATTCGTTTACCGTATTGCTTGTTGTGGAGGTATTGATATTGTCATATTTTTGTGCAAAGGTGTACACTCTCCCTTGTTGGTAGTCCTGCAGATCGCGTCTGAATTTCCGATTTTTCCTTTGGATAATGTCTTCCTCAAATTCATCCAGGAATTTGTTTAGGATCTCATAGTTTTTTGTTGTGATCTCACCCCAGTTTGCTTCCTCGATTCTTTTTGATAAGTTGTCAACTTCTTTTTTATTTGTTTCATACTCTTCCATCGCAATGTCAATTAGTTGTCGGATCATGTTATTAGAGGCAGTGCGGAGGTTGTCTTCCCAAAGTTGTAGTTTTTCGGGAGCCGTGGTTTCAATTGGAGGAAAGATCAAGATGCGCAATCCCCGTGGGATCAAATTATGTTCCAGGTATTTTTTGAGGGATGCTACCTCCCACCACTTTGAGGTCTCCTTCTTTGCAACTTTTTCCAAGGCCTGAAATGTACTTTTAGCTGAGGTTAAGTTGGTGGTGCTGGGTGTTCGACTTATGGTCGCGCCTGTGGGGTCAAATGCTGCTTCCAGTCTGTCATTTCGTTTGTCACGTCTCGAGTTGTAAGATGCCATTGTTTATTAGTTTGTTTTGAAAGCCAAAAAGGGAAACTTCTTTTAAAGTTGATCAGTGGATTAAGGAAGAATCAGTTGTTTAAGCCTTAGAAATCCATATGTTTCAATGTAGAAAGGTAGCAAAGGCCCAAGGGTTTCAAGGCTTTGGACAACACTTAAATAAGTATGATTAGTTGGTAGATGGAGACACACTCGAAGCTCTGGACCTCTTGGGCTTCAGGTTAGAAAAGCAGGTTTGAGAAGTTGTAAGTGTAATCTCCACATAAAATTAATTCAGTTTGCCAGGATTAATATCCGTTTTTTCCAGCTCGTAATATGGAGGACAGAGACATTTCTGTTTGCAGCAAGATTTCTTTATTTTGATTCATACAGCACAGACAGCCGACACGTGTTTCGCCCCCTCTTGGCGATTTGCGGCGGGGCTTTCTCAAGGCTGTTAAAGAGGAATGAGAGAGAATGTTTTAAAATAATGTGGTTTAAGAGCAGTTGACCCCAAGAAGAACCTAAAGAACACCAGGTGTGCGGAAGTGCTTGGAATAATTTTGTGATGCTATATCACCTTAAAGATCCAGTATCCGTGCTTAGAGCAAGTGATAGTGCCTGGTTAAAGTGCAGTGATTTGGAGAAATCCAAAAAGCCACGAAAAATAGGATTCAGAAAAGGCAGTGTAGATGTGTTATAATTTTGAAAGGAGTGCAGCAGGATTAGGTAAGCGTAAGAGGAAATGAAAGAAGGAATGTCACTCTGTTTAGTTGAACAAAAGAAAGCGGGAATCCCAAAGTATTGAAGTAAATAAAGATGAAGGAATAGAACAGAGAATGGTCTAGTCAATGAAATATAATCATAATACCTAAATAGGATAAGTCTCGTAGAAAAATCTCGTTTCAAGGTGTGTACAGTGTCCGAAATATAAAAATATAAATCTTCAGTAGTAAAACATTTCCTGTTAAATTAAACGGAACAATTCATAGATGCAATTGTGCTGACATCCAATCTTATATATAGCATATTAAGTAAAGCATTATGTCAGGCAGGCTTTCAATATAGAAAGACAGTGTATCCAAAAAAGGCAGGTTTCCAACCGAGATGCCCGAATTCATGCTGTCAATTCATAGGGTTATGCCATCTATATTGCAAAAAACATTTTAACCTCATTTCAGCAATATCTGCTTAGTTATATTCCAAGAGCCACACGATTAGAGTTTGTTTAGCTAATCTACATATATCCATTGCACATGATGTCATCACACAGTTTTTTTACTCATTTTTGTCACATTTTTTTCCCATTTAGTAACATAGTAAATAACGGTGTATACTGATAGTATCTTAGCAGCTGGCTTTATTTTGCCTAGCAGTATAGATGTTGTTAATTGCTTTGGGTTGTTTTTATTGCGGTGGGCAAAAAGGTGGTGGGGGTTGTTAATCCTCATATCCGGACCTATGTATAGGTGATTAAGGGAGGCAACGTCGCCCTGTTTCGTTAGCCCGTTGGCAGATATTGTGGGACTGACAGGCATAAAATACTGTTAGTCGTATTAATGTTAGGCAACCTGAAAATCACAATACGTGGGCAATTCTATAGGTGGATGTGAAGCGACCTATCAGTGCAGCATGCAGACGAACTAAGCCATCGTCTACAAATCTAGTTGAAGTAGCGCTGTGTTAGAAAAAAGCACATTGCGAACGTTTCTTTTCTAAGAAAACGGGGATGGAAATCACCCGTGTTTGACAGAGAACTGCAAAAGCAGTTGAGCGCAGTTTTAAAAACAGGACCTGCTATTTAGGCTAGTGTCCTCGTTATACAGCTGCAGACGGATTTGCGCGTTGTTAAAGAAAATTAACTTGCGAGCGTTTCTTTTTTAGGCAAGCGGGGATGAAAGTCACCCGCGTTTAACACAAGACCGCAGAGAGCAATTGGGCTCAGTTTAAAAAGCGAGACTTACTTTTTAGGCTAATGCCCTCGCTCCTAGAGTCCTCCCGGCATGGTGGTTCCTAGGTCAGTACCTCCCGCATCTCGCAATCGCGGGAGCCGGTAGTTAAGGAGGACGACCCGGAAGTAGAGGTCTTCCAAGGGCGGGTCGATCTTTTTGGTCGCTTTCAATTAGGATGTTTTTTATTTTTTATTCATATTATTGACATGATGGTCAGAAAAAGGTTCTCCGTATTGATTTAAAAACAGTGTAAGAGCGAAAAAACGTATCGTCACAGCGGAAGTATTTTAAGCTGAGGAGATCGTTAAAAAGTGTCCTGATCGGTTTAGTAAGGCGGACGCCATTTGTAAGTGGTGAAAGAAGCCGACCAAACAGGATTTAAAGATTTGGGCAGCTTGTATATGGGTGTACCCATTAAATCATGTGGTTATTCAGATTAGCCAGACAAAGATATTAACACGACTTGTTTTGAATCACAAAGTTAGCATTCATAATTAGAATATATTTCCTCCATTTGTCAAAAGGTAATAACTTATCCTCAGAAAGTACAGGCGGAGGATAAAGTGCACAGTTCATGATCATCAAAAAATGTCCTAAGTTTTATTTGGTTGGTTTTTTTTATTATGGTTGGTTATTTTATGGTCGGTTTTTTTATGGTTTGTTTTTATATAGTAATTTGGCCTATTGGCATTTTGAAACACCCTTGGCCATACGCATAGATTGTATTCTGCCAAGAAAAATATGACCTATTAGCATTTTGGACCACCCTTGGCCATACGCAGGGATTATATTGTGCCATTGTGTCTCTTCATTTTCCTAACGGGAATAACAGTGGGGAAACGTAATCCAACATAGTGGCTTTTCTCTGGAAGGATAATACAGATCATGAACCCAGATGTATTTATGCATCCTCATCTATTATGTGAGTGTTTTTATCCATGCTGATATTTAAATCTCTTACATATACAAGAATGGGAATGATTTAAAATCTATAGTTCATAGCCATTTATGCAGCCCTAGGTCTATGACTATGAGAGTATAGTGTCACCTTTACATTCACAACAATAGGTCAGTTACAGCCAGTGATGCCACTCATACTCTTGGTTAAGGCCTTTTGTTACGAGAATCGCAATGTTCAAGTACACCAGTATTGGCGTGGAAAGCTATGTCAGTAGCCAGAGTTAACAAATTGTGTACTGGCTGTTTTGGCATTGCCCATCTCAAGTGCCAATGTTTAAAGGGCCTTTTCACAGAAGTTTACATGGGAAGGAAAGAGCGAGCACACATGACCAAAGACTCACTGAAGAAGTATTGTATGGTGTACTACAATAAGTTTAATTTGCAAAATTCTATTTGGACTGTCTATATACCATGTTCTATCAGTGCAGAAAGCAAGCAATAATAAAAGCAAAACGTTCCATAAACACTGGAAACACACTTTTGTTTTTTGTTTTTAGTGGCGCGCAAATGTTTAAACACTGATAACAACAGTTTTTTAAGGTATTGAAATCACTGAAAAAACCCCAACAGAATTTACCAAAAATAGAAACTGAAAACAGGAAAGCCTAGATATAGGTTTCCTACATCTTGGGTCACTGCATATAAAAATTATGTCACCCATATAGCCGGCCTTTGCAATCCTGAAGGCAGTGTGCTTGGTTCTAAGTGAGAGGTTTGCCCTGTATGAGTAGGACACGCCTGCAGCCTACGGAGTCCATTGTCCTGGGTTGTCAGTGAAGCAGCCAAATATTATATAGAGACCAGATGACCACTCAAAAACGGCTGCAACAAATCCTATCATTGGTACCAAACATGTTAGAATCATACCCTACACCGTAAAACGGTGTGGCGGGTATGATTCCTAGCACTGGAAGAGCCCCCCATTAGACTCTCAGTGTTCCCGGTGCCTATGTCCTGGGCCCGGACAGCACAAAAAGGTTGCTGCCGACCAGAAACACATTTCTATCCTCCTGCTGCTGAGCCAAGCTCGAGCAGAGGAAGGTGGAACAATAAGCATCCTATTACAGGGAGGTGTGACCACCTCCCAGACAGGATTTAGTGTATTGGGACTGTATGGGTGGGCTTGCCAGCCCCAGAAAGTCTGCATGAGGGGCACACTTGGTGTCCCTGTGCTTAGTCCAATTCAAGCCAGTTCTGGGTGCCATTGGCTCCCGCTCTGGCATGAAACTGGACAAAGTAACTTCCCCCCCTGTCTAGACCCTCCCCTGGGAGTGTCCCCTGAATCTTCCCAACCCTTTCTCTAGGGTACTTAAGGGCTTACCTGGGTGTAGGTCCCTAGATTCATTGTGGGACAAGATTAAGATCACACACCACTTTTTCTTCTTCCGTCTTGGCACTCTGGACTTCGCTGGCCTTCGTTTGAGCTCGACGTCATCTCCCTTCCTGCCTGCTACATCGTCTGTGCCTGTGCACCATACAGGAACCTTCCAAGGCTTGTGGGCATCAAAGTCACCTGAAAGAATCTCCCTTGGAGTGAAGGAGTCACTCCCCCGCATTCTCAGGCACCGTAACTAAGTCGACCGGTCTGCTGATCCTTGGCTCCTCAGGTCTCTGTAAGGTTTTGCAACATAGGTGGTGGTTTTCCACATCTCCTGAGGCCTACCTTGCTCTCTCACCAAGTTTGAGGCCCGTATCCCTCGTGGGGGTTGCAATAACTAAACCTCTGTGCACCGCATCAACTTGCAGGGGCAAAGGCTTGTTGGCTTTCTTCCAAGAAGATCTTCGGGCTCCAAGTAGCTCCAACCTCAAGCACCTCCAGTGACCAGCATCTTCAGCCATATTGCATCATGTGCACCATGGCCTGCATCTTTTGGTGAGCTGCTCAAGGTCCTCTCGCAACTCCAGTGCCTCCGGCCTGTGGGTCCATTGGAGGGTCACATTTATTTCTTTTGGGCTCCCCTGATTGCTCGGGGCCTGCCCTGACTCCCCTGCTTTGGTGAGTCGCAAGGGCCTTGCTGGTCCTGACATTGCACCTTCTTCGCCTTCTGAGTGGGTTGCAGTTGCAAAGACTTGTTAGAGCTCAGACGGGACACCGACCCCTCAGCAATCAACATCTGATGTGGGACAGCTTGTGCACGGCTCCTGGTCTTCCTCAGCGTCGCCTGGACCTCACAGCTGCAGAGTCACGGTCATTATCATTCATACTGCAACACCCAACATCACAGGGCATTCATCTTCCAAGTCTCCTGGTCACTCTCAAGTGTTGTAGACACTTCTCTGATTGCAGGTACCTCTCATCAAGAATCCATCTTTGGATTCCACCTGACACTTCTTCCTTCTTGCACAGCAGCACTTTCTGGAAGTCCTCCATTGGGTTCAATTGTGTTTTCCGACACCACTTCACACATATGCACCTGGCTTCCCTGGTGTAGGTAACATGGGTACTAGGGTATCCATGGGGTGGCTCTCCAACCTTCTGTTTTCCACTGGGTTTCTTCAGGGTCCACTGGGAAGGGTCCTTCATCTTTAAGAATCCAACCGCGACTTGTACATAGAGTTGTACAGAGCATGCAGCCGTGTTTCCACACTGCACAAGCTTTCCATTGGGTCCCTACCTACTCACCTTGGGTGGTTCCTTAGGGTCCCAGCACTTCTACATCGTATTGACCCTGTATTGATCTGAGTCGTGGTTCTTATGCCACTTTCTTAGTATATGGTTTGGTCCCCCCTATGGCCACTGTGTATTTCGTGCTATTTACTGTGTTTCTTTGCTAAAGTATTGTATGCATTGTGTTTATTTCCGCATTGGAGATATTGGAACATACTAGAGATTATTATATAATAAATACAAATGATATATAAATTCTTGGTGTGGTTCTAGTTCACTTAATCTATACTATAAGATTGCATTCTTGAAAAACAAGCTGCTTTACACTCCTTCTGGACGAAGCCTGAAGGCTGGTCTAAACAGCTACCACTAAGAGAGCTTTCTAAGGTTGTCAAAGTCCTCTTAAATCACCATAAGGGTTATCTGGATTGGTGCAAGGTGCCCACTTACATAAGTGGACATCATATACCAGGCCAGCTTCTCACAGGTAGCTTCCTCCAGGAGGCTTCTGCATACTCAAATACCTTTGCTGATCCAAGGCTATGGATACACCTTGGTCCCATATACTAGCGACCTATAAGTAAGTTAAACTTGCTATCAAGAGTATACCAATTTACCACATTTAATGTAGGAACACAAGCGCTTTCCCGCTAATTAGTAGCGGTAAAGTGCACAGAGTTGTTTAGCCAGCAACATAAGGGTTCACCAAAAGGCAAACGAAAACATCAAGGGTGACCATGCAGAAAGTGCAAAATTTCCAGCAATTACTTTTTAAATCTTTTCAAATTACAGGTATTACCAGGAGTTCCTGAACCTTGCCATACAATTTCTACAGATTTGATTTTGCATCGTCCACCTTCAAAAGGATATTGAGTATTAATGGTTACAGTAGATACCTTTTCAAATATGGCACACGTTCAGTCTTCGTGAATTATCTCATGTTATTATACTTGGCGAAGAAACTCAATATCTTTCACATTTTTGTGAGCTCTCTGTATGGCATTAGGAATTGAGCACACTCTTTGCTCTGGTGGTCATCATATCCAGTCTTATAAACAAACGCAACAAACTAATAAAGTTTAGAACAGGTTCTTCTCACAACTATGTGTCTCATAGTACTAGTGCTACTAAGGTTTCATAATTTGTCTGAGCATACCCATCCCACTCGGGGTGACAAAATGCAAAAATAACAGTTGATGGACAGAATGCAGAACAATGTCATACATTCACCCCAGTACAGAGATCTGGGCCTAAATCCATCGTTTTTTGCATTTCACACCACCCCAGTTCAGACATGACCATATGCAAATCAGACTTGTCCCTGTGCCTCATGGGAACAGTCCAGCCCGAATTGCCAAGTCATGACGTGAGTCCCGTGCTCTCCACGCCACTGGAGTCAAGCTATCCTGGCTGAAGATGGCTGATAGCCAGAAACCGGTCCTCGGATGCTTGATTCCGGTCCAGGAAAGATATGGCTTGGCAGTTCGGGTTGGACTGTTCCCTGGCTGAAGGAATCGCAAAATTTTCTTTGTAGAGCTTTTTTCTCCTGCACCTCATATGGACATTTTGATTTCAGCGGTAAGTGATTATTTCAGTCAGGCGCAGGAACACAGACAATTAGTTTTTGAAAGTTTATTGCATTCTAAAATCGAGATGAAGGAATATGCTGTCAAATAATAATCAAGTACAACTTCAGTCACTTGGAGTTAAAGTTTAGTTGTTTTCTTATTTTCTTCCTCTTCATGCACTGCTTGTTAAATTTCAACTGCAATATTTTGCTATATTTGCCATTACTCATCAGATCTTGTGGCCTTTTTATAGGATATTGACTGAACCCCCACCAATCATGGTGCAAAAAAACAGAATATGAGGTTAAAAAAATCAGTTATTCTCTGGTTATTTTGAAATGGTCTTCAATTCTTGATTCACTGAAAAGACTACACATCTAGTGAACATTTATGGCAAAATACTTCTGCCACGCTCTTCTATTATTCATCACTTATTCCATTGGCACTCTGATAAATGCAGACCTATAGGAGGTGGGCAAACTATTACATCCAAGCCAGGAGTTTATGTGCAGGACCAAGTGTTGGAAAGAAGATGATGCGCTTACCACCATCAGGCAGCATTTCCCCAGACTCTGCCCCCAGAGTGCAACTGGGAATCTCTAAAAAGTTAACTGCCTGGAATTTGCAATTCAATATGGTGTTAAGGGCCATATGTATCAACACATTTCCCCGTAGACACAGAATGGGCAAACCCCTTTGATACATCTGGCCCTAAATCTTTTCCTGTAATGTCAATTCCTATTGGAATAGTATGTATTGAGGTAGTGAAGAGTGATGGATTTTTTATTGCATGCATCACCCACTTACTAATGTTTTGTCTCTGATTTTACTCCTTTGAACCAGATTTACTTTGGATGTTATTTTGGAAGTCCTTGCTCAGCAATTCCCTCTGCCCTGTGGGAAAAATGGAACTAAAAGATTGGAAAGCGTTTATTGCCCAATGCAGCTCTTTCCTCCTAACTGGGACCCTCCTCAGGAAACACTTCCATGTGTGCTAATTAATGCCAGGAGGTACTGGGAAGGATCACTTTTCCTCAGACAGAAAACTGAGATTTCCTCAGTGTCCAATCCTTTCTAGCACAATATGTTTGTACAGTTATGGAGTTTGTTGGATTGTCTGACTGCTTGTTCAGCAAAAAAACAAAGTATGGGCATTGAGCAATTACATCACAACACCAGCATGCAGCTGGAGACTAGATAGAGATCTGGGACCTGTTAGGTGTTAGGGATCTGCACCCTCTCACTTTATGCTGACGTACTCAGGTACATTGAGGTTTAGCAATGCACCCTCTTCAGAGTGACATACCGCTGAGCCTTGTTTATTGCGCTTCTGGTAGAAAGGGGGCAAGTATAGCACCATATATAGTTATTCTTCCTGGGGTATAAGGAAAGGACATGGCTAGATGTACATCTGTTCTTTTCATCTTTTTTCTGCAGCTCTGATGATGTTTGGTTCCTTATCATCTCCTGCCAGGATAGCCTGTAAGAGCTTCTTACATTTCTTTCAGCAGGAGAGATGAACACCTGTCAAGAATGTCTGCAATAAATTACTGAACGCAAAAGCACTGCCACCCTTCCTCAGAAGGGCTGCCAGAAGTTCACATCTTCCATGCTTGATGCATTTCCAGGTACACCGTCTAACTTGGGCGGAAACATCTCAGTTGGTGGAGCCCTCCTTTAAGTAATTATTTGAAGGTTACCCTGCAGTTTAATGAAGAGCACATAATGTTCTGGTACATGGAGGCTTAGACAAGCTTAATGCAAACAAGGAGATTCCATGGCAGGCATGTGCCTCTTAAAGGTTGACGATTGTTGTGCTGACTCAGCCATCAGGGATGTATCTTCAGGGGGTTTATAGGGTGAAAGACCCATAATATCACGTAGTCACAGCTCTTGTCTGCCTGGCAACGGTTGGGTCAGTCGTCACTGTGAAATGACATCACTGCTGGAAGGGCAAGAGTTCGCCTTAGTGTGTGTGTGTGTGTGACATGGGGATAAGGAGATCAGCTGATTTAATTTATTTGCTGGTGTCATTGGCCCCCTCCCTGTCATTCCCGCTGCCTACCTAGATGAACCTAGGGACCAGAGAAGCAAATGAAGATGTTTCAGTTGCGAGTCACACAGAGCCATATTCAAAATGGGGATCAGTTTGGACTCTTGACACAGTGCTCCAAGCATTAGCAAAGCCAATAGGTCTTGCCTACAATAGCTATTGGTTTGTGAATGTTTTTTGCTATGTTTTCAAGCAGCTCCGCAACATGATTGAAATAAAAACAAGCATTTGCAATGCAATAGGTCTCGCATTATGAAAGTTTGAGCTATTGGTATTGTAAATGACACATTTTTTATTTATTTGTTAGTTTTGAAAATAGCAAAATTAATAGCTTTGTCATTTACAATGCCAATAGTTTTAACTTTCGCAAATGTGACACCTATACCATTTGTAATGCAATATGTGTTGTATTTACGTGACTTAGATGAATTGATATTACAAATAACAATGGCTTTTATTTTTTTTAATAATTGATACTTAAATAAAAGCTATTGTAATGTATAATGGCAATAGCTTAAACTTTTGTAAATAACTTTTGTGAAGATTATGTTCAGTGTATTTTATTGTGACGAAAATCCAAGAACAGAAGTGAAATATTAACATCTTTTTGTGACATTTGTAATAAAGCTTGAAACATTGAGAGAACATATTTGAACCAGTTGTTGTTGAATGGTTGCACAGATTGATACTGTGGTGGCACTGAGTGATGTGGTGGCGACGAGTGATGCTCTGGCGTTCAGTGATGCTGTGGTAGCGCATAGTGATGTTGTGGTGCCCCTGAGTGATGCTGTGGTGATGCGATAGATAGATAGATAGAGTGAGGGCGATAGATAGATAGAGGGAGGGTGATAGATAGATAGAGGGAGGGCGATAGATAGATAGAGTGATGGTGATAGGTAGAGTGTGATAGATAGATAGAGTGAGGGCGATAGCTAGATAGAGTGAGGGCGATAGATAGATAGATAGATAGATAGATAGATAGATAGATAGATAGATAGATAGATAGATAGATAGATAGATAGATAGATAGAGTGAGGGGCGATAGATAGATAGAGTGAGGGCGATAGATAGAGTGAGGGCGATAGATAGAGTGAGGGAGAAAGATAGATAGAGTGAGGGCGATAGATAGATAGAGTGAGGGCGATAGAGTGAGGGCGATAGATAGATAGAATGAGGGCGATTAATAGATAGATAGAGTGAGGGCGATAGATAGATAGATAGATAGATAGATAGATAGATAGATAGATAGATAGATAGATAGATAGATAGATAGATAGATAGATAGATAGATAGATAGATAGATAGATAGATAGATAGATAGATAGATAGAGTGAGGGTGATTGCTGGTGGTAAGGGAGGGTGGGGTATGAGGCAAGATGGAGGATGCAGATGTGGGGGGAAATGGACATATAGTAAAAAAAACGCGCTATGACCCGGCCATTGTTGGCAGCGTCATAGGCCTTTATTTGCATTGCAGGGCAGGAGGCAATACAAGATGGAGAGGAGTGATAGGCAACATGGATAGCGGGGGTGTTAGGAAACAGGGAGTGAAGGAGGGTGTTCGGGAAGGTCTGGGAGCAAGCAGCCGAACACAAACACATGCACTCCCATAGCGAGCTTCAGCAAAATAAGAAAAGTAGCTCCCACGATGTAAGCAGTGGAAGGACACAAGTTGCTATGCTCAAGGGAAAGGTAAAGCATAAGACGAGGACATGAAGCCTGCATGGGTTAACAAATCAGACTGAAGCAAATGAGAGTGATACGCAACATGGATAGCGGGGTGTTAGGCAACATGGAGTGAAGGAGGGTGTTCGGGAAGGTCTGGGAGCAAGCAGCCGAACACAAACACATGCACTCGCATAGCGAGCTTCAGCAAAATAAGAAAAGTACCTCCCACGATGTAAGCAGTGGAAGGACACAAGTTGCTATGCTCAAGGGGAAGGTAAAACATAGGACGAGGACATGAAGCCTGCATGGGTTAACAAATCAGAAGGAAGCAAATGAGAGTGACAAAGAAGTAAACCAATGGTAAGCAACAGGCGAGCTGTAAGCCCACTGTAAACCAACAAAATGTGTTACAAGCAGTAGCGCATGCTCTGTCAAAGGCAAGACCTAAAAACAGATGTAGGTGATGTATCCTTTTTTTTAATCAAATTTTTATTTGGTTGTTGCCACATAGTAGAGCAAAATTGGTCCGAATACATATGCTGGATTTTGCAAAATAAAACCTCCCAAACACAACCAAAACACAGGAACATGCACAGACATCCACAGCCACCCCCAAATCTCAGATCTCCAACAAGGACCTTATTCCAATGTAGCCCTTGACCCTATCCCTGCACACTTGTGCCATGGCTGTATTGCAGTACTGCTGCATCTAACTGAGATGCCACAGTGAGGACAAGCTTCAATATGATGCCCCTATAGTCTGCCCATCTGTGCCATAGCTTTTGATGTTTTTGTGGGCAGCCACTGACTTGGAACACTGCCACTTCCAGTCCCATTCAATGATCTCGTCCTCTCTTCCATGGTCCTATCAATGGTGGTGCAGTCACTTTTCATTGCCTAGCATTGTCTCTTTATGCCAGTTAAATCCGCAATTAAAGTAAATATTGCTTATAGCGTTTTTTTATTTAATTTATTTGCAAAGTTTTATATAGCGCTGGCTAGACCCGGAGGTATCAGAGCGCTTTACATGAGGATCAGCAAGTTACTGGATACATAGTTATATCAGTTGAATCAGCGAGTTACAAGTTACATAGTTACAACTGTTTGAATCAAAGAATCACAGAGGGAGGGAGAGTGAAGGAGACACGAACGGGGTGAAGAGGAAAACAATGTCAGATGACCAGCTGGGTAGGTGATGGCCAAGGGGCCAGACTCCTCTATAGCTGCATAGGACAGCTCCACCGGGCATCGGCCAATGTTCCTCGGTCTCCACGGTAGGTACAAACAGATTTGGTATCCGCCCAGGGGGCGTCGTATTGTTCGATCGAAGGGGGAGAGAAGGAGACACATAACGGGGAGACGAGGAAATACAATGTCAGATGACCGGCTGGGTAGGTGACGGCCAAGGGGCCAGATTCCTCTATAGCTGCATAGGACAGCTCCACCGGGCATCCGCCAAGGTTGCTCAGGCTCCGTGGTAGGTACAAACAGTTTTGTAATTTACATCAGTTGAATCAGCGAGTTATGGGTTATAAAGTTACATTAGTTCCCTTCTATCTTATCAGAAGCAATTTTGGATCCAAGGGGACCACCCAGGCAAGTACCTTTCCATGGCATAGTGTCATCTCTCACCAGAAAAGTTCTAGTACTCTACAGATCCACACTGTATGGAGGAAACTTCCCTCCGTCTAGCAACGAAGACACATTGAACACCCAATTAAACCCATACACCATAGGCGGCTTCTTGTGTAATACGCCCTATGCAAATAATTCAATTGGATCCGCCAAAGCAGGGAAGATTTAACCGCCCGCAGGGAGCTTCGAGGTCCTTCGTCCAGTCATCCTCATCAATGATGTCAGTGTCTTTATTTCATGTCACACAAAAGGTGGGTAACAGAGTGGAACTAAGTGTGATCAGGGATTGATAAATCTTGGAGCTCTTGTGGGTATTGAGATCTCCCATCAGCAATTTTCCTTCTAGCAGGCTGAATTTCGGCAGATCTTGGAGGTTTGGTATATAAGGGGATATGGCTTGACGCAGTTGCAGGTAAAATTGGCCACGGTGCAGCTGCTAGTGTGTTTGCATCCCTTGAAACGATGTAAGCACTGTGCCGTGCATTATATCACCTAGTGAAGAGATGCCTATGGTATTCCACCATGTAAGGTACCCCACCAGAGCGGCATCTCCAGCGTCAGTTCCCCCCATCACCCCACTTCATGAAGGGATCTTCTCCATATACTTGTATCACCACCCTAGCTGCTGGGGGAGGAGGGTCCAGCTTCTTCCCACTGTATAAAAAATCTAGGACGGGAGTATCACCCTTCTCCCATCTCTCAGTGCTGTATGCCAGGTCATCGAGTGCCCCATACCACAAGCCATTGATAACCTGTAGGAGGGAGGCAGCTTAGTGAGACTGGATGTCAGCAGGGGCAATGCCCCCACAATATGTGGACTGAAAGCATCTCCGGAGGGCTTTGCGGGATGCACCCTGTCCTCCTCATAAGAAATGACCTAGGGCTGTATTAACCGGTCAGAACCATTTTATTTTCAAAGTTTTATATAGCGCGAACAAGATCTTCGCAGATATCAGAGCGCTTTACAAAGAAGGGTACATGAGGGAACAAAGTCAAATAAGTAAATCAATAGATCACACAGTACAAATAATACAAATAGGTGACTGCAAAGCAAATCATGTGAGTAATAAGACAACTCATACAAATAAGTAAAGAGGTCAAGCATGTAATACAGATCGGTGCAGGGTGTTAATAGGGTTCGAGATAGTAGTTCAAGTGTATTTAGCCATGAGGATAGCTTTTACTTCTTTTTTAAAGAGTGTAGTGGAGGAGATAAGCCTGGTTTCGGGAGGGAGTGAGTTCCAAATCCTAGGCGCCATTCCTGAGAAGGAGCGCTTGTATGTTTTTTCCTTCCGGAATCTTCGAGGTTTCAGCAGAAGATTGTTTGTGCCTCTCGTGTTTCTGATTCCCCCAGAGATTGTCAATTTCTGAGCAAGGTAGCCGGGTGAGTTTAGGTGTAACGCCTTGTGTGTCATGCAGGCGATTTTCAGATGTATTCTGGCTTCAAAAGGCAGCCAATTCAGGGACTTCAAGTCAGGGGTAATGTGGGAGTGCTTTTTTGACCCAGTGATGAGTCTCGCTGCAGCATTTAAAGACGCTTTTAGTGGTGCGGTTGTAGTTAGTGGGAGTCCGCAGAGGGCGGTGCTGCCGTATTCAATTCGTGGGATGACTAGTGCTTGTACTGCAGTTTGGAAGTCTTTGGCTGGGAGGTAGGGTTTGAGTTTCCTCAGAGTATTGATCTGGAAGTTCGCTCCCTTTGTTGCCTTGCTGATATGTTGCTGCATGTTGAGATTGGTGTCGAGTGTTATGCCTAAAGATTTTGCTGAGTCCACGATGGTGGGTTGGACATTGAGTGCGGTTAGGAGTTTAAGCCAATGTTGAGTGGTGGATATCTTCGCTGGAGGTGAGATCAGAAGGAACTCTGTTTTCAGGGCATTGAGTTTGAGGTGATTGTCGGCAAGCCAGGATTGGGTGCATCTGATCGTTGAGTTCAGGAGCAGGATGTCATTGGGTGATTGTAATTTGAGGTAAAGTTGGGTGTCATCGGCGTACATGTGGAAGTGTACATTGGATGCTTGTAGCAAGGTGGTGAGAGGTTCCATGACTAGGTTGAACAAAGTTGGTGATAGAGAGGATCCTTGGGGGACGCCTAGCGTTACAGGTATTGGTGAGGACATCAGGTTGTTGCTCTTGAATTTCTGCGACCTGTTGTGAAGAAAGGAAGTGAACCATTTGAGGACAGTTCCAGATAAGCCCATTCTTGTGTTTAGTAGTTCTAGTAGATTCTCATGTTTAACGGTGTCGAATGCTGAGGAGAGATCAAGAAGGATGAGGAGGCATGAGTCGTTTTGGTCTAGCATTTGAAGTGCGTCGTCAATTATGTGAGTCATAGCAGTTTCTGTGCTGTGTCCTGCTCGGAAGCCTGACTGGTGAGGGTTGAGGAGATCGAATTGCTCAATGTGTTTAGTCAGTTGTAGTTGTGCGCATTTTTCCAGCAGTTTGGCGAGAGTGGGGATATTGGTGATGGGACGGTAATTGTTGAGATCAGAGGGGTCGGCTGTTGGTTTCTTTAGTAGAGGTGTGACCTGACCAACTTTGAGGGAGTCAGGTATGCTTCCTTGTTGGAGAGAGCTGTTGATGATTTTAGACCAGAGAGGGAGAAGCAAAGGGGTAAAGTCTTTTACTGCGAAGGCAGGGAGGGGGTCCGTGAGGTGATTGGATGGTTTCAGGGTGCTGAGTAATTTGCCAATTTTTTCTTCCGAATATGTGCCAAAGGTTGACCATGTAGCATTGTTTTTTGGCTCAGCGGGTGCTAGGCATTTGGGTTTGGAGTAGAGGCTTGCGTCGATGAGGAGGTCGCTTTTTATTTTGTCAGTTTTTTGGATAAAGAAAGCAGCGAAGTCTTCACAGGAGGGTGCCTCACGCCCAGTGTTAAGTGGTTGTGGTTGCTCCTTGGATTGTGATTTGATTAGCTCAAACAGTTTTCTCGGGCGGTTTTTTGCTTGGTCAAGTTGGAGGCTGAAGAAGTCCGATTTTGAGCGTTTTATTTTCCTGAAGTAGGCGTTTCTCTTTTTCTTCAAATCTTTAAGGTGCATTGCGGAGGGGGCTGATCTCCAGGTCCGTTCTGCCATTCGCATGTCTCTTCTATCTTCGTTGAGACTCCCGTCGTACCATGGTTTGGAGATTTTAGTAGAGACTCTTTTTAGCTGCATAGGTGCAGCCTCATTAATTATAGAGGTCATAGCGTTGAGATAGTGGTCAGTCAGAGTTTGGACGTCCGAGGCGCCTGCAGGTGGGAGTAGGAGATTGCAACTGTTAGGGGGCAGAGAGCCTGGGTTGAGCTTTTTCGAGTCTCTTTTCCAGACTTTGGGCTTGGAGAGTTGCGCCGGGTTGACTTTAACTTTTTCGTTGATAAAGAATGTGATAATATGATGATCTGACCAGTCACAGGGTTGGATGGATTCGAGTTGGATAGAGTCCTCTTTGGAGATGATCAGGTCGATGGTAGAGCCTTTCTCGTGGGTCGGGCTGTTGCATATTTGGGTGAGGTTAAGGGCATCGAGGAAATTTTTAAGACTATTTACCACCGCGTCGTTGGGGTCATTCCAGTGGAGGTTGAAGTCACCAAGGTATATTTGGGTGAGCTGGCGCCCGGAATTGGTTGTGATCATATCCATGATTTGTTGAGAAAAGGTGAGGTTGTCCCTGGGTGGGTGGTAAATGCTGTGAAGAGAGCATATCGGTTTGCCCTCACTAATAATGTCGAGGCAGATGTATTCCCAGGATGTTGGGGATGGTAGCGATGTGGAATTGACTTTCTGAACAGAGAGGTTGTTCCTGTATATGCATGCGATTCCACCACCTATTTGGCCTGTTCTGTCGAGCCTGATAATGTGGTAGTTGGGAGGAACCAGAATGTCCATTATGGGTGTCGAAGATTCAGTTAGCCACGTTTCAGTCAGGATGATTAGGTCAAGGTCCCGCGATAAGAGGAGCCATGATAGGGGAATAGTGTATGGATAGTTTTGAAGTTGATAAAGCAGGTGGGGCAGGAAGACTATTTTAGAAATAGCCGATCTTCTAAGCAGAGACAGCGGCAGTGGGGACCAGGCTTTCACCTCTTCTTTAAATCGCCAGAGCAGGGGGGCCATGGTTTGCATCAATGCAATGTCTGGGGATACAAACACCCTGAGCTACTTAAATCCACTAATCACTAGTGATAGCCCTGATACCTAGCCCATGTCCCCACGGGGCCCCCCTATTGGGTATATCACAGATATAGCTCGGATGTCTTGCCAAAGATCTGCATAATTTGTATCCGAGGTCCTCATGTCGCAGGGTCTGTAATAAAGAACAGCACGTCATCGGCATGTAGGGCGACCCTGTCTGATAACGCCTATACATCGGGTGATACTCCTTCATTTGTTTTTCAATATCCGAGACCAGGGGAACAGGAGTATTCCTCGTCCATCATATGTGGACACAATCCCTTACTCTCCCTCTTGTTTTCTCTACTATCGTAGCGGCGCACAGCTGCGAGAGTCTAGACACTAATACTTCCAACAGTACCATTGGAGAGAAGACACAATACAGACATGGCAGAAAACCCAGTCTTATCCTTCTCAACAGAAGAAATAGACTCAATCATGAGTAATCTTAATGTATCTGCTGATGCCAACATCAGCAACACCATATCACAGACATCAGAATGGGACAAACTCACGGAAATGAAACGCAACCGCATCAGAACAATATTGCACGGAACCATATTGAAGGAATATTTAACCAACAACATAGCCCCAAAGGGCCTACTGGTTACCAATGCCCCAAGAATATTCCTAGATGACCCTGAGTTCAGAAAAGATTGGGCTCTCATAGCGTGACACTGTACTCACGACTGGATTATACTTATTCTCAAAACAGCAGTGCGATTGTCAGAAAAAATCCAGATAGAGATCCAACTGACTGAAAGCCAAATTAAAACCACCATCACAGGGTATAAGAAGAAACTAGACGACCTCAATAAAGAAATAAACGAATATAGAGACAATCTCACCCAACAGAAAGTGCTAAAATTTCTAAAAGACCTCAAAAAGTTCACATTTGTCAAGGCATATCCGTACTCAGATCCTGATTACAAAGCCACAACAACACCAGACCCAGACTCGGATGCTTCAAGTAACACCTCCCACAGTTCCAATAGCAGCGGAGGATCTAACAATAGTACACAGAGACAAAGAGGAGCATACCGAGGGCATTACCAATGGCCACAATACAGCCATCCTCCTTTTCAGAACCCTTACCAACAACCCCAGCAGTTCCCAATGTATGGATGGCAGGCACCATTTCAACAGTTCCCTTTCCCTCCCAACCAATTCCGCCCTCCTTTTCCGAACAGAGGCAGGCGCGGGAGAGGACGCAACAAATAAGGGAACAACGTCTACTGGGAAGAGGAAGACACAGTGGGCAGCAACACCCGGAGCAAGACCGGGACCAACAGGGCAGGCCCCAGCAATATGAGAATCTAGTGACCAATCTATCATTACGAACACTAACTGAGACGGAAACACAAGTCCTTAATAAAGGACTTGGATTTGTACCTACAGCCACTCTGGACAAATTCAAACTACAATGTGAACTGGTGGCGTTCTTTAGAAAACTGAAGCTTAAACTTTCTTTGAAAAAAAAACACAGAGAACACAGAAGAGACTATAAATGAAACCGGATTAAGAACAAAATCGACATTTGTACCGCCCCCACACACCATTCCAGTAGAAATAAACACTTTCGAACAGGCGGTGTTCAATGACATTGAATCTATGTCAGTCTCTACTCTCTATCGCAACACCAGCAGGTCCGAGAAAAAAGCCATATCTGACCTCAAGAAGGATGACACAATAATGATAAAGCCAGCAGACAAGGGTGGAGGCCTGGCAGTAATGAATAAAACAGACTACAATATGGAATGCAGACGTTTGCTTGATGACAAAAAGAATTACCTGCCACTTCTAACCGATCCCACAGAGGATTTACGGACAGAAATCATAGATCTGGTGGAAACAGCGGAAGCAGCAGGACACATCTCCAAACAGGAGGCAGATTACCTGACCAAAACTGAAGCCAGAATACCATATTTTTATGTGGTACCAAAGATGCACAAGGACAAATTGCCCCCTCCCGGAAGACCTATAGTGTCCGGCATAGGTTCACTATTAGAACCCTTATCTAGGTTTTGTGATTTCTTTCTAAAAACCATTGTACAAGGAACATCCACTTACCTCAAGGATACAAAAAACCTACTAAAACTCTTAGAGACTATCAAAATGGAGGAAAATACCATTTTAGTGAGCTTTGACATAGAAAGCCTCTATACTAACATACCTCAGGATGCAACCATTAATGTACTCAAAAAAACACTGGAAGAACCCACCTGGGACCATCGCACACCCAAAGAATTTATCATCAAATGTGCCACCCTAGCTCTGAAAAGGATTTTTTTTGAATATGAAGGCTCCTTATACCTCCAAATAGGGGGCACATCCATGGGCAGTGTTTTCGCTCCTAGTGTAGCGGGGCTCTATGTGTTCGACTTTGAACAAAAATATATCTTATCGCCAAACAACCCCTACTTTGCAAACATCAAATTCTGGCGAAGATACATTGACGATGTTCTAACAATCTGGCAAGGTCCACAAGAAACATTAACAATGTTCATAACCTGGCTCAACAACCGCGACACACATTTGCACTTCACTCATAGTGCTGACAGAAAAAATGGTTTTCTTGGACATACAAATCAAAAGGGAAAATGACACTCTAACTACCAAAACCTATTTCAAACCAACTGCAAAAAACAATCTTTTAAGATACGAAAGCTTCCAGCCGCGACCCCTGAGGGAAAATCTGCCCTACGGTCAATACCTACGCCTACAAAGAAACTGCAGCAAACTGACAGACTACAAAAGCCAAGCAGAAGATCTAACCACCAAACTACTGAAACGTAGTTACCCACCTAAGATTACACACAAGTGTCAAAAGCGAGCGAGGAACCAACCTAGGCAAGCCCTACTGGAAGAAACAACTAAAAACAGAGAAACAACTCCACTTACATGCGTAACAACCTATAACGCAATCTCTAATCAAGTCAGCAGAAGCATCAAAAAACATTGGTCCATAGTAAATTCAGGAAACCTCAGGTGGGAGAAACCTTTGTTCTCTTAGAGAAAAGCCCAGAGTCTAAAAGACAGTTTGGTCAATACCAGACCCAGAAACACGACAACGAACAACAACCCCACCTTAACACAAATGTGGGGCCTCCCCCCAGTAACAGGACACTCACGCTGTGGGATCTGTAGTGTCTGCCACCTTACTGAAAACACCAAAACTCTAAATCTAGAAGCAGGCAAAATCTGGGAACAGAGATCCCACACCAATTGTAATAGCAGCAATGTTATTTATCTCATCACATGTACCTGTGGGAAGCCATATGTGGGAATGACTACCCGCAAGATAAAATAACGTATTTGTGAGCACAGAAGCACGATACGCTGCAAGAAAAACATTACCAAACTGACAGACCACTTCCTCACCGTCCATCACACCCCAAATGACATGAGGTGGACTGTGATAGAACAATTGCAACCAGGCCCAAACATACAATGCTGCCTGTTTGAAAAAGAGCAGCGCTGGATTTATAGACTTTCAACCCACAAGATGGGCCTAAATGATAACATTCCATGGGGCTCTGTGTTGAAATAACCTACCATGACTAGTCTCTTCTTCATCATAGCTAATCCCCATAGACAGTTTGCCTTGGGCATAAACACCTGAATCAACAATGCCCCTTCCTGATACCCTTACTCCAATTGAGACCTTTCTGAATTTCTGTTTTTAATCACAGCAGTGCGGAGCATCTGTATCTGCCAGTCATGTATAATGATAATCGCCCTTCCCTGATACACTTACCCCATTGATAACTTTTTTGATTCTCTGTTTTAATCACAGCAGTGTGCAGAATTTTTATCTGCAAGCCATGTACAATACAATCATGTCGATTTTATAACAATCGCTAACCCATCGCCCTTTTTGGCGCTAGGCGCTCCCTCCCACCTCTGCAATATCTTCTCCCTAAGTAAATCCCATACGCGCCACAACGCATGTGCAAAAATCCGAGCATTACGTCTCCTTGGCAACGTACGGCCTCACAGGCTTCCGTAGCTGAATCAGTGACGTGATTCTCACGTGACCACACCCGGAAGCAGCCTTTCGTTATTACCGGCTCCGCTTTGCACGGCATTCATAGCCGAGCAGCGGAAGGTAGACGTAAGTTATGGGCCTCTCGCCACGCCAGGAAACTGTAAGTAAAACCCCCCCCCTTTTTCCCACAGAATCCTGAAATGAACAGATGTAAGGCCACGCACCTGTTCCTAAGCGGCCTCATTTTACCGCATCCCGGCAATTCTAATCACGGGTACAATATTTCTTCACTTAGAATATGTTGTACCGCGTGATGCACCTACCCCCTGCCCGCCAAAGAACAATAGGATAATACCACAAGTAAGCCTGCCATATGCCATGCAGTATCTGTGACCATCTCCTTGTTACATGTTTGTGAGTCTTGTATGTCTTTTGATGACGTAATAACCACGGAGAGCTACCATAACGTGGCCCCTGCCTTACAATAATGCGCACATGAATATAGCTGCGATATAAGCTCGCAATTCCGCATACTACTAAAACAAGGCAATAAACATAGCAATATTGCATGCAAAGTTGCACGCACCTATAAACTTTGATATCATACCATCCTAGCCTTAATGATAAGTGCTCACGTTCACAATATGATCACGCTTTTCGTCTCTTGAAGCTTTTCCAAACACCACTGTGGCATGCAGTATGTATGCACTGAGAGTCTGCACGACGTAACAGGCTAGTAAGGACCATCTGCGCCTGATGCCCTTTATGTCATTTTCTCTCCCCACAGGTTTTTGTGTCTATGCTCCTCATTTTTGAGAGCACCTTACCTTTGGTACACCTTACCACTGGTCTATTAAGGATTTAGGATAGGGTGAGTCTTTTAGGGGGCTCATACCATCCATCTCCTTGGTCCTGATGAATACCGGGAATCTTCCCTGACGGTTGAAACATGTTGACCAACACACTATGAACACATATTGAGATACGTAGGTCGTAACTCCCCATCCAGTATCTCACTTTTATTATTTTATCATTGTCCAGTTGCTTTTCATTAAAATTCATTCTTACAAAGTTAAACCAGGACAATTTTTAACACCTCTTTTTTGCACTTACACCTCACATCCTGCTCCACTGTATTACAGGTATCGAAGCACCACCTGGTGACGCTAGGCCACCAGGGTGGACCCCGATGATGAAGCATGTCACCACTAGGTGGTGAGTGAGGGTCTTTTAGAAAAGGAATACTTATTCCACTTTAGAAAACCTTCAGCCTATACATCGGGTGATACTCCTTCATTTGTTTTTCGATATCAGTGATGTCACAGAACAGATCATGAGTCATGTAATGTATGAGGTAGTAAACAGTTCATGGTGATTGCATCGTTTTCGAACTTAAGGGTCCAAATATACCAAAGATATTATTTCAAACTCACCTAGCTTATCCGTGAAATTGAAACTTGTCAGATAGCTGAACAGGTGAGCCTCACCAAGATTTAGAATGGCAAAATGTGGAAGTACAGCATTCTGGAGTCTCTGTAGGCTCCTAAGGAATTCATATCTCTACACTTATCCCATTTAGACTGCAGTTCACTGCATCATGTCAAAAGATCAGGTGCCTTCTTTGACCCAAAAGATGTAATCGTTCCCAACAATTGACTTGATTCTCTTTTGGTTCGGGAGGGGCAGATAAAAGATATTCCTATTTCCCACTAAGAAGTCAACAGTGACTGACTGAGGAAATTTGGAGCATGGTAGCTCTGATTTAAAGAGGTCATCTGAAGAATGACGACACTGTATATCTCAAAATCCAAGCAGTCATCATCAGACAAAGGGACATTCTGGAATGGTGATTGTTAGTGATGCAGTACTTGGTAGCGAAAGGCGAGGACTGCAGGGACATTTTCTTTATTGAATAAGCTACAAAAAACGGTGGTCGTTCCCCAGCTGGCCAGGGACCAACTGTTCAAGCTTGGAATGGTCTCACTCAAACACAACCCATGGAACCTTAAGGAGATTCCATTCTAACACAGTACTGTCAAAATTACTCTGGACGGCTGTTGTAGTGTGTGTTTGTTTTCCTAATGCCTCTGACATCACAGCATCCTCATTTCTATGTTATTATGGCGTGGAATAACATTTTAGTGTTAGAGGCTTCTACCGTTGTCCAGTGCAGTGTCAGTTCTTTGCTCTTGGCTGGGCAACGGGTTGGCTACTCGCTTCGTGGACTTGTATATGCTTGCTCTGAATCTTCTCAATAAACCACTTTTTAAGGATAACCTATTGTGGTATAGTTACAGCTGTTAGGTTAAAAGTTCATAGCTTATTGTTCTCCTTTGAATGTTACCATGTCATGCTTATGTTGTGATGGAATGTGGACTATGTCATGTTGATTTTCAATTTGAATGTGAGACAGTGGAGCGGTTGGATTTGGTGACTGCCGGACATGTTTCCTTCCTCCTCACCAGTGGGCCTGGATATTGGTAAAAATAAACTTTACTTATTTTAATCTCTCGACTTAATCACTGTATGGGAGTGCTGGCTAACCGTTTTTCAGTTTGAAGTCTCTTGGATGCATTTCTATGTTCAAACCTTGCTAGCCTGGCCCGCGGCTCAGTAACACTGCGGGCTCAGGGTCACGCTTTCCTTCGAGTGACAAGCTCTATTTTCTTTTAACAAACATTTACAATGCAACGTCTCGCCTGTGCAAAAGTTAGAGCTATTGGCATTGTAAATGACAACATTTTTATTTATGTGTTGCTTTTGAAAACAGATAAATAAATGGCATTGTCATTTACAATGCCAATAGCTTAATCTCTCGCAAATGCCACACACAAACACACAGCCCCACACCCACACACACACAGACCCTAACACATACACAGAGCCCCACACACAGATACAGAGCCCCCCACACACACACAGAGACCCACACACACACACACAGCCCCACACACACACACACACACATACACAGACAGAGCCACACACACACAAAGAGCCCCCCACACACAAAGAGCGACACACCACACACACAGCCACAAACACACAGAGCCCCACACACACAGAGCCACACACACACACAGAGCCCCACACACACACAGTGTCCCCCCACACACAGAGCCCCACACACACATAGAGCCCCAAACACAGAGCCCCACACACAGAGCCCCACACACAGAGCCCCACACACACAGAGCTACACACACACAGAGCCACACACACACAGAGCCACACACACACAGAGCCACACACACACACAGAGCCACACACACACAGAGCCACACACACACACACACACACAGAGCCCCACACACACACACACAGCCACACACACAGAGCCACACACAGCCCCCACATGACTAAGTGATTATCCGCAGTACACTGCCCCGGCCGGAGCCACAGGACAACTGAACAAACAGGCCACAAATCTGAGCATCCTTCTCAAAATCTTACCAGAGAGCAGATTTTAGAAAAAGGGCTCTAAAATGAAATTAAAATAAATTTGTATTTTGAGGGGGCGGTACCCTAATCAATCATACAAGATCTTAGCAACGGCTTTCCCACTAATAGTCAAGTCCCACATTTTAAGGTGCAGCGCCTACAGGCACCCCATCACCCAGTAAACCAACCATGCCTCCCGTCATGCCACAATATTTAATTTTAGAACGCACCTGTCTCTCGAGCCTCCCTGAGCACAGTGGGTGACAACACAAAATGGCCTGTATTATCATGGTGGTGGGGGGAGGCAGAGTGAAAATCCTTTCAGTCTCCGTCGATAGTTTTATAATCAGAAGGGGGAAAGGATCACTGGTCCTGCTTAAACCTTGGGCTCACAAGTCAAGGACCTGGTTTTTCTCCCAAATTAAATGACTCTCATACACGTGTATGTTGGTAATGATGGTTTCTCGTTTGCGGTATATACTGTATCCCCGCTTTTCTACACGTGCGTGCGTAATCATTGAGTCATTTGTTTGTCTTGTGCACCCTCCACCAGGAGGTTTTGCCTTAGGGTTTAAGGCAGTAGTGATCGTGGAAGTGAGGGGGTAGTGGTGTGGAAGCTAAAATGTCGGAAAACCAGACAAGTGTTCTTTATTGAGTCTGGGTTCGGACTAAGGGTAAAAAATTACAGATGCACTTTGTGAATTGTTAAGGGATTCTAGTGCATTACAGTGAAAATTTAAAAAGAGGTCGACATGTTTCAGCCTTTGGTAGTCAGGGGATCTATAGGCTTTCTTCAGGACCAATGGGGTTAAGTGAAAAAGTGAAAACTGTGAGAAGAAAAGAGGAAATTTGACCTGTTTCTTTGTGACTTTTAAGGTTACGTTGTACCTGTAAAAGTAAGCAACAAACACACAAACAGCGACAAACAGGGAGAGGGAATATGGAAAGACACATAATTATGTACAATAGTACCTTGAAGTTATAAGGAACTAGAAAATGGCAATACTTCCCGTCATACTCAATTTTGGGCGTCAACTCTTCCATTCTCATGCTTCGTTTCGACTTATGTTGGAGTGCCCATAGTTCTGACATTTATACTGTAGTGGAGTGCACTTAGCTCTAAACATCTCACTGTGCGTGGTCTATCGTGATACTGCATACATTCTGAGTATTCCAGGGATGGCGACATGATGATGGTGCCTAAAAGATATCTCACAGGTTGTGTCAGGTGAAAACATTCGTGCTCAGAACGCTGCGTGCGCTTTTTTGATGCGCATACCTTATTTTATTTGGAAATTTCTCCCTCGGGGAATTAAGGCTGATCGAGGGAGGCCTTACTGCAAAGTATTAAGAAGGGGATATTATCTGATGTGCTCCAGAGACTTACGGTTTTTCGTTGTTTAGGACGCTTCTAGTTTCACCCAATACCTCAGTGCCTTCTTACTCGGTCCTGGCAGCATGTGCTGACTCTGCCCTTCCTCACCCGGAACTACAAAGTGTAGTGGTTCCCGGTTTCTTTTGTACTCCAAGGCGTGGAAGAAATAGAAGAAACACTTCAGCAGTTGCCGGAGGTGTCTTCTGAAATTAAAGGTAGACTACTCACTATTAACTGGGGAAATACTCTGTATGAGTAGACCGTGAGAATAGAAGTTTATTTAAACTACAGTATTTAATTTGGGGTTACTGGTGGGATACATGGGTTGTGAACCCCAGGGAGACTGGTAGTGTTGCTCTGCCAATCAGTGGTTCATATTTCTCAAGAAGTCGAAGTTTTTAGAATCATCTGTTAAGTGATAGCCATGGAACGGAATCATTCAGGCCTAAGGTATCTGTTTTCAACCTATGAACCCAACGTTGTTCTTTTTCGAACAATATTCTTTCCGCATTTCTGTCAACTGTTTCCAGGCTTTCCAGGATTACCCAGTGGAGATCGTTGGCAGTATGTTGTTTCTCTTTGTAGTGTGACGACATCTTGGTCGTATTTTTCTGGCAGTTGACATTGCTCCTGTGTTCACTGAGTCTTTGTTTCACTTTGCGGCATGTCATCCCTATGTATTTCATATTGCACGGGCAGGTGATCATATATATCACGTGGCTAGTGTTGCAATTGGTGTGTCTTTTCAACTTCCATAACATGTCAGGAAGTAGTTGCAACTCTTTTGTTGGTTTTGTGGTGGTACAAGCCACGCAGGATCCACAAGGATAATGTCCAGTGATTGGGGGATTATTCCAGAGGCCTGTTAATTCTTTCTTTTTTCTTGGCGGAGGTCTCGTGTGTACCAACAGGTCCTTGATATTCGTGCTCCTCTTGTTCGCAAATCTTGGTTTTGGCCAAGTCAAGGTGTTAGATGTAATGATCTTCCAGTTGCGGTTGATTATTTTCTTCACCTGGTTAGTTATTGGGCTATACGTTGTTACACATGTGGTCCTGTCATCAACGCTTTTTGGGTGACTTTCGAGGAGGGACTCTCTTGGTTGGTTTCTTGCTCGTTTCGCACAGGAGTTAATTATTCTCTTCGGGTAATCTCTGGTTGTCAGTTTTTCACAGAGGTCCTTAGCTTGTGTCTTGTAGTCGTTAATTGAGCTACAATTCCTTCTAAGCCGCAAGAACTGGCTGTACGGAAGGTTTTCCCTTAAGGGGCGGGGGTGGAAACTATTGAAGGATAGTAGACTGTTTTTTGCAGTGGGTTTAAAAAATGTTCTCGTTTGCAGACTGTTGTCTTTCGCAAAGATAGTGATATCCAGAAAATCCAGACTTTGTGCATTTGATGTGTATGTGAACTTGAGGCATTCGTCTTGAATGTTCAACCACCTGTGGAATTCTGTAAGGGACGTATTGTCCCCTCTCCAGATTAGGAAGACGTCGTCGATATATCTCTTCCAGAAGAGTATACGACGGAAAAAAGGGTTCTGTATACGCACAGAACCCTTTTTTCCGTCATATACTCTTCTGGAAGAGATATATCGACGACGTCTTCCTAATCTGGAGAGGGGACAATACGTCCCTTACAGAATTCCACAGGTGGTTGAACATTCAAGACGAATGCCTCAAGTTCACATACACATCAAATGCACAAAGTCTGGATTTTCTGGATATCACTATCTTTGCGAAAGACAACAGTCTGCAAACGAGAACGTTTTTTAAACCCACTGCAAAAAACAGTCTACTATCCTTCAATAGTTTCCACCCCCGCCCCTTAAGGGAAAACCTTCCGTACAGCCAGTTCTTGCGGCTTAGAAGGAATTGTAGCTCAATTAACGACTACAAGACACAAGCTAAGGACCTCTGTGAAAAACTGACAACCAGAGATTACCCAAAGAGAATAATTAACTCCTGTGCGAAACGAGCAAGAAACCAACCAAGAGAGTCCCTCCTCGAAAGTCACCCAAAAAGCGTTGATGACAGGACCACATGTGTAACAACGTATAGCCCAATAACTAACCAGGTGAAGAAAATAATCAACCGCAACTGGAAGATCATTACATCTAACACCTTGACTTGGCCAAAACCAAGATTTGCGAACAAGAGGAGCACGAATATCAAGGACCTGTTGGTACACACGAGACCTCCGCCAAGAAAAAAGAAAGAATTAACAGGCCTCTGGAATAATCCCCCAATCACTGGACATTATCCTTGTGGATCCTGCGTGGCTTGTACCACCACAAAACCAACAAAAGAGTTGCAACTACTTCCTGACATGTTATGGAAGTTGAAAAGACACACCAATTGCAACACTAGCCACGTGATATATATGATCACCTGCCCGTGCAATATGAAATACATAGGGATGACATGCCGCAAAGTGAAACAAAGACTCAGTGAACACAGGAGCAATGTCAACTGCCAGAAAAATACGACCAAGATGTCGTCACACTACAAAGAGAAACAACATACTGCCAACGATCTCCACTGGGTAATCCTGGAAAGCCTGGAAACAGTTGACAGAAATGCGGAAAGAATATTGTTCGAAAAAGAACAACGTTGGGTTCATAGGTTGAAAACAGATACCTTAGGCCTGAATGATTCCGTTCCATGGCTATCACTTAACAGATGATTCTAAAAACTTCGACTTCTTGAGAAATCTGAACCACTGATTGGCAGAGCAACACTACCAGTCTCCCTGGGGTTCACAACCCATGTATCCCACCAGTAACCCCAAATTAAATACTGTAGTTTAAATAAACTTCTATTCTCACGGTCTACTCATACAGAGTATTTCCCCAGTTAATAGTGAGTAGTCTACCTTTAATTTCAGAAGACACCTCCGGCAACTGCTGAAGTGTTTCTTCTATTTCTTCCACGCCTTGGAGTACAAAAGAAACCGGGAACCACTACACTTTGTAGTTCCGGGTGAGGAAGGGCAGAGTCAGCACATGCTGCCAGGACCGAGTAAGAAGGCACTGAGGTATTGGGTGAAACTAGAAGCGTCCTAAACAACGAAAAACCGTAAGTCTCTGGAGCACATCAGATAATATCCCCTTCTTAATACTTTGCAGTAAGGCCTCTCTCGATCAGCCTTAATTCCCCGAGGGAGAAATTTCCAAATAAAATAAGGTATGCGCATCAAAAAAGCGCGCGCAGCGTTCTGAGCACGAATGTTTTCACCTGACACAACCTGTGAGATATCTTTTAGGCACCATCATCATGTTGCCATCCCTGGAATACTCAGAATGTATGCAGTATCACGATAGACCACGCACAGTGAGATGTTTAGAGCTAAGTGCACTCAACTACAGTATAAATGTCAGAACTATGGGCACTCCAACATAAGTCGAAACGAAGCATGAGAATCGAAGAGTTGACGGCCAAAATTGAGTATGATGGGAAGTATTGCCATTTTCTAGTTCCTTATAACTTCAAGGTACTATTGTACATAATTATGTGTCTTTCCATATTCCCTCTCCCTGTTTGTCGCTGTTTGTGTGTTTTTGCTTACTTTTACAGGTACAACGTAACCTTAAAAGTCACGAAGAAACAGGTCAAATTTCCTCTTTTCTTCTCACAGTTTTCACTTTTTCACTTAACCCCATTGGTCCTGAAGAAAGCCTATAGATCCCCTGACTACCAAAGGCTGAAACATGTCGACCTCTTTTTAAATTTTCACTGTAATGCACTAGAATCCCTTAACAATTCACAAAGTGCATCCGTAATTTTTTACCCTTAGTCCGAACCCAGACTCAATAAAGAACACTTGTCTGGTTTTCCGACATTTTAGCTTCCACACCACTACCCCCTCACTTCCACGATCACTACTGCCTTAAACCCTAAGGCAAAACCTCCTGGTGGAGGGTGCACAAGACAAACAAATGACTCAATGATTACGCACGCACGTGTAGAAAAGCGGGGATACAGTATATACCGCAAACGAGAAACCATCATTACCAACATACACGTGTATGAGAGTCATTTAATTTGGGAGAAAAACCAGGTCCTTGACTTGTGAGCCCAAGGTTTAAGCAGGACCAGTGATCCTTTCCCCCTTCTGATTATAAAACACAAAATGGCCGCCTGCTCCTTGGTGAGGGGGGATAAGGGGAAACTCCTGTACTGGACACACGCATTAAACTTAACGACACAGCCCCCACTTGACTAAGTGATTATCGCGCAGTACACTGGCCCCGGCCGGGGCCACAGGACGACTGAACAAACAGGCCACTGTGCAGCCCCAGCCGCGTGCAGAGGTCACTGGGCTAAACCAAGAAGTCATCGTTCAATGGAGTGACAGCTGTACCTTTATTACAGACGGTCACTGAACCCTCTTTATAAGAACCCTAGGTTTCTAAGAGATCCTGTGGTCAATCAAGTTATTCCAGGACTTGCCGGTTCCTGCATTCTGTGTTGGTGGAATATGCAGTCAGATGCGGTTTCCATGTGGAGAAAGAGTTACCCGAGCCACCCGGCCCCACCATGCCTTCCTCCTCGAACATCCCGACATCAATAGTGCAAGCGGATCGACGAGACTGCTGCAAGCATGAGACCCCCCAGCACACTGCATCAATTCTTAACTATACCCTGGCCCTGCCCCACACCGCTACAGTGCCGACTAGACCGAGGGGCAGACGGCGTCTACACGCATGTAAGATACAGGCTACACCGGGAGACCACTGCGCTGGAGAAGTGACACCCCCTCGGCACAAACCCTGGCCTGCAGCTAAAGACCCACTGCTGCAACAGGCGAGTTCCCGACTTTGGACGTGATGTTTGCACACAGCCTTTTGTCTGTAAGCCTCGTCCTTTTCAGACTGGGGGGCGTGTTTTTGACTGTTGTTTACATTCTTTGATGTTTTTAGGTCTTCGCCAGCTCGACTGCGCATGTGACCAGTCTTTCGTAGACGGAGACCTAAAAAAAACATCAAAGAATGTAAACAGCAGTCAAAAACACGACCCCAGTCTGAAAAGGACGAGGCTTAGATAGAAAGAAGAACGTCGCCAGGACCTCTTCTCCAAAGGCTGGCCACCGTTTAGGAGGCCAGCCAATGGAGAAGAGGGGTGGGGCTTAGCCTTGCTAGATGTTCTCCTCTATCTCATTAAATCTCGCCAGCGAGACTGCGCATTCGCAGCCATCGCAGGCTGACACCTAAAAAAGCCAGCACAGAACATTTCCCGGCGTCCATCTTGAGTGTGCTTTTACTCTATGCAGAGTGCAAATCTTTTACACTGCTCAGTGCTACGCGTTCACTCAAGTGACTAGCGACCTTTGCTCAAGAAAAGCCACACACACAATGCTTACTGGTTGTCATATTAAGTGTGCATGTGGAGGTGGATCCTCTTATTCAGTTCACGTACAAGACATGGCCTGAAATTTTTCTGGAAATGTATGCGTACCACGGTGCAGGGTGTAGCGTATCAGTGATACGCCCACTTTCATCTGCTTTCTTTATCTAGGAAATTGGCGTTTCAGCAGTGTGGGATACCGATGTGGTTACTAGCACATGTTTGGTGTTGCCGTTTTTCATCCTTTTTACAAAAGGACAGGGCCATTGCAATATTTCACAGTGATGTGCACACTCTTTTTGCAAACCTTCACAGTGATGTGCACACTGCATTGGGCACACCTTCGTGTTGTTTTTTTAATCTCAGTGATGTGCACACTACTATGCTGCATGTTTGATTGAAGAGCTCTACTACAGTGACTCATAAACTGCATTTGTGCAAATTTTATTAAGAAATATATTGATGTATTTTGTTGTTTGGGGGTACTTTTCAAAGTAGGTTGAAAAGAAATGAAATGCAAATTTATTGAGCGCTAACATTCACCCAAGGGTATCAAGGCGCTTTCTCAGCACAAGACATACCGGACAAATACAAAACAGCCTCAAAGATTGAAAATCCACGTCTTTAATGCCTTCCTGAATGACAACAGGTGAGTTTCTTCCTTTAGCCGCACCAGAAAAGAATTCCAAAGTTTGGTCGTGCCTACCAGAAAGCTCATGCCACCCCAGGCGCACTTTTAAACCTTGGAACTACAGGTTGTGAGAGCGTGCTGAGCAAAGCTGGCAGGCAGGAACATAAGGCAACAGATTCTGTTTGAAGAATGCTGACCCTTTATCAAGTGTGGCTTTGAACGCAATGCAGAGAGCCTTAAACTCAATCCGCCTTTCCACTGGCAACCAGTGAAGCAATTTGAGCACTGTGGGGGTCGATTTATGTTTCGGGATAATCAACTATTTGCGCGTGGCAGCATTTTGCACTATCTGCAACTCATTGAGGCATTTTTTACATAGGTTCATGAAGAGACCATTACAGTATTTGGCTCTAGATAATACAAGAGCTGAAACAACTAATTTCCTCAACTCGGATGAATGGAAGAATCTTTCTCTGTATTTTTAAGGTGTAGAAAGAGGCAGATGTCACCTGATTGACGTGGCCCTCGAAGGAGAGCGTCAAGTCAAACGTGACCACCAAGTTTTTTACCTTAATTTCTGGATTGGGAAGCGCCCTTAATTCTGGGGGCCACGGAACAGGGGTCCAAAAGTTGGTGTGGTTGCCAAAAAGTAAGACTTCAGTCTTACTAGCGTTCAACTTCAAACAACATCCATTCCCCCACCTGACGGAGACAGGTATGGAACTGTGCCGCTGTATCGTCTGGAGAAACTGACACTGAGACCACAATCTGAGTGTCATCTGCATACGAGATAGCAGAGGAACCCAGAGATCTTATTAGCTTAGCCAGTGGCGCCACATAGATATTAAAAAGGGTAGTGCTCAATGACGAGCCCGGTGGTACTCCACATGGCACTGTGAAGTATGGCGACTTGAAATCAGCAAGAGCCACAAAGTGCTGCATTGTCTCCTGCATCATCGGTCTGCCGAATCATTTCAGATGCTGAAATCAGCGCCAGTTCAGTATTGTGATGCTTCCTAAAGCCAAACTGGGGATTATATAAACAGGCATGCTTTTCCAGGTAATCAGAAATAACGATTTTCATGGCTTTCTACACCATTTTTGCAGGCAGGGGGAGTCTGGAAATTGGTCGGTAATTATTAGGATTTGCTCCTTCCAGAGTCACTTTTTTTAGACGGGGGAGAACAGATGCCAATTTCCAGTTCGCCAGAAAAATCCCGGTAAGAAGCATTTGATTAAAAATAGGGGTTGGGGGGCGTGGCTAGCAGCCGAGAGAGATGGCTGCCGCCTGAAAGAGCTCTCGCCCTTCCATGGCGTGTTAGCTGCCGTACCACCGACCAGACCCGAGTGTACAGAGTGAAAAGTTGGGGGCATTGCCCTAGTGCCCCCCCCTGCTGGAAAATAAGCCCCATAAGGCCCCCGAGGGGAGCAGTGACGCGGGGTGAGCCTTGGTCCGAGGAGCGGTGAAATCCTGATGGCAGCGCTGGCCCGGACTATCTAACGGCAAAGCCCGACTTCTCCCTCCAGTGGAGCACTTGTGGAAGCGGCGGAGACCCGGCGCGACACCTGAGTAAGGAGGGGGGGGGCTGGTGGGGAAGGTACTGTGTGCCGTGTGGCCCCCACCCCTCTGGAGCAGCGCTGAACAAACTGCGATGCCGGGGCCTGCTCTAATCGAGGCCCCGGCTTCTGGGCCTACACGCTGATGGTGGAAGGGCCCAGGAGGCGGGCGGTAGAGGAGAGGGGACGGGCCTGCGGTGCGTGCCCCCAACCTGTCTCCGGGTCGGAGCATTGGATCGACGGACGCCAGGAGGCTGGGAGGTGAGGAGCCAGTGGAGTCGGGCCAGGACGCTCATCGTACAGCTGCGGTGACGCGCAGCGGGATATTGCTGTAATCAAGCCCCTGCCTTTGGACCTGGTTGGCCCTTAAAGTGGATTTCTCCGCATCGCCCCCTGAGTGGAAGCAATAATATATGAGGAGCCTGAGTGGAAGGGGAGAGAGGCAGGTAAAGGCAACGCGGTTTGCTTAGGTGCGCTCCCCTCCCCCCCCCCCTCCTCCCCACAGGACACGTGGACCAGAGGACGTGGTGGAGCCGGTGGACGCGAACACTGAGATCCAACTACCTGGGCCCTGGGGAGAGAATTTAGAGAGACTGAAGAAAGAGCAGTGGTGAAGTGGTGTGAGGTTGCAGCGCTTGGTCCCCTGAAGCTTCTTGGTCTGTTGGTTGATGACTAAAGGGAGCATTGGGGCCTGCGCAAATCTGTTAGAATAGGTTACTGGAGTGTGAGTCTAAGGATATCGCAGCTGGACCTGGGGGCCCGGGCTATATGTTAAACCTGAGGGAAAACTAACCAGTAAGGAGGTGGGGTGCATGGATAAGACGACATTGTTCTGTGTAAGCAACCTGTGGATAGTTCGGAGTCCCAAGCAGCCACCACCCATATTAATAAGCGGCGAGTGTTGAAGTAAGAAAGCAAAGCGCCCGGACCACATGTGGAAGGATAGAAAACGTGAACACATACGCTCACGCGGACGACCTTGTCGACTGGGTGGGGTTGGGGCCCCTCCAGCAATGGCGACCGGAGGTAGAGGGACAAGGACCAACACCTGGATCAGATAAAGAGGGTCAGGGAGCGGGACACTCGAAAGCAACAGAGCCGACTCTACATGATGTTATGGCGGCAATAGCGGGGAATACGCACATCAGTGGACTCAGTCACGGTTAAGGGTCTCGCTACTCAGAGTCGATTTTAGAAAAATGGATGAGAAGGTGAAGGAGTTGAAGATTGTGACGACTGCCCTACAGACGGACACCTCGGAACTACAGAGCCAGATGCTCGAGATGCAGAAAAAACAAGACAGAATGGCGCAGCAGCTGGACGATTATGAAGGCAGGGCCCACCGCAACAATATTCGAATACTAGGTGTTCCGGAGCGGACGGAGGGGCCGGCTGCGGACTTATACGTTAAGGAATTAATCACAAAACATCTGAAGCCAAAGACGTTATCTAGCTACTTCTCTATTGAACGAGCCCATAGAGTGCCAGGAGGCCGGCCTACAGTAGGGGCTCCCCCGAGGCCATTGATTGCCAGAGTATTTATCTATCGGGACAGTGATATAATATTGCAAGCATCCAGATCTGTTCCGCCATTGAAGATTGACAACTACGCAGTGACGTTCTTTCCAGATTTTACAGCTAAAGTCCAGGCACAGAGAGGAAGTTTCCAAGCAGTAAAGTGGGAGCTGAGAGACCGAGAAGTGAAATATTCGATGTTTTTTCCAGCGAGGCTGCGAGTGGAATCAAAGGGGAAATCGTGGTTCTTCGATTTGCCAGAGGCAGTCTGGGACTGGATAGAGGGTTGGTCCACAGTGGAACATCGGAGAAGGAATCTGCCTGATCAACTGGGGGGGCAAAAGGACTATTGTTCGGATACGACGCTCACTGAGGTGGCTATAGAATCTAGCAGGCTGGAAGAACAGGACTAACTTGCCCATATGCTGAACTGAGACAACTTCCTCGGTGCACGATGAACAAGTAAAGGGTCAGGGGGGGAGGAAGTGGTGATCTGTGGACTTAGTAATACAACTGCTTAATGGGTCACTCGGGGTGGATGATGTGAAGTAGCTACTGTATAGACTGATGTGATATGATGTTACACGAAGTCACTTATAGCAAGGTCGGTGGTAGTTATACATGATAAGTTTAAAGTAGCCATGGATGGGGGGAGGGTGGTTCGCTCTGCATTTCTAGCATGTTCAATGGGGTGAGAGGCACTCTGCCGTGTTTGGGGGTGGGTAGTTCTAAATCCACAGGCAGGGTAGCAGGGTGGGGGAAGCCAAAGGGAATGGGGGGGTGGAATGGAGTTGGGACGGGGATTGTTGTTGTTGCCATAATATTGCTCAAATTGTTTGGTTATACCTGAGGGAAACGAGAGAACAGACTTTACTGTGACCACAAAAAGATATACTGTCCTTTTGCTTTGCGTTCATGCTTGGATGACAGACTAATAGTTGGTGTTGATTCTGTTAGATGTATCAGGCTAATGATGCTGTTGACCTCATTTCCGACCTACAATGCAATGTTGCAGAGTCTTACTGGAGACGGGGGACGAAGGAGAATAACTACTACAGCTGGCAAAAGCCATTTTCTTAAGAACTCGGAAGCCACATTTTGGCTTTATCTACCGACTAAATTACTACCTAAAGAACGTCCCCAACAGAAACCCATTGCGGGTTGGAATTATCACTGCATAATATATACGACCGCTTTACTCAGGAATGAGCCTTGAGAAAGTCGTGGGTTACATTCCCAATACGACGAAACATGTGTTGGCTGTGAAATTCCAGGAATAAAACTTCAAAAGAATCTACCGGACCCTATGAACAAGAATCATTTATGAATGCAAGATTGATGAATGATGGAAACACTGATATACTGAAAAGAGACATTAATATACTACGTGTGCTAGGGAGCGTTTTTGCTTATGTGTAGGCCTTTGCCAAACTTAAAGAGGGTTGTGGTTCTCTTTACCCTATAGCACCGTTTAAATAACTGAACCTTCCATACTAAGTGTGATATTCTGACTGGCGCCATAAAACCTAAAACAATACCACTAGCCGAGCATTCAATGCAATGTTTGTACTAGGAACTAATGGTAGCTGACCGTGAATCGGTGCTCTCTGTCCTAACCTGGAATGTTAATGGGCTAGGATACAAAATTAAGACGGGAATAGTTCAACAATATCTGGAACGGCAATCCCCGAATTAGTTCTCTTGCAGGAAACTCATCTGGTTGGTGATAAGAGTAAGGCCCTAAATAGGTGGGGATATAGGCTTCTAGTGCATGCAGATTACACTACTGGCTCTAGGGGCACTTGTATCCTGGTTAGGAAAAATGTTCCCCTGATTGTTCCTAATACATGGACGGATGCCGCTGGTAGGTTTGCAGTGGTTGAGGCTCAATGGGAGGGAAGAGCCCTGAATATTGTATCAGTCTAACTACCGCCAGCGTTGGGTAGGGTGGCCTTAACTGAACTAGGCCGGGTGCTCACGGATCTCCCTGATGGGACCTTAATAATGGGGGGAGACTACAACATAACGATCAATGACTTAATGGATAGACATCCTGTAAGACAAACTATGCGGCCAAATGAACTTATGTCAGACTTCACCACTGCTTTGGGACTTATAGATGTTGGACGAGAGCTGCGAGACGACCCTTGGGACTATACCTATTTCTCCAGTGTACATGGCAGCCTCTCCCGGATTGACTACTTCTTAACGTATGCAGCCTCAGTGGGTAATTTTAGACGACCAAGACATATCCCAGAGGCCAATCGGATCACTCCCCTGTAGGAATAGATTTCACACACGGTGCTAGACAACAAAGCCGCACTATTGTCATTAATCCATGGTTATTTAAGATCCCTGATATAAGAGAGGAGCTGAGTGTACAGACTGGCTCCTTTTTTGAAGAAAATGTGGGATCCGTGGACTCAGCACAAACGATCTGGGAAGCTTACAAAGTAGTTCTCAAAGGACATGCTCTCTCGTTGAAAACGCAGTATGTCGCAAAACGGCGGGAGATACTGACACAGCTGGAAGATGAGCTCAGGGAAGTAGAGATAGGGTGTGCACTCCACCCCTCGGAGGAGTTGATGCATGCCATGACGCTCAAAAGGGATAAATACAAATTAAAAGCCCGAGAACATATAATAGCGATGCAGACAGCTGCTCATCACAGACTTTACGAGTTGGGGTACAGGGTGGGTAAAACACTGGCTTGGATGGAAAGGAAAGAGCAGGGTGCGAGGTGGGTACCTAGAATACGGGCTTTCAACGGAGACATCGTATCTTGCCCTGAAGATATAGTGGAGGTATTTGCTGACCACTTCAAGGAAGTATACTCGCTGTCAGCCATATATACAGCTGAGGAATCGCGTCAGCTTCTGGAGGAGTGTGCGTTGCCTGCTCTGTCTGCCGACGATAGGGAATCCCAGGAGGCTGATCTCTCCGATGAGGAAATCCGAACGGCCATTGGCCGAATAAAATCGGGAAAGGCTATGGGACCTAACGGTACCCCGGTGGAATTTCTTAAAGCAACGGCCACCCACGTGGTCCCACATCTGCGGGCCATGTATCAGGAGAGCTGGGAAAAGGGTGTCCTGCCCCCAGACCAGCGTCTAGCAAGTATTGTTGTCATCTATAAAACGGGCAAACCAGTAGAAGACTGTCTTTCCTATAGACCGATCTCATTAATCAATGTGGACGCGAAAGTCTTGGCGAAGGTACTGGCTACACAGCTAGGGACGGTTATATCCTCCCTAGTATACCCTGACCAATCCGGTTTTATGCCAGGAGGAATACGGCCCTTAATATCCGTCGCCTGCACAACGTGCTGGCCTGGCAGGTATATTTAGAAGAAGATGCTGCTATATTATCCTTAGACGCCTCTATGGCCTTTGATTCGAAAGAATGGTCCTATATGTTTGAAGTATTAGTAAGAGCGGGACTGGACCCGAAATTCATACGATGGGTGCAATTGCTATACAGAGACATATCCGGACAGGTTAGAGTGAATAATTACACGTCCAGACAGTTATCACTTCGTAGAGGTACGAGGCAGGGGTGCCCCCTGTCACCGCTATTATTTGCATTAATGCTGGAACCCATAGCAACGTGGATAAGGAAAGACGTGATGACTAGAGGCCTGAGATGGTCCCCTGACTACGAAGATAGAATATCACTCTATGCAGATGATATAGTGTTATACCTAAGATATCCATATAGATCCATTCGGGTGGTCCTAGACATTTTTACTAACTTTGGGAAGTATTCTGGATACGCTATTAATTGGGGCAAATCGGTATTGTACATGCTTCACGGACAGACTCCAAGTCTTCCAAAAGACTGCGCACGGATGGTCGCGGCAGACGGTATTAAGTACCTGGGGGTCTTTGTTACGCCGGATTCAGCACTTTTCTAAAGAGCAACCTGGCACCCCTGCTTGCTCGGCTTCGAGCGGATGTCCAGCATTGGAGATCCCTGCCACTGTCCCTGGTTGGCTGGGCTGCCCTCTTTAAAATGCTTGCTCTCCCGCATTTCCTATATGTTCTACAGAATTGTCCGACTAGAGTTCCTGATGCCTTCTTTAGTGCAGTGAAGGGGGAGGTGCGTACACTACTATGGGATGGGAGAGCTCCCAGAATAGCGCTTCAAAAATTAACGAAGGGATGGTATGATGGGGGTATAGCTATGCCAGATATTTGGTTATATTATTGGGCCTCGCAATTGATCACGGTGAATAGATGGAAATATACCCTACCTGATGACCCGGCGTGTGCCCTAGATAGATTTCAGATGGACAGGGCAGGTTATCTCGGGGCGCTGTACTCGGCGACTCGGAGAAAGCAGTTTGTGGGCCCCACCCAACATACCATGCAGATATGGAGGCTGGCTAACTCCCGATTGGGTTGGACAAATAGACTTACTACTATGATGCCGCTATGGTCTGCACAAAAGCTGGGTATGCTCTGTCACCATCCCGGGCTTGACAAATGGGACATGATTGGTATCTCGGTGGTAGGAGATCTGATTAAGAAAGGTAGTATTTTGCGGTTTGAAGAGCTACAGAAAACGTATCAACTGGCACCCAGTGAAGCCTTTCGATATTTGCAAATCAGACACGCATTGATGGCGGCGTTTCCTGATTGTGCAGATATACCAGAGTACTCTCCCCTAGAGGACCGTCTACTAGATGGGCAATTACATAATAAGGCGATCTCCCTCACCTATAGGAAGCTTAGCAACCACATGCCAGATTCCTTTGTACAGCTCAAGGAGAAATGGGAAAGAGACTTAGGGGCTATAGAAGAGGAGGACTGGAGACAAACGCTGATGTCGCCTAGAGAGGCTGCCATTACACTTAGATACCGACTCATACAGCTCTGTATCCTTCACCGTTCATACTTGACTGGGATTACTTTGGCAAAGATTGGGTCGAAGTCAGACGATCTATGTTTCAAGGGGTGCAGACAGTCAGCTAGCTTCTATCATATGATCTGGGAATGCCCGATGGTGCAGAGCCGATGGGACAGGATAGTGACGCTTCTGCGGTCTGCCCTAAATAAGCCAATTACCTTGATGCCACGACTAGGCCTGCTGAACGTATGGGAGGCTACGGATCTTACGGAGACGGGGCAGCAGTTTGCAACGTTGGGCTTCACCCTCTTTAAATGAGAAATCGCTAGGGGGTGGGGAGGTGCCAGACCGCCAGGAGTAGCAGTTTGGATGAGGGAATTGGATAAATGCATGATTGCTGAAAAGGAAGTGTTTACCACCTGTGGATGTCCGAAGAAATGGGATAGGAAATGGGCCAAATGGAACATGTACAAAGGAGAAATATGTGTGTCCCCAGTGATAGAACTAGAAATACGAAGGAATAGGGATGGAGAGCGAGAACCGTAAAAATAGACGCTGTTTGAATCTATTGACTAATGTGATGATACATATGATTTGTGATGCGGCAATATTTTGTGTAACAGTATATGGTCTGACATTTCTGCAATAAAAATATTTTCCCCAAAACAAAATAGGGGTCCGGTGATAAGCGAAAACCTCTGGTAAAAGATGAAAACATTTTGGGGGGGGCAGGGATCTATGGGGGACCCAGATTTGGTAGACAGCAAAAGATTAATGACCTCCTCCATTGTTAACAAAGGAAATGAAAGAAGTTCATAAGGGTTACTACTGTCGGCGAATATGAGGGAGGTTTCCCTTACCACGGAGGCAGCACCAGGAGTCCCTAATGACATTAACGCCCCTGCATTACCATTTTGTAAGAACCCGCTGTAAACTGCATTTAACTTGTCTTGAAAAAATTAGGCCAGGGAATTACAGAAACTCTGGTTCAATGGTGAAACAATTTCCTCAGGGCATTTGGCTAACTTCTTTCCTTCGATGAGTTTTTAGCGTTTAATATGGCTGTAGTGAAATAAGAGGCGTTCTCCTTGAGTACTAGTTTTTTGTAATGAAGCAAAGCTTGTTTCTAAACCATCCATTTGCTAGTGTCATCGGAAGATCTCCACTTCCTCTCCAAGCGGCGGCACTTTTGTCTCTGTAGTCTGAGTTCTTCAGAAAACCAAGGTTCCGTGTGCCTTGATCTACGGCATATAGAGGCCTTGACCGGATTCACCTGATCTATAGAGCTTCTTAATCAATCCTTAAAGATGGCAGCTGCCACAGAAGGATTCTCTGAAAAAGCAGGAGAAATCTGGGACAGGGAGCTTTTAAGATCCTCAGTTGCAAGCCTATTCTAAGGTCGGTCCCTTTTCTTCTGTTTATAATCCAATTTCCCTGCCGGAGGGTTTTGGATGAGTAGTGAAAACATTACTGCTTTATGGTCGGACCACACAAGTGGAAGGGAGGGGAGGCAATGCAATTGCATTGTTTGTAAACAAACCATCCAGCAAATGTCCCCCTGAGTGGGTGCTGCCTGTTACCTGCTAAATGAGGCCTAAGCTGTTTGTAATGTCAAGAAAATGAACAGCATCTCTATCTAAGGGATCTTCAAAATGAAGATTGAAATCACCCAAAAGTGTATAATCTGATGACTGAGATATGATGTCCATGGAGGTACATATGGTCATATGGTGTTCATAAACCCGGCCCGGGGTCCAGGTGGCCGATAAAGATGCCATTAAGGGCATAATGGTTATTTATTAGAATCTTGAACATTAGATATTCCACGATAGGGCCATTATTTTGAGGGTTGAAAGTTCCTTTCCACAAGTTCCTATATATAACAGCTAGCCCCTGCCCCATTTCCCCACCCTTTCTTGTCTATACATGGTGAATCCGACCGGGACCGCCATGGCTAAGTCAGTGTCTGAGGAGGTGTCCCCCCCATGTTTCCGTGACAAAGGCTAGGTCCACAGCATGTGCTTCTACAAACAGCACAAACTCAGTTGCATGTTTACACAGGGAGCTGGCATTTTTTAAAGTGCTTAGTACAGTGCTTGACCCTCCCACCTCATCCTGCGTAGGATTGCAGACAGCTGATTTTAGTTGTGGTTTAGACGGGCAAATAATTAAACTACACTCTGGGCATTGTCAGGGATCCATAGAGGAGTAATAAATGGACCTAGACTTCTACCCACACCTACCTTTTTTATTTAGGTCGAGTAGTTGGTCCCTGGTATAGGTGAACCCAGAAGCGAAATGGGTGCTGAATCTGACAGCATGCCTGGCACTAGGTACGGGCCAGGCGCTGATGGCCGCAGACGGGCTTGCCTTTGGCGCACCAGCGGCACGCCCACTACGTGGCCTCCTAGCGGCCGTGATTTATCTCCCCTGCATCTACCTGCATCCAGAGCGTAAGCCCGCCCCTGCACCTTTCTGTCAAAGCGCAAGACAAGATGGTTGGGTTCTTTCCATAAGTCAAGGGGAAGAGAGTTCCACAACTTTGATGCATTATAGGAGAACATGCGTCCTCCACTTCTGGCTTTCCTAATTTTTGGAATGTTAGCAAGGTGCAAGTGGTCTGATCGAAGGCATCTGTTGGCATGGTAGGGGTGAATAAGGTAATGAATAATGGCAGGACTTTTCCCGGCCAATGACTTGTGTACTATGCACATCGCCTTGAATTCGACTCTCTCCTTGATCGGGAGCCAATGGAGGGATTTTAACGGTGGCTTTGCTGATTGGATATTTGGAATATTCAGAAGAATTCTGGCTGCCCAGTTCTGTACCATCTGCAGTTTGGACAATGTTGCACAGGGGGCACCTAGGTGAAGGGCATTACCGTAGTCCAGGCACGACAGGATGAGAGCCTGAACCATCAGTTTCCTGGCCTGGAAAGGGAGGACATTCCGGAGCATCCTCAGGATCCCATAGCATGAAGCTGCTACCTTACATGTCTGAGTTTTAAAGGTTAGGTCCTGGTCTAGCCAGATACCTAGGCTCTTTATCTGGGACTTGGGGGTGGGGACCGGACCCAATGTATTAGGCCATATAGTGCTCAAATCAATGGGAGACCTATTCTCCAAAATCTTCAACTCGGTTTTTTCCCCATTTAATTTCAGGAAGGACTCATCCATCCATTTGGCAGTCTCTTCCAAGCACTAATGGGTACTGGGTGATGTCTTGTCGGCATGGTTGAGTCCTACCACCAGTTGGATGTCATCTGCATAGGTCACTATGTGTACCCCAAATGGCACCACCAGCTTAGCTAAAGGGCTCATGTACGCTTTAAACAAAGTGGGGCTCAGGGACGACCCCTGGGGAACCCCACAGTGAAGAGGCACCTGTTTCGAGGCCAGGTCAGTGTCAAAGACCTGAAACAGTCTGTCAATCAGAAACAATTGCAGCCAAGCCAGCGCAACCCCATTCAATCCTAGTCTCCTAATGCGAGGTTGTGTTCTATTATATTATATTCTTGTTTCTTTTATAAGACAGCATGGCAAATTCTCAAGTAGGCAATCCACCTGCGATATTTCGACAAGTGCCAGGTAAACCGGTAATAATAAGGAAAAAATGGTTTTAAACATTTGAGAACTACTTACTTGCAATTGACGGCGTTGGGTTCTCAGCTGACAGAAATAAAGCAATTTCATTTACTTTTTTAAGTACAGCAGCAATTAAACATTTTAAAAATCTACCTCCAATAACTGTACCTAGGGGTCAATATGATGGGTGGAATATTTTTAAAAAAGCTGTAGCAAGACTGGAAAAGCAGTTTGTTGACAACCTAATGTAATTATTGAAAGGCATAGTTTTCACCAAAGGAAGCAATACTCTGAGGAATCGGTAGAGGAATATATATGGCAGCGATTCGAGTCCTGGCAGCTAATTGTGAATTTGGAGCCAAATGTAGATAATTGCATAGGAGATCAATTTGTCTTAAACTGCGATTCTAAGAAGATTAAAGAAAGACTTTTAGCATGTCGTAAACCTACATTGACGGAAGTGCTGGAACTAGCTAAGGGTATTGAAAGGTCTATTCAGTCAGCCAAAGTGCTAGCAGCAGGGGAGGTTGTTTATTCTTCTCCTGTGTGTGGTTCAGTCAACTAAGAAATTGGTAAAGTTTGAAGGACTGAAAGGTGGTAAACCTACCTGTTATAGGTATAACTCTAAAATGCATTTGGTGAACAGTGCGGAGTGTCCCGCTATAAGAAGAAAGTGAAATAAGTGTTATAAGTATGGTCACTTTCAGAGTGTATATAAAGGCCCATGATATGGTTAAAGAGTATCTATTAATTCTGTTAATGATGTGAGTGGTAAGGTAGAGAATTTGATTCTCACTTTATACAATTCCTCAACAAACTGTGAGGTAAACAACATAGGATCAGCATTCAAAGCACTTTTTGGGGAAATACACATTGGAAAGGTGGGTCTGGAGGCTATGGCAGAGTCTGGTTCTCCCATAACCATTATTTCAGATCAGTTATTTAAAGAAAATTGGTGTCAAGTTAAACTAGAGAAAACCGATGTTAACTCCAAAGTCTTTTCTAATTTTGACATAGATATGGTGGGGTATGTCCAAGAAAATTGGGAGTTCAAAGGGCGTAATATATTCACAAAACATTATGTCGCAAGGAATGGCAAGAATATTGTGATCTGGGAAAGTTAGGTTTTATTCTATGCCCTGGGACAAACTGTCCAATCAGGTTTAGGGAATTGTCTGTAAGTTTAGTGAATGTGCAAAATCTCTTGAATGGAGAATAATGTGGCAAAGCATAGTGCGGTTTTTCAAGACAAGGTAGGGGGAAATAAATGGTTTTAGTCACTCTATCAAACTCAAAAGGGGCACAATTCCAGTGCAACATAAAGTACACATGGTACCTTTGGGCGTTCGTCAAACGCTGAAGTCTCATCTGAAAACATTATGGGCGGGCGGTATTAATGAACATACAGACAGTTCCGAATGAGCTTCAGCTATTGTAATTACTCTTAACACCATCGCTGCTGCAGCAATTCTCCTCATATGCTAACTATTGTGCATTCCCATTGTTCATGACGAGCTCAGCTCGTCATCAGCACAGCTCAACCGTGCCTCATGACGAGCTGAGCTCGTCATGAGCATCAAAGGGGTTAAAAAGAACTGGGATTTAAGGTTGTGTGTGGACTTGAGGTCTATGAACAAAAATATTATCATTGATACTTATCCTTTGCCTAGGATACAGGAGTTGTTAGCAGCAGTAAACGGTGCAAAATGTTTCTCTATATTGACCTCAAGTCAGCATATCACCTAGATGAAGCTTCCAAAGATCTCACTGCTTTTGTAACTCCATTTGGAGTTTATAGATTCTTGAGTATGCCGTTTGGATTGGCCACAGAGGCTAGAGTTTCCAGAAATTGTTTGAAATGTTGTTTCAAGTATTAAAAGGCGTCCAAGCATTCCAAGATGACATCCTCATTTTTGTTAAAACTTGTGGGGAACATGATGAGTTGTTGGACTCTGTGCTGAGTATTTTGAAAACCAGAGGCATGACTGTTTGCAGGGACATGCGCAGATTGTTAGTGGAAGAGACTGACTATCTGGGGTACAGAATTACTAGTAAAGGCATTTTTCCCAAGGCAGACTTGGTGAATACATTAAACAACACCAGAAAACCTTATGATAAGGATTCTCTTCAGACCATTTTAGGTCGGGGAATACTATGCAAGATTTGTGAAAGGGTATGCCCTGGTCGTAGAACCATTGAGGCAACTTTTGAAGAAAGGGGCTTCTTTTGCATGGACTGCAAGGCATGATGAAGCATTTGATCAAGTAAAGAAGCTTGTTATGCAGGCTCCTGGTTTCAACACCTTTGGTCCTGATGATGTGTCATTTGTAACAGTTGATGCTAGTGGTATAGGTTTAGGGGCAGGTTTCACACAGTTTGTGGGTGGTAAGGAAAGGGTATTTTCATTTATTTCTAGAGCTATTAGAGGAGCTGAACAGTATTTTAGAATTATCGAAAAAGGAGCCCTTGTCTGTGTTTGGGCAGTAGAAAGGTTTAAGAGTTTTCTGTGGGGGAGACCTTTTGTTTTGGTCACTGACCACAAACCTTTGGTGTACATGATGGATGGAGGGCGATCAGGTAGTCCATCAGCCAGACTCATAAGACTGAATGCTAGGATACAGGAATTCAACTTTGAGATTAGTCACATTTCAGGTGGTAAGAACACTACAGCTGATTGTCTAGATTGCCACCTAATGAGAGTGTGGAGGAAACTGTTACTGATCAGCATGAGTGTGTGGTTGCCATGGTGGACATTTTGAATACGTGTAATGCTATAATCTCGGAGAGTGGAAAGCTAAATTTGGTTGCCAAGGATGAAGTGCTGCTCATGGTTAAACATTTACAACAAGGGGTGGTGAGGGACAGAGTCTCTGAATTAAACAGAATACTCTCACCCAGTCAAGAGATCAGGGCTAGATCCAACACCGTTTTTTAGCTCACTGCACCATCCCAGTTTCAGAACCTGGCTGTATGCAAATTAGTCTGTTCCTGTCCCAGTGCATGATGGGAACAGGGCAAACCAAACTACAAAAGCCAATTCTTACACTGGGAAGGAAACAAGCTACCGGGGACCGGTTTCTGGCATTTCAGCCTCTTCGGCCCGGCTTGCTTGAATCCTGATGGTGCAATGAGCAAGGGACTCACATCTGAGCATACCCTTCCACGCTTAGGGTGGACAAAAATATTTACAACAAGGGGTGGTGAGGGACAGAGTCTCTGAATTAAACAGAATACTCTCACCCAGTCAAGAGATCAGGGCTAGATCCAACACCGTTTTTTAGCTCACTGCACCATCCCAGTTTCAGAACCTGGCTGTATGCAAATTAGTCTGTTCCTGTCCCAGTGCATGATGGGAACAGGGCAAACCAAACTACAAAAGCCAATTCTTACACTGGGAAGGAAACAAGCTACCGGGGACCGGTTTCTGGCATTTCAGCCTCTTCGGCCCGGCTTGCTTGAATCCTGATGGTGCAATGAGCAAGGGACTCACATCTGAGCATACCCTTCCACGCTTAGGGTGGACAAAAATATTTACAACAAGGGGTGGTGAGGGACAGAGTCTCTGAATTAAACAGAATACTCTCACCCAGTCAAGAGATCAGGGCTAGATCCAACACCGTTTTTTAGCTCACTGCACCATCCCAGTTTCAGAACCTGGCTGTATGCAAATTAGTCTGTTCCTGTCCCAGTGCATGATGGGAACAGGGCAAACCAAACTACAAAAGCCAATTCTTACACTGGGAAGGAAACAAGCTACCGGGGACCGGTTTCTGGCATTTCAGCCTCTTCGGCCCGGCTTGCTTGAATCCTGATGGTGCAATGAGCAAGGGACTCACATCTGAGCATACCCTTCCACGCTTAGGGTGGACAAAAATATTTACAAGGGGTGGTGAGGGACAGAGTCTCTGAATTAAACAGAATACTCTCACCCAGTCAAGAGATCAGGGCTAGATCCAACACCGTTTTTTAGCTCACTGCACCATCCCAGTTTCAGAACCTGGCTGTATGCAAATTAGTCTGTTCCTGTCCCAGTGCATGATGGGAACAGGGCAAACCAAACTACAAAAGCCAATTCTTACACTGGGAAGGAAACAAGCTACCGGGGACCGGTTTCTGGCATTTCAGCCTCTTCGGCCCGGCTTGCTTGAATCCTGATGGTGCAATGAGCAAGGGACTCACATCTGAGCATACCCTTCCACGCTTAGGGTGGACAAAAATATTTACAACAAGGGGTGGTGAGGGACAGAGTCTCTGAATTAAACAGAATACTCTCACCCAGTCAAGAGATCAGGGCTAGATCCAACACCGTTTTTTAGCTCACTGCACCATCCCAGTTTCAGAACCTGGCTGTATGCAAATTAGTCTGTTCCTGTCCCAGTGCATGATGGGAACAGGGCAAACCAAACTACAAAAGCCAATTCTTACACTGGGAAGGAAACAAGCTACCGGGGACCGGTTTCTGGCATTTCAGCCTCTTCAGCCCGGCTTGCTTGAATCCTGATGGTGCAATGAGCAAGGGACTCACATCTGAGCATACCCTTCCACGCTTAGGGTGGACAAAAATATTTACAACAAGGGGTGGTGAGGGACAGAGTCTCTGAATTAAACAGAATACTCTCACCCAGTCAAGAGATCAGGGCTAGATCCAACACCGTTTTTTAGCTCACTGCACCATCCCAGTTTCAGAACCTGGCTGTATGCAAATTAGTCTGTTCCTGTCCCAGTGCATGATGGGAACAGGGCAAACCAAACTACAAAAGCCAATTCTTACACTGGGAAGGAAACAAGCTACCGGGGACCGGTTTCTGGCATTTCAGCCTCTTCGGCCCGGCTTGCTTGAATCCTGATGGTGCAATGAGCAAGGGACTCACATCTGAGCATACCCTTCCACGCTTAGGGTGGACAAAAATATTTACAACAAGGGGTGGTGAGGGACAGAGTCTCTGAATTAAACAGAATACTCTCACCCAGTCAAGAGATCAGGGCTAGATCCAACACCGTTTTTTAGCTCACTGCACCATCCCAGTTTCAGAACCTGGCTGTATGCAAATTAGTCTGTTCCTGTCCCAGTGCATGATGGGAACAGGGCAAACCAAACTACAAAAGCCAATTCTTACACTGGGAAGGAAACAAGCTACCGGGGACCGGTTTCTGGCATTTCAGCCTCTTCGGCCCGGCTTGCTTGAATCCTGATGGTGCAATGAGCAAGGGACTCACATCTGAGCATACCCTTCCACGCTTAGGGTGGACAAAAATATTTACAACAAGGGGTGGTGAGGGACAGAGTCTCTGAATTAAACAGAATACTCTCACCCAGTCAAGAGATCAGGGCTAGATCCAACACCGTTTTTTAGCTCACTGCACCATCCCAGTTTCAGAACCTGGCTGTATGCAAATTAGTCTGTTCCTGTCCCAGTGCATGATGGGAACAGGGCAAACCAAACTACAAAAGCCAATTCTTACACTGGGAAGGAAACAAGCTACCGGGGACCGGTTTCTGGCATTTCAGCCTCTTCGGCCCGGCTTGCTTGAATCCTGATGGTGCAATGAGCAAGGGACTCACATCTGAGCATACCCTTCCACGCTTAGGGTGGACAAAAATATTTACAACAAGGGGTGGTGAGGGACAGAGTCTCTGAATTAAACAGAATACTCTCACCCAGTCAAGAGATCAGGGCTAGATCCAACACCGTTTTTTAGCTCACTGCACCATCCCAGTTTCAGAACCTGGCTGTATGCAAATTAGTCTGTTCCTGTCCCAGTGCATGATGGGAACAGGGCAAACCAAACTACAAAAGCCAATTCTTACACTGGGAAGGAAACAAGCTACCGGGGACCGGTTTCTGGCATTTCAGCCTCTTCGGCCCGGCTTGCTTGAATCCTGATGGTGCAATGAGCAAGGGACTCACATCTGAGCATACCCTTCCACGCTTAGGGTGGACAAAAATATTTACAACAAGGGGTGGTGAGGGACAGAGTCTCTGAATTAAACAGAATACTCTCACCCAGTCAAGAGATCAGGGCTAGATCCAACACCGTTTTTTAGCTCACTGCACCATCCCAGTTTCAGAACCTGGCTGTATGCAAATTAGTCTGTTCCTGTCCCAGTGCATGATGGGAACAGGGCAAACCAAACTACAAAAGCCAATTCTTACACTGGGAAGGAAACAAGCTACCGGGGACCGGTTTCTGGCATTTCAGCCTCTTCGGCCCGGCTTGCTTGAATCCTGATGGTGCAATGAGCAAGGGACTCACATCTGAGCATACCCTTCCACGCTTAGGGTGGACAAAAATATTTACAACAAGGGGTGGTGAGGGACAGAGTCTCTGAATTAAACAGAATACTCTCACCCAGTCAAGAGATCAGGGCTAGATCCAACACCGTTTTTTAGCTCACTGCACCATCCCAGTTTCAGAACCTGGCTGTATGCAAATTAGTCTGTTCCTGTCCCAGTGCATGATGGGAATAGGGCAAACCAAACTACAAAAGCCAATTCTTACACTGGGAAGGAAACAAGCTACCGGGGACCGGTTTCTGGCATTTCAGCCTCTTCGGCCCGGCTTGCTTGAATCCTGATGGTGCAATGAGCAAGGGACTCACATCTGAGCATACCCTTCCACGCTTAGGGTGGACAAAAATATTTACAACAAGGGGTGGTGAGGGACAGAGTCTCTGAATTAAACAGAATACTCTCACCCAGTCAAGAGATCAGGGCTAGATCCAACACCGTTTTTTAGCTCACTGCACCATCCCAGTTTCAGAACCTGGCTGTATGCAAATTAGTCTGTTCCTGTCCCAGTGCATGATGGGAACAGGGCAAACCAAACTACAAAAGCCAATTCTTACACTGGGAAGGAAACAAGCTACCGGGGACCGGTTTCTGGCATTTCAGCCTCTTCGGCCCGGCTTGCTTGAATCCTGATGGTGCCAGAAATGCCAGAAACCGGTCCCCGGTAGCTTGGCTCCTTTCTGGTAAAGAATTGGCTTGGTAGTTTAGTCTGCCCTGTTCCCATGATGCACTGGGCCAGGGACAGACTGATTTGCATATAGCCAGGTTCTGAGCTGGGATGGGGCAGTGAGATAAATAACGGTGATGGATCAAGCCCTGATCTTTGGACTGGGTAAGAGTGGTCTGCTCAATTCAGACACTCTGTTCATCACCACCCCCTTTTGTAAATCGATTTTGGCCACTATAGGTGTGGCAGGGTATACTCAGACATGAGTCCCTTTCTCACTGCTCCATCAGGATTCAAGCAAGCCGGGCCGAAGAGGCTGAAATGCCAGAAACCGGTCCCCGGTAGCTTGGCTCCTTTCTGGTAAAGAATTGGCTTGGTAGTTTAGTCTGCCCTGTTCCCATGATGCACTGGGCCAGGGACAGACTGATTTGCATATAGCCAGGTTCTGAGCTGGGATGGGGCAGTGAGATAAATAACGGTGATGGATCAAGCCCTGATCTTTGGACTGGGTAAGAGTGGTCTGCTCAATTCAGACACTCTGTTCATCACCACCCCCTTTTGTAAATCGATTTTGGCCACTATAGGTGTGGCAGGGTATACTCAGACATGAGTCCCTTTCTCACTGCCCCATCAGGATTCAAGCAAGCCGGGCCGAAGAGGCTGAAATGCCAGAAACCGGTCCCCGGTAGCTTGGCTCCTTTCTGGTAAAGAATTGGCTTGGTAGTTTAGTCTGCCCTGTTCCCATGATGCACTGGGCCAGGGACAGACTGATTTGCATATAGCCAGGTTCTGAGCTGGGATGGGGCAGTGAGATAAATAACGGTGATGGATCAAGCCCTGATCTTTGGACTGGGTAAGAGTGGTCTGCTCAATTCAGACACTCTGTTCATCACCACCCCCTTTTGTAAATCGATTTTGGCCACTATAGGTGTGGCAGGGTATACTCAGACATGAGTCCCTTTCTCACTGCTCCATCAGGATTCAAGCAAGCCGGGCCGAAGAGGCTGAAATGCCAGAAACCGGTCCCCGGTAGCTTGGCTCCTTTCTGGTAAAGAATTGGCTTGGTAGTTTAGTCTGCCCTGTTCCCATGATGCACTGGGCCAGGGACAGACTGATTTGCATATAGCCAGGTTCTGAGCTGGGATGGGGCAGTGAGATAAATAACGGTGATGGATCAAGCCCTGATCTTTGGACTGGGTAAGAGTGGTCTGCTCAATTCAGACACTCTGTTCATCACCACCCCCTTTTGTAAATCGATTTTGGCCACTATAGGTGTGGCAGGGTATACTCAGACATGAGTCCCTTTCTCACTGCTCCATCAGGATTCAAGCAAGCCGGGCCGAAGAGGCTGAAATGCCAGAAACCGGTCCCCGGTAGCTTGGCTCCTTTCTGGTAAAGAATTGGCTTGGTAGTTTAGTCTGCCCTGTTCCCATGATGCACTGGGCCAGGGACAGACTGATTTGCATATAGCCAGGTTCTGAGCTGGGATGGGGCAGTGAGATAAATAACGGTGATGGATCAAGCCCTGATCTTTGGACTGGGTAAGAGTGGTCTGCTCAATTCAGACACTCTGTTCATCACCACCCCCTTTTGTAAACGATTTTGGCCACTATAGGTGTGGCAGGGTATACTCAGACATAAGTCCCTTTCTCACTGCTCCATCAGGATTCAAGCAAGCCGGGCCGAAGAGGCTGAAATGCCAGAAACCGGTCCCCGGTAGCTTGGCTCCTTTCTGGTAAAGAATTGGCTTGGTAGTTTAGTCTGCCCTGTTCCCATGATGCACTGGGCCAGGGACAGACTGATTTGCATATAGCCAGGTTCTGAGCTGGGATGGGGCAGTGAGATAAATAACGGTGATGGATCAAGCCCTGATCTTTGGACTGGGTAAGAGTGGTCTGCTCAATTCAGACACTCTGTTCATCACCACCCCCTTTTGTAAACGATTTTGGCCACTATAGGTGTGGCAGGGTATACTCAGACATGAGTCCCTTTCTCACTGCTCCATCAGGATTCAAGCAAGCCGGGCCGAAGAGGCTGAAATGCCAGAAACCGGTCCCCGGTAGCTTGGCTCCTTTCTGGTAAAGAATTGGCTTGGTAGTTTAGTCTGCCCTGTTCCCATGATGCACTGGGCCAGGGACAGACTGATTTGCATATAGCCAGGTTCTGAGCTGGGATGGGGCAGTGAGATAAATAACGGTGATGGATCAAGCCCTGATCTTTGGACTGGGTAAGAGTGGTCTGCTCAATTCAGACACTCTGTTCATCACCACCCCCTTTTGTAAATCGATTTTGGCCACTATAGGTGTGGCAGGGTATACTCAGACATGAGTCCCTTTCTCACTGCTCCATCAGGATTCAAGCAAGCCGGGCCGAAGAGGCTGAAATGCCAGAAACCGGTCCCCGGTAGCTTGGCTCCTTTCTGGTAAAGAATTGGCTTGGTAGTTTAGTCTGCCCTGTTCCCATGATGCACTGGGCCAGGGACAGACTGATTTGCATATAGCCAGGTTCTGAGCTGGGATGGGGCAGTGAGATAAATAACGGTGATGGATCAAGCCCTGATCTTTGGACTGGGTAAGAGTGGTCTGCTCAATTCAGACACTCTGTTCATCACCACCCCCTTTTGTAAATCGATTTTGGCCACTATAGGTGTGGCAGGGTATACTCAGACATGAGTCCCTTTCTCACTGCTCCATCAGGATTCAAGCAAGCCGGGCCGAAGAGGCTGAAATGCCAGAAACCGGTCCCCGGTAGCTTGGCTCCTTTCTGGTAAAGAATTGGCTTGGTAGTTTAGTCTGCCCTGTTCCCATGATGCACTGGGCCAGGGACAGACTGATTTGCATATAGCCAGGTTCTGAGCTGGGATGGGGCAGTGAGATAAATAACGGTGATGGATCAAGCCCTGATCTTTGGACTGGGTAAGAGTGGTCTGCTCAATTCAGACACTCTGTTCATCACCACCCCCTTTTGTAAATCGCTCATGGTTAAACAACATGTTATGAATGGATGGCCACCTCGTAGGTATATTAAAACATGTTTAAGGAGTTATGAGCAGGTGTCTAATGAGCTTACCATTGAAAAATATATTTTGAGGAGACAAGAACTGTTTGTTCCTCCTACTGGAATAAGGGGTAAACTTTTTGATTTAGCTCATTCAGGGCATTCAGCTGTTTCTAGTAATAAAATAAATATACAAACAACTTTATTGGTGGCAAGGGATGGATTCAAGTGTTGAGTTGCATGTTGATAGATGTAAAGTACATATCCATTCAGATAAACATTGGAAAGCTTCTTTGGAACCCTTAAATATGCAGGATGGTCCACAGAAACTGTGGAAAAAAATTTCTATGGATTTTTCAGGACCATGTAATTGTTTAGGCAGACAAAGCTGATTCTTTTTTTTTTAAACCTTTATTGTACAGTTCAATAAAATTACAAGCACGGGCCAACAACCGCAGAGGCCGGCCGCAACACAAGAATAAGGCCCGCTATATTATCAAATGACACAGCTCTTCAGCCGACAACCCTGAGGTCCGGCAGCGAATCAGGATAAACATTGTATTGAATTCACAACACGTTACAGGATAAGACGAAGGTTTCATTTTATGTTTAACCCCCCCCCCCACCTAAAAAGCAAGGAAAAAGAAACTGACATATCTGGTGCCATACATTCAAACACTATGATAAAGCGAGCAGGTACAAAAATAGAATAATCACAGATCAATTTAAAAGGAACGACCGAGACGCCTGCGCTAGCAAGCACAAAACAGGATGTACGACAAAGCAATCTATAACCCAACACAGTCGCCCGCACACAGACCCCGCCCACCCATTTACGCCAGGATCAGGATAATACCCCAACGTTATGAAAAGAGAGCGAAAGGAAAGCGTGAGATAAAGAAACCATAAAAACTAAACTAACTAACAAAACTATAGACTCATCCCCACACCCTGCACCCCTCCATGTGGCTTTCGCCTAACCCCAACTAGCCGCGTGCCAGTAGCCCGACTAACTAAACTACAAAAAGTAAAAGAAGAATGGAGGAGGAGAATGTCATACAAACCCCCGGTCACCTTTCCCCCCCGCCTGAAACGAACAACCCCTGTCCTAAGACCACAAAGTACTCAAAAATATTGTAGACAGAGCCAGACAGGGGAGACGTTGAACACCGCCCGACCTCAAGCAAGCATTACATTAGCGAATCCCTTGTCCTCTAAAGCCCCGAAATCAGACCCAGACCAACAGTCTCATCCTTGAACCCTCCGATCTTTCATGTGGACTCTGTTCGGTAACACCATCACCGCCCCATGAGAGTCAAAGTTCGTAGGAAGTTCAATTAAGATTAATATGAGACCAGTCGAACACATTGAGTCTCTGCAAGCATCCGCCACCGGTAAGATCTCCCTCACCGACATGCAGTCCAGATATTCTTTCCTCCGTAGACGTAAAAGAACCACAAGGGCGGTAAGGGACGGTAGTGACTTTCGGTTTTTGCAAGTCGTAGTCTCAAGGAGTGAAGAACTAGGTAGCTCCGCAATAATCGGCTGTGATGGTGACTGCAGCGATACCCCCAGAGAAACAATTCCGCAAGTATTCTGCAGACAGGTCAATGGCGTCAAAACTGTATTGCGCACGGGGTCTCCATCCTCCTTTACTACGGGCATCTTGGGAGAATCAGTTTGTTAAAAGTCATGCAATAGAACAGAGCCCAGACTCGGTCGCCCAGTTTCGATGTTACCAGCGATCATTTTGTGGACAATGGTCTCCAGATGCAATTAAAGTGCCCCGATGGCAGCCATTACGGTCTTCAAGGACGGCTCACAGTTCGTCCGATTTGCCTCCACTCGTTCGGTTCCAAGCGTGGGAGGGTTCCTCCGAGAGCCGGGTCTCTCCGGGAGAAGAGGCAAGAGCAGAGCGGACGGCAATGGAGGGTGCATTATCGTCAGCAGTAAACCACCGTGAGCAAGGACCCCGGCCGGGAGGTGGCGACCGGGTTGCCGGGGACGGGGACTCCCCCCACAGCCACTTACGAAGCCTATCACCACTCCTTCAGTATAAAACAGACCAGACGCTCGCCACCAAAAACAGGACAGGATAACCTCCACTGCAAGAGAACGGACCCTGTCTGAGTCCCACGGCCGATGTTATTCAACTGCAACCCGGCTGGGCAAGTGTTGCAGGGTTTCCGTTCTCCCACAGAACTGTGCACAGAGATCTAGAACCTGGGTGAGTTAGGGTGACCCAAAACTCCCCTTAGTTTCAGAAATCCCCTTACCAAGCTAGCTACAGTGTCTCATTGGTAGTAATAACTTCCCAATGACTTAGACAATCCAGAACATGAACTTAGGGTACCTCAGGTATCGTGGAACACATGAACACTCTTTCGTTATATAATCATTACAAACCGAAACTGGGAGGCAAAGAACACACGTGCAAGTTTGAAATGTTTATTTTTCAATGCAAAGTTCTCAAACGCAGTATCTTATATAATATCAACATACATATTATAAAAATCAGAGTTAGCAGCATAGTCACTAGTCCATAATAAGCGAACGGTGATAGCATATTATAATGCAAAATCTATAGAAATCTGTATCACCTATATTTCGCGCACCCTAATTAGCATATTATATTATATCTAAGAAGGTCTCATTTGGGTTTTTAGCTGGGCGGGCCCATACCTCTAATGGTTAGTAGGAGCAAATCACATCAACAGCTACCAGCTCTCTGCATGCGAAGCATCAAGTGTGTTGATTCATTCCCTGTAACTCTATCTTAAACCCGAGTAGAGCCCAATGTTGGCAGCAACATTATTTGTGTTATGTCTAATGTGGTGTGAGGATCAGGCCTTCAGCAACCTTGTGTTATGTTATTCTTAGAGGGTGCAGTTCTCAGTGTGCAGACATTTGTACCAAGTGTACCAAGCACAACTGATATCAGAGCAATAACATATTATTCTCAAATAAATCACATCTTTCGTCTAGGTTGAAAGCTACAATAACAATTAGGTGTTGTGTGCAAACTAAAGCCGAAGGAAAATATGGTGTTTAAACATTTAATAAACTCATGCTAACTTAACACAATATATAGAAACGCAGTAACCATATGACACCCCCCCAATGATCCGAGGACGGTCAAGAAAAGGAAAAATTTAAGCCAATACTATAAGAAAGGCAAAACATGAAAGCAGAGTTCAACAATATTGAGCCAAGCTAAATGTATGTAAATGTATATAAAAATCAATAATACAAAATATGTATGAATGCCTACAGTGGCCACACAAAATATTAAAAAAAACTTGAACCTGAGGCCATTTATAAAATCATAGGCCCAGAAAATATCAAAGTCCAATGTTCGTAATAGAAAAGGCACCATTCAGAATTACTAAAAAGTCACGTGCCATAATATTGAAAGTCTCCAAAGCCACTCATGGGTGGATAGAATAGGCAAAATAGGTAGCCACAGCTTCCAACATGAAATCACAGTCATCATCCGAAAACAGTTCAGCCATCCAATTAAGTAATGGGAAAGAACATACGTGCTCCTCCAACACCGAATCCTCTAGCAACATCAGAGGACAACTCAGTGGGTTCTCGAGAACGCTATGTGCCAGAAAGTCATGCGCCGCTGCGGATATGTCCCACTGACCCATTAGTCCATGCATCGCTGCCACGGCCATAACCCTTTCGCCAGAACAAACCAACTCGTGAGCAACTACGGGGCTCATCAGCTGATCAAAATCGACGTCAGGAGAAGTCGGTAAGCAGAGACACAAATCAATGGCCCAGTCGAAATCACAGCTCAGGCAATGAAACACAGGCTGGACACATGTGAAATAGAAAAATCGAAACGATAATCCAAAAGCCGTGCTTAAAGTCGCAAGCGGCAAGGAGCCATAGTAATCAAGCATCCGGTTGCGAAACAGCAACAGTAGGGGCTGAGCGTTTTCTTGCGCAGGAAGGGCATCCATGTTTTATAAAGCAAAATATCACCAAAACGCCTGCAGCCAAAGCCAGCAAAACAGGGAATCCGCCAAACAAGCTTGCAAATATAGAATGAAAAAACGCAGGGACAATACTAAATACTTTTTCAAACGTAGTCACGAGACCACTGCTAACCAATTTAAAAAAATGTGCTAGGCCAGTCGTGGAGGAGGCATTAAAGATTTGATGAACCAGCTCGCAGAAATGAAACGGCAAATCAGTATTTAAAAGCGCCTGCACCTCTGTGCATGTGTTAGCTATGTGAAGGACATAAGTTTCACGGGCCGAGCTCAGGGCCACTTCTTTTTGAGACAATAGGGCTCTTATTCGGCTAAAACCATTGAACTCCGCTCTCAAGGTTGGGATTCTTGGCCAAATGGAAACATCTGAATTCCCATGCGTGGGTGGATATAACACGTTCTTGCAACACACCACACGTTCTGATACAGTAACCACATATGCGATACCGACCATCAACCCACAACACAGTTCGTTGTTCAAAAGTAAATTACTACCGTTAGACAACAAACTGAATGTGGGAACTATTGCAGGAACCGGTGTGCCTTTTAAAACACAGGCTAAATTTGGCCTGTCCTGATTACAAGAACCATGCAATTGGATGTGCCTGCATATCAGTGAACGGTCAGGCGACTGTGTGCATTCTTCACCATTCAGATTCACTTCCTTTCCTTCTTTCAGACATCGGTATGTATATGGTAAAGACCATGTCTCATGCAGGAAAGCACTACCTAGTGGTTCATATCGCCCTATAGCAATACATCTCATACAATTTGTAAATTTACACAGAGCAAATGGTAAAGTAATAATACCATGGATAAGCCATGTAGCAGCAGCCGCCTCAGCCACAGAGAATGGTAAAGATTCTAACTTCTCAATGTGTAACATAGAAAATGATGCATCTCGCATGGAAAGCATGCGCTGCTTGTCAGTCAAATTAAATGGGGCAAATACTGATGAGACGTTCATATAACTCCAAGGCACTCGACCAGCCTTCAGAGTCTGTAGTGTCTAAGCAAACTGCATAACAGAACGCAATTGATTTTGACCATGATATAATACGGACACTTCATCATGCACAATGTCAACAACAGAAGAAACAATATTGTTTAATGTGTAAATTCGGGAAGAAAGCGTGTTAATACTGTTATCGACCACTGCAAGTACTTTTTCCAAATTTGCTTGATCAATTGCCCTTAGGCGGTTAGCAGCCTCAATTTGAGACACTTTCCAAATTTCATTGTAAACAGCATAAATCCACCGTTTAGATTTACCCTTAGCTGGGCCTTTTATAAAATCATTCAAATCCACATTTTCAGTTAACTGAGACAGATGTAGTTTAACTGCAGCCAACGTGGAATGTTGTAACCAATTCTGACACAGTTTCCCCACAGAGTAAGTGGTGACAGTATAATCAGTTTCAAAACGGGGATCTGGTCGTACTTGTGTGAACCCTTCAGCCAACCCCAGAAATCGACGTTGGCAAGAATCAGAACTCTTTTGCCACAGCAGCCAACCTTTTGGATTCAAGCTGGATACATTAAAGGACGAATTGTGAATTAGAGATTGTATCTCATGAATAGACAATTCAGAAAAATTACCCCAACCTGAATATTCTTCCAACTCGGGGATAATAGGTATATTTAATTTTTTAGAAGTAGCCAATCCAAAGCATGTTGTTTTGGAAATAGTAGAATTTAGAAACAACATGTGATTCGGGATGAGACATGCACGGTGCAAAGCCTCGGTGCCTTGTACCTGCCAATCTTTGGTACCCCAAACCGATTTAAGGTCAATAATTCCCTTCCAGAACTCATAGCCATCTAAAGCCAATTTGTCTAGAAAGGACTTCGAATACAGCAACTTTGTATTGGTAAGTCTAACTTTGGACATGGACTTTTCTGTCATTCTGAAATAAAAGGACTCAGGATTTGATTGATTGAAATCTGTAAAATAACTGTATTTTTTCAGAAATGTACTGGAACTTCCAATTAAAGGAGCTGGGCAGTGCTCCCACTGCGTGTAATTCACAGCAACCCTCCTGGAATTCGTCTTATGGAGAAAATGATTACCATAATGTTGGAAGCAAAACAAATCACCATAATTAATAGAGTCTAAATATAAGTCTTCAGCATCAAAAGCCGCATAGTATTTCAAATCAGAAAATAATGCTTCTACGGCCTGAATATCCCAATCATCAGAACGTATATTTTGTTTAATCACATCTCCCATGTTACTCTAAGCACATTCGGAACATTAATCACTTCAGTGGGCCCATGTATTTGAAATCTAACCGCATCCCACACAATCCCATCAAGGACAGGCCAAGCTGTAATGTTAACTGTATTTAAGTTTCGTTTCAGTCTGTGCGCTGAATGTGAAGAGGAAAGAGGGGCCAATGTTCCATTAAGGTACCGAAATCCTGTTCTTTCTTTAACGTAGTGACCATCGATCAGGCGGAAAAAGTAAAACACAAAACCAATTGACATAAAAAGATAAAATGAAAAGAGGATCAACCAAACGTATGTCCAAGGGGGAATTAAAAAATGTTTTTTAAACAACGTGGCATACTTTGCAATAGTTGAGGGTTTCTTTGAAAGTTTCGAAACAGAGTCAAAAGAGAACCTGGACTGGTCGGCCAAACGAGTATGCAAATCAGGCATCGATAAATCAGCAGGATAGGTGTAGTTCATTTCATCAATGTTAGTAACAGGAATAGTATTTAATAAAGGACTGGATATGGCAGGCATCTCGAGGGACACCTCCTGTTCTGCACCAGATGTAATAGCCAGCACAGAGTGCCTCACCATGGAAAGACAGGATGCAGCCGGTGTCATGCTATGAAGAATCGGCCACCCTGTGTGTCTTGACATTGTCAATAGAAATAAATCTTTTTTCCTTACGACCTGGAAGTGGTGGTAAAATGACTGTTCTTGTGCCCTTCACTCCAAGAACTCGAACCGGTGTACGGTATGAGGGACCAAACTCTTTCTTGTTATCGATCTTCTCTCGAACCAGTTCTCCAACTTGGGGTAGCCAGCCAACTACCGGGATCTGCAACGCATCATCCGATGTGGAGGGCAAATGTTCCTTTGCTAGACTGTCTCTGGTCTTTTGTAGATCCTGTAAAACATTGCAATGTTCATCTACGTCAAAGGCCGAGGCCTGGGCCTTGCAGTCTAAACCATCGAGGTCAGGGACGTACATCTTGATACCAAAGAGCATTTTGTACGGGGTCCGCCCACCCAGAGACCTTCTAGGGAGATTATTAAGCGCACGCTGCACGCCATTGAGGTGGGCTAACCAGTTTCTGCCAGTGCCTATAACTCGGGCTGTCAAAGATTGCTTTAAGTCACGGTTCATTCGCTCCACTACACTGTTACCCTCGGGTCTGTACGGACTTGAAAACTTGACTTGGACCCCCAACGAAACCATAGCATCCTTATACGCCTTAGAGGCGAAAGCCGGACCCTGATCCGAATGGAAGGTACCACAGGCAAAAATCCCTATAAAGACTCGCAAATCCTTGATGACAGTCCGTGAATCAGCGCTCCGATGTGGCCATACCCACACAAAGCGTGTGCATGAATCAAATGCTACCAAGATGTACTTGTATGCAGTATCAGAAGAAAATGGACCGCAGTGATCCAAATAAACGCATGCAAGTGGTTTATTATAGATGTACAACTGTGTCTGAGGCGGACGCGCAGCAGTCGAAGGTTTAATCTGCTGGCAAATGTCACATTGAAGGGCATAATCGCGCGTCTGTTTGTACAGTCCCCGCCACCAGAACCTCTGTTGTAGCTGAGTTACAGTGGCTGAGACGCCCGCATGCGCAGACGCCACACCTTCATGAGCCGCTGTAATCAACGCAGCCCTGCGATCCGAGTTGGGAACTAGCCGTTCGCCAACATCAGGAATTTTCACATAAGGAACCTTATCGGGACTTAGGTGGTATGTGTACTTAGAAGGGAACCCCGCAGGATATTTACCTCCCTTCTCGGTCGCAGCAACAGCTGCCAAGATGTCATCATCTATTTTGCTTTTGGACCTCGTGACTGCTGCAACTAAGTATTTCGATACCGCTGACTTCGCTGCTTCATCAGCAAGCGAATTGCCAACAGCGTGGACCCCCACGCGCTGATGACCGAGAGTATGAATCACAAACACGAGTGGCAACTTCTCTTTAAGTTCCGCCACTCGGACCCAGATCATTTTATGTTTTATTGTGCTACCTTTGGAATCACGAAACTCATTCTGAATCCAAAAGAACAAGTTTTCATTGTAAGACTGGACACAGTAGTAAGAGTCACTTACGATCAAAGTCGTCACACTAGGATCTGCGTACTCCAATGCAAGCATCAGAGCACGAAGCTCTGCTAATTGTGCGGTGCAGTCCCCAAGCGTCTGCGTGTGCACGACACTGGACTTGAACTCATCGTTCACCATGGCACCGACCACAATGGCGCATGCGGAAACGTAGGCATGTTTAGAGCCATGCGCAACCTGCGCCGAACCATCAGTGTAAATGATGCAATGGAAATCCTCCAACGGCCGCATTGCTAAAGGAGCAGGATGAACAAATTCATACTGTAAATACTCCTGCGACCGTAAAGTGGCGTCAAAAATAAACGTGACATCCTTGTATGTCAAGGATGCAGCCCACTGAATCCACCGAGGGTGCAAAGCTTTGGAATTTGGTACACTGGCTTTCGTAAACGCCTCCAAGGCAGGATACGGGGTAACAACCAACATGCGTTTTCCTTGTGACAGGGCACGCTCCTTAAGAATTGCCATCTGCACAGCCGTTAAAACTTTCTCCACAGTGGAAAAACGCAATTCAGCCGAAGTGTACAAGTGTGACTTGTAAGCAATTGGTACTGTATCTCCTTCATTAAAAGTCAGGTATGTGAAACCCACCGCCCCAGGGATAATTCTTATCACCAGGTTGGTCTGGTTATCACGAGTCTGTAAGTATTCAGAAGCGAGCAAATCAGCCTGCAAAGACTGCAGAATGGCTGAATGCTCAGGCAGCCAGCATGATTTGGAAAAAGATGGTTGTATCAAAGCATACAATGGCTTGATACGCTGGGCATATTCCGGAATGTAAGTTCTCCCGAAATTCAAAAAGCCCAGCAAAGATTGTAATTTTTTCAGTGTTGTCGGAGATCGCAACTGTGCGCATTTCCCCAGGAAGTGAGGTGCTAACCCCTTTCCCTCGTTGTTAAGCTCGTAGCCGAGAAACAACACTGTGTACTCTGCAATGTGCGACTTTGCAAAGTTAAACTTGTAACCTATGTCTGCAAAGTTACAAATTATGCTATTTACTCGACACAGATGCTCCCAAAGATCGTCGTCTGTGAGATAAATGTCATCCACATACGAACAAGCAACTGGGTCGATGCCCTCCAGAAGAGAGACAATGCGGGCGGAGAATACTCCAGGACTATTCTTATAGCCCATTGGGAGAAGCCGAAACATTTTTTGTACACCGCCGCATGTAAAACTGGTCCATTGGGAACTTAGACCATCTAATCTATGGGCATAAAAACCATTGGAAATGTCAAGCGTGGTTTTGAACCGTTTACGCTCAAGACTATTCACTAAAGCAGAGCCATGTGTATTCTGTACTGCGCAGTTACGGCAATGCGAGTTCAAATGCCTATAATCCAAAACCAAACTGTAAGAGACGTCCGGCTTGTTTACAGTAAAAAGGGGGTTATTCATCGATGACACACACGTTTCAATTACACCTTGATATTCCAATTGTTCAAGGATAGCCGCGACTGAAGCTTTGGCTTCACGCCGTATGGGATATTGAGGTTGAGGCTGCGGCTGAGACCGTAACGGTATCTCGTGGCTTGGAGACAATTTATCCCAGCCACACTGATTGCGGTACAACGCCGGCGCAAGCGCCAGAGCCCACTCTTCTGCAAAATGCAGCGCTTCCACTCTCGATACAGTGTGCGCGAAACTGGGGAGGATCACCTCCTCCCCTCGCGGAGCTGCGAGAACAAAAGGTGGGGGCCAGTCAGCCTCCGAAAGCAAAATGTCATACGTAGACGAAAGATTTTCCCAAAATACCCCTTTTACAGTTCGATGCATGTCACCTTCTATTAACAGGACAATTTCAAAAAGACGTTCAGGGGGAGCAACATGCGTATCAGCTGTTTCAATTACAACATAAGTGTCAGTCGCTGTCACCTTCAACAGTGGACGGAGGGCCTCTCTCACTATGGTAATCTCTGCCGCACTGTCCAGCAAGGTCAGAGCCCACGTCAGATTCCGAAGCCGCGTTCTCATTCTCTGGGGCATATCGATGCGCTGTCAGGGCGGCGACTTTCTTCGTTGCAAACTGTGGTCTCTTGGGCGTAGCGCCTTCCTGCTGCTTTCCACCGTTACGTGGGCGGGGCTGACCACGTCCTTGCTGGCCACCCCGGCCCCTGCCGCCCCCTCCACCACCGGTTGACGGAGCCGATGAGTCCTGAAAGGAACGAGGAGAGCGTTGGTCAGAAGCCTGAAACCTTTCAGGTGATTTAATCATCGCGCGGTCGCGCAAATCATAAACACGATCCGACTGCGCAGGCAACGGAGACGCAGGAGCAGAAACCTGTGTTTGTTGTTGTTGCTTACCCTGATTCTGCTTTTTAGGCCAATTCTGTTTCTTGGACTTCGGTTGAACACCAGTTTCCGAAGACTGACCCTGGGGCTGCTTTTTCTCTTTATCAGGAAAAGCTTTAAGCCCCTTCGCATTGCGGCCAACCGTTTTATAGGCAGCCACAATAATCCTTGCCAACTAACGGGGTCTCTCGGCCGCGGGAATCAACGCTAAAGCATTAGCAACCTGAAATTTCACTGCATCTCCCTTGACATTTGCAAGGATCAGATCGCAAACTACATCAAAGGAGCCACACAGGCGCATACCCAATTCTACCGCCGACTCCGGTCCGTGTTCGTCCTGAACACGTTTAAGGACCGCACCTAGATTGGTCACTGACGGGGTGCCATAGCACCTCGAATAGACCGCTGCAAAAGTTTTACCCCAGGTCTCACAGTCAACAAGCTCAGGTGCCAAATCTTTCGGTAAACTTAGTGTAAGAATCCAGTGCTTATCACCTGGATTCATATTAGGAAACACAGCTTCTAGCTGGCCGAATTTCTCTGCAAGCCAGAACGGAAAATCATCCTTGTCCTGTGGCTTTTTGCCCATCACGGAATTCACCATGACAGGATTGATCTTCAAACCAGCCTGTTCTGCACGAAGCTGTGCACCCCTAGGGGCTACGTCTTGAACATTACGGCTAGTGTAATGAACAAGCGCTCTAATCACTTCCACTGCGACTTCATGAAGTTGCCGCAGCTCAGCTATGCCACAAGTGGCTCGATTAGGGTGAGGAGTGAATCCAGCCAAAGCGGGCCAAGGTGTGCCCGGAATGGACAAAGGACCCAACCTCGGAGCGGTTAAAGCGTGTGGTAGGGCGCCACCAAACCAAACTCAATGCTCCCAAGCATCAATAGGAACCTCCAGTGCTCTGTACGGAGCATACGCAGCCGGTACAGCCGTAGCAGTGTAGGAGTGGAAAACACCAGAATTAGCGCTGGAAATGTCACCCACGAATAAAACAGTTCGTACGGGTAAGCATGTTCCGCACTCACCACTAGAACAACAGCCAAGCCTTCCACAGGTACATTATAAGCCCGCAAATGGTCACGCACCGCAATGCGACTATGCTGCGGGATGTCCACGGCTTGTGCCATGTCAGCACAGGAATGTGAAAAAACAAAGATCACTTTGTAGCACAACTGGGTAGTAATTCAAAGAAACCGTTTTTAGATAGATTCAAGCTTGAAAAAGACCTATTTCAAAAATAGGTAGGTTTTTCCGACACTGCCGTTTTCCGGAAACGGGAATGAAGGTGTTAAGGTTTGAATGATATACTACTCGAGTGTCATGATATAAGGCCAACAACGTATGGGCGCCATGTTGCAGGGTTTCCGTTCTCCCACAGAACTGTGCACAGAGATCTAGATCTGACCCAAAACTCCCCTTAGTTTCAGAAATCCCCTTACCAAGCTAGCTACAGTGTCTCATTGGTAGTAATAACTTCCCAATGACTTAGACAATCCAGAACATGAACTTAGGGTACCTCAGGTATCGTGGAACACATGAACACTCTTTCGTTATATAATCATTACAAACCGAAACTGGGAGGCAAAGAACACACGTGCAAGTTTGAAATGTTTATTTTTCAATGCAAAGTTCTCAAACGCAGTATCATATATAATATCAACATACATATTATAAAAATCAGAGTTAGCAGCATAGTCACTAGTCCATAATAAGCGAACGGTGATAGCATATTATAATGCAAAATCTATAGAAATCTGTATCACCTATATTTCGCGCACCCTAATTAGCATATTATATTATATCTAAGAAGGTCTCATTTGGGTTTTTAGCTGGGCGGGCCCATACCTCTAATGGTCAGTAGGAGCAGATCACATCAACAGCTACCAGCTCTCTGCATGCGAAGCATCAAGTGTGTTGATTCATTCCCTGTAACTCTATCTTAAACCCAAGTAGAGCCAAATGTTGGCAGCAACATTATTTGTGTTATGTCTAATGTGGTGCGAGGATCAGGCCTTCAGCAACCTTGTGTTAGGTTATTCTTAGAGGGTGCAGTTCTCAGTGTGCAGACATTTGTACCAAGTGTACCAAGCACGACTGATATCAGAGCAATAACATATTATTCTCAAATAAATCACATCTTTCGTCTAGGTTGAAAGCTACAATAACAATTAGGTGTTGTGTGCAAACTAAAGCCGAAGGAAAATATGGTGTTTAAACATTTAATAAACTCATGCTTACTTAACACAATATATAGAAACGCAGTAACCATATGACACAAGTACTCGAGGCTCCGGCTCAGAAGCAGGATTAGGCCGAGATCTTAAACACGACAGAACTCCGTCAATCTGGGCGATATAATTCTCGGGACCGCACCGTAAGATTCAGCAACAGTTCATCCACCGGGGGTCGGGCATAAAATCAGGATATCTGGCAGGATTATCAAGCAACAGACGGAGGTCTGCGGAGCCGGGAGCCTATGCGGCCATCTTGGTTGCTGCGTAGCTCATCCCCCTACACAAAGCAGATTCCTAATTGTTGCAGTTCACAATTTTCCTGAATGGATTTACTATACTTTCGTTGAGCACCCTAATACTGAAGAAGTAATCACATTTTTGGATAATATTTTCTGTGCGGAATGAGCTCCTGTAAGACAAGGGGGTACAATTTGTATCTTCTAAAATCAATGGCATTGTCTCAGAAAAAGCACCTCTATATTGGCCAAAGGCCAAGTTTAGAGGGCTAATAGCTTTATTAAGGAAAGTATTCAAGCCTCATTAGAAAATAAAATGGATATATTCAATTTCTTGAAAGAAAAGTTGTGGAGTTACCACAATAATCGACATTCGGTCACTGGTGTTTCTCCATATTTCCTTATGAGAGGTAGACATGGTATGACAACTATAATACCTGAATTTGAGAAATCTAGAAGAAAGATTTCCCTTGGTGACGAAATAGCAAAAGTAAAGGAAAATATGAATGAAGCACTGTTTAAAGGGAAGTTGTATTATGATGCATGCCATAGAGTCAGATCCAAAGCCATTAGAGTGGGGGGTTGGTTGTTGTTTGTTGTCAAGCCCATTTCACGGGGTAAAGGTACATCCACACTTTTGGATCCAGTTTTAGTAGATAGCCTAACATGTTCTGCAGTATTATTGAGAAATAAAGGTTGGTGAAACAAAAGCCATGTGGTTGTTCTAAAACCAGAACAGGAGAACATTTTCAAAGAGAAAGTGGCGGGTGGGGACAGCTTGTTGTTCAGTGGGGACACTGAGTAAGTTGGTCAGGAATCTGAACAACAGGGTGTAACTGACAGTGAATTGGATCCGGGGATGGAGATCAATTCCTCCCACAAGAGAAGTCTAAGGTTGCCAAGGAAATTAGGGGATTATGTGTTGGAATAGTCTGTCTGAGTGTGTTTTGTATTTTGTTTTGCACACATTCTGGGGTTGTTCCAATATACGGTAATTTTCTTTTATTATATTTGTGTATGTTTTTTTGGGCATGTGGTATAGTGGTGTGGTGTGGCTCACTGGTTAGAGGCGGCAGACCTGGGAGCAGAGGATGGCCCGGGACCAGGGTTCAATTCCCGATGCGGCAGGGTCGTGGACCAGGGTCAGCAGACTTGATAATTCTCCCCTCAGTGCCTTCTCTAACCAGGTATCACACTCGGCAACTCTGGGCATTAGCTTGCCTCATCTCCACAACGGCCCCCCCACAAACGCCGGGGATGCCTGGTTTCACCTTGGAGATACCCAGTAGGGACCATCTCACAGGGAAAGCCAGGACGGGTTCCCCAGCGGTCTATGGCGCAGAGATACTCCTTCGGGAGTTGATTCCAGCACGTTAGAAACCTGCAAATGTAAAAAGTTACAGTTGTTAGGTAACTATGTCATAGCTTATTGTTCTTCTTAGAGAGTGACCATGTCATGCTTATGTTGGTAATGGAATGGGGACTTTGTCATGCTGATTTTCAATTTGAATCTGAGACAGCAGAGTGTTTAGATTTGGTGACGGCCGGATGTGTTTCCTTCCTCATCACTAGTGGGCCTGGATATTGGCACAAATAATCTTTACTTATTTTAATCTTGCGACTCAATTGCTTCATTTCACCTATCGCCTACTGCTTTTTGGGATCACGGCAGTGGCCCCTTTATCATGGATTTTTATTTTAGGCTTCCTACTTACCTGACTGTGTTATCCTGACTCATGCACAAAATTGTTCTCTCTCATCAGTTTTTATTACAGAGTGAATTTGAATATATCTGTGGTTTTTATACAGTAATTCTGACATGCACCTCTTCTAGCTTACTGAATTCCATAGTTTCAATTGATATAGTGTAACCTAATGACAACCTATTTTTAGGTCACTGCTTTCTATTTTCTAGTCTTCTACAAAATTACAGCATGCACATTTCTTCCATATTCCGAGTGGGTGTGATTCGGGTCTACTTTTTACTCCTTCTCAGAAGTGAGAAAGAGCTTTGCTGTCCTTGTGTTCCTTGGTCTCACAATTGCGACACACGTCAGATCATGTTCTGCATGTGCAGACATTTTATAGGAAATGGTTGATGACATAATCAGTACACTATTTACCAGATTCACAAAGTGTTCTCAGCAGTATTAGGTTCAGTTGACATTTCTGTTTACAAATAGGATTTACTACTGCAGAAAAGTTTGTCTGTTGATGTACATTTCTGACCGTTGTCAGGAAAAAAATGCGTCAGCACGACAATCGTATACGTTTGTCTGTAATCAACCATTTGCTACAGGATGTTTCCCTTCCTAAAATCATATGTGAAACTACTTCTGTAAGAAATAGGATGGACATGGAAGTATTTTTGGGATTCAATTGAAAGTGTTTCCCTACAATGAAACTATTTCCACCATGGGGAATAAAAAAAAAAGAAACATGCAATGGGAGGCCCATAGTTCTAACTAGTATTTTCAGTCTTGCCTAAAACATTAAAATACATTTGCAACAATGAATAATATAAACAAAATAAATGATTGTATCTTGTATACAACTAATCTATAACAAAGAATTTGAAGTATCTGAGATGTGATATAGTCCCCCATGCATTGGAAAGCAAGCACTCCAATGGGGGCGAAATGCTACATTACACAGCCAATAGCATGAGGTGAGAGAGTCTTCATAGGCTGGTGCCAAAACCCACTGTATATATTTTAAAGAATTGGAATTGCATAACATTGTGCTGCCAAGTCAGACCTAAACATATTTGGCTGTTGAAGAACCACTGAAGTACACTTGGGGGACTACGAATACCGTGAATATCTATTATTTTTGAGGATGTATGTGCATCTACCTAGAGGGTTTCATGAATGTATAAATTATGCAAATCAATGGCATAAATCAATGATGTATATATTTGAACTGAAGAGACTCAAGCTCTACTTATCTCTCCAGGTTCTTCATAGATATTTTTTCTGGCTTAATTTACTTTCATTTAAAATATGATTTTAAATATGTTTACAGTTTGCTCTCCTATGAGAAACACTTGCTCATATTGTTGTGAACTTCAACTGTTTGTTCAGAAACATACTGTCTCTAGTGCCGAGATGAAATCTGGTGTTTTACCACAATATTTTTATTGATATTGTTATATGGTATTAGTATAGTGCACAGGCTGTCACCACTAATACTTAAAATAATTTCATTCCATGGTAAGACGTTCTAGGTTTTCGCTATTTGGATCCCACCAAGCCACAATTATTTTGATTGCATCAGCAGTACTTTATACTCCTCACTAAATCACACCAAGCCATTTGCACATGTAAGCCTGACTTGGATATGCACATGGCTCGATTTACAAGTTCATGGTACAAAATGTGACCTTTAACTCGTAAATTCTTTTACTCATGCAATGTTAACTCAATGATGGCGTAAGACTGTGTATGAAAAAAAACATTCATGGACGAGTGGGAGAAGAATGGGTGTTCCAGCTTTCGGTCTCCTTTATAAGATGGGGAATACTCACAAACTTGAGAGGTTGTTTATGTTCTACAATTATAATGGTGTAGAGTAATTCACTTTTCAGGCCAGACCAGTTCTTGAAGTTATGAAAATGCAAACATGACTATGCAAAGTGTAAAGAGAGGCTCAGTGGAGAAGTGTGGCTCAATGATTAGAGCGGCAGACCCTGATGCAGAGGTCTAGCCCGGGACCAGGGTTCAATTCCCCGCCTCGGAGGGTCTTGGGCTCAAAATTTCCCCTAACCTGACAATTCTCGCCTTGGTGCCTATTCCAATGTTATGTTATAAAAATATTTCTAGAGCGCACTAACACCGATTGGTTGCTTGGCGCTGTGATCAGCAATAACATGAACATAGAGGGAAGAGGGTTATGAAAATGCTTGTCTGAACAGCCAGGTCTTCAAGGCTTTCCGGAAGGAGAGGAGATCTTGACAATTCCGGGTCTCCATGGGGAGAGAGTTCCACAAGCGGGAAGCAAGGGTAGCAAACCTACGACCTCCTGCACGCTTTAGGTTGAAGGAAGGCGACTGCAGGAGGTTCTGGTGGAGTGAGCGTAGGTTGCGGGACGGGGTGTACTTGGAAATCAGGTTGTTGATGAATAGTGGGCTTTTACAGTAAAGGGACTTGAAGATTATGCAACCAGTTTTGAAGGCACATCGCTGGACCACAGGGAGCCAGTGTAGTTTCCTAAGGAGAGGGGTGGCTGCCTGACGCCTAGGTTGGTTCAGAATTAGCCTTGCGGCATGGTTCTGTGCCATCTGGAGTCGCTTAGTTAGGTAGTTGGGAAGACCTATGTAGATGGCATTCGCGTAGTCCAGATGGGGCAGTACAGTAGAAATAACCACCTGGGTGAGTGCATCGGGTGTAAGCAGGCGGTGTACCTTCCGGATTTTCTTCAGTTGGAAAAAACACTTGGAGACCACTTGACCAACTTGAGTTTTAAGAGACAAGTCTCGGTCCACTGTGACTCCAAGTGTTTTGGCTGACAGGGAAGGTATTGGAGCTTGACCTAGTTCAGAAGGCCAATAATGCGGGCCCCAATACTTACTGCTTTCACCTGTCAGGACTAGTTCCGTTTTACCCGGATTTAATTTGAGCTGGTTCTGGTCCATCCAAGCTTTAATGTAGCTCATGGTGGACTGGAAGTGCCAATCATGGAGTCTCACTCTGCAACTCCGGGCAATAGCTTGCTTAATCTCACCAACGGCCCCCACAACGCTAAGGATGCCTGGCCTCCACCTTGGGGGTGCCCAGGAGTGGACGCCTCACAGGGAAAGCCAGGATGGGTTCCACAGTGGTATTCGTACAAGTGCCTTGAGACCCTTGCGGGTGAGTAGTGTGCTATACAAATATCAACTTACATTTACATTACTAAAGTTTAATGATGTACAACTGGGAACCCACAACTAGGCAATTCTGCAAAGTTTTGGAAATTACCAAAAGTAAAACATTTGCACTCATACTTTGTGGTGCATATTTATAATTTTTTTGAAGAACTGGGCATTTTGTATTCACTGTATTGTATTTACTCCATTGTAGTCATGCAAAGATTATTTGCCTTGTTTGCTAAACATTAATATCACAATCTGATAGATGCTGTTAAATACCCAATGTATATGTGAATATTTGCTGATTCAATTATGGTTAATTCTTGTTTAAAGTAATCAATGCATACATTCTTGGCACAGGCGTGTAATGTACTCTTATACTGGTGACTTATGGTCATTTTCCTCACCCTAGAATTGCACAATGTAAGATACAGTTTTATTAAGCATGCAGGCATGGGTTTGGGACATTTCACAGAGTACAAAAATACCTACAATATAAATATTTTCTCTCATTAGTTCCTCTTATTTTACTTGGTACCAATTCCTACAAACTACTTGTAGGTGCTGTGGTAGCTCACCATCATTTGCAGACAGCACGTTCTCCACTGAAATATGCACAAAATGTGAACTGACATGCATTTTTAGGTCGAGGACCGTCCCACTGCATAGCAGTGGGCGGACCCGAAGATTTTATGTTTCTTAGAGGGGGCTTGGAACCCGCCCCTCTTCTCCATTGGCTGGCCTAGTAAATGCTGGCCAGCCATTGGAGGAGAGGGGCGTCACTCGGTTCAAGCCCCGTCTTTTTCGGATTCGGGGCATGTTTTTTGCGTTCTTTCTATCTGTGACGTCATTCGTCACTCAGCAAAAAACACGCCCCCGATTCCGAAAATATCTGAGCTTTGCGGCGTACCGTCGTTTCAATCTCCCCATCTGGCTGGTCTCCCCTTCCCCACAACCTCACAAAGAATTATTTTCCCAACTACTACTTGTAAAGCTGAAAGCAGGGGCTGATGGGGGCCGCGGTGAGCTTTGCACAACATTGTATTCATGAAACATCGGCAGAGCCTTCAAACATCAAACTCTCTTCCCCATCATGTGAATGTGCCGCGGGCCCTGGCACCCCCCGGGCCCTCTGCGGATTTGTTTGCACGTGTGCTGGGAGGGGAAGGCGGGGCTGTTAGCACGGACTCTGACCCCTGCCTGTTCTCATGTGTGGCCCACGAAGGCCAGGTTACTGCTGAAGCAAAGGCCCCCGGGGGCCGGGGGGCTGCAGATGGAAGCAGGCGCCTCTCCCAGGGATTGCTAATCGCCTGCTCTCTCTTACCACGCATTGGCATTTTGTAGCACTCGTGGCATGTTTACAAAATACATAGCTTGGTGTGTTGTCGAGGATGGACGTGAAAAGGCTGTAGACTCTGCTTTCTTTGTTGCTTCCTAGTTCCCAGAATAATGTAGGCAGAGATTCATTTAAAACCTGTATGCACACAACACAACGCACACAACACACACACAGACACAACACACAACACACACACACAACACGCATACAACGCACACACACACAACACACACACAACACGCACACACAACACGCACACAACACACACACTCACACACAACACGCACACAACACACACAACGCACACGCACACAACGCACAATGCACACACACACCCCTTCATCGAAACCCAAACATCCACGTTCTGTGTTCGCCCACGTGTCACATTTCCCCGGTTTGTGTGAGTTGCTCTTGTGTGACAGTTTTAGTGGCACTTTATAGCGGCATGAAGCAATTATGTCGCCGTATTTAAATACATATGTAAAATCACGCCTTTTGTGGAATGTAATTGGCATTCTGTGCTGCAACTTCTCCAAGAACCCAAAACTGACCCAGAGGCATCACTCGCACATGACAAGGGGATGCTGGACAGACAGGTTGGCTTGTCCTTTCTCTTACACAAAGCAAAGGAATTTCAAAATTTTGAAAATTGTCCTAATTACAATACAAACATTAATTTACTGGCATCAGACAATTAAAACACGATAGTTTGTTTAGTCCAACTAAAGTGAGCCAAGACAAAGCTCGGTGTGTTGTCGATGATGGACGCGAAAAGGCTGTAGACTCGGTTTTCTTTGTTTCTTCCTAGTTCCCAGAATAATGTAGCCAGAGATTGATTTGAAACATGTATGCACACAACACAACGCACAACAGACACAACACACAACACGCACACAACACACACACACACTCACACACACAACACACAACACACGCACACACAACACGCACACAACACACACACTCACACACAACACGCACACAACACACACAACACACAGGCACACAACGCACACACACACGCCTTCATCGAAACGCAAACAGCCACGTTCTGTGTTCGTCCACGTGTCGCATTTCCCCAGTTTGTGTGAGTTGCTCTTGT